>NC_132864.1:1014482-2479669 GCF_048164855.1 Canis lupus baileyi | reverse complement strand
GAAAGTGTGTATGCATGGGAGGCAGATGTCTGCTACCCACTCGGACATGGGAGTTGGAACCTAGCTACACTCCTATTGAAGAAGGATGTTGGAAATCGCTGTATTCAACTCAGGTCCTCGGGAGTTCAGGCCCAATGCTTACACATGCTTTTCCCACAACCTATCCCAGCCACTAACATTAGGATGTTAGAAGCTGCGCCTACAGTCAGGCAGGATGCGGGAGGGTTCTGCCCTGTCCTCAGCTCTCACAGGGAAGCATGCCTAGAAGCCAGCTCTCAACTAGCTGCATTCTTATGACAGTGTGAAGGTAGCAGTATTCTGAGTAAGGCGGTTCCGAGATTACCACTCTACTGCACCTGGAGATACCCTCCAGGTCTGCATTGTTAACTTGCGTCTCAGAAGCCTGTGGCAAACGTCTCTGGTGAAGACCTGCGAAACTCACTCTGCAGGCAGTGTGGAACTGTGAGGGACTGAGGGTGAGCTCAACTCTCAGAGTAAGATGCTTTTGGACAAGGCGTTCAGCTACCTTCTCACGTATGGAACTTAGTATGTAGCACCAGTCTACCACACGAATTACTAGGCAATCGCTGGAATGAGCTTGGAGGCCCTAGTCTTGTGTGCCGGGAGATTCCAATTACCTCCTCCCAACACTTCCGTCAAACAGCGAGCCTAGGCCTTTTAGAAGTGAAAGGGAACCAGCAGGCTGGATGGGGAGGTACAGGCCTTAAGCTCAACTCTCAGAAGTGTGTATGCAGGGGAGACAGATGTCTGCTACCCACTCTGACATGGGAGTTGGAAACTAGCTACACTCTGATTGAAGAAGGCCATTGGAAATCGCTGTATTCAACTCAGATACACAGGAGTTCAGGCCCAATGCTTACACATGCTTTTCCCGCAACCTCTCTCAGCCACTAACATTAGGATGTTAGCAGCTGCGCCTACAGTCAGGCAGGATGCGGGTGGGTTCTGCCCTGTCCCTCAGCACTCCCAGGGAAGCATGCCTAGAAGCCAGCTCTCAACTAGCTGCATTCTTATGGCAGTGTGAAGGTAGCAGTATTCTGAGTAAGGAGGTTCCAGATTACCACTCTACTGCACCTGGAGATACCCTCCAGGTCTGCATTGTTAACTTGCGTCTCAGAAGCCTCTGGCAAACGTCTCTGGTGAAGACGTCCGAAACTCACTCTGCAGGCAGTGTGGAACTGTGAGGGACTGAGGGTGAGCTCAACTCTCAGAAGTAAGATGTTTTTGGACAAGGCGTTCAACTACCTACTCACGTATGGAACTTAGTATGTAGCACCAGTCTACCCCAGGAATTACTAGGAAATCGCTTGATTGAGCTTGGAGGCACTCGTCTTGTGTGCCGGGGAGATTCCAGTTACCTCTCCCCAACACTTGCGTCAAGCAGCGAGCCTAGGCCTTTTGGAAGCGAAAGGTAGCGGCAGGCAGGATGTTGGGTTACAGGCCATAAGCTCAACTCTCAGAAGTGTGTATGCATGGGTGGCAGATGTCTGCTACCCACTCGGACATGGGAGTTGGAACCTAGCTACACTCCTATTGAAGAAGGACTTTGGAAATCGCTGTATTCAACTCAGATACACGGGAGTTCAGGCCCAATGCTTACACATGCTTTTCCCACAAACTATCCCAGCCACTAACAGAAGGAGGTTAGCAGGTAAGTCTACAGTCAGGCAGGATGCGGGAGGGTTCTGCCCTGTCCTCAGCTCTCACAGGGAAGCATGCCTTGAAGCCAGCTCTCAACTAGCTGCATTCTTATGACAGTGTGAAGGTAGCAGTATTCTGAGTAAGGAGGTACCCAGATTACCACTCTACTGCACCTGGAGATACCCTCCAGGTCTGCATTGTTAACTTGCGTCTCAGAAGCCTCTGGCCAACGTCTCTGGTGAAGACGTGCGAACTCACTCTGCAGGCAGTGTGGAACTGTGAGGGACTGAGGGTGAGCTCAACTCTCAGCAGTAAGATGATTTTGGACAAGGCGTTCAGCTACCTTCTCACATATGGAACTTAGTATGTAGCACCAGTCTACCCAGGAATTACTGGGAAATCGCTGGATTGAGCTTGGAGGCACTAGTCTTGTTGCCGGGAGATTCCAATTACCTCTCCCAACACTTCGGTGAAGCAGCGAGCCTAGGCCTTTTGGAAGCGAAAGCTAGCTGCAGGCAGGAGGTAGGGATACAGGCCATAAGCTCAACTCTCAGAAGTGTGTATGCATGGGAGGCAGATGTCTGCTACCCACTCGTATATGCGAGTGGGAACCTACTACACTCTGATGAAAAAGGACTTTGGAAATCGCTGTATTCAACTCAGTTACACGTGGGTTCAGGCACAACGATTCCACATGCTTTTCTCACAACCTTTCCCTGCCACTAACATGAGGACGTTAGCAGCTCCTTCTACAGTCAAGCAGGATGCGGGAGGGTTGTGCCCTGTCCTTAGCTCTCACAGGGAAGCATGTCTTGAAGCCAGCGGTCAACTACCTGCATACTTATGGCAGGGTCAAGGTAGCAGTATTCTGAGACAGGAGGTTCCCAGATTACCACTCTACTGCACCTGGAGATACCCTCCAGGTCTGCATTGTTAACTTGCGTCTCAGAGGCCTCTGGCAAACTGTCTCTGGTGAAGACGTGCGAAACTCACTCTGCAGGCAGTGTGGAACTGTGAGGGACTGAGGGTCAGCTCAACTCTCAGCAGTAAGATGTTTTTGGACAAGGCGTTCAAATACCTACTCACGTATGGAACTTAGTATGCAGCACCAGTCTACCCCAGGAATTACTAGGAAATCGCTTGATTGAGCTTGGAGGCACTCGTCTTGTGTGCCGGGAGATTCCAATTACCTCTCCCAACACTTGCGTCAAGCAGCGAGCCTAGGCCTTTTGGAAGCGAAAGGTAGCGGCAGGCACGATGTAGGGTTACAGGCCATAAGCTCAACTCTCAGAAGTGTGTATGCATGGGAGGCAGATGTCTGCTACCCACTCGGACATGGGAGTTGGAACCTAGCTACACTCCTATTGAAGAAGGATGTTGGAAATCGCTGTATTCAACTCAGATACTCGGGAGTTCAGGCCCAATGCTTACACATGCTTTTCCCACAACCTATCCCAGCCACTAACATTAGGATGTTAGAAGCTGCGCCTACAGTCAGGCAGGATGCGGGAGGGTTCTGCCCTGTCCTCAGCTCTCACAGGGAAGCATGCCTAGAAGCCAGCTCTCAACTAGCTGCATTCTTATGACAGTGTGAAGGTAGCAGTATTCTGAGTAAGGCGGTTCCGAGATTACCACTCTACTGCACCTGGAGATACCCTCCAGGTCTGCATTGTTAACTTGCGTCTCAGAAGCCTGTGGCAAACGTCTCTGGTGAAGACCTGCGAAACTCACTCTGCAGGCAGTGTGGAACTGTGAGGGACTGAGGGTCAGCTCAACTCTCAGAAGTAAGATGCTTTTGGACAAGGCGTTCAGCTACCTTCTCACGTATGGAACTTAGTATGTAGCAGCAGTCTACCACACGAATTACTAGGCAATCGCTGGAATGAGCTTGGAGGCCCTAGTCTTGTGTGCCGGGAGATTCCAATTACCTCTCCCAACACTTCCGTCAAACAGCGAGCCTAGGCCTTTTAGAAGTGAAAGGAACCAGCAGGCTGGATGGGGACGTACAGGCCTTAAGCTCAACTCTCAGAAGTGTGTATGCAGGGGAGGCAGATGTCTGCTACCCACTCTGACATGGGAGTTGGAAACTAGCTACACTCTGATTGAAGAAGGCCATTGGAAATCGCTGTATTCAACTCAGATACACAGGAGTTCAGGCCCAATGCTTACACATGCTTTTCCCGCAACCTCTCTCAGCCACTAACATTAGGATGTTAGCAGCTGCGCCTACAGTCAGGCAGGATGCGGGTGGGTTCTGCCCTGTCCTCAGCACTCCCAGGGAAGCATGCCTAGAAGCCAGCTCTCAACTAGCTGCATTCTTATGGCAGTGTGAAGGTAGCAGTATTCTGAGAAGGAGGTTCCCAGATTACCACTCTACTGCACCTGGAGATACCCTCCAGGTCTGCATTGTTAACTTGCGTCTCAGAAGCCTCTGGCAAACGTCTCTGGTGAAGACGTCCGAAACTCACTCTGCAGGCAGTGTGGAACTGTGAGGGACTGAGGGTGAGCTCAACTCTCAGAAGTAAGATGTTTTTGGACAAGGCGTTCAACTACCTACTCACGTATGGAACTTAGTATGTAGCACCAGTCTACCCCAGGAATTACTAGGAAATCGCTTGATTGAGCTTGGAGGCACTCGTCTTGTGTGCCGGGAGATTCCAGTTACCTCTCCCAACACTTGCGTCAAGCAGCGAGCCTAGGCCTTTTGGAAGCGAAAGGTAGCGGCAGGCAGGATGTTGGGTTACAGGCCATAAGCTCAACTCTCAGAAGTGTGTATGCATGGGTGGCAGATGTCTGCTACCCACTCTGACATGGGAGTTGGAACCTAGCTACACTCCTATTGAAGAAGGACTTTGGAAATCGCTGAATTCAATTCAGATACACGGGAGTTCAGGCCCAATGCTTACACATGCTTTTCCCACAAACTATCCCAGCCACTAACAGAAGGAGTTTAGCAGGTAAGTCTACAGTCAGGCAGGATGCGGGAGGGTCCTGCCCTGTCCTCAGCTCTCACAGGGAAGCATGCCTTGAAGCCAGCTCTCAACTAGCTGCATTCTTATGACAGTGTGAAGGTAGCAGTATTCTGAGTAAGGAGGTTCCCAGATTACCACTCTACTGCACCTGGAGATACCCTCCAGGTCTGCATTGTTAATTTGCGTCTCAGAAGCCTCTGGCAAACGTCTCTGGTGAAGACGTGCGAAACTCACTCTGCAGGCAGTGTGGAACTGTGAGGGACTGAGGGTCAGCTCAACTCTCAGCAGTAAGATGTTTTTGGACAAGGCGTTCAAATACCTATTCACGTATGGAACTTAGTATGCAGCACCAGTCTACCCCAGGAATTACTAGGAAATCGCTTGATTGAGCTTGGAGGCACTCGTCTTGTGTGCCGGGAGATTCCAATTACCTCTCCCAACACTTGCGTCAAGCAGCGAGCCTAGGCCTTTTGGAAGCGAAAGGTAGCGGCAGGCACGATGTAGGGTTACAGGCCATAAGCTCAACTCTCAGAAGTGTGTATGCATGGGAGGCAGATGTCTGCTACCCACTCGTATATGCGAGTGGGAACCTACTACACTCTGATGAAAAAGGACTTTGGAAATCGCTGTATTCAACTCAGATACACGTCGGTTCAGGCACAACGATTCCACATGCTTTTCTCACAACCTTTCCCTGCCACTAACATGAGGACGTTAGCAGCTCCTTCTACAGTCAAGCAGGATGCGGGAGGGTTGTGCCCTGTCCTTAGCTCTCACAGGGAAGCATGTCTTGAAGCCAGCGGTCAACTAGCTGCATACTTATGGCAGGGTGAAGGTAGCAGTATTCTGAGACAGGAGGTTCCCAGATTACCACTCTACTGCACCTGGAGATACCCTCCAGGTCTGCATTGTTAACTTGCGTCTCAGAGGCCTCTGGCAAACGTCTCTGGTGAAGACGTGCGAAACTCAC
Organism: Canis lupus baileyi; assembly: GCF_048164855.1. Lineage (NCBI taxonomy): Eukaryota > Metazoa > Chordata > Mammalia > Carnivora > Canidae > Canis > Canis lupus. Next base: position 2,474,065 of record NC_132864.1, on the reverse strand, counting down.
TCTGCAGGCAGTGTGGAACTGTGAGGGACTGAGGGTCAGCTCAACTCTCAGCAGTAAGATGTTTTTGGACAAGGCGTTCAAACACCTACTCACGTATGGAACTTAGTATGTAGCACCAGTCTACCCCAGGAATTACTAGGAAATCGCTTGATTGAGCTTGGAGGCACTCGTCTTGTGTGCCGGGAGATTCCAGTTACCTCTCCCAACACTTGCGTCAAGCAGCGAGCCTAGGCCTTTTGGAAGCGAAAGGTAGCGGCAGGCAGGATGTTGGGTTACAGGCCATAAGCTCAACTCTCAGAAGTGTGTATGCATGGGTGGCAGATGTCTGCTACCCACTCGGACATGGGAGTTGGAACCTAGCTACACTCCTATTGAAGAAGGACTTTGGAAATCGCTGTATTCAACTCAGATACACGGGAGTTCAGGCCCAATGCTTACACATGCTTTTCCCACAAACTATCCCAGCCACTAACAGAAGGAGGTTAGCAGGTAAGTCTACAGTCAGGCAGGATGCGGGAGGGTCCTGCCCTGTCCTCAGCTCTCACAGGGAAGCATGCCTTGAAGCCAGCTCTCAACTAGCTGCATTCTTATGACAGTGTGATGGTAGCAGTATTCTGAGACAGGAGGTTCCGAGATTACCACTCTACTGAACCTGGAGATACCCTCCAGGTCTGCATTGTTAACTTGCGTCTCAGAAGCCTGTGGCAAACGTCTCTGGTGAAGACCTGCGAAACTCACTCTGCAGGCAGTGTGGAACTGTGAGGGACTGAGGGTGAGCTCAACTCTCAGAAGTAAGATGCTTTTGGACAAGGCGTTCAGCTACCTTCTCACGTATGGAACTTAGTATGTAGCACGAGTCTACCACACGAATTACTAGGCAATCGCTGGAATGAGCTTGGAGGCCCTAGTCTTGTGTGCCGGGAGATTCCAATTACCTCTCCCAACACTTCCGTCAAACAGCGAGCCTAGGCCTCTTAGAAGTGAAAGGAACCAGCAGGCTGGATGGGGAGGTACAGGCCTTAAGCTCAACTCTCAGAAGTGTGTATGCAGGGGAGACAGATGTCTGCTACCCACTCTGACATGGGAGTTGGAAACTACCTACACTCTGATTGAAGAAGGCCATTGGAAATCGCTGTATTCAACTCAGATACACAGAAGTTCAGGCCCAATGCTTACACATGCTTTTCCCGCAACCTCTCTCAGCCACTAACATTAGGATGTTAGCAGCTGCGCCTACAGTCAGGCAGGATGCGGGTGGGTTCTGCCCTGTCCTCAGCACTCCCAGGGAAGCATGCCTAGAAGCCAGCTCTCAACTAGCTGCATTCTTATGGCAGTGTGAAGGTAGCAGTATTCTGAGTAAGGAGGTTCCCAGATTACCACTCTACTGCACCTGGAGATACCCTCCAGGTCTGCATTGTTAACTTGCGTCTCAGAAGCCTCTGGCAAACGTCTCTGGTGAAGACGTCCGAAACTCACTCTGCAGGCAGTGTGGAACTGTGAGGGACTGAGGGTGAGCTCAACTCTCAGAAGTAAGATGTTTTTGGACAAGGCGTTCAACTACCTACTCACGTATGGAACTTAGTATGTAGCACCAGTCTACCCCAGGAATTACTAGGAAATCGCTTGATTGAGCTTGGAGGCACTCGTCTTGTGTGCCGGGAGATTCCAGTTACCTCTCCCAACACTTGCGTCAAGCAGCGAGCCTAGGCATTTTGGAAGCGAAAGGTAGCGGCAGGCAGGATGTTGGGTTACAGGCCATAAGCTCAACTCTCAGAAGTGTGTATGCATGGGTGGCAGATGTCTGGTACCCACTCGGACATGGGAGTTGGAACCTAGCTACACTCCTATTGAAGAAGGACTTTGGAAATCGCTGTATTCAACTCAGATACACGGGAGTTCAGGCCCAATGCTTTCACATGCTTTTCCCACAAACTATCCCAGCCACTAACAGAAGGAGGTTAGCAGGTAAGTCTACAGTCAGGCAGGATGCGGGAGGGTCCTGCCTGTCCTCAGCTCTCACAGGGAAGCATGCCTTGAAGCCAGCTCTCAACTAGCTGCATTCTTATGACAGTGTTAAGGTAGCAGTATTCTCAGTAAGGAGGTTCCCAGATTACCACTCTACTGCACCTGGAGATACCCTCCACGTCTGCATTGTTAACTTGCGTCTCAGAAGCCTGTGGCAAACGTCTCTGGTGAAGACCTGAGAAACTCACTCTGCAGGCAGTGTGGAACTGTGAGGGACTGAGGGTCAGCTCAACTCTCAGCAGTAAGATGTTTTTGGACAAGGCGTTCAAATACCTACTCACGTATGGAACTTAGTATGTAGCACAAGTCTACCCCAGGAATTACTGGGAAATCGCTTGATTGAGCTTGGAGGCACTCGTCTTGTGTGCCGGGAGATTCCAATTACCTCTCTCAACACTTGCGTCAAGCAGCGAGCCTAGGCCTTTTGGAAGCGAAAGGTAGCGGCAGGCACGATGTAGGGTTACAGGCCATAAGCTCAACTCTCAGAAGTGTGTATGCATGGGAGGCAGATGTCTGCTACCCACTCGGACATGGGAGTTGGAACCTAGCTACACTCCTATTGAAGAAGGATGTTGGAAATCGCTGTATTCAACTCAGATACTCGGGAGTTCAGGCCCAATGCTTACACATGCTTTTCCCACAACCTATCCCAGCCACTAACAGAAGGAGGTTAGCAGGTACGTCTACATTCAGGCAGGATGCGGGAGGGTCCTGCCCTGTCCTCAGCTCTCACAGGGAAGCATGCCTAGAAGCCAGCTCTCAACTAGCTGCATTCTTATGACAGTGTGAAGGTAGCAGTATTCTGAGTAAGGCGGTTCCGAGATTACCACTCTACTGCACCTGGAGATACCCTCCAGGTCTGCATTGTTAACTTGCGTCTCAGAAGCCTGTGGCAAACGTCTCTGGTGAAGACGTGCGAAACTCACTCTGCAGGCAGTGTGGAACTGTGAGGGACTGAGGGTGAGCTCAACTCTCAGAAGTAAGATGCTTTTGGACAAGGCGTTCAGCTACATTCTCACGTATGGCACTTAGTATGTAGCACCTGTCTACCCCAGGAATTACTAGGCAATCGCTGGAATGACCTTGGAGGCACTAGTCTTGTGTGCCGGGAGATTCCAATTACCTCTCCCAACACTTCCGTCAAACAGCGAGCCTAGGGCTTTTAGAAGTGAAAGGAACCAGCAGGCTGGATGGGGAGGTACAGGCCTTAAGCTCAACTCTCAGAAGTGTGTATGCAGGGGAGACAGATGTCTGCTACCCACTCTGACATGGGAGTTGGAAACTAGCTACACTCTGATTGAAGAAGGCCATTGGAAATCGCTGTATTCAACTCAGATACACAGGAGTTCAGGCCCAATGCTTACACATGCTTTTCCCGAACCTCTCTCAGCCACTAACATTAGGATGTTAGCAGCTGCGCCTACAGTCAGGCAGGATGAGGGTGGGTTCTGCCCTGTCCTCAGCACTCCCAGGGAAGCATGCCTAGAAGCCAGCTCTCAACTAGCTGCATTCTTATGGCAGTGTGAAGGTAGCAGTATTCTGAGTCAGGAGGTTCCAAGATTACCACTCTACTGCACCTGGAGATACCCTCCAGGTCTGCATTGTTAACTTGCGTCTCAGAAGCCAGTGGCAAACGTCTCTGGTGAAGACGTCCGAAACTCACTCTGCAGGCAGTGTGGAACTGTGAGGGACTGAGGGTCAGCTCAACTCTCAGCAGTAAGATGTTTTTGGACAAGGCGTTCAAATACCTACTCACGTATGGAACTTAGTATGTAGCACAAGTCTACCCCAGGAATTACTGGGAAATCGCTTGATTGAGCTTGGAGGCACTCGTCTTGTGTGCCGGGAGATTCCAATTACCTCTCTCAACACTTGCGTCAAGCAGCGAGCCTAGGCCTTTTGGAAGCGAAAGGTAGCGGCAGGCACGATGTAGGGTTACAGGCCATAAGCTCAACTCTCAGAAGTGTGTATGCATGGGAGGCAGATGTCTGCTACCCACTCGGACATGGGAGTTGGAACCTAGCTACACTCCTATTGAAGAAGGATGTTGGAAATCGCTGTATTCAACTCAGATACTCGGGAGTTCAGGCCCAATGCTTACACATGCTTTTCCCACAACCTATCCCAGCCACTAACAGAAGGAGGTTAGCAGGTACGTCTACAGTCAGGCAGGATGCGGGAGGGTTCTGCCCTGTCCTCAGCTCTCACAGGGAAGCATGCCTAGAAGCCAGCTCTCAACTAGCTGCATTCTTATGACAGTGTGAAGGTAGCAGTATTCTGAGTAAGGCGGTTCCGAGATTACCACTCTACTGCACCTGGAGATACCCTCCAGGTCTGCATTGTTAACTTGCGTCTCAGAAGCCTGTGGCAAACGTCTCTGGTGAAGACGTGCGAAACTCACTCTGCAGGCAGTGTGGAACTGTGAGGGACTGAGGGTGAGCTCAACTCTCAGAAGTAAGATGCTTTTGGACAAGGCGTTCAGCTACATTCTCACGTATGGAACTTAGTATGTAGCACCTGTCTACCCCAGGAATTACTGGGAAATCGCTGGATTGAGCTTGGAGGCACTAGTCTTGTTGCCGGGAGATTCCAGTTACCTCTCCCAACACTTCGGTTAAGCAGCGAGCCTAGGCCTTTTGGAAGCGAAAGCTAGCTGCAGGCAGGAGGTAGGGATACAGGCCATAAATTCAACTCTCAGAAGTGTGTATGCATGGGAGGCAGATGTCTGCTACCCACTCGTACATGCGAGTGGGAACCTACTACACTCTGATGAAAAAGGACTTTGGAAATCGCTGTATTCAACTCAGATACACGTGGGTTCAGGCACAACGATTCCACATGCTTTTCTCACAACCTTTCCCTGCCACTAACATGAGGACGTTAGCAGCTCCTTCTACAGTCAAGCAGGATGCGGGAGGGTTGTGCCCTGTCCTTAGCTCTCACAGGGAAGCATGTCTTGAAGCCAGCGGTCAACTAGCTGCATACTTATGGCAGGGTCAAGGTAGCAGTATTCTGAGACAGGAGGTTCCCAGATTACCACTCTACTGCACCTGGAGATACCCTCCAGGTCTGCATTGTTAACTTGCGTCTCAGAGGCCTCTGGCAAACGTCTCTGGTGAAGACGTGCGAAACTCACTCTGCAGGCAGTGTGGAACTGTGAGGGACTGAGGGTCAGCTCAACTCTCAGCAGTAAGATGTTTTTGGACAAGGCGTTCAAATACCTACTCACGTATGGAACTTAGTATGTAGCACAATCTACCCCAGGAATTACTGGGAAATCGCTTGATTGAGCTTGGAGGCACTCGTCTTGTGTGCCGGGAGATTCCAATTACCTCTCTCAACACTTGCGTCAAGCAGCGAGCCTAGGCCTTTTGGAAGCGAAAGGTAGCGGCAGGCACGATGTAGGGTTACAGGCCATAAGCTCAACTCTCAGAAGTGTGTATGCATGGGAGGCAGATGTCTGCTACCCACTCGGACATGGGAGTTGGAACCTAGCTACACTCCTATTGAAGAAGGATGTTGGAAATCGCTGTATTCAACTCAGATACTCGGAAGTTCAGGCCCAATGCTTACACATGCTTTTCCCACAACCTATCCCAGCCACTAACAGAAGGAGGTTAGCAGGTACGTCTACAGTCAGGCAGGATGCGGGAGGGTCCTGCCCTGTCCTCAGCTCTCACAGGGAAGCATGCCTAGAAGCCAGCTCTCAACTAGCTGCATTCTTATGACAGTGTGAAGGTAGCAGTATTCTGAGTAAGGCGGTTCCGAGATTACCACTCTACTGCACCTGGAGATACCCTCCAAGTCTGCATTGTTAACTTGCGTCTCAGAAGCCTGTGGCAAACGTCTCTGGTGAAGACGTGCGAAACTCACTCTGCAGGCAGTGTGGAACTGTGAGGGACTGAGGGTGAGCTCAACTCTCAGAAGTAAGATGCTTTTGGACAAGGCGTTCAGCTACATTCTCACGTATGGAACTTAGTATGTAGCACCAGTCTACCCCAGGAATTACTAGGCAATCGCTGGAATGACCTTGGAGGCACTAGTCTTGTGTGCCGGGAGATTCCAATTACCTCTCCCAACACTTCCGTCAAACAGCGAGCCTAGGCCTTTTAGAAGTGAAAGGAACCAGCAGGCTGGATGGGGAGGTACAGGCCTTAAGCTCAACTCTCAGAAGTGTGTATGCAGGGGAGACAGATGTCTGCTACCCACTCTGACATGGGAGTTGGAAACTACCTACACTCTGATTGAAGAAGGCCATTGGAAATCGCTGTATTCAACTCAGATACACAGGAGTTCAGGCCCAATGCTTACACATGCTTTTCCCGCAACCTCTCTCAGCCACTAACATTAGGATGTTAGCAGCTGCGCCTACAGTCAGGCAGGATGCGGGTGGGTTCTGCCCTGTCCTCAGCACTCCCAGGGAAGCATGCCTAGAAGCCAGCTCTCAACTAGCTGCATTCTTATGGCAGTGTGAAGGTAGCAGTATTCTGAGTAAGGAGGTTCCCAGATTACCACTCTACTGCACCTGGAGATACCCTCCAGGTCTGCATTGTTAACTTGCGTCTCAGAAGCCTCTGGCAAACGTCTCTGGTGAAGACGTCCGAAACTCACTCTGCAGGCAGTGTGGAACTGTGAGGGACTGAGGGTGAGCTCAACTCTCAGAAGTAAGATGTTTTTGGACAAGGCGTTCAACTACCTACTCACGTATGGAACTTAGTATGTAGCACCAGTCTACCCCAGGAATTACTAGGAAATCGCTTGATTGAGCTTGGAGGCACTCGTCTTGTGTGCCGGGAGATTCCAGTTACCTCTCCCAACACTTGCGTCAAGCAGCGAGCCTAGGCCTTTTGGAAGCGAAAGGTAGCGGCAGGCAGGATGTTGGGTTACAGGCCATAAGCTCAACTCTCAGAAGTGTGTATGCATGGGTGGCAGATGTCTGCTACCCACTCGGACATGGGAGTTGGAACCTAGCTACACTCCTATTGAAGAAGGACTTTGGAAATCGCTGTATTCAACTCAGATACACGGGAGTTCAGGCCCAATGCTTACACATGCTTTTCCCACAAACTATCCCAGCCACTAACAGAAGGAGGTTAGCAGGTAAGTCTACAGTCAGGCAGGATGCGGGAGGGTCCTGCCCTGTCCTCAGCTCTCACAGGGAAGCATGCCTTGAAGCCAGCTCTCAACTAGCTGCATTCTTATGACAGTGTGAAGGTAGCAGTATTCTGAGTAAGGAGGTTCCCAGATTACCACTCTACTGCACCTGGAGATACCCTCCAGGTCTGCATTGTTAACTTGCGTCTCAGAAGCCTGTGGCAAAGGTCTCTGGTGAAGACGTGCGAAACTCACTCTGCAGGCAGTGTGGAACTGTGAGGGACTGAGGGTGAGCTCAACTCTCAGCAGTAAGATGATTTTGGACAAGGCGTTCAACTACCTTCTCACATATGGAACTTAGTATGTAGCACCTGTCTACCCCAGGAATTACTGGGAAATCGCTGGATTGAGCTTGGAGGCACTAGTCTTGTTGCCGGGAGATTCCAGTTACCTCTCCCAACACTTCGGTGAAGCAGCGAGCCTAGGCCTTTTGGAAGCGAAAGCTAGCTGCAGGCAGGAGGTAGGGATACAGGCCATAAGCTCAACTCTCAGAAGTGTGTATGCATGGGAGGCAGATGTCTGCTACCCACTCGTATATGCGAGTGGGAACCTACTACACTCTGATGAAAAAGGACTTTGGAAATCGCTGTATTCAACTCAGATACACGTGGGTTCAGGCACAACGATTCCACATGCTTTTCTCACAACCTTTCCCTGCCACTAACATGAGGACGTTAGCAGCTCCTTCTACAGTCAAGCAGGATGCGGGAGGGTTGTGCCCTGTCCTTAGCTCTCACAGGGAAGCATGTCTTGAAGCCAGCGGTCAACTAGCTGCATACTTATGGCAGGGTCAAGGTAGCAGTATTCTGAGACAGGAGGTTCCCAGATTACCACTCTACTGCACCTGGAGATACCCTCCAGGTCTGCATTGTTAACTTGCGTCTCAGAGGCCTCTGGCAAACGTCTCTGGTGAAGACGTGCGAAACTCACTCTGCAGGCAGTGTGGAACTGTGAGGGACTGAGGGTCAGCTCAACTCTCAGCAGTAAGATGTTTTTGGACAAGGCGTTCAAATACCTACTCACGTATGGAACTTAGTATGCAGCACAAGTCTACCCCAGGAATTACTAGGAAATCGCTTGATTGAGCTTGGAGGCACTCGTCTTGTGTGCCGGGAGATTCCAATTACCTCTCCCAACACTTGCGTCAAGCAGCGAGCCTAGGCCTTTTGGAAGCGAAAGGTAGCGGCAGGCACGATGTAGGGTTACAGGCCATAAGCTCAACTCTCAGAAGTGTGTATGCATGGGAGGCAGATGTCTGCTACCCACTCGGACATGGGAGTTGGAACCTAGCTACACTCCTATTGAAGAAGGATGTTGGAAATCGCTGTATTCAACTCAGATACTCGGGAGTTCAGGCCCAATGCTTACACATGCTTTTCCCACAACCTATCCCAGCCACTAACATTAGGATGTTAGAAGCTGCGCCTACAGTCAGGCAGGATGCGGGAGGGTTCTGCCCTGTCCTCAGCTCTCACAGGGAAGCATGCCTAGAAGCCAGCTCTCAACTAGCTGCATTCTTATGACAGTGTGAAGGTAGCAGTATTCTGAGTAAGGCGGTTCCGAGATTACCACTCTACTGCACCTGGAGATACCCTCCAGGTCTGCATTGTTAACTTGCGTCTCAGAAGCCTGTGGCAAACGTCTCTGGTGAAGACCTGCGAAACTCACTCTGCAGGCAGTGTGGAACTGTGAGGGACTGAGGGTGAGCTCAACTCTCAGAAGTAAGATGCTTTTGGACAAGGCGTTCAGCTACCTTCTCACGTATGGAACTTAGTATGTAGCAGCAGTCTACCACACGAATTACTAGGCAATCGCTGGAATGAGCTTGGAGGCCCTAGTCTTGTGTGCCGGGAGATTCCAATTACCTCTCCCAACACTTCCGTCAAACAGCGAGCCTAGGCCTTTTAGAAGTGAAAGGAACCAGCAGGCTGGATGGGGAGGTACAGGCCTTAAGCTCAACTCTCAGAAGTGTGTATGCAGGGGAGACAGATGTCTGCTACCCACTCTGACATGGGAGTTGGAAACTAGCTACACTCTGATTGAAGAAGGCCATTGGAAATCGCTGTATTCAACTCAGATACACAGGAGTTCAGGCCCAATGCTTACACATGCTTTTCCCGCAACCTCTCTCAGCCACTAACATTAGGATGTTAGAAGCTGCGCCTACAGTCAGGCAGGATGCGGGTGGGTTCTGCCCTGTCCTCAGCACTCCCAGGGAAGCATGCCTAGAAGCCAGCTCTCAACTAGCTGCATTCTTATGGCAGTGTGAAGGTAGCAGTATTCTGAGTAAGGAGGTTCCCAGATTACCACTCTACTGCACCTGGAGATACCCTCCAGGTCTGCATTGTTAACTTGCGTCTCAGAAGCCTCTGGCAAACGTCTCTGGTGAAGACGTCCGAAACTCACTCTGCAGGCAGTGTGGAACTGTGAGGGACTGAGGGTGAGCTCAACTCTCAGAAGTAAGATGTTTTTGGACAAGGCGTTCAACTACCTACTCACGTATGGAACTTAGTATGTAGCACCAGTCTACCCCAGGAATTACTAGGAAATCGCTTGATTGAGCTTGGAGGCACTCGTCTTGTGTGCCGGGAGATTCCAGTTACCTCTCCCAACACTTGCGTCAAGCAGCGAGCCTAGGCCTTTTGGAAGCGAAAGGTAGCGGCAGGCAGGATGTTGGGTTACAGGCCATAAGCTCAACTCTCAGAAGTGTGTATGCATGGGTGGCAGATGTCTGCTACCCACTCGGACATGGGAGTTGGAACCTAGCTACACTCCTATTGAAGAAGGACTTTGGAAATCGCTGTATTCAACTCAGATACACGGGAGTTCAGGCCCAATGCTTACACATGCTTTTCCCACAAACTATCCCAGCCACTAACAGAAGGAGGTTAGCAGGTAAGTCTACAGTCAGGCAGGATGCGGGAGGGTCCTGCCCTGTCCTCAGCTCTCACAGGGAAGCATGCCTTGAAGCCAGCTCTCAACTAGCTGCATTCTTATGACAGTGTGAAGGTAGCAGTATTCTGAGTAAGGAGGTTCCCAGATTACCACTCTACTGCACCTGGAGATACCCTCCAGGTCTGCATTGTTAACTTGCGTCTCAGAAGCCTGTGGCAAACGTCTCTGGTGAAGACGTGCGAAACTCACTCTGCAGGCAGTGTGGAACTGTGAGGGACTGAGGGTGAGCTCAACTCTCAGCAGTAAGATGATTTTGGACAAGGCGTTCAGCTACCTTCTCACATATGGAACTTAGTATGTAGCACCAGTCTACCCCAGGAATTACTGGGAAATCGCTGGATTGAGCTTGGAGGCACTAGTCTTGTTGCCGGGAGATTCCAGTTACCTCTCCCAACACTTCGGTGAAGCAGCGAGCCTAGGCCTTTTGGAAGCGAAAGCTAGCTGCAGGCAGGAGGTAGGGATACAGGCCATAAGCTCAACTCTCAGAAGTGTGTATGCATGGGAGGCAGATGTCTGCTACCCACTCGTATATGCGAGTGGGAACCTACTACACTCTGATGAAAAAGGACTTTGGAAATCGCTGTATTCAACTCAGATACACGTGGGTTCAGGCACAACGATTCCACATGCTTTTCTCACAACCTTTCCCTGCCACTAACATGAGGACGTTAGCAGCTCCTTCTACAGTCAAGCAGGATGCGGGAGGGTTGTGCCCTGTCCTTAGCTCTCACAGGGAAGCATGTCTTGAAGCCAGCGGTCAACTACCTGCATACTTATGGCAGGGTCAAGGTAGCAGTATTCTGAGACAGGAGGTTCCCAGATTACCACTCTACTGCACCTGGAGATACCCTCCAGGTCTGCATTGTTAACTTGCGTCTCAGAGGCCTCTGGCAAACGTCTCTGGTGAAGACGTGCGAATCTCACTCTGCAGGCAGTGTGGAACTGTGAGGGACTGAGGGTCAGCTCAACTCTCAGCAGTAAGATGTTTTTGGACAAGGCGTTCAAATACCTACTCACGTATGGAACTTAGTATGCAGCACCAGTCTACCCCAGGAATTACTAGGAAATCGCTTGATTGAGCTTGGAGGCACTCGTCTTGTGTGCCGGGAGATTCCAATTACCTCTCCCAACACTTGCGTCAAGCAGCGAGCCTAGGCCTTTTGGAAGCGAAAGGTAGCGGCAGGCACGATGTAGGGTTACAGGCCATAAGCTCAACTCTCAGAAGTGTGTATGCATGGGAGGCAGATGTCTGCTACCCACTCGGACATGGGAGTTGGAACCTAGCTACACTCCTATTGAAGAAGGATGTTGGAAATCGCTGTATTCAACTCAGGTACTCGGGAGTTCAGGCCCAATGCTTACACATGCTTTTCCCACAACCTATCCCAGCCACTAACATTAGGATGTTAGAAGCTGCGCCTACAGTCAGGCAGGATGCGGGAGGGTTCTGCCCTGTCCTCAGCTCTCACAGGGAAGCATGCCTAGAAGCCAGCTCTCAACTAGCTGCATTCTTATGACAGTGTGAAGGTAGCAGTATTCTGAGTAAGGCGGTTCCGAGATTACCACTCTACTGCACCTGGAGATACCCTCCAGGTCTGCATTGTTAACTTGCGTCTCAGAAGCCTGTGGCAAACGTCTCTGGTGAAGACCTGCGAAACTCACTCTGCAGGCAGTGTGGAACTGTGAGGGACTGAGGGTGAGCTCAACTCTCAGAAGTAAGATGCTTTTGGACAAGGCGTTCAGCTACCTTCTCACGTATGGAACTTAGTATGTAGCACCAGTCTACCACACGAATTACTAGGCAATCGCTGGAATGAGCTTGGAGGCCCTAGTCTTGTGTGCCGGGAGATTCCAATTACCTCTCCCAACACTTCCGTCAAACAGCGAGCCTAGGCCTTTTAGAAGTGAAAGGAACCAGCAGGCTGGATGGGGAGGTACAGGCCTTAAGCTCAACTCTCAGAAGTGTGTATGCAGGGGAGACAGATGTCTGCTACCCACTCTGACATGGGAGTTGGAAACTAGCTACACTCTGATTGAAGAAGGCCATTGGAAATCGCTGTATTCAACTCAGATACACAGGAGTTCAGGCCCAATGCTTACACATGCTTTTCCCGCAACCTCTCTCAGCCACTAACATTAGGATGTTAGCAGCTGCGCCTACAGTCAGGCAGGATGCGGGTGGGTTCTGCCCTGTCCTCAGCACTCCCAGGGAAGCATGCCTAGAAGCCAGCTCTCAACTAGCTGCATTCTTATGGCAGTGTGAAGGTAGCAGTATTCTGAGTAAGGAGGTTCCCAGATTACCACTCTACTGCACCTGGAGATACCCTCCAGGTCTGCATTGTTAACTTGCGTCTCAGAAGCCTCTGGCAAACGTCTCTGGTGAAGACGTCCGAAACTCACTCTGCAGGCAGTGTGGAACTGTGAGGGACTGAGGGTGAGCTCAACTCTCAGAAGTAAGATGTTTTTGGACAAGGCGTTCAACTACCTACTCACGTATGGAACTTAGTATGTAGCACCAGTCTACCCCAGGAATTACTAGGAAATCGCTTGATTGAGCTTGGAGGCACTCGTCTTGTGTGCCGGGAGATTCCAGTTACCTCTCCCAACACTTGCGTCAAGCAGCGAGCCTAGGCCTTTTGGAAGCGAAAGGTAGCGGCAGGCAGGATGTTGGGTTACAGGCCATAAGCTCAACTCTCAGAAGTGTGTATGCATGGGTGGCAGATGTCTGCTACCCACTCGGACATGGGAGTTGGAACCTAGCTACACTCCTATTGAAGAAGGACTTTGGAAATCGCTGTATTCAACTCAGATACACGGGAGTTCAGGCCCAATGCTTACACATGCTTTTCCCACAAACTATCCCAGCCACTAACAGAAGGAGGTTAGCAGGTAAGTCTACAGTCAGGCAGGATGCGGGAGGGTTCTGCCCTGTCCTCAGCTCTCACAGGGAAGCATGCCTTGAAGCCAGCTCTCAACTAGCTGCATTCTTATGACAGTGTGAAGGTAGCAGTATTCTGAGTAAGGAGGTACCCAGATTACCACTCTACTGCACCTGGAGATACCCTCCAGGTCTGCATTGTTAACTTGCGTCTCAGAAGCCTCTGGCCAACGTCTCTGGTGAAGACGTGCGAAACTCACTCTGCAGGCAGTGTGGAACTGTGAGGGACTGAGGGTGAGCTCAACTCTCAGCAGTAAGATGATTTTGGACAAGGCGTTCAGCTACCTTCTCACATATGGAACTTAGTATGTAGCACCAGTCTACCCCAGGAATTACTGGGAAATCGCTGGATTGAGCTTGGAGGCACTAGTCTTGTTGCCGGGAGATTCCAGTTACCTCTCCCAACACTTCGGTGAAGCAGCGAGCCTAGGCCTTTTGGAAGCGAAAGCTAGCTGCAGGCAGGAGGTAGGGATACAGGCCATAAGCTCAACTCTCAGAAGTGTGTATGCATGGGAGGCAGATGTCTGCTACCCACTCGTATATGCGAGTTGGAACCTACTACACTCTGATGAAAAAGGACTTTGGAAATCGCTGTATTCAACTCAGATACACGTGGGTTCAGGCACAACGATTCCACATGCTTTTCTCACAACCTTTCCCTGCCACTAACATGAGGACGTTAGCAGCTCCTTCTACAGTCAAGCAGGATGCGGGAGGGTTGTGCCCTGTCCTTAGCTCTCACAGGGAAGCATGTCTTGAAGCCAGCGGTCAACTACCTGCATACTTATGGCAGGGTCAAGGTAGCAGTATTCTGAGACAGGAGGTTCCCAGATTACCACTCTACTGCACCTGGAGATACCCTCCAGGTCTGCATTGTTAACTTGCGTCTCAGAGGCCTCTGGCAAACGTCTCTGGTGAAGACGTGCGAAACTCACTCTGCAGGCAGTGTGGAACTGTGAGGGACTGAGGGTCAGCTCAACTCTCAGCAGTAAGATGTTTTTGGACAAGGCGTTCAAATACCTACTCACGTATGGAACTTAGTATGCAGCACCAGTCTACCCCAGGAATTACTAGGAAATCGCTTGATTGAGCTTGGAGGCACTCGTCTTGTGTGCCGGGAGATTCCAATTACCTCTCCCAACACTTGCGTCAAGCAGCGAGCCTAGGCCTTTTGGAAGCGAAAGGTAGCGGCAGGCACGATGTAGGGTTACAGGCCATAAGCTCAACTCTCAGAAGTGTGTATGCATGGGAGGCAGATGTCTGCTACCCACTCGGACATGGGAGTTGGAACCTAGCTACACTCCTATTGAAGAAGGATGTTGGAAATCGCTGTATTCAACTCAGATACTCGGGAGTTCAGGCCCAATGCTTACACATGCTTTTCCCACAACCTATCCCAGCCACTAACATTAGGATGTTAGAAGCTGCGCCTACAGTCAGGCAGGATGCGGGAGGGTTCTGCCCTGTCCTCAGCTCTCACAGGGAAGCATGCCTAGAAGCCAGCTCTCAACTAGCTGCATTCTTATGACAGTGTGAAGGTAGCAGTATTCTGAGTAAGGCGGTTCCGAGATTACCACTCTACTGCACCTGGAGATACCCTCCAGGTCTGCATTGTTAACTTGCGTCTCAGAAGCCTGTGGCAAACGTCTCTGGTGAAGACCTGCGAAACTCACTCTGCAGGCAGTGTGGAACTGTGAGGGACTGAGGGTGAGCTGAACTCTCAGAAGTAAGATGCTTTTGGACAAGGCGTTCAGCTACCTTCTCACGTATGGAACTTAGTATGTAGCACCAGTCTACCACACGAATTACTAGGCAATCGCTGGAATGAGCTTGGAGGCCCTAGTCTTGTGTGCCGGGAGATTCCAATTACCTCTCCCAACACTTCCGTCAAACAGCGAGCCTAGGCCTTTTAGAAGTGAAAGGAACCAGCAGGCTGGATGGGGAGGTACAGGCCTTAAGCTCAACTCTCAGAAGTGTGTATGCAGGGGAGACAGATGTCTGCTACCCACTCTGACATGGGAGTTGGAAACTACCTACACTCTGATTGAAGAAGGCCATTGGAAATCGCTGTATTCAACTCAGATACACAGGAGTTCAGGCCCAATGCTTACACATGCTTTTCCCGCAACCTCTCTCAGCCACTAACATTAGGATGTTAGCAGCTGCGCCTACAGTCAGGCAGGATGCGGGTGGGTTCTGCCCTGTCCTCAGCACTCCCAGGGAAGCATGCCTAGAAGCCAGCTCTCAACTAGCTGCATTCTTATGGCAGTGTGAAGGTAGCAGTATTCTGAGTAAGGAGGTTCCCAGATTACCACTCTACTGCACCTGGAGATACCCTCCAGGTCTGCATTGTTAACTTGCGTCTCAGAAGCCTCTGGCAAACGTCTCTGGTGAAGACGTCCGAAACTCACTCTGCAGGCAGTGTGGAACTGTGAGGGACTGAGGGTGAGCTCAACTCTCAGAAGTAAGATGTTTTTGGACAAGGCGTTCAACTACCTACTCACGTATGGAACTTAGTATGTAGCACCAGTCTACCCCAGGAATTACTAGGAAATCGCTTGATTGAGCTTGGAGGCACTCGTCTTGTGTGCCGGGAGATTCCAGTTACCTCTCCCAACACTTGCGTCAAGCAGCGAGCCTAGGCCTTTTGGAAGCGAAAGGTAGCGGCAGGCAGGATGTTGGGTTACAGGCCATAAGCTCAACTCTCAGAAGTGTGTATGCATGGGTGGCAGATGTCTGCTACCCACTCGGACATGGGAGTTGGAACCTAGCTACACTCCTATTGAAGAAGGACTTTGGAAATCGCTGTATTCAACTCAGATACACGGGAGTTCAGGCCCAATGCTTACACATGCTTTTCCCACAAACTATCCCAGCCACTAACAGAAGGAGGTTAGCAGGTAAGTCTACAGTCAGGCAGGATGCGGGAGGGTCCTGCCCTGTCCTCAGCTCTCACAGGGAAGCATGCCTTGAAGCCAGCTCTCAACTAGCTGCATTCTTATGACAGTGTGAAGGTAGCAGTATTCTGAGTAAGGAGGTTCCCAGATTACCACTCTACTGCACCTGGAGATACCCTCCAGGTCTGCATTGTTAACTTGCGTCTCAGAAGCCTGTGGCAAACGTCTCTGGTGAAGACGTGCGAAACTCACTCTGCAGGCAGTGTGGAACTGTGAGGGACTGAGGGTGAGCTCAACTCTCAGCAGTAAGATGATTTTGGACAAGGCGTTCAGCTACCTTCTCACATATGGAACTTAGTATGTAGCACCAGTCTACCCCAGGAATTACTGGGAAATCGCTGGATTGAGCTTGGAGGCACTAGTCTTGTTGCCGGGAGATTCCAGTTACCTCTCCCAACACTTCGGTGAAGCAGCGAGCCTAGGCCTTTTGGAAGCGAAAGCTAGCTGCAGGCAGGAGGTAGGGATACAGGCCATAAGCTCAACTCTCAGAAGTGTGTATGCATGGGAGGCAGATGTCTGCTACCCACTCGTATATGCGAGTGGGAACCTACTACACTCTGATGAAAAAGGACTTTGGAAATCGCTGTATTCAACTCAGATACACGTGGGTTCAGGCACAACGATTCCACATGCTTTTCTCACAACCTTTCCCTGCCACTAACATGAGGACGTTAGCAGCTCCTTCTACAGTCAAGCAGGATGCGGGAGGGTTGTGCCCTGTCCTTAGCTCTCACAGGGAAGCATGTCTTGAAGCCAGCGGTCAACTACCTGCATACTTATGGCAGGGTCAAGGTAGCAGTATTCTGAGACAGGAGGTTCCCAGATTACCACTCTACTGCACCTGGAGATACCCTCCAGGTCTGCATTGTTAACTTGCGTCTCAGAGGCCTCTGGCAAACGTCTCTGGTGAAGACGTGCGAAACTCACTCTGCAGGCAGTGTGGAACTGTGAGGGACTGAGGGTCAGCTCAACTCTCAGCAGTAAGATGTTTTTGGACAAGGCGTTCAAATACCTACTCACGTATGGAACTTAGTATGCAGCACCAGTCTACCCCAGGAATTACTAGGAAATCGCTTGATTGAGCTTGGAGGCACTCGTCTTGTGTGCCGGGAGATTCCAATTACCTCTCCCAACACTTGCGTCAAGCAGCGAGCCTAGGCCTTTTGGAAGCGAAAGGTAGCGGCAGGCACGATGTAGGGTTACAGGCCATAAGCTCAACTCTCAGAAGTGTGTATGCATGGGAGGCAGATGTCTGCTACCCACTCGGACATGGGAGTTGGAACCTAGCTACACTCCTATTGAAGAAGGATGTTGGAAATCGCTGTATTCAACTCAGGTACTCGGGAGTTCAGGCCCAATGCTTACACATGCTTTTCCCACAACCTATCCCAGCCACTAACATTAGGATGTTAGAAGCTGCGCCTACAGTCAGGCAGGATGCGGGAGGGTTCTGCCCTGTCCTCAGCTCTCACAGGGAAGCATGCCTAGAAGCCAGCTCTCAACTAGCTGCATTCTTATGACAGTGTGAAGGTAGCAGTATTCTGAGTAAGGCGGTTCCGAGATTACCACTCTACTGCACCTGGAGATACCCTCCAGGTCTGCATTGTTAACTTGCGTCTCAGAAGCCTGTGGCAAACGTCTCTGGTGAAGACCTGCGAAACTCACTCTGCAGGCAGTGTGGAACTGTGAGGGACTGAGGGTGAGCTCAACTCTCAGAAGTAAGAAGCTTTTGGACAAGGCGTTCAGCTACCTTCTCACGTATGAAACTTAGTATGTAGCACCAGTCTACCACACGAATTACTAGGCAATCGCTGGAATGAGCTTGGAGGCCCTAGTCTTGTGTGCCGGGAGATTCCAATTACCTCTCCCAACACTTCCGTCAAACAGCGAGCCTAGGCCTTTTAGAAGTGAAAGGAACCAGCAGGCTGGATGGGGAGGTACAGGCCTTAAGCTCAACTCTCAGAAGTGTGTATGCAGGGGAGACAGATGTCTGCTACCCACTCTGACATGGGAGTTGGAAACTAGCTACACTCTGATTGAAGAAGGCCATTGGAAATCGCTGTATTCAACTCAGATACACAGGAGTTCAGGCCCAATGCTTACACATGCTTTTCCCGCAACCTCTCTCAGCCACTAACATTAGGATGTTAGCAGCTGCGCCTACAGTCAGGCAGGATGCGGGTGGGTTCTGCCCTGTCCTCAGCACTCCCAGGGAAGCATGCCTAGAAGCCAGCTCTCAACTAGCTGCATTCTTATGGCAGTGTGAAGGTAGCAGTATTCTGAGTAAGGAGGTTCCCAGATTACCACTCTACTGCACCTGGAGATACCCTCCAGGTCTGCATTGTTAACTTGCGTCTCAGAAGCCTCTGGCAAACGTCTCTGGTGAAGACGTCCGAAACTCACTCTGCAGGCAGTGTGGAACTGTGAGGGACTGAGGGTGAGCTCAACTCTCAGAAGTAAGATGTTTTTGGACAAGGCGTTCAACTACCTACTCACGTATGGAACTTAGTATGTAGCACCAGTCTACCCCAGGAATTACTAGGAAATCGCTTGATTGAGCTTGGAGGCACTCGTCTTGTGTGCCGGGAGATTCCAGTTACCTCTCCCAACACTTGCGTCAAGCAGCGAGCCTAGGCCTTTTGGAAGCGAAAGGTAGCGGCAGGCAGGATGTTGGGTTACAGGCCATAAGCTCAACTCTCAGAAGTGTGTATGCATGGGTGGCAGATGTCTGCTACCCACTCGGACATGGGAGTTGGAACCTAGCTACACTCCTATTGAAGAAGGACTTTGGAAATCGCTGTATTCAACTCAGATACACGGGAGTTCAGGCCCAATGCTTACACATGCTTTTCCCACAAACTATCCCAGCCACTAACAGAAGGAGGTTAGCAGGTAAGTCTACAGTCAGGCAGGATGCGGGAGGGTTCTGCCCTGTCCTCAGCTCTCACAGGGAAGCATGCCTTGAAGCCAGCTCTCAACTAGCTGCATTCTTATGACAGTGTGAAGGTAGCAGTATTCTGAGTAAGGAGGTACCCAGATTACCACTCTACTGCACCTGGAGATACCCTCCAGGTCTGCATTGTTAACTTGCGTCTCAGAAGCCTCTGGCCAACGTCTCTGGTGAAGACGTGCGAAACTCACTCTGCAGGCAGTGTGGAACTGTGAGGGACTGAGGGTGAGCTCAACTCTCAGCAGTAAGATGATTTTGGACAAGGCGTTCAGCTACCTTCTCACATATGGAACTTAGTATGTAGCACCAGTCTACCCCAGGAATTACTGGGAAATCGCTGGATTGAGCTTGGAGGCACTAGTCTTGTTGCCGGGAGATTCCAATTACCTCTCCCAACACTTCGGTGAAGCAGCGAGCCTAGGCCTTTTGGAAGCGAAAGCTAGCTGCAGGCAGGAGGTAGGGATACAGGCCATAAGCTCAACTCTCAGAAGTGTGTATGCATGGGAGGCAGATGTCTGCTACCCACTCGTATATGCGAGTGGGAACCTACTACACTCTGATGAAAAAGGACTTTGGAAATCGCTGTATTCAACTCAGATACACGTGGGTTCAGGCACAACGATTCCACATGCTTTTCTCACAACCTTTCCCTGCCACTAACATGAGGACGTTAGCAGCTCCTTCTACAGTCAAGCAGGATGCGGGAGGGTTGTGCCCTGTCCTTAGCTCTCACAGGGAAGCATGTCTTGAAGCCAGCGGTCAACTACCTGCATACTTATGGCAGGGTCAAGGTAGCAGTATTCTGAGACAGGAGGTTCCCAGATTACCACTCTACTGCACCTGGAGATACCCTCCAGGTCTGCATTGTTAACTTGCGTCTCAGAGGCCTCTGGCAAACGTCTCTGGTGAAGACGTGCGAAACTCACTCTGCAGGCAGTGTGGAACTGTGAGGGACTGAGGGTCAGCTCAACTCTCAGCAGTAAGATGTTTTTGGACAAGGCGTTCAAATACCTACTCACGTATGGAACTTAGTATGCAGCACCAGTCTACCCCAGGAATTACTAGGAAATCGCTTGATTGAGCTTGGAGGCACTCGTCTTGTGTGCCGGGAGATTCCAATTACCTCTCCCAACACTTGCGTCAAGCAGCGAGCCTAGGCCTTTTGGAAGCGAAAGGTAGCGGCAGGCACGATGTAGGGTTACAGGCCATAAGCTCAACTCTCAGAAGTGTGTATGCATGGGAGGCAGATGTCTGCTACCCACTCGGACATGGGAGTTGGAACCTAGCTACACTCCTATTGAAGAAGGATGTTGGAAATCGCTGTATTCAACTCAGATACTCGGGAGTTCAGGCCCAATGCTTACACATGCTTTTCCCACAACCTATCCCAGCCACTAACATTAGGATGTTAGAAGCTGCGCCTACAGTCAGGCAGGATGCGGGAGGGTTCTGCCCTGTCCTCAGCTCTCACAGGGAAGCATGCCTAGAAGCCAGCTCTCAACTAGCTGCATTCTTATGACAGTGTGAAGGTAGCAGTATTCTGAGTAAGGCGGTTCCGAGATTACCACTCTACTGCACCTGGAGATACCCTCCAGGTCTGCATTGTTAACTTGCGTCTCAGAAGCCTGTGGCAAACGTCTCTGGTGAAGACCTGCGAAACTCACTCTGCAGGCAGTGTGGAACTGTGAGGGACTGAGGGTCAGCTCAACTCTCAGAAGTAAGATGCTTTTGGACAAGGCGTTCAGCTACCTTCTCACGTATGGAACTTAGTATGTAGCAGCAGTCTACCACACGAATTACTAGGCAATCGCTGGAATGAGCTTGGAGGCCCTAGTCTTGTGTGCCGGGAGATTCCAATTACCTCTCCCAACACTTCCGTCAAACAGCGAGCCTAGGCCTTTTAGAAGTTAAAGGAACCAGCAGGCTGGATGGGGACGTACAGGCCTTAAGCTCAACTCTCAGAAGTGTGTATGCAGGGGAGGCAGAGGTCTGCTACCCACTCTGACATGGGAGTTGGAAACTAGCTACACTCTGATTGAAGAAGGCCATTGGAAATCGCTGTATTCAACTCAGATACACAGGAGTTCAGGCCCAATGCTTACACATGCTTTTCCCGCAACCTCTCTCAGCCACTAACATTAGGATGTTAGCAGCTGCGCCTACAGTCAGGCAGGATGCGGGTGGGTTCTGCCCTGTCCTCAGCACTCCCAGGGAAGCATGCCTAGAAGCCAGCTCTCAACTAGCTGCATTCTTATGGCAGTGTGAAGGTAGCAGTATTCTGAGAAGGAGGTTCCCAGATTACCACTCTACTGCACCTGGAGATACCCTCCAGGTCTGCATTGTTAACTTGCGTCTCAGAAGCCTCTGGCAAACGTCTCTGGTGAAGACGTCCGAAACTCACTCTGCAGGCAGTGTGGAACTGTGAGGGACTGAGGGTGAGCTCAACTCTCAGAAGTAAGATGTTTTTGGACAAGGCGTTCAACTACCTACTCACGTATGGAACTTAGTATGTAGCACCAGTCTACCCCAGGAATTACTAGGAAATCGCTTGATTGAGCTTGGAGGCACTCGTCTTGTGTGCCGGGAGATTCCAGTTACCTCTCCCAACACTTGCGTCAAGCAGCGAGCCTAGGCCTTTTGGAAGCGAAAGGTAGCGGCAGGCAGGATGTTGGGTTACAGGCCATAAGCTCAACTCTCAGAAGTGTGTATGCATGGGTGGCAGATGTCTGCTACCCACTCTGACATGGGAGTTGGAACCTAGCTACACTCCTATTGAAGAAGGACTTTGGAAATCGCTGAATTCAATTCAGATACACGGGAGTTCAGGCCCAATGCTTACACATGCTTTTCCCACAAACTATCCCAGCCACTAACAGAAGGAGTTTAGCAGGTAAGTCTACAGTCAGGCAGGATGCGGGAGGGTCCTGCCCTGTCCTCAGCTCTCACAGGGAAGCATGCCTTGAAGCCAGCTCTCAACTAGCTGCATTCTTATGACAGTGTGAAGGTAGCAGTATTCTGAGTAAGGAGGTTCCCAGATTACCACTCTACTGCACCTGGAGATACCCTCCAGGTCTGCATTGTTAATTTGCGTCTCAGAAGCCTCTGGCAAACGTCTCTGGTGAAGACGTGCGAAACTCACTCTGCAGGCAGTGTGGAACTGTGAGGGACTGAGGGTCAGCTCAACTCTCAGCAGTAAGATGTTTTTGGACAAGGCGTTCAAATACCTATTCACGTATGGAACTTAGTATGCAGCACCAGTCTACCCCAGGAATTACTAGGAAATCGCTTGATTGAGCTTGGAGGCACTCGTCTTGTGTGCCGGGAGATTCCAATTACCTCTCCCAACACTTGCGTCAAGCAGCGAGCCTAGGCCTTTTGGAAGCGAAAGGTAGCGGCAGGCACGATGTAGGGTTACAGGCCATAAGCTCAACTCTCAGAAGTGTGTATGCATGGGAGGCAGATGTCTGCTACCCACTCGTATATGCGAGTGGGAACCTACTACACTCTGATGAAAAAGGACTTTGGAAATCGCTGTATTCAACTCAGATACACGTCGGTTCAGGCACAACGATTCCACATGCTTTTCTCACAACCTTTCCCTGCCACTAACATGAGGACGTTAGCAGCTCCTTCTACAGTCAAGCAGGATGCGGGAGGGTTGTGCCCTGTCCTTAGCTCTCACAGGGAAGCATGTCTTGAAGCCAGCGGTCAACTAGCTGCATACTTATGGCAGGGTCAAGGTAGCAGTATTCTGAGACAGGAGGTTCCCAGATTACCACTCTACTGCACCTGGAGATACCCTCCAGGTCTGCATTGTTAACTTGCGTCTCAGAGGCCTCTGGCAAACGTCTCTGGTGAAGACGTGCGAAACTCACTCTGCAGGCAGTGTGGAACTGTGAGGGACTGAGGGTCAGCTCAACTCTCAGCAGTAAGATGTTTTTGGACAAGGCGTTCAAACACCTACTCACGTATGGAACTTAGTATGTAGCACCAGTCTACCCCAGGAATTACTAGGAAATCGCTTGATTGAGCTTGGAGGCACTCGTCTTGTGTGCCGGGAGATTCCAGTTACCTCTCCCAACACTTGCGTCAAGCAGCGAGCCTAGGCCTTTTGGAAGCGAAAGGTAGCGGCAGGCAGGATGTTGGGTTACAGGCCATAAGCTCAACTCTCAGAAGTGTGTATGCATGGGTGGCAGATGTCTGCTACCCACTCGGACATGGGAGTTGGAACCTAGCTACACTCCTATTGAAGAAGGACTTTGGAAATCGCTGTATTCAACTCAGATACACGGGAGTTCAGGCCCAATGCTTACACATGCTTTTCCCACAAACTATCCCAGCCACTAACAGAAGGAGGTTAGCAGGTAAGTCTACAGTCAGGCAGGATGCGGGAGGGTCCTGCCCTGTCCTCAGCTCTCACAGGGAAGCATGCCTTGAAGCCAGCTCTCAACTAGCTGCATTCTTATGACAGTGTGAAGGTAGCAGTATTCTGAGACAGGAGGTTCCGAGATTACCACTCTACTGAACCTGGAGATACCCTCCAGGTCTGCATTGTTAACTTGCGTCTCAGAAGCCTGTGGCAAACGTCTCTGGTGAAGACCTGCGAAACTCACTCTGCAGGCAGTGTGGAACTGTGAGGGACTGAGGGTGAGCTCAACTCTCAGAAGTAAGATGCTTTTGGACAAGGCGTTCAGCTACCTTCTCACGTATGGAACTTAGTATGTAGCACGAGTCTACCACACGAATTACTAGGCAATCGCTGGAATGAGCTTGGAGGCCCTAGTCTTGTGTGCCGGGAGATTCCAATTACCTCTCCCAACACTTCCGTCAAACAGCGAGCCTAGGCCTCTTAGAAGTGAAAGGAACCAGCAGGCTGGATGGGGAGGTACAGGCCTTAAGCTCAACTCTCAGAAGTGTGTATGCAGGGGAGACAGATGTCTGCTACCCACTCTGACATGGGAGTTGGAAACTACCTACACTCTGATTGAAGAAGGCCATTGGAAATCGCTGTATTCAACTCAGATACACAGAAGTTCAGGCCCAATGCTTACACATGCTTTTCCCGCAACCTCTCTCAGCCACTAACATTAGGATGTTAGCAGCTGCGCCTACAGTCAGGCAGGATGCGGGTGGGTTCTGCCCTGTCCTCAGCACTCCCAGGGAAGCATGCCTAGAAGCCAGCTCTCAACTAGCTGCATTCTTATGGCAGTGTGAAGGTAGCAGTATTCTGAGTAAGGAGGTTCCCAGATTACCACTCTACTGCACCTGGAGATACCCTCCAGGTCTGCATTGTTAACTTGCGTCTCAGAAGCCTCTGGCAAACGTCTCTGGTGAAGACGTCCGAAACTCACTCTGCAGGCAGTGTGGAACTGTGAGGGACTGAGGGTGAGCTCAACTCTCAGAAGTAAGATGTTTTTGGACAAGGCGTTCAACTACCTACTCACGTATGGAACTTAGTATGTAGCACCAGTCTACCCCAGGAATTACTAGGAAATCGCTTGATTGAGCTTGGAGGCACTCGTCTTGTGTGCCGGGAGATTCCAGTTACCTCTCCCAACACTTGCGTCAAGCAGCGAGCCTAGGCATTTTGGAAGCGAAAGGTAGCGGCAGGCAGGATGTTGGGTTACAGGCCATAAGCTCAACTCTCAGAAGTGTGTATGCATGGGTGGCAGATGTCTGGTACCCACTCGGACATGGGAGTTGGAACCTAGCTACACTCCTATTGAAGAAGGACTTTGGAAATCGCTGTATTCAACTCAGATACACGGGAGTTCAGGCCCAATGCTTTCACATGCTTTTCCCACAAACTATCCCAGCCACTAACAGAAGGAGGTTAGCAGGTAAGTCTACAGTCAGGCAGGATGCGGGAGGGTCCTGCCTGTCCTCAGCTCTCACAGGGAAGCATGCCTTGAAGCCAGCTCTCAACTAGCTGCATTCTTATGACAGTGTTAAGGTAGCAGTATTCTCAGTAAGGAGGTTCCCAGATTACCACTCTACTGCACCTGGAGATACCCTCCACGTCTGCATTGTTAACTTGCGTCTCAGAAGCCTGTGGCAAACGTCTCTGGTGAAGACCTGAGAAACTCACTCTGCAGGCAGTGTGGAACTGTGAGGGACTGAGGGTCAGCTCAACTCTCAGCAGTAAGATGTTTTTGGACAAGGCGTTCAAATACCTACTCACGTATGGAACTTAGTATGTAGCACAAGTCTACCCCAGGAATTACTGGGAAATCGCTTGATTGAGCTTGGAGGCACTCGTCTTGTGTGCCGGGAGATTCCAATTACCTCTCTCAACACTTGCGTCAAGCAGCGAGCCTAGGCCTTTTGGAAGCGAAAGGTAGCGGCAGGCACGATGTAGGGTTACAGGCCATAAGCTCAACTCTCAGAAGTGTGTATGCATGGGAGGCAGATGTCTGCTACCCACTCGGACATGGGAGTTGGAACCTAGCTACACTCCTATTGAAGAAGGATGTTGGAAATCGCTGTATTCAACTCAGATACTCGGGAGTTCAGGCCCAATGCTTACACATGCTTTTCCCACAACCTATCCCAGCCACTAACAGAAGGAGGTTAGCAGGTACGTCTACATTCAGGCAGGATGCGGGAGGGTCCTGCCCTGTCCTCAGCTCTCACAGGGAAGCATGCCTAGAAGCCAGCTCTCAACTAGCTGCATTCTTATGACAGTGTGAAGGTAGCAGTATTCTGAGTAAGGCGGTTCCGAGATTACCACTCTACTGCACCTGGAGATACCCTCCAGGTCTGCATTGTTAACTTGCGTCTCAGAAGCCTGTGGCAAACGTCTCTGGTGAAGACGTGCGAAACTCACTCTGCAGGCAGTGTGGAACTGTGAGGGACTGAGGGTGAGCTCAACTCTCAGAAGTAAGATGCTTTTGGACAAGGCGTTCAGCTACATTCTCACGTATGGAACTTAGTATGTAGCACCTGTCTACCCCAGGAATTACTAGGCAATCGCTGGAATGACCTTGGAGGCACTAGTCTTGTGTGCCGGGAGATTCCAATTACCTCTCCCAACACTTCCGTCAAACAGCGAGCCTAGGCCTTTTAGAAGTGAAAGGAACCAGCAGGCTGGATGGGGAGGTACAGGCCTTAAGCTCAACTCTCAGAAGTGTGTATGCAGGGGAGACAGATGTCTGCTACCCACTCTGACATGGGAGTTGGAAACTAGCTACACTCTGATTGAAGAAGGCCATTGGAAATCGCTGTATTCAACTCAGATACACAGGAGTTCAGGCCCAATGCTTACACATGCTTTTCCCGAACCTCTCTCAGCCACTAACATTAGGATGTTAGCAGCTGCGCCTACAGTCAGGCAGGATGAGGGTGGGTTCTGCCCTGTCCTCAGCACTCCCAGGGAAGCATGCCTAGAAGCCAGCTCTCAACTAGCTGCATTCTTATGGCAGTGTGAAGGTAGCAGTATTCTGAGTCAGGAGGTTCCAAGATTACCACTCTACTGCACCTGGAGATACCCTCCAGGTCTGCATTGTTAACTTGCGTCTCAGAAGCCAGTGGCAAACGTCTCTGGTGAAGACGTCCGAAACTCACTCTGCAGGCAGTGTGGAACTGTGAGGGACTGAGGGTCAGCTCAACTCTCAGCAGTAAGATGTTTTTGGACAAGGCGTTCAAATACCTACTCACGTATGGAACTTAGTATGTAGCACAAGTCTACCCCAGGAATTACTGGGAAATCGCTTGATTGAGCTTGGAGGCACTCGTCTTGTGTGCCGGGAGATTCCAATTACCTCTCTCAACACTTGCGTCAAGCAGCGAGCCTAGGCCTTTTGGAAGCGAAAGGTAGCGGCAGGCACGATGTAGGGTTACAGGCCATAAGCTCAACTCTCAGAAGTGTGTATGCATGGGAGGCAGATGTCTGCTACCCACTCGGACATGGGAGTTGGAACCTAGCTACACTCCTATTGAAGAAGGATGTTGGAAATCGCTGTATTCAACTCAGATACTCGGGAGTTCAGGCCCAATGCTTACACATGCTTTTCCCACAACCTATCCCAGCCACTAACAGAAGGAGGTTAGCAGGTACGTCTACAGTCAGGCAGGATGCGGGAGGGTTCTGCCCTGTCCTCAGCTCTCACAGGGAAGCATGCCTAGAAGCCAGCTCTCAACTAGCTGCATTCTTATGACAGTGTGAAGGTAGCAGTATTCTGAGTAAGGCGGTTCCGAGATTACCACTCTACTGCACCTGGAGATACCCTCCAGGTCTGCATTGTTAACTTGCGTCTCAGAAGCCTGTGGCAAACGTCTCTGGTGAAGACGTGCGAAACTCACTCTGCAGGCAGTGTGGAACTGTGAGGGACTGAGGGTGAGCTCAACTCTCAGAAGTAAGATGCTTTTGGACAAGGCGTTCAGCTACATTCTCACGTATGGAACTTAGTATGTAGCACCTGTCTACCCCAGGAATTACTGGGAAATCGCTGGATTGAGCTTGGAGGCACTAGTCTTGTTGCCGGGAGATTCCAGTTACCTCTCCCAACACTTCGGTTAAGCAGCGAGCCTAGGCCTTTTGGAAGCGAAAGCTAGCTGCAGGCAGGAGGTAGGGATACAGGCCATAAATTCAACTCTCAGAAGTGTGTATGCATGGGAGGCAGATGTCTGCTACCCACTCGTACATGCGAGTGGGAACCTACTACACTCTGATGAAAAAGGACTTTGGAAATCGCTGTATTCAACTCAGATACACGTGGGTTCAGGCACAACGATTCCACATGCTTTTCTCACAACCTTTCCCTGCCACTAACATGAGGACGTTAGCAGCTCCTTCTACAGTCAAGCAGGATGCGGGAGGGTTGTGCCCTGTCCTTAGCTCTCACAGGGAAGCATGTCTTGAAGCCAGCGGTCAACTAGCTGCATACTTATGGCAGGGTCAAGGTAGCAGTATTCTGAGACAGGAGGTTCCCAGATTACCACTCTACTGCACCTGGAGATACCCTCCAGGTCTGCATTGTTAACTTGCGTCTCAGAGGCCTCTGGCAAACGTCTCTGGTGAAGACGTGCGAAACTCACTCTGCAGGCAGTGTGGAACTGTGAGGGACTGAGGGTCAGCTCAACTCTCAGCAGTAAGATGTTTTTGGACAAGGCGTTCAAACACCTACTCACGTATGGAACTTAGTATGTAGCACCAGTCTACCCCAGGAATTACTAAGAAATCGCTTGATTGAGCTTGGAGGCACTCGTCTTGTGTGCCGGGAGATTCCAATTACCTCTCCCAACACTTGCGTCAAGCAGCGAGCCTAGGCCTTTTGGAAGCGAAAGGTAGCGGCAGGCACGATGTAGGGTTACAGGCCATAAGCTCAACTCTCAGAAGTGTGTATGCATGGGAGGCAGATGTCTGCTACCCACTCGGACATGGGAGTTGGAACCTAGCTACACTCCTATTGAAGAAGGATGTTGGAAATCGCTGTATTCAACTCAGATACTCGGGAGTTCAGGCCCAATGCTTACACATGCTTTTCCCACAACCTATCCCAGCCACTAACATTAGGATGTTAGCAGCTGCGCCTACAGTCAGGCAGGATGCGGGAGGGTTCTGCCCTGTCCTCAGCTCTCACAGGGAAGCATGCCTTGAAGCCAGCTCTCAACTAGCTGCATTCTTATGACAGTGTGAAGGTAGCAGTATTCTGAGTAAGGCGGTTCCGAGATTACCACTCTACTGCACCTGGAGATACCCTCCAGGTCTGCATTGTTAACTTGCGTCTCAGAAGCCGGTGGCAAACGTCTCTGGTGAAGACGTCCGAAACTCACTCTGCAGGCAGTGTGGAACTGTGAGGGACTGAGGGTCAGCTCAACTCTCAGCAGTAAGATGTTTTTGGACAAGGCGTTCAAATACCTACTCACGTATGGAACTTAGTATGTAGCACAATCTACCCCAGGAATTACTGGGAAATCGCTTGATTGAGCTTGGAGGCACTCGTCTTGTGTGCCGGGAGATTCCAATTACCTCTCTCAACACTTGCGTCAAGCAGCGAGCCTAGGCCTTTTGGAAGCGAAAGGTAGCGGCAGGCACGATGTAGGGTTACAGGCCATAAGCTCAACTCTCAGAAGTGTGTATGCATGGGAGGCAGATGTCTGCTACCCACTCGGACATGGGAGTTGGAACCTAGCTACACTCCTATTGAAGAAGGATGTTGGAAATCGCTGTATTCAACTCAGATACTCGGAAGTTCAGGCCCAATGCTTACACATGCTTTTCCCACAACCTATCCCAGCCACTAACAGAAGGAGGTTAGCAGGTACGTCTACAGTCAGGCAGGATGCGGGAGGGTCCTGCCCTGTCCTCAGCTCTCACAGGGAAGCATGCCTAGAAGCCAGCTCTCAACTAGCTGCATTCTTATGACAGTGTGAAGGTAGCAGTATTCTGAGTAAGGCGGTTCCGAGATTACCACTCTACTGCACCTGGAGATACCCTCCAAGTCTGCATTGTTAACTTGCGTCTCAGAAGCCTGTGGCAAACGTCTCTGGTGAAGACGTGCGAAACTCACTCTGCAGGCAGTGTGGAACTGTGAGGGACTGAGGGTGAGCTCAACTCTCAGAAGTAAGATGCTTTTGGACAAGGCGTTCAGCTACATTCTCACGTATGGAACTTAGTATGTAGCACCAGTCTACCCCAGGAATTACTAGGCAATCGCTGGAATGACCTTGGAGGCACTAGTCTTGTGTGCCGGGAGATTCCAATTACCTCTCCCAACACTTCCGTCAAACAGCGAGCCTAGGCCTTTTAGAAGTGAAAGGAACCAGCAGGCTGGATGGGGAGGTACAGGCCTTAAGCTCAACTCTCAGAAGTGTGTATGCAGGGGAGACAGATGTCTGCTACCCACTCTGACATGGGAGTTGGAAACTACCTACACTCTGATTGAAGAAGGCCATTGGAAATCGCTGTATTTAACTCAGATACACAGGAGTTCAGGCCCAATGCTTACACATGCTTTTCCCGCAACCTCTCTCAGCCACTAACATTAGGATGTTAGCAGCTGCGCCTACAGTCAGGCAGGATGCGGGTGGGTTCTGCCCTGTCCTCAGCACTCCCAGGGAAGCATGCCTAGAAGCCAGCTCTCAACTAGCTGCATTCTTATGGCAGTGTGAAGGTAGCAGTATTCTGAGTCAGGAGGTTCCAAGATTACCACTCTACTGCACCTGGAGATACCCTCCAGGTCTGCATTGTTAACTTGCGTCTCAGAAGCCTGTGGCAAACGTCTCCGGTGAAGACCTGCAAAACTCACTCTGCAGGCAGTGTGGAACTGTGAGGGACTGAGGGTGAGCTCAACTCTCAGAAGTAAGATGCTTTTGGACAAGGCGTTCAGCTACCTTCTCACGTATGGAACTTAGTATGTAGCACCAGTCTACCACACGAATTACTAGGCAATCGCTGGAATGAGCTTGGAGGCCCTAGTCTTGTGTGCCGGGAGATTCCAATTACCTCTCCCAACACTTCCGTCAAACAGCGAGCCTAGGCCTTTTAGAAGTGAAAGGAACCAGCAGGCTGGATGGGGAGGTACAGGCCTTAAGCTCAACTCTCAGAAGTGTGTATGCAGGGGAGACAGATGTCTGCTACCCACTCTGACATGGGAGTTGGAAACTAGCTACACTCTGATTGAAGAAGGCCATTGGAAATCGCTGTATTCAACTCAGATACACAGGAGTTCAGGCCCAATGCTTACACATGCTTTTCCCGCAACCTCTCTCAGCCACTAACATTAGGATGTTAGCAGCTGCGCCTACAGTCAGGCAGGATGCGGGTGGGTTCTGCCCTGTCCTCAGCACTCCCAGGGAAGCATGCCTAGAAGCCAGCTCTCAACTAGCTGCATTCTTATGGCAGTGTGAAGGTAGCAGTATTCTGAGTCAGGAGGTTCCAAGATTACCACTCTACTGCACCTGGAGATACCCTCCAGGTCTGCATTGTTAACTTGCGTCTCAGAAGCCGGTGGCAAACGTCTCTGGTGAAGACGTCCGAAACTCACTCTGCAGGCAGTGTGGAACTGTGAGGGACTGAGGGTCAGCTCAACTCTCAGCAGTAAGATGTTTTTGGACAAGGCGTTCAAATACCTACTCACGTATGGAACTTAGTATGTAGCACAAGTCTACCCCAGGAATTACTGGGAAATCGCTTGATTGAGCTTGGAGGCACTCGTCTTGTGTGCCGGGAGATTCCAATTACCTCTCCCAACACTTGCGTCAAGCAGCGAGCCTAGGCCTTTTGGAAGCGAAAGGTAGCGGCAGGCACGATGTAGGGTTAGAGGCCATAAGCTCAACTCTCAGAAGTGTGTATGCATGGGAGGCAGATGTCTGCTACCCACTCGGACATGGGAGTTGGAACCTAGCTACACTCCTATTGAAGAAGGATGTTGGAAATCGCTGTATTCAACTCAGATACTCGGGAGTTCAGGCCCAATGCTTACACATGCTTTTCCCACAACCTATCCCAGCCACTAACAGAAGGAGGTTAGCAGGTACGTCTACAGTCAGGCAGGATGCGGGAGGGTTCTGCCCTGTCCTCAGCTCTCACAGGGAAGCATGCCTAGAAGCCAGCTCTCAACTAGCTGCATTCTTATGACAGTGTGAAGGTAGCAGTATTCTGAGTAAGGCGGTTCCGAGATTACCACTCTACTGCACCTGGAGATACCCTCCAGGTCTGCATTGTTAACTTGCGTCTCAGAAGCCTGTGGCAAACGTCTCTGGTGAAGACGTGCGAAACTCACTCTGCAGGCAGTGTGGAACTGTGAGGGACTGAGGGTGAGCTCAACTCTCAGAAGTAAGATGCTTTTGGACAAGGCGTTCAGCTACATTCTCACGTATGGAACTTAGTATGTAGCACCTGTCTACCCCAGGAATTACTGGGAAATCGCTGGATTGAGCTTGGAGGCACTAGTCTTGTTGCCGGGAGATTCCAGTTACCTCTCCCAACACTTCGGTTAAGCAGCGAGCCTAGGCCTTTTGGAAGCGAAAGCTAGCTGCAGGCAGGAGGTAGGGATACAGGCCATAAATTCAACTCTCAGAAGTGTGTATGCATGGGAGGCAGATGTCTGCTACCCACTCGTACATGCGAGTGGGAACCTACTACACTCTGATGAAAAAGGACTTTGGAAATCGCTGTATTCAACTCAGATACACGTGGGTTCAGGCACAACGATTCCACATGCTTTTCTCACAACCTTTCCCTGCCACTAACATGAGGACGTTAGCAGCTCCTTCTACAGTCAAGCAGGATGCGGGAGGGTTGTGCCCTGTCCTTAGCTCTCACAGGGAAGCATGTCTTGAAGCCAGCGGTCAACTAGCTGCATACTTATGGCAGGGTCAAGGTAGCAGTATTCTGAGACAGGAGGTTCCCAGATTACCACTCTACTGCACCTGGAGATACCCTCCAGGTCTGCATTGTTAACTTGCGTCTCAGAGGCCTCTGGCAAACGTCTCTGGTGAAGACGTGCGAAACTCACTCTGCAGGCAGTGTGGAACTGTGAGGGACTGAGGGTCAGCTCAACTCTCAGCAGTAAGATGTTTTTGGACAAGGCGTTCAAACACCTACTCACGTATGGAACTTAGTATGTAGCACCAGTCTACCCCAGGAATTACTAAGAAATCGCTTGATTGAGCTTGGAGGCACTCGTCTTGTGTGCCGGGAGATTCCAATTACCTCTCCCAACACTTGCGTCAAGCAGCGAGCCTAGGCCTTTTGGAAGCGAAAGGTAGCGGCAGGCACGATGTAGGGTTACAGGCCATAAGCTCAACTCTCAGAAGTGTGTATGCATGGGAGGCAGATGTCTGCTACCCACTCGGACATGGGAGTTGGAACCTAGCTACACTCCTATTGAAGAAGGATGTTTGAAATCGCTGTATTCAACTCAGATACTCGGGAGTTCAGGCCCAATGCTTACACATGCTTTTCCCACAACCTATCCCAGCCACTAATATTAGGATGTTAGCAGCTGCGCCTACAGTCAGGCAGGATGCGGGAGGGTTCTGCCCTGTCCTCAGCTCTCACAGGGAAGCATGCCTAGAAGCCAGCTCTCAACTAGCTGCATTCTTATGACAGTGTGAAGGTAGCAGTATTCTGAGTAAGGCGGTTCCGAGATTACCACTCTACTGCACCTGGAGATACCCTCCAGGTCTGCATTGTTAACTTGCGTCTCAGAAGCCTGTGGCAAACGTCTCTGGTGAAGACGTGCGAAACTCACTCTGCAGGCAGTGTGGAACTGTGAGGGACTGAGGGTGAGCTCAACTCTCAGAAGTAAGATGCTTTTGGACAAGGCGTTCAGCTACATTCTCACGTATGGAACTTAGTATGTAGCACCTGTCTACCCCAGGAATTACTAGGCAATCGCTGGAATGAGCTTGGAGGCACTAGTCTTGTGTGCCGGGAGATTCCAATTACCTCTCCCAACACTTCCGTCAAACAGCGAGCCTAGGCCTTTTAGAAGTGAAAGGAACCAGCAGGCTGGATGGGGAGGTACAGGCCTTAAGCTCAACTCTCAGAAGTGTGTATGCAGGGGAGACAGATGTCTGCTACCCACTCTGACATGGGAGTTGGAAACTAGCTACACTCTGATTGAAGAAGGCCATTGGAAATCGCTGTATTCAACTCAGATACACAGGAGTTCAGGCCCAATGCTTACACATGCTTTTCCCGCAACCTCTCTCAGCCACTAACATTAGGATGTTAGCAGCTGCGCCTACAGTCAGGAAGGATGCGGGTGGGTTCTGCCATGTCCTCAGCACTCCCAGGGAAGCATGCCTAGAAGCCAGCTCTCAACTAGCTGCATTCTTATGGCAGTGTGAAGGTAGCAGTATTCTGAGTCAGGAGGTTCCAAGATTACCACTCTACTGCACCTGGAGATACCCTCCAGGTCTGCATTGTTAACTTGCGTCTCAGAAGCCTCTGGCAAACGTCTCTGGTGAAGACGTCCGAAACTCACTCTGCAGGCAGTGTGGAACTGTGAGGGACTGAGGGTCAGCTCTACTCTCAGCAGTAAGATGTTTTTGGACAAGGCGTTCAAATACCAACTCACGTATGGAACTTAGTATGTAGCACAAGTCTACCCCAGGAATTACTGGGAAATCGCTTGATTGAGCTTGGAGGCACTCGTCTTGTGTGCCGGGAGATTCCAATTACCTCTCTCAACACTTGCGTCAAGCAGCGAGCCTAGGCCTTTTGGAAGCGAAAGGTAGCGGCAGGCACGATGTAGGGTTACAGGCCATAAGCTCAACTCTCAGAAGTGTGTATGCATGGGAGGCAGATGTCTGCTACCCACTCGGACATGGGAGTTGGAACCTAGCTACACTCCTATTGAAGAAGGATGTTGGAAATCGCTGTATTCAACTCAGATACTCGGAAGTTCAGGCCCAATGCTTACACATGCTTTTCCCACAACCTATCCCAGCCACTAACAGAAAGAGGTTAGCAGGTACGTCTACAGTCAGGCAGGATGCGGGAGGGTTCTGCCCTGTCCTCAGCTCTCACAGGGAAGCATGCCTAGAAGCCAGCTCTCAACTAGCTGCATTCTTATGACAGTGTGAAGGTAGCAGTATTCTGAGTAAGGCGGTTCCGAGATTACCACTCTACTGCACCTGGAGATACCCTCCAGGTCTGCATTGTTAACTTGCGTCTCAGAAGCCTGTGGCAAACGTCTCTGGTGAAGACCTGCGAAACTCACTCTGCAGGCAGTGTGGAACTGTGAGGGACTGAGGGTGAGCTCAACTCTCAGAAGTAAGATGCTTTTGGACAAGGCGTTCAGCTACATTCTCACGTATGGAACTTAGTATGTAGCACCTGTCTACCCCAGGAATTACTAGGCAATCGCTGGAATGAGCTTGGAGGCACTAGTCTTGTGTGCCGGGAGATTCCAATTACCTCTCCCAACACTTCCGTCAAACAGCGAGCCTAGGCCTTTTAGAAGTGAAAGGAACCAGCAGGCTGGATGGGGAGGTACAGGCCTTAAGCTCAACTCTCAGAAGTGTGTATGCAGGGGAGACAGATGTCTGCTACCCACTCTGACATGGGAGTTGGAAACTACCTACACTCTGATTGAAGAAGGCCATTGGAAATCGCTGTATTTAACTCAGATACACAGGAGTTCAGGCCCAATGCTTACACATGCTTTTCCCGCAACCTCTCTCAGCCACTAACATTAGGATGTTAGCAGCTGCGCCTACAGTCAGGCAGGATGCGGGTGGGTTCTGCCATGTCCTCAGCACTCCCAGGGAAGCATGCCTAGAAGCCAGCTCTCAACTAGCTGCATTCTTATGGCAGTGTGAAGGTAGCAGTATTCTGAGTCAGGTGGTTCCAAGATTACCACTCTACTGCACCTGGAGATACCCTCCAGGTCTGCATTGTTAACTTGCGTCTCAGAAGCCTGTGGCAAACGTCTCTGGTGAAGACCTGCAAAACTCACTCTGCAGGCAGTGTGGAACTGTGAGGGACTGAGGGTGAGCTCAACTCTCAGAAGTAAGATGCTTTTGGACAAGGCGTTCAGCTACCTTCTCACGTATGGAACTTAGTATGTATCACCAGTCTACCACACCAATTACTAGGCAATCGCTGGAATGAGCTTGGAGGCCCTAGTCTTGTGTGCCGGGAGATTCCAATTACCTCTCCCAACACTTCCGTCAAACAGCGAGCCTAGGCCTTTTAGAAGTGAAAGGAACCAGCAGGCTGGATGGGGAGGTACAGGCCTTAAGCTCAACTCTCAGAAGTGTGTATGCAGGGGAGACAGATGTCTGCTACCCACTCTGACATGGGAGTTGGAAACTAGCTACACTCTGATTGAAGAAGGCCATTGGAAATCGCTGTATTCAACTCAGATACACAGGAGTTCAGGCCCAATGCTTACACATGCTTTTCCCGCAACCTCTCTCAGCCACTAACATTAGGATGTTAGCAGCTGCGCCTACAGTCAGGCAGGATGCGGGTGGGTTCTGCCCTGTCCTCAGCACTCCCAGGGAAGCATGCCTAGAAGCCAGCTCTCAACTAGCTGCATTCTTATGGCAGTGTGAAGGTAGCAGTATTCTGAGTAAGGAGGTTCCCAGATTACCACTCTACTGCACCTGGAGATACCCTCCAGGTCTGCATTGTTAACTTGCGTCTCAGAAGCCTCTGCCAAACGTCTCTGGTGAAGACGTCCGAAACTCACTCTGCAGGCAGTGTGGAACTGTGAGGGACTGAGGGTGAGCTCAACTCTCAGAAGTAAGATGTTTTTGGACAAGGCGTTCAACTACCTACTCACGTATGGAACTTAGTATGTAGCACCAGTCTACCCCAGGAATTACTAGGAAATCGCTTGATTGAGCTTGGAGGCACTCGTCTTGTGTGCCGGGAGATTCCAGTTACCTCTCCCAACACTTGCGTCAAGCAGCGAGCCTAGGCATTTTGGAAGCGAAAGGTAGCGGCAGGCAGGATGTTGGGTTACAGGCCATAAGCTCAACTCTCAGAAGTGTTTATGCCTGGGAGGCAGATGTCTGCTACCCACTCGGACATGGGAGTTGGAACCTAGCTACACTCCTATTGAAGAAGGACTTTGGAAATCGCTGTATTCAACTCAGATACACGGGAGTTCAGGCCCAATGCTTTCACATGCTTTTCCCACAAACTATCCCAGCCACTAACAGAAGGAGGTTAGCAGGTAAGTCTACAGTCAGGCAGGATGCGGGAGGGTCCTGCCTGTCCTCAGCTCTCACAGGGAAGCATGCCTTGAAGCCAGCTCTCAACTAGCTGCATTCTTATGACAGTGTGAAGGTAGCAGTATTCTCAGTAAGGAGGTTCCCAGATTACCACTCTACTGCACCTGGAGATACCCTCCACGTCTGCATTGTTAACTTGCGTCTCAGAAGCCTGTGGCAAACGTCTCTGGTGAAGACCTGAGAAACTCACTCTGCAGGCAGTGTGGAACTGTGAGGGACTGAGGGTCAGCTCAACTCTCAGCAGTAAGATGTTTTTGGACAAGGCGTTCAAATACCTACTCACGTATGGAACTTAGTATGTAGCACAAGTCTACCCCAGGAATTACTGGGAAATCGCTTGATTGAGCTTGGAGGCACTCGTCTTGTGTGCCGGGAGATTCCAATTACCTCTCTCAACACTTGCGTCAAGCAGCGAGCCTAGGCCTTTTGGAAGCGAAAGGTAGCGGCAGGCACGATGTAGGGTTACAGGCCATAAGCTCAACTCTCAGAAGTGTGTATGCATGGGAGGCAGATGTCTGCTACCCACTCGGACATGGGAGTTGGAACCTAGCTACACTCCTATTGAAGAAGGATGTTGGAAATCGCTGTATTCAACTCAGATACTCGGGAGTTCAGGCCCAATGCTTACACATGCTTTTCCCACAACCTATCCCAGCCACTAACAGAAGGAGGTTAGCAGGTACGTCTACATTCAGGCAGGATGCGGGAGGGTCCTGCCCTGTCCTCAGCTCTCACAGGGAAGCATGCCTAGAAGCCAGCTCTCAACTAGCTGCATTCTTATGACAGTGTGAAGGTAGCAGTATTCTGAGTAAGGCGGTTCCGAGATTACCACTCTACTGCACCTGGAGATACCCTCCAGGTCTGCATTGTTAACTTGCGTCTCAGAAGCCTGTGGCAAACGTCTCTGGTGAAGACGTGCGAAACTCACTCTGCAGGCAGTGTGGAACTGTGAGGGACTGAGGGTGAGCTCAACTCTCAGAAGTAAGATGCTTTTGGACAAGGCGTTCAGCTACATTCTCACGTATGGAACTTAGTATGTAGCACCTGTCTACCCCAGGAATTACTAGGCAATCGCTGGAATGACCTTGGAGGCACTAGTCTTGTGTGCCGGGAGATTCCAATTACCTCTCCCAACACTTCCGTCAAACAGCGAGCCTAGGGCTTTTAGAAGTGAAAGGAACCAGCAGGCTGGATGGGGAGGTACAGGCCTTAAGCTCAACTCTCAGAAGTGTGTATGCAGGGGAGACAGATGTCTGCTACCCACTCTGACATGGGAGTTGGAAACTAGCTACACTCTGATTGAAGAAGGCCATTGGAAATCGCTGTATTCAACTCAGATACACAGGAGTTCAGGCCCAATGCTTACACATGCTTTTCCCGAACCTCTCTCAGCCACTAATATTAGGATGTTAGCAGCTGCGCCTACAGTCAGGCAGGATGAGGGTGGGTTCTGCCCTGTCCTCAGCACTCCCAGGGAAGCATGCCTAGAAGCCAGCTCTCAACTAGCTGCATTCTTATGGCAGTGTGAAGGTAGCAGTATTCTGAGTCAGGAGGTTCCAAGATTACCACTCTACTGCACCTGGAGATACCCTCCAGGTCTGCATTGTTAACTTGCGTCTCAGAAGCCAGTGGCAAACGTCTCTGGTGAAGACGTCCGAAACTCACTCTGCAGGCAGTGTGGAACTGTGAGGGACTGAGGGTCAGCTCAACTCTCAGCAGTAAGATGTTTTTGGACAAGGCGTTCAAATACCTACTCACGTATGGAACTTAGTATGTAGCACAAGTCTACCCCAGGAATTACTGGGAAATCGCTTGATTGAGCTTGGAGGCACTCGTCTTGTGTGCCGGGGGATTCCAATTACCTCTCTCAACACTTGCGTCAAGCAGCGAGCCTAGGCCTTTTGGAAGCGAAAGGTAGCGGCAGGCACGATGTAGGGTTACAGGCCATAAGCTCAACTCTCAGAAGTGTGTATGCATGGGAGGCAGATGTCTGCTACCCACTCGGACATGGGAGTTGGAACCTAGCTACACTCCTATTGAAGAAGGATGTTGGAAATCGCTGTATTCAACTCAGATACTCGGGAGTTCAGGCCCAATGCTTACACATGCTTTTCCCACAACCTATCCCAGCCACTAACAGAAGGAGGTTAGCAGGTACGTCTACAGTCAGGCAGGATGCGGGAGGGTTCTGCCCTGTCCTCAGCTCTCACAGGGAAGCATGCCTAGAAGCCAGCTCTCAACTAGCTGCATTCTTATGACAGTGTGAAGGTAGCAGTATTCTGAGTAAGGCGGTTCCGAGATTACCACTCTACTGCACCTGGAGATACCCTCCAGGTCTGCATTGTTAACTTGCGTCTCAGAAGCCTGTGGCAAACGTCTCTGGTGAAGACGTGCGAAACTCACTCTGCAGGCAGTGTGGAACTGTGAGGGACTGAGGGTGAGCTCAACTCTCAGAAGTAAGATGCTTTTGGACAAGGCGTTCAGCTACATTCTCACGTATGGAACTTAGTATGTAGCACCTGTCTACCCCAGGAATTACTGGGAAATCGCTGGATTGAGCTTGGAGGCACTAGTCTTGTTGCCGGGAGATTCCAGTTACCTCTCCCAACACTTCGGTTAAGCAGCGAGCCTAGGCCTTTTGGAAGCGAAAGCTAGCTGCAGGCAGGAGGTAGGGATACAGGCCATAAATTCAACTCTCAGAAGTGTGTATGCATGGGAGGCAGATGTCTGCTACCCACTCGTACATGCGAGTGGGAACCTACTACACTCTGATGAAAAAGGACTTTGGAAATCGCTGTATTCAACTCAGATACACGTGGGTTCAGGCACAACGATTCCACATGCTTTTCTCACAACCTTTCCCTGCCACTAACATGAGGACGTTAGCAGCTCCTTCTACAGTCAAGCAGGATGCGGGAGGGTTGTGCCCTGTCCTTAGCTCTCACAGGGAAGCATGTCTTGAAGCCAGCGGTCAACTAGCTGCATACTTATGGCAGGGTCAAGGTAGCAGTATTCTGAGACAGGAGGTTCCCAGATTACCACTCTACTGCACCTGGAGATACCCTCCAGGTCTGCATTGTTAACTTGCGTCTCAGAGGCCTCTGGCAAACGTCTCTGGTGAAGACGTGCGAAACTCACTCTGCAGGCAGTGTGGAACTGTGAGGGACTGAGGGTCAGCTCAACTCTCAGCAGTAAGATGTTTTTGGACAAGGCGTTCAAACACCTACTCACGTATGGAACTTAGTATGTAGCACCAGTCTACCCCAGGAATTACTAAGAAATCGCTTGATTGAGCTTGGAGGCACTCGTCTTGTGTGCCGGGAGATTCCAATTACCTCTCCCAACACTTGCGTCAAGCAGCGAGCCTAGGCCTTTTGGAAGCGAAAGGTAGCGGCAGGCACGATGTAGGGTTACAGGCCATAAGCTCAACTCTCAGAAGTGTGTATGCATGGGAGGCAGATGTCTGCTACCCACTCGGACATGGGAGTTGGAACCTAGCTACACTCCTATTGAAGAAGGATGTTGGAAATCGCTGTATTCAACTCAGATACTCGGGAGTTCAGGCCCAATGCTTACACATGCTTTTCCCACAACCTATCCCAGCCACTAACATTAGGATGTTAGCAGCTGCGCCTACAGTCAGGCAGGATGCGGGAGGGTTCTGCCCTGTCCTCAGCTCTCACAGGGAAGCATGCCTTGAAGCCAGCTCTCAACTAGCTGCATTCTTATGACAGTGTGAAGGTAGCAGTATTCTGAGTAAGGCGGTTCCGAGATTACCACTCTACTGCACCTGGAGATACCCTCCAGGTCTGCATTGTTAACTTGCGTCTCAGAAGCCGGTGGCAAACGTCTCTGGTGAAGACGTCCGAAACTCACTCTGCAGGCAGTGTGGAACTGTGAGGGACTGAGGGTCAGCTCAACTCTCAGCAGTAAGATGTTTTTGGACAAGGCGTTCAAATACCTACTCACGTATGGAACTTAGTATGTAGCACAATCTACCCCAGGAATTACTGGGAAATCGCTTGATTGAGCTTGGAGGCACTCGTCTTGTGTGCCGGGAGATTCCAATTACCTCTCTCAACACTTGCGTCAAGCAGCGAGCCTAGGCCTTTTGGAAGCGAAAGGTAGCGGCAGGCACGATGTAGGGTTACAGGCCATAAGCTCAACTCTCAGAAGTGTGTATGCATGGGAGGCAGATGTCTGCTACCCACTCGGACATGGGAGTTGGAACCTAGCTACACTCCTATTGAAGAAGGATGTTGGAAATCGCTGTATTCAACTCAGATACTCGGAAGTTCAGGCCCAATGCTTACACATGCTTTTCCCACAACCTATCCCAGCCACTAACAGAAGGAGGTTAGCAGGTACGTCTACAGTCAGGCAGGATGCGGGAGGGTCCTGCCCTGTCCTCAGCTCTCACAGGGAAGCATGCCTAGAAGCCAGCTCTCAACTAGCTGCATTCTTATGACAGTGTGAAGGTAGCAGTATTCTGAGTAAGGCGGTTCCGAGATTACCACTCTACTGCACCTGGAGATACCCTCCAAGTCTGCATTGTTAACTTGCGTCTCAGAAGCCTGTGGCAAACGTCTCTGGTGAAGACGTGCGAAACTCACTCTGCAGGCAGTGTGGAACTGTGAGGGACTGAGGGTGAGCTCAACTCTCAGAAGTAAGATGCTTTTGGACAAGGCGTTCAGCTACATTCTCACGTATGGAACTTAGTATGTAGCACCAGTCTACCCCAGGAATTACTAGGCAATCGCTGGAATGACCTTGGAGGCACTAGTCTTGTGTGCCGGGAGATTCCAATTACCTCTCCCAACACTTCCGTCAAACAGCGAGCCTAGGCCTTTTAGAAGTGAAAGGAACCAGCAGGCTGGATGGGGAGGTACAGGCCTTAAGCTCAACTCTCAGAAGTGTGTATGCAGGGGAGACAGATGTCTGCTACCCACTCTGACATGGGAGTTGGAAACTACCTACACTCTGATTGAAGAAGGCCATTGGAAATCGCTGTATTTAACTCAGATACACAGGAGTTCAGGCCCAATGCTTACACATGCTTTTCCCGCAACCTCTCTCAGCCACTAACATTAGGATGTTAGCAGCTGCGCCTACAGTCAGGCAGGATGCGGGTGGGTTCTGCCCTGTCCTCAGCACTCCCAGGGAAGCATGCCTAGAAGCCAGCTCTCAACTAGCTGCATTCTTATGGCAGTGTGAAGGTAGCAGTATTCTGAGTCAGGAGGTTCCAAGATTACCACTCTACTGCACCTGGAGATACCCTCCAGGTCTGCATTGTTAACTTGCGTCTCAGAAGCCTGTGGCAAACGTCTCCGGTGAAGACCTGCGAAACTCACTCTGCAGGCAGTGTGGAACTGTGAGGGACTGAGGGTGAGCTCAACTCTCAGAAGTAAGATGCTTTTGGACAAGGCGTTCAGCTACCTTCTCACGTATGGAACTTAGTATGTAGCACCAGTCTACCACACGAATTACTAGGCAATCGCTGGAATGAGCTTGGAGGCCCTAGTCTTGTGTGCCGGGAGATTCCAATTACCTCTCCCAACACTTCCGTCAAACAGCGAGCCTAGGCCTTTTAGAAGTGAAAGGAACCAGCAGGCTGGATGGGGAGGTACAGGCCTTAAGCTCAACTCTCAGAAGTGTGTATGCAGGGGAGACAGATGTCTGCTACCCACTCTGACATGGGAGTTGGAAACTAGCTACACTCTGATTGAAGAAGGCCATTGGAAATCGCTGTATTCAACTCAGATACACAGGAGTTCAGGCCCAATGCTTACACATGCTTTTCCCGCAACCTCTCTCAGCCACTAACATTAGGATGTTAGCAGCTGCGCCTACAGTCAGGCAGGATGCGGGTGGGTTCTGCCCTGTCCTCAGCACTCCCAGGGAAGCATGCCTAGAAGCCAGCTCTCAACTAGCTGCATTCTTATGGCAGTGTGAAGGTAGCAGTATTCTGAGTCAGGAGGTTCCAAGATTACCACTCTACTGCACCTGGAGATACCCTCCAGGTCT
Source organism: Canis lupus baileyi (assembly GCF_048164855.1). Classification (NCBI taxonomy): domain Eukaryota; kingdom Metazoa; phylum Chordata; class Mammalia; order Carnivora; family Canidae; genus Canis; species Canis lupus. The sequence goes on along the minus strand of NC_132864.1, from coordinate 2,431,365 downwards.
GCATTGTTAACTTGCGTCTCAGAAGCCGGTGGCAAACGTCTCTGGTGAAGACGTCCGAAACTCACTCTGCAGGCAGTGTGGAACTGTGAGGGACTGAGGGTCAGCTCAACTCTCAGCAGTAAGATGTTTTTGGACAAGGCGTTCAAATACCTACTCACGTATGGAACTTAGTATGTAGCACAAGTCTACCCCAGGAATTACTGGGAAATCGCTTGATTGAGCTTGGAGGCACTCGTCTTGTGTGCCGGGAGATTCCAATTACCTCTCTCAACACTTGCGTCAAGCAGCGAGCCTAGGCCTTTTGGAAGCGAAAGGTAGCGGCAGGCACGATGTAGGGTTACAGGCCATAAGCTCAACTCTCAGAAGTGTGTATGCATGGGAGGCAGATGTCTGCTACCCACTCGGACATGGGAGTTGGAACCTAGCTACACTCCTATTGAAGAAGGATGTTGGAAATCGCTGTATTCAACTCAGATACTCGGGAGTTCAGGCCCAATGCTTACACATGCTTTTCCCACAACCTATCCCAGCCACTAACAGAAGGAGGTTAGCAGGTACGTCTACAGTCAGGCAGGATGCGGGAGGGTTCTGCCCTGTCCTCAGCTCTCACAGGGAAGCATGCCTAGAAGCCAGCTCTCAACTAGCTGCATTCTTATGACAGTGTGAAGGTAGCAGTATTCTGAGTAAGGCGGTTCCGAGATTACCACTCTACTGCACCTGGAGATACCCTCCAGGTCTGCATTGTTAACTTGCGTCTCAGAAGCCTGTGGCAAACGTCTCTGGTGAAGACGTGCGAAACTCACTCTGCAGGCAGTGTGGAACTGTGAGGGACTGAGGGTGAGCTCAACTCTCAGAAGTAAGATGCTTTTGGACAAGGCGTTCAGCTACATTCTCACGTATGGAACTTAGTATGTAGCACCTGTCTACCCCAGGAATTACTGGGAAATCGCTGGATTGAGCTTGGAGGCACTAGTCTTGTTGCCGGGAGATTCCAGTTACCTCTCCCAACACTTCGGTTAAGCAGCGAGCCTAGGCCTTTTGGAAGCGAAAGCTAGCTGCAGGCAGGAGGTAGGGATACAGGCCATAAATTCAACTCTCAGAAGTGTGTATGCATGGGAGGCAGATGTCTGCTACCCACTCGTACATGCGAGTGGGAACCTACTACACTCTGATGAAAAAGGACTTTGGAAATCGCTGTATTCAACTCAGATACACGTGGGTTCAGGCACAACGATTCCACATGCTTTTCTCACAACCTTTCCCTGCCACTAACATGAGGACGTTAGCAGCTCCTTCTACAGTCAAGCAGGATGCGGGAGGGTTGTGCCCTGTCCTTAGCTCTCACAGGGAAGCATGTCTTGAAGCCAGCGGTCAACTAGCTGCATACTTATGGCAGGGTCAAGGTAGCAGTATTCTGAGACAGGAGGTTCCCAGATTACCACTCTACTGCACCTGGAGATACCCTCCAGGTCTGCATTGTTAACTTGCGTCTCAGAGGCCTCTGGCAAACGTCTCTGGTGAAGACGTGCGAAACTCACTCTGCAGGCAGTGTGGAACTGTGAGGGACTGAGGGTCAGCTCAACTCTCAGCAGTAAGATGTTTTTGGACAAGGCGTTCAAACACCTACTCACGTATGGAACTTAGTATGTAGCACCAGTCTACCCCAGGAATTACTAAGAAATCGCTTGATTGAGCTTGGAGGCACTCGTCTTGTGTGCCGGGAGATTCGAATTACCTCTCCCAACACTTGCGTCAAGCAGCGAGCCTAGGCCTTTTGGAAGCGAAAGGTAGCGGCAGGCACGATGTAGGGTTACAGGCCATAAGCTCAACTCTCAGAAGTGTGTATGCATGGGAGGCAGATGTCTGCTACCCACTCGGACATGGGAGTTGGAACCTAGCTACACTCCTATTGAAGAAGGATGTTGGAAATCGCTGTATTCAACTCAGATACTCGGGAGTTCAGGCCCAATGCTTACACATGCTTTTCCCACAACCTATCCCAGCCACTAACATTAGGATGTTAGCAGCTGCGCCTACAGTCAGGCAGGATGCGGGAGGGTTCTGCCCTGTCCTCAGCTCTCACAGGGAAGCATGCCTTGAAGCCAGCTCTCAACTAGCTGCATTCTTATGACAGTGTGAAGGTAGCAGTATTCTGAGTAAGGCGGTTCCGAGATTACCACTCTACTGCACCTGGAGATACCCTCCAGGTCTGCATTGTTAACTTGCGTCTCAGAAGCCGGTGGCAAACGTCTCTGGTGAAGACGTCCGAAACTCACTCTGCAGGCAGTGTGGAACTGTGAGGGACTGAGGGTCAGCTCAACTCTCAGCAGTAAGATGTTTTTGGACAAGGCGTTCAAATACCTACTCACGTATGGAACTTAGTATGTAGCACAATCTACCCCAGGAATTACTGGGAAATCGCTTGATTGAGCTTGGAGGCACTCGTCTTGTGTGCCGGGAGATTCCAATTACCTCTCTCAACACTTGCGTCAAGCAGCGAGCCTAGGCCTTTTGGAAGCGAAAGGTAGCGGCAGGCACGATGTAGGGTTACAGGCCATAAGCTCAACTCTCAGAAGTGTGTATGCATGGGAGGCAGATGTCTGCTACCCACTCGGACATGGGAGTTGGAACCTAGCTACACTCCTATTGAAGAAGGATGTTGGAAATCGCTGTATTCAACTCAGATACTCGGGAGTTCAGGCCCAATGCTTACACATGCTTTTCCCACAACCTATCCCAGCCACTAATATTAGGATGTTAGCAGCTGCGCCTACAGTCAGGCAGGATGCGGGAGGGTTCTGCCCTGTCCTCAGCTCTCACAGGGAAGCATGCCTAGAAGCCAGCTCTCAACTAGCTGCATTCTTATGACAGTGTGAAGGTAGCAGTATTCTGAGTAAGGCGGTTCCGAGATTACCACTCTACTGCACCTGGAGATACCCTCCAGGTCTGCATTGTTAACTTGCGTCTCAGAAGCCTGTGGCAAACGTCTCTGGTGAAGACGTGCGAAACTCACTCTGCAGGCAGTGTGGAACTGTGAGGGACTGAGGGTGAGCTCAACTCTCAGAAGTAAGATGCTTTTGGACAAGGCGTTCAGCTACATTCTCACGTATGGAACTTAGTATGTAGCACCTGTCTACCCCAGGAATTACTAGGCAATCGCTGGAATGCGCTTGGAGGCACTAGTCTTGTGTGCCGGGAGATTCCAATTACCTCTCCCAACACTTCCGTCAAACAGCGAGCCTAGGCCTTTTAGAAGTGAAAGGAACCAGCAGGCTGGATGGGGAGGTACAGGCCTTAAGCTCAACTCTCAGAAGTGTGTATGCAGGGGAGACAGATGTCTGCTACCCACTCTGACATGGGAGTTGGAAACTAGCTACACTCTGATTGAAGAAGGCCATTGGAAATCGCTGTATTCAACTCAGATACACAGGAGTTCAGGCCCAATGCTTACACATGCTTTTCCCGCAACCTCTCTCAGCCACTAACATTAGGATGTTAGCAGCTGCGCCTACAGTCAGGAAGGATGCGGGTGGGTTCTGCCATGTCCTCAGCACTCCCAGGGAAGCATGCCTAGAAGCCAGCTCTCAACTAGCTGCATTCTTATGGCAGTGTGAAGGTAGCAGTATTCTGAGTCAGGAGGTTCCAAGATTACCACTCTACTGCACCTGGAGATACCCTCCAGGTCTGCATTGTTAACTTGCGTCTCAGAAGCCTCTGGCAAACGTCTCTGGTGAAGACGTCCGAAACTCACTCTGCAGGCAGTGTGGAACTGTGAGGGACTGAGGGTCAGCTCTACTCTCAGCAGTAAGATGTTTTTGGACAAGGCGTTCAAATACCAACTCACGTATGGAACTTAGTATGTAGCACAAGTCTACCCCAGGAATTACTGGGAAATCGCTTGATTGAGCTTGGAGGCACTCGTCTTGTGTGCCGGGAGATTCCAATTACCTCTCTCAACACTTGCGTCAAGCAGCGAGCCTAGGCCTTTTGGAAGCGAAAGGTAGCGGCAGGCACGATGTAGGGTTACAGGCCATAAGCTCAACTCTCAGAAGTGTGTATGCCTGGGAGGCAGATGTCTGCTACCCACTCGGACATGGGAGTTGGAACCTAGCTACACTCCTATTGAAGAAGGACTTTGGAAATCGCTGTATTCAACTCAGATACACGGGAGTTCAGGCCCAATGCTTACACATGCTTTTCCCACAAACTATCCCAGCCACTAACAGAAGGAGGTTAGCAGGTAAGTCTACAGTCAGGCAGGATGCGGGAGGGTCCTGCCCTGTCCTCAGCTCTCACAGGGAAGCATGCCTTGAAGCCAGCTCTCAACTAGCTGCATTCTTATGACAGTGTGAAGGTAGCAGTATTCTGAGTAAGGAGGTTCCCAGATTACCACTCTACTGCACCTAGAGATACCCTCCAGGTCTGCATTGTTAACTTGCGTCTCAGAGGCCTCTGGCAAACGTCTCTGGTGAAGACGTGCGAAACTCGCTCTGCAGGCAGTGTGGAACTGTGAGGGACTGAGGGTCAGCTCAACTCTCAGCAGTAAGATGCTTTTGGACAAGGCGTTCAAATACCTACTCACGTATGGAACTTAGTATGTAGCACCAGTCTACCCCAGTAAATACTGGGAAATCGCTGGATTGAGCTTGGAGGCACTAGTCTTGTTGCCGGGAGATTCCAGTTACCTCTCCCAACACTTCGGTTAAGCAGCGAGCCTAGGCCTTTTGGAAGCGAAAGCTAGCTGCAGGCAGGAGGTAGGGATACAGGCCATAAATTCAACTCTCAGAAGTGTGTATGCATGGGAGGCAGATGTCTGCTACCCACTCGTACATGCGAGTGGGAACCTACTACACTCTGATGAAAAAGGACTTTGGAAATCGCTGTATTCAACTCAGATACACGTGGGTTCAGGCACAACGATTCCACATGCTTTTCTCACAACCTTTCCCTGCCACTAACATGAGGACGTTAGCAGCTCCTTCTACAGTCAAGCAGGATGCGGGAGGGTTGTGCCCTGTCCTTAGCTCTCACAGGGAAGCATGTCTTGAAGCCAGCGGTCAACTAGCTGCATACTTATGGCAGGGTCAAGGTAGCAGTATTCTGAGACAGGAGGTTCCCAGATTACCACTCTACTGCACCTGGAGATACCCTCCAGGTCTGCATTGTTAACTTGCGTCTCAGAGGCCTCTGGCAAACGTCTCTGGTGAAGACGTGCGAAACTCACTCTGCAGGCAGTGTGGAACTGTGAGGGACTGAGGGTCAGCTCAACTCTCAGCAGTAAGATGTTTTTGGACAAGGCGTTCAAATACCTACTCACGTATGGAACTTAGTATGTAGCACCAGTCTACCCCAGGAATTACTAAGAAATCGCTTGATTGAGCTTGGAGGCACTCGTCTTGTGTGCCGGGAGATTCCAATTACCTCTCCCAACACTTCCGTCAAACAGCGAGCCTAGGCCTTTTGGAAGCGAAAGGTAGCGGCAGGCACGATATAGGGTTACAGGCCATAAGCTCAACTCTCAGAAGTGTGTATGCATGGGAGGCAGATGTCTGCTACCCACTCGGACATGGGAGTTGGAACCTAGATACACTCCTATTGAAGAAGGATGTTGGAAATCGCTGTATTCAACTCAGATACTCGGGAGTTCAGACCCAATGCTTACACATGCTTTTCCCACAACCTATCCCAGCCACTAACATTAGGATGTTAGCAGCTGCGCCTACAGTCAGGCAGGATGCGGGAGGGTTCTGCCCTGTCCTCAGCACTCCCAGGGAAGCATGCCTAGAAGCCAGCTCTCAACTAGCTGCATTCTTATGGCAGTGTGAAGGTAGCAGTATTCTGAGTAAGGAGGTTCCCAGATTACCACTCTACTGCACCTGGAGATACCCTCCAGGTCTGCATTGTTAACTTGCGTCTCAGAAGCCTCTGGCAAACGTCTCTGGTGAAGACCTGCAAAACTCACTCTGCAGGCAGTGTGGAACTGTGAGGGACTGAGGGTGAGCTCAACTCTCAGAAGTAAGATGCTTTTGGACAAGGCGTTCAGCTACCTTCTCACGTATGGAACTTAGTATGTAGCACCAGTCTACCACACGAATTACTAGGCAATCGCTGGAATGAGCTTGGAGGCCCTAGTCTTGTGTGCCGGGAGATTCCAATTACCTCTCCCAACACTTCCGTCAAACAGCGAGCCTAGGCCTTTTAGAAGTGAAAGGAACCAGCAGGCTGGATGGGGAGGTACAGGCCTTAAGCTCAACTCTCAGAAGTGTGTATGCAGGGGAGACAGATGTCTGCTACCCACTCTGACATGGGAGTTGGAAACTAGCTACACTCTGATTGAAGAAGGCCATTGGAAATCGCTGTATTCAACTCAGATACACAGGAGTTCAGGCCCAATGCTTACACATGCTTTTCCCGCAACCTCTCTCAGCCACTAACATTAGGATGTTAGCAGCTGCGCCTACAGTCAGGCAGGATGCGGGTGGGTTCTGCCCTGTCCTCAGCACTCCCAGGGAAGCATGCCTAGAAGCCAGCTCTCAACTAGCTGCATTCTTATGGCAGTGTGAAGGTAGCAGTATTCTGAGTAAGGAGTTTCCCAGATTACCACTCTACTGCACCTGGAGATACCCTCCAGGTCTGCATTGTTAACTTGCGTCTCAGAAGCCTCTGCCAAACGTCTCTGGTGAAGACGTCCGAAACTCACTCTGCAGGCAGTGTGGAACTGTGAGGGACTGAGGGTGAGCTCAACTCTCAGAAGTAAGATGTTTTTGGACAAGGCGTTCAACTACCTACTCACGTATGGAACTTAGTATGTAGCACCAGTCTACCCCAGGAATTACTAGGAAATCGCTTGATTGAGCTTGGAGGCACTTGTCTTGTGTGCCGGGAGATTCCAGTTACCTCTCCCAACACTTGCGTCAAGCAGCGAGCCTAGGCATTTTGGAAGCGAAAGGTAGCGGCAGGCAGGATGTTGGGTTACAGGCCATAAGCTCAACTCTCAGAAGTGTTTATGCCTGGGAGGCAGATGTCTGCTACCCACTCGGACATGGGAGTTGGAACCTAGCTACACTCCTATTGAAGAAGGACTTTGGAAATCGCTGTATTCAACTCAGATACACGGGAGTTCAGGCCCAATGCTTACACATGCTTTTCCCACAAACTATCCCAGCCACTAACAGAAGGAGGTTAGCAGGTAAGTCTACAGTCAGGCAGGATGCGGGAGGGTCCTGCCCTGTCCTCAGCTCTCACAGGGAAGCATGCCTTGAAGCCAGCTCTCAACTAGCTGCATTCTTATGACAGTGTGAAGGTAGCAGTATTCTGAGTAAGGAGGTTCCCAGATTACCACTCTACTGCACCTGGAGATACCCTCCAGGTCTGCATTGTTAACTTGCGTCTCAGAGGCCTCTGGCAAACGTCTCTGGTGAAGACGTGCGAAACTCGCTCTGCAGGCAGTGTGGAACTGTGAGGGACTGAGGGTCAGCTCAACTCTCAGCAGTAAGATGCTTTTGGACAAGGCGTTCAAATACCTACTCACGTAGGGAACTTAGTATGTAGCACCAGTCTACCCCAGTAATTACTGGGAAATCGCTGGATTGAGCTTGGAGGCACTAGTCTTGTTGCCGGGAGATTCCAGTTACCTCTCCCAACACTTCGGTTAAGCAGCGAGCCTAGGCCTTTTGGAAGCGAAAGCTAGCTGCAGGCAGGAGGTAGGGATACAGGCCATAAATTCAACTCTCAGAAGTGTGTATGCATGGGAGGCAGATGTCTGCTACCCACTCGTACATGCGAGTGGGAACCTACTACACTCTGATGAAAAAGGACTTTGGAAATCGCTGTATTCAACTCAGATACACGTGGGTTCAGGCACAACGATTCCACATGCTTTTCTCACAACCTTTCCCTGCCACTAACATGAGGACGTTAGCAGCTCCTTCTACAGTCAAGCAGGATGCGGGAGGGTTGTGCCCTGTCCTTAGCTCTCACAGGGAAGCATGTCTTGAAGCCAGCGGTCAACTAGCTGCATACTTATGGCAGGGTCAAGGTAGCAGTATTCTGAGACAGGAGGTTCCCAGATTACCACTCTACTGCACCTGGAGATACCCTCCAGGTCTGCATTGTTAACTTGCGTCTCAGAGGCCTCTGGCAAACGTCTCTGGTGAAGACGTGCGAAACTCACTCTGCAGGCAGTGTGGAACTGTGAGGGACTGAGGGTCAGCTCAACTCTCAGCAGTAAGATGTTTTTGGACAAGGCGTTCAAATACCTACTCACGTATGGAACTTAGTATGTAGCACCAGTCTACCCCAGGAATTACTAAGAAATCGCTTGATTGAGCTTGGAGGCACTCGTCTTGTGTGCCGGGAGATTCCAATTACCTCTCCCAACACTTCCGTCAAACAGCGAGCCTAGGCCTTTTGGAAGCGAAAGGTAGCGGCAGGCACGATGTAGGGTTACAGGCCATAAGCTCAACTCTCAGAAGTGTGTATGCATGGGAGGCAGATGTCTGCTACCCACTCGGACATGGGAGTTGGAACCTAGCTACACTCCTATTGAAGAAGGATGTTGGAAATCGCTGTATTCAACTCAGATACTCGGGAGTTCAGACCCAATGCTTACACATGCTTTTCCCACAACCTATCCCAGCCACTAACATTAGGATGTTAGCAGCTGCGCCTACAGTCAGGCAGGATGCGGGAGGGTTCTGCCCTGTCCTCAGCACTCCCAGGGAAGCATGCCTAGAAGCCAGCTCTCAACTAGCTGCATTCTTATGGCAGTGTGAAGGTAGCAGTATTCTGAGTAAGGAGGTTCCCAGATTACCACTCTACTGCACCTGGAGATACCCTCCAGGTCTGCATTGTTAACTTGCGTCTCAGAAGCCTCTGGCAAACGTCTCTGGTGAAGACCTGCGAAACTCACTCTGTAGGCAGTGTGGAACTGTGAGGGACTGAGGGTGAGCTCAACTCTCAGAAGTAAGATGCTTTTGGACAAGGCGTTCAGCTACCTTCTCACGTATGGAACTTAGTATGTAGCACCAGTCTACCACACGAATTACTAGGCAATCGCTGGAATGAGCTTGGAGGCCCTAGTCTTGTGTGCCGGGAGATTCCAATTACCTCTCCCAACACTTCCGTCAAACAGCGAGCCTAGGCCTTTTAGAAGTGAAAGGAACCAGCAGGCTGGATGGGGAGGTACAGGCCTTAAGCTCAACTCTCAGAAGTGTGTATGCAGGGGAGACAGATGTCTGCTACCCACTCTGACATGGGAGTTGGAAACTAGCTACACTCTGATTGAAGAAGGCCATTGGAAATCGCTGTATTCAACTCAGATACACAGGAGTTCAGGCCCAATGCTTACACATGCTTTTCCCGCAACCTCTCTCAGCCACTAACATTAGGATGTTAGCAGCTGCGCCTACAGTCAGGCAGGATGCGGGTGGGTTCTGCCATGTCCTCAGCACTCCCAGGGAAGCATGCCTAGAAGCCAGCTCTCAACTAGCTGCATTCTTATGGCAGTGTGAAGGTAGCAGTATTCTGAGTCAGGTGGTTCCAAGATTACCACTCTACTGCACCTGGAGATACCCTCCAGGTCTGCATTGTTAACTTGCGTCTCAGAAGCCTCTGCCAAACGTCTCTGGTGAAGACGTCCGAAACTCACTCTGCAGGCAGTGTGGAACTGTGAGGGACTGAGGGTGAGCTCAACTCTCAGAAGTAAGATGTTTTTGGACAAGGCGTTCAACTACCTACTCACGTATGGAACTTAGTATGTAGCACCAGTCTACCCCAGGAATTACTAGGAAATCGCTTGATTGAGCTTGGAGGCACTCGTCTTGTGTGCCGGGAGATTCCAGTTACCTCTCCCAACACTTGCGTCAAGCAGCGAGCCTAGGCATTTTGGAAGCGAAAGGTAGCGGCAGGCAGGATGTTGGGTTACAGGCCATAAGCTCAACTCTCAGAAGTGTTTATGCCTGGGAGGCAGATGTCTGCTACCCACTCGGACATGGGAGTTGGAACCTAGCTACACTCCTATTGAAGAAGGACTTTGGAAATCGCTGTATTCAACTCAGATACACGGGAGTTCAGGCCCAATGCTTACACATGCTTTTCCCACAAACTATCCCAGCCACTAACGGAAGGAGGTTAGCAGGTAAGTCTACAGTCAGGCAGGATGCAGGAGGGTCCTGCCCTGTCCTCAGCTCTCACAGGGAAGCATGCCTAGAAGCCAGCTCTCAACTAGCTGCATTCTTATGACAGTGTGAAGGTAGCAGTATTCTGAGTAAGGCGGTTCCGAGATTACCACTCTACTGCACCTGGAGATACCCTCCAGGTTTGCATTGTTAACTTGCGTCTCAGAAGCCTGTGGCAAACGTCTCTGGTGAAGACCTGCGAAACTCACTCTGCAGGCAGTGTGGAACTGTGAGGGACTGAGGGTGAGCTCAACTCTCAGAAGTAAGATGCTTTTGGACAAGGCGTTCAGCTACATTCTCACGTATGGAACTTAGTATGTAGCACCTGTCTACCCCAGGAATTACTAGGCAATCGCTGGAATGAGCTTGGAGGCACTAGTCTTGTGTGCCGGGAGATTCCAATTACCTCTCCCAACACTTCCGTCAAACAGCGAGCCTAGGCCTTTTAGAAGTGAAAGGAACCAGCAGGCTGGATGGGGAGGTACAGGCCTTAAGCTCAACTCTCAGAAGTGTGTATGCAAGGGAGAGAGATGTCTGCTACCCACTCTGACATGGGAGTTGGAAACTAGCTACACTCTGATTGAAGAAGGCCATTGGAAATCGCTGTATTCAACTCAGATACACAGGAGTTCAGGCCCAATGCTTACACATGCTTTTCCCGCAACCTCTCTCAGCCACTAACATTAGGATGTTAGCAGCTGCGCCTACAGTCAGGCAGGATGCGGGTGGGTTCTGCCATGTCCTCAGCACTCCCAGGGAAGCATGCCTAGAAGCCAGCTCTCAACTAGCTGCATTCTTATGGCAGTGTGAAGGTAGCAGTATTCTGAGTCAGGTGGTTCCAAGATTACCACTCTACTGCACCTGGAGATACCCTCCAGGTCTGCATTGTTAACTTGCGTCTCAGAAGCCTCTGCCAAACGTCTCTGGTGAAGACGTCCGAAACTCACTCTGCAGGCAGTGTGGAACTGTGAGGGACTGAGGGTGAGCTCAACTCTCAGAAGTAAGATGTTTTTGGACAAGGCGTTCAACTACCTACTCACGTATGGAACTTAGTATGTAGCACCAGTCTACCCCAGGAATTACTAGGAAATCGCTTGATTGAGCTTGGAGGCACTCGTCTTGTGTGCCGGGAGATTCCAGTTACCTCTCCCAACACTTGCGTCAAGCAGCGAGCCTAGGCATTTTGGAAGCGAAAGGTAGCGGCAGGCAGGATGTTGGGTTACAGGCCATAAGCTCAACTCTCAGAAGTGTTTATGCCTGGGAGGCAGATGTCTGCTACCCACTCGGACATGGGAGTTGGAACCTAGCTACACTCCTATTGAAGAAGGACTTTGGAAATCGCTGTATTCAACTCAGATACACGGGAGTTCAGGCCCAATGCTTACACATGCTTTTCCCACAAACTATCCCAGCCACTAACAGAAGGAGGTTAGCAGGTAAGTCTACAGTCAGGCAGGATGCGGGAGGTTCCTGCCCTGTCCTCAGCTCTCACAGGGAAGCATGCCTTGAAGCCAGCTCTCAACTAGCTGCATTCTTATGACAGTGTGAAGGTAGCAGTATTCTGAGTAAGGAGGTTCCCAGATTACCACTCTACTGCACCTGGAGATACCCTCCAGGTCTGCATTGTTAACTTGCGTCTCAGAGGCCTCTGGCAAACGTCTCTGGTGAAGACGTGCGAAACTCGCTCTGCAGGCAGTGTGGAACTGTGAGGGACTGAGGGTCAGCTCAACTCTCAGCAGTAAGATGCTTTTGGACAAGGCGTTCAAATACCTACTCACGTATGGAACTTAGTATGTAGCACCAGTCTACCCCAGTAATTACTGGGAAATCGCTGGATTGAGCTTGGAGGCACTAGTCTTGTTGCCGGGAGATTCCAGTTACCTCTCCCAACACTTCGGTTAAGCAGCGAGCCTAGGCCTTTTGGAAGCGAAAGCTAGCTGCAGGCAGGAGGTAGGGATACAGGCCATAAATTCAACTCTCAGAAGTGTGTATGCATGGGAGGCAGATGTCTGCTACCCACTCGTACATGCGAGTGGGAACCTACTACACTCTGATGAAAAAGGACTTTGGAAATCGCTGTATTCAACTCAGATACACGTGGGTTCAGGCACAACGATTCCACATGCTTTTCTCACAACCTTTCCCTGCCACTAACATGAGGACGTTAGCAGCTCCTTCTACAGTCAAGCAGGATGCGGGAGGGTTGTGCCCTGTCCTTAGCTCTCACAGGGAAGCATGTCTTGAAGCCAGCGGTCAACTAGCTGCATACTTATGGCAGGGTCAAGGTAGCAGTATTCTGAGACAGGAGGTTCCCAGATTACCACTCTACTGCACCTGGAGATACCCTCCAGGTGTGCATTGTTAACTTGCGTCTCAGAGGCCTCTGGCAAACGTCTCTGGTGAAGACGTGCGAAACTCACTCTGCAGGCAGTGTGGAACTGTGAGGGACTGAGGGTCAGCTCAACTCTCAGCAGTAAGATGTTTTTGGACAAGGCGTTCAAATACCTACTCACGTATGGAACTTAGTATGTAGCACCAGTCTACCCCAGGAATTACTAAGAAATCGCTTGATTGAGCTTGGAGGCACTCGTCTTGTGTGCCGGGAGATTCCAATTACCTCTCCCAACACTTCCGTCAAACAGCGAGCCTAGGCCTTTTGGAAGCGAAAGGTAGCGGCAGGCACGATGTAGGGTTACAGGCCATAAGCTCAACTCTCAGAAGTGTGTATGCATGGGAGGCAGATGTCTGCTACCCACTCGGACATGGGAGTTGGAACCTAGCTACACTCCTATTGAAGAAGGATGTTGGAAATCGCTGTATTCAACTCAGATACTCGGGAGTTCAGACCCAATGCTTACACATGCTTTTCCCACAACCTATCCCAGCCACTAACATTAGGATGTTAGCAGCTGCGCCTACAGTCAGGCAGGATGCGGGAGGGTTCTGCCCTGTCCTCAGCTCTCACAGGGAAGCATGCCTAGAAGCCAGCTCTCAACTAGCTGCATTCTTATGACAGTGTGAAGGTAGCAGTATTCTGAGTAAGGCGGTTCCGAGATTACCACTCTACTGCACATGGAGATACCCTCCAGGTCTGCATTGTTAACTTGCGTCTCAGAAGCCTGTGGCAAACGTCTCTGGTGAAGACCTGCGAAACTCACTCTGCAGGCAGTGTGGAACTGTGAGGGACTGAGGGTGAGCTCAACTCTCAGAAGTAAGATGCTTTTGGACAAGGCGTTCAGCTACATTCTCACGTATGGAACTTAGTATGTAGCACCTGTCTACCCCAGGAATTACTAGGCAATCGCTGGAATGAGCTTGGAGGCACTAGTCTTGTGTGCCGGGAGATTCCAATTACCTCTCCCAACACTTCCGTCAAACAGCGAGCCTAGGCCTTTTAGAAGTGAAAGGAACCAGCAGGCTGGATGGGGAGGTACAGGCCTTAAGCTCAACTCTCAGAAGTGTGCATGCAGGGGAGACAGATGTCTGCTACCCACTCTGACATGGGAGTTGGAAACTACCTACACTCTGATTGAAGAAGGCCATTGGAAATCGCTGTATTCAACTCAGATACACAGGAGTTCAGGCCCAATGCTTACACATGCTTTTCCCGCAACCTCTCTCAGCCACTAACATTAGGATGTTAGCAGCTGCGCCTACAGTCAGGCAGGATGCGGGTGGGTTTTGCCCTGTCCTCAGCACTCCCAGGGAAGCATGCCTAGAAGCCAGCTCTCAACTAGCTGCATTCTTATGGCAGTGTGAAGGTAGCAGTATTCTGAGTCAGGAGGTTCCAAGATTACCAGTCTACTGCACCTGGAGATACCCTCCAGGTCTGCATTGTTAACTTGCGTCTCAGAAGCCTGTGGCAAACGTCTCTGGTGAAGACCTGCAAAACTCACTCTGCAGGCAGTGTGGAACTGTGAGGGACTGAGGGTGAGCTCAACTCTCAGAAGTAAGATGCTTTTGGGCAAGGCGTTCAGCTACCTTCTCACGTATGGAACTTAGTATGTAGCACAAGTCTACCCCAGGAATTACTAGGAAATCGCTTGATTGAGCTTGGAGGCACTCGTCTTGTGTGCCGGGAGATTCCAGTTACCTCTCCCAACACTTGCGTCAAGCAGCGAGCCTAGGCATTTTGGAAGCGAAAGGTAGCGGCAGGCAGGATGTTGGGTTACAGGCCATAAGCTCAACTCTCAGAAGTGTTTATGCCTGGGAGGCAGATGTCTGCTACCCACTCGGACATGGGATTTGGAACCTAGCTACACTCCTATTGAAGAAGGACTTTGGAAATCGCTGTATTCAACTCAGATACACGGGAGTTCAGGCCCAATGCTTACACATGCTTTTCCCACAAACTATCCCAGCCACTAACAGAAGGAGGTTAGCAGGTAAGTCTACAGTCAGGCAGGATGCGGGAGGGTCCTGCACTGTCCTCAGCTCTCACAGGGAAGCATGCCTTGAAGCCAGCTCTCAACTAGCTGCATTCTTATGACAGTGTGAAGGTAGCAGTATTCTGAGTAAGGAGGTTCCCAGATTACCACTCTACTGCACCCGGAGATACCCTCCAGGTCTGCATTGTTAACTTGCGTCTCAGAGGCCTCTGGCAAACGTCTCTGGTGAAGTCGTGCGAAACTCGCTCTGCAGGCAGTGTGGAACTGTGAGGGACTGAGGGTCAGCTCAACTCTCAGCAGTAAGATGCTTTTGGACAAGGCGTTCAAATACCTACTCACGTATGGAACTTAGTATGTAGCACCAGTCTACCCCAGTAATTACTGGGAAATCGCTGGATTGAGCTTGGAGGCACTAGTCTTGTTGCCGGGAGATTCCAGTTACCTCTCCCAACACTTCGGTTAAGCAGCGAGCCTAGGCCTTTTGGAAGCGAAAGCTAGCTGCAGGCAGGAGGTAGGGATACAGGCCATAAATTCAACTCTCAGAAGTGTGTATGCATGGGAGGCAGATGTCTGCTACCCACTCGTACATGCGAGTGGGAACCTACTACACTCTGATGAAAAAGGACTTTGGAAATCGCTGTATTCAACTCAGATACACGTGGGTTCAGGCACAACGATTCCACATGCTTTTCTCACAACCTTTCCCTGCCACTAACATGAGGACGTTAGCAGCTCCTTCTACAGTCAAGCAGGATGCGGGAGGGTTGTGCCCTGTCCTTAGCTCTCACAGGGAAGCATGTCTTGAAGCCAGCGGTCAACTAGCTGCATACTTATGGCAGGGTCAAGGTAGCAGTATTCTGAGACAGGAGGTTCCCAGATTACCACTCTACTGCACCTGGAGATACCCTCCAGGTGTGCATTGTTAACTTGCGTCTCAGAAGCCTGTGGCAAACGTCTCTGGTGAAGACGTGCGAAACTCACTCTGCAGGCAGTGTGGAACTGTGAGGGACTGAGGGTGAGCTCAACTCTCAGAAGTAAGATGCTTTTGGACAAGGCGTTCAGCTACATTCTCACGTATGGAACTTAGTATGTAGCACCTGTCTACCCCAGGAATTACTAGGCAATCGCTGGAATGAGCTTGGAGGCACTAGTCTTGTGTGCCAGGAGATTCCAATTACCTCTCCCAACACTTCCGTCAAACAGCGAGCCTAGGCCTTTTAGAAGTGAAAGGAACCAGCAGGCTGGATGGGGAGGTACAGGCCTTAAGCTCAACTCTCAGAAGTGTGTATGCAGGGGAGACAGATGTCTGCTACCCACTCTGACATGGGAGTTGGAAACTACCTACACTCTGATTGAAGAAGGCCATTGGAAATCGCTGTATTTAACTCAGATACACAGGAGTTCAGGCCCAATGCTTACACATGCTTTTCCCGCAACCTCTCTCAGCCACTAACATTAGGATGTTAGCAGCTGCGCCTACAGTCAGGCAGGATGCGGGTGGGTTCTGCCATGTGCTCAGCACTCCCAGGGAAGCATGCCTAGAAGACAGCTCTCAACTAGCTGCATTCTTATGGCAGTGTGAAGGTAGCAGTATTCTGAGTCAGGAGGTTCCAAGATTACCACTCTACTGCACCTGGAGATACCCTCCAGGTCTGCATTGTTAACTTGCGTCTCAGAAGCCGGTGGCAAACGTCTCTGGTGAAGACGTCCGAAACTCACTCTGCAGGCAGTGTGGAACTGTGAGGGACTGAGGGTCAGCTCAACTCTCAGCAGTAAGATGTTTTTGGACAAGGCGTTCAAATACCTACTCACGTATGGAACTTAGTATGTAGCACAAGTCTACCCCAGGAATTACTGGGAAATCGCTTGATTGAGCTTGGAGGCACTCGTCTTGTGTGCCGGGAGGTTCCAATTACCTCTCTCAACACTTGCGTCAAGCAGCGAGCCTAGGCCTTTTGGAAGCGAAAGGTAGCGGCAGGCACGATGTAGGGTTACAGGCCATAAGCTCAACTCTCAGAAGTGTGTATGCATGGGAGGCAGATGTCTGCTACCCACTCGGACATGGGAGTTGGAACCTAGCTACACTCCTATTGAAGAAGGATGTTGGAAATCGCTGTATTCAACTCAGATACTCGGGAGTTCAGGCCCAATGCTTACACATGCTTTTCCCACAACCTATCCCAGCCACTAACAGAAGGAGGTTAGCAGGTACGTCTACAGTCAGGCAGGATGCGGGAGGGTTCTGCCCTGTCCTCAGCTCTCACAGGGAAGCATGCCTAGAAGCCAGCTCTCAACTAGCTGCATTCTTATGACAGTGTGAAGGTAGCAGTATTCTGAGTAAGGCGGTTCCGAGATTACCACTCTACTGCACCTGGAGATACCCTCCAGGTCTGCATTGTTAACTTGCGTCTCAGAAGCCTGTGGCAAACGTCTCTGGTGAAGACGTGCGAAACTCACTCTGCAGGCAGTGTGGAACTGTGAGGGACTGAGGGTGAGCTCAACTCTCAGAAGTAAGATGCTTTTGGACAAGGCGTTCAGCTACATTCTCACGTATGGAACTTAGTATGTAGCACCTGTCTACCCCAGGAATTACTAGGCAATCGCTGGAATGAGCTTGGAGGCACTAGTCTTGTGTGCCGGGAGATTCCAATTACCTCTCCCAACACTTCCGTCAAACAGCGAGCCTAGGCCTTTTAGAAGTGAAAGGAACCAGCAGGCTGGATGGGGAGGTACAGGCCTTAAGCTCAACTCTCAGAAGTGTGTATGCAGGGGAGACAGATGTCTGCTACCCACTCTGACATGGGAGTTGGAAACTACCTACACTCTGATTGAAGAAGGCCATTGGAAATCGCTGTATTTAACTCAGATACACAGGAGTTCAGGCCCAATGCTTACACATGCTTTTCCCGCAACCTCTCTCAGCCACTAACATTAGGATGTTAGCAGCTGCGCCTACAGTCAGGCAGGATGCGGGTGGGTTCTGCCATGTCCTCAGCACTCCCAGGGAAGCATGCCTAGAAGCCAGCTCTCAACTAGCTGCATTCTTATGGCAGTGTGAAGGTAGCAGTATTCTGAGTCAGGAGGTTCCAAGATTACCACTCTACTGCACCTGGAGATACCCTCCAGGTCTGCATTGTTAACTTGCGTCTCAGAAGCCTGTGGCAAACGTCTCCGGTGAAGACCTGCAAAACTCACTCTGCAGGCAGTGTGGAACTGTGAGGGACTGAGGGTGAGCTCAACTCTCAGAAGTAAGATGCTTTTGGACAAGGCGTTCAGCTACCTTCTCACGTATGGAACTTAGTATGTAGCACCAGTCTACCACACGAATTACTAGGCAATCGCTGGAATGAGCTTGGAGGCCCTAGTCTTGTGTGCCGGGAGATTCCAATTACCTCTCCCAACACTTCCGTCAAACAGCGAGCCTAGGCCTTTTAGAAGTGAAAGGAACCAGCAGGCTGGATGGGGAGGTACAGGCCTTAAGCTCAACTCTCAGAAGTGTGTATGCAGGGGAGACAGATGTCTGCTACCCACTCTGACATGGGAGTTGGAAACTAGCTACACTCTGATTGAAGAAGGCCATTGGAAATCGCTGTATTCAACTCAGATACACAGGAGTTCAGGCCCAATGCTTACACATGCTTTTCCCGCAACCTCTCTCAGCCACTAACATTAGGATGTTAGCAGCTGCGCCTACAGTCAGGCAGGATGCGGGTGGGTTCTGCCCTGTCCTCAGCACTCCCAGGGAAGCATGCCTAGAAGCCAGCTCTCAACTAGCTGCATTCTTATGGCAGTGTGAAGGTAGCAGTATTCTGAGTCAGGAGGTTCCAAGATTACCACTCTACTGCACCTGGAGATACCCTCCAGGTCTGCATTGTTACCTTGCGTCTCAGAAGCCGGTGGCAAACGTCTCTGGTGAAGACGTCCGAAACTCACTCTGCAGGCAGTGTGGAACTGTGAGGGACTGAGGGTCAGCTCAACTCTCAGCAGTAAGATGTTTTTGGACAAGGCGTTCAAATACCTACTCACGTATGGAACTTAGTATGTAGCACCAGTCTACCCCAGGAATTACTGGGAAATCGCTTGATTGAGCTTGGAGGCACTCGTCTTGTGTGCCGGGAGATTCCAATTACCTCTCCCAACACTTGCGTCAAGCAGCGAGCCTAGGCCTTTTGGAAGCGAAAGGTAGCGGCAGGCACGATGTAGGGTTACAGGCCATAAGCTCCACTCTCAGAAGTGTGTATGCATGGGAGGCAGATGTCTGCTACCCACTCGGACATGGGAGTTGGAACCTAGCTACACTCCTATTGAAGAAGGATGTTGGAAATCGCTGTATTCAACTCAGATACTCGGGAGTTCAGGCCCAATGCTTACACATGCTTTTCCCACAACCTATCCCAGCCACTAACAGAAGGAGGTTAGCAGGTACGTCTACAGTCAGGCAGGATGCGGGAGGGTTCTGCCCTGTCCTCAGCTCTCACAGGGAAGCATGCCTAGAAGCCAGCTCTCAACTAGCTGCATTCTTATGACAGTGTGAAGGTAGCAGTATTCTGAGTAAGGCGGTTCCGAGATTACCACTCTACTGCACCTGGAGATACCCTCCAGGTCTGCATTGTTAACTTGCGTCTCAGAAGCCTGTGGCAAACGTCTCTGGTGAAGACGTGCGAAACTCACTCTGCAGGCAGTGTGGAACTGTGAGGGACTGAGGGTGAGCTCAACTCTCAGAAGTAAGATGCTTTTGGACAAGGCGTTCAGCTACATTCTCACGTATGGAACTTAGTATGTAGCACCTGTCTACCCCAGGAATTACTAGGCAATCGCTGGAATGAGCTTGGAGGCACTAGTCTTGTGTGCCGGGAGATTCCAATTACCTCTCCCAACACTTCCGTCAAACAGCGAGCCTAGGCCTTTTAGAAGTGAAAGGAACCAGCAGGCTGGATGGGGAGGTACAGGCCTTAAGCTCAACTCTCAGAAGTGTGTATGCAGGGGAGACAGATGTCTGCTACCCACTCTGACATGGGAGTTGGAAACTACCTACACTCTGATTGAAGAAGGCCATTGGAAATCGCTGTATTTAACTCAGATACACAGGAGTTCAGGCCCAATGCTTACACATGCTTTTCCCGCAACCTCTCTCAGCCACTAACATTAGGATGTTAGCAGCTGCGCCTACAGTCAGGCAGGATGCGGGTGGGTTCTGCCATGTCCTCAGCACTCCCAGGGAAGCATGCCTAGAAGCCAGCTCTCAACTAGCTGCATTCTTATGGCAGTGTGAAGGTAGCAGTATTCTGAGTCAGGAGGTTCCAAGATTACCACTCTACTGCACCTGGAGATACCCTCCAGGTCTGCATTGTTAACTTGCGTCTCAGAAGCCTGTGGCAAACGTCTCCGGTGAAGACCTGCAAAACTCACTCTGCAGGCAGTGTGGAACTGTGAGGGACTGAGGGTGAGCTCAACTCTCAGAAGTAAGATGCTTTTGGACAAGGCGTTCAGCTACCTTCTCACGTATGGAACTTAGTATGTAGCACCAGTCTACCACACGAATTACTAGGCAATCGCTGGAATGAGCTTGGAGGCCCTAGTCTTGTGTGCCGGGAGATTCCAATTACCTCTCCCAACACTTCCGTCAAACAGCGAGCCTAGGCCTTTTAGAAGTGAAAGGAACCAGCAGGCTGGATGGGGAGGTACAGGCCTTAAGCTCAACTCTCAGAAGTGTGTATGCAGGGGAGACAGATGTCTGCTACCCACTCTGACATGGGAGTTGGAAACTAGCTACACTCTGATTGAAGAAGGCCATTGGAAATCGCTGTATTCAACTCAGATACACAGGAGTTCAGGCCCAATGCTTACACATGCTTTTCCCGCAACCTCTCTCAGCCACTAACATTAGGATGTTAGCAGCTGCGCCTACAGTCAGGCAGGATGCGGGTGGGTTCTGCCCTGTCCTCAGCACTCCCAGGGAAGCATGCCTAGAAGCCAGCTCTCAACTAGCTGCATTCTTATGGCAGTGTGAAGGTAGCAGTATTCTGAGTCAGGAGGTTCCAAGATTACCACTCTACTGCACCTGGAGATACCCTCCAGGTCTGCATTGTTAACTTGCGTCTCAGAAGCCGGTGGCAAACGTCTCTGGTGAAGACGTCCGAAACTCACTCTGCAGGCAGTGTGGAACTGTGAGGGACTGAGGGTCAGCTCAACTCTCAGCAGTAAGATGTTTTTGGACAAGGCGTTCAAATACCTACTCACGTATGGAACTTAGTATGTAGCACAAGTCTACCCCAGGAATTACTGGGAAATCGCTTGATTGAGCTTGGAGGCACTCGTCTTGTGTGCCGGGAGATTCCAATTACCTCTCCCAACACTTGCGTCAAGCAGCGAGCCTAGGCCTTTTGGAAGCGAAAGGGAGCGGCAGGCACGATGTAGGGTTACAGGCCATAAGCTCCACTCTCAGAAGTGTGTATGCATGGGAGGCAGATGTCTGCTACCCACTCGGACATGGGAGTTGGAACCTAGCTACACTCCTATTGAAGAAGGATGTTGGAAATCGCTGTATTCAACTCAGATACTCGGGAGTTCAGGCCCAATGCTTACACATGCTTTTCCCACAACCTATCCCAGCCACTAACAGAAGGAGGTTAGCAGGTACGTCTACAGTCAGGCAGGATGCGGGAGGGTTCTGCCCTGTCCTCAGCTCTCACAGGGAAGCATGCCTAGAAGCCAGCTCTCAACTAGCTGCATTCTTATGACAGTGTGAAGGTAGCAGTATTCTGAGTAAGGCGGTTCCGAGATTACCACTCTACTGCACCTGGAGATACCCTCCAGGTCTGCATTGTTAACTTGCGTCTCAGAAGCCTGTGGCAAACGTCTCTGGTGAAGACGTGCGAAACTCACTCTGCAGGCAGTGTGGAACTGTGAGGGACTGAGGGTGAGCTCAACTCTCAGAAGTAAGATGCTTTTGGACAAGGCGTTCAGCTACATTCTCACGTATGGAACTTAGTATGTAGCACCTGTCTACCCCAGGAATTACTAGGCAATCGCTGGAATGAGCTTGGAGGCACTAGTCTTGTGTGCCGGGAGATTCCAATTACCTCTCCCAACACTTCCGTCAAACAGCGAGCCTAGGCCTTTTAGAAGTGAAAGGAACCAGCAGGCTGGATGGGGAGGTACAGGCCTTAAGCTCAACTCTCAGAAGTGTGTATGCAGGGGAGACAGATGTCTGCTACCCACTCTGACATGGGAGTTGGAAACTACCTACACTCTGATTGAAGAAGGCCATTGGAAATCGCTGTATTTAACTCAGATACACAGGAGTTCAGGCCCAATGCTTACACATGCTTTTCCCGCAACCTCTCTCAGCCACTAACATTAGGATGTTAGCAGCTGCGCCTACAGTCAGGCAGGATGCGGGTGGGTTCTGCCATGTCCTCAGCACTCCCAGGGAAGCATGCCTAGAAGCCAGCTCTCAACTAGCTGCATTCTTATGGCAGTGTGAAGGTAGCAGTATTCTGAGTCAGGAGGTTCCAAGATTACCACTCTACTGCACCTGGAGATACCCTCCAGGTCTGCATTGTTAACTTGCGTCTCAGAAGCCTGTGGCAAACGTCTCCGGTGAAGACCTGCAAAACTCACTCTGCAGGCAGTGTGGAACTGTGAGGGACTGAGGGTGAGCTCAACTCTCAGAAGTAAGATGCTTTTGGACAAGGCGTTCAGCTACCTTCTCACGTATGGAACTTAGTATGTAGCACCAGTCTACCACACGAATTACTAGGCAATCGCTGGAATGAGCTTGGAGGCCCTAGTCTTGTGTGCCGGGAGATTCCAATTACCTCTCCCAACACTTCCGTCAAACAGCGAGCCTAGGCCTTTTAGAAGTGAAAGGAACCAGCAGGCTGGATGGGGAGGTACAGGCCTTAAGCTCAACTCTCAGAAGTGTGTATGCAGGGGAGACAGATGTCTGCTACCCACTCTGACATGGGAGTTGGAAACTAGCTACACTCTGATTGAAGAAGGCCATTGGAAATCGCTGTATTCAACTCAGATACACAGGAGTTCAGGCCCAATGCTTACACATGCTTTTCCCGCAACCTCTCTCAGCCACTAACATTAGGATGTTAGCAGCTGCGCCTACAGTCAGGCAGGATGCGGGTGGGTTCTGCCCTGTCCTCAGCACTCCCAGGGAAGCATGCCTAGAAGCCAGCTCTCAACTAGCTGCATTCTTATGGCAGTGTGAAGGTAGCAGTATTCTGAGTCAGGAGGTTCCAAGATTACCACTCTACTGCACCTGGAGATACCCTCCAGGTCTGCATTGTTACCTTGCGTCTCAGAAGCCGGTGGCAAACGTCTCTGGTGAAGACGTCCGAAACTCACTCTGCAGGCAGTGTGGAACTGTGAGGGACTGAGGGTCAGCTCAACTCTCAGCAGTAAGATGTTTTTGGACAAGGCGTTCAAATACCTACTCACGTATGGAACTTAGTATGTAGCACAAGTCTACCCCAGGAATTACTGGGAAATCGCTTGATTGAGCTTGGTGGCACTCGTCTTGTGTGCCGGGAGATTCCAATTACCTCTCCCAACACTTGCGTCAAGCAGCGAGCCTAGGCCTTTTGGAAGCGAAAGGGAGGGGCAGGCACGATGTAGGGTTACAGGCCATAAGCTCCACTCTCAGAAGTGTGTATGCATGGGAGGCAGATGTCTGCTACCCACTCGGACATGGGAGTTGGAACCTAGCTACACTCCTATTGAAGAAGGATGTTGGAAATCGCTGTATTCAACTCAGATACTCGGGAGTTCAGGCCCAATGCTTACACATGCTTTTCCCACAACCTATCCCAGCCACTAACAGAAGGAGGTTAGCAGGTACGTCTACAGTCAGGCAGGATGCGGGAGGGTTCTGCCCTGTCCTCAGCTCTCACAGGGAAGCATGCCTAGAAGCCAGCTCTCAACTAGCTGCATTCTTATGACAGTGTGAAGGTAGCAGTATTCTGAGTAAGGCGGTTCCGAGATTACCACTCTACTGCACCTGGAGATACCCTCCAGGTCTGCATTGTTAACTTGCGTCTCAGAAGCCTGTGGCAAACGTCTCTGGTGAAGACGTGCGAAACTCACTCTGCAGGCAGTGTGGAACTGTGAGGGACTGAGGGTGAGCTCAACTCTCAGAAGTAAGATGCTTTTGGACAAGGCGTTCAGCTACATTCTCACGTATGGAACTTAGTATGTAGCACCTGTCTACCCCAGGAATTACTAGGCAATCGCTGGAATGAGCTTGGAGGCACTAGTCTTGTGTGCCGGGAGATTCCAATTACCTCTCCCAACACTTCCGTCAAACAGCGAGCCTAGGCCTTTTAGAAGTGAAAGGAACCAGCAGGCTGGATGGGGAGGTACTGGCCTTAAGCTCAACTCTCAGAAGTGTGTATGCAGGGGAGACAGATGTCTGCTACCCACTCTGACATGGGAGTTGGAAACTACCTACACTCTGATTGAAGAAGGCCATTGGAAATCGCTGTATTTAACTCAGATACACAGGAGTTCAGGCCCAATGCTTACACATGCTTTTCCCGCAACCTCTCTCAGCCACTAACATTAGGATGTTAGCAGCTGCGCCTACAGTCAGGCAGGATGCGGGTGGGTTCTGCCATGTCCTCAGCACTCCCAGGGAAGCATGCCTAGAAGCCAGCTCTCAACTAGCTGCATTCTTATGGCAGTGTGAAGGTAGCAGTATTCTGAGTCAGGAGGTTCCAAGATTACCACTCTACTGCACCTGGAGATACCCTCCAGGTCTGCATTGTTAACTTGCGTCTCAGAAGCCTGTGGCAAACGTCTCCGGTGAAGACCTGCAAAACTCACTCTGCAGGCAGTGTGGAACTGTGAGGGACTGAGGGTGAGCTCAACTCTCAGAAGTAAGATGCTTTTGGACAAGGCGTTCAGCTACCTTCTCACGTATGGAACTTAGTATGTAGCACCAGTCTACCACACGAATTACTAGGCAATCGCTGGAATGAGCTTGGAGGCCCTAGTCTTGTGTGCCGGGAGATTCCAATTACCTCTCCCAACACTTCCGTCAAACAGCGAGCCTAGGCCTTTTAGAAGTGAAAGGAACCAGCAGGCTGGATGGGGAGGTACAGGCCTTAAGCTCAACTCTCAGAAGTGTGTATGCAGGGGAGACAGATGTCTGCTACCCACTCTGACATGGGAGTTGGAAACTAGCTACACTCTGATTGAAGAAGGCCATTGGAAATCGCTGTATTCAACTCAGATACACAGGAGTTCAGGCCCAATGCTTACACATGCTTTTCCCGCAACCTCTCTCAGCCACTAACATTAGGATGTTAGCAGCTGCGCCTACAGTCAGGCAGGATGCGGGTGGGTTCTGCCCTGTCCTCAGCACTCCCAGGGAAGCATGCCTAGAAGCCAGCTCTCAACTAGCTGCATTCTTATGGCAGTGTGAAGGTAGCAGTATTCTGAGTCAGGAGGTTCCAAGATTACCACTCTACTGCACCTGGAGATACCCTCCAGGTCTGCATTGTTAACTTGCGTCTCAGAAGCCGGTGGCAAACGTCTCTGGTGAAGACGTCCGAAACTCACTCTGCAGGCAGTGTGGAACTGTGAGGGACTGAGGGTCAGCTCAACTCTCAGCAGTAAGATGTTTTTGGACAAGGCGTTCAAATACCTACTCACGTATGGAACTTAGTATGTAGCACAAGTCTACCCCAGGAATTACTGGGAAATCGCTTGATTGAGCTTGGAGGCACTCGTCTTGTGTGCCGGGAGATTCCAATTACCTCTCCCAACACTTGCGTCAAGCAGCGAGCCTAGGCCTTTTGGAAGCGAAAGGGAGCGGCAGGCACGATGTAGGGTTACAGGCCATAAGCTCCACTCTCAGAAGTGTGTATGCATGGGAGGCAGATGTCTGCTACCCACTCGGACATGGGAGTTGGAACCTAGCTACACTCCTATTGAAGAAGGATGTTGGAAATCGCTGTATTCAACTCAGATACTCGGGAGTTCAGGCCCAATGCTTACACATGCTTTTCCCACAACCTATCCCAGCCACTAACAGAAGGAGGTTAGCAGGTACGTCTACAGTCAGGCAGGATGCGGGAGGGTTCTGCCCTGTCCTCAGCTCTCACAGGGAAGCATGCCTAGAAGCCAGCTCTCAACTAGCTGCATTCTTATGACAGTGTGAAGGTAGCAGTATTCTGAGTAAGGCGGTTCCGAGATTACCACTCTACTGCACCTGGAGATACCCTCCAGGTCTGCATTGTTAACTTGCGTCTCAGAAGCCTGTGGCAAACGTCTCTGGTGAAGACGTGCGAAACTCACTCTGCAGGCAGTGTGGAACTGTGAGGGACTGAGGGTGAGCTCAACTCTCAGAAGTAAGATGCTTTTGGACAAGGCGTTCAGCTACATTCTCACGTATGGAACTTAGTATGTAGCACCTGTCTACCCCAGGAATTACTAGGCAATCGCTGGAATGAGCTTGGAGGCACTAGTCTTGTGTGCCGGGAGATTCCAATTACCTCTCCCAACACTTCCGTCAAACAGCGAGCCTAGGCCTTTTAGAAGTGAAAGGAACCAGCAGGCTGGATGGGGAGGTACAGGCCTTAAGCTCAACTCTCAGAAGTGTGTATGCAGGGGAGACAGATGTCTGCTACCCACTCTGACATGGGAGTTGGAAACTACCTACACTCTGATTGAAGAAGGCCATTGGAAATCGCTGTATTTAACTCAGATACACAGGAGTTCAGGCCCAATGCTTACACATGCTTTTCCCGCAACCTCTCTCAGCCACTAACATTAGGATGTTAGCAGCTGCGCCTACAGTCAGGCAGGATGCGGGTGGGTTCTGCCATGTCCTCAGCACTCCCAGGGAAGCATGCCTAGAAGCCAGCTCTCAACTAGCTGCATTCTTATGGCAGTGTGAAGGTAGCAGTATTCTGAGTCAGGAGGTTCCAAGATTACCACTCTACTGCACCTGGAGATACCCTCCAGGTCTGCATTGTTAACTTGCGTCTCAGAAGCCTGTGGCAAACGTCTCCGGTGAAAACCTGCAAAACTCACTCTGCAGGCAGTGTGGAACTGTGAGGGACTGAGGGTGAGCTCAACTCTCAGAAGTAAGATGCTTTTGGACAAGGCGTTCAGCTACCTTCTCACGTATGGAACTTAGTATGTAGCACCAGTCTACCACACGAATTACTAGGCAATCGCTGGAATGAGCTTGGAGGCCCTAGTCTTGTGTGCCGGGAGATTCCAATTACCTCTCCCAACACTTCCGTCAAACAGCGAGCCTAGGCCTTTTAGAAGTGAAAGGAACCAGCAAGCAGGATGTTGGGTTACAGGCCATAAGCTAAACTCTCAGAAGTGTGTATGCAGGGAGACAGATGTCTGCTACCCACTCTGACATCGGAGTTGGAAACTAGCTACACTCTGATTGAAGAAGGCCATTGGAAATCGCTGTATTCAACTCAGATACACAGGAGTTCAGGCCCAATGCTTACACATACTTTTCCCGCAACCTCTCTCAGCCACTAACATTAGGATGTTAGCAGCTGCGCCTACAGTCAGGCAGGATGCGGGTGGGTTCTGCCCTGTCCTCAGCACTCCCAGGGAAGCATGCCTAGAAGCCAGCTCTCAACTAGCTGCATTCTTATGGCAGTGTGAAGGTAGCAGTATTCTGAGTAAGGAGGTTCCCAGATTACCACTCTACTGCACCTGGAGATACCCTCCAGGTCTGCATTGTTAACTTGCGTCTCAGAAGCCTCTGGCAAACGTCTCTGGTGAAGACGTCCGAAACTCACTCTGCAGGCAGTGTGGAACTGTGAGGGACTGAGGGTGAGCTCAACTCTCAGAAGTAAGATGTTTTTGGACAAGGCGTTCAACTACCTACTCACGTATGGAACTTAGTATGTAGCACCAGTCTACCCCAGGAATTACTAGGAAATCGCTTGATTGAGCTTGGAGGCACTCGTCTTGTGTGCCGGGAGATTCCAGTTACCTCTCCCAACACTTGCGTCAAGCAGAGAGCCTAGGCATTTTGGAAGCGAAAGGTAGCGGCAGGCAGGATGTTGGGTTACAGGCCATAAGCTCAACTCTCAGAAGTGTTTATGCCTGGGAGGCAGATGTCTGCTACCCACTCGGACATGGGAGTTGGAACCTAGCTACACTCCTATTGAAGAAGGACTTTGGAAATCGCTGTATTCAACTCAGATACACGGGAGTTCAGGCCCAATGCTTACACATGCTTTTCCCACAAACTATCTCAGCCACTAACGGAAGGAGGTTAGTAGGTAAGTCTACAGTCAGGCAGGATGCAGGAGGGTCCTGCCCTGTCCTCAGCTCTCACAGGGAAGCATGCCTTGAAGCCAGCTCTCAAAGAGCTGCATTCTTATGACAGTGTGAAGGTAGCAGTATTCTGAGTAAGGAGGTTCCCAGATTACCACTCTACTGCACCTGGAGATACCCTCCAGGTCTGCATTGTTAACTTGCGTCTCAGAGGCCTCTGGCAAACGTCTCTGGTGAAGACGTGCGAAACTCACTCTGCAGGCAGTGTGGAACTGTGAGGGACTGAGGGTCAGCTCCACTCTCAGAAGTAAGATGTTTTTGGACTAGGCGTTCAAATACCTACTCACGTATGGAACTTAGTATGTAGCACCAGTCTACCCCAGGAATTACTGGGAAATCGCTGGATTGAGCTTGGAGGCACTAGTCTTGTTGCCGGGAGATTCCAGTTACCTCTCCCAACACTTCGGTGAAGCAGCGAGCCTAGGCCTTTTGGAAGCGAAAGCTAGCTGCAGGCAGGAGGTAGGGATACAGGCCATAAATTCAACTCTCAGAAGTGTGTATGCATGGGAGGCAGATGTCTGCTACCCACTCGTACATGCGAGTGGGAACCTACTACACTCTGATGAAAAAGGACTTTGGAAATCGCTGTATTCAACTCAGATACACGTGGGTTCAGGCACAACGATTCCACATGCTTTTCTCACAACCTTTCCCTGCCACTAACATGAGGACGTTAGCAGCTCCTTCTACAGTCAAGCAGGATGCGGGAGGGTTGTGCCCTGTCCTTAGCTCTCACAGGGAAGCATGTCTTGAAGCCAGCGGTCAACTAGCTGCATACTTATGGCAGGGTCAAGGTAGCAGTATTCTGAGACAGGAGGTTCCCAGATTACCACTCTACTGCACCTGGAGATACCCTCCAGGTCTGCATTGTTAACTTGCGTCTCAGAGGCCTCTGGCAAACGTCTCTGGTGAAGACGTGCGAAACTCACTCTGCAGGCAGTGTGGAACTGTGAGGGACTGAGGGTCAGCTCAACTCTCAGCAGTAAGATGTTTTTGGACAAGGCGTTCAAATACCTACTCACGTATGGAACTTAGTATGTAGCACCAGTCTACCCCAGGAATTACTAAGAAATCGCTTGATTGAGCTTGGAGGCCCTAGTCTTGTGTGCCGGGAGATTCCAATTACCTCTCCCAACACTTGCGTCAAGCAGCGAGCCTAGGCCTTTTGGAAGCGAAAGGGAGCGGCAGGCACGATGTAGGGTTACAGGCCATAAGCTCCACTCTCAGAAGTGTGTATGCATGGGAGGCAGATGTCTGCTACCCACTCGGACATGGGAGTTGGAACCTAGCTACACTCCTATTGAAGAAGGATGTTGGAAATCGCTGTATTCAACTCAGATACTCGGGAGTTCAGGCCCAATGCTTACACATGCTTTTCCCACAACCTATCCCAGCCACTAACATTAGGATGTTAGCAGCTGCGCCTACAGTCAGGCAGGATGCGGGAGGGTTCTGCCCTGTCCTCAGCTCTCACAGGGAAGCATGCCTAGAAGCCAGCTCTCAACTAGCTGCATTCTTATGACAGTGTGAAGGTAGCAGTATTCTGAGTAAGGCGGTTCCGAGATTACCACTCTACTGCACCTGGAGATACCCTCCAGGTCTGCATTGTTAACTTGCGTCTCAGAAGCCTGTGGCAAACGTCTCTGGTGAAGACCTGCGAAACTCACTCTGCAGGCAGTGTGGAACTGTGAGGGACTGAGGGTGAGCTCAACTCTCAGAAGTAAGATGCTTTTGGACAAGGCGTTCAGCTACATTCTCACGTATGGAACTTAGTATGTAGCACCTGTCTACCCCAGGAATTACTAGGCAATCGCTGGAATGAGCTTGGAGGCACTAGTCTTGTGTGCCGGGAGATTCCAATTACCTCTCCCAACACTTCCGTCAAACAGCGAGCCTAGGCCTTTTAGAAGTGAAAGGAACCAGCAGGCTGGATGGGGAGGTACAGGCCTTAAGCTCAACTCTCAGAAGTGTGTATGCATGGGAGGCAGATGTCTGCTCCCCACTGGTACATGGGAGTAGGAACCTAGCTACACTCTGATTGAAGAAGGCCATTGGAAATCGCTGTATTCAACTCAGTTACACAGGAGTTCAGGCCCAATGCTTACACATGCTTTTCCCGCAACCTCTCTCAGCCACTCACTTTAGGATGTTAGCAACCGCGCCTACAGTCAGGCAGGATGCGGGAGGGTTCTGCCCTTTCCTCAGCTCTCCCAGGGAAGCATGCTTAGAAGCCAGCTCTCAACTAGCTGCATTCTTATGGCAGTGTGAAAGTAGCAGTATTCTGAGTCAGGAGGTTCCAAGATTACCACTCTACTGCACCTGGAGATACCCTCCACGTCTGCATTGTTAACTTGCGTCTCAGAAGCCTGTGGCAAACGTCTCTGGTGAAGACCTGAGAAACTCACTCTGCAGGCAGTGTGGAACTGTGAGGGACTGAGGGTCAGCTCAACTCTCAGCAGTAAGATGTTTTTGGACAAGGCGTTCAAATACCTACTCACGTATGGAACTTAGTATGTAGCACAAGTCTACCCCAGGAATTACTGGGAAATCGCTTGATTGAGCTTGGAGGCACTCGTCTTGTGTGCCGGGAGATTCCAATTACCTCTCTCAACACTTGCGTCAAGCAGCGAGCCTAGGCCTTTTGGAAGCGAAAGGTAGCGGCAGGCACGATGTAGGGTTACAGGCCATAAGCTCAACTCTCAGAAGTGTGTATGCATGGGAGGCAGATGTCTGCTACCCACTCGGACATGGGAGTTGGAACCTAGCTACACTCCTATTGAAGAAGGATGTTGGAAATCGCTGTATTCAACTCAGATACTCGGAAGTTCAGGCCCAATGCTTACACATGCTTTTCCCACAACCTATCCCAGCCACTAACAGAAGGAGGTTAGCAGGTACGTCTAGAGTCAGGCAGGATGCGGGAGGGTTCTGCCCTGTCCTCAGCTCTCACAGGGAAGCATGCCTAGAAGCCAGCTCTCAACTAGCTGCATTCTTATGACAGTGTGAAGGTAGCAGTATTCTGAGTAAGGCGGTTCCGAGATTACCACTCTACTGCACCTGGAGATACCCTCCAGGTCTGCATTAACTTGCGTCTCAGAAGCCTGTGGCAAACGTCTCTGGTGAAGACGTGCGAAACTCACTCTGCAGGCAGTGTGGAACTGTGAGGGACTGAGGGTGAGCTCAACTCTCAGAAGTAAGATGCTTTTGGACAAGGCGTTCAGCTACATTCTCACGTATGGAACTTAGTATGTAGCACCTGTCTACCCCAGGAATTACTAGGCAATCGCTGGAATGAGCTTGGAGGCACTAGTCTTGTGTGCCGGGAGATTCCAATTACCTCTCCCAACACTTCCGTCAAACAGCGAGCCTAGGCCTTTTAGAAGTGAAAGGAACCAGCAGGCTGGATGGGGAGGTACAGGCCTTAAGCTCAACTCTCAGAAGTGTGTATGCAGGGGAGACAGATGTCTGCTACCCACTCTGACATGGGAGTTGGAAACTACCTACACTCTGATTGAAGAAGGCCATTGGAAATCGCTGTATTTAACTCAGATACACAGGAGTTCAGGCCCAATGCTTACACATGCTTTTCCCGCAACCTCTCTCAGCCACTAACATTAGGATGTTAGCAGCTGCGCCTACAGTCAGGCAGGATGCGGGTGGGTTCTGCCCTGTCCTCAGCACTCCCAGGGAAGCATGCCTAGAAGCCAGCTCTCAACTAGCTGCATTCTTATGGCAGTGTGAAGGTAGCAGTATTCTGAGTCAGGAGGTTCCAAGATTACCACTCTACTGCACCTGGAGATACCCTCCAGGTCTGCATTGTTAACTTGCGTCTCAGAAGCCTGTGGCAAACGTCTCCGGTGAAGACCTGCAAAACTCACTCTGCAGGCAGTGTGGAACTGTGAGGGACTGAGGGTGAGCTCAACTCTCTGAAGTAAGATGCTTTTGGACAAGGCGTTCAGCTACCTTCTCACGTATGGAACTTAGTATGTAGCACCATTCTACCACATGAATTACTAGGCAATCGCTGGAATGAGCTTGGAGGCCCTAGTCTTGTGTGCCGGGAGATTCCAATTACCTCTCCCAACACTTCCGTCAAACAGCGAGCCTAGGCCTTTTAGAAGTGAAAGGAACCAGCAGGCTGGATGGGGAGGTACAGGCCTTAAGCTCAACTCTCAGAAGTGTGTATGCAGGGGAGACAGATGTCTGCTACCCACTCTGACATGGGAGTTGGAAACTAGCTACACTCTGATTGAAGAAGGCCATTGGAAATCGCTGTATTCAACTCAGATACACAGGAGTTCAGGCCCAATGCTTACACATGCTTTTCCCGCAACCTCTCTCAGCCACTAACATTAGGATGTTAGCAGCTGCGCCTACAGTCAGGCAGGATGCGGGTGGGTTCTGCCCTGTCCTCAGCACTCCCAGGGAAGCATGCCTAGAAGCCAGCTCTCAACTAGCTGCATTCTTATGACAGTGTGAAGGTAGCAGTATTCTGAGTCAGGAGGTTCCAAGATTACCACTCTACTGCACCTGGAGATACCCTCCAGGTCTGCATTGTTAACTTGCGTCTCAGAAGCCGGTGGCAAACGTCTCTGGTGAAGACGTCTGAAACTCACTCTGCAGGCAGTGTGGAACTGTGAGGGACTGAGGGTCAGCTCAACTCTCAGCAGTAAGATGTTTTTGGACAAGGCGTTCAAATACCTACTCACGTATGGAACTTAGTATGTAGCACAAGTCTACCCCAGGAATTACTGGGAAATCGCTTGATTGAGCTTGGAGGCACTCGTCTTGTGTGCCGGGAGATTCCAATTACCTCTCTCAACACTTGCGTCAAGCAGCGAGCCTAGGCCTTTTGGAAGCGAAAGGTAGCGGCAGGCACGATGTAGGGTTACAGGCCATAAGCTCAACTCTCAGAAGTGTGTATGCATGGGAGGCAGATGTCTGCTACCCACTCGGACATGGGAGTTGGAACCTAGCTACACTCCTATTGAAGAAGGATGTTGGAAATCGCTGTATTCAACTCAGATACTCGGAAGTTCAGGCCCAATGCTTACACATGCTTTTCCCACAACCTATCCCAGCCACTAACAGAAGGAGGTTAGCAGGTACGTCTAGAGTCAGGCAGGATGCGGGAGGGTTCTGCCCTGTCCTCAGCTCTCACAGGGAAGCATGCCTAGAAGCCAGCTCTCAACTAGCTGCATTCTTATGGCAGTGTGAATGTAGCAGTATTCTGAGTAAGGCGGTTCCGAGATTACCACTCTACTGCACCTGGAGATACCCTCCAGGTCTGCATTGTTAACTTGCGTCTCAGAAGCCTGTGGCAAACGTCTCTGGTGAAGACGTGCGAAACTCACTCTGCAGGCAGTGTGGAACTGTGAGGGACTGAGGGTGAGCTCAACTCTCAGAAGTAAGATGCTTTTGGACAAGGCGTTCAGCTACATTCTCACGTATGGAACTTAGTATGTAGCACCTGTCTACCCCAGGAATTACTAGGCAATCGCTGGAATGAGCTTGGAGGCACTAGTCTTGTGTGCCGGGAGATTCCAATTACCTCTCCCAACACTTCCGTCAAACAGCGAGCCTAGGCCTTTTAGAAGTGAAAGGAACCAGCAGGCTGGATGGGGAGGTACAGGCCTTAAGCTCAACTCTCAGAAGTGTGTATGCAGGGGAGACAGATGTCTGCTACCCACTCTGACATGGGAGTTGGAAACTACCTACACTCTGATTGAAGAAGGCCATTGGAAATCGCTGTATTTAACTCAGATACACAGGAGTTCAGGCCCAATGCTTACACATGCTTTTCCCGCAACCTCTCTCAGCCACTAACATTAGGATGTTAGCAGCTGCGCCTACAGTCAGGCAGGATGCGGGTGGGTTCTGCCATGTCCTCAGCACTCCCAGGGAAGCATGCCTAGAAGCCAGCTCTCAACTAGCTGCATTCTTATGGCAGTGTGAAGGTAGCAGTATTCTGAGTCAGGAGGTTCCAAGATTACCACTCTACTGCACCTGGAGATACCCTCCAGGTCTGCATTGTTAACTTGCGTCTCAGAAGCCTGTGGCAAACGTCTCCGGTGAAGACCTGCAAAACTCACTCTGCAGGCAGTGTGGAACTGTGAGGGACTGAGGGTGAGCTCAACTCTCAGAAGTAAGATGCTTTTGGACAAGGCGTTCAGCTACCTTCTCACGTATGGAACTTAGTATGTAGCACCAGTCTACCACACGAATTACTAGGCAATCGCTGGAATGAGCTTGGAGGCCCTAGTCTTGTGTGCCGGGAGATTCCAATTACCTCTCCCAACACTTCCGTCAAACAGCGAGCCTAGGCCTTTTAGAAGTGAAAGGAACCAGCAGGCTGGATGGGGAGGTACAGGCCTTAAGCTCAACTCTCAGAAGTGTGTATGCAGGGGAGACAGATGTCTGCTACCCACTCTGACATGGGAGTTGGAAACTAGCTACACTCTGATTGAAGAAGGCCATTGGAAATCGCTGTATTCAACTCAGATACACAGGAGTTCAGGCCCAATGCTTACACATGCTTTTCCCGCAACCTCTCTCAGCCACTAACATTAGGATGTTAGCAGCTGCGCCTACAGTCAGGCAGGATGCGGGTGGGTTCTGCCCTGTCCTCAGCACTCCCAGGGAAGCATGCCTAGAAGCCAGCTCTCAACTAGCTGCATTCTTATGGCAGTGTGAAGGTAGCAGTATTCTGAGTCAGGAGGTTCCCAGATTACCACTCTACTGCACCTGGAGATACCCTCCAGGTCTGCATTGTTAACTTGCGTCTCAGAAGCCTGTGGCAAACGTCTCTGGTGAAGACGTGCGAAACTCACTCTGCAGGCAGTGTGGAACTGTGAGGGACTGAGGGTGAGCTCAACTCTCAGAAGTAAGATGCTTTTGGACAAGGCGTTCAGCTACATTCTCACGTATGGAACTTAGTATGTAGCACCTGTCTACCCCAGGAATTACTAGGCAATCGCTGGAATGAGCTTGGAGGCACTAGTCTTGTGTGCCGGGAGATTCCAATTACCTCTCACAACACTTCCATCAAACAGTGAGCCTAGGCCTTTTAGAAGTGAAAGGAACCAGCAGGCTGGATGGGGAGGTACAGGCCTTAAGCTCAACTCTCAGAAGTGTGTATGCAGGGGAGACAGATGTCTGCTACCCACTCTGACATGGGAGTTGGAAACTACCTACACTCTGATTGAAGAAGGCCATTGGAAATCGCTGTATTTAACTCAGATACACAGGAGTTCAGGCCCAATGCTTACACATGCTTTTCCCGCAACCTCTCTCAGCCACTAACATTAGGATGTTAGCAGCTGCGCCTACAGTCAGGCAGGATGCGGGTGGGTTCTGCCATGTCCTCAGCACTCCCAGGGAAGCATGCCTAGAAGCCAGCTCTCAACTAGCTGCATTCTTATGGCAGTGTGAAGGTAGCAGTATTCTGAGTCAGGAGGTTCCAAGATTACCACTCTACTGCACCTGGAGATACCCTCCAGGTCTGCATTGTTAACTTGCGTCTCAGAAGCCTGTGGCAAACGTCTCCGGTGAAGACCTGCAAAACTCACTCTGCAGGCAGTGTGGAACTGTGAGGGACTGAGGGTGAGCTCAACTCTCAGAAGTAAGATGCTTTTGGACAAGGCGTTCAGCTACCTTCTCACGTATGGAACATAGTATGTAGCACCAGTCTACCACACGAATTACTAGGCAATCGCTGGAATGAGCTTGGAGGCCCTAGTCTTGTGTGCCGGGAGATTCCAATTACCTCTCCCAACACTTCCGTCAAACAGCGAGCCTAGGCCTTTTAGAAGTGAAAGGAACCAGCAGGCTGGATGGGGAGGTACAGGCCTTAAGCTCAACTCTCAGAAGTGTGTATGCAGGGGAGACAGATGTCTGCTACCCACTCTGACATGGGAGTTGGAAACTAGCTACACTCTGATTGAAGAAGGCCATTGGAAATCGCTGTATTCAACTCAGATACACAGGAGTTCAGGCCCAATGCTTACACATGCTTTTCCCACAACCTATCCCAGCCACTAACAGAAGGAGGTTAGCAGGTACGTCTACAGTCAGGCAGGATGCGGGAGGGTTCTGCCCTGTCCTCAGCTCTCACAGGGAAGCATGCCTAGAAGCCAGCTCTCAACTAGCTGCATTCTTATGACAGTGTGAAGGTAGCAGTATTCTGAGTAAGGCGGTTCCGAGATTACCACTCTACTGCACCTGGAGATACCCTCCAGGTCTGCATTGTTAACTTGCGTCTCAGAAGCCTGTGGCAAACGTCTCTGGTGAAGACGTGCGAAACTCACTCTGCAGGCAGTGTGGAACTGTGAGGGACTGAGGGTGAGCTCAACTCTCAGAAGTAAGATGCTTTTGGACAAGGCGTTCAGCTACATTCTCACGTATGGAACTTAGTATGTAGCACCTGTCTACCCCAGGAATTACTAGGCAATCGCTGGAATGAGCTTGGAGGCACTAGTCTTGTGTGCCGGGAGATTCCAATTACCTCTCCCAACACTTCCGTCAAACAGCGAGCCTAGGCCTTTTAGAAGTGAAAGGAACCAGCAGGCTGGATGGGGAGGTACAGGCCTTAAGCTCAACTCTCAGAAGTGTGTATGCAGGGGAGACAGATGTCTGCTACCCACTCTGACATGGGAGTTGGAAACTACCTACACTCTGATTGAAGAAGGCCATTGGAAATCGCTGTATTTAACTCAGATACACAGGAGTTCAGGCCCAATGCTTACACATGCTTTTCCCGCAACCTCTCTCAGCCACTAACATTAGGATGTTAGCAGCTGCGCCTACAGTCAGGCAGGATGCGGGTGGGTTCTGCCATGTCCTCAGCACTCCCAGGGAAGCATGCCTAGAAGCCAGCTCTCAACTAGCTGCATTCTTATGGCAGTGTGAAGGTAGCAGTATTCTGAGTCAGGAGGTTCCAAGATTACCACTCTACTGCACCTGGAGATACCCTCCAGGTCTGCATTGTTAACTTGCGTCTCAGAAGCCTGTGGCAAACGTCTCCGGTGAAGACCTGCAAAACTCACTCTGCAGGCAGTGTGGAA
The DNA here is from genome assembly GCF_048164855.1 of Canis lupus baileyi. Lineage (NCBI taxonomy): Eukaryota > Metazoa > Chordata > Mammalia > Carnivora > Canidae > Canis > Canis lupus. Next base: position 2,394,405 of record NC_132864.1, on the reverse strand, counting down.
CTGTGAGGGACTGAGGGTGAGCTCAACTCTCAGAAGTAAGATGCTTTTGGACAAGGCGTTCAGCTACCTTCTCACGTATGGAACTTAGTATGTAGCACCAGTCTACCACACGAATTACTAGGCAATCGCTGGAATGAGCTTGGAGGCCCTAGTCTTGTGTGCCGGGAGATTCCAATTACCTCTCCCAACACTTCCGTCAAACAGCGAGCCTAGGCCTTTTAGAAGTGAAAGGAACCAGCAGGCTGGATGGGGAGGTACAGGCCTTAAGCTCAACTCTCAGAAGTGTGTATGCAGGGGAGACAGATGTCTGCTACCCACTCTGACATGGGAGTTGGAAACTAGCTACACTCTGATTGAAGAAGGCCATTGGAAATCGCTGTATTCAACTCAGATACACAGGAGTTCAGGCCCAATGCTTACACATGCTTTTCCCGCAACCTCTCTCAGCCACTAACATTAGGATGTTAGCAGCTGCGCCTACAGTCAGGCAGGATGCGGGTGGGTTCTGCCCTGTCCTCAGCACTCCCAGGGAAGCATGCCTAGAAGCCAGCTCTCAACTAGCTGCATTCTTATGGCAGTGTGAAGGTAGCAGTATTCTGAGTCAGGAGGTTCCAAGATTACCACTCTACTGCACCTGGAGATACCCTCCAGGTCTGCATTGTTACCTTGCGTCTCAGAAGCCGGTGGCAAACGTCTCTGGTGAAGACGTCCGAAACTCACTCTGCAGGCAGTGTGGAACTGTGAGGGACTGAGGGTCAGCTCAACTCTCAGCAGTAAGATGTTTTTGGACAAGGCGTTCAAATACCTACTCACGTATGGAACTTAGTATGTAGCACAAGTCTACCCCAGGAATTACTGGGAAATCGCTTGATTGAGCTTGGAGGCACTCGTCTTGTGTGCCGGGAGATTCCAATTACCTCTCCCAACACTTGCGTCAAGCAGCGAGCCTAGGCCTTTTGGAAGCGAAAGGGAGCGGCAGGCACGATGTAGGGTTACAGGCCATAAGCTCCACTCTCAGAAGTGTGTATGCATGGGAGGCAGATGTCTGCTACCCACTCGGACATGGGAGTTGGAACCTAGCTACACTCCTATTGAAGAAGGATGTTGGAAATCGCTGTATTCAACTCAGATACTCGGGAGTTCAGGCCCAATGCTTACACATGCTTTTCCCACAACCTATCCCAGCCACTAACAGAAGGAGGTTAGCAGGTACGTCTACAGTCAGGCAGGATGCGGGAGGGTTCTGCCCTGTCCTCAGCTCTCACAGGGAAGCATGCCTAGAAGCCAGCTCTCAACTAGCTGCATTCTTATGACAGTGTGAAGGTAGCAGTATTCTGAGTAAGGCGGTTCCGAGATTACCACTCTACTGCACCTGGAGATACCCTCCAGGTCTGCATTGTTAACTTGCGTCTCAGAAGCCTGTGGCAAACGTCTCTGGTGAAGACGTGCGAAACTCACTCTGCAGGCAGTGTGGAACTGTGAGGGACTGAGGGTGAGCTCAACTCTCAGAAGTAAGATGCTTTTGGACAAGGCGTTCAGCTACATTCTCACGTATGGAACTTAGTATGTAGCACCTGTCTACCCCAGGAATTACTAGGCAATCGCTGGAATGAGCTTGGAGGCACTAGTCTTGTGTGCCGGGAGATTCCAATTACCTCTCCCAACACTTCCGTCAAACAGCGAGCCTAGGCCTTTTAGAAGTGAAAGGAACCAGCAGGCTGGATGGGGAGGTACAGGCCTTAAGCTCAACTCTCAGAAGTGTGTATGCAGGGGAGACAGATGTCTGCTACCCACTCTGACATGGGAGTTGGAAACTAGCTACACTCTGATTGAAGAAGGCCATTGGAAATCGCTGTATTTAACTCAGATACACAGGAGTTCAGGCCCAATGCTTACACATGCTTTTCCCGCAACCTCTCTCAGCCACTAACATTAGGATGTTAGCAGCTGCGCCTACAGTCAGGCAGGATGCGGGTGGGTTCTGCCATGTCCTCAGCACTCCCAGGGAAGCATGCCTAGAAGCCAGCTCTCAACTAGCTGCATTCTTATGGCAGTGTGAAGGTAGCAGTATTCTGAGTCAGGAGGTTCCAAGATTACCACTCTACTGCACCTGGAGATACCCTCCAGGTCTGCATTGTTAACTTGCGTCTCAGAAGCCTGTGGCAAACGTCTCCGGTGAAGACCTGCAAAACTCACTCTGCAGGCAGTGTGGAACTGTGAGGGACTGAGGGTGAGCTCAACTCTCAGAAGTAAGATGCTTTTGGACAAGGCGTTCAGCTACCTTCTCACGTATGGAACTTAGTATGTAGCACCAGTCTACCACACGAATTACTAGGCAATCGCTGGAATGAGCTTGGAGGCCCTAGTCTTGTGTGCCGGGAGATTCCAATTACCTCTCCCAACACTTCCGTCAAACAGCGAGCCTAGGCCTTTTAGAAGTGAAAGGAACCAGCAGGCTGGATGGGGAGGTACAGGCCTTAAGCTCAACTCTCAGAAGTGTGTATGCAGGGGAGACAGATGTCTGCTACCCACTCTGACATGGGAGTTGGAAACTAGCTACACTCTGATTGAAGAAGGCCATTGGAAATCGCTGTATTCAACTCAGATACACAGGAGTTTAGGCCCAATGCTTACACATGCTTTTCCCGCAACCTCTCTCAGCCACTAACATTAGGATGTTAGCAGCTGCGCCTACAGTCAGGCAGGATGCGGGTGGGTTCTGCCCTGTCCTCAGCACTCCCAGGGAAGCATGCCTAGAAGCCAGCTCTCAACTAGCTGCATTCTTATGGCAGTGTGAAGGTAGCAGTATTCTGAGTCAGGAGGTTCCAAGATTACCACTCTACTGCACCTGGAGATACCCTCCAGGTCTGCATTGTTAACTTGCGTCTCAGAAGCCGGTGGCAAACGTCTCTGGTGAAGACGTCCGAAACTCACTCTGCAGGCAGTGTGGAACTGTGAGGGACTGAGGGTCAGCTCAACTCTCAGCAGTAAGATGTTTTTGGACAAGGCGTTCAAATACCTACTCACGTATGGAACTTAGTATGTAGCACAAGTCTACCCCAGGAATTACTGGGAAATCGCTTGATTGAGCTTGGAGGCACTCGTCTTGTGTGCCGGGAGATTCCAATTACCTCTCCCAACACTTGCGTCAAGCAGCGAGCCTAGGCCTTTTGGAAGCGAAAGGGAGCGGCAGGCACGATGTAGGGTTACAGGCCATAAGCTCCACTCTCAGAAGTGTGTATGCATGGGAGGCAGATGTCTGCTACCCACTCGGACATGGGAGTTGGAACCTAGCTACACTCCTATTGAAGAAGGATGTTGGAAATCGCTGTATTCAACTCAGATACTCGGGAGTTCAGGCCCAATGCTTACACATGCTTTTCCCACAACCTATCCCAGCCACTAACAGAAGGAGGTTAGCAGGTACGTCTACAGTCAGGCAGGATGCGGGAGGGTTCTGCCCTGTCCTCAGCTCTCACAGGGAAGCATGCCTAGAAGCCAGCTCTCAACTAGCTGCATTCTTATGACAGTGTGAAGGTAGCAGTATTCTGAGTAAGGCGGTTCCGAGATTACCACTCTACTGCACCTGGAGATACCCTCCAGGTCTGCATTGTTAACTTGCGTCTCAGAAGCCTGTGGCAAACGTCTCTGGTGAAGACGTGCGAAACTCACTCTGCAGGCAGTGTGGAACTGTGAGGGACTGAGGGTGAGCTCAACTCTCAGAAGTAAGATGCTTTTGGACAAGGCGTTCAGCTACATTCTCACGTATGGAACTTAGTATGTAGCACCTGTCTACCCCAGGAATTACTAGGCAATCGCTGGAATGAGCTTGGAGGCACTAGTCTTGTGTGCCGGGAGATTCCAATTACCTCTCCCAACACTTCCGTCAAACAGCGAGCCTAGGCCTTTTAGAAGTGAAAGGAACCAGCAGGCTGGATGGGGAGGTACAGGCCTTAAGCTCAACTCTCAGAAGTGTGTATGCAGGGGAGACAGATGTCTGCTACCCACTCTGACATGGGAGTTGGAAACTACCTACACTCTGATTGAAGAAGGCCATTGGAAATCGCTGTATTTAACTCAGATACACAGGAGTTCAGGCCCAATGCTTACACATGCTTTTCCCGCAACCTCTCTCAGCCACTAACATTAGGATGTTAGCAGCTGCGCCTACAGTCAGGCAGGATGCGGGTGGGTTCTGCCATGTCCTCAGCACTCCCAGGGAAGCATGCCTAGAAGCCAGCTCTCAACTAGCTGCATTCTTATGGCAGTGTGAAGGTAGCAGTATTCTGAGTCAGGAGGTTCCAAGATTACCACTCTACTGCACCTGGAGATACCCTCCAGGTCTGCATTGTTAACTTGCGTCTCAGAAGCCTGTGGCAAACGTCTCCGGTGAAGACCTGCAAAACTCACTCTGCAGGCAGTGTGGAACTGTGAGGGACTGAGGGTGAGCTCAACTCTCAGAAGTAAGATGCTTTTGGACAAGGCGTTCAGCTACCTTCTCACGTATGGAACTTAGTATGTAGCACCAGTCTACCACACGAATTACTAGGCAATCGCTGGAATGAGCTTGGAGGCCCTAGTCTTGTGTGCCGGGAGATTCCAATTACCTCTCCCAACACTTCCGTCAAACAGCGAGCCTAGGCCTTTTAGAAGTGAAAGGAACCAGCAAGCAGGATGTTGGGTTACAGGCCATAAGCTAAACTCTCAGAAGTGTGTATGCAGGGGAGACAGATGTCTGCTACCCACTCTGACATCGGAGTTGGAAACTAGCTACACTCTGATTGAAGAAGGCCATTGGAAATCGCTGTATTCAACTCAGATACACAGGAGTTCAGGCCCAATGCTTACACATACTTTTCCCGCAACCTCTCTCAGCCACTAACATTAGGATGTTAGCAGCTGCGCCTACAGTCAGGCAGGATGCGGGTGGGTTCTGCCCTGTCCTCAGCACTCCCAGGGAAGCATGCCTAGAAGCCAGCTCTCAACTAGCTGCATTCTTATGGCAGTGTGAAGGTAGCAGTATTCTGAGTCAGGAGGTTCCCAGATTACCACTCTACTGCACCTGGAGATACCCTCCAGGTCTGCATTGTTAACTTGCGTCTCAGAAGCCTCTGGCAAACGTCTCTGGTGAAGACGTCCGAAACTCACTCTGCAGGCAGTGTGGAACTGTGAGGGACTGAGGGTGAGCTCAACTCTCAGAAGTAAGATGTTTTTGGACAAGGCGTTCAACTACCTACTCACGTATGGAACTTAGTATGTAGCACCAGTCTACCCCAGGAATTACTAGGAAATCGCTTGATTGAGCTTGGAGGCACTCGTCTTGTGTGCCGGGAGATTCCAGTTACCTCTCCCAACACTTGCGTCAAGCAGAGAGCCTAGGCATTTTGGAAGCGAAAGGTAGCGGCAGGCAGGATGTTGGGTTACAGGCCATAAGCTCAACTCTCAGAAGTGTTTATGCCTGGGAGGCAGATGTCTGCTACCCACTCGGACATGGGAGTTGGAACATGGCTACACTCCTATTGAAGAAGGACTTTGGAAATCGCTGTATTCAACTCAGATACACGGGAGTTCAGGCCCAATGCTTACACATGCTTTTCCCACAAACTATCTCAGCCACTAACGGAAGGAGGTTAGCAGGTAAGTCTACAGTCAGGCAGGATGCAGGAGGGTCCTGCCCTGTCCTCAGCTCTCACAGGGAAGCATGCCTTGAAGCCAGCTCTCAACTAGCTGCATTCTTATGACAGTGTGAAGGTAGCAGTATTCTGAGTAAGGAGGTTCCCAGATTACCACTCTACTGCACCTGGAGATACCCTCCAGGTCTGCATTGTTAACTTGCGTCTCAGAGGCCTCTGGCAAACGTCTCTGGTGAAGACGTGCGAAACTCACTCTGCAGGCAGTGTGGAACTGTGAGGGACTGAGGGTCAGCTCCACTCTCAGAAGTAAGATGTTTTTGGACTAGGCGTTCAAATACCTACTCACGTATGGAACTTAGTATGTAGCACCAGTCTACCCCAGGAATTACTGGGAAATCGCTGGATTGAGCTTGGAGGCACTAGTCTTGTTGCCGGGAGATTCCAGTTACCTCTCCCAACACTTCGGTGAAGCAGCGAGCCTAGGCCTTTTGGAAGCGAAAGCTAGCTGCAGGCAGGAGGTAGGGATACAGGCCATAAATTCAACTCTCAGAAGTGTGTATGCATGGGAGGCAGATGTCTGCTACCCACTCGTACATGCGAGTGGGAACCTACTACACTCTGATGAAAAAGGACTTTGGAAATCGCTGTATTCAACTCAGATACACGTGGGTTCAGGCACAACGATTCCACATGCTTTTCTCACAACCTTTCCCTGCCACTAACATGAGGACGTTAGCAGCTCCTTCTACAGTCAAGCAGGATGCGGGAGGGTTGTGCCCTGTCCTTAGCTCTCACAGGGAAGCATGTCTTGAAGCCAGCGGTCAACTAGCTGCATACTTATGGCAGGGTCAAGGTAGCAGTATTCTGAGACAGGAGGTTCCCAGATTACCACTCTACTGCACCTGGAGATACCCTCCAGGTCTGCATTGTTAACTTGCGTCTCAGAGGCCTCTGGCAAACGTCTCTGGTGAAGACGTGCGAAACTCACTCTGCAGGCAGTGTGGAACTGTGAGGGACTGAGGGTCAGCTCAACTCTCAGCAGTAAGATGTTTTTGGACAAGGCGTTCAAATACCTACTCACGTATGGAACTTAGTATGTAGCACAAGTCTACCCCAGGAATTACTGGGAAATCGCTTGATTGAGCTTGGAGGCACTCGTCTTGTGTGCCGGGAGATTCCAATTACCTCTCTCAACACTTGCGTCAAGCAGCGAGCCTAGGCCTTTTGGAAGCGAAAGGTAGCGGCAGGCACGATGTAGGGTTACAGGCCATAAGCTCAACTCTCAGAAGTGTGTATGCATGGGAGGCAGATGTCTGCTACCCACTCGGACATGGGAGTTGGAACCTAGCTACACTCCTATTGAAGAAGGATGTTGGAAATCGCTGTATTCAACTCAGATACTCGGAAGTTCAGGCCCAATGCTTACACATGCTTTTCCCACAACCTATCCCAGCCACTAACAGAAGGAGGTTAGCAGGTACGTCTAGAGTCAGGCAGGATGCGGGAGGGTTCTGCCCTGTCCTCAGCTCTCACAGGGAAGCATGCCTAGAAGCCAGCTCTCAACTAGCTGCATTCTTATGACAGTGTGAAGGTAGCAGTATTCTGAGTAAGGCGGTTCCGAGATTACCACTCTACTGCACCTGGAGATACCCTCCAGGTCTGCATTAACTTGCGTCTCAGAAGCCTGTGGCAAACGTCTCTGGTGAAGACGTGCGAAACTCACTCTGCAGGCAGTGTGGAACTGTGAGGGACTGAGGGTGAGCTCAACTCTCAGAAGTAAGATGCTTTTGGACAAGGCGTTCAGCTACATTCTCACGTATGGAACTTAGTATGTAGCACCTGTCTACCCCAGGAATTACTAGGCAATCGCTGGAATGAGCTTGGAGGCACTAGTCTTGTGTGCCGGGAGATTCCAATTACCTCTCCCAACACTTCCGTCAAACAGCGAGCCTAGGCCTTTTAGAAGTGAAAGGAACCAGCAGGCTGGATGGGGAGGTACAGGCCTTAAGCTCAACTCTCAGAAGTGTGTATGCAGGGGAGACAGATGTCTGCTACCCACTCTGACATGGGAGTTGGAAACTACCTACACTCTGATTGAAGAAGGCCATTGGAAATCGCTGTATTTAACTCAGATACACAGGAGTTCAGGCCCAATGCTTACACATGCTTTTCCCGCAACCTCTCTCAGCCACTAACATTAGGATGTTAGCAGCTGCGCCTACAGTCAGGCAGGATGCGGGTGGGTTCTGCCATGTCCTCAGCACTCCCAGGGAAGCATGCCTAGAAGCCAGCTCTCAACTAGCTGCATTCTTATGGCAGTGTGAAAGTAGCAGTATTCTGAGTCAGGAGGTTCCAAGATTACCACTCTACTGCACCTGGAGATACCCTCCAGGTCTGCATTGTTAACTTGCGTCTCAGAAGCCTGTGGCAAACGTCTCCGGTGAAGACCTGCAAAACTCACTCTGCAGGCAGTGTGGAACTGTGAGGGACTGAGGGTGAGCTCAACTCTCAGAAGTAAGATGCTTTTGGACAAGGCGTTCAGCTACCTTCTCACGTATGGAACTTAGTATGTAGCACCAGTCTACCACACGAATTACTAGGCAATCGCTGGAATGAGCTTGGAGGCCCTAGTCTTGTGTGCCGGGAGATTCCAATTACCTCTCCCAACACTTCCGTCAAACAGCGAGCCTAGGCCTTTTAGAAGTGAAAGGAACCAGCAGGCTGGATGGGGAGGTACAGGCCTTAAGCTCAACTCTCAGAAGTGTGTATGCAGGGGAGACAGATGTCTGCTACCCACTCTGACATGGGAGTTGGAAACTAGCTACACTCTGATTGAAGAAGGCCATTGGAAATCGCTGTATTCAACTCAGATACACAGGAGTTCAGGCCCAATGCTTACACATGCTTTTCCCGCAACCTCTCTCAGCCACTAACATTAGGATGTTAGCAGCTGCGCCTACAGTCAGGCAGGATGCGGGTGGGTTCTGCCCTGTCCTCAGCACTCCCAGGGAAGCATGCCTAGAAGCCAGCTCTCAACTAGCTGCATTCTTATGACAGTGTGAAGGTAGCAGTATTCTGAGTCAGGAGGTTCCAAGATTACCACTCTACTGCACCTGGAGATACCCTCCAGGTCTGCATTGTTAACTTGCGTCTCAGAAGCCGGTGGCAAACGTCTGTGGTGAAGACGTCCGAAACTCACTCTGCAGGCAGTGTGGAACTGTGAGGGACTGAGGGTCAGCTCAACTCTCAGCAGTAAGATGTTTTTGGACAAGGCGTTCAAATACCTACTCACGTATGGAACTTAGTATGTAGCACAAGTCTACCCCAGGAATTACTGGGAAATCTCTTGATTGAGCTTGGAGGCACTCGTCTTGTGTGCCGGGAGATTCCAATTACCTCTCTCAACACTTGCGTCAAGCAGCGAGCCTAGGCCTTTTGGAAGCGAAAGGTAGCGGCAGGCACGATGTAGGGTTACAGGCCATAAGCTCAACTCTCAGAAGTGTGTATGCATGGGAGGCAGATGTCTGCTACCCACTCGGACATGGGAGTTGGAACCTAGCTACACTCCTATTGAAGAAGGATGTTGGAAATCGCTGTATTCAACTCAGATACTCGGAAGTTCAGGCCCAATGCTTACACATGCTTTTCCCACAACCTATCCCAGCCACTAACAGAAGGAGGTTAGCAGGTACGTCTAGAGTCAGGCAGGATGCGGGAGGGTTCTGCCCTGTCCTCAGCTCTCACAGGGAAGCATGCCTAGAAGCCAGCTCTCAACTAGCTGCATTCTTATGACAGTGTGAAGGTAGCAGTATTCTGAGTAAGGCGGTTCCGAGATTACCACTCTACTGCACCTGGAGATACCCTCCAGGTCTGCATTGTTAACTTGCGTCTCAGAAGCCTGTGGCAAACGTCTCTGGTGAAGACGTGCGAAACTCACTCTGCAGGCAGTGTGGAACTGTGAGGGACTGAGGGTGAGCTCAACTCTCAGAAGTAAGATGCTTTTGGACAAGGCGTTCAGCTACATTCTCACGTATGGAACTTAGTATGTAGCACCTGTCTACCCCAGGAATTACTAGGCAATCGCTGGAATGAGCTTGGAGGCACTAGTCTTGTGTGCCGGGAGATTCCAATTACCTCTCCCAACACTTCCGTCAAACAGCGAGCCTAGGCCTTTTAGAAGTGAAAGGAACCAGCAGGCTGGATGGGGAGGTACAGGCCTTAAGCTCAACTCTCAGAAGTGTGTATGCAGGGGAGACAGATGTCTGCTACCCACTCTGACATGGGAGTTGGAAACTACCTACACTCTGATTGAAGAAGGCCATTGGAAATCGCTGTATTTAACTCAGATACACAGGAGTTCAGGCCCAATGCTTACACATGCTTTTCCCGCAACCTCTCTCAGCCACTAACATTAGGATGTTAGCAGCTGCGCCTACAGTCAGGCAGGATGCGGGTGGGTTCTGCCATGTCCTCAGCACTCCCAGGGAAGCATGCCTAGAAGCCAGCTCTCAACTAGCTGCATTCTTATGGCAGTGTGAAGGTAGCAGTATTCTGAGTCAGGAGGTTCCAAGATTACCACTCTACTGCACCTGGAGATACCCTCCAGGTCTGCATTGTTAACTTGCGTCTCAGAAGCCTGTGGCAAACGTCTCCGGTGAAGACCTGCAAAACTCACTCTGCAGGCCGTGTGGAACTGTGAGGGACTGAGGGTGAGCTCAACTCTCAGAAGTAAGATGCTTTTGGACAAGGCGTTCAGCTACCTTCTCACGTATGGAACTTAGTATGTAGCACCAGTCTACCACACGAATTACTAGGCAATCGCTGGAATGAGCTTGGAGGCCCTAGTCTTGTGTGCCGGGAGATTCCAATTACCTCTCCCAACACTTCCGTCAAACAGCGAGCCTAGGCCTTTTAGAAGTGAAAGGAACCAGCAGGCTGGATGGGGAGGTACAGGCCTTAAGCTCAACTCTCAGAAGTGTGTATGCAGGGGAGACAGATGTCTGCTACCCACTCTGACATGGGAGTTGGAAACTAGCTACACTCTGATTGAAGAAGGCCATTGGAAATCGCTGTATTCAACTCAGATACACAGGAGTTCAGGCCCAATGCTTACACATGCTTTTCCCGCAACCTCTCTCAGCCACTAACATTAGGATGTTAGCAGCTGCGCCTACAGTCAGGCAGGATGCGGGTGGGTTCTGCCATGTCCTCAGCACTCCCAGGGAAGCATGCCTAGAAGCCAGCTCTCAACTAGCTGCATTCTTATGGCAGTGTGAAGGTAGCAGTATTCTGAGTCAGGAGGTTCCCAGATTACCACTCTACTGCACCTGGAGATACCCTCCAGGTCTGCATTGTTAACTTGCGTCTCAGAAGCCGGTGGCAAACGTCTCTGGTGAAGACGTCCGAAACTCACTCTGCAGGCAGTGTGGAACTGTGAGGGACTGAGGGTCAGCTCAACTCTCAGCAGTAAGATGTTTTTGGACAAGGCGTTCAAATACCTACTCACGTATGGAACTTAGTATGTAGCACAAGTCTACCCCAGGAATTACTGGGAAATCGCTTGATTGAGCTTGGAGGCACTCGTCTTGTGTGCCGGGAGATTCCAATTACCTCTCTCAACACTTGCGTCAAGCAGCGAGCCTAGGCCTTTTGGAAGCGAAAGGTAGCGGCAGGCACGATGTAGGGTTACAGGCCATAAGCTCAACTCTCAGAAGTGTGTATGCATGGGAGGCAGATGTCTGCTACCCACTCGGACATGGGAGTTGGAACCTAGCTACACTCCTATTGAAGAAGGATGTTGGAAATCGCTGTATTCAACTCAGATACTCGGAAGTTCAGGCCCAATGCTTACACATGCTTTTCCCACAACCTATCCCAGCCACTAACAGAAGGAGGTTAGCAGGTACGTCTAGAGTCAGGCAGGATGCGGGAGGGTTCTGCCCTGTCCTCAGCTCTCACAGGGAAGCATGCCTAGAAGCCAGCTCTCAACTAGCTGCATTCTTATGGCAGTGTGAAGGTAGCAGTATTCTGAGTAAGGCGGTTCCGAGATTACCACTCTACTGCACCTGGAGATACCCTCCAGGTCTGCATTGTTAACTTGCGTCTCAGAAGCCTGTGGCAAACGTCTCTGGTGAAGACGTGCGAAACTCACTCTGCAGGCAGTGTGGAACTGTGAGGGACTGAGGGTGAGCTCAACTCTCAGAAGTAAGATGCTTTTGGACAAGGCGTTCAGCTACATTCTCACGTATGGAACTTAGTATGTAGCACCTGTCTACCCCAGGAATTACTAGGCAATCGCTGGAATGAGCTTGGAGGCACTAGTCTTGTGTGCCGGGAGATTCCAATTACCTCTCACAACACTTCCGTCAAACAGTGAGCCTAGGCCTTTTAGAAGTGAAAGGAACCAGCAGGCTGGATGGGGAGGTACAGGCCTTAAGCTCAACTCTCAGAAGTGTGTATGCAGGGGAGACAGATGTCTGCTACCCACTCTGACATGGGAGTTGGAAACTACCTACACTCTGATTGAAGAAGGCCATTGGAAATCGCTGTATTTAACTCAGATACACAGGAGTTCAGGCCCAATGCTTACACATGCTTTTCCCGCAACCTCTCTCAGCCACTAACATTAGGATGTTAGCAGCTGCGCCTACAGTCAGGCAGGATGCGGGTGGGTTCTGCCATGTCCTCAGCACTCCCAGGGAAGCATGCCTAGAAGCCAGCTCTCAACTAGCTGCATTCTTATGGCAGTGTGAAGGTAGCAGTATTCTGAGTCAGGAGGTTCCAAGATTACCACTCTACTGCACCTGGAGATACCCTCCAGGTCTGCATTGTTAACTTGCGTCTCAGAAGCCTGTGGCAAACGTCTCCGGTGAAGACCTGCAAAACTCACTCTGCAGGCAGTGTGGAACTGTGAGGGAATGAGGGTGAGCTCAACTCTCAGAAGTAAGATGCTTTTGGACAAGGCGTTCAGCTACCTTCTCACGTATGGAACTTAGTATGTAGCACCAGTCTACCACACGAATTACTAGGCAATCGCTGGAATGAGCTTGGAGGCCCTAGTCTTGTGTGCCGGGAGATTCCAATTACCTCTCCCAACACTTCCGTCAAACAGCGAGCCTAGGCCTTTTAGAAGTGAAAGGAACCAGCAGGCTGGATGGGGAGGTACAGGCCTTAAGCTCAACTCTCAGAAGTGTGTATGCAGGGGAGACAGATGTCTGCTACCCACTCTGACATGGGAGTTGGAAACTAGCTACACTCTGATTGAAGAAGGCCATTGGAAATCGCTGTATTCAACTCAGATACACAGGAGTTCAGGCCCAATGCTTACACATGCTTTTCCCGCAACCTCTCTCAGCCACTAACATTAGGATGTTAGCAGCTGCGCCTACAGTCAGGCAGGATGCGGGTGGGTTCTGCCCTGTCCTCAGCACTCCCAGGGAAGCATGCCTAGAAGCCAGCTCTCAACTAGCTGCATTCTTATGGCAGTGTGAAGGTAGCAGTATTCTGAGTCAGGAGGTTCCCAGATTACCACTCTACTGCACCTGGAGATACCCTCCAGGTCTGCATTGTTAACTTGCGTCTCAGAAGCCGGTGGCAAACGTCTCTGGTGAAGACGTCCGAAACTCACTCTGCAGGCAGTGTGGAACTGTGAGGGACTGAGGGTCAGCTCAACTCTCAGCAGTAAGATGTTTTTGGACAAGGCGTTCAAATACCTACTCACGTATGGAACTTAGTATGTAGCACAAGTCTACCCCAGGAATTACTGGGAAATCGCTTGATTGAGCTTGGAGGCACTCGTCTTGTGTGCCGGGAGATTCCAATTACCTCTCTCAACACTTGCGTCAAGCAGCGAGCCTAGGCCTTTTGGAAGCGAAAGGTAGCGGCAGGCACGATGTAGGGTTACAGGCCATAAGCTCAACTCTCAGAAGTGTGTATGCATGGGAGGCAGATGTCTGCTACCCACTCGGACATGGGAGTTGGAACCTAGCTACACTCCTATTGAAGAAGGATGTTGGAAATCGCTGTATTCAACTCAGATACTCGGAAGTTCAGGCCCAATGCTTACACATGCTTTTCCCACAACCTATCCCAGCCACTAACAGAAGGAGGTTAGCAGGTACGTCTAGAGTCAGGCAGGATGCGGGAGGGTTCTGCCCTGTCCTCAGCTCTCACAGGGAAGCATGCCTAGAAGCCAGCTCTCAACTAGCTGCATTCTTATGACAGTGTGAAGGTAGCAGTATTCTGAGTAAGGCGGTTCCGAGATTACCACTCTACTGCACCTGGAGATACCCTCCAGGTCTGCATTGTTAACTTGCGTCTCAGAAGCCTGTGGCAAACGTCTCTGGTGAAGACGTGCGAAACTCACTCTGCAGGCAGTGTGGAACTGTGAGGGACTGAGGGTGAGCTCAACTCTCAGAAGTAAGATGCTTTTGGACAAGGCGTTCAGCTACATTCTCACGTATGGAACTTAGTATGTAGCACCTGTCTACCCCAGGAATTACTAGGCAATCGCTGGAATGAGCTTGGAGGCACTAGTCTTGTGTGCCGGGAGATTCCAATTACCGCTCCCAACACTTCCGTCAAACAGCGAGCCTAGGCCTTTTAGAAGTGAAAGGAACCAGCAGGCTGGATGGGGAGGTACAGGCCTTAAGCTCAACTCTCAGAAGTGTGTATGCAGGGGAGACAGATGTCTGCTACCCACTCTGACATGGGAGTTGGAAACTACCTACACTCTGATTGAAGAAGGCCATTGGAAATCGCTGTATTTAACTCAGATACACAGGAGTTCAGGCCCAATGCTTACACATGCTTTTCCCGCAACCTCTCTCAGCCACTAACATTAGGATGTTAGCAGCTGCGCCTACAGTCAGGCAGGATGCGGGTGGGTTCTGCCATGTCCTCAGCACTCCCAGGGAAGCATGCCTAGAAGCCAGCTCTCAACTAGCTGCATTCTTATGGCAGTGTGAAGGTAGCAGTATTCTGAGTCAGGAGGTTCCAAGATTACCACTCTACTGCACCTGGAGATACCCTCCAGGTCTGCATTGTTAACTTGCGTCTCAGAAGCCTGTGGCAAACGTCTCCGGTGAAGACCTGCAAAACTCACTCTGCAGGCAGTGTGGAACTGTGAGGGACTGAGGGTGAGCTCAACTCTCAGAAGTAAGATGCTTTTGGACAAGGCGTTCAGCTACCTTCTCACGTATGGAACTTAGTATGTAGCACCAGTCTACCACACGAATTACTAGGCAATCGCTGGAATGAGCTTGGAGGCCCTAGTCTTGTGTGCCGGGAGATTCCAATTACCTCTCCCAACACTTCCGTCAAACAGCGAGCCTAGGCCTTTTAGAAGTGAAAGGAACCAGCAGGCTGGATGGGGAGGTACAGGCCTTAAGCTCAACTCTCAGAAGTGTGTATGCAGGGGAGACAGATGTCTGCTACCCACTCTGACATGGGAGTTGGAAACTAGCTACACTCTGATTGAAGAAGGCCATTGGAAATCGCTGTATTCAACTCAGATACACAGGAGTTCAGGCCCAATGCTTACACATGCTTTTCCCGCAACCTCTCTCAGCCACTAACATTAGGATGTTAGGAGCTGCGCCTACAGTCAGGCAGGATGCGGGTGGGTTCTGCCCTGTCCTCAGCACTCCCAGGGAAGCATGCCTAGAAGCCAGCTCTCAACTAGCTGCATTCTTATGGCAGTGTGAAGGTAGCAGTATTCTGAGTCAGGAGGTTCCAAGATTACCACTCTACTGCACCTGGAGATACCCTCCAGGTCTGCATTGTTAACTTGCGTCTCAGAAGCCGGTGGCAAACGTCTCTGGTGAAGACGTCCGAAACTCACTCTGCAGGCAGTGTGGAACTGTGAGGGACTGAGGGTCAGCTCAACTCTCAGCAGTAAGATGTTTTTGGACAAGGCGTTCAAATACCTACTCACGTATGGAACTTAGTATGTAGCACAAGTCTACCCCAGGAATTACTGGGAAATCGCTTGATTGAGCTTGGAGGCACTCGTCTTGTGTGCCGGGAGATTCCAATTACCTCTCTCAACACTTGCGTCAAGCAGCGAGCCTAGGCCTTTTGGAAGCGAAAGGTAGCGGCAGGCACGATGTAGGGTTACAGGCCATAAGCTCAACTCTCAGAAGTGTGTATGCATGGGAGGCAGATGTCTGCTACCCACTCGGACATGGGAGTTGGAACCTAGCTACACTCCTATTGAAGAAGGATGTTGGAAATCGCTGTATTCAACTCAGATACTCGGAAGTTCAGGCCCAAAGCTTACACATGCTTTTCCCACAACCTATCCCAGCCACTAACAGAAGGAGGTTAGCAGGTACGTCTAGAGTCAGGCAGGATGCGGGAGGGTTCTGCCCTGTCCTCAGCTCTCACAGGGAAGCATGCCTAGAAGCCAGCTCTCAACTAGCTGCATTCTTATGACAGTGTGAAGGTAGCAGTATTCTGAGTAAGGCGGTTCCGAGATTACCACTCTACTGCACCTGGAGATACCCTCCAGGTCTGCATTGTTAACTTGCGTCTCAGAAGCCTGTGGCAAACGTCTCTGGTGAAGACGTGCGAAACTCACTCTGCAGGCAGTGTGGAACTGTGAGGGACTGAGGGTGAGCTCAACTCTCAGAAGTAAGATGCTTTTGGACAAGGCGTTCAGCTACATTCTCACGTATGGAACTTAGTATGTAGCACCTGTCTACCCCAGGAATTACTAGGCAATCGCTGGAATGAGCTTGGAGGCACTAGTCTTGTGTGCCGGGAGATTCCAATTACCTCTCCCAACACTTCCGTCAAACAGCGAGCCTAGGCCTTTTAGAAGTGAAAGGAACCAGCAGGCTGGATGGGGAGGTACAGGCCTTAAGCTCAACTCTCAGAAGTGTGTATGCAGGGGAGACAGATGTCTGCTACCCACTCTGACATGGGAGTTGGAAACTACCTACACTCTGATTGAAGAAGGCCATTGGAAATCGCTGTATTTAACTCAGATACACAGGAGTTCAGGCCCAATGCTTACACATGCTTTTCCCGCAACCTCTCTCAGCCACTAACATTAGGATGTTAGCAGCTGCGCCTACAGTCAGGCAGGATGCGGGTGGGTTCTGCCATGTCCTCAGCACTCCCAGGGAAGCATGCCTAGAAGCCAGCTCTCAACTAGCTGCATTCTTATGGCAGTGTGAAGGTAGCAGTATTCTGAGTCAGGAGGTTCCCAGATTACCACTCTACTGCACCTGGAGATACCCTCCAGGTCTGCATTGTTAACTTGCGTCTCAGAAGCCTGTGGCAAACGTCTCCGGTGAAGACCTGCAAAACTCACTCTGCAGGCAGTGTGGAACTGTGAGGGACTGAGGGTGAGCTCAACTCTCAGAAGTAAGATGCTTTTGGACAAGGCGTTCAGCTACCTTCTCACGTATGGAACTTAGTATGTAGCACCAGTCTACCACACGAATTACTAGGCAATCGCTGGAATGAGCTTGGAGGCCCTAGTCTTGTGTGCCGGGAGATTCCAATTACCTCTCCCAACACTTCCGTCAAACAGCGAGCCTAGGCCTTTTAGAAGTGAAAGGAACCAGCAGGCTGGATGGGGAGGTACAGGCCTTAAGCTCAACTCTCAGAAGTGTGTATGCAGGGGAGACAGATGTCTGCTACCCACTCTGACATGGGAGTTGGAAACTAGCTACACTCTGATTGAAGAAGGCCATTGGAAATCGCTGTATTCAACTCAGATACACAGGAGTTCAGGCCCAATGCTTACACATGCTTTTCCCGCAACCTCTCTCAGCCACTAACATTAGGATGTTAGCAGCTGCGCCTACAGTCAGGCAGGATGCGGGTGGGTTCTGCCCTGTCCTCAGCCCTCCCAGGGAAGCATGCCTAGAAGCCAGCTCTCAACTAGCTGCATCCTTATGGCAGTGTGAAGGTAGCAGTATTCTGAGTCAGGAGGTTCCAAGATTACCACTCTACTGCACCTGGAGATACCCTCCAGGTCTGCATTGTTAACTTGCGTCTCAGAAGCCGGTGGCAAACGTCTCTGGTGAAGACGTCCGAAACTCACTCTGCAGGCAGTGTGGAACTGTGAGGGACTGAGGGTCAGCTCAACTCTCAGCAGTAAGATGTTTTTGGACAAGGCGTTCAAATACCTACTCACGTATGGAACTTAGTATGTAGCACAAGTCTACCCCAGGAATTACTGGGAAATCGCTTGATTGAGCTTGGAGGCACTCGTCTTGTGTGCCGGGAGATTCCAATTACCTCTCTCAACACTTGCGTCAAGCAGCGAGCCTAGGCCTTTTGGAAGCGAAAGGTAGCGGCAGGCACGATGTAGGTTTACAGGCCATAAGCTCAACTCTCAGAAGTGTGTATGCATGGGAGGCAGATGTCTGCTACCCACTCGGACATGGGAGTTGGAACCTAGCTACACTCCTATTGAAGAAGGATGTTGGAAATCGCTGTATTCAACTCAGATACTCGGAAGTTCAGGCCCAATGCTTACACATGCTTTTCCCACAACCTATCCCAGCCACTAACAGAAGGAGGTTAGCAGGTACGTCTAGAGTCAGGCAGGATGCGGGAGGGTTCTGCCCTGTCCTCAGCTCTCACAGGGAAGCATGCCTAGAAGCCAGCTCTCAACTAGCTGCATTCTTATGACAGTGTGAAGGTAGCAGTATTCTGAGTAAGGCGGTTCCGAGATTACCACTCTACTGCACCTGGAGATACCCTCCAGGTCTGCATTGTTAACTTGCGTCTCAGAAGCCTGTGGCAAACGTCTCTGGTGAAGACGTGCGAAACTCACTCTGCAGGCAGTGTGGAACTGTGAGGGACTGAGGGTGAGCTCAACTCTCAGAAGTAAGATGCTTTTGGACAAGGCGTTCAGCTACATTCTCACGTATGGAACTTAGTATGTAGCACCTGTCTACCCCAGGAATTACTAGGCAATCGCTGGAATGAGCTTGGAGGCACTAGTCTTGTGTGCCGGGAGATTCCAATTACCTCTCCCAACACTTCCGTCAAACAGCGAGCCTAGGCCTTTTAGAAGTGAAAGGAACCAGCAGGCTGGATGGGGAGGTACAGGCCTTAAGCTCAACTCTCAGAAGTGTGTATGCAGGGGAGACAGATGTCTGCTACCCACTCTGACATGGGAGTTGGAAACTACCTACACTCTGATTGAAGAAGGCCATTGGAAATCGCTGTATTTAACTCAGATACACAGGAGTTCAGGCCCAATGCTTACACATGCTTTTCCCGCAACCTCTCTCAGCCACTAACATTAGGATGTTAGCAGCTGCGCCTACAGTCAGGCAGGATGCGGGTGGGTTCTGCCATGTCCTCAGCACTCCCAGGGAAGCATGCCTAGAAGCCAGCTCTCAACTAGCTGCATTCTTATGGCAGTGTGAAGGTAGCAGTATTCTGAGTCAGGAGGTTCCAAGATTACCACTCTACTGCACCTGGAGATACCCTCCAGGTCTGCATTGTTAACTTGCGTCTCAGAAGCCTGTGGCAAACGTCTCCGGTGAAGACCTGCAAAACTCACTCTGCAGGCCGTGTGGAACTGTGAGGGACTGAGGGTGAGCTCAACTCTCAGAAGTAAGATGCTTTTGGACAAGGCGTTCAGCTACCTTCTCACGTATGGAACTTAGTATGTAGCACCAGTCTACCACACGAATTACTAGGCAATCGCTGGAATGAGCTTGGAGGCCCTAGTCTTGTGTGCCGGGAGATTCCAATTACCTCTCCCAACACTTCCGTCAAACAGCGAGCCTAGGCCTTTTAGAAGTGAAAGGAACCAGCAGGCTGGATGGGGAGGTACAGGCCTTAAGCTCAACTCTCAGAAGTGTGTATGCAGGGGAGACAGATGTCTGCTACCCACTCTGACATGGGAGTTGGAAACTAGCTACACTCTGATTGAAGAAGGCCATTGGAAATCGCTGTATTCAACTCAGATACACAGGAGTTCAGGCCCAATGCTTACACATGCTTTTCCCGCAACCTCTCTCAGCCACTAACATTAGGATGTTAGCAGCTGCGCCTACAGTCAGGCAGGATGCGGGTGGGTTCTGCCATGTCCTCAGCACTCCCAGGGAAGCATGCCTAGAAGCCAGCTCTCAACTAGCTGCATTCTTATGGCAGTGTGAAGGTAGCAGTATTCTGAGTCAGGAGGTTCCCAGATTACCACTCTACTGCACCTGGAGATACCCTCCAGGTCTGCAGTGTTAACTTGCGTCTCAGAAGCCGGTGGCAAACGTCTCTGGTGAAGACGTCCGAAACTCACTCTGCAGGCAGTGTGGAACTGTGAGGGACTGAGGGTCAGCTCAACTCTCAGCAGTAAGATGTTTTTGGACAAGGCGTTCAAATACCTACTCACGTATGGAACTTAGTATGTAGCACAAGTCTACCCCAGGAATTACTGGGAAATCGCTTGATTGAGCTTGGAGGCACTCGTCTTGTGTGCCGGGAGATTCCAATTACCTCTCTCAACACTTGCGTCAAGCAGCGAGCCTAGGCCTTTTGGAAGCGAAAGGTAGCGGCAGGCACGATGTAGGGTTACAGGCCATAAGCTCAACTCTCAGAAGTGTGTATGCATGGGAGGCAGATGTCTGCTACCCACTCGGACATGGGAGTTGGAACCTAGCTACACTCCTATTGAAGAAGGATGTTGGAAATCGTTGTATTCAACTCAGATACTCGGAAGTTCAGGCCCAATGCTTACACATGCTTTTCCCACAACCTATCCCAGCCACTAACAGAAGGAGGTTAGCAGGTACGTCTAGAGTCAGGCAGGATGCGGGAGGGTTCTGCCCTGTCCTCAGCTCTCACAGGGAAGCATGCCTAGAAGCCAGCTCTCAACTAGCTGCATTCTTATGGCAGTGTGAAGGTAGCAGTATTCTGAGTAAGGCGGTTCCGAGATTACCACTCTACTGCACCTGGAGATACCCTCCAGGTCTGCATTGTTAACTTGCGTCTCAGAAGCCTGTGGCAAACGTCTCTGGTGAAGACGTGCGAAACTCACTCTGCAGGCAGTGTGGAACTGTGAGGGACTGAGGGTGAGCTCAACTCTCAGAAGTAAGATGCTTTTGGACAAGGCGTTCAGCTACATTCTCACGTATGGAACTTAGTATGTAGCACCTGTCTACCCCAGGAATTACTAGGCAATCGCTGGAATGAGCTTGGAGGCACTAGTCTTGTGTGCCGGGAGATTCCAATTACCTCTCACAACACTTCCGTCAAACAGTGAGCCTAGGCCTTTTAGAAGTGAAAGGAACCAGCAGGCTGAATGGGGAGGTACAGGCCTTAAGCTCAACTCTCAGAAGTGTGTATGCAGGGGAGACAGATGTCTGCTACCCACTCTGACATGGGAGTTGGAAACTACCTACACTCTGATTGAAGAAGGCCATTGGAAATCGCTGTATTTAACTCAGATACACAGGAGTTCAGGCCCAATGCTTACACATGCTTTTCCCGCAACCTCTCTCAGCCACTAACATTAGGATGTTAGCAGCTGCGCCTACAGTCAGGCAGGATGCGGGTGGGTTCTGCCATGTCCTCAGCACTCCCAGGGAAGCATGCCTAGAAGCCAGCTCTCAACTAGCTGCATTCTTATGGCAGTGTGAAGGTAGCAGTATTCTGAGTCAGGAGGTTCCAAGATTACCACTCTACTGCACCTGGAGATACCCTCCAGGTCTGCATTGTTAACTTGCGTCTCAGAAGCCTGTGGCAAACGTCTCCGGTGAAGACCTGCAAAACTCACTCTGCAGGCAGTGTGGAACTGTGAGGGACTGAGGGTGAGCTCAACTCTCAGAAGTAAGATGCTTTTGGACAAGGCGTTCAGCTACCTTCTCACGTATGGAACTTAGTATGTAGCACCAGTCTACCACACGAATTACTAGGCAATCGCTGGAATGAGCTTGGAGGCCCTAGTCTTGTGTGCCGGGAGATTCCAATTACCTCTCCCAACACTTCCGTCAAACAGCGAGCCTAGGCCTTTTAGAAGTGAAAGGAACCAGCAGGCTGGATGGGGAGGTACAGGCCTTAAGCTCAACTCTCAGAAGTGTGTATGCAGGGGAGACAGATGTCTGCTACCCACTCTGACATGGGAGTTGGAAACTAGCTACACTCTGATTGAAGAAGGCCATTGGAAATCGCTGTATTCAACTCAGATACACAGGAGTTCAGGCCCAATGCTTACACATGCTTTTCCCGCAACCTCTCTCAGCCACTAACATTAGGATGTTAGCAGCTGCGCCTACAGTCAGGCAGGATGCGGGTGGGTTCTGCCCTGTCCTCAGCACTCCCAGGGAAGCATGCCTAGAAGCCAGCTCTCAACTAGCTGCATTCTTATGGCAGTGTGAAGGTAGCAGTATTCTGAGTCAGGAGGTTCCCAGATTACCACTCTACTGCACCTGGAGATACCCTCCAGGTCTGCATTGTTAACTTGCGTCTCAGAAGCCGGTGGCAAACGTCTCTGGTGAAGACGTCCGAAACTCACTCTGCAGGCAGTGTGGAACTGTGAGGGACTGAGGGTCAGCTCAACTCTCAGCAGTAAGATGTTTTTGGACAAGGCGTTCAAATACCTACTCACGTATGGAACTTAGTATGTAGCACAAGTCTACCCCAGGAATTACTGGGAAATCGCTTGATTGAGCTTGGAGGCACTCGTCTTGTGTGCCGGGAGATTCCAATTACCTCTCTCAACACTTGCGTCAAGCAGCGAGCCTAGGCCTTTTGGAAGCGAAAGGTAGCGGCAGGCACGATGTAGGGTTACAGGCCATAAGCTCAACTCTCAGAAGTGTGTATGCATGGGAGGCAGATGTCTGCTACCCACTCGGACATGGGAGTTGGAACCTAGCTACACTCCTATTGAAGAAGGATGTTGGAAATCGCTGTATTCAACTCAGATACTCGGAAGTTCAGGCCCAAAGCTTACACATGCTTTTCCCACAACCTATCCCAGCCACTAACAGAAGGAGGTTAGCAGGTACGTCTAGAGTCAGGCAGGATGCGGGAGGGTTCTGCCCTGTCCTCAGCTCTCACAGGGAAGCATGCCTAGAAGCCAGCTCTCAACTAGCTGCATTCTTATGACAGTGTGAAGGTAGCAGTATTCTGAGTAAGGCGGTTCCGAGATTACCACTCTACTGCACCTGGAGATACCCTCCAGGTCTGCATTGTTAACTTGCGTCTCAGAAGCCTGTGGCAAACGTCTCTGGTGAAGACGTGCGAAACTCACTCTGCAGGCAGTGTGGAACTGTGAGGGACTGAGGGTGAGCTCAACTCTCAGAAGTAAGATGCTTTTGGACAAGGCGTTCAGCTACATTCTCACGTATGGAACTTAGTATGTAGCACCTGTCTACCCCAGGAATTACTAGGCAATCGCTGGAATGAGCTTGGAGGCACTAGTCTTGTGTGCCGGGAGATTCCAATTACCTCTCCCAACACTTCCGTCAAACAGCGAGCCTAGGCCTTTTAGAAGTGAAAGGAACCAGCAGGCTGGATGGGGAGGTACAGGCCTTAAGCTCAACTCTCAGAAGTGTGTATGCAGGGGAGACAGATGTCTGCTACCCACTCTGACATGGGAGTTGGAAACTACCTACACTCTGATTGAAGAAGGCCATTGGAAATCGCTGTATTTAACTCAGATACACAGGAGTTCAGGCCCAATGCTTACACATGCTTTTCCCGCAACCTCTCTCAGCCACTAACATTAGGATGTTAGCAGCTGCGCCTACAGTCAGGCAGGATGCGGGTGGGTTCTGCCATGTCCTCAGCACTCCCAGGGAAGCATGCCTAGAAGCCAGCTCTCAACTAGCTGCATTCTTATGGCAGTGTGAAGGTAGCAGTATTCTGAGTCAGGAGGTTCCAAGATTACCACTCTACTGCACCTGGAGATACCCTCCAGGTCTGCATTGTTAACTTGCGTCTCAGAAGCCTGTGGCAAACGTCTCCGGTGAAGACCTGCAAAACTCACTCTGCAGGCAGTGTGGAACTGTGAGGGACTGAGGGTGAGCTCAACTCTCAGAAGTAAGATGCTTTTGGACAAGGCGTTCAGCTACCTTCTCACGTATGGAACTTAGTATGTAGCACCAGTCTACCACACGAATTACTAGGCAATCGCTGGAATGAGCTTGGAGGCCCTAGTCTTGTGTGCCGGGAGATTCCAATTACCTCTCCCAACACTTCCGTCAAACAGCGAGCCTAGGCCTTTTAGAAGTGAAAGGAACCAGCAGGCTGGATGGGGAGGTACAGGCCTTAAGCTCAACTCTCAGAAGTGTGTATGCAGGGGAGACAGATGTCTGCTACCCACTCTGACATGGGAGTTGGAAACTAGCTACACTCTGATTGAAGAAGGCCATTGGAAATCGCTGTATTCAACTCAGATACACAGGAGTTCAGGCCCAATGCTTACACATGCTTTTCCCGCAACCTCTCTCAGCCACTAACATTAGGATGTTAGCAGCTGCGCCTACAGTCAGGCAGGATGCGGGTGGGTTCTGCCCTGTCCTCAGCCCTCCCAGGGAAGCATGCCTAGAAGCCAGCTCTCAACTAGCTGCATCCTTATGGCAGTGTGAAGGTAGCAGTATTCTGAGTCAGGAGGTTCCAAGATTACCACTCTACTGCACCTGGAGATACCCTCCAGGTCTGCATTGTTAACTTGCGTCTCAGAAGCCGGTGGCAAACGTCTCTGGTGAAGACGTCCGAAACTCACTCTGCAGGCAGTGTGGAACTGTGAGGGACTGAGGGTCAGCTCAACTCTCAGCAGTAAGATGTTTTTGGACAAGGCGTTCAAATACCTACTCACGTATGGAACTTAGTATGTAGCACAAGTCTACCCCAGGAATTACTGGGAAATCGCTTGATTGAGCTTGGAGGCACTCGTCTTGTGTGCCGGGAGATTCCAATTACCTCTCTCAACACTTGCGTCAAGCAGCGAGCCTAGGCCTTTTGGAAGCGAAAGGTAGCGGCAGGCACGATGTAGGGTTACAGGCCATAAGCTCAACTCTCAGAAGTGTGTATGCATGGGAGGCAGATGTCTGCTACCCACTCGGACATGGGAGTTGGAACCTAGCTACACTCCTATTGAAGAAGGATGTTGGAAATCGCTGTATTCAACTCAGATACTCGGAAGTTCAGGCCCAATGCTTACACATGCTTTTCCCACAACCTATCCCAGCCACTAACAGAAGGAGGTTAGCAGGTACGTCTAGAGTCAGGCAGGATGCGGGAGGGTTCTGCCCTGTCCTCAGCTCTCACAGGGAAGCATGCCTAGAAGCCAGCTCTCAACTAGCTGCATTCTTATGACAGTGTGAAGGTAGCAGTATTCTGAGTAAGGCGGTTCCGAGATTACCACTCTACTGCACCTGGAGATACCCTCCAGGTCTGCATTGTTAACTTGCGTCTCAGAAGCCTGTGGCAAACGTCTCTGGTGAAGACGTGCGAAACTCACTCTGCAGGCAGTGTGGAACTGTGAGGGACTGAGGGTGAGCTCAACTCTCAGAAGTAAGATGCTTTTGGACAAGGCGTTCAGCTACATTCTCACGTATGGAACTTAGTATGTAGCACCTGTCTACCCCAGGAATTACTAGGCAATCGCTGGAATGAGCTTGGAGGCACTAGTCTTGTGTGCCGGGAGATTCCAATTACCTCTCCCAACACTTCCGTCAAACAGCGAGCCTAGGCCTTTTAGAAGTGAAAGGAACCAGCAGGCTGGATGGGGAGGTACAGGCCTTAAGCTCAACTCTCAGAAGTGTGTATGCAGGGGAGACAGATGTCTGCTACCCACTCTGACATGGGAGTTGGAAACTACCTACACTCTGATTGAAGAAGGCCATTGGAAATCGCTGTATTTAACTCAGATACACAGGAGTTCAGGCCCAATGCTTACACATGCTTTTCCCGCAACCTCTCTCAGCCACTAACATTAGGATGTTAGCAGCTGCGCCTACAGTCAGGCAGGATGCGGGTGGGTTCTGCCATGTCCTCAGCACTCCCAGGGAAGCATGCCTAGAAGCCAGCTCTCAACTAGCTGCATTCTTATGGCAGTGTGAAGGTAGCAGTATTCTGAGTCAGGAGGTTCCAAGATTACCACTCTACTGCACCTGGAGATACCCTCCAGGTCTGCATTGTTAACTTGCGTCTCAGAAGCCTGTGGCAAACGTCTCCGGTGAAGACCTGCAAAACTCACTCTGCAGGCAGTGTGGAACTGTGAGGGACTGAGGGTGAGCTCAACTCTCAGAAGTAAGATGCTTTTGGACAAGGCGTTCAGCTACCTTCTCACGTATGGAACTTAGTATGTAGCACCAGTCTACCACACGAATTACTAGGCAATCGCTGGAATGAGCTTGGAGGCCCTAGTCTTGTGTGCCGGGAGATTCCAATTACCTCTCCCAACACTTCCGTCAAACAGCGAGCCTAGGCCTTTTAGAAGTGAAAGGAACCAGCAGGCTGGATGGGGAGGTACAGGCCTTAAGCTCAACTCTCAGAAGTGTGTATGCAGGGGAGACAGATGTCTGCTACCCACTCTGACATGGGAGTTGGAAACTAGCTACACTCTGATTGAAGAAGGCCATTGGAAATCGCTGTATTCAACTCAGATACACAGGAGTTCAGGCCCAATGCTTACACATGCTTTTCCCGCAACCTCTCTCAGCCACTAACATTAGGATGTTAGCAGCTGCGCCTACAGTCAGGCAGGATGCGGGTGGGTTCTGCCCTGTCCTCAGCACTCCCAGGGAAGCATGCCTAGAAGCCAGCTCTCAACTAGCTGCATTCTTATGGCAGTGTGAAGGTAGCAGTATTCTGAGTCAGGAGGTTCCAAGATTACCACTCTACTGCACCTGGAGATACCCTCCAGGTCTGCATTGTTAACTTGCGTCTCAGAAGCCGGTGGCAAACGTCTCTGGTGAAGACGTCCGAAACTCACTCTGCAGGCAGTGTGGAACTGTGAGGGACTGAGGGTCAGCTCAACTCTCAGCAGTAAGATGTTTTTGGACAAGGCGTTCAAATACCTACTCACGTATGGAACTTAGTATGTAGCACAAGTCTACCCCAGGAATTACTGGGAAATCGCTTGATTGAGCTTGGAGGCACTCGTCTTGTGTGCCGGGAGATTCCAATTACCTCTCTCAACACTTGCGTCAAGCAGCGAGCCTAGGCCTTTTGGAAGCGAAAGGTAGCGGCAGGCACGATGTAGGGTTACAGGCCATAAGCTCAACTCTCAGAAGTGTGTATGCATGGGAGGCAGATGTCTGCTACCCACTCGGACATGGGAGTTGGAACCTAGCTACACTCCTATTGAAGAAGGATGTTGGAAATCGCTGTATTCAACTCAGATACTCGGAAGTTCAGGCCCAATGCTTACACATGCTTTTCCCACAACCTATCCCAGCCACTAACAGAAGGAGGTTAGCAGGTACGTCTACAGTCAGGCAGGATGCGGGAGGGTTCTGCCCTGTCCTCAGCTCTCACAGGGAAGCATGCCTAGAAGCCAGCTCTCAACTAGCTGCATTCTTATGACAGTGTGAAGGTAGCAGTATTCTGAGTAAGGCGGTTCCGAGATTACCACTCTACTGCCCCTGGAGATACCCTCCAGGTCTGCATTGTTAACTTGCGTCTCAGAAGCCTGTGGCAAACGTCTCTGGTGAAGACGTGCGAAACTCACTCTGCAGGCAGTGTGGAACTGTGAGGGACTGAGGGTGAGCTCAACTCTCAGAAGTAAGATGCTTTTGGACAAGGCGTTCAGCTACATTCTCACGTATGGAACTTAGTATGTAGCACCTGTCTACCCCAGGAATTACTAGGCAATCGCTGGAATGAGCTTGGAGGCACTAGTCTTGTGTGCCGGGAGATTCCAATTACCTCTCCCAACACTTCCGTCAAACAGCGAGCCTAGGCCTTTTAGAAGTGAAAGGAACCAGCAGGCTGGATGGGGAGGTACAGGCCTTAAGCTCAACTCTCAGAAGTGTGTATGCAGGGGAGACAGATGTCTGCTACCCACTCTGACATGGGAGTTGGAAACTACCTACACTCTGATTGAAGAAGGCCATTGGAAATCGCTGTATTTAACTCAGATACACAGGAGTTCAGGCCCAATGCTTACAGATGCTTTTCCCGCAACCTCTCTCAGCCACTAACATTAGGATGTTAGCAGCTGCGCCTACAGTCAGGCAGGATGCGGGTGGGTTCTGCCATGTCCTCAGCACTCCCAGGGAAGCATGCCTAGAAGCCAGCTCTCAACTAGCTGCATTCTTATGGCAGTGTGAAGGTAGCAGTATTCTGAGTCAGGAGGTTCCAAGATTACCACTCTACTGCACCTGGAGATACCCTCCAGGTCTGCATTGTTAACTTGCGTCTCAGAAGCCTGTGGCAAACGTCTCCGGTGAAGACCTGCAAAACTCACTCTGCAGGCAGTGTGGAACTGTGAGGGACTGAGGGTGAGCTCAACTCTCAGAAGTAAGATGCTTTTGGACAAGGCGTTCAGCTACCTTCTCACGTATGGAACTTAGTATGTAGCACCAGTCTACCACACGAATTACTAGGCAATCGCTGGAATGAGCTTGGAGGCCCTAGTCTTGTGTGCCGGGAGATTCCAATTACCTCTCC
The DNA here is from genome assembly GCF_048164855.1 of Canis lupus baileyi. Lineage (NCBI taxonomy): Eukaryota > Metazoa > Chordata > Mammalia > Carnivora > Canidae > Canis > Canis lupus. Next base: position 2,366,182 of record NC_132864.1, on the reverse strand, counting down.
CAACACTTCCGTCAAACAGCGAGCCTAGGCCTTTTAGAAGTGAAAGGAACCAGCAGGCTGGATGGGGAGGTACAGGCCTTAAGCTCAACTCTCAGAAGTGTGTATGCAGGGGAGACAGATGTCTGCTACCCACTCTGACATGGGAGTTGGAAACTAGCTACACTCTGATTGAAGAAGGCCATTGGAAATCGCTGTATTCAACTCAGATACACAGGAGTTCAGGCCCAATGCTTACACATGCTTTTCCCGCAACCTCTCTCAGCCACTAACATTAGGATGTTAGCAGCTGCGCCTACAGTCAGGCAGGATGCGGGTGGGTTCTGCCCTGTCCTCAGCACTCCCAGGGAAGCATGCCTAGAAGCCAGCTCTCAACTAGCTGCATTCTTATGGCAGTGTGAAGGTAGCAGTATTCTGAGTCAGGAGGTTCCCAGATTACCACTCTACTGCACCTGGAGATACCCTCCAGGTCTGCATTGTTAACTTGCGTCTCAGAAGCCGGTGGCAAACGTCTCTGGTGAAGACGTCCGAAACTCACTCTGCAGGCAGTGTGGAACTGTGAGGGACTGAGGGTGAGCTCAACTCTCAGAAGTAAGATGTTTTTGGACAAGGCGTTCAACTACCTACTCACGTATGGAACTTAGTATGTAGCACCAGTCTACCCCAGGAATTACTAGGAAATCGCTTGATTGAGCTTGGAGGCACTCGTCTTGTGTGCCGGGAGATTCCAGTTACCTCTCCCAACACTTGCGTCAAGCAGCGAGCCTAGGCATTTTGGAAGCGAAAGGTAGCGGCAGGCAGGATGTTGGGTTACAGGCCATAAGCTCAACTCTCAGAAGTGTTTATGCCTGGGAGGCAGATGTCTGCTACCCACTCGGACATGGGAGTTGGAACCTAGCTACACTCCTATTGAAGAAGGACTTTGGAAATCGCTGTATTCAACTCAGATACACGGGAGTTCAGGCCCAATGCTTACACATGCTTTTCCCACAAACTATCCCAGCCACTAACGGAAGGAGGTTAGCAGGTAAGCCTACAGTCAGGCAGGATGCGGGAGGGTCCTGCCCTGTCCTCAGCTCTCACAGGGAAGCATGCCTTGAAGCCAGCTCTCAACTAGCTGCATTCTTATGACAGTGTGAAGGTAGCAGTATTCTGAGTAAGGAGGTTCCCAGATTACCACTCTACTGCACCTGGAGATACCCTCCAGGTCTGCATTGTTAACTTGCGTCTCAGAGGCCTCTGGCAAACGTCTCTGGTGAAGACGTGCGAAACTCACTCTGCAGGCAGTGTGGAACTGTGAGGGACTGAGGGTCAGCTCAACTCTCAGCAGTAAGATGTTTTTGGACAAGGCGTTCAAATACCTACTCACGTATGGAACTTAGTATGTAGCACCAGTCTACCCCAGGAATTACTGGGAAATCACTGGATTGAGCTTGGAGGCACTAGTCTTGTTGCCGGGAGATTCCAGTTACCTCTCCCAACACTTCGGTGAAGCAGCGAGCCTAGGCCTTTTGGAAGCGAAAGCTAGCTGCAGGCAGGAGGTAGGGATACAGGCCATAAATTCAACTCTCAGAAGTGTGTATGCATGGGAGGCAGATGTCTGCTACCCAGTCGTACATTCGAGTGGGAACCTACTACACTCTGATGAAAAAGGCCATTGGAAATCGCTGTATTCAACTCAGATACACGTGGGTTCAGGCACAACGATTCCACATGCTTTCCTCACAACCTTTCCCTGCCACTAACATGAGGACGTTAGCAGCTCCTTCTACAGTCAAGCAGGATGCGGGAGGGTTGTGCCCTGTCCTTAGCTCTCACAGGGAAGCATGTCTTGAAGCCAGCGGTCAACTAGCTGCATACTTATGGCAGGGTCAAGGTAGCAGTATTCTGAGACAGGAGGTTCCCAGATTACCACTCTACTGCACCTGGAGATACCCTCCAGGTCTGCATTGTTAACTTGCGTCTCAGAGGCCTCTGGCAAACGTCTCTGGTGAAGACGTGCGAAACTCACTCTGCAGGCAGTGTGGAACTGTGAGGGACTGAGGGTCAGCTCAACCCCCAGCAGTAAGATGTTTTTGGACAAGGCGTTCAAATACCTACTCACGTATGGAACTTAGTATGTAGCACCAGTCTACCCCAGGAATTACTAAGAAATCGCTTGATTGAGCTTGGAGGCACTCGTCTTGTGTGCAGGGAGATTCCAATTACCTCTCCCAACACTTGCGTCAAGCAGCGAGCCTAGGCCTTTTGGAAGCGAAAGGGAGCGACAGGCACGATGTAGGGTTACAGGCCATAAGCTCTACTCTCAGAAGTGTGTATGCATGGGTGGCAGATGTCTGCTACCCACTCGGACATGGGAGTTGGAACATAGCTACACTCCTATTGAAGAAGGATGTTGGAAATCGCTGTATTCAACTCAGATACTCGGGAGTTCAGGCCCAATGCTTACACATGCTTTTCCCACAACCTATCCCAGCCACTAACATTAGGATGTTAGCAGCTGCGCCTACAGTCAGGCAGGATGCGGGAGGGTTCTGCCCTGTCCTCAGCTCTCACAGGGAAGCATGCCTAGAAGCCAGCTCTCAACTAGCTGCATTCTTATGGCAGTGTGAAGGTAGCAGTATTCTGAGTAAGGCGGTTCCGAGATTACCACTCTACTGCACCTGGAGATACCCTCCAGGTCTGCATTGTTAACTTGCGTCTCAGAAGCCTGTGGCAAACGTCTCTGGTGAAGACGTGCGAAACTCACTCTGCAGGCAGTGTGGAACTGTGAGGGACTGAGGGTGAGCTCAACTCTCAGAAGTAAGATGCTTTTGGACAAGGCGTTCAGCTACATTCTCACGTATGGAACTTAGTATGTAGCACCTGTCTACCACACGAATTACTAGGCAATCGCTGGAATGAGCTTGGAGGCACTAGTCTTGTGTGCCGGGAGATTCCAATTACCTCTCCCAACACTTCCGTCAAACAGCGAGCCTAGGCCTTTTAGAAGTGAAAGGAACCAGCAGGCTGGATGGGGAGGTACAGGCCTTAAGCTCAACTCTCAGAAGTGTGTATGCAGGGGAGACAGATGTCTGCTACCCACTCTGACATGGGAGTTGGAAACTAGCTACACTCTGATTGAAGAAGGCCATTGGAAATCGCTGTATTCAACTCAGATACACAGGAGTTCAGGCCCAATGCTTACACATGCTTTTCCCGCAACCTCTCTCAGCCACTAACATTAGGATGTTAGCAGCTGCGCCTACAGTCAGGCAGGATGCGGGTGGGTTCTGCCCTGTCCTCAGCACTCCCAGGGAAGCATGCCTAGAAGCCAGCTCTCAACTAGCTGCATTCTTATGGCAGTGTGAAGGTAGCAGTATTCTGAGTCAGGAGGTTCCAAGATTACCACTCTACTGCACCTGGAGATACCCTCCAGGTCTGCATTGTTAACTTGCGTCTCAGAAGCCGGTGGCAAACGTCTCTGGTGAAGACGTCCGAAACTCACTCTGCAGGCAGTGTGGAACTGTGAGGGACTGAGGGTCAGCTCAACTCTCAGCAGTAAGATGTTTTTGGACAAGGCGTTCAAATACCTACTCACGTATGGAACTTAGTATGTAGCACAAGTCTACCCCAGGAATTACTGGGAAATCGCTTGATTGAGCTTGGAGGCACTCGTCTTGTGTGCCGGGAGATTCCAATTACCTCTCTCAACACTTGCGTCAAGCAGCGAGCCTAGGCCTTTTGGAAGCGAAAGGTAGCGGCAGGCACGATGTAGGGTTACAGGCCATAAGCTCAACTCTCAGAAGTGTGTATGCATGGGAGGCAGATGTCTGCTACCCACTCGGACATGGGAGTTGGAACCTAGCTACACTCCTATTGAAGAAGGATGTTGGAAATCGCTGTATTCAACTCAGATACTCGGAAGTTCAGGCCCAATGCTTACACATGCTTTTCCCACAACCTATCCCAGTCACTAACAGAAGGAGGTTAGCAGGTACGTCTACAGTCAGGCAGGATGCGGGAGGGTTCTGCCCTGTCCTCAGCTCTCACAGGGAAGCATGCCTAGAAGCCAGCTCTCAACTAGCTGCATTCTTATGACAGTGTGAAGGTAGCACTATTCTGAGTAAGGCGGTTCCGAGATTACCACTCTACTGCACCTGGAGATACCCTCCAGGTCTGCATTGTTAACTTGCGTCTCAGAAGCCTGTGGCAAACGTCTCCGGTGAAGACGTGCGAAACTCACTCTGCAGGCAGTGTGGAACTGTGAGGGACTGAGGGTGAGCTCAACTCTCAGAAGTAAGATGCTTTTGGACAAGGCGTTCAGCTACATTCTCACGTATGGAACTTAGTATGTAGCACCTGTCTACCCCAGGAATTACTAGGCAATCGCTGGAATGAGCTTGGAGGCACTAGTCTTGTGTGCCGGGAGATTCCAATTACCGCTCCCAACACTTCCGTCAAACAGCGAGCCTAGGCCTTTTAGAAGTGAAAGGAACCAGCAGGCTGGATGGGGAGGTACAGGCCTTAAGCTCAACTCTCAGAAGTGTGTATGCAGGGGAGACAGATGTCTGCTACCCACTCTGACATGGGAGTTGGAAACTAGCTACACTCTGATTGAAGAAGGCCATTGGAAATCGCTGTATTTAACTCAGATACACAGGAGTTCAGGCCCAATGCTTACACATGCTTTTCCCGCAACCTCTCTCAGCCACTAACATTAGGATGTTAGCAGCTGCGCCTACAGTCAGGCAGGATGCGGGTGGGTTCTGCCATGTCCTCAGCACTCCCAGGGAAGCATGCCTAGAAGCCAGCTCTCAACTAGCTGCATTCTTATGGCAGTGTGAAGGTAGCAGTATTCTGAGTCAGGAGGTTCCAAGATTACCACTCTACTGCACCTGGAGATACCCTCCAGGTCTGCATTGTTAACTTGCGTCTCAGAAGCCTGTGGCAAACGTCTCCGGTGAAGACCTGCAAAACTCACTCTGCAGGCAGTGTGGAACTGTGAGGGACTGAGGGTGAGCTCAACTCTCAGAAGTAAGATGCTTTTGGACAAGGCGTTCAGCTACCTTCTCACGTATGGAACTTAGTATGTAGCACCAGTCTACCACACGAATTACTAGGCAATCGCTGGAATGAGCTTGGAGGCCCTAGTCTTGTGTGCCGGGAGATTCCAATTACCTCTCCCAACACTTCCGTCAAACAGCGAGCCTAGGCCTTTTAGAAGTGAAAGGAACCAGCAGGCTGGATGGGGAGGTACAGGCCTTAAGCTCAACTCTCAGAAGTGTGTATGCAGGGGAGACAGATGTCTGCTACCCACTCTGACATGGGAGTTGGAAACTAGCTACACTCTGATTGAAGAAGGCCATTGGAAATCGCTGTATTCAACTCAGATACACAGGAGTTCAGGCCCAATGCTTACACATGCTTTTCCCGCAACCTCTCTCAGCCACTAACATTAGGATGTTAGCAGCTGCGCCTACAGTCAGGCAGGATGCGGGTGGGTTCTGCCCTGTCCTCAGCACTCCCAGGGAAGCATGCCTAGAAGCCAGCTCTCAACTAGCTGCATTCTTATGGCAGTGTGAAGGTAGCAGTATTCTGAGTCAGGAGGTTCCATGATTACCATTCTACTGCACCTGGAGATACCCTCCAGGTCTGCATTGTTAACTTGCGTCTCAGAAGCCGGTGGCAAACGTCTCTGGTGAAGACGTCCGAAACTCACTCTGCAGGCAGTGTGGAACTGTGAGGGACTGAGGGTCAGCTCAACTCTCAGCAGTAAGATGTTTTTGGACAAGGCGTTCAAATACCTACTCACGTATGGAACTTAGTATGTAGCACAAGTCTACCCCAGGAATTACTGGGAAATCGCTTGATTGAGCTTGGAGGCACTCGTCTTGTGTGCCGGGAGATTCCAATTACCTCTCTCAACACTTGCGTCAAGCAGCGAGCCTAGGCCTTTTGGAAGCGAAAGGTAGCGGCAGGCACGATGTAGGGTTACAGGCCATAAGCTCAACTCTCAGAAGTGTGTATGCATGGGAGGCAGATGTCTGCTACCCACTCGGACATGGGAGTTGGAACCTAGCTACACTCCTATTGAAGAAGGATGTTGGAAATCGCTGTATTCAACTCAGATACTCGGAAGTTCAGGCCCAATGCTTACACATGCTTTTCCCACAACCTATCCCAGCCACTAACAGAAGGAGGTTAGCAGGTACGTCTACAGTCAGGCAGGATGCGGGAGGGTTCTGCCCTGTCCTCAGCTCTCACAGGGAAGCATGCCTAGAAGCCAGCTCTCAACTAGCTGCATTCTTATGACAGTGTGAAGGTAGCAGTATTCTGAGTAAGGCGGTTCCGAGATTACCACTCTACTGCACCTGGAGATACCCTCCAGGTCTGCATTGTTAACTTGCGTCTCAGAAGCCTGTGGCAAACGTCTCTGGTGAAGACGTGCGAAACTCACTCTGCAGGCAGTGTGGAACTGTGAGGGACTGAGGGTGAGCTCAACTCTCAGAAGTAAGATGCTTTTGGACAAGGCGTTCAGCTACATTCTCACGTATGGAACTTAGTATGTAGCACCTGTCTACCCCAGGAATTACTAGGCAATCGCTGGAATGAGCTTGGAGGCACTAGTCTTGTGTGCCGGGAGATTCCAATTACCTCTCCCAACACTTCCGTCAAACAGCGAGCCTAGGCCTTTTAGAAGTGAAAGGAACCAGCAGGCTGGATGGGGAGGTACAGGCCTTAAGCTCAACTCTCAGAAGTGTGTATGCAGGGGAGACAGATGTCTGCTACCCACTCTGACATGGGAGTTGGAAACTACCTACACTCTGATTGAAGAAGGCCATTGGAAATCGCTGTATTTAACTCAGATACACAGGAGTTCAGGCCCAATGCTTACAGATGCTTTTCCCGCAACCTCTCTCAGCCACTAACATTAGGATGTTAGCAGCTGCGCCTACAGTCAGGCAGGATGCGGGTGGGTTCTGCCATGTCCTCAGCACTCCCAGGGAAGCATGCCTAGAAGCCAGCTCTCAACTAGCTGCATTCTTATGGCAGTGTGAAGGTAGCAGTATTCTGAGTCAGGAGGTTCCAAGATTACCACTCTACTGCACCTGGAGATACCCTCCAGGTCTGCATTGTTAACTTGCGTCTCAGAAGCCTGTGGCAAACGTCTCCGGTGAAGACCTGCAAAACTCACTCTGCAGGCAGTGTGGAACTGTGAGGGACTGAGGGTGAGCTCAACTCTCAGAAGTAAGATGCTTTTGGACAAGGCGTTCAGCTACCTTCTCACGTATTGAACTTAGTATGTAGCACCAGTCTACCACACGAATTACTAGGCAATCGCTGGAATGAGCTTGGAGGCCCTAGTCTTGTGTGCCGGGAGATTCCAATTACCTCTCCCAACACTTCCGTCAAACAGCGAGCCTAGGCCTTTTAGAAGTGAAAGGAACCAGCAGGCTGGATGGGGAGGTACAGGCCTTAAGCTCAACTCTCAGAAGTGTGTATGCAGGGGAGACAGATGTCTGCTACCCACTCTGACATGGGAGTTGGAAACTAGCTACACTCTGATTGAAGAAGGCCATTGGAAATCGCTGTATTCAACTCAGATACACAGGAGTTCAGGCCCAATGCTTACACATGCTTTTCCCGCAACCTCTCTCAGCCACTAACATTAGGATGTTAGCAGCTGCGCCTACAGTCAGGCAGGATGCGGGTGGGTTCTGCCCTGTCCTCAGCACTCCCAGGGAAGCATGCCTAGACGCCAGCTCTCAACTAGCTGCATTCTTATGGCAGTGTGAAGGTAGCAGTATTCTGAGTAAGGAGGTTCCCAGATTACCACTCTACTGCACCTGGAGATACCCTCCAGGTCTGCATTGTTAACTTGCGTCTCAGAAGCCGGTGGCAAACGTCTCTGGTGAAGACGTCCGAAACTCACTCTGCAGGCAGTGTGGAACTGTGAGGGACTGAGGGTGAGCTCAACTCTCAGAAGTAAGATGTTTTTGGACAAGGCGTTCAACTACCTACTCACGTATGGAACTTAGTATGTAGCACCAGTCTACCCCAGGAATTACTAGGAAATCGCTTGATTGAGCTTGGAGGCACTCGTCTTGTGTGCCGGGAGATTCCAGTTACCTCTCCCAACACTTGCGTCAAGCAGCGAGCCTAGGCATTTTGGAAGCGAAAGGTAGCGGCAGGCAGGATGTTGGGTTACAGGCCATAAGCTCAACTCTCAGAAGTGTTTATGCCTGGGAGGCAGATGTCTGCTACCCACTCGGACATGGGAGTTGGAACCTAGCTACACTCCTATTGAAGAAGGACTTTGGAAATCGCTGTATTCAACTCAGATACACGGGAGTTCAGGCCCAATGCTTACACATGCTTTTCCCACAAACTATCCCAGCCACTAACGGAAGGAGGTTAGCAGGTAAGTCTACAGTCAGGCAGGATGCGGGAGGGTCCTGCCCTGTCCTCAGCTCTCACAGGGAAGCATGCCTTGAAGCCAGCTCTCAACTAGCTGCATTCTTATGACAGTGTGAAGGTAGCAGTATTCTGAGTAAGGAGGTTCCCAGATTACCACTCTACTGCACCTGGAGATACCCTCCAGGTCTGCATTGTTAACTTGCGTCTCAGAGGCCTCTGGCAAACGTCTCTGGTGAAGACGTGCGAAACTCACTCTGCAGGCAGTGTGGAACTGTGAGGGACTGAGGGTGAGCTCAACTCTCAGCAGTAAGATGTTTTTGGACAAGGCGTTCAAATACCTACTCACGTATGGAACTTAGTATGTAGCACCAGTCTACCCCAGGAATTACTGGGAAATCGCTGGATTGAGCTTGGAGGCACTAGTCTTGTTGCCGGGAGATTCCAGTTACCTCTCCCAACACTTCGGTGAAGCAGCGAGCCTAGGCCTTTTGGAAGCGAAAGCTAGCTGCAGGCAGGAGGTAGGGATACAGGCCATAAATTCAACTCTCAGAAGTGTGTATGCATGGGAGGCAGATGTCTGCTACCAACTCGTACATGCGAGTGGGAACCTACTACACTCTGATGAAAAAGGCCATTGGAAATCGCTGTATTCAACTCAGATACACGTGGGTTCAGGCACAACGATTCCACATGCTTTCCTCACAACCTTTCCCTGCCACTAACATGAGGACGTTAGCAGCTCCTTCTACAGTCAAGCAGGATGCGGGAGGGTTGTGCCCTGTCCTTAGCTCTCACAGGGAAGCATGTCTTGAAGCCAGCGGTCAACTAGCTGCATACTTATGGCAGGGTCAAGGTAGCAGTATTCTGAGACAGGAGGTTCCCAGATTACCACTCTACTGCACCTGGAGATACCCTCCAGGTCTGCATTGTTAACTTGCGTCTCAGAGGCCTCTGGCAAACGTCTCTGGTGAAGACGTGCGAAACTCACTCTGCAGGCAGTGTGGAACTGTGAGGGACTGAGGGTCAGCTCAACTCTCAGCAGTAAGATGTTTTTGGACAAGGCGTTCAAATACCTACTCACGTATGGAACTTAGTATGTAGCACCAGTCTACCCCAGGAATTACTAAGAAATCGCTTGATTGAGCTTGGAGGCACTCGTCTTGTGTGCAGGGAGATTCCAATTACCTCTCCCAACACTTGCGTCAAGCAGCGAGCCTAGGCCTTTTGGAAGCGAAAGGGAGCGACAGGCACGATGTAGGGTTACAGGCCATAAGCTCAACTCTCAGAAGTGTGTATGCATGGGAGGCAGATGTCTGCTACCCACTCGGACATGGGAGTTGGAACCTAGCTACACTCCTATTGAAGAAGGATGTTGGAAATCGCTGTATTCAACTCAGATACTCGGGAGTTCAGGCCCAATGCTTACACATGCTTTTCCCACAACCTATCCCAGCCACTAACATTAGGATGTTAGCAGCTGCGCCTACAGTCAGGCAGGATGCGGGAGGGTTCTGCCCTGTCCTCAGCTCTCACAGGGAAGCATGCCTAGAAGCCAGCTCTCAACTAGCTGCATTCTTATGGCAGTGTGAAGGTAGCAGTATTCTGAGTAAGGCGGTTCGAGATTACCACTCTACTGCACCTGGAGATACCCTCCAGGTCTGCATTGTTAACTTGCGTCTCAGAAGCCTGTGGCAAACGTCTCTGGTGAAGACGTGCGAAACTCACTCTGCAGGCAGTGTGGAACTGTGAGGGACTGAGGGTGAGCTCAACTCTCAGAAGTAAGATGCTTTTGGACAAGGCGTTCAGCTACATTCTCACGTATGGAACTTAGTATGTAGCACCTGTCTACCCCAGGAATTACTAGGCAATCGCTGGAATGAGCTTGGAGGAACTAGTCTTGTGTGCCGGGAGATTCCAATTACCTCTCCCAACACTTCCGTCAAACAGCGAGCCTAGGCCTTTTAGAAGTGAAAGGAACCAGCAGGCTGGATGGGGAGGTACAGGCCTTAAGCTCAACTCTCAGAAGTGTGTATGCAGGGGAGACAGATGTCTGCTACCCACTCTGACATGGGAGTTGGAAACTAGCTACACTCTGATTGAAGAAGGCCATTGGAAATCGCTGTATTCAACTCAGATACACAGGAGTTCAGGCCCAATGCTTACACATGCTTTTCCCGCAACCTCTCTCAGCCACTAACATTAGGATGTTAGCAGCTGCGCCTACAGTCAGGCAGGATGCGGGTGGGTTCTGCCCTGTCCTCAGCACTCCCAGGGAAGCATGCCTAGAAGCCAGCTCTCAGCTAGCTGCATTCTTATGGCAGTGTGAAGGTAGCAGTATTCTGAGTCAGGAGGTTCCAAGATTACCACTCTACTGCACCTGGAGATACCCTCCAGGTCTGCATTGTTAACTTGCGTCTCAGAAGCCGGTGGCAAACGTCTCTGGTGAAGACGTCCGAAACTCACTCTGCAGGCAGTGTGGAACTGTGAGGGACTGAGGGTCAGCTCAACTCTCAGCAGTAAGATGTTTTTGGACAAGGCGTTCAAATACCTACTCACGTATGGAACTTAGTATGTAGCACAAGTCTACCCCAGGAATTACTGGGAAATCGCTTGATTGAGCTTGGAGGCACTCGTCTTGTGTGCCGGGAGATTCCAATTACCTCTCTCAACACTTGCGTCAAGCAGCGAGCCTAGGCCTTTTGGAAGCGAAAGGTAGCGGCAGGCACGATGTAGGGTTACAGGCCATAAGCTCAACTCTCAGAAGTGTGTATGCATGGGAGGCAGATGTCTGCTACCCACTCGGACATGGGAGTTGGAACCTAGCTACACTCCTATTGAAGAAGGATGTTGGAAATCGCTGTATTCAACTCAGATACTCGGAAGTTCAGGCCCAATGCTTACACATGCTTTTCCCACAACCTATCCCAGCCACTAACAGAAGGAGGTTAGCAGGTACGTCTACAGTCAGGCAGGATGCGGGAGGGTTCTGCCCTGTCCTCAGCTCTCACAGGGAAGCATGCCTAGAAGCCAGCTCTCAACTAGCTGCATTCTTATGACAGTGTGAAGGTAGCAGTATTCTGAGTAAGGCGGTTCCGAGATTACCACTCTACTGCACCTGGAGATACCCTCCAGGTCTGCATTGTTAACTTGCGTCTCAGAAGCCTGTGGCAAACGTCTCTGGTGAAGACGTGCGAAACTCACTCTGCAGGCAGTGTGGAACTGTGAGGGACTGAGGGTGAGCTCAACTCTCAGAAGTAAGATGCTTTTGGACAAGGCGTTCAGCTACATTCTCACGTATGGAACTTAGTATGTAGCACCTGTCTACCCCAGGAATTACTAGGCAATCGCTGGAATGAGCTTGGAGGCACTAGTCTTGTGTGCCGGGAGATTCCAATTACCGCTCCCAACACTTCCGTCAAACAGCGAGCCTAGGCCTTTTAGAAGTGAAAGGAACCAGCAGGCTGGATGGGGAGGTACAGGCCTTAAGCTCAACTCTCAGAAGTGTGTATGCAGGGGAGACAGATGTCTGCTACCCACTCTGACATGGGAGTTGGAAACTACCTACACTCTGATTGAAGAAGACCATTGGAAATCGCTGTATTTAACTCAGATACACAGGAGTTCAGGCCCAATGCTTACAGATGCTTTTCCCGCAACCTCTCTCAGCCACTAACATTAGGATGTTAGCAGCTGCGCCTACAGTCAGGCAGGATGCGGGTGGGTTCTGCCATGTCCTCAGCACTCCCAGGGAAGCATGCCTAGAAGCCAGCTCTCAACTAGCTGCATTCTTATGGCAGTGTGAAGGTAGCAGTATTCTGAGTCAGGAGGTTCCAAGATTACCACTCTACTGCACCTGGAGATACCCTCCAGGTCTGCATTGTTAACTTGCGTCTCAGAAGCCTGTGGCAAACGTCTCCGGTGAAGACCTGCAAAACTCACTCTGCAGGCAGTGTGGAACTGTGAGGGACTGAGGGTGAGCTCAACTCTCAGAAGTAAGATGCTTTTGGACAAGGCGTTCAGCTACCTTCTCACGTATGGAACTTAGTATGTAGCACCAGTCTACCACACGAATTACTAGGCAATCGCTGGAATGAGCTTGGAGGCCCTAGTCTTGTGTGCCGGGAGATTCCAATTACCTCTCCCAACACTTCCGTCAAACAGCGAGCCTAGGCCTTTTAGAAGTGAAAGGAACCAGCAGGCTGGATGGGGAGGTACAGGCCTTAAGCTCAACTCTCAGAAGTGTGTATGCAGGGGAGACAGATGTCTGCTACCCACTCTGACATGGGAGTTGGAAACTAGCTACACTCTGATTGAAGAAGGCCATTGGAAATCGCTGTATTCAACTCAGATACACAGGAGTTCAGGCCCAATGCTTACACATGCTTTTCCCGCAACCTCTCTCAGCCACTAACATTAGGATGTTAGCAGCTGCGCCTACAGTCAGGCAGGATGCGGGTGGGTTCTGCCCTGTCCTCAGCACTCCCAGGGAAGCATGCCTAGAAGCCAGCTCTCAACTAGCTGCATTCTTATGGCAGTGTGAAGGTAGCAGTATTCTGAGTCAGGAGGTTCCAAGATTACCACTCTACTGCACCTGGAGATACCCTCCAGGTCTGCATTGTTAACTTGCGTCTCAGAAGCCGGTGGCAAACGTCTCTGGTGAAGACGTCCGAAACTCACTCTGCAGGCAGTGTGGAACTGTGAGGGACTGAGGGTCAGCTCAACTCTCAGCAGTAAGATGTTTTTGGACAAGGCGTTCAAATACCTACTCACGTATGGAACTTAGTATGTAGCACAAGTCTACCCCAGGAATTACTGGGAAATCGCTTGATTGAGCTTGGAGGCACTCGTCTTGTGTGCCGGGAGATTCCAATTACCTCTCTCAACACTTGCGTCAAGCAGCGAGCCTAGGCCTTTTGGAAGCGAAAGGTAGCGGCAGGCACGATGTAGGGTTACAGGCCATAAGCTCAACTCTCAGAAGTGTGTATGCATGGGAGGCAGATGTCTGCTACCCACTCGGACATGGGAGTTGGAACCTAGCTACACTCCTATTGAAGAAGGATGTTGGAAATCGCTGTATTCAACTCAGATACTCGGAAGTTCAGGCCCAATGCTTACACATGCTTTTCCCACAACCTATCCCAGCCACTAACAGAAGGAGGTTAGCAGGTACGTCTACAGTCAGGCAGGATGCGGGAGGGTTCTGCCCTGTCCTCAGCTCTCACAGGGAAGCATGCCTAGAAGCCAGCTCTCAACTAGCTGCATTCTTATGACAGTGTGAAGGTAGCAGTATTCTGAGTAAGGCGGTTCCGAGATTACCACTCTACTGCACCTGGAGATACCCTCCAGGTCTGCATTGTTAACTTGCGTCTCAGAAGCCTGTGGCAAACGTCTCTGGTGAAGACGTGCGAAACTCACTCTGCAGGCAGTGTGGAACTGTGAGGGACTGAGGGTGAGCTCAACTCTCAGAAGTAAGATGCTTTTGGACAAGGCGTTCAGCTACATTCTCACGTATGGAACTTAGTATGTAGCACCTGTCTACCCCAGGAATTACTAGGCAATCGCTGGAATGAGCTTGGAGGCACTAGTCTTGTGTGCCGGGAGATTCCAATTACCTCTCCCAACACTTCCGTCAAACAGCGAGCCTAGGCCTTTTAGAAGTGAAAGGAACCAGCAGGCTGGATGGGGAGGTACAGGCCTTAAGCTCAACTCTCAGAAGTGTGTATGCAGGGGAGACAGATGTCTGCTACCCACTCTGACATGGGAGTTGGAAACTACCTACACTCTGATTGAAGAAGGCCATTGGAAATCGCTGTATTTAACTCAGATACACAGGAGTTCAGGCCCAATGCTTACACATGCTTTTCCCGCAACCTCTCTCAGCCACTAACATTAGGATGTTAGCAGCTGCGCCTACAGTCAGGCAGGATGCGGGTGGGCTCTGCCATGTCCTCAGCACTCCCAGGGAAGCATGCCTAGAAGCCAGCTCTCAACTAGCTGCATTCTTATGGCAGTGTGAAGGTAGCAGTATTCTGAGACAGGAGGTTCCAAGATTACCACTCTACTGCACCTGGAGATACCCTCCAGGTCTGCATTGTTAACTTGCGTCTCAGAAGCCTGTGGCAAACGTCTCCGGTGAAGACCTGCAAAACTCGCTCTGCAGGCAGTGTGGAACTGTGAGGGACTGAGGGTGAGCTCAACTCTCAGAAGTAAGATGCTTTTGGACAAGGCGTTCAGCTACCTTCTCACGTATGGAACTTAGTATGTAGCACCAGTCTACCACACGAATTACTAGGCAATCGCTGGAATGAGCTTGGAGGCCCTAGTCTTGTGTGCCCGGAGATTCCAATTACCTCTCCCAACACTTCCGTCAAACAGCGAGCCTAGGCCTTTTAGAAGTGAAAGGAACCAGCAGGCTGGATGGGGAGGTACAGGCCTTAAGCTCAACTCTCAGAAGTGTGTATGCAGGGGAGACAGATGTCTGCTACCCACTCTGACATGGGAGTTGGAAACTAGCTACACTCTGATTGAAGAAGGCCATTGGAAATCGCTGTATTCAACTCAGATACACAGGAGTTAGGCCCAATGCTTACACATGCTTTTCCCGCAACCTCTCTCAGCCACTAACATTAGGATGTTAGCAGCTGCGCCTACAGTCAGGCAGGATGCGGGTGGGTTCTGCCCTGTCCTCAGCACTCCCAGGGAAGCATGCCTAGAAGCCAGCTCTCAACTAGCTGCATTCTTATGGCAGTGTGAAGGTAGCAGTATTCTGAGTCAGGAGGTTCCCAGATTACCACTCTACTGCACCTGGAGATACCCTCCAGGTCTGCATTGTTAACTTGCGTCTCAGAAGCCGGTGGCAAACGTCTCTGGTGAAGACGTCCGAAACTCACTCTGCAGGCAGTGTGGAACTGTGAGGGACTGAGGGTGAGCTCAACTCTCAGAAGTAAGATGTTTTTGGACAAGGCGTTCAACTACCTACTCACGTATGGAACTTAGTATGTAGCACCCGTCTACCCCAGGAATTACTAGGAAATCGCTTGATTGAGCTTGGAGGCACTCGTCTTGTGTGCCGGGAGATTCCAATTACCTCTCCCAACACTTGCGTCAAGCAGCGAGCCTAGGCATTTTGGAAGCGAAAGGTAGCGGCAGGCAGGATGTTGGGTTACAGGCCATAAGCTCAACTCTCAGAAGTGTTTATGCCTGGGAGGCAGATGTCTGCTACACACTCGGACATGGGAGTTGGAACCTAGCTACACTCCTATTGAAGAAGGACTTTGGAAATCGCTGTATTCAACTCAGATACACGGGAGTTCAGGCCCAATGCTTACACATGCTTTTCCCACAAACTATCCCAGCCACTAACGGAAGGAGGTTAGCAGGTAAGCCTACAGTCAGGCAGGATGCGGGAGGGTCCTGCCCTGTCCTCAGCTCTCACAGGGAAGCATGCCTTGAAGCCAGCTCTCAACTAGCTGCATTCTTATGACAGTGTGAAGGTAGCAGTATTCTGAGTAAGGAGGTTCCCAGATTACCACTCTACTGCACCTGGAGATACCCTCCAGGTCTGCATTGTTAACTTGCGTCTCAGAGGCCTCTGGCAAAGGTCTCTGGTGAAGACGTGCGAAACTCACTCTGCAGGCAGTGTGGAACTGTGAGGGACTGAGGGTCAGCTCAACTCTCAGCAGTAAGATGTTTTTGGACAAGGCGTTCAAATACCTACTCACGTATGGAACTTAGTATGTAGCACCAGTCTACCCACGGAATTACTGGGAAATCGCTGGATTGAGCTTGGAGGCACTAGTCTTGTTGCCGGGAGATTCCAGTTACCTCTCCCAACACTTCGGTGAAGCAGCGAGCCTAGGCCTTTTGGAAGCGAAAGCTAGCTGCAGGCAGGAGGTAGGGATACAGGCCATAAATTCAACTCTCAGAAGTGTGTATGCATGGGAGGCAGATGTCTGCTACCCACTCGTACATGCGAGTGGGAACCTACTACACTCTGATGAAAAAGGCCATTGGAAATCGCTGTATTCAACTCAGATACACGTGGGTTCAGGCACAACGATTCCACATGCTTTCCTCACAACCTTTCCCTGCCACTAACATGAGGATGTTAGCAGCTCCTTCTACTGTCAAGCAGGATGCGGGAGGGTTGTGCCCTGTCCTTAGCTCTCACAGGGAAGCATGTCTTGAAGCCAGCGGTCAACTAGCTGCATACTTATGGCAGGGTCAAGGTAGCAGTATTCTGAGACAGGAGGTTCCCAGATTACCACTCTACTGCACCTGGAGATACCCTCCAGCTCTGCATTGTTAACTTGCGTCTCAGAGGCCTCTGGCAAACGTCTCTGGTGAAGACGTGCGAAACTCACTCTGCAGGCAGTGTGGAACTGTGAGGGACTGAGGGTCAGCTCAACTCTCAGCAGTAAGATGTTTTTGGACAAGGCGTTCAAATACCTACTCACGTATGGAACTTAGTATGTAGCACAAGTCTACCCCAGGAATTACTGGGAAATCGCTTGATTGAGCTTGCAGGCACTCGTCTTGTGTGCCGGGAGATTCCAATTACCTCTCTCAACACTTGCGTCAAGCAGCGAGCCTAGGCCTTTTGGAAGCGAAAGGTAGCGGCAGGCACGATGTAGGGTTACAGGCCATAAGCTCAACTCTCAGAAGTGTGTATGCATGGGAGGCAGATGTCTGCTACCCACTCGGACATGGGAGTTGGAACCTAGCTACACTCCTATTGAAGAAGGATGTTGGAAATCGCTGTATTCAACTCAGATACTCGGAAGTTCAGGCCCAATGCTTACACATGCTTTTCCCACAACCTATCCCAGCCACTAACAGAAGGAGGTTAGCAGGTACGTCTAGAGTCAGGCAGGATGCGGGAGGGTTCTGCCCTGTCCTCAGCTCTCACAGGGAAGCATGCCTAGAAGCCAGCTCTCAACTAGCTGCATTCTTATGACAGTGTGAAGGTAGCAGTATTCTGAGTAAGGCGGTTCCGAGATTACCACTCTACTGCACCTGGAGATACCCTCCAGGTCTGCATTGTTAACTTGCGTCTCAGAAGCCTGTGGCAAACGTCTCTGGTGAAGACGTGCGAAACTCACTCTGCAGGCAGTGTGGAACTGTGAGGGACTGAGGGTGAGCTCAACTCTCAGAAGTAAGATGCTTTTGGACAAGGCGTTCAGCTACATTCTCACGTATGGAACTTAGTATGTAGCACCTGTCTACCCCAGGAATTACTAGGCAATCGCTGGAATGAGCTTGGAGGAACTAGTCTTGTGTGCCGGGAGATTCCAATTACCTCTCCCAACACTTCCGTCAAACAGCGAGCCTAGGCCTTTTAGAAGTGAAAGGAACCAGCAGGCTGGATGGGGAGGTACAGGCCTTAAGCTCAACTCTCAGAAGTGTGTATGCAGGGGAGACAGATGTCTGCTACCCACTCTGACATGGGAGTTGGAAACTAGCTACACTCTGATTGAAGAAGGCCATTGGAAATCGCTGTATTCAACTCAGATACACAGGAGTTCAGGCCCAATGCTTACACATGCTTTTCCCGCAACCTCTCTCAGCCACTAACATTAGGATGTTAGCAGCTGCGCCTACAGTCAGGCAGGATGCGGGTGGGTTCTGCCCTGTCCTCAGCACTCCCAGGGAAGCATGCCTAGAAGCCAGCTCTCAACTAGCTGCATTCTTATGGCAGTGTGAAGGTAGCAGTATTCTGAGTCAGGAGGTTCCAAGATTACCACTCTACTGCACCTGGAGATACCCTCCAGGTCTGCATTGTTAACTTGCGTCTCAGAAGCCGGTGGCAAACGTCTCTGGTGAAGACGTGCGAAACTCACTCTGCAGGCAGTGTGGAACTGTGAGGGACTGAGGGTCAGCTCAACTCTCAGCAGTAAGATGTTTTTGGACAAGGCGTTCAAATACCTACTCACGTATGGAACTTAGTATGTAGCACAAGTCTACCCCAGGAATTACTGGGAAATCGCTTGATTGAGCTTGGAGGCACTCGTCTTGTGTGCCGGGAGATTCCAATTACCTCTCTCAACACTTGCGTCAAGCAGCGAGCCTAGGCCTTTTGGAAGCGAAAGGTAGCGGCAGGCACGATGTAGGGTTACAGGCCATAAGCTCAACTCTCAGAAGTGTGTATGCATGGGAGGCAGATGTCTGCTACCCACTCGGACATGGGAGTTGGAACCTAGCTACACTCCTATTGAAGAAGGATGTTGGAAATCGCTGTATTCAACTCAGTTACTCGGAAGTTCAGGCCCAATGCTTACACATGCTTTTCCCACAACCTATCCCAGCCACTAACAGAAGGAGGTTAGCAGGTACGTCTACAGTCAGGCAGGATGCGGGAGGGTTCTGCCCTGTCCTCAGCTCTCACAGGGAAGCATGCCTAGAAGCCAGCTCTCAACTAGCTGCATTCTTATGACAGTGTGAAGGTAGCACTATTCTGAGTAAGGCGGTTCCGAGATTACCACTCTACTGCACCTGGAGATACCCTCCAGGTCTGCATTGTTAACTTGCGTCTCAGAAGCCTGTGGCAAACGTCTCTGGTGAAGACCTGCGAAACTCACTCTGCAGGCAGTGTGGAACTGTGAGGGACTGAGGGTGAGCTCAACTCTCAGAAGTAAGATGCTTTTGGACAAGGCGTTCAGCTACATTCTCACGTATGGAACTTAGTATGTAGCACCTGTCTACCCCAGGAATTACTAGGCAATCGCTGGAATGAGCTTGGAGGCACTAGTCTTGTGTGCCGGGAGATTCCAATTACCGCTCCCAACACTTCCGTCAAACAGCGAGCCTAGGCCTTTTAGAAGTGAAAGGAACCAGCAGGCTGGATGGGGAGGTACAGGCCTTAAGCTCAACTCTCAGAAGTGTGTATGCAGGGGAGACAGATGTCTGCTACCCACTCTGACATGGGAGTTGGAAACTACCTACACTCTGATTGAAGAAGGCCATTGGAAATCGCTGTATTTAACTCAGATACACAGGAGTTCAGGCCCAATGCTTACACATGCTTTTCCCGCAACCTCTCTCAGCCACTAACATTAGGATGTTAGCAGCTGCGCCTACAGTCAGGCAGGATGCGGGTGGGTTCTGCCATGTCCTCAGCACTCCCAGGGAAGCATGCCTAGAAGCCAGCTCTCAACTAGCTGCATTCTTATGGCAGTGTGAAGGTAGCAGTATTCTGAGTCAGGAGGTTCCAAGATTACCACTCTACTGCACCTGGAGATACCCTCCAGGTCTGCATTGTTAACTTGCGTCTCAGAAGCCTGTGGCAAACGTCTCCGGTGAAGACCTGCAAAACTCACTCTGCAGGCAGTGTGGAACTGTGAGGGACTGAGGGTGAGCTCAACTCTCAGAAGTAAGATGCTTTTGGACAAGGCGTTCAGCTACCTTCTCACGTATGGAACTTAGTATGTAGCACCAGTCTACCACACGAATTACTAGGCAATCGCTGGAATGAGCTTGGAGGCCCTAGTCTTGTGTGCCGGGAGATTCCAATTACCTCTCCCAACACTTCCGTCAAACAGCGAGCCTAGGCCTTTTAGAAGTGAAAGGAACCAGCAGGCTGGATGGGGAGGTACAGGCCTTAAGCTCAACTCTCAGAAGTGTGTATGCAGGGGAGACAGATGTCTGCTACCCACTCTGACATGGGAGTTGGAAACTAGCTACACTCTGATTGAAGAAGGCCATTGGAAATCGCTGTATTCAACTCAGATACACAGGAGTTCAGGCCCAATGCTTACACATGCTTTTCCCGCAACCTCTCTCAGCCACTAACATTAGGATGTTAGCAGCTGCGCCTACAGTCAGGCAGGATGCGGGTGGGTTCTGCCCTGTCCTCAGCACTCCCAGGGAAGCATGCCTAGAAGCCAGCTCTCAACTAGCTGCATTCTTATGGCAGTGTGAAGGTAGCAGTATTCTGAGTAAGGAGGTTCCCAGATTACCACTCTACTGCACCTGGAGATACCCTCCAGGTCTGCATTGTTAACTTGCGTCTCAGAAGCCGGTGGCAAACGTCTCTGGTGAAGACGTGCGAAACTCACTCTGCAGGCAGTGTGGAACTGTGAGGGACTGAGGGTGAGCTCAACTCTCAGAAGTAAGATGCTTTTGGACAAGGCGTTCAGCTACATTCTCACGTATGGAACTTAGTATGTAGCACCTGTCTACCCCAGGAATTACTAGGCAATCGCTGGAATGAGCTTGGAGGCACTAGTCTTGTGTGCCGGGAGATTCCAATTACCTCTCCCAACACTTCCGTCAAACAGCGAGCCTAGGCCTTTTAGAAGTGAAAGGAACCAGCAGGCTGGATGGGGAGGTACAGGCCTTAAGCTCAACTCTCAGAAGTGTGTATGCAGGGGAGACAGATGTCTGCTACCCACTCTGACATGGGAGTTGGAAACTACCTACACTCTGATTGAAGAAGGCCATTGGAAATCGCTGTATTTAACTCAGATACACAGGAGTTCAGGCCCAATGCTTACACATGCTTTTCCCGCAACCTCTCTCAGCCACTAACATTAGGATGTTAGCAGCTGCGCCTACAGTCAGGCAGGATGCGGGTGGGTTCTGCCATGTCCTCAGCACTCCCAGGGAAGCATGCCTAGAAGCCAGCTCTCAACTAGCTGCATTCTTATGGCAGTGTGAAGGTAGCAGTATTCTGAGTCAGGAGGTTCCAAGATTACCACTCTACTGCACCTGGAGATACCCTCCAGGTCTGCATTGTTAACTTGCGTCTCAGAAGCCTGTGGCAAACGTCTCCGGTGAAGACCTGCAAAACTCACTCTGCAGGCAGTGTGGAACTGTGAGGGACTGAGGGTGAGCTCAACTCTCAGAAGTAAGATGCTTTTGGACAAGGCGTTCAGCTACCTTCTCACGTATGGAACTTAGTATGTAGCACCAGTCTACCACACGAATTACTAGGCAATCGCTGGAATGGGCTTGGAGGCACTAGTCTTGTGTGCCGGGAGATTTCAATTACCTCTCCCAACACTTCCGTCAAACAGCGAGCCTAGGCCTTTTAGAAGTGAAAGGAACCAGCAGGCTGGATGGGGAGGTACAGGCCTTAAGCTCAACTCTCAGAAGTGTGTATGCAGGGGAGACAGATGTCTGCTACCCACTCTGACATGGGAGTTGGAAACTACCTACACTCTGATTGAAGAAGGCCATTGGAAATCGCTGTATTTAACTCAGATACACAGGAGTTCAGGCCCAATGCTTACACATGCTTTTCCCGCAACCTCTCTCAGCCACTAACATTAGGATGTTAGCAGCTGCGCCTACAGTCAGGCAGGATGCGGGTGGGTTCTGCCATGTCCTCAGCACTCCCAGGGAAGCATGCCTAGAAGCCAGCTCTCAACTAGCTGCATTCTTATGGCAGTGTGAAGGTAGCAGTATTCTGAGTCAGGAGGTTCCAAGATTACCACTCTACTGCACCTGGAGATACCCTCCAGGTCTGCATTGTTAACTTGCGTCTCAGAAGCCTGTGGCAAACGTCTCCGGTGAAGACCTGCAAAACTCACTCTGCAGGCAGTGTGGAACTGTGAGGGACTGAGGGTGAGCTCAACTCTCAGAAGTAAGATGCTTTTGGACAAGGCGTTCAGCTACCTTCTCACGTATGGAACTTAGTATGTAGCACCAGTCTACCACACGAATTACTAGGCAATCGCTGGAATGAGCTTGGAGGCCCTAGTCTTGTGTGCCGGGAGATTCCAATTACCTCTCCCAACACTTCCGTCAAACAGCGAGCCTAGGCCTTTTAGAAGTGAAAGGAACCAGCAGGCTGGATGGGGAGGTACAGGCCTTAAGCTCAACTCTCAGAAGTGTGTATGCAGGGGAGACAGATGTCTGCTACCCACTCTGACATGGGAGTTGGAAACTAGCTACACTCTGATTGAAGAAGGCCATTGGAAATCGCTGTATTCAACTCAGATACACAGGAGTTCAGGCCCAATGCTTACACATGCTTTTCCCGCAACCTCTCTCAGCCACTAACATTAGGATGTTAGCAGCTGCGCCTACAGTCAGGCAGGATGCGGGTGGGTTCTGCCCTGTCCTCAGCACTCCCAGGGAAGCATGCCTAGAAGCCAGCTCTCAACTAGCTGCATTCTTATGGCAGTGTGAAGGTAGCAGTATTCTGAGTAAGGAGGTTCCCAGATTACCACTCTACTGCACCTGGAGATACCCTCCAGGTCTGCATTGTTAACTTGCGTCTCAGAAGCCGGTGGCAAACGTCTCTGGTGAAGACGTCCGAAACTCACTCTGCAGGCAGTGTGGAACTGTGAGGGACTGAGGGTGAGCTCAACTCTCAGAAGTAAGATGTTTTTGGACAAGGCGTTCAACTACCTACTCACGTATGGAACTTAGTATGTAGCACCAGTCTACCCCAGGAATTACTAGGAAATCGCTTGATTGAGCTTGGAGGCACTCGTCTTGTGTGCCGGGAGATTCCAGTTACCTCTCCCAACACTTGCGTCAAGCAGCGAGCCTAGGCATTTTGGAAGCGAAAGGTAGCGGCAGGCAGGATGTTGGGTTACAGGCCATAAGCTCAACTCTCAGAAGTGTTTATGCCTGGGAGGCAGATGTCTGCTACCCACTCGGACATGGGAGTTGGAACCTAGCTACACTCCTATTGAAGAAGGACTTTGGAAATCGCTGTATTCAACTCAGATACACGGGAGTTCAGGCCCAATGCTTACACATGCTTTTCCCACAAACTATCCCAGCCACTAACGGAAGGAGGTTAGCAGGTAAGCCTACAGTCAGGCAGGATGCGGGAGGGTCCTGCCCTGTCCTCAGCTCTCACAGGGAAGCATGCCTTGAAGCCAGCTCTCAACTAGCTGCATTCTTATGACAGTGTGAAGGTAGCAGTATTCTGAGTAAGGAGGTTCCCAGATTACCACTCTACTGCACCTGGAGATACCCTCCAGGTCTGCATTGTTAACTTGCGTCTCAGAGGCCTCTGGCAAACGTCTCTGGTGAAGACGTGCGAAACTCACTCTGCAGGCAGTGTGGAACTGTGAGGGACTGAGGGTCAGCTCAACTCTCAGCAGTAAGATGTTTTTGGACAAGGCGTTCAAATACCTACTCACGTATGGAACTTAGTATGTAGCACCAGTCTACCCCAGGAATTACTGGGAAATCGCTGGATTGAGCTTGGAGGCACTAGTCTTGTTGCCGGGAGATTCCAGTTACCTCTCCCAACACTTCGGTGAAGCAGCGAGCCTAGGCCTTTTGGAAGCGAAAGCTAGCTGCAGGCAGGAGGTAGGGATACAGGCCATAAATTCAACTCTCAGAAGTGTGTATGCATGGGAGGCAGATGTCTGCTACCCACTCGTACATGCGAGTGGGAACCTACTACACTCTGATGAAAAAGGCCATTGGAAATCGCTGTATTCAACTCAGATACACGTGGGTTCAGGCACAACGATTCCACATGCTTTCCTCACAACCTTTCCCTGCCACTAACATGAGGACGTTAGCAGCTCCTTCTACAGTCAAGCAGGATGCGGGAGGGTTGTGCCCTGTCCTTAGCTCTCACAGGGAAGCATGTCTTGAAGCCAGCGGTCAACTAGCTGCATACTTATGGCAGGGTCAAGGTAGCAGTATTCTGAGACAGGAGGTTCCCAGATTACCACTCTACTGCACCTGGAGATACCCTCCAGCTCTGCATTGTTAACTTGCGTCTCAGAGGCCTCTGGCAAACGTCTCTGGTGAAGACGTGCGAAACTCACTCTGCAGGCAGTGTGGAACTGTGAGGGACTGAGGGTCAGCTCAACTCTCAGCAGTAAGATGTTTTTGGACAAGGCGTTCAAATACCTACTCACGTATGGAACTTAGTATGTAGCACCAGTCTACCCAAGGAATTACTAAGAAATCGCTTGATTGAGCTTGGAGGCACTCGTCTTGTGTGCAGGGAGATTCCAATTACCTCTCCCAACACTTGCGTCAAGCAGCGAGCCTAGGCCTTTTGGAAGCGAAAGGGAGCGGCAGGCACGATGTAGGGTTACAGGCCATAAGCTCAACTCTCAGAAGTGTGTATGCATGGGAGGCAGATGTCTGCTACCCACTCGGACATGGGAGTTGGAACCTAGCTACACTCCTATTGAAGAAGGATGTTGGAAATCGCTGTATTCAACTCAGATACTCGGGAGTTCAGGCCCAATGCTTACACATGCTTTTCCCACAACCTATCCCAGCCACTAACATTAGGATGTTAGCAGCTGCGCCTACAGTCAGGCAGGATGCGGGAGGGTTCTGCCCTGTCCTCAGCTCTCACAGGGAAGCATGCCTAGAAGCCAGCTCTCAACTAGCTGCATTCTTATGACAGTGTGAAGGTAGCAGTATTCTGAGTAAGGCGGTTCCGAGATTACCACTCTACTGCACCTGGAGATACCCTCCAGGTCTGCATTGTTAACTTGCGTCTCAGAAGCCTGTGGCAAACGTCTCTGGTGAAGACGTGCGAAACTCACTCTGCAGGCAGTGTGGAACTGTGAGGGACTGAGGGTGAGCTCAACTCTCAGAAGTAAGATGCTTTTGGACAAGGCGTTCAGCTACACTCTCACGTATGGAACTTAGTATGTAGCACCTGTCTACCCCAGGAATTACTAGGCAATCGCTGGAATGAGCTTGGAGGCACTAGTCTTGTGTGCCGGGAGATTCCAATTACCTCTCCCAACACTTCCGTCAAACAGCGAGCCTAGGCCTTTTAGAAGTGAAAGGAACCAGCAGGCTGGATGGGGAGGTACAGGCCTTAAGCTCAACTCTCAGAAGTGTGTATGCATGGGAGGTAGATGTCTGCTCCCCACTGGTACATGGGAGTAGGAACCTAGCTACACTCTGATTGAAGAAGGCCATTGGAAATCGCTGTATTCAACTCAGTTACACAGGAGTTCAGGCCCAATGCTTACACATGCTTTTCCCGCAACTTCTCTCAGCCACTCACTTTAGGATGTTAGCAACCACGCCTACAGTCAGGCAGGATGCGGGAGGGTTCTGCCCTTTCCTCAGCTCTCCCAGGGAAGCATGCTTAGAAGCCAGCTCTCAACTAGCTGCATTCTTATGGCAGTGTGAAAGTAGCAGTATTCTGAGTCAGGAGGTTCCAAGATTACCACTCTACTGCACCTGGAGATACCTTCCAGGTCTGCATTGTTAACTTGCGTCTCAGAAGCCGGTGGCAAACGTCTCTGGTGAAGACGTCCGAAACTCACTCTGCAGGCAGTGTGGAACTGTGAGGGACTGAGGGTCAGCTCAACTCTCAGCAGTAAGATGTTTTTGGACAAGGCGTTCAAATACCTACTCACGTATGGAACTTAGTATGTAGCACAAGTCTACCCCAGGAATTACTGGGAAATAGCTTGATTGAGCTTGGAGGCACTCGTCTTGTGTGCCGGGAGATTCCAATAACCTCTCTCAACACTTGCGTCAAGCAGCGAGCCTAGGCCTTTTGGAAGCGAAAGGTAGCGGCAGGCACGATGTAGGGTTACAGGCCATAAGCTCAACTCTCAGAAGTGTGTATGCATGGGAGGCAGATGTCTGCTACCCACTCGGACATGGGAGTTGGAACCTAGCTACACTCCTATTGAAGAAGGATGTTGGAAATCGCTGTATTCAACTCAGATACTCGGGAGTTCAGGCCCAATGCTTACACATGCTTTTCCCACAACCTATCCCAGCCACTAACAGAAGGAGGTTAGCAGGTACGTCTACAGTCAGGCAGGATGCGGGAGGGTCCTGCCCTGTCCTCAGCTCTCACAGGGAAGCATGCCTAGAAGCCAGCTCTCAACTAGCTGCATTCTTATGACAGTGTGAAGGTAGCAGTATTCTGAGTAAGGCGGTTCCGAGATTACCACTCTACTGCACCTGGAGATACCCTCCAGGTCTGCATTGTTAACTTGCGTCTCAGAAGCCTGTGGCAAACGTCTCTGGTGAAGACGTGCGAAACTCACTCTGCAGGCAGTGTGGAACTGTGAGGGACTGAGGGTGAGCTCAACTCTCAGAAGTAAGATGCTTTTGGACAAGGCGTTCAGCTACCTTCTCACGTATGGAACTTAGTATGTAGCACCTGTCTACCCCAGGAATTACTAGGCAATCGCTGGAATGAGCTTGGAGGCACTAGTCTTGTGTGCCGGGAGATTCCAATTACCTCTCCCAACACTTCCGTCAAACAGCGAGCCTAGGCCTTTTAGAAGTGAAAGGAACCAGCAGGCTGGATGGGGAGGTACAGGCCTTAAGCTCAACTCTCAGAAGTGTGTACGCAGGGGAGACAGATGTCTGCTACCCACTCTGACATGGGAGTTGGAAACTACCTACACTCTGATTGAAGAAGGCCATTGGAAATCGCTGTATTCAACTCAGATACACAGGAGTTCAGGCCCAATGCTTACACATGCTTTTCCCGCAACCTCTCTCAGCCACTAACATTAGGATGTTAGCAGCTGCGCCTACAGTCAGGCAGGATGCGGGTGGGTTCTGCCCTGTCCTCAGCACTCCCAGGGAAGCATGCCTAGAAGCCAGCTCTCAACTAGCTGCATTCTTATGGCAGTGTGAAGGTAGCAGTATTCTGAGTCAGGAGGTTCCAAGATTACCACTCTACTGCACCTGGAGATACCCTCCAGGTCTGCATTGTTAACTTGCGTCTCAGAAGCCGGTGGCAAACGTCTCTGGTGAAGACGTCCGAAACTCACTCTGCAGGCAGTGTGGAACTGTGAGGGACTGAGGGTCAGCTCAACTCTCAGCAGTAAGATGTTTTTGGACAAGGCGTTCAAATACCTACTCACGTATGGAACTTAGTATGTAGCACAAGTCTACCCCAGGAATTACTGGGAAATCGCTTGATTGAGCTTGGAGGCACTCGTCTTGTGTGCCGGGAGATTCCAATTACCTCTCTCAACACTTGCGTCAAGCAGCGAGCCTAGGCCTTTTGGAAGCGAAAGGTAGCGGCAGGCACGATGTAGGGTTACAGGCCATAAGCTCAACTCTCAGAAGTGTGTATGCATGGGAGGCAGATGTCTGCTACCCACTCGGACATGGGAGTTGGAACCTAGCTACACTCCTATTGAAGAAGGATGTTGGAAATCGCTGTATTCAACTCAGATACTCGGAAGTTCAGGCCCAATGCTTACACATGCTTTTCCCACAACCTATCCCAGCCACTAACAGAAGGAGGTTAGCAGGTACGTCTACAGTCAGGCAGGATGCGGGAGGGTCCTGCCCTGTCCTCAGCTCTCACAGGGAAGCATGCCTAGAAGCCAGCTCTCAACTAGCTGCATTCTTATGACAGTGTGAAGGTAGCAGTATTCTGAGTAAGGCGGTTCCGAGATTACCACTCTACTGCACCTGGAGATACCCTCCAGGTCTGCATTGTTAACTTGCGTCTCAGAAGCCTGTGGCAAACGTCTCTGGTGAAGACCTGCGAAACTCACTCTGCAGGCAGTGTGGAACTGTGAGGGACTGAGGGTAAGCTCAACTCTCAGAAGTAAGATGCTTTTGGACAAGGCGTTCAGCTACATTCTCACGTATGGAACTTAGTATGTAGCACCTGTCTACCCCAGGAATTACTAGGCAATCGCTGGAATGAGCTTGGAGGCACTAGTCTTGTGTGCCGGGAGATTCCAATTACCTCTCCCAACACTTCCGTCAAACAGCGAGCCTAGGCCTTTTAGAAGTGAAAGGAACCAGCAGTCTGGATGGGGAGGTACAGGCCTTAAGCTCAACTCTCAGAAGTGTGTATGCAGGGGAGACAGATATCTGCTACCCACTCTGACATGGGAGTTGGAAACTACCTACACTCTGATTGAAGAAGGCCATTGGAAATCGCTGTATTTAACTCAGATACACAGGAGTTCAGGCCCAATGCTTACACATGCTTTTCCCGCAACCTCTCTCAGCCACTAACATTAGGATGTTAGCAGCTGCGCCTACAGTCAGGCAGGATGCGGGTGGGTTCTGCCATGTGCTCAGCACTCCCAGGGAAGCATGCCTAGAAGCCAGCTCTCAACTAGCTGCATTCTTATGGCAGTGTGAAGGTAGCAGTATTCTGAGTCAGGAGGTTCCAAGATTACCACTCTACTGCACCTGGAGATACCCTCCAGGTCTGCATTGTTAACTTGCGTCTCAGAAGCCTGTGGCAAACGTCTCCGGTGAAGACCTGCAAAACTCACTCTGCAGGCAGTGTGGAACTGTGAGGGACTGAGGGTGAGCTCAACTCTCAGAAGTAAGATGCTTTTGGACAAGGCGTTCAGCTACCTTCTCACGTATGGAACTTAGTATGTAGCACCAGTCTACCACACGAATTACTAGGCAATCGCTGGAATGAGCTTGGAGGCCCTAGTCTTGTGTGCCGGGAGATTCCAATTACCTCTCCCAACACTTCCGTCAAACAGCGAGCCTAGGCCTTTTAGAAGTGAAAGGAACCAGCAGGCTGGATGGGGAGGTACAGGCCTTAAGCTCAACTCTCAGAAGTGTGTATGCAGGGGAGACAGATGTCTGCTACCCACTCTGACATGGGAGTTGGAAGCTAGCTACACTCTGATTGAAGAAGGCCATTGGAAATCGCTGTATTCAACTCAGATACACAGGAGTTCAGGCCCAATGCTTACACATGCTTTTCCCGCAACCTCTCTCAGCCACTATCATTAGGATGTTAGCAGCTGCGCCTACAGTCAGGCAGGATGCGGGTGGGTTCTGCCCTGTCCTCAGCACTCCCAGGGAAGCATGCCTAGAAGCCAGCTCTCAACTAGCTGCATTCTTATGGCAGTGTGAAGGTAGCAGTATTCTGAGTCAGGAGGTTCCAAGATTACCACTCTACTGCACCTGGAGATACCCTCCAGGTCTGCATTGTTAACTTGCGTCTCAGAAGCCGGTGGCAAACGTCTCTGGTGAAGACGTCCGAAACTCACTCTGCAGGCAGTGTGGAACTGTGAGGGACTGAGGGTCAGCTCAACTCTCAGCAGTAAGATGTTTTTGGACAAGGCGTTCAAATACCTACTCACGTATGGAACTTAGTATGTAGCACAAGTCTACCCCAGGAATTACTGGGAAATCGCTTGATTGAGCTTGGAGGCACTCGTCTTGTGTGCCGGGAGATTCCAATTACCTCTCTCAACACTTGCGTCAAGCAGCGAGCCTAGGCCTTTTGGAAGCGAAAGGTAGCGGCAGGCACGATGTAGGGTTACAGGCCATAAGCTCAACTCTCAGAAGTGTGTATGCATGGGAGGCAGATGTCTGCTACCCACTCGGACATGGGAGTTGGAACCTAGCTACACTCCTATTGAAGAAGGATGTTGGAAATCGCTGTATCAACTCAGATACTCGGGAGTTCAGGCCCAATGCTTACACATGCTTTTCCCACAACCTATCCCAGCCACTAACAGAAGGAGGTTAGCAGGTACGTCTACAGTCAGGCAGGATGCGGGAGGGTTCTGCCCTGTCCTCAGCTCTCACAGGGAAGCATGCCTAGAAGCCAGCTCTCAACTAGCTGCATTCTTATGACAGTGTGAAGGTAGCAGTATTCTGAGTAAGGCGGTTCCGAGATTACCACTCTACTGCACCTGGAGATACCCTCCAGGTCTGCATTGTTAACTTGCGTCTCAGAAGCCTGTGGCAAACGTCTCTGGTGAAGACGTGCGAAACTCACTCTGCAGGCAGTGTGGAACTGTGAGGGACTGAGGGTGAGCTCAACTCTCAGAAGTAAGATGCTTTTGGACAAGGCGTTCAGCTACATTCTCACGTATGGAACTTAGTATGTAGCACCTGTCTACCCCAGGAATTACTAGGCAATCGCTGGAATGAGCTTGGAGGCACTAGTCTTGTGTGCCGGGAGATTCCAATTACCTCTCCCAACACTTCCGTCAAACAGCGAGCCTAGGCCTTTTAGAAGTGAAAGGAACCAGCAGGCTGGATGGGGAGGTACAGGCCTTAAGCTCAACTCTCAGAAGTGTGTATGCAGGGGAGACAGATGTCTGCTACCCACTCTGACATGGGAGTTGGAAACTACCTACACTCTGATTGAAGAAGGCCATTGGAAATCGCTGTATTTAACTCAGATACACAGGAGTTCAGGCCCAATGCTTACACATGCTTTTCCCGCAACCTCTCTCAGCCACTAACATTAGGATGTTAGCAGCTGCGCCTACAGTCAGGCAGGATGCGGGTGGGTTCTGCCATGTCCTCAGCACTCCCAGGGAAGCATGCCTAGAAGCCAGCTCTCAACTAGCTGCATTCTTATGGCAGTGTGAAGGTAGCAGTATTCTGAGTCAGGAGGTTCCAAGATTACCACTCTACTGCACCTGGAGATACCCTCCAGGTCTGCATTGTTAACTTGCGTCTCAGAAGCCTGTGGCAAACGTCTCCGGTGAAGACCTGCAAAACTCACTCTGCAGGCAGTGTGGAACTGTGAGGGACTGAGGGTGAGCTCAACTCTCAGAAGTAAGATGCTTTTGGACAAGGCGTTCAGCTATCTTCTCACGTATGGAACTTAGTATGTAGCACCAGTCTACCACACGAATTACTAGGCAATCGCTGGAATGAGCTTGGAGGCCCTAGTCTTGTGTGCCGGGAGATTCCAATTACCTCTCCCAACACTTCCGTCAAACAGCGAGCCTAGGCCTTTTAGAAGTGAAAGGAACCAGCAAGCAGGATGTTGGGTTACAGGCCATAAGCTAAACTCTCAGAAGTGTGTATGCAGGGGAGACAGATGTCTGCTACCCACTCTGACATGGGAGTTGGAAACTAGCTACACTCTGATTGAAGAAGGCCATTGGAAATCGCTGTATTCAACTCAGATACACAGGAGTTCAGGCCCAATGCTTACACATACTTTTCCCGCAACCTCTCTCAGCCACTAACATTAGGATGTTAGCAGCTGCGCCTACAGTCAGGCAGGATGCGGGTGGGTTCTGCCCTGTCCTCAGCACTCCCAGGGAAGCATGCCTAGAAGCCAGCTCTCAACTAGCTGCATTCTTATGGCAGTGTGAAGGTAGCAGTATTCTGAGTAAGGAGGTTCCCAGATTACCACTCTACTGCACCTGGAGATACCCTCCAGGTCTGCATTGTTAACTTGCGTCTCAGAAGCCTCTGGCAAACGTCTCTGGTGAAGACGTCCGAAACTCACTCTGCAGGCAGTGTGGAACTGTGAGGGACTGAGGGTGAGCTCAACTCTCAGAAGTAAGATGTTTTTGGACAAGGCGTTCAACTACCTACTCACGTATGGAACTTAGTATGTAGCACCAGTCTACCCCAGGAATTACTAGGAAATCGCTTGATTGAGCTTGGAGGCACTCGTCTTGTGTGCCGGGAGATTCCAGTTACCTCTCCCAACACTTGCGTCAAGCAGCGAGCCTAGGCATTTTGGAAGCGAAAGGTAGCGGCAGGCAGGATGTTGGGTTACAGGCCATAAGCTCAACTCTCAGAAGTGTTTATGCCTGGGAGGCAGATGTCTGCTACCCACTCGGACATGGGAGTTGGAACCTAGCTACACTCCTATTGAAGAAGGACTTTGGAAATCGCTGTATTCAACTCAGATACACGGGAGTTCAGGCCCAATGCTTACACATGCTTTTCCCACAAACTATCCCAGCCACTAACGGAAGGAGGTTAGCAGGTAAGTCTACAGTCAGGCAGGATGCAGGAGGGTCCTGCCCTGTCCTCAGCTCTCACAGGGAAGCATGCCTTGAAGCCAGCTCTTAACTAGCTGCATTCTTATGACAGTGTGAAGGTAGCAGTATTCTGAGTAAGGAGGTTCCCAGATTACCACTCTACTGCACCTGGAGATACCCTCCAGGTCTGCATTGTTAACTTGCGTCTCAGAGGCCTCTGGCAAACGTCTCTGGTGAAGACGTGCGAAACTCACTCTGCAGGCAGTGTGGAACTGTGAGGGACTGAGGGTCAGCTCCACTCTCAGCAGTAAGATGTTTTTGGACTAGGCGTTCAAATACCTACTCACGTATGGAACTTAGTATGTAGCACCAGTCTACCCCAGGAATTACTGGGAAATCGCTGGATTGAGCTTGGAGGCACTAGTCTTGTTGCCGGGAGATTCCAGTTACCTCTCCCAACACTTCGGTGAAGCAGCGAGCCTAGGCCTTTTGGAAGCGAAAGCTAGCTGCAGGCAGGAGGTAGGGATACAGGCCATAAATTCAACTCTCAGAAGTGTGTATGCATGGGAGGCAGATGTCTGCTACCCACTCGTACATGCGAGTGGGAACCTACTACACTCTGATGAAAAAGGACTTTGGAAATCGCTGTATTCAACTCAGATACACGTGGGTTCAGGCACAACGATTCCACATGCTTTTCTCACAACCTTTCCCTGCCACTAACATGAGGACGTTAGCAGCTCCTTCTACAGTCAAGCAGGATGCGGGAGGGTTGTGCCCTGTCCTTAGCTCTCACAGGGAAGCATGTCTTGAAGCCAGCGGTCAACTAGCTGCATACTTATGGCAGGGTCAAGGTAGCAGTATTCTGAGACAGGAGGTTCCCAGATTACCACTCTACTGCACCTGGAGATACCCTCCAGGTCTGCATTGTTAACTTGCGTCTCAGAGGCCTCTGGCAAACGTCTCTGGTGAAGACGTGCGAAACTCACTCTGCAGGCAGTGTGGAACTGTGAGGGACTGAGGGTCAGCTCAACTCTCAGCAGTAAGATGTTTTTGGACAAGGCGTTCAAATACCTACTCACGTATGGAACTTAGTATGTGGCACCAGTCTACCCCAGGAATTACTAAGAAATCGCTTGATTGAGCTTGGAGGCACTCGTCTTGTGTGCCGGGAGATTCCAATTACCTCTCCCAACACTTGCGTCAAGCAGCGAGCCTAGGCCTTTTGGAAGCGAAAGGGAGCGGCAGGCACGATGTAGGGTTACAGGCCATAAGCTCAACTCTCAGAAGTGTGTATGCATGGGAGGCAGATGTCTGCTACCCACTCGGACATGGGAGTTGGAACCTAGCTACACTCCTATTGAAGAAGGATGTTGGAAATCGCTGTATTCAACTCAGATACTCGGGAGTTCAGGCCCAATGCTTACACATGCTTTTCCCACAACCTATCCCAGCCACTAACATTAGGATGTTAGCAGCTGCGCCTACAGTCAGGCAGGATGCGGGAGGGTTCTGCCCTGTCCTCAGCTCTCACAGGGAAGCATGCCTAGAAGCCAGCTCTCAACTAGCTGCATTCTTATGACAGTGTGAAGGTAGCAGTATTCTGAGTAAGGCGGTTCCGAGATTACCACTCTACTGCACCTGGAGATACCCTCCAGGTCTGCATTGTTAACTTGCGTCTCAGAAGCCTGTGGCAAACGTCTCTGGTGAAGACCTGCGAAACTCACTCTGCAGGCAGTGTGGAACTGTGAGGGACTGAGGGTGAGCTCAACTCTCAGAAGTAAGATGCTTTTGGACAAGGCGTTCAGCTACATTCTCACGTATGGAACTTAGTATGTAGCACCTGTCTACCCCAGGAATTACTAGGCAATCGCTGGAATGAGCTTGGAGGCACTAGTCTTGTGTGCCGGGAGATTCCAATTACCTCTCCCAACACTTCCGTCAAACAGCGAGCCTAGGCCTTTTAGAAGTGAAAAGAACCAGCAGGCTGGATGGGGAGGTACAGGCCTTAAGCTCAACTCTCAGAAGTTCGTATGCATGGGAGGCAGATGTCTGCTCCCCACTGGTACATGGGAGTAGGAACCTAGCTACACTCTGATTGAAGAAGGCCATTGGAAATCGCTGTATTCAACTCAGTTACACAGGAGTTCAGGCCCAATGCTTACACATGCTTTTCCCGCAACCTCTCTCAGCCACTCACTTTAGGATGTTAGCAACCACGCCTACAGTCAGGCAGGATGCGGGAGGGTTCTGCCCTTTCCTCAGCTCTCCCAGGGAAGCATGCTTAGAAGCCAGCTCTCAACTAGCTGCATTCTTATGGCAGTGTGAAAGTAGCAGTATTCTGAGTCAGGAGGTTCCAAGATTACCACTCTACTGCACCTGGAGATACCCTCCACGTCTGCATTGTTAACTTGCGTCTCAGAAGCCTGTGGCAAACGTCTCTGGTGAAGACCTGAGAAACTCACTCTGCAGGCAGTGTGGAACTGTGAGGGACTGAGGGTCAGCTCAACTCTCAGCAGTAAGATGTTTTTGGACAAGGCGTTCAAATACCTACTCACGTATGGAACTTAGTATGTAGCACAAGTCTACCCCAGGAATTACTGGGAAATCGCTTGATTGAGCTTGGAGGCACTCGTCTTGTGTGCCGGGAGATTCCAATTACCTCTCTCAACACTTGCGTCAAGCAGCGAGCCTAGGCCTTTTGGAAGCGAAAGGTAGCGGCAGGCACGATGTAGGGTTACAGGCCATAAGCTCAACTCTCAGAAGTGTGTATGCATGGGAGGCAGATGTCTGCTACCCACTCGGACATGGGAGTTGGAACCTAGCTACACTCCTATTGAAGAAGGATGTTGGAAATCGCTGTATTCAACTCAGATACTCGGAAGTTCAGGCCCAATGCTTACACATGCTTTTCCCACAACCTATCCCAGCCACTAACAGAAGGAGGTTAGCAGGTACGTCTACAGTCAGGCAGGATGCGGGAGGGTTCTGCCCTGTCCTCAGCTCTCACAGGGAAGCATGCCTAGAAGCCAGCTCTCAACTAGCTGCATTCTTATGACAGTGTGAAGGTAGCAGTATTCTGAGTAAGGCGGTTCCGAGATTACCACTCTACTGCACCTGGAGATACCCTCCAGGTCTGCATTGTTAACTTGCGTCTCAGAAGCCTGTGGCAAACGTCTCTGGTGAAGACGTGCGAAACTCACTCTGCAGGCAGTGTGGAACTGTGAGGGACTGAGGGTGAGCTCAACTCTCAGCAGTAAATTGATTTTGGACAAGGCGTTCAGCTACCTTCTCACATATGGAACTTAGTATGTAGCACCAGTCTACCCCAGGAATTACTAGGCAATCGCTGGAATGAGCTTGGAGGCCCTAGTCTTCTGTGCCGGGAGATTCCAATTACCTCTCCCAACACTTCCGTCAAACAGCGAGCCTAGGCCTTTTAGAAGTGAAAGGAACCAGCAGGCTGGATGGGGAGGTACAGGCCTTAAGCTCAACTCTCAGAAGTGTGTATGCAGGGGAGACAGATGTCTGCTACCCACTCTGACATGGGAGTTGGAAACTAGCTACACTCTGATTGAAGAAGGCCATTGGAAATCGCTGTATTCAACTCAGATACACAGGAGTTCAGGCCCAATGCTTACACATGCTTTTCCCGCAACCTCTCTCAGCCACTAACATTAGGATGTTAGCAGCTGCGCCTACAGTCAGGCAGGATGCGGGTGGGTTCTGCCCTGTCCTCAGCACTCCCAGGGAAACATGCCTAGAAGCCAGCTCTCAACTAGCTGCATTCTTATGGCAGTGTGAAGGTAGCAGTATTCTGAGTCAGGAGGTTCCAAGATTACCACTCTACTGCACCTGGAGATACCCTCCAGGTCTGCATTGTTAACTTGCGTCTCAGAAGCCTGTGGCAAACGTCTCCGGTGAAGACCTGCAAAACTCACTCTGCAGGCAGTGTGGAACTGTGAGGGACTGAGGGTGAGCTCAACTCTCAGAAGTAAGATGCTTTTGGACAAGGCGTTCAGCTACCTTCTCACGTATGGAACTTAGTATGTAGCACCAGTCTACCACACGAATTACTAGGCAATCGCTGGAATTAGCTTGGAGGCCCTAGTCTTGTGTGCCGGGAGATTCCAATTACCTCTCCCAACACTTCCGTCAAACAGCGAGCCTAGGCCTTTTAGAAGTGAAAGGAACCAGCAAGCAGGATGTTGGGTTACAGGCCATAAGCTAAACTCTCAGAAGTGTGTATGCAGGGGAGACAGATGTCTGCTACCCACTCTGACATGGGAGTTGGAAACTAGCTACACTCTGATTGAAGAAGGCCATTGGAAATCGCTGTATTCAACTCAGATACACAGGAGTTCAGGCCCAATGCTTACACATACTTTTCCCGCAACCTCTCTCAGCCACTAACATTAGGATGTTAGCAGCTGCGCCTACAGTCAGGCAGGATGCGGGTGGGTTCTGCCCTGTCCTCAGCACTCCCAGGGAAGCATGCCTAGAAGCCAGCTCTCAACTAGCTGCATTCTTATGGCAGTGTGAAGGTAGCAGTATTCTGAGTAAGGAGGTTCCCAGATTACCACTCTACTGCACCTGGAGATACCCTCCAGGTCTGCATTGTTAACTTGCGTCTCAGAAGCCGGTGGCAAACGTCTCTGGTGAAGACGTCCGAAACTCACTCTGCAGGCAGTGTGGAACTGTGAGGGACTGAGGGTCAGCTCAACTCTCAGAAGTAAGATGTTTTTGGACAAGGCGTTCAACTACCTACTCACGTATGGAACTTAGTATGTAGCACCAGTCTACCCCAGGAATTACTAGGAAATCGCTTGATTGAGCTTGGAGGCACTCGTCTTGTGAGCCGGGAGATTCCAGTTACCTCTCCCAACACTTGCGTCAAGCAGCGAGCCTAGGCATTTTGGAAGCGAAAGGTAGCGGCAGGCAGGATGTTGGGTTACAGGCCATAAGCTCAACTCTCAGAAGTGTTTATGCCTGGGAGTCAGATGTCTGCTACCCACTCGGACATGGGAGTTGGAACCTAGCTACACTCCTATTGAAGAAGGACTTTGGAAATCGCTGTATTCAACTCAGATACACGGGAGTTCAGGCCCAATGCTTACACATGCTTTTCCCACAAACTATCCCAGCCACTAACGGAAGGAGGTTAGCAGGTAAGTCTACAGTCAGGCAGGATGCAGGAGGGTCCTGCCCTGTCCTCAGCTCTCACAGGGAAGCATGCCTTGAAGCCAGCTCTCAACTAGCTGCATTCTTATGACAGTGTGAAGGTAGCAGTATTCTGAGTAAGGAGGTTCCCAGATTACCACTCTACTGCACCTGGAGATACCCTCCAGGTCTGCATTGTTAACTTGCGTCTCAGAGGCCTCTGGCAAACGTCTCTGGTGAAGACGTGCGAAACTCACTCTGCAGGCAGTGTGGAACTGTGAGGGACTGAGGGTCAGCTCCACTCTCAGCAGTAAGATGTTTTTGGACTAGGCGTTCAAATACCTACTCACGTATGGAACTTAGTATGTAGCACCAGTCTACCCCAGGAATTACTGGGAAATCGCTGGATTGAGCTTGGAGGCACTAGTCTTGTTGCCGGGAGATTCCAGTTACCTCTCCCAACACTTCGGTGAAGCAGCGAGCCTAGGCCTTTTGGAAGCGAAAGCTAGCTGCAGGCAGGAGGTAGGGATACAGGCCATAAATTCAACTCTCAGAAGTGTGTATGCATGGGAGGCAGATGTCTGCTACCCACTCGTACATGCGAGTGGGAACCTACTACACTCTGATGAAAAAGGACTTTGGAAATCGCTGTATTCAACTCAGATACACGTGGGTTCAGGCACAACGATTCCACATGCTTTTCTCACAACCTTTCCCTGCCACTAACATGAGGACGTTAGCAGCTCCTTCTACAGTCAAGCAGGATGCGGGAGGGTTGTGCCCTGTCCTTAGCTCTCACAGGGAAGCATGTCTTGAAGCCAGCGGTCAACTAGCTGCATACTTATGGCAGGGTCAAGGTAGCAGTATTCTGAGACAGGAGGTTCCCAGATTACCACTCTACTGCACCTGGAGATACCCTCCAGGTCTGCATTGTTAACTTGCGTCTCAGAGGCCTCTGGCAAACGTCTCTGGTGAAGACGTGCGAAACTCACTCTGCAGGCAGTGTGGAACTGTGAGGGACTGAGGGTCAGCTCAACTCTCAGCAGTAAGATGTTTTTGGACAAGGCGTTCAAATACCTACTCACGTATGGAACTTAGTATGTAGCACCAGTCTACCCCAGGAATTACTAAGAAATCGCTTGATTGAGCTTGGAGGCACTCGTCTTGTGTGCCGGGAGATTCCAATTACCTCTCCCAACACTTGCGTCAAGCAGCGAGCCTAGGCCTTTTGGAAGCGAAAGGGAGCGGCAGGCACGATGTAGGGTTACAGGCCATAAGCTCAACTCTCAGAAGTGTGTATGCATGGGAGGCAGATGTCTGCTACCCACTCGGACATGGGAGTTGGAACCTAGCTGCACTCCTATTGAAGAAGGATGTTGGAAATCGCTGTATTCAACTCAGATACTCGGGAGTTCAGGCCCAATGCTTACACATGCTTTTCCCACAACCTATCCCAGCCACTAACATTAGGATGTTAGCAGCTGCGCCTACAGTCAGGCAGGATGCGGGAGGGTTCTGCCCTGTCCTCAGCTCTCACAGGGAAGCATGCCTAGAAGCCAGCTCTCAACTAGCTGCATTCTTATGACAGTGTGAAGGTAGCAGTATTCTGAGTAAGGCGGTTCCGAGATTACCACTCTACTGCACCTGGAGATACCCTCCAGGTCTGCATTGTTAACTTGCGTCTCAGAAGCCTGTGGCAAACGTCTCTGGTGAAGACCTGCGAAACTCACTCTGCAGGCAGTGTGGAACTGTGAGGGACTGAGGGTGAGCTCAACTCTCAGAAGTAAGATGCTTTTGGACAAGGCGTTCAGCTACATTCTCACGTATGGAACTTAGTATGTAGCACCTGTCTACCCCAGGAATTACTAGGCAATCGGTGGAATGAGCTTGGAGGCACTAGTCTTGTGTGCCGGGAGATTCCAATTACCTCTCCCAACACTTCCGTCAAACAGCGAGCCTAGGCCTTTTAGAAGTGAAAGGAACCAGCAGGCTGGATGGGGAGGTACAGGCCTTAAGCTCAACTCTCAGAAGTTCGTATGCATGGGAGGCAGATGTCTGCTCCCCACTGGTACATGGGAGTAGGAACCTAGCTACACTCTGATTGAAGAAGGCCATTGGAAATCGCTGTATTCAACTCAGTTACACAGGAGTTCAGGCCCAATGCTTACACATGCTTTTCCCGCAACCTCTCTCAGCCACTCACTTTAGGATGTTAGCAACCACGCCTACAGTCAGGCAGGATGCGGGAGGGTTCTGCCCTTTCCTCAGCTCTCCCAGGGAAGCATGCTTAGAAGCCAGCTCTCAACTAGCTGCATTCTTATGGCAGTGTGAAAGTAGCAGTATTCTGAGTCAGGAGGTTCCAAGATTACCACTCTACTGCACCTGGAGATACCCTCCACGTCTGCATTGTTAACTTGCGTCTCAGAAGCCTGTGGCAAACGTCTCTGGTGAAGACCTGAGAAACTCACTCTGCAGGCAGTGTGGAACTGTGAGGGACTGAGGGTCAGCTCAACTCTCAGCAGTAAGATGTTTTTGGACAAGGCGTTCAAATACCTACTCACGTATGGAACTTAGTATGTAGCACAAGTTTACCCCAGGAATTACTGGGAAATCGCTTGATTGAGCTTGGAGGCACTCGTCTTGTGTGCCGGGAGATTCCAATTACCTCTCTCAACACTTGCGTCAAGCAGCGAGCCTAGGCCTTTTGGAAGCGAAAGGTAGCGGCAGGCACGATGTAGGGTTACAGGCCATAAGCTCAACTCTCAGAAGTGTGTATGCATGGGAGGCAGATGTCTGCTACCCACTCGGACATGGGAGTTGGAACCTAGCTACACTCCTATTGAAGAAGGATGTTGGAAATCGCTGTATTCAACTCAGATACTCGGAAGTTCAGGCCCAATGCTTACACATGCTTTTCCCACAACCTATCCCAGCCACTAACAGAAGGAGGTTAGCAGGTACGTCTACAGTCAGGCAGGATGCGGGAGGGTTCTGCCCTGTCCTCAGCTCTCACAGGGAAGCATGCCTAGAAGCCAGCTCTCAACTAGCTGCATTCTTATGACAGTGTGAAGGTAGCAGTATTCTGAGTAAGGCGGTTCCGAGATTACCACTCTACTGCACCTGGAGATACCCTCCAGGTCTGCATTGTTAACTTGCGTCTCAGAAGCCTGTGGCAAACGTCTCTGGTGAAGACGTGCGAAACTCACTCTGCAGGCAGTGTGGAACTGTGAGGGACTGAGGGTGAGCTCAACTCTCAGAAGTAAGATGCTTTTGGACAAGGCGTTCAGCTACATTCTCACGTATGGAACTAAGTATGTAGCACCTGTCTACCCCAGGAATTACTAGGCAATCGCTGGAATGAGCTTGGAGGCACTAGTCTTGTGTGCCGGGAGATTCCAATTACCTCTCCCAACACTTCCGTCAAACAGTGAGCCTAGGCCTTTTAGAAGTGAAAGGAACCAGCAGGCTGGATGGGGAGGTACAGGCCTTAAGCTCAACTCTCAGAAGTGTGTATGCAGGGGAGACAGATGTCTGCTACCCACTCTGACATGGGAGTTGGAAACTACCTACACTCTGATTGAAGAAGGCCATTGGAAATCGCTGTATTTAACTCAGATACACAGGAGTTCAGGCCCAATGCTTACACATGCTTTTCCCGCAACCTCTCTCAGCCACTAACATTAGGATGTTAGCAGCTGCGCCTACAGTCAGGCAGGATGCGGGTGGGTTCTGCCATGTCCTCAGCACTCCCAGGGAAGCATGCCTAGAAGCCAGCTCTCAACTAGCTGCATTCTTATGGCAGTGTGAAGGTAGCAGTATTCTGAGTCAGGAGGTTCCAAGATTACCACTCTACTGCACCTGGAGATACCCTCCAGGTCTGCATTGTTAACTTGCGTCTCAGAAGCCTGTGGCAAACGTCTCCTGTGAAGACCTGCAAAACTCACTCTGCAGGCAGTGTGGAACTGTGAGGGACTGAGGGTGAGCTCAACTCTCAGAAGTAAGATGCTTTTGGACAAGGCGTTCAGCTACCTTCTCACGTATGGAACTTAGTATGTAGCACCAGTCTACCACACGAATTACTAGGCAATCGCTGGAATGAGCTTGGAGGCCCTAGTCTTGTGTGCCGGGAGATTCCAATTACCTCTCCCAACACTTCCGTCAAACAGCGAGCCTAGGCCTTTTAGAAGTGAAAGGAACCAGCAGGCTGGATGGGGAGGTACAGGCCTTAAGCTCAACTCTCAGAAGTGTGTATGCAGGGGAGACAGATGTCTGCTACCCACTCTGACATGGGAGTTGGAAACTAGCTACACTCTTATTGAAGAAGGCCATTGGAAATCGCTGTATTCAACTCAGATACACAGGAGTTCAGGCCCAATGCTTACACATGCTTTTCCCGCAACCTCTCTCAGCCACTAACATTAGGATGTTAGCAGCTGCGCCTACAGTCAGGCAGGATGCGGGTGGGTTCTGCCCTGTCCTCAGCACTCCCAGGGAAGCATGCCTAGAAGCCAGCTCTCAACTAGCTGCATTCTTATGGCAGTGTGAAGGTAGCAGTATTCTGAGTCAGGAGGTTCCAAGATTACCACTCTACTGCACCTGGAGATACCCTCCAGGTCTGCATTGTTAACTTGCGTCTCAGAAGCCGGTGGCAAACGTCTCTGGTGAAGACGTCCGAAACTCACTCTGCAGGCAGTGTGGAACTGTGAGGGACTGAGGGTCAGCTCAACTCTCAGCAGTAAGATGTTTTTGGACAAGGCGTTCAAATACCTACTCACGTATGGAACTTAGTATGTAGCACAAGTCTACCCCAGGAATTACTGGGAAATCGCTTGATTGAGCTTGGAGGCACTCGTCTTGTGTGCCGGGAGATTCCAATTACCTCTCTCAACACTTGCGTCAAGCAGCGAGCCTAGGCCTTTTGGAAGCGAAAGGTAGCGGCAGGCACGATGTAGGGTTACAGGCCATAAGCTCAACTCTCAGAAGTGTGTATGCATGGGAGGCAGATGTCTGCTACCCACTCGGACATGGGAGTTGGAACCTAGCTACACTCCTATTGAAGAAGGATGTTGGAAATCGCTGTATTCAACTCAGATACTCGGAAGTTCAGGCCCAATGCTTACACATGCTTTTCCCACAACCTATCCCAGCCACTAACAGAAGGAGGTTAGCAGGTACGTCTACAGTCAGGCAGGATGCGGGAGGGTTCTGCCCTGTCCTCAGCTCTCACAGGGAAGCATGCCTAGAAGCCAGCTCTCAACTAGCTGCATTCTTATGACAGTGTGAAGGTAGCAGTATTCTGAGTAAGGCGGTTCCGAGATTACCACTCTACTGCACCTGGAGATACCCTCCAGGTCTGCATTGTTAACTTGCGTCTCAGAAGCCTGTGGCAAACGTCTCTGGTGAAGACGTGCGAAACTCACTCTGCAGGCAGTGTGGAACTGTGAGGGACTGAGGGTGAGCTCAACTCTCAGAAGTAAGATGCTTTTGGACAAGGCGTTCAGCTACATTCTCACGTATGGAACTTAGTATGTAGCACCTGTCTACCCCAGGAATTACTAGGCAATCGCTGGAATGAGCTTGGAGGCACTAGTCTTGTGTGCCGGGAGATTCCAATTACCTCTCCCAACACTTCCGTCAAACAGCGAGCCTAGGCCTTTTAGAAGTGAAAGGAACCAGCAGGCTGGATGGGGAGGTACAGGCCTTAAGCTCAACTCTCAGAAGTTCGTATGCATGGGAGGCAGATGTCTGCTCCCCACTGGTACATGGGAGTAGGAACCTAGCTACACTCTGATTGAAGAAGGCCATTGGAAATCGCTGTATTCAACTCAGTTACACAGGAGTTCAGGCCCAATGCTTACACATGCTTTTCCCGCAACCTCTCTCAGCCACTCACTTTAGGATGTTAGCAACCACGCCTACAGTCAGGCAGGATGCGGGAGGGTTCTGCCCTTTCCTCAGCTCTCCCAGGGAAGCATGCTTAGAAGCCAGCTCTCAACTAGCTGCATTCTTATGGCAGTGTGAAAGTAGCAGTATTCTGAGTCAGGAGGTTCCAAGATTACCACTCTACTGCACCTGGAGATACCCTCCACGTCTGCATTGTTAACTTGCGTCTCAGAAGCCTGTGGCAAACGTCTCTGGTGAAGACCTGAGAAACTCACTCTGCAGGCAGTG
Organism: Canis lupus baileyi; assembly: GCF_048164855.1. Classification (NCBI taxonomy): domain Eukaryota; kingdom Metazoa; phylum Chordata; class Mammalia; order Carnivora; family Canidae; genus Canis; species Canis lupus. Next base: position 2,322,851 of record NC_132864.1, on the reverse strand, counting down.
TGGAACTGTGAGGGACTGAGGGTCAGCTCAACTCTCAGCAGTAAGATGTTTTTGGACAAGGCGTTCAAATACCTACTCACGTATGGAACTTAGTATGTAGCACAAGTTTACCCCAGGAATTACTGGGAAATCGCTTGATTGAGCTTGGAGGCACTCGTCTTGTGTGCCGGGAGATTCCAATTACCTCTCTCAACACTTGCGTCAAGCAGCGAGACTAGGCCTTTTGGAAGCGAAAGGTAGCGGCAGGCACGATGTAGGGTTACAGGCCATAAGCTCAACTCTCAGAAGTGTGTATGCATGGGAGGCAGATGTCTGCTACCCACTCGGACATGGGAGTTGGAACCTAGCTACACTCCTATTGAAGAAGGATGTTGGAAATCGCTGTATTCAACTCAGATACTCGGAAGTTCAGGCCCAATGCTTACACATGCTTTTCCCACAACCTATCCCAGCCACTAACAGAAGGAGGTTAGCAGGTACGTCTACAGTCAGGCAGGATGCGGGAGGGTTCTGCCCTGTCCTCAGCTCTCACAGGGAAGCATGCCTAGAAGCCAGCTCTCAACTAGCTGCATTCTTATGACAGTGTGAAGGTAGCAGTATTCTGAGTAAGGCGGTTCCGAGATTACCACTCTACTGCACCTGGAGATACCCTCCAGGTCTGCATTGTTAACTTGCGTCTCAGAAGCCTGTGGCAAACGTCTCTGGTGAAGACGTGCGAAACTCACTCTGCAGGCAGTGTGGAACTGTGAGGGACTGAGTGTGAGCTCAACTCTCAGAAGTAAGATGCTTTTGGACAAGGCGTTCAGCTACATTCTCACGTATGGAACTTAGTATGTAGCACCTGTCTACCCCAGGAATTACTAGGCAATCGCTGGAATGAGCTTGGAGGCACTAGTCTTGTGTGCCGGGAGATTCCAATTACCTCTCCCAACACTTCCGTCAAACAGTGAGCCTAGGCCTTTTAGAAGTGAAAGGAACCAGCAGGCTGGATGGGGAGGTACAGGCCTTAAGCTCAACTCTCAGAAGTGTGTATGCAGGGGAGACAGATGTCTGCTACCCACTCTGACATGGGAGTTGGAAACTACCTACACTCTGATTGAAGAAGGCCATTGGAAATCGCTGTATTTAACTCAGATACACAGGAGTTCAGGCCCAATGCTTACACATGCTTTTCCCGCAACCTCTCTCAGCCACTAACATTAGGATGTTAGCAGCTGCGCCTACAGTCAGGCAGGATGCGGGTGGGTTCTGCCATGTCCTCAGCACTCCCAGGGAAGCATGCCTAGAAGCCAGCTCTCAACTAGCTGCATTCTTATGGCAGTGTGAAGGTAGCAGTATTCTGAGTCAGGAGGTTCCAAGATTACCACTCTACTGCACCTGGAGATACCCTCCAGGTCTGCATTGTTAACTTGCGTCTCAGAAGCCTGTGGCAAACGTCTCCGGTGAAGACCTGCAAAACTCACTCTGCAGGCAGTGTGGAACTGTGAGGGACTGAGGGTGAGCTCAACTCTCAGAAGTAAGATGCTTTTGGACAAGGCGTTCAGCTACCTTCTCACGTATGGAACTTAGTATGTAGCACCAGTCTACCACACGAATTACTAGGCAATCGCTGGAATGAGCTTGGAGGCCCTAGTCTTGTGTGCCGGGAGATTCCAATTACCTCTCCCAACACTTCCGTCAAACAGCGAGCCTAGGCCTTTTAGAAGTGAAAGGAACCAGCAGGCTGGATGGGGAGGTACAGGCCTTAAGCTCAACTCTCAGAAGTGTGTATGCAGGGGAGACAGATGTCTGCTACCCACTCTGACATGGGAGTTGGAAACTAGCTACACTCTGATTGAAGAAGGCCATTGGAAATCGCTGTATTCAACTCAGATACACAGGAGTTCAGGCCCAATGCTTACACATGCTTTTCCCGCAACCTCTCTCAGCCACTAACATTAGGATGTTAGCAGCTGCGCCTACAGTTAGGCAGGATGCGGGTGGGTTCTGCCCTGTCCTCAGCACTCCCAGGGAAGCATGCCTAGAAGCCAGCTCTCAACTAGCTGCATTCTTATGGCAGTGTGAAGGTAGCAGTATTCTGAGTCAGGAGGTTCCAAGATTACCACTCTACTGCACCTGGAGATACCCTCCAGGTCTGCATTGTTAACTTGCGTCTCAGAAGCCGGTGGCAAACGTCTCTGGTGAAGACGTCCGAAACTCACTCTGCAGGCAGTGTGGAACTGTGAGGGACTGAGGGTCAGCTCAACTCTCAGCAGTAAGATGTTTTTGGACAAGGCGTTCAAATACCTACTCACGTATGGAACTTAGTATGTAGCACAAGTCTACCCCAGGAATTACTGGGAAATCGCTTGATTGAGCTTGGAGGCACTCGTCTTGTGTGCCGGGAGATTCCAATTACCTCTCTCAACACTTGCGTCAAGCAGCGAGCCTAGGCCTTTTGGAAGCGAAAGGTAGCGGCAGGCACGATGTAGGGTTACAGGCCATAAGCTCAACTCTCAGAAGTGTGTATGCATGGGAGGCAGATGTCTGCTACCCACTCGGACATGGGAGTTGGAACCTAGCTACACTCCTATTGAAGAAGGATGTTGGAAATCGCTGTATTCAACTCAGATACTCGGAAGTTCAGGCCCAATGCTTACACATGCTTTTCCCACAACCTATCCCAGCCACTAACAGAAGGAGGTTAGCAGGTACGTCTAGAGTCAGGCAGGATGCGGGAGGGTTCTGCCCTGTCCTCAGCTCTCACAGGGAAGCATGCCTAGAAGCCAGCTCTCAACTAGCTGCATTCTTATGACAGTGTGAAGGTAGCAGTATTCTGAGTAAGGCGGTTCCGAGATTACCACTCTACTGCACCTGGAGATACCCTCCAGGTCTGCATTGTTAACTTGCGTCTCAGAAGCCTGTGGCAAACGTCTCTGGTGAAGACGTGCGAAACTCACTCTGCAGGCAGTGTGGAACTGTGAGGGACTGAGGGTGAGCTCAACTCTCAGAAGTAAGATGCTTTTGGACAAGGCGTTCAGCTACATTCTCACGTATGGAACTTAGTATGTAGCACCTGTCTACCCCAGGAATTACTAGGCAATCGCTGGAATGAGCTTGGAGGCACTAGTCTTGTGTGCCGGGAGATTCCAATTACCTCTCCCAACACTTCCGTCAAACAGCGAGCCTAGGCCTTTTAGAAGTGAAAGGAACCAGCAGGCTGGATGGGGAGGTACAGGCCTTAAGCTCAACTCTCAGAAGTGTGTATGCAGGGGAGACAGATGTCTGCTACCCACTCTGACATGGGAGTTGGAAACTACCTACACTCTGATTGAAGAAGGCCATTGGAAATCGCTGTATTTAACTCAGATACACAGGAGTTCAGGCCCAATGCTTACACATGCTTTTCCCGCAACCTCTCTCAGCCACTAACATTAGGATGTTAGCAGCTGCGCCTACAGTCAGGCAGGATGCGGGTGGGTTCTGCCATGTCCTCAGCACTCCCAGGGAAGCATGCCTAGAAGCCAGCTCTCAACTAGCTGCATTCTTATGGCAGTGTGAAGGTAGCAGTATTCTGAGTCAGGAGGTTCCAAGATTACCACTCTACTGCACCTGGAGATACCCTCCAGGTCTGCATTGTTAACTTGCGTCTCAGAAGCCTGTGGCAAACGTCTCCGGTGAAGACCTGCAAAACTCACTCTGCAGGCAGTGTGGAACTGTGAGGGACTGAGGGTGAGCTCAACTCTCAGAAGTAAGATGCTTTTGGACAAGGCGTTCAGCTACCTTCTCACGTATGGAACTTAGTATGTAGCACCAGTCTACCACACGAATTACTAGGCAATCGCTGGAATGAGCTTGGAGGCCCTAGTCTTGTGTGCCGGGAGATTCCAATTACCTCTCCCAACACTTCCGTCAAACAGCGAGCCTAGGCCTTTTAGAAGTGAAAGGAACCAGCAGGCTGGATGGGGAGGTACAGGCCTTAAGCTCAACTCTCAGAAGTGTGTATGCAGGGGAGACAGATGTCTGCTACCCACTCTGACATGGGAGTTGGAAACTAGCTACACTCTGATTGAAGAAGGCCATTGGAAATCGCTGTATTCAACTCAGATACACAGGAGTTCAGGCCCAATGCTTACACATGCTTTTCCCGCAACCTCTCTCAGCCACTAACATTAGGATGTTAGCAGCTGCGCCTACAGTCAGGCAGGATGCGGGTGGGTTCTGCCCTGTCCTCAGCACTCCCAGGGAAGCATGCCTAGAAGCCAGCTCTCAACTAGCTGCATTCTTATGGCAGTGTGAAGGTAGCAGTATTCTGAGTCAGGAGGTTCCAAGATTACCACTCTACTGCACCTGGAGATACCCTCCAGGTCTGCATTGTTAACTTGCGTCTCAGAAGCCGGTGGCAAACGTCTCTGGTGAAGACGTCCGAAACTCACTCTGCAGGCAGTGTGGAACTGTGAGGGACTGAGGGTCAGCTCAACTCTCAGCAGTAAGATGTTTTTGGACAAGGCGTTCAAATACCTACTCACGTATGGAACTTAGTATGTAGCACAAGTCTACCCCAGGAATTACTGGGAAATCGCTTGATTGAGCTTGGAGGCACTCGTCTTGTGTGCCGGGAGATTCCAATTACCTCTCTCAACACTTGCGTCAAGCAGCGAGCCTAGGCCTTTTGGAAGCGAAAGGTAGCGGCAGGCACGATGTAGGGTTACAGGCCATAAGCTCAACTCTCAGAAGTGTGTATGCATGGGAGGCAGATGTCTGCTACCCACTCGGACATGGGAGTTGGAACCTAGCTACACTCCTATTGAAGAAGGATGTTGGAAATCGCTGTATTCAACTCAGATACTCGGAAGTTCAGGCCCAATGCTTACACATGCTTTTCCCACAACCTATCCCAGCCACTAACAGAAGGAGGTTAGCAGGTACGTCTACAGTCAGGCAGGATGCGGGAGGGTTCTGCCCTGTCCTCAGCTCTCACAGGGAAGCATGCCTAGAAGCCAGCTCTCAACTAGCTGCATTCTTATGACAGTGTGAAGGTAGCAGTATTCTGAGTAAGGCGGTTCCGAGATTACCACTCTACTGCACCTGGAGATACCCTCCAGGTCTGCATTGTTAACTTGCGTCTCAGAAGCCTGTGGCAAACGTCTCTGGTGAAGACGTGCGAAACTCACTCTGCAGGCAGTGTGGAACTGTGAGGGACTGAGGGTGAGCTCAACTCTCAGAAGTAAGATGCTTTTGGACAAGGCGTTCAGCTACATTCTCACGTATGGAACTTAGTATGTAGCACCTGTCTACCCCAGGAATTACTAGGCAATCGCTGGAATGAGCTTGGAGGCACTAGTCTTGTGTGCCGGGAGATTCCAATTACCTCTCCCAACACTTCCGTCAAACAGTGAGCCTAGGCCTTTTAGAAGTGAAAGGAACCAGCAGGCTGGATGGGGAGGTACAGGCCTTAAGCTCAACTCTCAGAAGTGTGTATGCAGGGGAGACAGATGTCTGCTACCCACTCTGACATGGGAGTTGGAAACTACCTACACTCTGATTGAAGAAGGCCATTGGAAATCGCTGTATTTAACTCAGATACACAGGAGTTCAGGCCCAATGCTTACACATGCTTTTCCCGCAACCTCTCTCAGCCACTAACATTAGGATGTTAGCAGCTGCGCCTACAGTCAGGCAGGATGCGGGTGGGTTCTGCCATGTCCTCAGCACTCCCAGGGAAGCATGCCTAGAAGCCAGCTCTCAACTAGCTGCATTCTTATGGCAGGGTGAAGGTAGCAGTATTCTGAGTCAGGAGGTTCCAAGATTACCACTCTACTGCACCTGGAGATACCCTCCAGGTCTGCATTGTTAACTTGCGTCTCAGAAGCCTGTGGCAAACGTCTCCGGTGAAGACCTGCAAAACTCACTCTGCAGGCAGTGTGGAACTGTGAGGGACTGAGGGTGAGCTCAACTCTCAGAAGTAAGATGCTTTTGGACAAGGCGTTCAGCTACCTTCTCACGTATGGAACTTAGTATGTAGCACCAGTCTACCACACGAATTACTAGGCAATCGCTGGAATGAGCTTGGAGGCCCTAGTCTTGTGTGCCGGGAGATTCCAATTACCTCTCCCAACACTTCCGTCAAACAGCGAGCCTAGGCCTTTTAGAAGTGAAAGGAACCAGCAGGCTGGATGGGGAGGTACAGGCCTTAAGCTCAACTCTCAGAAGTGTGTATGCAGGGGAGACAGATGTCTGCTACCCACTCTGACATGGGAGTTGGAAACTAGCTACACTCTGATTGAAGAAGGCCATTGGAAATCGCTGTATTCAACTCAGATACACAGGAGTTCAGGCCCAATGCTTACACATGCTTTTCCCGCAACCTCTCTCAGCCACTAACATTAGGATGTTAGCAGCTGCGCCTACAGTCAGGCAGGATGCGGGTGGGTTCTGCCCTGTCCTCAGCACTCCCAGGGAAGCATGCCTAGAAGCCAGCTCTCAACTAGCTGCATTCTTATGGCAGTGTGAAGGTAGCAGTATTCTGAGTCAGGAGGTTCCAAGATTACCACTCTACTGCACCTGGAGATACCCTCCAGGTCTGCATTGTTAACTTGCGTCTCAGAAGCCGGTGGCAAACGTCTCTGGTGAAGACGTCCGAAACTCACTCTGCAGGCAGTGTGGAACTGTGAGGGACTGAGGGTCAGCTCAACTCTCAGCAGTAAGATGTTTTTGGACAAGGCGTTCAAATACCTACTCACGTATGGAACTTAGTATGTAGCACAAGTCTACCCCAGGAATTACTGGGAAATCGCTTGATTGAGCTTGGAGGCACTCGTCTTGTGTGCCGGGAGATTCCAATTACCTCTCTCAACACTTGCGTCAAGCAGCGAGCCTAGGCCTTTTGGAAGCGAAAGGTAGCGGCAGGCACGATGTAGGGTTACAGGCCATAAGCTCAACTCTCAGAAGTGTGTATGCATGGGAGGCAGATGTCTGCTACCCACTCGGACATGGGAGTTGGAACCTAGCTACACTCCTATTGAAGAAGGATGTTGGAAATCGCTGTATTCAACTCAGATACTCGGAAGTTCAGGCCCAATGCTTACACATGCTTTTCCCACAACCTATCCCAGCCACTAACAGAAGGAGGTTAGCAGGTACGTCTACAGTCAGGCAGGATGCGGGAGGGTTCTGCCCTGTCCTCAGCTCTCACAGGGAAGCATGCCTAGAAGCCAGCTCTCAACTAGCTGCATTCTTATGACAGTGTGAAGGTAGCAGTATTCTGAGTAAGGCGGTTCCGAGATTACCACTCTACTGCACCTGGAGATACCCTCCAGGTCTGCATTGTTAACTTGCGTCTCAGAAGCCTGTGGCAAACGTCTCTGGTGAAGACGTGCGAAACTCACTCTGCAGGCAGTGTGGAACTGTGAGGGACTGAGGGTGAGCTCAACTCTCAGAAGTAAGATGCTTTTGGACAAGGCGTTCAGCTACATTCTCACGTATGGAACTTAGTATGTAGCACCTGTCTACCCCAGGAATTACTAGGCAATCGCTGGAATGAGCTTGGAGGCACTAGTCTTGTGTGCCGGGAGATTCCAATTACCTCTCCCAACACTTCCGTCAAACAGTGAGCCTAGGCCTTTTAGAAGTGAAAGGAACCAGCAGGCTGGATGGGGAGGTACAGGCCTTAAGCTCAACTCTCAGAAGTGTGTATGCAGGGGAGACAGATGTCTGCTACCCACTCTGACATGGGAGTTGGAAACTACCTACACTCTGATTGAAGAAGGCCATTGGAAATCGCTGTATTTAACTCAGATACACAGGAGTTCAGGCCCAATGCTTACACATGCTTTTCCCGCAACCTCTCTCAGCCACTAACATTAGGATGTTAGCAGCTGCTCCTACAGTCAGGCAGGATGCGGGTGGGTTCTGCCATGTCCTCAGCACTCCCAGGGAAGCATGCCTAGAAGCCAGCTCTCAACTAGCTGCATTCTTATGGCAGGGTGAAGGTAGCAGTATTCTGAGTCAGGAGGTTCCAAGATTACCACTCTACTGCACCTGGAGATACCCTCCAGGTCTGCATTGTTAACTTGCGTCTCAGAAGCCTGTGGCAAACGTCTCCGGTGAAGACCTGCAAAACTCACTCTGCAGGCAGTGTGGAACTGTGAGGGACTGAGGGTGAGCTCAACTCTCAGAAGTAAGATGCTTTTGGACAAGGCGTTCAGCTACCTTCTCACGTATGGAACTTAGTATGTAGCACCAGTCTACCACACGAATTACTAGGCAATCGCTGGAATGAGCTTGGAGGCCCTAGTCTTGTGTGCCGGGAGATTCCAATTACCTCTCCCAACACTTCCGTCAAACAGCGAGCCTAGGCCTTTTAGAAGTGAAAGGAACCAGCAGGCTGGATGGGGAGGTACAGGCCTTAAGCTCAACTCTCAGAAGTGTGTATGCAGGGGAGACAGATGTCTGCTACCCACTCTGACATGGGAGTTGGAAACTAGCTACACTCTGATTGAAGAAGGCCATTGGAAATCGCTGTATTCAACTCAGATACACAGGAGTTCAGGCCCAATGCTTACACATGCTTTTCCCGCAACCTCTCTCAGCCACTAACATTAGGATGTTAGCAGCTGCGCCTACAGTCAGGCAGGATGCGGGTGGGTTCTGCCCTGTCCTCAGCACTCCCAGGGAAGCATGCCTAGAAGCCAGCTCTCAACTAGCTGCATTCTTATGGCAGTGTGAAGGTAGCAGTATTCTGAGTCAGGAGGTTCCAAGATTACCACTCTACTGCACCTGGAGATACCCTCCAGGTCTGCATTGTTAACTTGCGTCTCAGAAGCCGGTGGCAAACGTCTCTGGTGAAGACGTCCGAAACTCACTCTGCAGGCAGTGTGGAACTGTGAGGGACTGAGGGTCAGCTCAACTCTCAGCAGTAAGATGTTTTTGGACAAGGCGTTCAAATACCTACTCACGTATGGAACTTAGTATGTAGCACAAGTCTACCCCAGGAATTACTGGGAAATCGCTTGATTGAGCTTGGAGGCACTCGTCTTGTGTGCCGGGAGATTCCAATTACCTCTCTCAACACTTGCGTCAAGCAGCGAGCCTAGGCCTTTTGGAAGCGAAAGGTAGCGGCAGGCACGATGTAGGGTTACAGGCCATAAGCTCAACTCTCAGAAGTGTGTATGCATGGGAGGCAGATGTCTGCTACCCACTCGGACATGGGAGTTGGAACCTAGCTACACTCCTATTGAAGAAGGATGTTGGAAATCGCTGTATTCAACTCAGATACTCGGAAGTTCAGGCCCAATGCTTACACATGCTTTTCCCACAACCTATCCCAGCCACTAACAGAAGGAGGTTAGCAGGTACGTCTACAGTCAGGCAGGATGCGGGAGGGTTCTGCCCTGTCCTCAGCTCTCACAGGGAAGCATGCCTAGAAGCCAGCTCTCAACTAGCTGCATTCTTATGACAGTGTGAAGGTAGCAGTATTCTGAGTAAGGCGGTTCCGAGATTACCACTCTACTGCACCTGGAGATACCCTCCAGGTCTGCATTGTTAACTTGCGTCTCAGAAGCCTGTGGCAAACGTCTCTGGTGAAGACGTGCGAAACTCACTCTGCAGGCAGTGTGGAACTGTGAGGGACTGAGGGTGAGCTCAACTCTCAGAAGTAAGATGCTTTTGGACAAGGCGTTCAGCTACATTCTCACGTATGGAACTTAGTATGTAGCACCTGTCTACCCAGGAATTACTAGGCAATCGCTGGAATGAGCTTGGAGGCACTAGTCTTGTGTGCCGGGAGATTCCAATTACCTCTCCCAACACTTCCGTCAAACAGCGAGCCTAGGCCTTTTAGAAGTGAAAGGAACCAGCAGGCTGGATGGGGAGGTACAGGCCTTAAGCTCAACTCTCAGAAGTGTGTATGCAGGGGAGACAGATGTCTGCTACCCACTCTGACATGGGAGTTGGAAACTACCTACACTCTGATTGAAGAAGGCCATTGGAAATCGCTGTATTTAACTCAGATACACAGGAGTTCAGGCCCAATGCTTACACATGCTTTTCCCGCAACCTCTCTCAGCCACTAACATTAGGATCTTAGCAGCTGCGCCTACAGTCAGGCAGGATGCGGGTGGGTTCTGCCATGTCCTCAGCACTCCCAGGGAAGCATGCCTAGAAGCCAGCTCTCAACTAGCTGCATTCTTATGGCAGTGTGAAGGTAGCAGTATTCTGAGTCAGGAGGTTCCAAGATTACCACTCTACTGCACCTGGAGATACCCTCCAGGTCTGCATTGTTAACTTGCGTCTCAGAAGCCTGTGGCAAACGTCTCCGGTGAAGACCTGCAAAACTCACTCTGCAGGCAGTGTGGAACTGTGAGGGACTGAGGGTGAGCTCAACTCTCAGAAGTAAGATGCTTTTGGACAAGGCGTTCAGCTACCTTCTCACGTATGGAACTTAGTATGTAGCACCAGTCTACCACACGAATTACTAGGCAATCGCTGGAATGAGCTTGGAGGCCCTAGTCTTGTGTGCCGGGAGATTCCAATTACCTCTCCCAACACTTCCGTCAAACAGCGAGCCTAGGCCTTTTAGAAGTGAAAGGAACCAGCAGGCTGGATGGGGAGGTACAGGCCTTAAGCTCAACTCTCAGAAGTGTGTATGCAGGGGAGACAGATGTCTGCTACCCACTCTGACATGGGAGTTGGAAACTAGCTACACTCTGATTGAAGAAGGCCATTGGAAATCGCTGTATTCAACTCAGATACACAGGAGTTCAGGCCCAATGCTTACACATGCTTTTCCCGCAACCTCTCTCAGCCACTAACATTAGGATGTTAGCAGCTGCGCCTACAGTCAGGCAGGATGCGGGTGGGTTCTGCCCTGTCCTCAGCACTCCCAGGGAAGCATGCCTAGAAGCCAGCTCTCAACTAGCTGCATTCTTATGGCAGTGTGAAGGTAGCAGTATTCTGAGTCAGGAGGTTCCAAGATTACCACTCTACTGCACCTGGAGATACCCTCCAGGTCTGCATTGTTAACTTGCGTCTCAGAAGCCGGTGGCAAACGTCTCTGGTGAAGACGTCCGAAACTCACTCTGCAGGCAGTGTGGAACTGTGAGGGACTGAGGGTCAGCTCAACTCTCAGCAGTAAGATGTTTTTGGACAAGGCGTTCAAATACCTACTCACGTATGGAACTTAGTATGTAGCACAAGTCTACCCCAGGAATTACTGGGAAATCGCTTGATTGAGCTTGGAGGCACTCGTCTTGTGTGCCGGGAGATTCCAATTACCTCTCTCAACACTTGCGTCAAGCAGCGAGCCTAGGCCTTTTGGAAGCGAAAGGTAGCGGCAGGTACGATGTAGGGTTACAGGCCATAAGCTCAACTCTCAGAAGTGTGTATGCATGGGAGGCAGATGTCTGCTACCCACTCGGACATGGGAGTTGGAACCTAGCTACACTCCTATTGAAGAAGGATGTTGGAAATCGCTGTATTCAACTCAGATACTCGGAAGTTCAGGCCCAATGCTTACACATGCTTTTCCCACAACCTATCCCAGCCACTAACAGAAGGAGGTTAGCAGGTACGTCTACAGTCAGGCAGGATGCGGGAGGGTTCTGCCCTGTCCTCAGCTCTCACAGGGAAGCATGCCTAGAAGCCAGCTCTCAACTAGCTGCATTCTTATGACAGTGTGAAGGTAGCAGTATTCTGAGTAAGGCGGTTCCGAGATTACCACTCTACTGCACCTGGAGATACCCTCCAGGTCTGCATTGTTAACTTGCGTCTCAGAAGCCTGTGGCAAACGTCTCTGGTGAAGTCGTGCGAAACTCACTCTGCAGGCAGTGTGGAACTGTGAGGGACTGAGGGTGAGCTCAACTCTCAGAAGTAAGATGCTTTTGGACAAGGCGTTCAGCTACATTCTCACGTATGGAACTTAGTATGTAGCACCTGTCTACCCCAGGAATTACTAGGCAATCGCTGGAATGAGCTTGGAGGCACTAGTCTTGTGTGCCGGGAGATTCCAATTACCTCTCCCAACACTTCCGTCAAACAGCGAGCCTAGGCCTTTTAGAAGTGAAAGGAACCAGCAGGCTGGATGGGGAGGTACAGGCCTTAAGCTCAACTCTCAGAAGTGTGTATGCAGGGGAGACAGATGTCTGCTACCCACTCTGACATGGGAGTTGGAAACTACCTACACTCTGATTGAAGAAGGCCATTGGAAATCGCTGTATTTAACTCAGATACACAGGAGTTCAGGCCCAATGCTTACACATGCTTTTCCCGCAACCTCTCTCAGCCACTAACATTAGGATGTTAGCAGCTGCGCCTACAGTCAGGCAGGATGCGGGTGGGTTCTGCCATGTCCTCAGCACTCCCAGGGAAGCATGCCTAGAAGCCAGCTCTCAACTAGCTGCATTCTTATGGCAGTGTGAAGGTAGCAGTATTCTGAGTCAGGAGGTTCCAAGATTACCACTCTACTGCACCTGGAGATACCCTCCAGGTCTGCATTGTTAACTTGCGTCTCAGAAGCCTGTGGCAAAAGTCTCCGGTGAAGACCTGCAAAACTCACTCTGCAGGCAGTGTGGAACTGTGAGGGACTGAGGGTGAGCTCAACTCTCAGAAGTAAGATGCTTTTGGACAAGGCGTTCAGCTACCTTCTCACGTATGGAACTTAGTATGTAGCACCAGTCTACCACACGAATTACTAGGCAATCGCTGGAATGAGCTTGGAGGCCCTAGTCTTGTGTGCCGGGAGATTCCAATTACCTCTCCCAACACTTCCGTCAAACAGCGAGCCTAGGCCTTTTAGAAGTGAAAGGAACCAGCAGGCTGGATGGGGAGGTACAGGCCTTAAGCTCAACTCTCAGAAGTGTGTATGCAGGGGAGACAGATGTCTGCTACCCACTCTGACATGGGAGTTGGAAACTAGCTACACTCTGATTGAAGAAGGCCATTGGAAATCGCTGTATTCAACTCAGATACACAGGAGTTCAGGCCCAATGCTTACACATGCTTTTCCCGCAACCTCTCTCAGCCACTAACATTAGGATGTTAGCAGCTGCGCCTACAGTCAGGCAGGATGCGGGTGGGTTCTGCCCTGTCCTCAGCACTCCCAGGGAAGCATGCCTAGAAGCCAGCTCTCAACTAGCTGCATTCTTATGGCAGTGTGAAGGTAGCAGTATTCTGAGTCAGGAGGTTCCAAGATTACCACTCTACTGCACCTGGAGATACCCTCCAGGTCTGCATTGTTAACTTGCGTCTCAGAAGCCGGTGGCAAACGTCTCTGGTGAAGACGTCCGAAACTCACTCTGCAGGCAGTGTGGAACTGTGAGGGACTGAGGGTCAGCTCAACTCTCAGCAGTAAGATGTTTTTGGACAAGGCGTTCAAATACCTACTCACGTATGGAACTTAGTATGTAGCACAAGTCTACCCCAGGAATTACTGGGAAATCGCTTGATTGAGCTTGGAGGCACTCGTCTTGTGTGCCGGGAGATTCCAATTACCTCTCTCAACACTTGCGTCAAGCAGCGAGCCTAGGCCTTTTGGAAGCGAAAGGTAGCGGCAGGTACGATGTAGGGTTACAGGCCATAAGCTCAACTCTCAGAAGTGTGTATGCATGGGAGGCAGATGTCTGCTACCCACTCGGACATGGGAGTTGGAACCTAGCTACACTCCTATTGAAGAAGGATGTTGGAAATCGCTGTATTCAACTCAGATACTCGGAAGTTCAGGCCCAATGCTTACACATGCTTTTCCCACAACCTATCCCAGCCACTAACAGAAGGAGGTTAGCAGGTACGTCTACAGTCAGGCAGGATGCGGGAGGGTTCTGCCCTGTCCTCAGCTCTCACAGGGAAGCATGCCTAGAAGCCAGCTCTCAACTAGCTGCATTCTTATGACAGTGTGAAGGTAGCAGTATTCTGAGTAAGGCGGTTCCGAGATTACCACTCTACTGCACCTGGAGATACCCTCCAGGTCTGCATTGTTAACTTGCGTCTCAGAAGCCTGTGGCAAACGTCTCTGGTGAAGACGTGCGAAACTCACTCTGCAGGCAGTGTGGAACTGTGAGGGACTGAGGGTGAGCTCAACTCTCAGAAGTAAGATGCTTTTGGACAAGGCGTTCAGCTACATTCTCACGTATGGAACTTAGTATGTAGCACCTGTCTACCCCAGGAATTACTAGGCAATCGCTGGAATGAGCTTGGAGGCACTAGTCTTGTGTGCCGGGAGATTCCAATTACCTCTCCCAACACTTCCGTCAAACAGCGAGCCTAGGCCTTTTAGAAGTGAAAGGAACCAGCAGGCTGGATGGGGAGGTACAGGCCTTAAGCTCAACTCTCAGAAGTGTGTATGCAGGGGAGACAGATGTCTGCTACCCACTCTGACATGGGAGTTGGAAACTACCTACACTCTGATTGAAGAAGGCCATTGGAAATCGCTGTATTTAACTCAGATACACAGGAGTTCAGGCCCAATGCTTACACATGCTTTTCCCGCAACCTCTCTCAGCCACTAACATTAGGATGTTAGCAGCTGCGCCTACAGTCAGGCAGGATGCGGGTGGGTTCTGCCATGTCCTCAGCACTCCCAGGGAAGCATGCCTAGAAGCCAGCTCTCAACTAGCTGCATTCTTATGGCAGTGTGAAGGTAGCAGTATTCTGAGTCAGGAGGTTCCAAGATTACCACTCTACTGCACCTGGAGATACCCTCCAGGTCTGCATTGTTAACTTGCGTCTCAGAAGCCTGTGGCAAACGTCTCCGGTGAAGACCTGCAAAACTCACTCTGCAGGCAGTGTGGAACTGTGAGGGACTGAGGGTGAGCTCAACTCTCAGAAGTAAGATGCTTTTGGACAAGGCGTTCAGCTACCTTCTCACGTATGGAACTTAGTATGTAGCACCAGTCTACCACACGAATTACTAGGCAATCGCTGGAATGAGCTTGGAGGCCCTAGTCTTGTGTGCCGGGAGATTCCAATTACCTCTCCCAACACTTCCGTCAAACAGCGAGCCTAGGCCTTTTAGAAGTGAAAGGAACCAGCAGGCTGGATGGGGAGGTACAGGCCTTAAGCTCAACTCTCAGAAGTGTGTATGCAGGGGAGACAGATGTCTGCTACCCACTCTGACATGGGAGTTGGAAACTAGCTACACTCTGATTGAAGAAGGCCATTGGAAATCGCTGTATTCAACTCAGATACACAGGAGTTCAGGCCCAATGCTTACACATGCTTTTCCCGCAACCTCTCTCAGCCACTAACATTAGGATGTTAGCAGCTGCGCCTACAGTCAGGCAGGATGCGGGTGGGTTCTGCCCTGTCCTCAGCACTCCCAGGGAAGCATGCCTAGAAGCCAGCTCTCAACTAGCTGCATTCTTATGGCAGTGTGAAGGTAGCAGTATTCTGAGTCAGGAGGTTCCCAGATTACCACTCTACTGCACCTGGAGATACCCTCCAGGTCTGCATTGTTAACTTGCGTCTCAGAAGCCGGTGGCAAACGTCTCTGGTGAAGACGTCCGAAACTCACTCTGCAGGCAGTGTGGAACTGTGAGGGACTGAGGGTCAGCTCAACTCTCAGCAGTAAGATGTTTTTGGACAAGGCGTTCAAATACCTACTCACGTATGGAACTTAGTATGTAGCACAAGTCTACCCCAGGAATTACTGGGAAATCGCTTGATTGAGCTTGGAGGCACTCGTCTTGTGTGCCGGGAGATTCCAATTACCTCTCTCAACACTTGCGTCAAGCAGCGAGCCTAGGCCTTTTGGAAGCGAAAGGTAGCGGCAGGCACGATGTAGGGTTACAGGCCATAAGCTCAACTCTCAGAAGTGTGTATGCATGGGAGGCAGATGTCTGCTACCCACTCGGACATGGGAGTTGGAACCTAGCTACACTCCTATTGAAGAAGGATGTTGGAAATCGCTGTATTCAACTCAGATACTCGGAAGTTCAGGCCCAATGCTTACACATGCTTTTCCCACAACCTATCCCAGCCACTAACAGAAGGAGGTTAGCAGGTACGTCTACAGTCAGGCAGGATGCGGGAGGGTTCTGCCCTGTCCTCAGGTCTCACAGGGAAGCATGCCTAGAAGCCAGCTCTCAACTAGCTGCATTCTTATGACAGTGTGAAGGTAGCAGTATTCTGAGTAAGGCGGTTCCGAGATTACCACTCTACTGCACCTGGAGATACCCTCCAGGTCTGCATTGTTAACTTGCGTCTCAGAAGCCTGTGGCAAACGTCTCTGGTGAAGACGTGCGAAACTCACTCTGCAGGCAGTGTGGAACTGTGAGGGACTGAGGGTGAGCTCAACTCTCAGAAGTAAGATGCTTTTGGACAAGGCGTTCAGCTACCTTCTCACATATGGAACTTAGTATGTAGCACCTGTCTACCCCAGGAATTACTAGGCAATCGCTGGAATGAGCTTGGAGGCACTAGTCTTGTGTGCCGGGAGATTCCAATTACCTCTCCCAACACTTCCGTCAAACAGCGAGCCTAGGCCTTTTAGAAGTGAAAGGAACCAGCAGGCTGGATGGGGAGGTACAGGCCTTAAGCTCAACTCTCAGAAGTGTGTATGCAGGGGAGACAGATGTCTGCTACCCACTCTGACATGGGAGTTGGAAACTACCTACACTCTGATTGAAGAAGGCCATTGGAAATCGCTGTATTTAACTCA
Organism: Canis lupus baileyi; assembly: GCF_048164855.1. Classification (NCBI taxonomy): domain Eukaryota; kingdom Metazoa; phylum Chordata; class Mammalia; order Carnivora; family Canidae; genus Canis; species Canis lupus. Next base: position 2,306,221 of record NC_132864.1, on the reverse strand, counting down.
GATACACAGGAGTTCAGGCCCAATGCTTACACATGCTTTTCCCGCAACCTCTCTCAGCCACTAACATTAGGATGTTAGCAGCTGCGCCTACAGTCAGGCAGGATGCGGGTGGGTTCTGCCATGTCCTCAGCACTCCCAGGGAATCATGCCTAGAAGCCAGCTCTCAACTAGCTGCATTCTTATGGCAGTGTGAAGGTAGCAGTATTCTGAGTCAGGAGGTTCCCAGATTACCACTCTACTGCACCTGGAGATACCCTCCAGGTCTGCATTGTTAACTTGCGTCTCAGAAGCCTGTGGCAAACGTCTCCGGTGAAGACCTGCAAAACTCACTCTGCAGGCAGTGTGGAAATGTGAGGGACTGAGGGTGAGCTCAACTCTCAGAAGTAAGATGCTTTTGGACAAGGCGTTCAGCTACCTTCTCACGTATGGAACTTAGTATGTAGCACCAGTCTACCACACGAATTACTAGGCAATCGCTGGAATGAGCTTGGAGGCCCTAGTCTTGTGTGCCGGGAGATTCCAATTACCTCTCCCAACACTTCCGTCAAACAGCGAGCCTAGGCCTTTTAGAAGTGAAAGGAACCAGCAGGCTGGATGGGGAGGTACAGGCCTTAAGCTCAACTCTCAGAAGTGTGTATGCAGGGGAGACAGATGTCTGCTACCCACTCTGACATGGGAGTTGGAAACTAGCTACACTCTGATTGAAGAAGGCCATTGGAAATCGCTGTATTCAACTCAGATACACAGGAGTTCAGGCCCAATGCTTACACATGCTTTTCCCGCAACCTCTCTCAGCCACTAACATTAGGATGTTAGCAGCTGCGCCTACAGTCAGGCAGGATGCGGGTGGGTTCTGCCCTGTCCTCAGCACTCCCAGGGAAGCATGCCTAGAAGCCAGCTCTCATCTAGCTGCATTCTTATGGCAGTGTGAAGGTAGCAGTATTCTGAGTAAGGAGGTTCCCAGATTACCACTCTACTGCACCTGGAGATACCCTCCAGGTCTGCATTGTTAACTTGCGTCTCAGAAGCCGGTGGCAAACGTCTCTGGTGAAGACGTCCGAAACTCACTCTGCAGGCAGTGTGGAACTGTGAGGGACTGAGGGTGAGCTCAACTCTCAGAAGTAAGATGTTTTTGGACAAGGCGTTCAACTACCTACTCACGTATGGAACTTAGTATGTAGCACCAGTCTACCCCAGGAATTACTAGGAAATCGCTTGATTGAGCTTGGAGGCACTCGTCTTGTGTGCCGGGAGATTCCAGTTACCTCTCCCAACACTTGCGTCAAGCAGCGAGCCTAGGCATTTTGGAAGCGAAAGGTAGCGGCAGGCAGGATGTTGGGTTACAGGCCATAAGCTCAACTCTCAGAAGTGTTTATGCCTGGGAGGCAGATGTCTGCTACCCACTCGGACATGGGAGTTGGAACCTAGCTACACTCCTATTGAAGAAGGACTTTGGAAATCGCTGTATTCAACTCAGATACACGGGAGTTCAGGCCCAATGCTTACACATGCTTTTCCCACAAACTATCCCAGCCACTAACGGAAGGAGGTTAGCAGGTAAGCCTACAGTCAGGCAGGATGCGGGAGGGTCCTGCCCTGTCCTCAGCTCTCACAGGGAAGCATGCCTTGAAGCCAGCTCTCAACTAGCTGCATTCTTATGACAGTGTGAAGGTAGCAGTATTCTGAGTAAGGAGGTTCCCAGATTACCACTCTACTGCACCTGGAGATACCCTCCAGGTCTGCATTGTTAACTTGCGTCTCAGAGGCCTCTGGCAAACGTCTCTGGTGAAGACGTGCGAAACTCACTCTGCAGGCAGTGTGGAACTGTGAGGGACTGAGGGTCAGCTCAACTCTCAGCAGTAAGATGTTTTTGGACAAGGCGTTCAAATACCTACTCACGTATGGAACTTAGTATGTAGCACCAGTCTACCCCAGGAATTACTGGGAAATCGCTGGATTGAGCTTGGAGGCACTAGTCTTGTTGCCGGGAGATTCCAGTTACCTCTCCCAACACTTCGGTGAAGCAGCGAGCCTAGGCCTTTTGGAAGCGAAAGCTAGCTGCAGGCAGGAGGTAGGGATACAGGCCATAAATTCAACTCTCAGAAGTGTGTATGCATGGGAGGCAGATGTCTGCTACCCACTCGTACATGCGAGTGGGAACCTACTACACTCTGATGAAAAAGGCCATTGGAAATCGCTGTATTCAACTCAGATACACGTGGGTTCAGGCACAACGATTCCACATGCTTTCCTCACAACCTTTCCCTGCCACTAACATGAGGACGTTAGGAGCTCCTTCTACAGTCAAGCAGGATGCGGGAGGGTTGTGCCCTGTCCTTAGCTCTCACAGGGAAGCATGTCTTGAAGCCAGCGGTCAACTAGCTGCATTCTTATGGCAAGGTCAAGGTAGCAGTATTCTGAGTAAGGCGGTTCCGAGATTACCACTCTACTGCACCTGGAGATACCCTCCAGGTCTGCATTGTTAACTTGCGTCTCAGAAGCCTGTGGCAAACGTCTCTGGTGAAGACGTGCGAAACTCACTCTGCAGGCAGTGTGGAACTGTGAGGGACTGAGGGTCAGCTCAACTCTCAGCAGTAAGATGTTTTTGGACAAGGCGTTCAAATACCTACTCACGTATGGAACTTAGTATGTAGCACCAGTCTACCCCAGGAATTACTAAGAAATCGCTTGATTGAGCTTGGAGGCACTCGTCTTGTGTGCCGGGAGATTCCAATTACCTCTCCCAACACTTGCGTCAAGCAGCGAGCCTAGGCCTTTTGGAAGCGAAAGGGAGTGGCCGGCACGATGTAGGGTTACAGGCCATAAGCTCAACTCTCAGAAGTGTGTATGCATGGGAGGCAGATGTCTGCTACCCACTCGGACATGGGAGTTGGAACCTAGCTACACTCCTATTGAAGAAGGATGTTGGAAATCGCTGTATTCAACTCAGATACTCGGGAGTTCAGGCCCAATGCTTACACATGCTTTTCCCACAACCTATCCCAGCCACTAACATTAGGATGTTAGCAGCTGCGCCTACAGTCAGGCAGGATGCGGGACGGTTCTGCCCTGTCCTCAGCTCTCACAGGGAAGCATGCCTAGAAGCCAGCTCTCAACTAGCTGCATTCTTATGACAGTGTGAAGGTAGCAGTATTCTGAGTAAGGCGGTTCCGAGATTACCACTCTACTGCACCTGGAGATACCCTCCAGGTCTGCATTGTTAACTTGCGTCTCAGAAGCCTGTGGCAAACGTCTCTGGTGAAGACCTGCGAAACTCACTCTGCAGGCAGTGTGGAACTGTGAGGGACTGAGGGTGAGCTCAACTCTCAGAAGTAAGATGCTTTTGGACAAGGCGTTCAGCTACATTCTCACGTATGGAACTTAGTATGTAGCACCTGTCTACCCCAGGAATTACTAGGCAATCGCTGGAATGAGCTTGGAGGCACTAGTCTTGTGTGCCGGGAGATTCCAATTACCTCTCCCAACACTTCCGTCAAACAGCGAGCCTAGGCCTTTTAGAAGTGAAAGGAACCAGCAGGCTGGATGGGGAGGTACAGGCCTTAAGCTCAACTCTCAGAAGTGTGTATGCAGGGGAGACAGATGTCTGCTACCCACTCTGACATGGGAGTTGGAAACTAGCTACACTCTGATTGAAGAAGGCCATTGGAAATCGCTGTATTCAACTCAGATACACAGGAGTTCAGGCCCAATGCTTACACATGCTTTTCCCGCAACCTCTCTCAGCCACTAACATTAGGATGTTAGCAGCTGCGCCTACAGTCAGGCAGGATGCGGGTGGGTTCTGCCATGTCCTCAGCACTCCCAGGGAAGCATGCCTAGAAGCCAGCTCTCAACTAGCTGCATTCTTATGGCAGTGTGAAGGTAGCAGTATTCTGAGTCAGGAGGTTCCAAGATTACCACTCTACTGCACCTGGAGATACCCTCCAGGTCTGCATTGTTAACTTGCGTCTCAGAAGCCTGTGGCAAACGTCTCCGGTGAAGACCTGCGAAACTCACTCTGCAGGCAGTGTGGAACTGTGAGGGACTGAGGGTGAGCTCAACTCTCAGAAGTAAGATGCTTTTGGACAAGGCGTTCAGCTACCTTCTCACGTATGGAACTTAGTATGTAGCACCAGTCTACCACACGAATTACTAGGCAATCGCTGGAATGAGCTTGGAGGCACTAGTCTTGTGTGCCGGGAGATTCCAATTACCTCTCCCAACACTTCCGTCAAACAGCGAGCCTAGGCCTTTTAGAAGTGAAAGGAACCAGCAGGCTGGATGGGGAGGTACAGGCCTTAAGCTCAACTCTCAGAAGTGTGTATGCAGGGGAGACAGATGTCTGCTACCCACTCTGACATGGGAGTTGGAAACTACCTACACTCTGATTGAAGAAGGCCATTGGAAATCGCTGTATTTAACTCAGATACACAGGAGTTCAGGCCCAATGCTTACACATGCTTTTCCCGCAACCTCTCTCAGCCACTAACATTAGGATGTTAGCAGCTGCGCCTACAGTCAGGCAGGATGCGGGTGGGTTCTGCCATGTCCTCAGCACTCCCAGGGAAGCATGCCTAGAAGCCAGCTCTCAACTAGCTGCATTCTTATGGCAGGGTGAAGGTAGCAGTATTCTGAGTCAGGAGGTTCCAAGATTACCACTCTACTGCACCTGGAGATACCCTCCAGGTCTGCATTGTTAACTTGCGTCTCAGAAGCCTGTGGCAAACGTCTCTGGTGAAGACGTGCGAAACTCACTCTGCAGGCAGTGTGGAACTGTGAGGGACTGAGGGTGAGCTCAACTCTCAGAAGTAAGATGCTTTTGGACAAGGCGTTCAGCTACATTCTCACGTATGGAACTTAGTATGTAGCACCTGTCTACCCCAGGAATTACTAGGCAATCGCTGGAATGAGCTTGGAGGCACTAGTCTTGTGTGCCGGGAGATTCCAATTACCTCTCCCAACACTTCCGTCAAACAGCGAGCCTAGGCCTTTTAGAAGTGAAAGGAACCAGCAGGCTGGATGGGGAGGTACAGGCCTTAAGCTCAACTCTCAGAAGTGTGTATGCAGGGGAGACAGATGTCTGCTACCCACTCTGACATGGGAGTTGGAAACTACCTACACTCTGATTGAAGAAGGCCATTGGAAATCGCTGTATTCAACTCAGATACACAGGAGTTCAGGCCCAATGCTTACACATGCTTTTCCCGCAACCTCTCTCAGCCACTAACATTAGGATGTTAGCAGCTGCGCCTACAGTCAGGCAGGATGCGGGTGGGTTCTGCCCTGTCCTCAGCACTCCCAGGGAAGCATGCCTAGAAGCCAGCTCTCAACTAGCTGCATTCTTATGGCAGTGTGAAGGTAGCAGTATTCTGAGTCAGGAGGTTCCAAGATTACCACTCTACTGCACCTGGAGATACCCTCCAGGTCTGCATTGTTAACTTGCGTCTCAGAAGCCGGTGGCAAACGTCTCTGGTGAAGACGTCCGAAACTCACTCTGCAGGCAGTGTGGAACTGTGAGGGACTGAGGGTCAGCTCAACTCTCAGCAGTAAGATGTTTTTGGACAAGGCGTTCAAATACCTACTCACGTATGGAACTTAGTATGTAGCACCAGTCTACCCCAGGAATTACTGGGAAATCGCTTGATTGAGCTTGGAGGCACTCGTCTTGTGTGCCGGGAGATTCCAATTACCTCTCTCAACACTTGCGTCAAGCAGCGAGCCTAGGCCTTTTGGAAGCGAAAGGTAGCGGCAGGCACGATGTAGGGTTACAGGCCATAAGCTCAACTCTCAGAAGTGTGTATGCATGGGAGGCAGATGTCTGCTACCCACTCGGACATGGGAGTTGGAACCTAGCTACACTCCTATTGAAGAAGGATGTTGGAAATCGCTGTATTCAACTCAGATACTCGGAAGTTCAGGCCCAATGCTTACACATGCTTTTCCCACAACCTATCCCAGCCACTAACAGAAGGAGGTTAGCAGGTACGTCTACAGTCAGGCAGGATGCGGGAGGGTTCTGCCCTGTCCTCAGCTCTCACAGGGAAGCATGCCTAGAAGCCAGCTCTCAACTAGCTGCATTCTTATGACAGTGTGAAGGTAGCAGTATTCTGAGTAAGGCGGTTCCGAGATTACCACTCTACTGCACCTGGAGATACCCTCCAGGTCTGCATTGTTAACTTGCGTCTCAGAAGCCTGTGGCAAACGTCTCTGGTGAAGACGTGCGAAACTCACTCTGCAGGCAGTGTGGAACTGTGAGGGACTGAGGGTGAGCTCAACTCTCAGAAGTAAGATGCTTTTGGACAAGGCGTTCAGCTACATTCTCACGTATGGAACTTAGTATGTAGCACCTGTCTACCCCAGGAATTACTAGGCAATCGCTGGAATGAGCTTGGAGGCACTAGTCTTGTGTGCCGGGAGATTCCAATTACCTCTCCCAACACTTCCGTCAAACAGCGAGCCTAGGCCTTTTAGAAGTGAAAGGAACCAGCAGGCTGGATGGGGAGGTACAGGCCTTAAGCTCAACTCTCAGAAGTGTGTATGCAGGGGAGACAGATGTCTGCTACCCACTCTGACATGGGAGTTGGAAACTAGCTACACTCTGATTGAAGAAGGCCATTGGAAATCGCTGTATTCAACTCAGATACACAGGAGTTCAGGCCCAATGCTTACACATGCTTTTCCCGCAACCTCTCTCAGCCACTAACATTAGGATGTTAGCAGCTGCGCCTACAGTCAGGCAGGATGCGGGTGGGTTCTGCCCTGTCCTCAGCACTCCCAGGGAAGCATGCCTAGAAGCCAGCTCTCAACTAGCTGCATTCTTATGGCAGTGTGAAGGTAGCAGTATTCTGAGTCAGGAGGTTCCAAGATTACCACTCTACTGCACCTGGAGATACCCTCCAGGTCTGCATTGTTAACTTGCGTCTCAGAAGCCGGTGGCAAACGTCTCTGGTGAAGACGTCCGAAACTCACTCTGCAGGCAGTGTGGAACTGTGAGGGACTGAGGGTCAGCTCAACTCTCAGCAGTAAGATGTTTTTGGACAAGGCGTTCAAATACCTACTCACGTATGGAACTTAGTATGTAGCACCAGTCTACCCCCGGAATTACTGGGAAATCGCTTGATTGAGCTTGGAGGCACTCGTCTTGTGTGCCGGGAGATTCCAATTACCTCTCTCAACACTTGCGTCAAGCAGCGAGCCTAGGCCTTTTGGAAGCGAAAGGTAGCGGCAGGCACGATGTAGGGTTACAGGCCATAAGCTCAACTCTCAGAAGTGTGTATGCATGGGAGGCAGATGTCTGCTACCCACTCGGACATGGGAGTTGGAACCTAGCTACACTCCTATTGAAGAAGGATGTTGGAAATCGCTGTATTCAACTCAGATACTCGGAAGTTCAGGCCCAATGCTTACACATGCTTTTCCCACAACCTATCCCAGCCACTAACAGAAGGAGGTTAGCAGGTACGTCTACAGTCAGGCAGGATGCGGGAGGGTTCTGCCCTGTCCTCAGCTCTCACAGGGAAGCATGCCTAGAAGCCAGCTCTCAACTAGCTGCATTCTTATGACAGTGTGAAGGTAGCAGTATTCTGAGTAAGGCGGTTCCGAGATTACCACTCTACTGCACCTGGAGATACCCTCCAGGTCTGCATTGTTAACTTGCGTCTCAGAAGCCTGTGGCAAACGTCTCTGGTGAAGACGTGCGAAACTCACTCTGCAGGCAGTGTGGAACTGTGAGGGACTGAGGGTGAGCTCAACTCTCAGAAGTAAGATGCTTTTGGACAAGGCGTTCAGCTACATTCTCACGTATGGAACTTAGTATGTAGCACCTGTCTACCCCAGGAATTACTAGGCAATCGCTGGAATGAGCTTGGAGGCACTAGTCTTGTGTGCCGGGAGATTCCAATTACCTCTCCCAACACTTCCGTCAAACAGCGAGCCTAGGCCTTTTAGAAGTGAAAGGAACCAGCAGGCTGGATGGGGAGGTACAGGCCTTAAGCTCAACTCTCAGAAGTGTGTATGCAGGGGAGACAGATGTCTGCTACCCACTCTGACATGGGAGTTGGAAACTACCTACACTCTGATTGAAGAAGGCCATTGGAAATCGCTGTATTTAACTCAGATACACAGGAGTTCAGGCCCAATGCTTACACATGCTTTTCCCGCAACCTCTCTCAGCCACTAACATTAGGATGTTAGCAGCTGCGCCTACAGTCAGGCAGGATGCGGGTGGGTTCTGCCCTGTCCTCAGCACTCCCAGGGAAGCATGCCTAGAAGCCAGCTCTCAACTAGCTGCATTCTTATGGCAGTGTGAAGGTAGCAGTATTCTGAGTCAGGAGGTTCCAAGATTACCACTCTACTGCACCTGGAGATACCCTCCAGGTCTGCATTGTTAACTTGCGTCTCAGAAGCCTGTGGCAAACGTCTCTGGTGAAGACGTGCGAAACTCACTCTGCAGGCAGTGTGGAACTGTGAGGGACTGAGGGTGAGCTCAACTCTCAGAAGTAAGATGCTTTTGGACAAGGCGTTCAGCTACATTCTCACGTATGGAACTTAGTATGTAGCACCTGTCTACCCCAGGAATTACTAGGCAATCGCTGGAATGAGCTTGGAGGCACTAGTCTTGTGTGCCGGGAGATTCCAATTACCTCTCCCAACACTTCCGTCAAACAGCGAGCCTAGGCCTTTTAGAAGTGAAAGGAACCAGCAGGCTGGATGGGGAGGTACAGGCCTTAAGCTCAACTCTCAGAAGTGTGTATGCAGGGGAGACAGATGTCTGCTACCCACTCTGACATGGGAGTTGGAAACTAGCTACACTCTGATTGAAGAAGGCCATTGGAAATCGCTGTATTCAACTCAGATACACAGGAGTTCAGGCCCAATGCTTACACATGCTTTTCCCGCAACCTCTCTCAGCCACTAACATTAGGATGTTAGCAGCTGCGCCTACAGTCAGGCAGGATGCGGGTGGGTTCTGCCCTGTCCTCAGCACTCCCAGGGAAGCATGCCTAGAAGCCAGCTCTCAACTAGCTGCATTCTTATGGCAGTGTGAAGGTAGCAGTATTCTGAGTCAGGAGGTTCCAAGATTACCACTCTACTGCACCTGGAGATACCCTCCAGGTCTGCATTGTTAACTTGCGTCTCAGAAGCCGGTGGCAAACGTCTCTGGTGAAGACGTCCGAAACTCACTCTGCAGGCAGTGTGGAACTGTGAGGGACTGAGGGTCAGCTCAACTCTCAGCAGTAAGATGTTTTTGGACAAGGCGTTCAACTACCTACTCACGTATGGAACTTAGTATGTAGCACCAGTCTACCCCAGGAATTACTAGGAAATCGCTTGATTGAGCTTGGAGGCACTCGTCTTGTGTGCCGGGAGATTCCAATTACCTCTCTCAACACTTGCGTCAAGCAGCGAGCCTAGGCCTTTTGGAAGCGAAAGGTAGCGGCAGGCACGATGTAGGGTTACAGGCCATAAGCTCAACTCTCAGAAGTGTGTATGCATGGGAGGCAGATGTCTGCTACCCACTCGGACATGGGAGTTGGAACCTAGCTACACTCCTATTGAAGAAGGATGTTGGAAATCGCTGTATTCAACTCAGATACTCGGAAGTTCAGGCCCAATGCTTACACATGCTTTTCCCACAACCTATCCCAGCCACTAACAGAAGGAGGTTAGCAGGTACGTCTACAGTCAGGCAGGATGCGGGAGGGTTCTGCCCTGTCCTCAGCTCTCACAGGGAAGCATGCCTAGAAGCCAGCTCTCAACTAGCTGCATTCTTATGACAGTGTGAAGGTAGCAGTATTCTGAGTAAGGCGGTTCCGAGATTACCACTCTACTGCACCTGGAGATACCCTCCAGGTCTGCATTGTTAACTTGCGTCTCAGAAGCCTGTGGCAAACGTCTCTGGTGAAGACGTGCGAAACTCACTCTGCAGGCAGTGTGGAACTGTGAGGGACTGAGGGTGAGCTCAACTCTCAGAAGTAAGATGCTTTTGGACAAGGCGTTCAGCTACATTCTCACGTATGGAACTTAGTATGTAGCACCTGTCTACCCCAGGAATTACTAGGCAATCGCTGGAATGAGCTTGGAGGGACTAGTCTTGTGTGCCGGGAGATTCCAATTACCTCTCCCAACACTTCCGTCAAACAGCGAGCCTAGGCCTTTTAGAAGTGAAAGGAACCAGCAGGCTGGATGGGGAGGTACAGGCCTTAAGCTCAACTCTCAGAAGTGTGTATGCAGGGGAGACAGATGTCTGCTACCCACTCTGACATGGGAGTTGGAAACTACCTACACTCTGATTGAAGAAGGCCATTGGAAATCGCTGTATTTAACTCAGATACACAGGAGTTCAGGCCCAATGCTTACACATGCTTTTCCCGCAACCTCTCTCAGCCACTAACATTAGGATGTTAGCAGCTGCGCCTACAGTCAGGCAGGATGCGGGTGGGTTCTGCCATGTCCTCAGCACTCCCAGGGAAGCATGCCTAGAAGCCAGCTCTCAACTAGCTGCATTCTTATGGCAGTGTGAAGGTAGCAGTATTCTGAGTCAGGAGGTTCCAAGATTACCACTCTACTGCACCTGGAGATACCCTCCAGGTCTGCATTGTTAACTTGCGTCTCAGAAGCCTGTGGCAAACGTCTCCGGTGAAGACCTGCAAAACTCACTCTGCAGGCAGTGTGGAACTGTGAGGGACTGAGGGTGAGCTCAACTCTCAGAAGTAAGATGCTTTTGGACAAGGCGTTCAGCTACCTTCTCACGTATGGAACTTAGTATGTAGCACCAGTCTACCACACGAATTACTAGGCAATCGCTGGAATGAGCTTGGAGGCCCTAGTCTTGTGTGCCGGGAGATTCCAATTACCTCTCCCAACACTTCCGTCAAACAGCGAGCCTAGGCCTTTTAGAAGTGAAAGGAACCAGCAGGCTGGATGGGGAGGTACAGGCCTTAAGCTCAACTCTCAGAAGTGTGTATGCAGGGGAGACAGATGTCTGCTACCCACTCTGACATGGGAGTTGGAAACTAGCTACACTCTGATTGAAGAAGGCCATTGGAAATCGCTGTATTCAACTCAGATACACAGGAGTTCAGGCCCAATGCTTACACATGCTTTTCCCGCAACCTCTCTCAGCCACTAACATTAGGATGTTAGCAGCTGCGCCTACAGTCAGGCAGGATGCGGGTGGGTTCTGCCCTGTCCTCAGCACTCCCAGGGAAGCATGCCTAGAAGCCAGCTCTCAACTAGCTGCATTCTTATGGCAGTGTGAAGGTAGCAGTATTCTGAGTCAGGAGGTTCCAAGATTACCACTCTACTGCACCTGGAGATACCCTCCAGGTCTGCATTGTTAACTTGCGTCTCAGAAGCCGGTGGCAAACGTCTCTGGTGAAGACGTCCGAAACTCACTCTGCAGGCAGTGTGGAACTGTGAGGGACTGAGGGTCAGCTCAACTCTCAGCAGTAAGATGTTTTTGGACAAGGCGTTCAAATACCTACTCACGTATGGAACTTAGTATGTAGCACAAGTCTACCCCAGGAATTACTGGGAAATCGCTGGATTGAGCTTGGAGGCACTCGTCTTGTGTGCCGGGAGATTCCAATTACCTCTCTCAACACTTGCGTCAAGCAGCGAGCCTAGGCCTTTTGGAAGCGAAAGGTAGCGGCAGGCACGATGTAGGGTTACAGGCCATAAGCTCAACTCTCAGAAGTGTGTATGCATGGGAGGCAGATGTCTGCTACCCACTCGGACATGGGAGTTGGAACCTAGCTACACTCCTATTGAAGAAGGATGTTGGAAATCGCTGTATTCAACTCAGATACTCGGAAGTTCAGGCCCAATGCTTACACATGCTTTTCCCACAACCTATCCCAGCCACTAACAGAAGGAGGTTAGCAGGTACGTCTACAGTCAGGCAGGATGCGGGAGGGTTCTGCCCTGTCCTCAGCTCTCACAGGGAAGCATGCCTAGAAGCCAGCTCTCAACTAGCTGCATTCTTATGACAGTGTGAAGGTAGCAGTATTCTGAGTAAGGCGGTTCCGAGATTACCACTCTACTGCACCTGGAGATACCCTCCAGGTCTGCATTGTTAACTTGCGTCTCAGAAGCCTGTGGCAAACGTCTCTGGTGAAGACGTGCGAAACTCACTCTGCAGGCAGTGTGGAACTGTGAGGGACTGAGGGTGAGCTCAACTCTCAGAAGTAAGATGCTTTTGGACAAGGCGTTCAGCTACATTCTCACGTATGGAACTTAGTATGTAGCACCTGTCTACCCCAGGAATTACTAGGCAATCGCTGGAATGAGCTTGGAGGCACTAGTCTTGTGTGCCGGGAGATTCCAATTACCTCTCCCAACACTTCCGTCAAACAGCGAGCCTAGGCCTTTTAGAAGTGAAAGGAACCAGCAGGCTGGATGGGGAGGTACAGGCCTTAAGCTCAACTCTCAGAAGTGTGTATGCAGGGGAGACAGATGTCTGCTACCCACTCTGACATGGGAGTTGGAAACTACCTACACTCTGATTGAAGAAGGCCATTGGAAATCGCTGTATTTAACTCAGATACACAGGAGTTCAGGCCCAATGCTTACACATGCTTTTCCCGCAACCTCTCTCAGCCACTAACATTAGGATGTTAGCAGCTGCGCCTACAGTCAGGCAGGATGCGGGTGGGTTCTGCCATGTCCTCAGCACTCCCAGGGAAGCATGCCTAGAAGCCAGCTCTCAACTAGCTGCATTCTTATGGCAGGGTGAAGGTAGCAGTATTCTGAGTCAGGAGGTTCCAAGATTACCACTCTACTGCACCTGGAGATACCCTCCAGGTCTGCATTGTTAACTTGCGTCTCAGAAGCCTGTGGCAAACGTCTCCGGTGAAGACCTGCAAAACTCACTCTGCAGGCAGTGTGGAACTGTGAGGGACTGAGGGTGAGCTCAACTCTCAGAAGTAAGATGCTTTTGGACAAGGCGTTCAGCTACCTTCTCACGTATGGAACTTAGTATGTAGCACCAGTCTACCACACGAATTACTAGGCAATCGCTGGAATGAGCTTGGAGGCCCTAGTCTTGTGTGCCGGGAGATTCCAATTACCTCTCCCAACACTTCCGTCAAACAGCGAGCCTAGGCCTTTTAGAAGTGAAAGGAACCAGCAGGCTGGATGGGGAGGTACAGGCCTTAAGCTCAACTCTCAGAAGTGTGTATGCAGGGGAGACAGATGTCTGCTACCCACTCTGACATGGGAGTTGGAAACTAGCTACACTCTGATTGAAGAAGGCCATTGGAAATCGCTGTATTCAACTCAGATACACAGGAGTTCAGGCCCAATGCTTACACATGCTTTTCCCGCAACCTCTCTCAGCCACTAACATTAGGATGTTAGCAGCTGCGCCTACAGTCAGGCAGGATGCGGGTGGGTTCTGCCCTGTCCTCAGCACTCCCAGGGAAGCATGCCTAGAAGCCAGCTCTCAACTAGCTGCATTCTTATGGCAGTGTGAAGGTAGCAGTATTCTGAGTCAGGAGGTTCCAAGATTACCACTCTACTGCACCTGGAGATACCCTCCAGGTCTGCATTGTTAACTTGCGTCTCAGAAGCCGGTGGCAAACGTCTCTGGTGAAGACGTCCGAAACTCACTCTGCAGGCAGTGTGGAACTGTGAGGGACTGAGGGTCAGCTCAACTCTCAGCAGTAAGATGTTTTTGGACAAGGCGTTCAAATACCTACTCACGTATGGAACTTAGTATGTAGCACAAGTCTACCCCAGGAATTACTGGGAAATCGTTGGATTGAGCTTGGAGGCACTCGTCTTGTGTGCCGGGAGATTCCAATTACCTCTCTCAACACTTGCGTCAAGCAGCGAGCCTAGGCCTTTTGGAAGCGAAAGGTAGCGGCAGGCACGATGTAGGGTTACAGGCCATAAGCTCAACTCTCAGAAGTGTGTATGCATGGGAGGCAGATGTCTGCTACCCACTCGGACATGGGAGTTGGAACCTAGCTACACTCCTATTGAAGAAGGATGTTGGAAATCGCTGTATTCAACTCAGATACTCGGAAGTTCAGGCCCAATGCTTACACATGCTTTTCCCACAACCTATCCCAGCCACTAACAGAAGGAGGTTAGCAGGTACGTCTACAGTCAGGCAGGATGCGGGAGGGTTCTGCCCTGTCCTCAGCTCTCACAGGGAAGCATGCCTAGAAGCCAGCTCTCAACTAGCTGCATTCTTATGACAGTGTGAAGGTAGCAGTATTCTGAGTAAGGCGGTTCCGAGATTACCACTCTACTGCACCTGGAGATACCCTCCAGGTCTGCATTGTTAACTTGCGTCTCAGAAGCCTGTGGCAAACGTCTCTGGTGAAGACGTGCGAAACTCACTCTGCAGGCAGTGTGGAACTGTGAGGGACTGAGGGTGAGCTCAACTCTCAGAAGTAAGATGCTTTTGGACAAGGCGTTCAGCTACATTCTCACGTATGGAACTTAGTATGTAGCACCTGTCTACCACACGAATTACTAGGCAATCGCTGGAATGAGCTTGGAGGCACTAGTCTTGTGTGCCGGGAGATTCCAATTACCTCTCCCAACACTTCCGTCAAACAGCGAGCCTAGGCCTTTTAGAAGTGAAAGGAACCAGCAGGCTGGATGGGGAGGTACAGGCCTTAAGCTCAACTCTCAGAAGTGTGTATGCAGGGGAGACAGATGTCTGCTACCCACTCTGACATGGGAGTTGGAAACTACCTACACTCTGATTGAAGAAGGCCATTGGAAATCGCTGTATTTAACTCAGATACACAGGAGTTCAGGCCCAATGCTTACACATGCTTTTCCCGCAACCTCTCTCAGCCACTAACATTAGGATGTTAGCAGCTGCGCCTACAGTCAGGCAGGATGCGGGTGGGTTCTGCCATGTCCTCAGCACTCCCAGGGAAGCATGCCTAGAAGCCAGCTCTCAACTAGCTGCATTCTTATGGCAGTGTGAAGGTAGCAGTATTCTGAGTCAGGAGGTTCCAAGATTACCACTCTACTGCACCTGGAGATACCCTCCAGGTCTGCATTGTTAACTTGCGTCTCAGAAGCCTGTGGCAAACGTCTCCGGTGAAGACCTGCAAAACTCACTCTGCAGGCAGTGTGGAACTGTGAGGGACTGAGGGTGAGCTCAACTCTCAGAAGTAAGATGCTTTTGGACAAGGCGTTCAGCTACCTTCTCACGTATGGAACTTAGTATGTAGCACCAGTCTACCACACGAATTACTAGGCAATCGCTGGAATGAGCTTGGAGGCCCTAGTCTTGTGTGCCGGGAGATTCCAATTACCTCTCCCAACACTTCCGTCAAACAGCGAGCCTAGGCCTTTTAGAAGTGAAAGGAACCAGCAGGCTGGATGGGGAGGTACAGGCCTTAAGCTCAACTCTCAGAAGTGTGTATGCAGGGGAGACAGATGTCTGCTACCCACTCTGACATGGGAGTTGGAAACTAGCTACACTCTGATTGAAGAAGGCCATTGGAAATCGCTGTATTCAACTCAGATACACAGGAGTTCAGGCCCAATGCTTACACATGCTTTTCCCGCAACCTCTCTCAGCCACTAACATTAGGATGTTAGCAGCTGCGCCTACAGTCAGGCAGGATGCGGGTGGGTTCTGCCCTGTCCTCAGCACTCCCAGGGAAGCATGCCTAGAAGCCAGCTCTCAACTAGCTGCATTCTTATGGCAGTGTGAAGGTAGCAGTATTCTGAGTCAGGAGGTTCCAAGATTACCACTCTACTGCACCTGGAGATACCCTCCAGGTCTGCATTGTTAACTTGCGTCTCAGAAGCCGGTGGCAAACGTCTCTGGTGAAGACGTCCGAAACTCACTCTGCAGGCAGTGTGGAACTGTGAGGGACTGAGGGTCAGCTCAACTCTCAGCAGTAAGATGTTTTTGGACAAGGCGTTCAAATACCTACTCACGTATGGAACTTAGTATGTAGCACAAGTCTACCCCAGGAATTACTGGGAAATCGCTTGATTGAGCTTGGAGGCACTCGTCTTGTGTGCCGGGAGATTCCAATTACCTCTCTCAACACTTGCGTCAAGCAGCGAGCCTAGGCCTTTTGGAAGCGAAAGGTAGCGGCAGGCACGATGTAGGGTTACAGGCCATAAGCTCAACTCTCAGAAGTGTGTATGCATGGGAGGCAGATGTCTGCTACCCACTCGGACATGGGAGTTGGAACCTAGCTACACTCCTATTGAAGAAGGATGTTGGAAATCGCTGTATTCAACTCAGATACTCGGAAGTTCAGGCCCAATGCTTACACATGCTTTTCCCACAACCTATCCCAGCCACTAACAGAAGGAGGTTAGCAGGTACGTCTACAGTCAGGCAGGATGCGGGAGGGTTCTGCCCTGTCCTCAGCTCTCACAGGGAAGCATGCCTAGAAGCCAGCTCTCAACTAGCTGCATTCTTATGACAGTGTGAAGGTAGCAGTATTCTGAGTAAGGCGGTTCCGAGATTACCACTCTACTGCACCTGGAGATACCCTCCAGGTCTGCATTGTTAACTTGCGTCTCAGAAGCCTGTGGCAAACGTCTCTGGTGAAGACGTGCGAAACTCACTCTGCAGGCAGTGTGGAACTGTGAGGGACTGAGGGTGAGCTCAACTCTCAGAAGTAAGATGCTTTTGGACAAGGCGTTCAGCTACATTCTCACGTATGGAACTTAGTATGTAGCACCTGTCTACCCCAGGAATTACTAGGCAATCGCTGGAATGAGCTTGGAGGCACTAGTCTTGTGTGCCGGGAGATTCCAATTACCTCTCCCAACACTTCCGTCAAACAGCGAGCCTAGGCCTTTTAGAAGTGAAAGGAACCAGCAGGCTGGATGGGGAGGTACAGGCCTTAAGCTCAACTCTCAGAAGTGTGTATGCAGGGGAGACAGATGTCTGCTACCCACTCTGACATGGGAGTTGGAAACTAGCTACACTCTGATTGAAGAAGGCCATTGGAAATCGCTGTATTCAACTCAGATACACAGGAGTTCAGGCCCAATGCTTACACATGCTTTTCCCGCAACCTCTCTCAGCCACTAACATTAGGATGTTAGCAGCTGCGCCTACAGTCAGGCAGGATGCGGGTGGGTTCTGCCCTGTCCTCAGCACTCCCAGGGAAGCATGCCTAGAAGCCAGCTCTCAACTAGCTGCATTCTTATGGCAGTGTGAAGGTAGCAGTATTCTGAGTCAGGAGGTTCCAAGATTACCACTCTACTGCACCTGGAGATACCCTCCAGGTCTGCATTGTTAACTTGCGTCTCAGAAGCCGGTGGCAAACGTCTCTGGTGAAGACGTCCGAAACTCACTCTGCAGGCAGTGTGGAACTGTGAGGGACTGAGGGTCAGCTCAACTCTCAGCAGTAAGATGTTTTTGGACAAGGCGTTCAAATACCTACTCACGTATGGAACTTAGTATGTAGCACAAGTCTACCCCAGGAATTACTGGGAAATCGCTGGATTGAGCTTGGAGGCACTCGTCTTGTGTGCCGGGAGATTCCAATTACCTCTCTCAACACTTGCGTCAAGCAGCGAGCCTAGGCCTTTTGGAAGCGAAAGGTAGCGGCAGGCACGATGTAGGGTTACAGGCCATAAGCTCAACTCTCAGAAGTGTGTATGCATGGGAGGCAGATGTCTGCTACCCACTCGGACATGGGAGTTGGAACCTAGCTACACTCCTATTGAAGAAGGATGTTGGAAATCGCTGTATTCAACTCAGATACTCGGAAGTTCAGGCCCAATGCTTACACATGCTTTTCCCACAACCTATCCCAGCCACTAACAGAAGGAGGTTAGCAGGTACGTCTAGAGTCAGGCAGGATGCGGGAGGGTTCTGCCCTGTCCTCAGCTCTCACAGGGAAGCATGCCTAGAAGCCAGCTCTCAACTAGCTGCATTCTTATGACAGTGTGAAGGTAGCAGTATTCTGAGTAAGGCGGTTCCGAGATTACCACTCTACTGCACCTGGAGATACCCTCCAGGTCTGCATTGTTAACTTGCGTCTCAGAAGCCTGTGGCAAACGTCTCTGGTGAAGACGTGCGAAACTCACTCTGCAGGCAGTGTGGAACTGTGAGGGACTGAGGGTGAGCTCAACTCTCAGAAGTAAGATGCTTTTGGACAAGGCGTTCAGCTACATTCTCACGTATGGAACTTAGTATGTAGCACCTGTCTACCCCAGGAATTACTAGGCAATCGCTGGAATGAGCTTGGAGGCACTAGTCTTGTGTGCCGGGAGATTCCAATTACCTCTCCCAACACTTCCGTCAAACAGCGAGCCTAGGCCTTTTAGAAGTGAAAGGAACCAGCAGGCTGGATGGGGAGGTACAGGCCTTAAGCTCAACTCTCAGAAGTGTGTATGCAGGGGAGACAGATGTCTGCTACCCACTCTGACATGGGAGTTGGAAACTAGCTACACTCTGATTGAAGAAGGCCATTGGAAATCGCTGTATTCAACTCAGATACACAGGAGTTCAGGCCCAATGCTTACACATGCTTTTCCCGCAACCTCTCTCAGCCACTAACATTAGGATGTTAGCAGCTGCGCCTACAGTCAGGCAGGATGCGGGTGGGTTCTGCCCTGTCCTCAGCACTCCCAGGGAAGCATGCCTAGAAGCCAGCTCTCAACTAGCTGCATTCTTATGGCAGTGTGAAGGTAGCAGTATTCTGAGTCAGGAGGTTCCAAGATTACCACTCTACTGCACCTGGAGATACCCTCCAGGTCTGCATTGTTAACTTGCGTCTCAGAAGCCGGTGGCAAACGTCTCTGGTGAAGACGTCCGAAACTCACTCTGCAGGCAGTGTGGAACTGTGAGGGACTGAGGGTCAGCTCAACTCTCAGCAGTAAGATGTTTTTGGACAAGGCGTTCAAATACCTACTCACGTATGGAACTTAGTATGTAGCACAAGTCTACCCCAGGAATTACTGGGAAATCGCTGGATTGAGCTTGGAGGCACTCGTCTTGTGTGCCGGGAGATTCCAATTACCTCTCTCAACACTTGCGTCAAGCAGCGAGCCTAGGCCTTTTGGAAGCGAAAGGTAGCGGCAGGCACGATGTAGGGTTACAGGCCATAAGCTCAACTCTCAGAAGTGTGTATGCATGGGAGGCAGATGTCTGCTACCCACTCGGACATGGGAGTTGGAACCTAGCTACACTCCTATTGAAGAAGGATGTTGGAAATCGCTGTATTCAACTCAGATACTCGGGAGTTCAGGCCCAATGCTTACACATGCTTTTCCCACAACCTATCCCAGCCACTAACAGAAGGAGGTTAGCAGGTACGTCTACAGTCAGGCAGGATGCGGGAGGGTTCTGCCCTGTCCTCAGCTCTCACAGGGAAGCATGCCTAGAAGCCAGCTCTCAACTAGCTGCATTCTTATGACAGTGTGAAGGTAGCAGTATTCTGAGTAAGGCGGTTCCGAGATTACCACTCTACTGCACCTGGAGATACCCTCCAGGTCTGCATTGTTAACTTGCGTCTCAGAAGCCTGTGGCAAACGTCTCTGGTGAAGACGTGCTAAACTCACTCTGCAGGCAGTGTGGAACTGTGAGGGACTGAGGGTGAGCTCAACTCTCAGAAGTAAGATGCTTTTGGACAAGGCGTTCAGCTACATTCTCACGTATGGAACTTAGTATGTAGCACCTGTCTACCACACGAATTACTAGGCAATCGCTGGAATGAGCTTGGAGGCACTAGTCTTGTGTGCCGGGAGATTCCAATTACCTCTCCCAACACTTCCGTCAAACAGCGAGCCTAGGCCTTTTAGAAGTGAAAGGAACCAGCAGGCTGGATGGGGAGGTACAGGCCTTAAGCTCAACTCTCAGAAGTGTGTATGCAGGGGAGACAGATGTCTGCTACCCACTCTGACATGGGAGTTGGAAACTACCTACACTCTGATTGAAGAAGGCCATTGGAAATCGCTGTATTTAACTCAGATACACAGGAGTTCAGGCCCAATGCTTACACATGCTTTTCCCGCAACCTCTCTCAGCCACTAACATTAGGATGTTAGCAGCTGCGCCTACAGTCAGGCAGGATGCGGGTGGGTTCTGCCATGTCCTCAGCACTCCCAGGGAAGCATGCCTAGAAGCCAGCTCTCAACTAGCTGCATTCTTATGGCAGTGTGAAGGTAGCAGTATTCTGAGTCAGGAGGTTCCAAGATTACCACTCTACTGCACCTGGAGATACCCTCCAGGTCTGCATTGTTAACTTGCGTCTCAGAAGCCTGTGGCAAACGTCTCCGGTGAAGACCTGCAAAACTCACTCTGCAGGCAGTGTGGAACTGTGAGGGACTGAGGGTGAGCTCAACTCTCAGAAGTAAGATGCTTTTGGACAAGGCGTTCAGCTACCTTCTCACGTATGGAACTTAGTATGTAGCACCAGTCTACCACACGAATTACTAGGCAATCGCTGGAATGAGCTTGGAGGCCCTAGTCTTGTGTGCCGGGAGATTCCAATTACCTCTCCCAACACTTCCGTCAAACAGCGAGCCTAGGCCTTTTAGAAGTGAAAGGAACCAGCAGGCTGGATGGGGAGGTACAGGCCTTAAGCTCAACTCTCAGAAGTGTGTATGCAGGGGAGACAGATGTCTGCTACCCACTCTGACATGGGAGTTGGAAACTAGCTACACTCTGATTGAAGAAGGCCATTGGAAATCGCTGTATTCAACTCAGATACACAGGAGTTCAGGCCCAATGCTTACACATGCTTTTCCCGCAACCTCTCTCAGCCACTAACATTAGGATGTTAGCAGCTGCGCCTACAGTCAGGCAGGATGCGGGTGGGTTCTGCCCTGTCCTCAGCACTCCCAGGGAAGCATGCCTAGAAGCCAGCTCTCAACTAGCTGCATTCTTATGGCAGTGTGAAGGTAGCAGTATTCTGAGTCAGGAGGTTCCAAGATTACCACTCTACTGCACCTGGAGATACCCTCCAGGTCTGCATTGTTAACTTGCGTCTCAGAAGCCGGTGGCAAACGTCTCTGGTGAAGACGTGCGAAACTCACTCTGCAGGCAGTGTGGAACTGTGAGGGACTGAGGGTCAGCTCAACTCTCAGCAGTAAGATGTTTTTGGACAAGGCGTTCAAATACCTACTCACGTATGGAACTTAGTATGTAGCACAAGTCTACCCCAGGAATTACTGGGAAATCGCTTGATTGAGCTTGGAGGCACTCGTCTTGTGTGCCGGGAGATTCCAATTACCTCTCTCAACACTTGCGTCAAGCAGCGAGCCTAGGCCTTTTGGAAGCGAAAGGTAGCGGCAGGCACGATGTAGGGTTACAGGCCATAAGCTCAACTCTCAGAAGTGTGTATGCATGGGAGGCAGATGTCTGCTACCCACTCGGACATGGGAGTTGGAACCTAGCTACACTCCTATTGAAGAAGGATGTTGGAAATCGCTGTATTCAACTCAGATACTCGGAAGTTCAGGCCCAATGCTTACACATGCTTTTCCCACAACCTATCCCAGCCACTAACAGAAGGAGGTTAGCAGGTACGTCTAGAGTCAGGCAGGATGCGGGAGGGTTCTGCCCTGTCCTCAGCTCTCACAGGGAAGCATGCCTAGAAGCCAGCTCTCAACTAGCTGCATTCTTATGACAGTGTGAAGGTAGCAGTATTCTGAGTAAGGCGGTTCCGAGATTACCACTCTACTGCACCTGGAGATACCCTCCAGGTCTGCATTGTTAACTTGCGTCTCAGAAGCCTGTGGCAAACGTCTCTGGTGAAGACGTGCGAAACTCACTCTGCAGGCAGTGTGGAACTGTGAGGGACTGAGGGTGAGCTCAACTCTCAGAAGTAAGATGCTTTTGGACAAGGCGTTCAGCTACATTCTCACGTATGGAACTTAGTATGTAGCACCTGTCTACCCCAGGAATTACTAGGCAATCGCTGGAATGAGCTTGGAGGCACTAGTCTTGTGTGCCGGGAGATTCCAATTACCTCTCCCAACACTTCCGTCAAACAGCGAGCCTAGGCCTTTTAGAAGTGAAAGGAACCAGCAGGCTGGATGGGGAGGTACAGGCCTTAAGCTCAACTCTCAGAAGTGTGTATGCAGGGGAGACAGATGTCTGCTACCCACTCTGACATGGGAGTTGGAAACTACCTACACTCTGATTGAAGAAGGCCATTGGAAATCGCTGTATTTAACTCAGATACACAGGAGTTCAGGCCCAATGCTTACACATGCTTTTCCCGCAACCTCTCTCAGCCACTAACATTAGGATGTTAGCAGCTGCGCCTACAGTCAGGCAGGATGCGGGTGGGTTCTGCCATGTCCTCAGCACTCCCAGGGAAGCATGCCTAGAAGCCAGCTCTCAACTAGCTGCATTCTTATGGCAGGGTGAAGGTAGCAGTATTCTGAGTCAGGAGGTTCCAAGATTACCACTCTACTGCACCTGGAGATACCCTCCAGGTCTGCATTGTTAACTTGCGTCTCAGAAGCCTGTGGCAAACGTCTCCGGTGAAGACCTGCAAAACTCACTCTGCAGGCAGTGTGGAACTGTGAGGGACTGAGGGTGAGCTCAACTCTCAGAAGTAAGATGCTTTTGGACAAGGCGTTCAGCTACCTTCTCACGTATGGAACTTAGTATGTAGCACCAGTCTACCACACGAATTACTAGGCAATCGCTGGAATGAGCTTGGAGGCCCTAGTCTTGTGTGCCGGGAGATTCCAATTACCTCTCCCAACACTTCCGTCAAACAGCGAGCCTAGGCCTTTTAGAAGTGAAAGGAACCAGCAGGCTGGATGGGGAGGTACAGGCCTTAAGCTCAACTCTCAGAAGTGTGTATGCAGGGGAGACAGATGTCTGCTACCCACTCTGACATGGGAGTTGGAAACTAGCTACACTCTGATTGAAGAAGGCCATTGGAAATCGCTGTATTCAACTCAGATACACAGGAGTTCAGGCCCAATGCTTACACATGCTTTTCCCGCAACCTCTCTCAGCCACTAACATTAGGATGTTAGCAGCTGCGCCTACAGTCAGGCAGGATGCGGGTGGGTTCTGCCCTGTCCTCAGCACTCCCAGGGAAGCATGCCTAGAAGCCAGCTCTCAACTAGCTGCATTCTTATGGCAGTGTGAAGGTAGCAGTATTCTGAGTCAGGAGGTTCCAAGATTACCACTCTACTGCACCTGGAGATACCCTCCAGGTCTGCATTGTTAACTTGCGTCTCAGAAGCCGGTGGCAAACGTCTCTGGTGAAGACGTGCGAAACTCACTCTGCAGGCAGTGTGGAACTGTGAGGGACTGAGGGTCAGCTCAACTCTCAGCAGTAAGATGTTTTTGGACAAGGCGTTCAAATACCTACTCACGTATGGAACTTAGTATGTAGCACAAGTCTACCCCAGGAATTACTGGGAAATCGCTTGATTGAGCTTGGAGGCACTCGTCTTGTGTGCCGGGAGATTCCAATTACCTCTCTCAACACTTGCGTCAAGCAGCGAGCCTAGGCCTTTTGGAAGCGAAAGGTAGCGGCAGGCACGATGTAGGGTTACAGGCCATAAGCTCAACTCTCAGAAGTGTGTATGCATGGGAGGCAGATGTCTGCTACCCACTCGGACATGGGAGTTGGAACCTAGCTACACTCCTATTGAAGAAGGATGTTGGAAATCGCTGTATTCAACTCAGATACTCGGAAGTTCAGGCCCAATGCTTACACATGCTTTTCCCACAACCTATCCCAGCCACTAACAGAAGGAGGTTAGCAGGTACGTCTAGAGTCAGGCAGGATGCGGGAGGGTTCTGCCCTGTCCTCAGCTCTCACAGGGAAGCATGCCTAGAAGCCAGCTCTCAACTAGCTGCATTCTTATGACAGTGTGAAGGTAGCAGTATTCTGAGTAAGGCGGTTCCGAGATTACCACTCTACTGCACCTGGAGATACCCTCCAGGTCTGCATTGTTAACTTGCGTCTCAGAAGCCTGTGGCAAACGTCTCTGGTGAAGACGTGCGAAACTCACTCTGCAGGCAGTGTGGAACTGTGAGGGACTGAGGGTGAGCTCAACTCTCAGAAGTAAGATGCTTTTGGACAAGGCGTTCAGCTACATTCTCACGTATGGAACTTAGTATGTAGCACCTGTCTACCCCAGGAATTACTAGGCAATCGCTGGAATGAGCTTGGAGGCACTAGTCTTGTGTGCCGGGAGATTCCAATTACCTCTCCCAACACTTCCGTCAAACAGCGAGCCTAGGCCTTTTAGAAGTGAAAGGAACCAGCAGGCTGGATGGGGAGGTACAGGCCTTAAGCTCAACTCTCAGAAGTGTGTATGCAGGGGAGACAGATGTCTGCTACCCACTCTGACATGGGAGTTGGAAACTACCTACACTCTGATTGAAGAAGGCCATTGGAAATCGCTGTATTTAACTCAGATACACAGGAGTTCAGGCCCAATGCTTACACATGCTTTTCCCGCAACCTCTCTCAGCCACTAACATTAGGATGTTAGCAGCTGCGCCTACAGTCAGGCAGGATGCGGGTGGGTTCTGCCATGTCCTCAGCACTCCCAGGGAAGCATGCCTAGAAGCCAGCTCTCAACTAGCTGCATTCTTATGGCAGGGTGAAGGTAGCAGTATTCTGAGTCAGGAGGTTCCAAGATTACCACTCTACTGCACCTGGAGATACCCTCCAGGTCTGCATTGTTAACTTGCGTCTCAGAAGCCTGTGGCAAACGTCTCCGGTGAAGACCTGCAAAACTCACTCTGCAGGCAGTGTGGAACTGTGAGGGACTGAGGGTGAGCTCAACTCTCAGAAGTAAGATGCTTTTGGACAAGGCGTTCAGCTACCTTCTCACGTATGGAACTTAGTATGTAGCACCAGTCTACCACACGAATTACTAGGCAATCGCTGGAATGAGCTTGGAGGCCCTAGTCTTGTGTGCCGGGAGATTCCAATTACCTCTCCCAACACTTCCGTCAAACAGCGAGCCTAGGCCTTTTAGAAGTGAAAGGAACCAGCAGGCTGGATGGGGAGGTACAGGCCTTAAGCTCAACTCTCAGAAGTGTGTATGCAGGGGAGACAGATGTCTGCTACCCACTCTGACATGGGAGTTGGAAACTAGCTACACTCTGATTGAAGAAGGCCATTGGAAATCGCTGTATTCAACTCAGATACACAGGAGTTCAGGCCCAATGCTTACACATGCTTTTCCCGCAACCTCTCTCAGCCACTAACATTAGGATGTTAGCAGCTGCGCCTACAGTCAGGCAGGATGCGGGTGGGTTCTGCCCTGTCCTCAGCACTCCCAGGGAAGCATGCCTAGAAGCCAGCTCTCAACTAGCTGCATTCTTATGGCAGTGTGAAGGTAGCAGTATTCTGAGTCAGGAGGTTCCAAGATTACCACTCTACTGCACCTGGAGATACCCTCCAGGTCTGCATTGTTAACTTGCGTCTCAGAAGCCGGTGGCAAACGTCTCTGGTGAAGACGTGCGAAACTCACTCTGCAGGCAGTGTGGAACTGTGAGGGACTGAGGGTCAGCTCAACTCTCAGCAGTAAGATGTTTTTGGACAAGGCGTTCAAATACCTACTCACGTATGGAACTTAGTATGTAGCACAAGTCTACCCCAGGAATTACTGGGAAATCGCTTGATTGAGCTTGGAGGCACTCGTCTTGTGTGCCGGGAGATTCCAATTACCTCTCTCAACACTTGCGTCAAGCAGCGAGCCTAGGCCTTTTGGAAGCGAAAGGTAGCGGCAGGCACGATGTAGGGTTACAGGCCATAAGCTCAACTCTCAGAAGTGTGTATGCATGGGAGGCAGATGTCTGCTACCCACTCGGACATGGGAGTTGGAACCTAGCTACACTCCTATTGAAGAAGGATGTTGGAAATCGCTGTATTCAACTCAGATACTCGGAAGTTCAGGCCCAATGCTTACACATGCTTTTCCCACAACCTATCCCAGCCACTAACAGAAGGAGGTTAGCAGGTACGTCTAGAGTCAGGCAGGATGCGGGAGGGTTCTGCCCTGTCCTCAGCTCTCACAGGGAAGCATGCCTAGAAGCCAGCTCTCAACTAGCTGCATTCTTATGACAGTGTGAAGGTAGCAGTATTCTGAGTAAGGCGGTTCCGAGATTACCACTCTACTGCACCTGGAGATACCCTCCAGGTCTGCATTGTTAACTTGCGTCTCAGAAGCCTGTGGCAAACGTCTCTGGTGAAGACGTGCGAAACTCACTCTGCAGGCAGTGTGGAACTGTGAGGGACTGAGGGTGAGCTCAACTCTCAGAAGTAAGATGCTTTTGGACAAGGCGTTCAGCTACATTCTCACGTATGGAACTTAGTATGTAGCACCTGTCTACCCCAGGAATTACTAGGCAATCGCTGGAATGAGCTTGGAGGCACTAGTCTTGTGTGCCGGGAGATTCCAATTACCTCTCCCAACACTTCCGTCAAACAGCGAGCCTAGGCCTTTTAGAAGTGAAAGGAACCAGCAGGCTGGATGGGGAGGTACAGGCCTTAAGCTCAACTCTCAGAAGTGTGTATGCAGGGGAGACAGATGTCTGCTACCCACTCTGACATGGGAGTTGGAAACTACCTACACTCTGATTGAAGAAGGCCATTGGAAATCGCTGTATTTAACTCAGATACACAGGAGTTCAGGCCCAATGCTTACACATGCTTTTCCCGCAACCTCTCTCAGCCACTAACATTAGGATGTTAGCAGCTGCGCCTACAGTCAGGCAGGATGCGGGTGGGTTCTGCCATGTCCTCAGCACTCCCAGGGAAGCATGCCTAGAAGCCAGCTCTCAACTAGCTGCATTCTTATGGCAGGGTGAAGGTAGCAGTATTCTGAGTCAGGAGGTTCCAAGATTACCACTCTACTGCACCTGGAGATACCCTCCAGGTCTGCATTGTTAACTTGCGTCTCAGAAGCCTGTGGCAAACGTCTCCGGTGAAGACCTGCAAAACTCACTCTGCAGGCAGTGTGGAACTGTGAGGGACTGAGGGTGAGCTCAACTCTCAGAAGTAAGATGCTTTTGGACAAGGCGTTCAGCTACCTTCTCACGTATGGAACTTAGTATGTAGCACCAGTCTACCACACGAATTACTAGGCAATCGCTGGAATGAGCTTGGAGGCCCTAGTCTTGTGTGCCGGGAGATTCCAATTACCTCTCCCAACACTTCCGTCAAACAGCGAGCCTAGGCCTTTTAGAAGTGAAAGGAACCAGCAGGCTGGATGGGGAGGTACAGGCCTTAAGCTCAACTCTCAGAAGTGTGTATGCAGGGGAGACAGATGTCTGCTACCCACTCTGACATGGGAGTTGGAAACTAGCTACACTCTGATTGAAGAAGGCCATTGGAAATCGCTGTATTCAACTCAGATACACAGGAGTTCAGGCCCAATGCTTACACATGCTTTTCCCGCAACCTCTCTCAGCCACTAACATTAGGATGTTAGCAGCTGCGCCTACAGTCAGGCAGGATGCGGGTGGGTTCTGCCCTGTCCTCAGCACTCCCAGGGAAGCATGCCTAGAAGCCAGCTCTCAACTAGCTGCATTCTTATGGCAGTGTGAAGGTAGCAGTATTCTGAGTCAGGAGGTTCCAAGATTACCACTCTACTGCACCTGGAGATACCCTCCAGGTCTGCATTGTTAACTTGCGTCTCAGAAGCCGGTGGCAAACGTCTCTGGTGAAGACGTGCGAAACTCACTCTGCAGGCAGTGTGGAACTGTGAGGGACTGAGGGTCAGCTCAACTCTCAGCAGTAAGATGTTTTTGGACAAGGCGTTCAAATACCTACTCACGTATGGAACTTAGTATGTAGCACAAGTCTACCCCAGGAATTACTGGGAAATCGCTTGATTGAGCTTGGAGGCACTCGTCTTGTGTGCCGGGAGATTCCAATTACCTCTCTCAACACTTGCGTCAAGCAGCGAGCCTAGGCCTTTTGGAAGCGAAAGGTAGCGGCAGGCACGATGTAGGGTTACAGGCCATAAGCTCAACTCTCAGAAGTGTGTATGCATGGGAGGCAGATGTCTGCTACCCACTCGGACATGGGAGTTGGAACCTAGCTACACTCCTATTGAAGAAGGATGTTGGAAATCGCTGTATTCAACTCAGATACTCGGAAGTTCAGGCCCAATGCTTACACATGCTTTTCCCACAACCTATCCCAGCCACTAACAGAAGGAGGTTAGCAGGTACGTCTAGAGTCAGGCAGGATGCGGGAGGGTTCTGCCCTGTCCTCAGCTCTCACAGGGAAGCATGCCTAGAAGCCAGCTCTCAACTAGCTGCATTCTTATGACAGTGTGAAGGTAGCAGTATTCTGAGTAAGGCGGTTCCGAGATTACCACTCTACTGCACCTGGAGATACCCTCCAGGTCTGCATTGTTAACTTGCGTCTCAGAAGCCTGTGGCAAACGTCTCTGGTGAAGACGTGCGAAACTCACTCTGCAGGCAGTGTGGAACTGTGAGGGACTGAGGGTGAGCTCAACTCTCAGAAGTAAGATGCTTTTGGACAAGGCGTTCAGCTACATTCTCACGTATGGAACTTAGTATGTAGCACCTGTCTACCCCAGGAATTACTAGGCAATCGCTGGAATGAGCTTGGAGGCACTAGTCTTGTGTGCCGGGAGATTCCAATTACCTCTCCCAACACTTCCGTCAAACAGCGAGCCTAGGCCTTTTAGAAGTGAAAGGAACCAGCAGGCTGGATGGGGAGGTACAGGCCTTAAGCTCAACTCTCAGAAGTGTGTATGCAGGGGAGACAGATGTCTGCTACCCACTCTGACATGGGAGTTGGAAACTACCTACACTCTGATTGAAGAAGGCCATTGGAAATCGCTGTATTTAACTCAGATACACAGGAGTTCAGGCCCAATGCTTACACATGCTTTTCCCGCAACCTCTCTCAGCCACTAACATTAGGATGTTAGCAGCTGCGCCTACAGTCAGGCAGGATGCGGGTGGGTTCTGCCATGTCCTCAGCACTCCCAGGGAAGCATGCCTAGAAGCCAGCTCTCAACTAGCTGCATTCTTATGGCAGGGTGAAGGTAGCAGTATTCTGAGTCAGGAGGTTCCAAGATTACCACTCTACTGCACCTGGAGATACCCTCCAGGTCTGCATTGTTAACTTGCGTCTCAGAAGCCTGTGGCAAACGTCTCCGGTGAAGACCTGCAAAACTCACTCTGCAGGCAGTGTGGAACTGTGAGGGACTGAGGGTGAGCTCAACTCTCAGAAGTAAGATGCTTTTGGACAAGGCGTTCAGCTACCTTCTCACGTATGGAACTTAGTATGTAGCACCAGTCTACCACACGAATTACTAGGCAATCGCTGGAATGAGCTTGGAGGCCCTAGTCTTGTGTGCCGGGAGACTCCAATTACCTCTCCCAACACTTCCGTCAAACAGCGAGCCTAGGCCTTTTAGAAGTGAAAGGAACCAGCAGGCTGGATGGGGAGGTACAGGCCTTAAGCTCAACTCTCAGAAGTGTGTATGCAGGGGAGACAGATGTCTGCTACCCACTCTGACATGGGAGTTGGAAACTAGCTACACTCTGATTGAAGAAGGCCATTGGAAATCGCTGTATTCAACTCAGATACACAGGAGTTCAGGCCCAATGCTTACACATGCTTTTCCCGCAACCTCTCTCAGCCACTAACATTAGGATGTTAGCAGCTGCGCCTACAGTCAGGCAGGATGCGGGTGGGTTCTGCCCTGTCCTCAGCACTCCCAGGGAAGCATGCCTAGAAGCCAGCTCTCAACTAGCTGCATTCTTATGGCAGTGTGAAGGTAGCAGTATTCTGAGTCAGGAGGTTCCAAGATTACCACTCTACTGCACCTGGAGATACCCTCCAGGTCTGCATTGTTAACTTGCGTCTCAGAAGCCGGTGGCAAACGTCTCTGGTGAAGACGTCCGAAACTCACTCTGCAGGCAGTGTGGAACTGTGAGGGACTGAGGGTCAGCTCAACTCTCAGCAGTAAGATGTTTTTGGACAAGGCGTTCAAATACCTACTCACGTATGGAACTTAGTATGTAGCACAAGTCTACCCCAGGAATTACTGGGAAATCGCTTGATTGAGCTTGGAGGCACTCGTCTTGTGTGCCGGGAGATTCCAATTACCTCTCTCAACACTTGCGTCAAGCAGCGAGCCTAGGCCTTTTGGAAGCGAAAGGTAGCGGCAGGCACGATGTAGGGTTACAGGCCATAAGCTCAACTCTCAGAAGTGTGTATGCATGGGAGGCAGATGTCTGCTACCCACTCGGACATGGGAGTTGGAACCTAGCTACACTCCTATTGAAGAAGGATGTTGGAAATCGCTGTATTCAACTCAGATACTCGGAAGTTCAGGCCCAATGCTTACACATGCTTTTCCCACAACCTATCCCAGCCACTAACAGAAGGAGGTTAGCAGGTACGTCTAGAGTCAGGCAGGATGCGGGAGGGTTCTGCCCTGTCCTCAGCTCTCACAGGGAAGCATGCCTAGAAGCCAGCTCTCAACTAGCTGCATTCTTAT
The DNA here is from genome assembly GCF_048164855.1 of Canis lupus baileyi. NCBI lineage: Eukaryota > Metazoa > Chordata > Mammalia > Carnivora > Canidae > Canis > Canis lupus. Next base: position 2,275,783 of record NC_132864.1, on the reverse strand, counting down.
GACAGTGTGAAGGTAGCAGTATTCTGAGTAAGGCGGTTCCGAGATTACCACTCTACTGCACCTGGAGATACCCTCCAGGTCTGCATTGTTAACTTGCGTCTCAGAAGCCTGTGGCAAACGTCTCTGGTGAAGACGTGCGAAACTCACTCTGCAGGCAGTGTGGAACTGTGAGGGACTGAGGGTGAGCTCAACTCTCAGAAGTAAGATGCTTTTGGACAAGGCGTTCAGCTACATTCTCACGTATGGAACTTAGTATGTAGCACCTGTCTACCCCAGGAATTACTAGGCAATCGCTGGAATGAGCTTGGAGGCACTAGTCTTGTGTGCCGGGAGATTCCAATTACCTCTCCCAACACTTCCGTCAAACAGCGAGCCTAGGCCTTTTAGAAGTGAAAGGAACCAGCAGGCTGGATGGGGAGGTACAGGCCTTAAGCTCAACTCTCAGAAGTGTGTATGCAGGGGAGACAGATGTCTGCTACCCACTCTGACATGGGAGTTGGAAACTACCTACACTGTGATTGAAGAAGGCCATTGGAAATCGCTGTATTTAACTCAGATACACAGGAGTTCAGGCCCAATGCTTACACATGCTTTTCCCGCAACCTCTCTCAGCCACTAACATTAGGATGTTAGCAGCTGCGCCTACAGTCAGGCAGGATGCGGGTGGGTTCTGCCATGTCCTCAGCACTCCCAGGGAAGCATGCCTAGAAGCCAGCTCTCAACTAGCTGCATTCTTATGGCAGGGTGAAGGTAGCAGTATTCTGAGTCAGGAGGTTCCAAGATTACCACTCTACTGCACCTGGAGATACCCTCCAGGTCTGCATTGTTAACTTGCGTCTCAGAAGCCTCTGGCAAACATCTCTGGTGAAGACGTCCGAAACTCACTCTGCAGGCAGTGTGGAACTGTGAGGGACTGAGGGTGAGCTCAACTCTCAGCAGTAAGATGTTTTTGGACAAGGCGTTCAACTACCTACTCACGTATGGAACTTAGTATGTAGCACCAGTCTACCCCAGGAATTACTAGGAAATCGCTTGATTGAGCTTGGAGGCACTCGTCTTGTGTGCCGGGAGATTCCAGTTACCTCTCCCAACACTTGCGTCAAGCAGCGAGCCTAGGCCTTTTGGAAGCGAAAGGTAGCGGCAGGCAGGATGTTGGGTTACAGGCCATAAGCTCAACTCTCAGAAGTGTGTATGCATGGGTGGCAGATGTCTGCTACCCACTCGGACATGGGAGTTGGAACCTAGCTACACTCCTATTGAAGAAGGACTTTGGAAATCGCTGTATTCAACTCAGATACACGGGAGTTCAGGCCCAATGCTTACACATGCTTTTCCCACAAACTATCCCAGCCACTAACAGAAGGAGGTTAGCAGGTAAGTCTACAGTCAGGCAGGATGCGGGAGGGTCCTGCCCTGTCCTCAGCTCTCACAGGGAAGCATGCCTTGAAGCCAGCTCTCAACTAGCTGCATTCTTATGACAGTGTGAAGGTAGCAGTATTCTGAGTAAGGAGGTTCCCAGATTACCACTCTACTGCACCTGGAGATACTCTCCAGGTCTGCATTGTTAACTTGCGTCTCAGAAGCCTCTGGCAAACGTCTCTGGTGAAGAGGTGCGAAACTCACTCTGCAGGCAGTGTGGAACTGTGAGGGACTGAGGGTGAGCTCAACTCTCAGCAGTAAGATGATTTTGGACAAGGCGTTCAGCTACCTTCTCACATATGGAACTTAGTATGTAGCACCAGTCTACCCCAGGAATTACTGGGAAATCGCTGGATTGAGCTTGGAGGCACTAGTCTTGTTGCCGGGAGATTCCAGTTACCTCTCCCAACACTTCGGTGAAGCAGCGAGCCTAGGCCTTTTGGAAGCGAAAGCTAGCTGCAGGAAGGAGGTAGGGATACAGGCCATAAGCTCAACTCTCAGATGTGTGTGCATGGGAGGCAGATGTCTGCTACCCACTCGTACATGCGAGTGGGAACCTACTACACTCTGATGAAAAAGGACTTTGGAAATCGCTGTATTCAACTCAGATACACGTGGGTTCAGGCACAACGATTCCACATGCTTTTCTCACAACCTTTCCCTGCCACTAACATGAGGACGTTAGCAGCTCCTTCTACAGTCAAGCAGGATGCGGGAGGGTTGTGCCCTGTCCTTAGCTCTCACAGGGAAGCATGTCTTGAAGCCAGCGGTCAACTAGCTGCATACTTATGGCAGGGTCAAGGTAGCAGTATTCTGAGACAGGAGGTTCCCAGATTACCACTCTACTGCACCTGGAGATACCCTCCAGGTCTGCATTGTTAACTTGCGTCTCAGAAGCCTGTGGCAAACGTCTCTGGTGAAGACCTGCGAAACTCACTCTGCAGGCAGTGTGGAACTGTGAGGGACTGAGGGTGAGCTCAACTCTCAGAAGTAAGATGCTTTTGGACAAGGCGTTCAGCTACATTCTCACGTATGGAACTTAGTAAGTAGCACCAGTCTACCCCAGGAATTACTAGGAAATCGCTTGATTGAGCCTGGAGGCACTCGTCTTGTGTGCCGGGAGATTCCAGTTACCTCTCCCAACACTTGCGTCAAGCAGCGAGCCTAGGCATTTTGGAAGCGAAAGGTAGCGGCAGGCAGGATGTTGGGTTACAGGCCATAAGCTCAACTCTCAGAAGTGTGTATGCATGGGTGGCAGATGTCTGCTACCCACTCGGACATGGGAGTTGGAACCTAGCTACACTCCTATTGAAGAAGGACTTTGGAAATCGCTGTATTCAACTCAGATACACGGGAGTTCAGGCCCAATGCTTACACATGCTTTTCCCACAAACTATCCCAGCCACTAACAGAAGGAGGTTAGCAGGTAAGTCTACAGTCAGGCAGGATGCGGGAGGGTCCTGCCCTGTCCTCAGCTCTCACAGGGAAGCATGCCTTGAAGCCAGCTCTCAACTAGCTGCATTCTTATGACAGTGTGAAGGTAGCAGTATTCTGAGTAAGGAGGTTCCCAGATTACCACTCTACTGCACCTGGAGATACCCTCCAGGTCTGCATTGTTAACTTGCGTCTCAGAAGCCTCTGGCAAACGTCTCTGGTGAAGACGTGCGAAACTCACTCTGCAGGCAGTGTGGAACTGTGAGGGACTGAGGGTGAGCTCAACTCTCAGCAGTAAGATGATTTTGGACAAGGCGTTCAGCTACCTTCTCACATATGGAACTTAGTATGTAGCACCAGTCTACCCCAGGAATTACTGGGAAATCGCTGGATTGAGCTTGGAGGCACTAGTCTTGTTGCCGGGAGATTCCAGTTACCTCTCCCAACACTTCGGTGAAGCAGCGAGCCTAGGCCTTTTGGAAGCGAAAGCTAGCTGCAGGAAGGAGGTAGGGATACAGGCCATAAGCTCAACTCTCAGAAGTGTGTATGCATGGGAGGCAGATGTCTGCTACCCACTCGTACATGCGAGTGGGAACCTACTACACTCTGATGAAAAAGGACTTTGGAAATCGCTGTATTCAACTCAGATACACGTGGGTTCAGGCACAACGATTCCACATGCTTTTCTCACAACCTTTCCCTGCCACTAACATGAGGACGTTCGCAGCTCCTTCTACAGTCAAGCAGGATGCGGGAGGGTTGTGCCCTGTCCTTAGCTCTCACAGGGAAGCATGTCTTGAAGCCAGCGGTCAACTAGCTGCATACTTATGGCAGGGTCAAGGTAGCAGTATTCTGAGACAGGAGGTTCCCAGATTACCACTCTACTGCACCTGGAGATACCCTCCAGGTCTGCATTGTTAACTTGCGTCTCAGAAGCCTGTGGCAAACGTCTCTGGTGAAGACCTGCGAAACTCACTCTGCAGGCAGTGTGGAACTGTGAGGGACTGAGGGTGAGCTCAACTCTCAGAAGTAAGATGCTTTTGGACAAGGCGTTCAGCTACATTCTCACGTATGGAACTTAGTAAGTAGCACCAGTCTACCCCAGGAATTACTAGGAAATCGCTTGATTGAGCCTGGAGGCACTCGTCTTGTGTGCCGGGAGATTCCAGTTACCTCTCCCAACACTTGCGTCAAGCAGCGAGCCTAGGCATTTTGGAAGCGAAAGGTAGCGGCAGGCAGGATGTTGGGTTACAGGCCATAAGCTCAACTCTCAGAAGTGTGTATGCATGGGTGGCAGATGTCTGCTACCCACTCGGACATGGGAGTTGGAACCTAGCTACACTCCTATTGAAGAAGGACTTTGGAAATCGCTGTATTCAACTCAGATACACGGGAGTTCAGGCCCAATGCTTACACATGCTTTTCCCACAAACTATCCCAGCCACTAACAGAAGGAGGTTAGCAGGTAAGTCTACAGTCAGGCAGGATGCGGGAGGGTCCTGCCCTGTCCTCAGCTCTCCCAGGGAAGCATGCCTTGAAGCCAGCTCTCAACTAGCTGCATTCTTATGACAGTGTGAAGGTAGCAGTATTCTGAGTAAGGAGGTTCCCAGATTACCACTCTACTGCACCTGGAGATACCCTCCAGGTCTGCATTGTTAACTTGCGTCTCAGAGGCCTCTGGCAAACGTCTCTGGTGAAGACGTGCGAAACTCACTCTGCAGGCAGTGTGGAACTGTGAGGGACTGAGGGTCAGCTCAACTCTCAGCAGTAAGATGTTTTTGGACAAGGCGTTCAAATACCTACTCACGTATGGAACTTAGTATGTAGCACCAGTCTACCCCAGGAATTACTGGGAAATCGCTGGATTGAGCTTGGAGGCACTAGTCTTGTTGCCGGGAGATTCCAGTTACCTCTCCCAACACTTCGGTGAAGCAGCGAGCCTAGGCCTTTTGGAAGCGAAAGCTAGCTGCAGGCAGGAGGTAGGGATACAGGCCATAAGCTCAACTCTCAGAAGTGTGTATGCATGGGAGGCAGATGTCTGCTACCCACTCGTACATGCGAGTGGGAACCTACTACACTCTGATGAAAAAGGACTTTGGAAATCGCTGTATTCAACTCAGATACACGTGGGTTCAGGCACAACGATTCCACATGCTTTTCTCACAACCTTTCCCTGCCATTAACATGAGGACGTTAGCAGCTCCTTCTACAGTCAAGCAGGATGCGGGAGGGTTGTGCCCTGTCCTTAGCTCTCACAGGGAAGCATGTCTTGAAGCCAGCGGTCAACTAGCTGCATACTTATGGCAGGGTCAAGGTAGCAGTATTCTGAGACAGGAGGTTCCCAGATTACCACTCTACTGCACCTGGAGATACCCTCCAGGTCTGCATTGTTAACTTGCGTCTCAGAAGCCTGTGGCAAACGTCTCTGGTGAAGACCTGCGAAACTCACTCTGCAGGCAGTGTGGAACTGTGAGGGACTGAGGGTGAGCTCAACTCTCAGAAGTAAGATGCTTTTGGACAAGGCGTTCAGCTACATTCTCACGTATGGAACTTAGTATGTAGCACCTGTCTACCCCAGGAATTACTAGGCAATCGCTGGAATGAGCTTGGAGGCCCTAGTCTTGTGTGCCGGGAGATTCCAATTACCTCTCCCAACACTTCCGTCAAACAGCGAGCCGAGGCCTTTTAGAAGTGAAAGGTAGCGGCAAGCACGATGTAGGGTTACAGGCCATAAGCTCAACTCTCAGAAGTGTGTATGCATGGGAGGCAGATGTCTGCTACCCACTCGGACATGGGAGTTGGAACCTAGCTACACTCCTATTGAAGAAGGATGTTGGAAATCGCTGTATTCAACTCAGATACTCGGGAGTTCAGGCCCAATGCTTACACATGCTTTTCCCACAACCTATCCCAGCCACTAACAGAAGGAGGTTAGCAGGTACGTCTACAGTCAGGCAGGATGCGGGAGGGTTCTGCCCTGTCCTCAGCTCTCACAGGGAAGCATGCCTAGAAGCCAGCTCTCAACTAGCGGCATTCTTATGACAGTGTGAAGGTAGCAGTATTCTGAGTAAGGCGGTTCCGATATTACCACTCTACTGCACCTGGAGATACCCTCCAGGTCTGCATTGTTAACTTGCGTCTCAGAAGCCTGTGGCAAACGTCTCTGGTGAAGACCTGCGAAACTCACTCTGCAGGCAGTGTGGAACTGTGAGGGACTGAGGGTGAGCTCAACTCTCAGAAGTAAGATGGTTTTGGACAAGGCGTTCAGCTACATTCTCACGTATGGAACTTAGTATGTAGCACCTGTCTACCCCAGGAATTACTAGGCAATCGCTGGAATGAGCTTGGAGGCACTAGTCTTGTGTGCCGGGAGATTCCAATTACCTCTCCCAACACTTCCGTCAAACAGCGAGCCTAGGCCTTTTAGAAGTGAAAGGAACCAGCAGGCTGGATGGGGAGGTACAGGCCTTAAGCTCAACTCTCAGAAGTGTGTATGCAGGGGAGACAGATGTCTGCTACCCACTCTGACATTGGAGTTGGAAACTACCTACACTCTGATTGAAGAAGACCATTGGAAATCACTGTATTCAACTCAGATACACAGGAGTTAAGGCCCAATGCTTACACATGCTTTTCCCGCAACCTCTCTCAGCCACTAACATTAGGATGTTAGCAGCTGCGCCTACAGTCAGGCAGGATGCGGGTGGGTTCTGCCATGTCCTCAGCACTCCCAGGGAAGCATGCCTAGAAGCCAGCTCTCAACTAGCTGCATTCTTATGGCAGGGTGAAGGTAGCAGTATTCTGAGTCAGGAGGTTCCAAGATTACCACTCTACTGCACCTGGAGATACCCTCCAGGTCTGCATTGTTAACTTGCGTCTCAGAAGCAAACGTCTCTGATGAAGACCTGCAAAACTCACTCTGCAGGCAGTGTGGAACTGTGAGGGACTGAGGGTGAGCTCAACTCTCAGAAGTAAGATGCTTTTGGACAAGGCGTTCAGCTACCTTCTCACGTATGGAACTTAGTATGTAGCACCAGTCTACCACACGAATTACTAGGCAATCGCTGGAATGAGCTTGGAGGCCCTAGTCTTGTGTGCCGGGAGATTCCAATTACCTCTCCCAACACTTCCGTCAAACAGCGAGCCTAGGCCTTTTAGAAGTGAAAGGAACCAGCAGGCTGGATGGGGAGGTACAGGCCTTAAGCTCAACTCTCAGAAGTGTGTATGCAGGGGAGACAGATGTCTGCTACCCACTCTGACATGGGAGTTGGAAACTAGCTACACTCTGATTGAAGAAGGCCATTGGAAATCGCTGTATTCAACTCAGATACACAGGAGTTCAGGCCCAATGCTTACACATGCTTTTCCCGCAACCTCTCTCAGCCACTAACATTAGGATGTTAGCAGCTGCGCATACAGTCAGGCAGGATGCGGGTGGGTTCTGCCCTGTCCTCAGCACTCCCAGGGAAGCATGCCTAGAAGCCAGCTCTCAACTAGCTGCATTCTTATGGCAGTGTGAAGGTAGCAGTATTCTGAGTCAGGAGGTTCCCAGATTACCACTCTACTGCACCTGGAGATACCCTCCAGGTCTGCATTGTTAACTTGCGTCTCAGAAGCCTGTGGCAAACGTCTCTGGTGAAGACGTGCGAAACTCACTCTGCAGGCAGTGTGGAACTGTGAGGGACTGAGGGTGAGCTCAACTCTCAGCAGTAAGATGATTTTGGACAAGGCGTTCAGCTACCTTCTCACGTATGGAACTTAGTATGTAGCACCAGTCTACCCCAGGAATTACTGGGAAATCGCTGGATTGAGCTTGGAGGCACTAGTCTTGTTGCCGGGAGATTCCAGTTACCTCTCCCAACACTTCGCTGAAGCAGCGAGCCTAGGCCTTTTGGAAGCGAAAGCTAGCTGCAGGCAGGAGGTAGGGATACAGGCCATAAGCTCAACTCTCAGAAGTGTGTATGCATGGGAGGCAGATGTCTGCTACCCACTCGTACATGCGAGTGGGAACCTACTACACTCTGATGAAAAAGGACTTTGGAAATCGCTGTATTCAACTCAGATACACGTGGGTTCAGGCACAACGATTCCACATGCTTTTCTCACAACCTTTCCCTGCCACTAACATGAGGACGTTAGCAGCTCCTTCTACAGTCAAGCAGGATGCGGGAGGGTTGTGCCCTGTCCTTAGCTCTCACAGGGAAGCATGTCTTGAAGCCAGCGGTCAACTACCTGCATACTTATGGCAGGGTCAAGGTAGCAGTATTCTGAGACAGGAGGTTCCCAGATTACCACTCTACTGCACCTGGAGATACCCTCCAGGTCTGCATTGTTAACTTGCGTCTCAGAGGCCTCTGGCAAACGTCTCTGGTGAAGACGTGCGAAACTCACTCTGCAGGCAGTGTGGAACTGTGAGGGACTGAGGGTGAGCTCAACTCTCAGCAGTAAGATGTTTTTGGACAAGGCGTTCAAATACCTACTCACGTATGGAACTTAGTATGTAGCACCAGTCTACCCCAGGAATTACTAGGCAATCGCTTGATTGAGCTTGGAGGCACTCGTCTTGTGTGCCGGGAGATTCCAATTACCTCTCCCAACACTTGCGTCAAGCAGCGAGCCTAGGCCTTTTGGAAGCGAAAGGTAGCGGCAGGCACGATGTAGGGTTACAGGCCATAAGCTCAACTCTCAGAAGTGTGTATGCATGGGAGGCAGATGTCTGCTACCCACTCGGACATGGGAGTTGGAACCTAGCTACACTCCTATTGAAGAAGGATGTTGGAAATCGCTGTATTCAACTCAGATACTCGGGAGTTCAGGCCCAATGCTTACACATGCTTTTCCCACAACCTATCCCAGCCACTAACAGAAGGAAGTTACCAGGTACGTCTACAGTCAGGCAGGATGCGGGAGGGTTCTGCCCTGTCCTCAGCTCTCACAGGGAAGCATGCCTAGAAGCCAGCTCTCAACTAGCTGCATTCTTATGACAGTGTGAAGGTAGCAGTATTCTGAGTAAGGCGGTTCCGAGATTACCACTCTACTGCACCTGGAGATACCCTCCAGGTCTGCATTGTTAACTTGCGTCTCAGAAGCCTGTGGCAAACGTCTCTGGTGAAGACCTGCGAAACTCACTCTGCAGGCAGTGTGGAACTGTGAGGGACTGAGGGTGAGCTCAACTCTCAGAAGTAAGATGCTTTTGGACAAGGCGTTCAGCTACATTCTCACGTATGGAACTTAGTATGTAGCACCTGTCTACCCCAGGAATTACTAGGCTATCGCTGGAATGAGCTTGGAGGCACTAGTCTTGTGTGCCGGGAGATTCCAATTACCTCTCCCAACACTTCCGTCAAACAGCGAGCCTAGGCCTTTTAGAAGTGAAAGGAACCAGCAGGCTGGATGGGGAGGTACAGGCCTTAAGCTCAACTGTCAGAAGTGTGTATGCAGGGGAGACAGATGTCTGCTACCCACTCTGACATGGGAGTTGGAAACTACCTACACTCTGATTGAAGAAGGCCATTGGAAATCGCTGTATTCAACTCAGATACACAGGAGTTCAGGCCCAATGCTTACACATGCTTTTCCCGCAACCTCTCTCAGCCACTAACATTAGGATGTTAGCAGCTGCGCCTACAGTCAGGCAGGATGCGGGTGGGTTCTGCCATGTCCTCAGCACTCCCAGGGAAGCATGCCTAGAAGCCAGCTCTCAACTAGCTGCATTCTTATGGCAGTGTGAAGGTAGCAGTATTCTGAGTCAGGAGGTTCCAAGATTACCACTCTACTGCACCTGGAGATACCCTCCAGGTCTGCATTGTTAACTTGCGTCTCAGAAGCCTGTGGCAAACGTCTCTGGTGAAGACCTGCGAAACTCACTCTGCAGGCAGTGTGGAACTGTGAGGGACTGAGGGTGAGCTCAACTCTCAGAAGTAAGATGCTTTTGGACAAGGCGTTCAGCTACCTTCTCACGTATGGAACTTAGTATGTAGCACCAGTCTACCACACGAATTACTAGGCAATCGCTGGAATGAGCTTGGAGGCCCTAGTCTTGTGTGCCGGGAGATTCCAATTACCTCTCCCAACACTTCCGTCAAACAGCGAGCCTAGGCCTTTTAGAAGTGAAAGGAACCAGCAGGCTGGATGGGGAGGTACAGGCCTTAAGCTCAACTCTCAGAAGTGTGTATGCAGGGGAGACAGATGTCTGCTACCCACTCTGACATGGGAGTTGGAAACTAGCTACACTCTGATTGAAGAAGGCCATTGGAAATCGCTGTATTCAACTCAGATACACAGGAGTTCAGGCCCAATGCTTACACATGCTTTTCCGGCAACCTCTCTCAGCCACTAACATTAGGATGTTAGCAGCTGCGCCTACAGTCAGGCAGGATGCGGGTGGGTTCTGCCCTGTCCTCAGCACTCCCAGGGAAGCATGCCTAGAAGCCAGCTCTCAACTAGCTGCATTCTTATGGCAGTGTGAAGGTAGCAGTATTCTGAGTAAGTAGGTTCCCAGATTACCACTCTACTGCACCTGGAGATACCCTCAATGTCTGCATTGTTAACTTGCGTCTCAGAAGCCTCTGGCAAACGTCTCTGGTGAAGACGTCCGAAACTCACTCTGCAGGCAGTGTGGAACTGTGAGGGACTGAGGGTCAGCTCAACTCTCAGCAGTAAGATGTTTTTGGACAAGGCGTTCAAATACCTACTCACGTATGGAACTTAGTATGTAGCACCAGTCTACCCCAGGAATTACTGGGAAATCGCTGGATTGAGCTTGGAGGCACTAGTCTTGTTGCCGGGAGATTCCAGTTACCTCTCCCAACACTTCGGTGAAGCAGCGAGCCTAGGCCTTTTGGAAGCGAAAGCTAGCTGCAGGCAGGAGGTAGGGATACAGGCCATAAGCTCAACTCTCAGAAGTGTGTATGCATGGGAGGCAGATGTCTGCTACCCACTCGTACATGCGAGTGGGAACCTACTACACTCTGATGAAAAAGGACTTTGGAAATCGCTGTATTCAACTCAGATACACGTGGGTTCAGGCACAACGATTCCACATGCTTTTCTCACAACCTTTCCCTGCCACTAACATGAGGACGTTAGCAGCTCCTTCTACAGTCAAGCAGGATGCGGGAGGGTTGTGCCCTGTCCTTAGCTCTCACAGGGAAGCATGTCTTGAAGCCAGCGGTCAACTAGCTGCATACTTATGGCAGGGTCAAGGTAGCAGTATTCTGAGACAGGAGGTTCCCAGATTACCACTCTACTGCACCTGGAGATACCCTCCAGGTCTGCATTGTTAACTTGCGTCTCAGAGGCCTCTGGCAAACGTCTCTGGTGAAGACGTGCGAAACTCACTCTGCAGGCAGTGTGGAACTGTGAGGGACTGAGGGTCAGCTCAACTCTCAGCAGTAAGATGTTTTTGGACAAGGCGTTCAAATACCTACTCACGTATGGAACTTAGTATGTAGCACCAGTCTACCCCAGGAATTACTAGGAAATCGCTTGATTGAGCTTGGAGGCACTCGTCTTGTGTGCCGGGAGATTCCAATTACCTCTCCCAACACTTGCGTCAAGCAGCGAGCCTAGGCCTTTTGGAAGCGAAAGGTAGCGGCAGGCACGATGTAGGGTTACAGGCCATAAGCTCAACACTCAGAAGTGTGTATGCATGGGAGGCAGATGTCTGCTACCCACTCGGACATGGGAGTTGGAACCTAGCTACACTCCTATTGAAGAAGGATGTTGGAAATCGCTGTATTCAACTCAGATACTCGGGAGTTCAGGCCCAATGCTTACACATGCTTTTCCCACAACCTATCCCAGCCACTAACAGAAGGAGGTTAGCAGGTACGTCTACAGTCAGGCAGGATGCGGGAGGGTTCTGCCCTGTCCTCAGCTCTCACAGGGAAGCATGTCTAGAAGCCAGCTCTCAACTAGCTGCATTCTTATGACAGTGTGAAGGTAGCAGTATTCTGAGTAAGGCGGTTCCGAGATTACCACTCTACTGCACCTGGAGATACCCTCCAGGTCTGCATTGTTAACTTGCGTCTCAGAAGCCTGTGGCAAACGTCTCTGGTGAAGACCTGCGAAACTCACTCTGCAGGCAGTGTGGAACTGTGAGGGACTGAGGGTGAGCTCAACTCTTAGAAGTAAGATGCTTTTGGACAAGGCGTTCAGCTACATTCTCACGTATGGAACTTAGTATGTAGCACCTGTCTACCCCAGGAATTACTAGGCTATCGCTGGAATGAGCTTGGAGGCACTAGTCTTGTGTGCCGGGAGATTCCAATTACCTCTCCCAACACTTCCGTCAAACAGCGAGCCTAGGCCTTTTAGAAGTGAAAGGAACCAGCAGGCTGGATGGGGAGGTACAGGCCTTAAGCTCAACTCTCAGAAGTGTGTATGCAGGGGAGACAGATGTCTGCTACCCACTCTGACATAGGAGTTGGAAACTAGCTACACTCTGATTGAAGAAGGCCATTGGAAATCGCTGTATTCAACTCAGATACACAGGAGTTCAGGCCCAATGCTTACACATGCTTTTCCCGCAACCTCTCTCAGCCACTAACATTAGGATGTTAGCAGCTGCGCCTAAAGTCAGGCAGGATGCGGGTGGGTTCTGCCATGTCCTCAGCACTCCCAGGGAAGCATGCCTAGAAGCCAGCTCTCAACTAGCTGCATTCTTATGGCAGTGTGAAGGTAGCAGGATTCTGAGTCAGGAGATTCCAAGATTACCACTCTACTGCACCTGGAGATACCCTCCAGGTCTGCATTGTTAACTTGAGTCTCAAAAGCCTGTGGCAAACGTCTCTGGTGAAGACCTGCAAAACTCACTCTGCAGGCAGTGTGGAACTGTGAGGGACTGAGGGTGAGCTAAACTCTCAGAAGTAAGATGCTTTTCTTTTTTTTTTTTTTTTTTTTTTTTTAGTAAGATGCTTTTGGACAAGGCGTTCAGCTACCTTCTCACGTATGGAACTTAGTATGTAGCAGCAGTCTACCACACGAATTACTAGGCAATCGCTGGAATGAGCATGGAGGCACTAGTCTTGTGTGCCGGGAGATTCCAATTACCTCTCCCAACACTTCCGTCAAACAGCGAGCCTAGGCCTTTTAGAAGTGAAAGGAACCAGCAGGCTGGATGGGGAGGTACAGGCCTTAAGCTCAACTCTCAGAAGTGTATGCAGGGGAGACAGATGTCTGCTACCCACTCTGACATGGGAGTTGGAAACTACCTACACTCTGATTGAAGAAGGCCATTGGAAATCGCTGTATTCAACTCAGATACACAGGAGTTCAGGCCCAATGCTTACACATGCTTTTCCCGCAACCTCTCTCAGCCACTAACATTAGGATGTTAGCAGCTGCGCCTACAGTCAGGCAGGATGCGGGTGGGTTCTGCCCTGTCCTCAGCACTCCCAGGGAAGCATGCCTAGAAGCCAGCTCTCAACTAGCTGCATTCTTATGACAGTGTGAAGGTAGCAGTATTCTGAGTCAGGAGGTTCCCAGATTACCACTCTACTGCACCTGGAGATACCCTCCAGGTCTGCATTGTTAACTTGCGTCTCAGAAGCCTCTGGCAAACGTCTCTGGTGAAGACGTCCGAAACTCACTCTGCAGGCAGTGTGGAACTGTGAGGGACTGAGGGTGAGCTCAACTCTCAGAAGTAAGATGTTTTTGGACAAGGCGTTCAACTACCTACTCACGTATGGAACTTAGTATGTAGCACCAGTCTACCCCAGGAATTACTAGGAAATCGCTTGATTGAGCTTGGAGGCACTCGTCTTGTGTGCCGGGTGATTCCAATTACCTCTCCCAACACTTGCGTCAAGCAGCGAGCCTAGGCCTTTTGGAAGCGAAAGGTAGCGGCATGCAGGATGTTGGGTTACAGGCCATAAGCTCAACTCTCAGAAGTGTGTATGCATGGGTGGCAGATGTCTGCTACCCACTCGGACATGGGAGTTGGAACCTAGCTACACTCCTATTGAAGAAGGACTTTGGAAATCGCTGTATTCAACTCAGATACACGGGAGTTCAGGCCCAATGCTTACACATGCTTTTCCCACAAACTATCCCAGCCACTAACAGAAGGAGGTTAGCAGGTAAGTCTACAGTCTGGCAGGATGCGGGAGGGTCCTGCCCTGTCCTCAGCTCTCACAGGGAAGCATGCCTTGAAGCCAGCTCTCAACTAGCTGCATTCTTATGACAGTGTGAAGGTAGCAGTATTCTGAGTAAGGAGGTTCCCAGATTACCACTCTACTGCACCTGGAGATACCCTCCAGGTCTGCATTGTTAACTTGCGTCTCAGAAGCCTGTGGCAAACGTCTCTGGTGAAGACGTGCGAAACTCACTCTGCAGGCAGTGTGGAACTGTGAGGGACTGAGGGTGAGCTCAACTCTCAGCAGTAAGATGATTTTGGACAAGGCGTTCAGCTACCTTCTCACATATGGAACTTAGTATGTAGCACCAGTCTACCCCAGGAATTACTGGGAAATCGCTGGATTGAGCTTGGAGGCACTAGTCTTGTTGCCGGGAGATTCCAGTTACCTCTCCCAATACTTCGGTGAAGCAGCGAGCCTAGGCCTTTTGGAAGCGAAAGCTAGCTGCAGGCAGGAGGTAGGGATACAGGCCATAAGCTCAACTCTCAGAAGTGTGTATGCATGGGAGGCAGATGTCTGCTACCCACTCGTACATGCGAGTGGGAACCTACTACACTCTGATGAAAAAGGACTTTGGAAATCGCTGTATTCAACTCAGATACACGTGGGTTCTGGCACAACGATTCCACATGCTTTTCTCACAACCTTTCCCTGCCACTAACATGAGGACGTTAGCAGCTCCTTCTACAGTCAAGCAGGATGCGGGAGGGTTGTGCGCTGTCCTTAGCTCTCACAGGGAAGCATGTCTTGAAGCCAGCGGTCAACTAGCTGCATACTTATGGCAGGGTCAAGGTAGCAGTATTCTGAGACAGGAGGTTCCCAGATTACCACTCTACTGCACCTGGAGATACCCTCCAGGTCTGCATTGTTAACTTGCGTCTCAGAGGCCTCTGGCAAACGTCTCTGGTGAAGATGTGCGAAACTCACTCTGCAGGCAGTGTGGAACTGTGAGGGACTGAGGGTCAGCTCAACTCTCAGCAGTAAGATGTTTTTGGACAAGGCGTTCAAATACCTACTCACGTATGGAACTTAGTATGTAGCACCAGTCTACCCCAGGAATTACTAGGAAATCGCTTGATTGAGCTTGGAGGCACTCGTCTTGTGTGCCGGGAGATTCCAATTACCTCTCCCAACACTTGCGTCAAGCAGCGAGCCTAGGCCTTTTGGAAGCGAAAGGTAGCGGCACGCACGATGTAGGGTTACAGGCCATAAGCTCAACTCTCAGAAGTGTGTATGCATGGGAGGCAGATGTCTGCTACCCACTCGGACATGGGAGTTGGAACCTAGCTACACTCCTATTGAAGAAGGATGTTGGAAATCGCTGTATTCAACTCAGATACTCGGGAGTTCAGGCCCAATGCTTACACATGCTTTTCCCACAACCTATCCCAGCCACTAACAGAAGAATGTTAGCAGGTACGTCTACAGTCAGGCAGGATGCGGGAGGGTTCTGCCCTGTCCTCAGCTCTCACAGGGAAGCATGTCTAGAAGCCAGCTCTCAACTAGCTGCATTCTTATGACAGTGTGAAGGTAGCAGTATTCTGAGTAAGGCGGTTCCGAGATTACCACTCTACTGCACCTGGAGATACCCTCTAGGTCTGCATTGTTAACTTGCGTCTCAGAAGCCTGTGGCAAACGTCTCTGGTGAAGACCTGCGAAACTCACTCTGCAGGCAGTGTGGAACTGTGAGGGACTGAGGGTGAGCTCAACTCTTAGAAGTAAGATGCTTTTGGACAAGGCGTTCAGCTACATTCTCACGTATGGAACTTAGTATGTAGCACCTGTCTACCCCAGGAATTACTAGGCTATCGCTGGAATGAGCTTGGAGGCACTAGTCTTGTGTGCCGGGAGATTCCAATTACCTCTCCCAACACTTCCGTCAAACAGCGAGCCTAGGCCTTTTAGAAGTGAAAGGAACCAGCAGGCTGGATGGGGAGGTACAGGCCTTAAGCTCAACTCTCAGAAGTGTGTATGCAGGGGAGACAGATGTCTGCTACCCACTCTGACATAGGAGTTGGAAACTAGCTACACTCTGATTGAAGAAGGCCATTGGAAATCGCTGTATTCAACTCAGATACACAGGAGTTCAGGCCCAATGCTTACACATGCTTTTCCCGCAACCTCTCTCAGCCACTAACATTAGGATGTTAGCAGCTGCGCCTAAAGTCAGGCAGGATGCGGGTGGGTTCTGCCATGTCCTCAGCACTCCCAGGGAAGCATGCCTAGAAGCCAGCTCTCAACTAGCTGCATTCTTATGGCAGTGTGAAGGTAGCAGTATTCTGAGTAAGGAGGTTCCCAGATTACCACTCTACTGCACCTGGAGATACCCTCCAGGTCTGCATTGTTAACTTGAGTCTCAAAAGCCTGTGGCAAACGTCTCTGGTGAAGACCTGCAAAACTCACTCTGCAGGCAGTGTGGAACTGTGAGGGACTGAGGGTGAGCTAAACTCTCAGAAGTAAGATGCTTTTGTTTTTTTTTTTTTTTTTTTTAGTAAGATGCTTTTGGACAAGGCGTTCAGCTACCTTCTCACGTATGGAACTTAGTATGTAGCAGCAGTCTACCACACGAATTACTAGGCAATCGCTGGAATGAGCATGGAGGCACTAGTCTTGTGTGCCGGGAGATTCCAATTACCTCTCCCAACACTTCCGTCAAACAGCGAGCCTAGGCCTTTTAGAAGTGAAAGGAACCAGCAGGCTGGATGGGGAGGTACAGGCCTTAAGCTCAACTCTCAGAAGTGTATGCAGGGGAGACAGATGTCTGCTACCCACTCTGACATGGGAGTTGGAAACTACCTACACTCTGATTGAAGAAGGCCATTGGAAATCGCTGTATTCAACTCAGATACACAGGAGTTCAGGCCCAATGCTTACACATGCTTTTCCCGCAACCTCTCTCAGCCACTAACATTAGGATGTTAGCAGCTGCGCCTACAGTCAGGCAGGATGCGGGTGGGTTCTGCCATGTCCTCAGCACTCCCAGGGAAGCATGCCTAGAAGCCAGCTCTCAACTAGCTGCATTCTTATGGCAGTGTGAAGGTAGCAGTATTCTGAGTCAGGAGGTTCCAAGATTACCACTCTACTGCACCTGGAGATACCCTCCAGGTCTGCATTGTTAACTTGCGTCTCAGAAGCCTGTGGCAAACGTCTCTGGTGAAGACCTGCGAAACTCACTCTGCAGGCAGTGTGGAACTGTGAGGGACTGAGGGTGAGCTCAACTCTCAGAAGTAAGATGCTTTTGGACAAGGCGTTCAGCTACCTTCTCACGTATGGAATTTAGTATGTAGCACCAGTCTACCACACGAATTACTAGGCAATCGCTGGAATGAGCTTGGAGGCCCTAGTCTTGTGTGCCGGGAGATTCCAATTACCTCTCCCAACACTTCCGTCAAACAGCGAGCCTAGGCCTTTTAGAAGTGAAAGGAACCAGCAGGCTGGATGGGGAGGTACAGGCCTTAAGCTCAACTCTCAGAAGTGTGTATGCAGGGGAGACAGATGTCTGCTACCCACTCTGACATGGGAGTTGGAAACTAGCTACACTCTGATTGAAGAAGGCCATTGGAAATCGCTGTATTCAACTCAGATACACAGGAGTTCAGGCCCAATGCTTACACATGCTTTTTCCGCAACCTCTCTCAGCCACTAACATTAGGATGTTAGCAGCTGAGCCTACAGTCAGGCAGGATGCGGGTGGGTTCTGCCCTGTCCTCAGCACTCCCAGGGAAGCATGCCTAGAAGCCAGCTCTCAACTAGCTGCATTCTTATGGCAGTGTGAAGGTAGCAGTATTCTGAGTAAGGAGGTTCCCAGATTACCACTCTACTGCACCTGGAGATACCCTCCAGGTCTGCATTGTTAACTTGCGTCTCAGAAGCCTCTGGCAAACGTCTCTGGTGAAGACGTCCGAAACTCACTCTGCAGGCAGTGTGGAACTGTGAGGGACTGAGGGTGAGCTCAACTCTCAGAAGTAAGATGTTTTTGGACAAGGCGTTCAACTACCTACTCACGTATGGAACTTAGTATGTAGCACCAGTCTACCCCAGGAATTACTAGGAAATCGCTTGATTGAGCTTGGAGGCACTCGTCTTCTGTGCCGGGATATTCCAGTTACCTCTCCCAACACTTGCGTCAAGCAGCGAGCCTAGGCCTTTTGGAAGCGAAAGGTAGCGGCAGGCAGGATGTTGGGTTACAGGCCATAAGCTCAACTCTCAGAAGTGTGTATGCATGGGTGGCAGATGTCTGCTACCCACTCGGACATGGGAGTTGGAACCTAGCTACACTCCTATTGAAGAAGGACTTTGGAAATCGCTGTATTCAACTCAGATACACGGGAGTTCAGGCCCAATGCTTACACATGCTTTTCCCAGAAACTATCCCAGCCACTAACAGAAGGAGGTTAGCAGGTAAGTCTACAGTCAGGCAGGATGCGGGAGGGTCCTGCCCTGTCCTCAGCTCTCACAGGGAAGCATGCCTTGAAGCCAGCTCTCAACTAGCTGCATTCTTATGACAGTGTGAAGGTAGCAGTATTCTGAGTAAGGAGGTTCCCAGATTACCACTCTACTGCACCTGGAGATACCCTCCAGGTCTGCATTGTTAACTTGCGTCTCAGAGGCCTCTGGCAAACGTCTCTGGTGAAGACGTGCGAAACTCACTCTGCAGGCAGTGTGGAACTGTGAGGGACTGAGGGTCAGCTCAACTCTCAGCAGTAAGATGTTTTTGGACAAGGCGTTCAACTACCTACTCACGTATGGAACTTAGTATGTAGCACCAGTCTACCCCAGGAATTACTGTGAAATCGCTGGATTGAGCTTGGAGGCACTCGTCTTGTTGCCGGGAGATTCCAGTTACCTCTCCGAACACTTCGGTGAAGCAGCGAGCCTAGGCCTTTTGGAAGCGAAAGCTAGCTGCAGGCAGGAGGTAGGGATACAGGCCATAAGCTCAACTCTCAGAAGTGTGTATGCATGGGAGGCAGATGTCTGCTACCCACTCGTACATGCGAGTGGGAACCTACTACACTCTGATGAAAAAGGACTTTGGAAATCGCTGTATTCAACTCAGATACACGTGGGTTCAGGCACAACGATTCCACATGCTTTTCTCACAACCTTTCCCTGCCACTAACATGAGGACGTTAGCAGCTCCTTCTACAGTCAAGCAGGATGCGGGAGGGTTGTGCCCTGTCCTTAGCTCTCACAGGGAAGCATGTCTTGAAGCCAGCGGTCAACTAGCTGCATACTTATGGCAGGGTCAAGGTAGCAGTATTCTGAGACAGGAGGTTCCCAGATTACCACTCTACTACACCTGGAGATACCCTCCAGGTCTGCATTGTTAACTTGCGTCTCAGAGGCCTCTGGCAAACGTCTCTGGTGAAGACGTCCGAAACTCACTCTGCAGGCAGTGTGGAACTGTGAGGGACTGAGGGTCAGCTCAACTCTCAGCAGTAAGATGTTTTTGGACAAGGCGTTCAAATACCTACTCACGTATGGAACTTAGTATGTAGCACCAGTCTACCCCAGGAATTACTAGGAAATCGCTTGATTGAGCTTGGAGGCACTCGTCTTGTGTGCCGGGAGATTCCAATTACCTCTCCCAACACTTGCGTCAAGCAGCGAGCCTAGGCCTTTTGGAAGCGAAAGGTAGCGGCAGGAACGATGTAGGGTTACAGGCCATAAGCTCAACACTCAGAAGTGTGTATGCATGGGAGGCAGATGTCTGCTACCCACTCGGACATGGGAGTTGGAACCTAGCTACACTCCTATTGAAGAAGGATGTTGGAAATCGCTGTATTCAACTCAGATACTCGGGAGTTCAGGCCCAATGCTTACACATGCTTTTCCCACAACCTATCCCAGCCACTAACAGAAGGAGGTTAGCAGGTACGTCTACAGTCAGGCAGGATGCGGGAGGGTTCTGCCCTGTCCTCAGCTCTCACAGGGAAGCATGTCTAGAAGCCAGCTCTCAACTAGCTGCATTCTTATGACAGTGTGAAGGTAGCAGTATTCTGAGTAAGGCGGTTCCGAGATTACCACTCTACTGCACCTGGAGATACCCTCTAGGTCTGCATTGTTAACTTGCGTCTCAGAAGCCTGTGGCAAACGTCTCTGGTGAAGACCTGCAAAACTCACTCTGCAGGCAGTGTGGAACTGTGAGGGACTGAGGGTGAGCTAAACTCTCAGAAGTAAGATGCTTTTGTTTTTTTTTTTTTTTTTTTTTAGTAAGATGCTTTTGGACAAGGCGTTCAGCTACCTTCTCACGTATGGAACTTAGTATGTAGCAGCAGTCTACCACACGAATTACTAGGCAATCGCTGGAATGAGCATGGAGGCACTAGTCTTGTGTGCCGGGAGATTCCAATTACCTCTCCCAACACTTCCGTCAAACAGCGAGCCTAGGCCTTTTAGAAGTGAAAGGAACCAGCAGGCTGGATGGGGAGGTACAGGCCTTAAGCTCAACTCTCAGAAGTGTATGCAGGGGAGACAGATGTCTGCTACCCACTCTGACATGGGAGTTGGAAACTACCTACACTCTGATTGAAGAAGGCCATTGGAAATCGCTGTATTCAACTCAGATACACAGGAGTTCAGGCCCAATGCTTACACATGCTTTTCCCGCAACCTCTCTCAGCCACTAACATTAGGATGTTAGCAGCTGCGCCTACAGTCAGGCAGGATGCGGGTGGGTTCTGCCATGTCCTCAGCACTCCCAGGGAAGCATGCCTAGAAGCCAGCTCTCAACTAGCTGCATTCTTATGGCAGTGTGAAGGTAGCAGTATTCTGAGTCAGGAGGTTCCAAGATTACCACTCTACTGCACCTGGAGATACCCTCCAGGTCTGCATTGTTAACTTGCGTCTCAGAAGCCTGTGGCAAACGTCTCTGGTGAAGACCTGCGAAACTCACTCTGCAGGCAGTGTGGAACTGTGAGGGACTGAGGGTGAGCTCAACTCTCAGAAGTAAGATGCTTTTGGACAAGGCGTTCAGCTACCTTCTCACGTATGGAATTTAGTATGTAGCACCAGTCTACCACACGAATTACTAGGCAATCGCTGGAATGAGCTTGGAGGCCCTAGTCTTGTGTGCCGGGAGATTCCAATTACCTCTCCCAACACTTCCGTCAAACAGCGAGCCTAGGCCTTTTAGAAGTGAAAGGAACCAGCAGGCTGGATGGGGAGGTACAGGCCTTAAGCTCAACTCTCAGAAGTGTGTATGCAGGGGAGACAGATGTCTGCTACCCACTCTGACATGGGAGTTGGAAACTAGCTACACTCTGATTGAAGAAGGCCATTGGAAATCGCTGTATTCAACTCAGATACACAGGAGTTCAGGCCCAATGCTTACACATGCTTTTTCCGCAACCTCTCTCAGCCACTAACATTAGGATGTTAGCAGCTGAGCCTACAGTCAGGCAGGATGCGGGTGGGTTCTGCCCTGTCCTCAGCACTCCCAGGGAAGCATGCCTAGAAGCCAGCTCTCAACTAGCTGCATTCTTATGGCAGTGTGAAGGTAGCAGTATTCTGAGTAAGGAGGTTCCCAGATTACCACTCTACTGCACCTGGAGATACCCTCCAGGTCTGCATTGTTAACTTGCGTCTCAGAAGCCTCTGGCAAACGTCTCTGGTGAAGACGTCCGAAACTCACTCTGCAGGCAGTGTGGAACTGTGAGGGACTGAGGGTGAGCTCAACTCTCAGAAGTAAGATGTTTTTGGACAAGGCGTTCAACTACCTACTCACGTATGGAACTTAGTATGTAGCACCAGTCTACCCCAGGAATTACTAGGAAATCGCTTGATTGAGCTTGGAGGCACTCGTCTTGTGTGCCGGGAGATTCCAGTTACCTCTCCCAACACTTGCGTCAAGCAGCGAGCCTAGGCATTTTGGAAGCGAAAGGTAGCGGCAGGCAGGATGTTGGGTTACAGGCCATAAGCTCAACTCTCAGAAGTGTGTATGCATGGGTGGCAGATGTCTGCTACCCACTCGGACATGGGAGTTGGAACCTAGCTACACTCCTATTGAAGAAGGACTTTGGAAATCGCTGTATTCAACTCAGATACACGGGAGTTCAGGCCCAATGCTTACACATGCTTTTCCCAGAAACTATCCCAGCCACTAACAGAAGGAGGTTAGCAGGTAAGTCTACAGTCAGGCAGGATGCGGGAGGGTCCTGCCCTGTCCTCAGCTCTCACAGGGAAGCATGCCTTGAAGCCAGCTCTCAACTAGCTGCATTCTTATGACAGTGTGAAGGTAGCAGTATTCTGAGTAAGGAGGTTCCCAGATTACCACTCTACTGCACCTGGAGATACCCTCCAGGTCTGCATTGTTAACTTGCGTCTCAGAACCCTCTGGCAAACGTCTCTGGTGAAGACGTGCGAAACTCACTCTGCAGGCAGTGTGGAACTGTGAGGGACTGAGGGAGAGCTCAACTCTCAGCAGTAAGATGATTTTGGACAAGGCGTTCAGCTACCTTCTCACATATGGAACTTAGTATGTAGCACCAGTCTACCCCAGGAATTACTGGGAAATCGCTGGATTGAGCTTGGAGGCACTAGTCTTGTTGCCGGGAGATTCCAGTTACCTCTCCCAACACTTCGGTGAAGCAGCGAGCCTAGGCCTTTTGGAAGCGAAAGCTAGCTGCAGGAAGGAGGTAGGGATACAGGCCATAAGCTCAACTCTCAGATGTGTGTGCATGGGAGGCAGATGTCTGCTACCCACTCGTACATGCGAGTGGGAACCTACTACACTCTGATGAAAAAGGACTTTGGAAATCGCTGTATTCAACTCAGATACACGTGGGTTCAGGCACAACGATTCCACATGCTTTTCTCACAACCTTTCCCTGCCACTAACATGAGGAAGTTAGCAGCTCCTTCTACAGTCAAGCAGGATGCGGGAGGGTTGTGCCCTGTCCTTAGCTCTCACAGGGAAGCATGTCTTGAAGCCAGCGGTCAACTAGCTGCATACTTATGGCAGGGTCAAGGTAGCAGTATTCTGAGACAGGAGGTTCCCAGATTACCACTCTACTGCACCTGGAGATACCCTCCAGGTCTGCATTGTTAACTTGCGTCTCAGAAGCCTGTGGCAAACGTCTCTGGTGAAGACCTGCGAAACTCACTCTGCAGGCAGTGTGGAACTGTGAGGGACTGAGGGTGAGCTCAACTCTCAGAAGTAAGATGCTTTTGGACAAGGCGTTCAGCTACATTCTCACGTATGGAACTTAGTAAGTAGCACCAGTCTACCCCAGGAATTACTAGGAAATCGCTTGATTGAGCCTGGAGGCACTCGTCTTGTGTGCCGGGAGATTCCAGTTACCTCTCCCAACACTTGCGTCAAGCAGCGACCCTAGGCATTTTGGAAGCGAAAGGTAGCGGCAGGCAGGATGTTGGGTTACAGGCCATAAGCTCAACTCTCAGAAGTGTGTATGCATGGGTGGCAGATGTCTGCTACCCACTCGGACATGGGAGTTGGAACCTAGCTACACTCCTATTGAAGAAGGACTTTGGAAATCGCTGGATTCAACTCAGATACACGGGAGTTCAGGCCCAATGCTTACACATGCTTTTCCCACAAACTATCCCAGCCACTAACAGAAGGAGGTTAGCAGGTAAGTCTACAGTCAGGCAGGATGCGGGAGGGTCCTGCCCTGTCCTCAGCTCTCACAGGGAAGCATGCCTTGAAGCCAGCTCTCAACTAGCTGCATTCTTATGACAGTGTGAAGGTAGCAGTATTCTGAGTAAGGAGGTTCCCAGATTACCACTCTACTGCACCTGGAGGTACCCTCCAGGTCTGCATTGTTAACTTGCGTCTCAGAAGCCTCTGGCAAACGTCTCTGGTGAAGACGTGCGAAACTCACTCTGCAGGCAGTGTGGAACTGTGAGGGACTGAGGGTCAGCTCAACTCTCAGCAGTAAGATGATTTTGGACAAGGCGTTCAGCTACCTTCTCACATATGGAACTTAGTATGTAGCACCAGTCTACCCCAGGAATTACTGGGAAATCGCTGGATTGAGCTTGGAGGCACTAGTCTTGTTGCCGGGAGATTCCAGTTACCTCTCCCAACACTTCGGTGAAGCAGCGAGCCTAGGCCTTTTGGAAGCGAAAGCTAGCTGCAGGCAGGAGGTAGGGATACAGGCCATAAGCTCAACTCTCAGAAGTGTGTATGCATGGGAGGCAGATGTCTGCTACCCACTCGTACATGCGAGTGGGAACCTACTACACTCTGATGAAAAAGGACTTTGGAAATCGCTGTATTCAACTCAGATACACGTGGGTTCAGGCACAACGATTCCACATGCTTTTCTCACAACCTTTCCCTGCCACTAACATGAGGACGTTAGCAGCTCCTTCTACAGTCAAGCAGGATGCGGGAGGGTTGTGCCCTGTCCTTAGCTCTCACAGGGAAGCATGTCTTGAAGCCAGCGGTCAACTAGCTGCATACTTATGGCAGGGTCAAGGTAGCAGTATTCTGAGACAGGAGGTTCCCAGATTACCACTCTACTGCACCTGGAGATACCCTCCAGGTCTGCATTGTTAACTTGCGTCTCAGAGGCCTCTGGCAAACGTCTCTGGTGAAGACGTGCGAAACTCACTCTGCAGGCAGTGTGGAACTGTGAGGGACTGAGGGTCAGCTCAACTCTCAGCAGTAAGATGTTTTTGGACAAGGCGTTCAAATACCTACTCACGTATGGAACTTGGTATGTAGCACCAGTCTACCCCAGGAATTACTAGGAAATCGCTTGATTGAGCTTGGAGGCACTCGTCTTGTGTGCCGGCAGATTCCAGTTACCTCTCCCAACACTTGCGTCAAGCAGCGAGCCTAGGCATTTTGGAAGCGAAAGGTAGCGGCAGGGAGGATGTTGGGTTACAGGCCATAAGCTCAACTCTCACAAGTGTGTATGCATGGGTGGCAGATGTCTGCTACCCACTCGGACATGGGAGTTGGAACCTAGCTACACTCCTATTGAAGAAGGACTTTGGAAATCGCTGTATTAAACTCAGATACACGGGAGTTCAGGCCCAATGCTTACTCATGCATTTCCCACAAACTATCCCAGCCACTAACAGAAGGAGGTTAGCAGGTACGTCTACAGTCAGGCAGGATGCGGGAGGGTCCTGCCCTGTCCTCAGCTCTCACAGGGAAGCATGCCTTGAAGCCAGCTCTCAACTAGCTGCATTCTTATGACAGTGTGAAGGTAGCAGTATTCTGAGTAAGGAGGTTCCCAGATTACCACTCTACTGCACCTGGAGATACCCTCCAGGTCTGCATTGTTAACTTGCGTCTCAGAAGCCTCTGGCAAACGTCTCTGGTGAAGACGTGTGAAACTCACTCTGCAGGCAGTGTGGAACTGTGAGGGACTGAGGGTCAGCTCAACTCTCAGCAGTAAGATGATTTTGGACAAGGCGTTCAGCTACATTCTCACATATGGAACTTAGTATGTAGCACCAGTCTACCCCAGGAATTACTGGGAAATCGCTGGATTGAGCTTGGAGGCACTAGTCTTGTTGCCGGGAGATTCCAGTTACCTCTCCCAACACTTCGGTGAAGCAGCGAGCCTAGGCCTTTTGGAAGCGAAAGCTAGCTGCAGGCAGCAGGTAGGGATACAGGCCATAAGCTCAACTCTCAGAAGTGTGTATGCATGGGAGGCAGATGTCTGCTACCCACTCGTACATGCGAGTGGGAACCTACTACACTCTGATGAAAAAGGACTTTGGAAATCGCTGTATTCAACTCAGATACACGTGGGTTCAGGCACAACGATTCCACATGCTTTTCTCACAACCTTTCCCTGCCACTAACATGAGGACGTTAGCAGCTCCTTCTACAGTCAAGCAGGATGCGGGAGGGTTGTGCCCTGTCTTTAGCTCTCACAGGAAGCATGCCTTGAAGCCAGCTGTCAACTAGCTGCATACTTATGGCAGGGTCAAGGTAGCAGTATTCTGAGACAGGAGGTTCCCAGATTACCACTCTACTGCACCTGGAGATACCCTCCAGGTCTGCATTGTTAACTTGCGTCTCAGAGGCCTCTGGCAAACGTCTCTGGTGAAGACGTGCGAAACTCACTCTGCAGGCAGTGTGGAACTGTGAGGGACTGAGGGTCAGCTCAACTCTCAGCAGTAAGATGTTTTTGGACAAGGCGTTCAAATACCTACTCACGTATGGAACTTAGTATGTAGCACCAGTCTACCCCAGGAATTACTAGGCAATCGCTTGATTGAGCTTGGAGGCACTCGTCTTGTGTGCCGGGAGATTCCAATTACCTCTCCCAACACTTGCGTCAAGCAGCGAGCCTAGGCCTTTTGGAAGCGAAAGGTAGCGGCAGGCACGATGTAGGGTTACAGGCCATAAGCTCAACTCTCAGAAGTGTGTATGCATGGGAGGCAGATGTCTGCTACCCACTCGGACATGGGAGTTGGAACCTAGCTACACTCCTATTGAAGAAGGATGTTGGAAATCGCTGTATTCAACTCAGATACTCGGGAGTTCAGGCCCAATGCTTACACATGCTTTTCCCACAACCTATCCCAGCCACTAACAGAAGGAGGTTAGCAGGTACGTCTACAGTCAGGCAGGATGCGGGAGGGTTCTGCCCTGTCCTCAGCTCTCACAGGGAAGCATGCCTAGAAGCCAGCTCTCAACTAGCTGCATTCTTATGACAGTGTGAAGGTAGCAGTATTCTGAGTAAGGCGGTTCCGAGATTACCACTCTACTGCACCTGGAGATACCCTCCAGGTCTGCATTGTTAACTTGCGTCTCAGAAGCCTGTGGCAAACGTCTCTGGTGAAGACCTGCGAAACTCACTCTGCAGGCAGTGTGGAACTGTGAGGGACTGAGGGTGAGCTCAACTCTCAGAACTAAGATGCTTTTGGACAAGGCGTTCAGCTACATTCTCACGTATGGAACTTAGTATGTAGCACCTGTCTCCCCAGGAATTACTAGGCTATCGCTGGAATGAGCTTGGAGGCACTAGTCTTGTGTGCCGGGAGATTCCAATTACCTCTCCCAACACTTCCGTCAAACAGCGAGCCTAGGCCTTTTAGAAGTGAAAGGAACCAGCAGGCTGGATGGGGAGCTACAGGCCTTAAGCTCAACTCTCAGAAGTGTGTATGCAGGGGAGATAGATATCTGCTACCCACTCTGACATGGGAGTTGGAAACTAGCTACACTCTGATTGAAGAAGGCCATTGGAAATCGCTGTATTCAACTCAGATACACAGGAGTTCAGGCCCAATGCTTACACATGCTTTTCCCGCAACCTCTCTCAGTCACTAACATTAGGATGTTAGCAGCTGCGCCTACAGTCAGGCAGGATGCGGGTGGGTTCTGCCCTGTCCTCAGCACTCCCAGGGAAGCATGCCTAGAAGCCAGCTCTCAACTAGCTGCATTCTTATGGCAGTGTGAAGGTAGCAGTATTCTGAGTCAGGAGGTTCCCAGATTACCACTCTACTGCACCTGGAGATACCCTCCAGGTCTGCATTGTTAACTTGCGTCTCAGAAGCCTCTGGCAAACGTCTCTGGTGAAGACGTCCGAAACTCACTCTGCAGGCAGTGTGGAACTGTGAGGGACTGAGGGTGAGCTCAACTCTCAGAAGTAAGATGTTTTTGGACAAGGCGTTCAACTACCTACTCACGTATGGAACTTAGTATGTAGCACCAGTCTACCCCAGGCACTACTAGGAAATCGCTTGATTGAGCTTGGAGGCACTCGTCTTGTGTGCCGGGAGATTCCAGTTACCTCTCCCAACACTTGCGTCAAGCAGCGAGCCTAGGCATTTTGGAAGCGAAAGGTAGCGTCAGGCAGGATGTTGGGTTACAGGCCATAAGCTCAACTCTCAGAAGTGTGTATGCATGGGTGGCAGATGTCTGCTATCCATTCGGACATGGGAGTTGGAACCTAGCTACACTCCTATTGAAGAAGGACTTTGGAAATCGCTGTATTCAACTCAGATACACGGGAGTTCAGGCCCAATGCTTACACATGCTTTTCCCACAAACTATCCCAGCCACTAACAGAAGGAGGTTAGCAGGTAAGTCTACAGTCAGGCAGGATGCGGGAGGGTCCTGCCCTGTCCTCAGCTCTCACAGGGAAGCATGCCTTGAAGCCAGCTCTCAACTAGCTGCATTCTTATGACAGTGTGAAGGTAGCAGTATTCTGAGTAAGGAGGTTCCCAGATTACCACTCTACTGCACCTGGAGATACCCTCCAGGTCTGCATTGTTAACTTGCGTCTCAGAGGCCTCTGGCAAACGTCTCTGGTGAAGACGTGCGAAACTCACTCTGCAGGCAGTGTGGAACTGTGAGGGACTGAGGGTCAGCTCAACTCTCAGCAGTAAGATGTTTTTGGACAAGGCGTTCAAATACCTACTCACGTATGGAACTTAGTTTGTAGCACCAGTCTACCCCAGGAATTACTGGGAAATCGCTGGATTGAGCTTGGAGGCACTAGTCTTGTTGCCGGGAGATTCCAGTTACCTCTCCCAACACTTCGGTGAAGCAGCGAGCCTAGGCCTTTTGGAAGCGAAAGCTAGCTGCAGGCAGGAGGTAGGGATACAGGCCATAAGCTCAACTCTCAGAAGTGGGTATGCATGGGAGGCAGATGTCTGCTACCCACTCGTACATGCGAGTGGGAACCTACTACACTCTGATGAAAAAGGACTTTGGAAATCGCTGTATTCAACTCAGATACACGTGGGTTCAGGCACAACGATTCCACATGCTTTTCTCACAACCTTTCCCTGCCACTAACATGAGGACGTTAGCAGCTCCTTCTACAGTCAAGCAGGATGCGGGAGGGTTGTGCCCTGTCCTTAGCTCTCACAGGGAAGCATGTCTTGAAGCCAGCGGTCAACTAGCTGCATACTTATGGCAGGGTCAATGTAGCAGTATTCTGAGACAGGAGGTTCCCAGATTACCACTCCTCTGCACCTGGAGATACCCTCCAGGTCTGCATTGTTAACTTGCGTCTCAGAAGCCTGTGGCAAACGTCTCTGGTGAAGACCTGCGAAACTCACTCTGCAGGCAGTGTGGAACTGTGAGGGACTGAGGGTGAGCTCAACTCTCAGAAGTAAGATGCTTTTGGACAAGGCGTTCAGCTACATTCTCACGTATGGAACTTAGTATGTAGCACCTGTCTACCCCAGGAATTACTAGGCAATCGCTGGAATGAGCTTGGAGGCACTAGTCTTGTGTGCCGGGAGATTCCAATTACCTCTCCCAACACTTCCGTCAAACAGCGAGCCTAGGCCTTTTAGAAGTTAAAGGAACCAGCAGGCTGGATGGGGAGGTACAGGCCTTAAGCTCAACTCTCAGAAGTGTGTATGCAGGGGAGACAGATGTCTGCTACCCACTCTGACATGGGAGTTGGAAACTACCTACACTCTGATTGAAGAAGGCCATTGGAAATCGCTGTATTCAACTCAGATACACAGGAGATCAGGCCCAATGCTTACACATGCTTTTCCCGCAACCTCTCTCAGCCACTAACATTAGGATGTTAGCAGCTGCGCCAACAGTCAGGCAGGATGCGGGTGGGTTCTGCCATGTCCTCAGCACTCCCAGGGAAGCATGCCTAGAAGCCAGCTCTCAACTAGCTGCATTCTTATGGCAGTGTGAAGGTAGCAGTATTCTGAGTCAGGAAGTTCCCAGATTACCACTCTACTGCACCTGGAGATACCCTCCAGGTCTGCATTGTTAACTTGCGTCTCAGAAGCCTGTGGCAAACGTCTCTGGTGAAGACCTGCGAAACTCACTCTGCAGGCAGTGTGGAACTGTGAGGGACTGAGGGTGAGCTCAACTCTCAGAAGTAAGATGCTTTTGGACAAGGCGTTCAGCTACCTTCTCACGTATGGAACTTAGTATGTAGCACCAGTCTACCACACGAATTACTAGGCAATCGCTGGAATGAGCTTGGAGGCCCTAGTCTTGTGTGCCGGGAGATTCCAATTACCTCTCCCAACACTTCCGTCAAACAGCGAGCCTAAGCCTTTTAGAAGTGAAAGGAACCAGCAGGCTGGATGGGGAGGTACAGGCCTTAAGCTCAACTCTCAGAAGTGTGTATGCAGGGGAGACAGATGTCTGCTACCCACTCTGACATGGGAGTTGGAAACTACCTACACTCTGATTGAAGAAGGCCATTGGAAATCGCTGTATTCAACTCAGATACACAGGAGTTCAGGCCCAATGCTTACACATGCTTTTCCCGCAACCTCTCTCAGCCACTAACATTAGGATGTTAGCAGCTGCGCCTACAGTCAGGCAGGATGCGGGTGGGTTCTGCCCTGTCCTCAGCACTCCCAGGGAAGCATGCCTAGAAGCCAGCTCTCAACTAGCTGCATTCTTATGGCAGTGTGAAGGTAGCAGTATTCTGAGTAAGGAGGTTCCCAGATTACCACTCTACTGCACCTGGAGATACCCTCCAGGTCTGCATTGTTAACTTGCGTCTCAGAAGCCTCTGGGAAACGTCTCTGGTGAAGACGTCCGAAACTCACTCTGCAGGCAGTGTGGAACTGTGAGGGACTGAGGGTGAGCTCAACTCTCAGAAGTAAGATGTTTTTGGACAAGGCGTTCAACTACCTACTCACGTATGGAACTTAGTATGTAGCACCAGTCTACCCCAGGAATTACTAGGAAATCGCTTGATTGAGCTTGGAGGCACTCGTCTTGTGTGCCGGCAGATTCCAGTTACCTCTCCCAACACTTGCGTCAAGCAGCGAGCCTAGGCATTTTGGAAGCGAAAGGTAGCGGCAGGCAGGATGTTGGGTTACAGGCCATAAGCTCAACTCTCAGAAGTGTCTATGCATGGGTGGCAGATGTCTGCTACCCACTCGGACATGGGAGTTGGAACCTAGCTACACTCCTATTGAAGAAGGACTTTGGAAATCGCTGTATTCAACTCAGATACACGGGAGTTCAGGCCCAATGCTTACACATGCTTTTCCCACAAACTATCCCAGCCACTAACAGAAGGAGGT
Source organism: Canis lupus baileyi (assembly GCF_048164855.1). Classification (NCBI taxonomy): domain Eukaryota; kingdom Metazoa; phylum Chordata; class Mammalia; order Carnivora; family Canidae; genus Canis; species Canis lupus. The sequence goes on along the minus strand of NC_132864.1, from coordinate 2,244,836 downwards.
TAGCAGGTAAGTCTACAGTCAGGCAGGATGCGGGAGGGTCCTGCCCTGTCCTCAGCTCTCACAGGGAAGCATGCCTTGAAGCCAGCTCTCAACTAGCTGCATTCTTATGACAGTGTGAAGGTAGCAGTATTCTGAGTAAGGAGGTTCCCAGATTACCACTCTACTGCACCTGGAGATAAGCTCCAGGTCTGCATTGTTAACTTGCGTCTCAGAAGCCTCTGGCAAACGTCTCTGGTGAAGACGTGCGAAACTCACTCTGCAGACAGTGTGGAACTGTGAGGGACTGAGGGTGAGCTCAACTCTCAGCAGTAAGATGTTTTTGGACAAGGCGTTCAAATACCTACTCACGTATGGAACTTAGTATGTAGCACCAGTCTACCCCAGGAATTACTGGGAAATCGCTGGATTGAGCTTGGAGGCACTAGTCTTGTTGCCGGGAGATTCCAGTTACCTCTCCCAACACTTCGGTGAAGCAGCGAGCCTAGGACTTTTGGAAGCGAAAGCTAGCTGCAGGCAGGAGGTAGGGATACAGGCCAAAAGCTCAACTCTCAGAAGTGTGTATGCAACGGAGGCAGATGTCTGCTACCCACTCGTACATGCGAGTGGGAACCTACTACACTCTGATGAAAAAGAACTTTGGAAATCGCTGTATTCAACTCAGATACACGTGGGTTCAGGCACAACGATTCCACATGCTTTTCTCACAACCTTTCCCTGCCACTAACATGAGGACGTTAGCAGCTCCTTCTACAGTCAAGCAGGATGCGGGAGGGTTGTGCCCTGTCCTTAGCTCTCACAGGGAAGCATGTCTTGAAGCCAGCGGTCAACTAGCTGCATACTTATGGCAGGGTCAAGGTAGCAGTATTCTGAGACAGGAGGTTCCCAGATTACCACTCTACTGCACCTGGAGATACCCTCCAGGTCTGCATTGTTAACTTGCGTCTCAGAAGCCTGTGGCAAATGTCTCTGGTGAAGACCTGCGAAACTCACTCTGCAGGCAGTGTGGAACTGTGAGGGACTGAGGGTGAGCTCAACTCTCAGAAGTAAGATGCTTTTGGACAAGGCGTTCAGCTACATTCTCACGTTTGGAACTTAGTATGTAGCACCAGTCTACCCCAGGAATTACTAGGCAATCGCTTGATTGAGCTTGGAGGCACTCGTCTTGTGTGCCGGGAGATTCCAATTACCTCTCCCAACACTTGCGTCAAGCAGCGAGCCTAGGCCTTTTGGAAGCGAAAGGTAGCGGCAGGCACGATGTAGGGTTACAGGCCATAAGCTCAACTCTCAGAAGTGTGTATGCATGGGAGGCAGATGTCTGCTACCCACTCGGACATGGGAGTTGGAACCTAGCTACACTCCTATTGAAGAAGGATGTTGGAAATCGCTGTATTCAACTCAGATACTCGGGAGTTCAGGCCCAATGCTTACACATGCTTTTCCCACAACCTATCCCAGCCACTAACAGAAGGAGGTTAGCAGGTACGACTACAGTCAGGCAGGATGCGGGAGGGTTCTGCCCTGTCCTCAGCTCTCACAGGGAAGCATGCCTAGAAGCCAGCTCTCAACTAGCTGCATTCTTATGACAGTGTGAAGGTAGCAGTATTCTGAGTAAGGCGGTTCCGAGATTACCACTCTACTGCACCTGGAGATACCCTCCAGGTCTGCATTGTTAACTTGCGTCTCAGAAGCTTGTGGCAAACGTCTCTGGTGAAGACCTGCGAAACTCACTCTGCAGGCAGTGTGGAACTGTGAGGGACTGAGGGTGAGCTCAACTCTCAGAAGTAAGATGCTTTTGGACAAGGCGTTCAGCTACATTCTCACGTATGGAACTTAGTATGTAGCACCTGTCTACCCCAGGAATTACTAGGCTATCGCTGGAATGAGCTTGGAGGCCCTAGTCTTGTGTGCCGGGAGATTCCAATTACCTCTACCAACACTTCCGTCAAACAGCGAGCCTAGGCCTTTTAGAAGTGAAAGGAACCAGCAGGCTGGATGGGGAGGTACAGGCCTTAAGCTCAACTCTCAGAAGTGTGTATGCAGGGGAGACAGATGTCTGCTACCCACTCTGACATGGGAGTTGGAAACTAGCTACACTCTGATTGAAGAAGGCCATTGGAAATCGCTGTATTCAACTCAGATACACAGGAGTTCAGGCCCAATGCTTACACATGCTTTTCCCGCAACCTCTCTCAGCCACTAACATTAGGATGTTAGCAGCTGCGCCTACAGTCAGGCAGGATGCGGGTGGGTTCTGCCATGTCCTCAGCACTCCCAGGGAAGCATGCCTAGAAGCCAGCTCTCAACTAGCTGCATTCTTATGGCAGTGTGAAGGTAGCAGTATTCTGAGTCAGGAGGTTCCAAGATTACCACTCTACTGCACCTGGAGATACCCTCCAGGTCTGCATTGTTAACTTGCGTCTCAGAAGCCTGTGGCAAACGTCTCTGGTGAAGACCTGCGAAACTCACTCTGCAGGCAGTGTGGAACTGTGAGGGACTGAGGGTGAGCTCAACTCTCAGAAGTAAGATGCTTTTGGACAAGGCGTTCAGCTACCTTCTCACGTATGGAACTTAGTATGTAGCAGCAGTCTACCACACGAATTACTAGGCAATCGCTGGAATGAGCTTGGAGGCCCTAGTCTTGTGTGCCGGGAGATTCCAATTACCTCTCCCAACACTTCCGTCAAACAGCGAGCCTAGGCCTTTTAGAAGTGAAAGGAACAAGCAGGCTGGATGGGGAGGTACAGGCCTTAAGCTCAACTCTCAGAAGTGTGTATGCAGGGGAGACAGATGTCTGCTACCCACTCTGACATGGGAGTTGGAAACTACCTACACTCTGATTGAAGAAGGCCATTGGAAATCGCTGTATTCAACTCAGATACACAGGAGTTCAGGCCCAATGCTTACACATGCTTTTCCCGCAACCTCTCTCAGCCACTAACATTAGGATGTTAGCAGCTGCGCCTACAGTCAGGCAGGATGCGGGTGGGTTCTGCCCTGTCCTCAGCACTCCCAGGGAAGCATGCCTAGAAGCCAGCTCTCAAGTAGCTGCATTCTTATGGCAGTGTGAAGGTAGCAGTATTCTGAGTAAGGAGGTTCCCAGATTACCACTCTACTGCACCTGGAGATACCGTCCAGGTCTGCATTGTTAACTTGCGTCTCAGAAGCCTCTGGCAAACGTCTCTGGTGAAGACGTCCGAAACTCACTCTGCAGGCAGTGTGGAACTGTGAGGGACTGAGGGTGAGCTCAACTCTCAGAAGTAAGATGTTTTTGGACAAGGCGTTCAACTACCTACTCACGTATGGAACTTAGTATGTAGCACCAGTCTACCCCAGGAATTACTAGGAAATCGCTTGATTGAGCTTGGAGGCACTCGTCTTGTGTGCCGGGAGATTCCAGTTACCTCTCCCAACACTTGCGTCAAGCAGCGAGCCTAGGCCTTTTGGAAGCGAAAGGTAGCGGCACGCAGGATGTTGGGTTACAGGCCATAAGCTCAACTCTCAGAAGTGTGTATGCATGGGTGGCAGATGTCTGCTACCCACTCGGACATGGGAGTTGGAACCTAGCTACACTCCTATTGAAGAAGGACTTTGGAAATCGCTGGATTCAACTCAGATACACGGGAGTTCAGGCCCAATGCTTACACATGCTTTTCCCACAAACTATCCCAGCCACTAACAGAAGGAGGTTAGCAGGTAAGTCTACAGTCAGGCAGGATGCGGGTGGGTCCTGCCCTGTCCTCAGCTCTCACAGGGAAGCATGCCTTGAAGTCAGCTCTCAACTAGCTGCATTCTTATGACAGTGTGAAGGTAGCAGTATTCTGAGTAAGGCGGTTCCGAGATTACCACTCTATTGCACCTGGAGATACCCTCCAGGTCTGCATTGCTAACTTGCGTCTCAGAAGCCTCTGGCAAACGTCTCTGGTGAAGACGTGCGAAACTCACTCTGCAGGCAGTGTGGAACTGTGAGGGACTGAGGGTGAGCTCAACTCTCAGCAGTGAGATGATTTTGGACAAGGCGTTCAGCTACCTTCTCACATATGGAACTTAGTATGTAGCACCAGTCTACCCCAGGAATTACTGGGAAATCGCTGGATTGAGCTTGGAGGCACTAGTCTTGTTGCCGGGAGATTCCAGTTACCTCTCCCAACACTTCGGTGAAGCAGCGAGCCTAGGCCTTTTGGAAGCGAAAGCTAGCTGCAGGCAGGAGGTAGGGATACAGGCCATAAGCTCAACTCTCAGAAGTGTGTATGCATGGGAGGCAGATGTCTGCTACCCACTCGTACATGCGAGTGGGAACCTACTACACTCTGATGAAAAAGGACTTTGGAAATCGCTGTATTCAACTCAGATACACGTGGGTTCAGGCACAACGATTCCACATGCTTTTCTCACAACCTTTCCCTGCCACTAACATGAGGACGTTAGCAGCTCCTTCTACAGTCAAGCAGGATGCGGGAGGGTTGTGCCCTGTCCTTAGCTCTCACAGGGAAGCATGTCTTGAAGCCAGCGGTCAACTAGCTGCATACTTATGGCAGGGTCAAGGTAGCAGTATTCTGAGACAGGAGGTTCCCAGATTACCACTCTACTGCACCTGGAGATACCCTCCAGGTCTGCATTGTTAACTTGCGTCTCAGAGGCCTCTGGCAAACGTCTCTGGTGAAGACGTGCGAAACTCACTCTGCAGGCAGTGTGGAACTGTGAGGGACTGAGGGTCAGCTCAACTCTCAGCAGTAAGATGTTTTTGGACAAGGCGTTCAAATACCTACTCACGTATGGAACTTAGTATGTAGCACCAGTCTACCCCAGGAATTACTAGGAAATCGCTTGATTGAGCTTGGAGGCACTCGTCTTGTGTGCCGGGAGATTCCAATTACCTCTCCCAACACTTGCGTCAAGCAGCGAGCCTAGGCCTTTTGGAAGCGAAAGGTAGCGGCAGGCACGATGTAGGGTTACAGGCCATAAGCTCAACTCTCAGAAGTGTGTATGCATGGGAGGCAGATGTCTGCTACCCACTCGGACATGGGAGTTGGAACCTAGCTCCACTGCTATTGAAGAAGGATGTTGGAAATCGCTGTATTCAACTCAGATACTCGGGAGTTCAGGCCCAATGCTTACACATGCTTTTCCCACAACCTATCCCAGCCACTAACATTAGGATGTTAGCAGCTGCGCCTACAGTCAGGCAGGATGCGGGAGGGTTCTGCCCTGTCCTCAGCTCTCAAGGGAAGCATGCCTAGAAGCCAGATCTCAACTAGCTGCATTCTTATGACAGTGTGAAGGTAGCAGTATTCTGAGTAAGGCGGTTCCGAGATTACCACTCTACTGCACCTGGAGATACCCTCCAGGTCTGCATTGTTAACTTGCGTCTCAGAAGCCTGTGGCAAACGTCTCTGGTGAAGACCTGCGAAACTCACTCTGCAGGCAGTGTGGAACTGTGAGGGACTGAGGGTGAGCTCAACTCTCAGAAGTAAGATGCTTTTGGACAAGGCGTTCAGCTACATTCTCACGTATGGAACTTAGTATGTAGCACCTGTCTACCCCAGGAATTACTAGGCAATCGCTGGAATGAGCTTGGAGGCACTAGTCTTGTGTGCCGGGAGATTCCAATTACCTCTCCCAACACTTCCGTCAAACAGCGAGCCTAGGCCTTTTAGAAGTGAAAGGAACCAGCAGGCTGGATGGGGAGGTACAGGCCTTAAGCTCAACTCTCAGAAGTGTGTATGCAGGGGAGACAGATGTCTGCTACCCACTCTGACATGGGAGTTGGAAACTACCTACACTCTGATTGAAGAAGGCCATTGGAAATCACTGTATTCAACTCAGATACACAGGAGTTCAGGCCCAATGCTTACACATGCTTTTCCCGCAACCTCTCTCAGCCACTAACATTAGGATGTTAGCAGCTGCGCCTACAGTCAGGCAGGATGCGGGTGGGTTCTGCCCTGTCCTCAGCACTCCCAGGGAAGCATGCCTAGAAGCCAGCTCTCAAGTAGCTGCATTCTTATGGCAGTGTGAAGGTAGCAGTATTCTGAGTAAGGAGGTTCCCAGATTACCACTCTACTGCACCTGGAGATACCCTCCAGGTCTGCATTGTTAACTTGCGTCTCAGAAGCCTCTGGCAAACGTCTCTGGTGAAGACGTCCGAAACTCACTCTGCAGGCAGTGTGGAACTGTGAGGGACTGAGGGTGAGCTCAACTCTCAGAAGTAAGATGTTTTTGGACAAGGCGTTCAACTACCTACTCACGTATGGAACTTAGTATGTAGCACCAGTCTACCCCAGGAATTACTAGGAAATCGCTTGATTGAGCTTGGAGGCACTCGTCTTGTGTGCCGGGAGATTCCAGTTACCTCTCCCAACACTTGCGTCAAGCAGCGAGCCTAGGCATTTTGGAAGCGAAAGGTAGCGGCAGGCAGGATGTTGGGTTACAGGCCATAAGCTCAACTCTCAGAAGTGTGTATGCATGGGTGGCAGATGTCTGCTACCCACTCGGACATGGGAGTTGGAACCTAGCTACACTCCTATTGAAGAAGGACTTTGGAAATCGCTGTATTCAACTCAGATACACGGGAGTTCAGGCCCAATGCTTACACATGCTTTTCCCACAAACTATCCCAGCCACTAACAGAAGGAGGTTAGCAGGTAAGTCTACAGTCAGGCAGGATGCGGGAGGGTCCTGCCCTGTCCTCAGCTCTCACAGGGAAGCATGCCTTGAAGCCAGCTCTCAACTAGCTGCATTCTTATGACAGTGTGAAGGTAGCAGTATTCTGAGTAAGGAGGTTCCCAGATTACCACTCTACTGCACCTGGAGATACCCTCCAGGTCTGCATTGTTAACTTGCGTCTCAGAAGCCTGTGGCAAACGTCTCTGGTGAAGACGTGCGAAACTCACTCTGCAGGCAGTGTGGAACTGTGAGGGACTGAGGGTGAGCTCAACTCTCAGCAGTAAGATGATTTTGGACAAGGCGTTCAGCTACCTTCTCACATATGGAACTTAGTATGTAGCACCAGTCTACCCCAGGAATTACTGGGAAATCGCTGGATTGAGCTTGGAGGCACTAGTCTTGTTGCCGGGAGATTCCAGTTACCTCTCCCAACACTTCGGTGAAGCAGCGAGCCTAGGCCTTTTGGAAGCGAAAGCTAGCTGCAGGCAGGAGGTAGGGATACAGGCCATAAGCTCAACTCTCAGAAGTGTGTATGCATGGGAGGCAGATGTCTGCTACCCACTCGTACATGCGAGTGGGAACCTACTACACTCTGATGAAAAAGGACTTTGGAAATCGCTGTATTCAACTCAGATACACGTGGGTTCAGGCACAACGATTCCACATGCTTTTCTCACAACCTTTCCCTGCCACTAACATGAGGACGTTAGCAGCTCCTTCTACAGTCAAGCAGGATGCGGGAGGGTTGTGCCCTGTCCTTAGCTCTCACAGGGAAGCATGTCTTGAAGCCAGCGGTCAACTAGCTGCATACTTATGGCAGGGTCAAGGTAGCAGTATTCTGAGACAGGAGGTTCCCAGATTACCACTCTACTGCACCTGGAGATACCCTCCAGGTCTGCATTGTTAACTTGCGTCTCAGAGGCCTCTGGCAAACGTCTCTGGTGAAGACGTGCGAAACTCACTCTGCAGGCAGTGTGGAACTGTGAGGGACTGAGGGTCAGCTCAACTCTCAGCAGTAAGATGTTTTTGGACAAGGCGTTCAAATACCTACTCACGTATGGAACTTAGTATGTAGCACCAGTCTACCCCAGGAATTACTAGGAAATCGCTTGATTGAGCTTGGAGGCACTCGTCTTGTGTGCCGGGAGATTCCAATTACCTCTCCCAACACTTGCGTCAAGCAGCGAGCCTAGGCCTTTTGGAAGCGAAAGGTAGCGGCAGGCACGATGTAGGGTTACAGGCCATAAGCTCAACTCTCAGAAGTGTGTATGCATGGGAGGCAGATGTCTGCTACCCACTCGGACATGGGAGTTGGAACCTAGCTCCACTGCTATTGAAGAAGGATGTTGGAAATCGCTGTATTCAACTCAGATACTCGGGAGTTCAGGCCCAATGCTTACACATGCTTTTCCCACAACCTATCCCAGCCACTAACATTAGGATGTTAGCAGCTGCGCCTACAGTCAGGCAGGATGCGGGAGGGTTCTGCCCTGTCCTCAGCTCTCAAGGGAAGCATGCCTAGAAGCCAGATCTCAACTAGCTGCATTCTTATGACAGTGTGAAGGTAGCAGTATTCTGAGTAAGGCGGTTCCGAGATTACCACTCTACTGCACCTGGAGATACCCTCCAGGTCTGCATTGTTAACTTGCGTCTCAGAAGCCTGTGGCAAACGTCTCTGGTGAAGACCTGCGAAACTCACTCTGCAGGCAGTGTGGAACTGTGAGGGACTGAGGGTGAGCTCAACTCTCAGAAGTAAGATGCTTTTGGACAAGGCGTTCAGCTACATTCTCACGTATGGAACTTAGTATGTAGCACCTGTCTACCCCAGGAATTACTAGGCAATCGCTGGAATGAGCTTGGAGGCACTAGTCTTGTGTGCCGGGAGATTCCAATTACCTCTCCCAACACTTCCGTCAAACAGCGAGCCTAGGCCTTTTAGAAGTGAAAGGAACCAGCAGGCTGGATGGGGAGGTACAGGCCTTAAGCTCAACTCTCAGAAGTGTGTATGCAGGGGAGACAGATGTCTGCTACCCACTCTGACATGGGAGTTGGAAACTACCTACACTCTGATTGAAGAAGGCCATTGGAAATCACTGTATTCAACTCAGATACACAGGAGTTCAGGCCCAATGCTTACACATGCTTTTCCCGCAACCTCTCTCAGCCACTAACATTAGGATGTTAGCAGCTGCGCCTACAGTCAGGCAGGATGCGGGTGGGTTCTGCCCTGTCCTCAGCACTCCCAGGGAAGCATGCCTAGAAGCCAGCTCTCAAGTAGCTGCATTCTTATGGCAGTGTGAAGGTAGCAGTATTCTGAGTAAGGAGGTTCCCAGATTACCACTCTACTGCACCTGGAGATACCCTCCAGGTCTGCATTGTTAACTTGCGTCTCAGAAGCCTCTGGCAAACGTCTCTGGTGAAGACGTCCGAAACTCACTCTGCAGGCAGTGTGGAACTGTGAGGGACTGAGGGTGAGCTCAACTCTCAGAAGTAAGATGTTTTTGGACAAGGCGTTCAACTACCTACTCACGTATGGAACTTAGTATGTAGCACCAGTCTACCCCAGGAATTACTAGGAAATCGCTTGATTGAGCTTGGAGGCACTCGTCTTGTGTGCCGGGAGATTCCAGTTACCTCTCCCAACACTTGCGTCAAGCAGCGAGCCTAGGCATTTTGGAAGCGAAAGGTAGCGGCAGGCAGGATGTTGGGTTACAGGCCATAAGCTCAACTCTCAGAAGTGTGTATGCATGGGTGGCAGATGTCTGCTACCCACTCGGACATGGGAGTTGGAACCTAGCTACACTCCTATTGAAGAAGGACTTTGGAAATCGCTGTATTCAACTCAGATACACGGGAGTTCAGGCCCAATGCTTACACATGCTTTTCCCACAAACTATCCCAGCCACTAACAGAAGGAGGTTAGCAGGTAAGTCTACAGTCAGGCAGGATGCGGGAGGGTCCTGCCCTGTCCTCAGCTCTCACAGGGAAGCATGCCTTGAAGCCAGCTCTCAACTAGCTGCATTCTTATGACAGTGTGAAGGTAGCAGTATTCTGAGTAAGGAGGTTCCCAGATTACCACTCTACTGCACCTGGAGATACCCTCCAGGTCTGCATTGTTAACTTGCGTCTCAGAAGCCTGTGGCAAACGTCTCTGGTGAAGACGTGCAAAACTCACTCTGCAGGCAGTGTGGAACTGTGAGGGACTGAGGGTGAGCTCAACTCTCAGCAGTAAGATGATTTTGGACAAGGCGTTCAGCTACCTTCTCACATATGGAACTTAGTATGTAGCACCAGTCTACCCCAGGAATTACTGGGAAATCGCTGGATTGAGCTTGGAGGCACTAGTCTTGTTGCCGGGAGATTCCAGTTACCTCTCCCAACACTTCGGTGAAGCAGCGAGCCTAGGCCTTTTGGAAGCGAAAGCTAGCTGCAGGCAGGAGGTAGGGATACAGGCCATAAGCTCAACTCTCAGAAGTGTGTATGCATGGGAGGCAGATGTCTGCTACCCACTCGTACATGCGAGTGGGAACCTACTACACTCTGATGAAAAAGGACTTTGGAAATCGCTGTATTCAACTCAGATACACGTGGGTTCAGGCACAACGATTCCACATGCTTTTCTCACAACCTTTCCCTGCCACTAACATGAGGACGTTAGCAGCTCCTTCTACAGTCAAGCAGGATGCGGGAGGGTTGTGCCCTGTCCTTAGCTCTCACAGGGAAGCATGTCTTGAAGCCAGCGGTCAACTAGCTGCATACTTATGGCAGGGTCAAGGTAGCAGTATTCTGAGACAGGAGGTTCCCAGATTACCACTCTACTGCACCTGGAGATACCCTCCAGGTCTGCATTGTTAACTTGCGTCTCAGAGGCCTCTGGCAAACGTCTCTGGTGAAGACGTGCGAAACTCACTCTGCAGGCAGTGTGGAACTGTGAGGGACTGAGGGTCAGCTCAACTCTCAGCAGTAAGATGTTTTTGGACAAGGCGTTCAAATACCTACTCACGTATGGAACTTAGTATGTAGCACCAGTCTACCCCAGGAATTACTAGGCAATCGCTTGATTGAGCTTGGAGGCACTCGTCTTGTGTGCCGGGAGATTCCAATTACCTCTCCAAACACTTGCGTCAAGCAGCGAGCCTAGGCCTTTTGGAAGCGAAAGGTAGCGGCAGGCACGATGTAGGGTTACAGGCCATAAGCTCAACTCTCAGAAGTGTGTATGCATGGGAGGCAGATGTCTGCTACCCACTCGGACATGGGAGTTGGAACCTAGCTACACTCCTATTGAAGAAGGATGTTGGAAATCGCTGTATTCAACTCAGATACTCGGGAGTTCAGGCCCAATGCTTACACATGCTTTTCCCACAACCTATCCCAGCCACTAACAGAAGGAAGTTACCAGGTACGTCTACAGTCAGGCAGGATGCGGGAGGGTTCTGCCCTGTCCTCAGCTCTCACAGGGAAGCATGCCTAGAAGCCAGCTCTCAACTAGCTGCATTCTTATGACAGTGTGAAGGTAGCAGTATTCTGAGTAAGGCGGTTCCGAGATTACCACTCTACTGCACCTGGAGATACCCTCCAGGTCTGCATTGTTAACTTGCGTCTCAGAAGCCTGTGGCAAACGTCTCTGGTGAAGACCTGCGAAACTCACTCTGCAGGCAGTGTGGAACTGTGAGGGACTGAGGGTGAGCTCAACTCTCAGAAGTAAGATGCTTTTGGACAAGGCGTTCAGCTACATTCTCACGTATGGAACTTAGTATGTAGCACCTGTCTACCCCAGGAATTACTAGGCTATCGCTGGAATGAGCTTGGAGGCACTAGTCTTGTGTGCCGGGAGATTCCAATTACCTCTCCCAACACTTCCGTCAAACAGCGAGCCTAGGCCTTTTAGAAGTGAAAGGAACCAGCAGGCTGGATGGGGAGGTACAGGCCTTAAGCTCAACTGTCAGAAGTGTGTATGCAGGGGAGACAGATGTCTGCTACCCACTCTGACATGGGAGTTGGAAACTACCTACACTCTGATTGAAGAAGGCCATTGGAAATCGCTGTATTCAACTCAGATACACAGGAGTTCAGGCCCAATGCTTACACATGCTTTTCCCGCAACCTCTCTCAGCCACTAACATTAGGATGTTAGCAGCTGCGCCTACAGTCAGGCAGGATGCGGGTGGGTTCTGCCATGTCCTCAGCACTCCCAGGGAAGCATGCCTAGAAGCCAGCTCTCAACTAGCTGCATTCTTATGGCAGTGTGAAGGTAGCAGTATTCTGAGTCAGGAGGTTCCAAGATTACCACTCTACTGCACCTGGAGATACCCTCCAGGTCTGCATTGTTAACTTGCGTCTCAGAAGCCTGTGGCAAACGTCTCTGGTGAAGACCTGCGAAACTCACTCTGCAGGCAGTGTGGAACTGTGAGGGACTGAGGGTGAGCTCAACTCTCAGAAGTAAGATGCTTTTGGACAAGGCGTTCAGCTACCTTCTCACGTATGGAACTTAGTATGTAGCACCAGTCTACCACACGAATTACTAGGCAATCGCTGGAATGAGCTTGGAGGCCCTAGTCTTGTGTGCCGGGAGATTCCAATTACCTCTCCCAACACTTCCGTCAAACAGCGAGCCTAGGCCTTTTAGAAGTGAAAGGAACCAGCAGGCTGGATGGGGAGGTACAGGCCTTAAGCTCAACTCTCAGAAGTGTGTATGCAGGGGAGACAGATGTCTGCTACCCACTCTGACATGGGAGTTGGAAACTAGCTACACTCTGATTGAAGAAGGCCATTGGAAATCGCTGTATTCAACTCAGATACACAGGAGTTCAGGCCCAATGCTTACACATGCTTTTCCCGCAACCTCTCTCAGCCACTAACATTAGGATGTTAGCAGCTGCGCCTACAGTCAGGCAGGATGCGGGTGGGTTCTGCCCTGTCCTCAGCACTCCCAGGGAAGCATGCCTAGAAGCCAGCTCTCAACTAGCTGCATTCTTATGGCAGTGTGAAGGTAGCAGTATTCTGAGTAAGGAGGTTCCCAGATTACCACTCTACTGCACCTGGAGATACCCTCCAGGTCTGCATTGTTAACTTGCGTCTCAGAAGCCTCTGGCAAACGTCTCTGGTGAAGACGTGCGAAACTCACTCTGCAGGCAGTGTGGAACTGTGAGGGACTGAGGGTCAGCTCAACTCTCAGCAGTAAGATGTTTTTGGACAAGGCGTTCAAATACCTACTCACGTATGGAACTTAGTATGTAGCACCTGTCTACCCCAGGAATTACTGTGAAATCGCTGGATTGAGCTTGGAGGCACTAGTCTTGTTGCCGGGAGATTCCAGTTACCTCTCCCAACACTTCGGTGAAGCAGCGAGCCTAGGCCTTTTGGAAGCGAAAGCTAGCTGCAGGCAGGAGGTAGGGATACAGGCCCTAAGCTCAACTCTCAGAAGTGTGTATGCATGGGAGGCAGATGTCTGCTACCCACTCGTACATGCGAGTGGGAACCTACTACACTCTGATGAAAAAGGACTTTGGAAATCGCTGTATTCAACTCAGATACACGTGGGTTCAGGCACAACGATTCCACATGCTTTTCTCACAACCTTTCCCTGCCACTAACATGAGGACGTTAGCAGCTCCTTCTACAGTCAAGCAGGATGCGGGAGGGTTGTGCCCTGTCCTTAGCTCTCACAGGGAAGCATGTCTTGAAGCCAGCGGTCAACTAGCTGCATACTTATGGCAGGGTCAAGGTAGCAGTATTCTGAGACAGGAGGTTCCCAGATTACCACTCTACTGCACCTGGAGATACCCTCCAGGTCTGCATTGTTAACTTGCGTCTCAGAGGCCTCTGGCAAACGTCTCTGGTGAAGACGTGCGAAACTCACTCTGCAGGCAGTGTGGAACTGTGAGGGACTGAGGGTCAGCTCAACTCTCAGCAGTAAGATGTTTTTGGACAAGGCGTTCAAATACCTACTCACGTATGGAACTTAGTATGTAGCACCAGTCTACCCCAGGAATTACTAGGAAATCGCTTGATTGAGCTTGGAGGCACTCGTCTTGTGTGCCGGGAGATTCCAATTACCTCTCCCAACACTTGCGTCAAGCAGCGAGCCTAGGCCTTTTGGAAGCGAAAGGTAGAGGCAGGCACGATGTAGGGTTATAGGCCATAAGCTCAACACTCAGAAGTGTGTATGCATGGGAGGCAGATGTCTGCTACCCACTCGGACATGGGAGTTGGAACCTAGCTACACTCCTATTGAAGAAGGATGTTGGAAATCGCTGTATTCAACTCAGATACTCGGGAGTTCAGGCCCAATGCTTACACATGCTTTTCCCACAACCTATCCCAGCCACTAACAGAAGGAGGTTAGCAGGTACGTCTACAGTCAGGCAGGATGCGGGAGGGTTCTGCCCTGTCCTCAGCTCTCACAGGGAAGCATGTCTAGAAGCCAGCTCTCAACTAGCTGCATTCTTATGACAGTGTGAAGGTAGCAGTATTCTGAGTAAGGCGGTTCCGAGATTACCACTCTACTGCACCTGGAGATACCCTCCAGGTCTGCATTGTTAACTTGCGTCTCAGAAGCCTGTGGCAAACGTCTCTGGTGAAGACCTGCGAAACTCACTCTGCAGGCAGTGTGGAACTGTGAGGGACTGAGGGTGAGCTCAACTCTTAGAGTAAGATGCTTTTGGACAAGGCGTTCAGCTACATTCTCACGTATGGAACTTAGTATGTAGCACCTGTCTACCCCAGGAATTACTAGGCTATCGCTGGAATGAGCTTGGAGGCACTAGTCTTGTGTGCCGGGAGATTCCAATTACCTCTCCCAACACTTCCGTCAAACAGCGAGCCTAGGCCTTTTAGAAGTGAAAGGAACCAGCAGGCTGGATGGGGAGGTACAGGCCTTAAGCTCAACTCTCAGAAGTGTGTATGCAGGGGAGACAGATGTCTGCTACCCACTCTGACATAGGAGTTGGAAACTAGCTACACTCTGATTGAAGAAGGCCATTGGAAATCGCTGTATTCAACTCAGATACACAGGAGTTCAGGCCCAATGCTTACACATGCTTTTCCCGCAACCTCTCTCAGCCACTAACATTAGGATGTTAGCAGCTGCGCCTAAAGTCAGGCAGGATGCGGGTGGGTTCTGCCATGTCCTCAGCACTCCCAGGGAAGCATGCCTAGAAGCCAGCTCTCAACTAGCTGCATTCTTATGGCAGTGTGAAGGTAGCAGGATTCTGAGTCAGGAGATTCCAAGATTACCACTCTACTGCACCTGGAGATACCCTCCAGGTCTGCATTGTTAACTTGAGTCTCAAAAGCCTGTGGCAAACGTCTCTGGTGAAGACCTGCAAAACTCACTCTGCAGGCAGTGTGGAACTGTGAGGGACTGAGGGTGAGCTAAACTCTCAGAAGTAAGATGCTTTT
The DNA here is from genome assembly GCF_048164855.1 of Canis lupus baileyi. Lineage (NCBI taxonomy): Eukaryota > Metazoa > Chordata > Mammalia > Carnivora > Canidae > Canis > Canis lupus. The sequence goes on along the minus strand of NC_132864.1, from coordinate 2,229,773 downwards.
GTTTTTTTTTTTTTTTTTTTTTTAGTAAGATGCTTTTGGACAAGGCGTTCAGCTACCTTCTCACGTATGGAACTTAGTATGTAGCAGCAGTCTACCACACGAATTACTAGGCAATCGCTGGAATGAGCTTGGAGGCCCTAGTCTTGTGTGCCGGGAGATTCCAATTACCTCTCCCAACACTTCCGTCAAACAGCGAGCCTAGGCCTTTTAGAAGAGAAAGGAACCAGCAGGCTGGATGGGGAGGTACAGGCCTTAAGCTCAACTCTCAGAAGTGTGTATGCAGGGGAGACAGATGTCTGCTACCCACTCTGACATGGGAGTTGGAAACTAGCTACACTCTGATTGAAGAAGGCCATTGGAAATCGCTGTATTCAACTCAGATACACAGGAGTTCAGGCCCAATGCTTACACATGCTTTTCCGGCAACCTCTCTCAGCCACTAACATTAGGATGTTAGCAGCTGCGCCTACAGTCAGGCAGGATGCGGGTGGGTTCTGCCCTGTCCTCAGCACTCCCAGGGAAGCATGCCTAGAAGCCAGCTCTCAACTAGCTGCATTCTTATGGCAGTGTGAAGGTAGCAGTATTCTGAGTAAGTAGGTTCCCAGATTACCACTCTACTGCACCTGGAGATACCCTCCAGGTCTGCATTGTTAACTTGCGTCTCAGAAGCCTCTGGCAAACGTCTCTGGTGAAGACGTCCGAAACTCACTCTGCAGGCAGTGTGGAACTGTGAGGGACTGAGGGTGAGCTCAACTCTCAGAAGTAAGATGTTTTTGGACAAGGCGTTCAACTACCTACTCACGTATGGAACTTAGTATGTAGCACCAGTCTACCCCAGGAATTACTAGGAAATCGCTTGATTGAGCTTGGAGGCACTCGTCTTGTGTGCCGGGAGATTCCAGTTACCTCTCCCAACACTTGCGTCAAGCAGCGAGCCTAGGCCTTTTGGAAGCGAAAGGTAGCGGCAGGCAGGATGTTGGGTTACAGGCCATAAGCTCAACTCTCAGAAGTGTGTATGCATGGGTGGCAGATGTCTGCTACCCACTCGGACATGGGAGTTGGAACCTAGCTACACTCCTATTGAAGAAGGACTTTGGAAATCGCTGTATTCAACTCAGATACACGGGAGTTCAGGCCCAATGCTTACACATGCTTTTCCCAGAAACTATCCCAGCCACTAACAGAAGGAGGTTAGCAGGTAAGTCTACAGTCAGGCAGGATGCGGGAGGGTCCTGCCCTGTCCTCAGCTCTCACAGGGAAGCATGCCTTGAAGCCAGCTCTCAACTAGCTGCATTCTTATGACAGTGTGAAGGTAGCAGTATTCTGAGTAAGGAGGTTCCCAGATTACCACTCTACTGCACCTGGAGATACCCTCCAGGTCTGCATTGTTAACTTGCGTCTCAGAGGCCTCTGGCAAACGTCTCTGGTGAAGACGTGCGAAACTCACTCTGCAGGCAGTGTGGAACTGTGAGGGACTGAGGGTCAGCTCAACTCTCAGCAGTAAGATGTTTTTGGACAAGGCGTTCAAATACCTACTCACGTATGGAACTTAGTATGTAGCACCAGTCTACCCCAGGAATTACTGTGAAATCGCTGGATTGAGCTTGGAGGCACTAGTCTTGTTGCCGGGAGATTTCAGTTACCTCTCCCAACACTTCGGTGAAGCAGCGAGCCTAGGCCTTTTGGAAGCGAAAGCTAGCTGCAGGCAGGAGGTAGGGATACAGGTCATAAGCTCAACTCTCAGAAGTGTGTATGCATGGGAGGCAGATGTCTGCTACCCACTCGTACATGCGAGTGGGAACCTACTACACTCTGATGAAAAAGGACTTTGGAAATCGCTGTATTCAACTCAGATACACGTGGGTTCAGGCACAACGATTCCACATGCTTTTCTCACAACCTTTCCCTGCCACTAACATGAGGACGTTAGCAGCTCCTTCTACAGTCAAGCAGGATGCGGGAGGGTTGTGCCCTGTCCTTAGCTCTCACAGGGAAGCATGTCTTGAAGCCAGCGGTCAACGAGCTGCATACTTATGGCAGGGTGAAGGTAGCAGTATTCTGAGTCAGGAGGTTCCAAGATTACCACTCTACTGCACCTGGAGATACCCTCCAGGTCTGCATTGTTAACTTGCGTCTCAGAAGCAAACGTCTCTGATGAAGACCTGCAAAACTCACTCTGCAGGCAGTGTGGAACTGTGAGGGACTGAGGGTGAGCTCAACTCTCAGAAGTAAGATGCTTTTGGACAAGGCGTTCAGCTACCTTCTCACGTATGGAACTTAGTATGTAGCACCAGTCTACAACACGAATTACTAGGCAATCGCTGGAATGTGCTTGGAGGCCCTAGTCTTGTGTGCCGGGAGATTCCAATTACCTCTCCCAACACTTCCGTCAAACAGCGAGCCTAGGCCTTTTAGAAGTGAAAGGAACCAGCAGGCTGGATGGGGAGGTACAGGCCTTAAGCTCAACTCTCAGAAGTGTGTATGCAGGGGAGACAGATGTCTGCTACCCACTCTGACATGGGAGTTGGAAACTAGCTACACTCTGATTGAAGAAGGCCATTGGAAATCGCTGTATTCAACTCAGATACACAGGAGTTCAGGCCCAATGCTTACACATGCTTTTCCCGCAACCTCTCTCAGCCACTAACATTAGGATGTTAGCAGCTGCGCATACAGTCAGGCAGGATGCGGGTGGGTTCTGCCCTGTCCTCAGCACTCCCAGGGAAGCATGCCTAGAAGCCAGCTCTCAACTAGCTGCATTCTTATGGCAGTGTGAAGGTAGCAGTATTCTGAGTCAGGAGGTTCCCAGATTACCACTCTACTGCACCTGGAGATACCCTCCAGGTCTGCATTGTTAACTTGCGTCTCAGAAGCCTCTGGCAAACGTCTCTGGTGAAGACGTCCGAAACTCACTCTGCAGGCAGTGTGGAACTGTGAGGGACTGAGGGTGAGCTCAACTCTCAGAAGTAAGATGTTTTTGGACAAGGCGTTCAACTACCTACTCACGTATGGAACTTAGTATGTAGCACCAGTCTACCCCAGGAATTACTAGGAAATCGCTTGATTGAGCTTGGAGGCACTCGTCTTGTGTGCCGGGAGATTCCAGTTACCTCTCCCAACACTTGCGTCAAGCAGCGAGCCTAGGCCTTTTGGAAGCGAAAGGTAGCGGCAGGCAGGATGTTGGGTTACAGGCCATAAGCTCAACTCTCAGAAGTGTGTATGCATGGGTGGCAGATGTCTGCTACCCACTCGGACATGGGAGTTGGAACCTAGCTACACTCCTATTGAAGAAGGACTTTGGAAATCGCTGTATTCAACTCAGATACACGGGAGTTCAGGCCCAATGCTTACACATGCTTTTCCCACAAACTATCCCAGCCACTAACAGAAGGAGGTTAGCAGGTAAGTCTACAGTCAGGCAGGATGCGGGAGGGTCCTGCCCTGTCCTCAGCTCTCACAGGGAAGCATGCCTTGAAGCCAGCTCTCAACTAGCTGCATTTTTATGACAGTGTGAAGGTAGCAGTATTCTGAGTAAGGAGGTTCCCAGATTACCACTCTACTGCACCTGGAGATACCCTCCAGGTCTGCATTGTTAACTTGCGTCTCAGAAGCCTCTGGCAAACGTCTCTGGTGAAGACGTCCGAAACTCACTCTGCAGGCAGTGTGGAACTGTGAGGGACTGAGGGTGAGCTCAACTCTCAGCAGTAAGATGATTTTGGACAAGGCGTTCAGCTACCTTCTCACATATGGAACTTAGTATGTAGCACCAGTCTACCCCAGGAATTACTGGGAAATCGCTGGATTGAGCTTGGAGGCACTAGTCTTGTTGCCGGGAGATTCCAGTTACCTCTCCCAACACTTCGGTGAAGCAGCGAGCCTAGGCCTTTTGGAAGCGAAAGCTAGCTGCAGGCAGGAGGTAGGGATACAGGCCATAAGCTCAACTCTCAGAAGTGTGTATGCATGGGAGGCAGATGTCTGCTACCCACTCGTACATGCGAGTGGGAACCTACTACACTCTGATGAAAAAGGACTTTGGAAATCGCTGTATTCAACTCAGATACACGTGGGTTCAGGCACAACGATTCCACATGCTTTTCTCACAACCTTTCCCTGCCACTAACATGAGGACGTTAGCAGCTCCTTCTACAGTCAAGCAGGATGCGGGAGGGTTGTGCCCTGTCCTTAGCTCTCACAGGGAAGCATGTCTTGAAGCCAGCGGTCAACTAGCTGCATACTTATGGCAGGGTCAAGGTAGCAGTATTCTGAGACAGGAGGTTCCCAGATTACCACTCTACTGCACCTGGAGATACCCTCCAGGTCTGCATTGTTAACTTGCGTCTCAGAGGCCTCTGGCAAACGTCTCTGGTGAAGACGTGCGAAACTCACTCTGCAGGCAGTGTGGAACTGTGAGGGACTGAGGGTGAGCTCAACTCTCAGCAGTAAGATGTTTTTGGACAAGGCGTTCAAATACCTACTCACGTATGGAACTTAGTATGTAGCACCAGTCTACCCCAGGAATTACTAGGCAATCGCTTGATTGAGCTTGGAGGCACTCGTCTTGTGTGCCGGGAGATTCCAATTACCTCTCCAAACACTTGCGTCAAGCAGCGAGCCTAGGCCTTTTGGAAGCGAAAGGTAGCGGCAGGCACGATGTAGGGTTAGAGGCCATAAGCTCAACTCTCAGAAGTGTGTATGCATGGGAGGCAGATGTCTGCTACCCACTCGGACATGGGAGTTGGAACCTAGCTACACTCCTATTGAAGAAGGATGTTGGAAATCGCTGTATTCAACTCAGATACTCGGGAGTTCAGGCCCAATGCTTACACATGCTTTTCCCACAACCTATCCCAGCCACTAACAGAAGGAAGTTACCAGGTACGTCTACAGTCAGGCAGGATGCGGGAGGGTTCTGCCCTGTCCTCAGCTCTCACAGGGAAGCATGCCTAGAAGCCAGCTCTCAACTAGCTGCATTCTTATGACAGTGTGAAGGTAGCAGTATTCTGAGTAAGGCGGTTCCGAGATTACCACTCTACTGCACCTGGAGATACCCTCCAGGTCTGCATTGTTAACTTGCGTCTCAGAAGCCTGTGGCAAACGTCTCTGGTGAAGACCTGCGAAACTCACTCTGCAGGCAGTGTGGAACTGTGAGGGACTGAGGGTGAGCTCAACTCTCAGAAGTAAGATGCTTTTGGACAAGGCGTTCAGCTACATTCTCACGTATGGAACTTAGTATGTAGCACCTGTCTACCCCAGGAATTACTAGGCTATCGCTGGAATGAGCTTGGAGGCACTAGTCTTGTGTGCCGGGAGATTCCAATTACCTCTCCCAACACTTCCGTCAAACAGCGAGCCTAGGCCTTTTAGAAGTGAAAGGAACCAGCAGGCTGGATGGGGAGGTACAGGCCTTAAGCTCAACTGTCAGAAGTGTGTATGCAGGGGAGACAGATGTCTGCTACCCACTCTGACATGGGAGTTGGAAACTACCTACACTCTGATTGAAGAAGGCCATTGGAAATCGCTGTATTCAACTCAGATACACAGGAGTTCAGGCCCAATGCTTACACATGCTTTTCCCGCAACCTCTCTCAGCCACTAACATTAGGATGTTAGCAGCTGCGCCTACAGTCAGGCAGGATGCGGGTGGGTTCTGCCATGTCCTCAGCACTCCCAGGGAAGCATGCCTAGAAGCCAGCTCTCAACTAGCTGCATTCTTATGGCAGTGTGAAGGTAGCAGTATTCTGAGTCAGGAGGTTCCAAGATTACCACTCTACTGCACCTGGAGATACCCTCCAGGTCTGCATTGTTAACTTGCGTCTCAGAAGCCTGTGGCAAACGTCTCTGGTGAAGACCTGCGAAACTCACTCTGCAGGCAGTGTGGAACTGTGAGGGACTGAGGGTGAGCTCAACTCTCAGAAGTAAGATGCTTTTGGACAAGGCGTTCAGCTACCTTCTCACGTATGGAACTTAGTATGTAGCAGCAGTCTACCACACGAATTACTAGGCAATCGCTGGAATGAGCTTGGAGGCCCTAGTCTTGTGTGCCGGGAGATTCCAATTACCTCTCCCAACACTTCCGTCAAACAGCGAGCCTAGGCCTTTTAGAAGTGAAAGGAACCAGCAGGCTGGATGGGGAGGTACAGGCCTTAAGCTCAACTCTCAGAAGTGTGTATGCAGGGGAGACAGATGTCTGCTACCCACTCTGACATGGGAGTTGGAAACTAGCTACACTCTGATTGAAGAAGGCCATTGGAAATCGCTGTATTCAACTCAGATACACAGGAGTTCAGGCCCAATGCTTACACATGCTTTTCCGGCAACCTCTCTCAGCCACTAACATTAGGATGTTAGCAGCTGCGCCTACAGTCAGGCAGGATGCGGGTGGGTTCTGCCCTGTCCTCAGCACTCCCAGGGAAGCATGCCTAGAAGCCAGCTCTCAACTAGCTGCATTCTTATGGCAGTGTGAAGGTAGCAGTATTCTGAGTAAGTAGGTTCCCAGATTACCACTCTACTGCACCTGGAGATACCCTCCAGGTCTGCATTGTTAACTTGCGTCTCAGAAGCCTCTGGCAAACGTCTCTGGTGAAGACGTGCGAAACTCACTCTGCAGGCAGTGTGGAACTGTGAGGGACTGAGGGTCAGCTCAACTCTCAGCAGTAAGATGTTTTTGGACAAGGCGTTCAAATACCTACTCACGTATGGAACTTAGTATGTAGCACCAGTCTACCCCAGGAATTACTGGGAAATCGCTGGATTGAGCTTGGAGGCACTAGTCTTGTTGCCGGGAGATTCCAGTTACCTCTCCCAACACTTCGGTGAAGCAGCGAGCCTAGGCCTTTTGGAAGCGAAAGCTAGCTGCAGGCAGGAGGTAGGGATACAGGCCATAAGCTCAACACTCAGAAGTGTGTATGCATGGGAGGCAGATGTCTGCTACCCACTCGTACATGCGAGTGGGAACCTACTACACTCTGATGAAAAAGGACTTTGGAAATCGCTGTATTCAACTCAGATACACGTGGGTTCAGGCACAACGATTCCACATGCTTTTCTCACAACCTTTCCCTGCCACTAACATGAGGACGTTAGCAGCTCCTTCTACAGTCAAGCAGGATGCGGGAGGGTTGTGCCCTGTCCTTAGCTCTCACAGGGAAGCATGTCTTGAAGCCAGCGGTCAACTAGCTGCATACTTATGGCAGGGTCAAGGTAGCAGTATTCTGAGACAGGAGGTTCCCAGATTACCACTCTACTGCACCTGGAGATACCCTCCAGGTCTGCATTGTTAACTTGCGTCTCAGAGGCCTCTGGCAAACGTCTCTGGTGAAGACGTGCGAAACTCACTCTGCAGGCAGTGTGGAACTGTGAGGGACTGAGGGTCAGCTCAACTCTCAGCAGTAAGATGTTTTTGGACAAGGCGTTCAAATACCTACTCACGTATGGAACTTAGTATGTAGCACCAGTCTACCCCAGGAATTACTAGGAAATCGCTTGATTGAGCTTGGAGGCACTCGTCTTGTGTGCCGGGAGATTCCAATTACCTCTCCCAACACTTGCGTCAAGCAGCGAGCCTAGGCCTTTTGGAAGCGAAAGGTAGCGGCAGGCACGATGTAGGGTTACAGGCCATAAGCTCAACACTCAGAAGTGTGTATGCATGGGAGGCAGATGTCTGCTACCCACTCGGACATGGGAGTTGGAACCTAGCTACACTCCTATTGAAGAAGGATGTTGGAAATCGCTGTATTCAACTCAGATACTCGGGAGTTCAGGCCCAATGCTTACACATGCTTTTCCCACAACCTATCCCAGCCACTAACAGAAGGAGGTTAGCAGGTACGTCTACAGTCAGGCAGGATGCGGGAGGGTTCTGCCCTGTCCTCAGCTCTCACAGGGAAGCATGTCTAGAAGCCAGCTCTCAACTAGCTGCATTCTTATGACAGTGTGAAGGTAGCAGTATTCTGAGTAAGGCGGTTCCGAGATTACCACTCTACTGCACCTGGAGATACCCTCCAGGTCTGCATTGTTAACTTGCGTCTCAGAAGCCTGTGGCAAACGTCTCTGGTGAAGACCTGCGAAACTCACTCTGCAGGCAGTGTGGAACTGTGAGGGACTGAGGGTGAGCTCAACTCTTAGAAGTAAGATGCTTTTGGACAAGGCGTTCAGCTACATTCTCACGTATGGAACTTAGTATGTAGCACCTGTCTACCCCAGGAATTACTAGGCTATCGCTGGAATGAGCTTGGAGGCACTAGTCTTGTGTGCCGGGAGATTCCAATTACCTCTCCCAACACTTCCGTCAAACAGCGAGCCTAGGCCTTTTAGAAGTGAAAGGAACCAGCAGGCTGGATGGGGAGGTACAGGCCTTAAGCTCAACTCTCAGAAGTGTGTATGCAGGGGAGACAGATGTCTGCTACCCACTCTGACATAGGAGTTGGAAACTAGCTACACTCTGATTGAAGAAGGCCATTGGAAATCGCTGTATTCAACTCAGATACACAGGAGTTCAGGCCCAATGCTTACACATGCTTTTCCCGCAACCTCTCTCAGCCACTAACATTAGGATGTTAGCAGCTGCGCCTAAAGTCAGGCAGGATGCGGGTGGGTTCTGCCATGTCCTCAGCACTCCCAGGGAAGCATGCCTAGAAGCCAGCTCTCAACTAGCTGCATTCTTATGGCAGTGTGAAGGTAGCAGGATTCTGAGTCAGGAGATTCCAAGATTACCACTCTACTGCACCTGGAGATACCCTCCAGGTCTGCATTGTTAACTTGAGTCTCAAAAGCCTGTGGCAAACGTCTCTGGTGAAGACCTGCAAAACTCACTCTGCAGGCAGTGTGGAACTGTGAGGGACTGAGGGTGAGCTAAACTCTCAGAAGTAAGATGCTTTTGTTTTTTTTTTTTTTTTTTTTTTTAGTAAGATGCTTTTGGACAAGGCGTTCAGCTACCTTCTCACGTATGGAACTTAGTATGTAGCAGCAGTCTACCACACGAATTACTAGGCAATCGCTGGAATGAGCATGGAGGCACTAGTCTTGTGTGCCGGGAGATTCCAATTACCTCTCCCAACACTTCCGTCAAACAGCGAGCCTAGGCCTTTTAGAAGTGAAAGGAACCAGCAGGCTGGATGGGGAGGTACAGGCCTTAAGCTCAACTCTCAGAAGTGTATGCAGGGGAGACAGATGTCTGCTACCCACTCTGACATGGGAGTTGGAAACTACCTACACTCTGATTGAAGAAGGCCATTGGAAATCGCTGTATTCAACTCAGATACACAGGAGTTCAGGCCCAATGCTTACACATGCTTTTCCCGCAACCTCTCTCAGCCACTAACATTAGGATGTTAGCAGCTGCGCCTACAGTCAGGCAGGATGCGGGTGGGTTCTGCCCTGTCCTCAGCACTCCCAGGGAAGCATGCCTAGAAGCCAGCTCTCAACTAGCTGCATTCTTATGACAGTGTGAAGGTAGCAGTATTCTGAGTCAGGAGGTTCCCAGATTACCACTCTACTGCACCTGGAGATACCCTCCAGGTCTGCATTGTTAACTTGCGTCTCAGAAGCCTCTGGCAAACGTCTCTGGTGAAGACGTCCGAAACTCACTCTGCAGGCAGTGTGGAACTGTGAGGGACTGAGGGTGAGCTCAACTCTCAGAAGTAAGATGTTTTTGGACAAGGCGTTCAACTACCTACTCACGTATGGAACTTAGTATGTAGCACCAGTCTACCCCAGGAATTACTAGGAAATCGCTTGATTGAGCTTGGAGGCACTCGTCTTGTGTGCCGGGTGATTCCAATTACCTCTCCCAACACTTGCGTCAAGCAGCGAGCCTAGGCCTTTTGGAAGCGAAAGGTAGCGGCATGCAGGATGTTGGGTTACAGGCCATAAGCTCAACTCTCAGAAGTGTGTATGCATGGGTGGCAGATGTCTGCTACCCACTCGGACATGGGAGTTGGAACCTAGCTACACTCCTATTGAAGAAGGACTTTGGAAATCGCTGTATTCAACTCAGATACACGGGAGTTCAGGCCCAATGCTTACACATGCTTTTCCCACAAACTATCCCAGCCACTAACAGAAGGAGGTTAGCAGGTAAGTCTACAGTCAGGCAGGATGCGGGAGGGTCCTGCCCTGTCCTCAGCTCTCACAGGGAAGCATGCCTTGAAGCCAGCTCTCAACTAGCTGCATTCTTATGACAGTGTGAAGGTAGCAGTATTCTGAGTAAGGAGGTTCCCAGATTACCACTCTACTGCACCTGGAGATACCCTCCAGGTCTGCATTGTTAACTTGCGTCTCAGAGTCCTCTGGCAAACGTCTCTGGTGAAGACGTGCGAAACTCACTCTGCAGGCAGTGTGGAACTGTGAGGGACTGAGGGTCAGCTCACCTCTCAGCAGTAAGATGTTTTTGGACAAGGCGTTCAAATACTTACTCACGTATGGAACTTAGTATGTAGCACCAGTCTACCCCAGGAATTACTGGGAAATCGCTGGATTGAGCTTGGAGGCACTAGTCTTGTTGCCGGGAGATTCCAGTTACCTCTCCCAACACTTCGGTGAAGCAGCGAGCCTAGGCCTTTTGGAAGCGAAAGCTAGCTGCAGGCAGGAGGTAGGGATACAGGCCATAAGCTCAACTCTCAGAAGTGTGTATGCATGGGAGGCAGATGTCTGCTACCCACTCGTACATGCGAGTGGGAACCTACTACACTCTGATGAAAAAGGACTTTGGAAATCGCTGTAATCAACTCAGATACACGTGGGTTCAGGCACAACGATTCCACATGCTTTTCTCACAACCTTTCCCTGCCACTAACATGAGGACGTTAGCAGCTCCTTCTACAGTCAAGCAGGATGCGGGAGGGTTGTGCCCTGTCCTTAGCTCTCACAGGGAAGCATGTCTTGAAGCCAGCGGTCAACTAGCTGCATACTTATGGCAGGGTCAAGGTAGCAGTATTCTGAGACAGGAGGTTCCCAGATTACCACTCTACTGCACCTGGAGATACCCTCCAGGTCTGCATTGTTAACTTGCGTCTCAGAGGCCTCTGGCAAACGTCTCTGGTGAAGATGTGCGAAACTCACTCTGCAGGCAGTGTGGAACTGTGAGGGACTGAGGGTCAGCTCAACTCTCAGCAGTAAGATGTTTTTGGACAAGGCGTTCAAATACCTACTCACGTATGGAACTTAGTATGTAGCACCAGTCTACCCCAGGAATTACTAGGAAATCGCTTGATTGAGCTTGGAGGCACTCGTCTTGTGTGCCGGGAGATTCCAATTACCTCTCCCAACACTTGCGTCAAGCAGCGAGCCTAGGCCTTTTGGAAGCGAAAGGTAGCGGCACGCACGATGTAGGGTTACAGGCCATAAGCTCAACTCTCAGAAGTGTGTATGCATGGGAGGCAGATGTCTGCTACCCACTCGGACATGGGAGTTGGAACCTAGCTACACTCCTATTGAAGAAGGATGTTGGAAATCGCTGTATTCAACTCAGATACTCGGGAGTTCAGGCCCAATGCTTACACATGCTTTTCCCACAACCTATCCCAGCCACTAACAGAAGAATGTTAGCAGGTACGTCTACAGTCAGGCAGGATGCGGGAGGGTTCTGCCCTGTCCTCAGCTCTCACAGGGAAGCATGCCTAGAAGCCAGCTCTCAACTAGCTGCATTCTTATGACAGTGTGAAGGTAGCAGTATTCTGAGTAAGGCGGTTCCGAGATTACCACTCTACTGCACCTGGAGATACCCTCCAGGTCTGCATTGTTAACTTGCGTCTCAGAAGCCTGTGGCAAACGTCTCTGGTGAAGACCTGCGAAACTCACTCTGCAGGCAGTGTGGAACTGTGAGGGACTGAGGGTGAGCTCAACTCTCAGAAGTAAGATGCTTTTGGACAAGGCGTTCAGCTACATTCTCACGTATGGAACTTAGTATGTAGCACCTGTCTACCCCAGGAATTACTAGGCTATCGCTGGAATGAGCTTGGAGGCACTAGTCTTGTGTGCCGGGAGATTCCAATTACCTCTCCCAACACTTCCGTCAAACAGCGAGCCTAGGCCTTTTAGAAGTGAAAGGAACCAGCAGGCTGGATGGGGAGGTACAGGCCTTAAGCTCAACTGTCAGAAGTGTGTATGCAGGGGAGACAGATGTCTGCTACCCACTCTGACATGGGAGTTGGAAACTACCTACACTCTGATTGAAGAAGGCCATTGGAAATCGCTGTATTCAACTCAGATACACAGGAGTTCAGGCCCAATGCTTACACATGCTTTTCCCGCAACCTCTCTCAGCCACTAACATTAGGATGTTAGCAGCTGCGCCTACAGTCAGGCAGGATGCGGGTGGGTTCTGCCATGTCCTCAGCACTCCCAGGGAAGCATGCCTAGAAGCCAGCTCTCAACTAGCTGCATTCTTATGGCAGTGTGAAGGTAGCAGTATTCTGAGTCAGGAGGTTCCAAGATTACCACTCTACTGCACCTGGAGATACCCTCCAGGTCTGCATTGTTAACTTGCGTCTCAGAAGCCTGTGGCAAACGTCTCTGGTGAAGACCTGCGAAACTCACTCTGCAGGCAGTGTGGAACTGTGAGGGACTGAGGGTGAGCTCAACTCTCAGAAGTAAGATGCTTTTGGACAAGGCGTTCAGCTACCTTCTCACGTATGGAACTTAGTATGTAGCAGCAGTCTACCACACGAATTACTAGGCAATCGCTGGAATGAGCTTGGAGGCCCTAGTCTTGTGTGCCGGGAGATTCCAATTACCTCTCCCAACACTTCCGTCAAACAGCGAGCCTAGGCCTTTTAGAAGTGAAAGGAACCAGCAGGCTGGATGGGGAGGTACAGGCCTTAAGCTCAACTCTCAGAAGTGTGTATGCAGGGGAGACAGATGTCTGCTACCCACTCTGACATGGGAGTTGGAAACTAGCTACACTCTGATTGAAGAAGGCCATTGGAAATCGCTGTATTCAACTCAGATACACAGGAGTTCAGGCCCAATGCTTACACATGCTTTTCCGGCAACCTCTCTCAGCCACTAACATTAGGATGTTAGCAGCTGCGCCTACAGTCAGGCAGGATGCGGGTGGGTTCTGCCCTGTCCTCAGCACTCCCAGGGAAGCATGCCTAGAAGCCAGCTCTCAACTAGCTGCATTCTTATGGCAGTGTGAAGGTAGCAGTATTCTGAGTAAGTAGGTTCCCAGATTACCACTCTACTGCACCTGGAGATACCCTCCAGGTCTGCATTGTTAACTTGCGTCTCAGAAGCCTCTGGCAAACGTCTCTGGTGAAGACGTCCGAAACTCACTCTGCAGGCAGTGTGGAACTGTGAGGGACTGAGGGTGAGCTCAACTCTCAGAAGTAAGATGTTTTTGGACAAGGCGTTCAACTACCTACTCACGTATGGAACTTAGTATGTAGCACCAGTCTACCCCAGGAATTACTAGGAAATCGCTTGATTGAGCTTGGAGGCACTCGTCTTCTGTGCCGGGAGATTCCAGTTACCTCTCCCAACACTTGCGTCAAGCAGCGAGCCTAGGCCTTTTGGAAGCGAAAGGTAGCGGCAGGCAGGATGTTGGGTTACAGGCCATAAGCTCAACTCTCAGAAGTGTGTATGCATGGGTGGCAGATGTCTGCTACCCACTCGGACATGGGAGTTGGAACCTAGATACACTCCTATTGAAGAAGGACTTTGGAAATCGCTGTATTCAACTCAGATACACGGGAGTTCAGGCCCAATGCTTACACATGCTTTTCCCACAAACTATCCCAGCCACTAACAGAAGGAGGTTAGCAGGTAAGTCTACAGTCAGGCAGGATGCGGGAGGGTCCTGCCCTGTCCTCAGCTCTCACAGGGAAGCATGCCTTGAAGCCAGCTCTCAACTAGCTGCATTCTTATGACAGTGTGAAGGTAGCAGTATTCTGAGTAAGGAGGTTCCCAGATTACCACTCTACTGCACCTGGAGATACCCTCCAGGTCTGCATTGTTAACTTGCGTCTCAGAGTCCTCTGGCAAACGTCTCTGGTGAAGACGTGCGAAACTCACTCTGCAGGCAGTGTGGAACTGTGAGGGACTGAGGGTCAGCTCACCTCTCAGCAGTAAGATGTTTTTGGACAAGGCGTTCAAATACTTACTCACGTATGGAACTTAGTATGTAGCACCAGTCTACCCCAGGAATTACTGGGAAATCGCTGGATTGAGATTGGAGGCACTAGTCTTGTTGCCGGGAGATTCCAGTTACCTCTCCCAACACTTCGGTGAAGCAGCGAGCCTAGGCCTTTTGGAAGCGAAAGCTAGCTGCAGGCAGCAGGTAGGGATACAGGCCATAAGCTCAACTCTCAGAAGTGTGTATGCATGGGAGGCAGATGTCTGCTACCCACTCGTACATGCGAGTGGGAACCTACTACACTCTGATGAAAAAGGACTTTGGAAATCGCTGTATTCAACTCAGATACACGTGGGTTCAGGCACAACGATTCCACATGCTTTTCTCACAACCTTTCCCTGCCACTAACATGAGGACGTTAGCAGCTCCTTCTACAGTCAAGCAGGATGCGGGAGGGTTGTGCCCTGTCCTTAGCTCTCACAGGGAAGCATGTCTTGAAGCCAGCGGTCAACTAGCTGCATACTTATGGCAGGGTCAAGGTAGCAGTATTCTGAGACAGGAGGTTCCCAGATTACCACTCTACTGCACCTGGAGATACCCTCCAGGTCTGCATTGTTAACTTGCGTCTCAGAGGCCTCTGGCAAACGTCTCTGGTGAAGATGTGCGAAACTCACTCTGCAGGCAGTGTGGAACTGTGAGGGACTGAGGGTCAGCTCAACTCTCAGCAGTAAGATGTTTTTGGACAAGGCGTTCAAATACCTACTCACGTATGGAACTTAGTATGTAGCACCAGTCTACCCCAGGAATTACTAGGAAATCGCTTGATTGAGCTTGGAGGCACTCGTCTTGTGTGCCGGGAGATTCCAATTACCTCTCCCAACACTTGCGTCAAGCAGCGAGCCTAGGCCTTTTGGAAGCGAAAGGTAGCGGCACGCACGATGTAGGGTTACAGGCCATAAGCTCAACTCTCAGAAGTGTGTATGCATGGGAGGCAGATGTCTGCTACCCACTCGGACATGGGAGTTGGAACCTAGCTACACTCCTATTGAAGAAGGATGTTGGAAATCGCTGTATTCAACTCAGATACTCGGGAGTTCAGGCCCAATGCTTACACATGCTTTTCCCACAACCTATCCCAGCCACTAACAGAAGAATGTTAGCAGGTACGTCTACAGTCAGGCAGGATGCGGGAGGGTTCTGCCCTGTCCTCAGCTCTCACAGGGAAGCATGCCTAGAAGCCAGCTCTCAACTAGCTGCATTCTTATGACAGTGTGAAGGTAGCAGTATTCTGAGTAAGGCGGTTCCGAGATTACCACTCTACTGCACCTGGAGATACCCTCCAGGTCTGCATTGTTAACTTGCGTCTCAGAAGCCTGTGGCAAACGTCTCTGGTGAAGACCTGCGAAACTCACTCTGCAGGCAGTGTGGAACTGTGAGGGACTGAGGGTGAGCTCAACTCTCAGAAGTAAGATGCTTTTGGACAAGGCGTTCAGCTACATTCTCACGTATGGAACTTAGTATGTAGCACCTGTCTACCCCAGGAATTACTAGGCTATCGCTGGAATGAGCTTGGAGGCACTAGTCTTGTGTGCCGGGAGATTCCAATTACCTCTCCCAACACTTCCGTCAAACAGCGAGCCTAGGCCTTTTAGAAGTGAAAGGAACCAGCAGGCTGGATGGGGAGGTACAGGCCTTAAGCTCAACTGTCAGAAGTGTGTATGCAGGGGAGACAGATGTCTGCTACCCACTCTGACATGGGAGTTGGAAACTACCTACACTCTGATTGAAGAAGGCCATTGGAAATCGCTGTATTCAACTCAGATACACAGGAGTTCAGGCCCAATGCTTACACATGCTTTTCCCGCAACCTCTCTCAGCCACTAACATTAGGATGTTAGCAGCTGCGCCTACAGTCAGGCAGGATGCGGGTGGGTTCTGCCATGTCCTCAGCACTCCCAGGGAAGCATGCCTAGAAGCCAGCTCTCAACTAGCTGCATTCTTATGGCAGTGTGAAGGTAGCAGTATTCTGAGTCAGGAGGTTCCAAGATTACCACTCTACTGCACCTGGAGATACCCTCCAGGTCTGCATTGTTAACTTGCGTCTCAGAAGCCTGTGGCAAACGTCTCTGGTGAAGACCTGCGAAACTCACTCTGCAGGCAGTGTGGAACTGTGAGGGACTGAGGGTGAGCTCAACTCTCAGAAGTAAGATGCTTTTGGACAAGGCGTTCAGCTACCTTCTCACGTATGGAACTTAGTATGTAGCAGCAGTCTACCACACGAATTACTAGGCAATCGCTGGAATGAGCTTGGAGGCCCTAGTCTTGTGTGCCGGGAGATTCCAATTACCTCTCCCAACACTTCCGTCAAACAGCGAGCCTAGGCCTTTTAGAAGTGAAAGGAACCAGCAGGCTGGATGGGGAGGTACAGGCCTTAAGCTCAACTCTCAGAAGTGTGTATGCAGGGGAGACAGATGTCTGCTACCCACTCTGACATGGGAGTTGGAAACTAGCTACACTCTGATTGAAGAAGGCCATTGGAAATCGCTGTATTCAACTCAGATACACAGGAGTTCAGGCCCAATGCTTACACATGCTTTTCCGGCAACCTCTCTCAGCCACTAACATTAGGATGTTAGCAGCTGCGCCTACAGTCAGGCAGGATGCGGGTGGGTTCTGCCCTGTCCTCAGCACTCCCAGGGAAGCATGCCTAGAAGCCAGCTCTCAACTAGCTGCATTCTTATGGCAGTGTGAAGGTAGCAGTATTCTGAGTAAGTAGGTTCCCAGATTACCACTCTACTGCACCTGGAGATACCCTCCAGGTCTGCATTGTTAACTTGCGTCTCAGAAGCCTCTGGCAAACGTCTCTGGTGAAGACGTCCGAAACTCACTCTGCAGGCAGTGTGGAACTGTGAGGGACTGAGGGTGAGCTCAACTCTCAGAAGTAAGATGTTTTTGGACAAGGCGTTCAACTACCTACTCACGTATGGAACTTAGTATGTAGCACCAGTCTACCCCAGGAATTACTAGGAAATCGCTTGATTGAGCTTGGAGGCACTCGTCTTCTGTGCCGGGAGATTCCAGTTACCTCTCCCAACACTTGCGTCAAGCAGCGAGCCTAGGCCTTTTGGAAGCGAAAGGTAGCGGCAGGCAGGATGTTGGGTTACAGGCCATAAGCTCAACTCTCAGAAGTGTGTATGCATGGGTGGCAGATGTCTGCTACCCACTCGGACATGGGAGTTGGAACCTAGCTACACTCCTATTGAAGAAGGACTTTGGAAATCGCTGTATTCAACTCAGATACACGGGAGTTCAGGCCCAATGCTTACACATGCTTTTCCCACAAACTATCCCAGCCACTAACAGAAGGAGGTTAGCAGGTAAGTCTACAGTCAGGCAGGATGCGGGAGGGTCCTGCCCTGTCCTCAGCTCTCACAGGGAAGCATGCCTTGAAGCCAGCTCTCAACTAGCTGCATTCTTATGACAGTGTGAATGTAGCAGTATTCTGAGTAAGGAGGTTCCCAGATTACCACTCTACTGCACCTGGAGATACCCTCCAGGTCTGCATTGTTAACTTGCGTCTCAGAGGCCTCTGGCAAACGTCTCTGGTGAAGACGTGCGAAACTCACTCTGCAGGCAGTGTGGAACTGTGAGGGACTGAGGGTCAGCTCAACTCTCAACAGTAAGATGTTTTTGGACAAGGCGTTCAAATACCTACTCACGTATGGAACTTAGTATGTAGCACCAGTCTACCCCAGGAATTACTGTGAAATCGCTGGATTGAGCTTGGAGGCACTAGTCTTGTTGCCGGGAGATTCCAGTTACCTCTCCCAACACTTCGGTGAAGCAGCGAGCCTAGGCCTTTTGGAAGCGAAAGCTAGCTGCAGGCAGGAGGTAGGGATACAGGCCATAAGCTCAACTCTCAGAAGTGTGTATGCATGGGAGGCAGATGTCTGCTACCCACTCGTACATGCGAGTGGGAACCTACTACACTCTGATGAAAAAGGACTTTGGAAATCGCTGTATTCAACTCAGATACACGTGGGTTCAGGCACAACGATTCCACATGCTTTTCTCACAACCTTTCCCTGCCACTAACATGAGGACGTTAGCAGCTCCTTCTACAGTCAAGCAGGATGCGCGAGGGTTGTGCCCTGTCCTTAGCTCTCACAGGGAAGCATGTCTTGAAGCCAGCGGTCAACTAGCTGCATACTTATGGCAGGGTCAAGGTAGCAGTATTCTGAGACAGGAGGTTCCCAGATTACCAGTCTACTGCACCTGGAGATACCCTCCAGGTCTGCATTGTTAACTTGCGTCTCAGAAGCCTGTGGCAAACGTCTCTGGTGAAGACCTGCGAATCTCACTCTGCAGGCAGTGTGGAACTGTGAGGGACTGAGGGTGAGCTCAACTCTCAGAAGTAAGATGCTTTTGGACAAGGCGTTCAGCTACCTTCTCACGTATGGAACTTAGTATGTAGCAGCAGTCTACCACACGAATTACTAGGCAATCGCTGGAATGAGCTTGGAGGCCCTAGTCTTGTGTGCCGGGAGATTCCAATTACCTCTCCCAACACTTCCGTCAAACAGCGAGCCTAGGCCTTTTAGAAGTGAAAGGAACCAGCAGGCTGGATGGGGAGGTACAGGCCTTAAGCTCAACTCTCAGAAGTGTGTATGCAGGGGAGACAGATGTCTGCTACCCACTCTGACATGGGAGTTGGAAACTAGCTACACTCTGATTGAAGAAGGCCATTGGAAATCGCTGTATTCAACTCAGATACACAGGAGTTCAGGCCCAATGCTTACACATGCTTTTCCCGCAACCTCTCTCAGCCACTAACATTAGGATGTTAGCAGCTGCGCCTACAGTCAGGCAGGATGCGGGTGGGTTCTGCCCTGTCCTCAGCACTCCCAGGGAAGCATGCCTAGAAGCCAGCTCTCAACTAGCTGCATTCTTATGGCAGTGTGAAGGTAGCAGTATTCTGAGTAAGGAGGTTCCCAGATTACCACTCTACTGCACCTGGAGATACCCTCCAGGTCTGCATTGTTAACTTGCGTCTCAGAAGCCTCTGGCAAACGTCTCTGGTGAAGACGTCCGAAACTCACTCTGCAGGCAGTGTGGAACTGTGAGGGACTGAGGGTGAGCTCAACTCTCAGCAGTAAGATGATTTTGGACAAGGCGTTCAGCTACCTTCTCACATATGGAACTTAGTATGTAGCACCAGTCTACCCCAGGAATTACTGGGAAATCGCTGGATTGAGCTTGGAGGCACTAGTCTTGTTGCCGGGAGATTTCAGTTACCTCTCCCAACACTTCGGTGAAGCAGCGAGCCTAGGCCTTTTGTAAGCGAAAGCTAGCTGCAGGCAGGAGGTAGGGATACAGGCCATTAGCTCAACTCTCAGAAGTTTGTATGCATGGGAGGCAGATGTCTGCTACCCACTCGTACATGCGAGTGGGAACCTACTACACTCTGATGAAAAAGGACTTTGGAAATCGCTGTATTCAACTCAGATAAACGTGGGTTCAGGCACAACGATTCCACATGCTTTTCTCACAACCTTTCCCTGCCACTAACATGAGGACGTTAGCAGCTCCTTCTACAGTCAAGCAGGATGCGGGAGGGTTGTGCCCTGTCCTTAGCTCTCACAGGGAAGCATACCTTGAAGCCAGCTGTCAACTAGCTGCATACTTATGGCAGGGTGAAGGTAGCAGTATTCTGAGACAGGAGGTTCCCAGATTACCACTCTACTGCACCTGGAGATACCCTCCAGGTCTGCATTGTTAACTTGCGTCTCAGAAGCCTCTGGCAAACGTCTCTGGTGAAGACGTCCGAAACTCACTCTGCAGGCAGTGTGGAACTGTGAGGGACTGAGGGTGAGCTCAACTCTCAGAAGTAAGATGTTTTTGGACAAGGCGTTCAACTACCTACTCACGTATGGAACTTAGTATGTAGCACCAGTCTACCCCAGGAATTACTAGGAAATCGCTTGATTGAGCTTGGAGGCACTCGTCTTGTGTGCCGGCAGATTCCAGGTACCTCTCCCAACACTTGCGTCAAGCAGCGAGCCTAGGCATTTTGGAAGCGAAAGGTAGCGGCAGGCAGGATGTTGGGTTACAGGCCATAAGCTCAACTCTCAGAAGTGTGTATGCATGGGTGGCAGATGTCTGCTACCCACTCGGACATGGGAGTTGGAACCTAGCTACACTCCTATTGAAGAAGGACTTTGGAAATCGCTGTATTCAACTCAGATACACGGGAGTTCAGGCCCAATGCTTACACATGCTTTTCCCACAAACTATCCCAGCCACTAACAGAAGGAGGTTAGCAGGTAAGTCTACAGTCAGGCAGGATGCGGGAGGGTCCTGCCCTGTCCTCAGCTCTCACAGGGAAGCATGCCTTGAAGCCAGCTCTCAACTAGCTGCATTCTTATGACAGTGTGAAGGTAGCAGTATTCTGAGTAAGGAGGTTCCCAGATTACCACTCTACTGCACCTGGAGATACCCTCCAGGTCTGCATTGTTAACTTGCGTCTCAGAGGCCTCTGGCAAACGTCTCTGGTGAAGACGTGCGAAACTCACTCTGCAGGCAGTGTGGAACTGTGAGGGACTGAGGGTCAGCTCAACTCTCAGCAGTAAGATGTTTTTGGACAAGGCGTTCAAATACCTACTCACGTATGGAACTTAGTATGTAGCACCAGTCTACCCCAGGAATTACTGGGAAATCGCTGGATTGAGCTTGGAGGCACTAGTCTTATTGCCGGGAGATTCCAGTTACCTCTCCCAACACTTCGGTGAAGCAGCGAGCCTAGGCCTTTTGGAAGCGAAAGCTAGCTGCAGGCAGGAGGTAGGGATACAGGCCATAAGCTCAACTCTCAGAAGTGTGTATACATGGGAGGCAGATGTCTGCTACCCACTCGTACATGCGTGTGGGAACCTACTACACTCTGATGAAAAAGGACTTTGGAAATCGCTGTATTCAACTCAGATACACGTGGGTTCAGGCACAACGATTCCACATGCTTTTCTCACAACCTTTCCCTGCCACTAACATGAGGACGTTAGCAGCTCCTTCTACAGTCAAGCAGGATGCGGGAGGGTTGTGCCCTGTCCTTAGCTCTCACAGGGAAGCATACCTTGAAGCCAGCTGTCAACTAGCTGCATACTTATGGCAGGGTGAAGGTAGCAGTATTCTGAGACAGGAGGTTCCCAGATTACCACTCTACTGCACCTGGAGATACCCTCCAGGTCTGCATTGTTAACTTGCGTCTCAGAAGCCTCTGGCAAACGTCTCTGGTGAAGACGTCCGAAACTCACTCTGCAGGCAGTGTGGAACTGTGAGGGACTGAGGGTGAGCTCAACTCTCAGAAGTAAGATGTTTTTGGACAAGGCGTTCAACTACCTACTCACGTATGGAACTTAGTATGTAGCACCAGTCTACCCCAGGAATTACTAGGAAATCGCTTGATTGAGCTTGGAGGCACTCGTCTTGTGTGCCGGCAGATTCCAGTTACCTCTCCCAACACTTGCGTCAAGCAGCGAGCCTAGGCATTTTGGAAGCAAAAGGTAGCCGCAGGCAGGATGTTGGGTTACAGGCCATAAGCTCAACTCTCACAAGTGTGTATGCATGGGTGGCAGATGTCTGCTACCCACTCGGACATGGGAGTTGGAACCTAGCTACACTCCTATTGAAGAAGGACTTTGGAAATCGCTGTATTCAACTCAGATACACGGGAGTTCAGGCCCAATGCTTACTCATGCATTTCCCACAAACTATCCCAGCCACTAACAGAAGGAGGTTAGCAGGTACGTCTACAGTCAGGCAGGATGCGGGAGGGTCCTGCCCTGTCCTCAGCTCTCACAGGGAAGCATGCCTTGAAGCCAGCTCTCAACTAGCTGCATTCTTATGACAGTGTGAAGGTAGCAGTATTCTGAGTAAGGAGGTTCCCAGATTACCACTCTACTGCACCTGGAGATACCCTCCAGGTCTGCATTGTTAACTTGCGTCTCAGAAGCCTCTGGCAAACGTCTCTGGTGAAGACGTGCGAAACTCACTCTGCAGGCAGTGTGGAACTGTGAGGGACTGAGGGTGAGCTCAACTCTCAGCAGTAAGATGATTTTGGACAAGGCGTTCAGCTACCTTCTCACATATGGAACTTAGTATGTAGCACCAGTCTACCCCAGGAATTACTGGGAAATCGCTGGATTGAGCTTGGAGGCACTAGTCTTGTTGCCGGGAGATTCCAGTTACCTCTCCCAACACTTCGGTGAAGCAGCGAGCCTAGGCCTTTTGGAAGCGAAAGCTAGCTGCAGGCAGGAGGTAGGGATACAGGCCTTTAGCTCAACTCTCAGAAGTTTGTATGCATGGGAGGCAGATGTCTGCTACCCACTCGTACATGCGAGTGGGAACCTACTACACTCTGATGAAAAAGGACTTTGGAAATCGCTGTATTCAACTCAGATAAACGTGGGTTCAGGCACAACGATTCCACATGCTTTTCTCACAACCTTTCCCTGCCACTAACATGAGGACGTTAGCAGCTCCTTCTACAGTCAAGCAGGATGCGGGAGGGTTGTGCCCTGTCCTTAGCTCTCACAGGGAAGCATGTCTTGAAGCCAGCTGTCAACTAGCTGCATACTTATGGCAGGGTGAAGGTAGCAGTATTCTGAGACAGGAGGTTCCCAGATTACCACTCTACTGCACCTGGAGATACCCTCCAGGTCTGCATTGTTAACTTGCGTCTCAGAAGCCTCTGGCAAACGTCTCTGGTGAAAACGTGCGAAACTCACTCTGCCGGCAGTGTCGAACTGTGAGGGACTGAGGGTGAGCTCAACTCTCAGAAGTAAGATGTTTTTGGACAAGGCGTTCAACTACCTACTCACGTATGGAACTTAGTATGTAGCACCAGTCTACCCCAGGAATTACTAGGAAATCGTTTGATTGAGCTTGGAGGCACTCGTCTTGTGTGCCGGGAGATTCCAGTTACCTCTCCCAACACTTGCGTCAAGCAGCGAGCCTAGGCATTTTGGAAGCGAAAGGTAGCGGCAGGCAGGATGTTGGGTTACAGGCCATAAGCTCAACTCTCAGAAGTGTGTATGCATGGGTGGCAGATGTCTGCTACCCACTCGGACATGGGAGTTGGAACCTAGCTACACTCCTATTGAAGAAGGACTTTGGAAATCGCTGTATTCAACTCAGATACACGGGAGTTCAGGCCCAATGCTTACACATGCTTTTCCCACAAACTATCCCAGCCACTAACAGAAGGAGGTTAGCAGGTAAGTCTACAGTCAGGCAGGATGCGGGAGGGTCCTGCCCTGTCCTCACCTCTCACAGGGAAGCATGCCTTGAAGCCAGCTCTCAACTAGCTGCATTCTTATGACAGTGTGAAGGTAGCAGTATTCTGAGTAAGGAGGTTCCCAGATTACCACTCTACTGCACCTGGAGATACCCTCCAGGTCTGCATTGTTAACTTGCGTCTCAGAGGCCTCTGGCAAACGTCTCTGGTGAAGACGTGCGAAACTCACTCTGCAGGCAGTGTGGAACTGTGAGGGACTGAGGGTCAGCTCAACTCTCAGCAGTAAGATGTTTTTGGACAAGGCGTTCAAATACCTACTCACGTATGGAACTTAGTATGTAGCACCAGTCTACCCCAGGAATTATTGGGAAATCGCTGGATTGAGCTTGGAGGCACTAGTCTTGTTGCCGGGAGATTCCAGTTACCTCTCCCAACACTTCGGTGAAGCAGCGAGCCTAGGCCTTTTGGAAGCGAAAGCTAGCTGCAGGCAGGAGGTAGGGATACAGGCCATAAGCTCAACTCTCAGTAGTGTGTATACATGGGAGGCAGATGTCTGCTACCCACTCGTACATGCGTGTGGGAACCTACTACACTCTAATGAAAAAGGACTTTGGAAATCGCTGTATTCAACTCAGATACACGTGGGTTCAGGCACAACGATTCCACATGCTTTTCTCACAACCTTTCCCTGCCACTAACATGAGGACGTTAGCAGCTCCTTCTACAGTCAAGCAGGATGCGGGAGGGTTGTGCCCTGTCCTTAGCTCTCACAGGGAAGCATACCTTGAAGCCAGCTGTCAACTAGCTGCATACTTATGGCAGGGTGAAGGTAGCAGTATTCTGAGACAGGAGGTTCCCAGATTACCACTCTACTGCACCTGGAGATACCCTCCAGGTCTGCATTGTTAACTTGCGTCTCAGAAGCCTCTGGCAAACGTCTCTGGTGAAGACGTGCGAAACTCACTCTGCAGGCAGTGTGGAACTGTGAGGGACTGAGGGTGAGCTCAACTCTCAGAAGTAAGATGTTTTTGGACAAGGCGTTCAACTACCTACTCACGTATGGAACTTAGTATGTAGCACCAGTCTACCCCAGGAATTACTAGGAAATCGCTTGATTGAGCTTGGAGGCACTCGTCTTGTGTGCCGGCAGATTCCAGTTACCTCTCCCAACACTTGCGTCAAGCAGCGAGCCTAGGCATTTTGGAAGCGAAAGGTAGCGGCAGGCAGGATGTTGGGTTACAGGCCATAAGCTCAACTCTCACAAGTGTGTATGCATGGGTGGCAGATGTCTGCTACCCACTCGGACATGGGAGTTGGAACCTAGCTACACTCCTATTGAAGAAGGACTTTGGAAATCGCTGTATTAAACTCAGATACACGGGAGTTCAGGCCCAATGCTTACTCATGCATTTCCCACAAACTATCCCAGCCACTAACAGAAGGAGGTTAGCAGGTACGTCTACAGTCAGGCAGGATGCGGGAGGGTCCTGCCCTGTCCTCAGCTCTCACAGGGAAGCATGCCTTGAAGCCAGCTCTCAACTAGCTGCATTCTTATGACAGTGTGAAGGTAGCAGTATTCTGAGTAAGGAGGTTCCCAGATTACCACTCTACTGCACCTGGAGATACCCTCCAGGTCTGCATTGTTAACTTGCGTCTCAGAAGCCTCTGGCAAACGTCTCTGGTGAAGACGTGCGAAACTCACTCTGCAGGCAGTGTGGAACTGTGAGGGACTGAGGGTGAGCTCAACTCTCAGCAGTAAGATGATTTTGGACAAGGCGTTCAGCTACCTTCTCACATATGGAACTTAGTATGTAGCACCAGTCTACCCCAGGAATTACTGGGAAATCGCTGGATTGAGCTTGGAGGCACTAGTCTTGTTGCCGGGAGATTCCAGTTACCTCTCCCAACACTTCGGTGAAGCAGCGAGCCTAGGCCTTTTGGAAGCGATAGCTAGCTGCAGGCAGGAGGTAGGGATACAGGCCTTTAGCTCAACTCTCAGAAGTTTGTATACATGGGAGGCAGATGTCTGCTACCCACTCGTACATGCGAGTGGGAACCTACTACACTCTGATGAAGAAGGACTTTGGAAATCGCTGTATTCAACTCAGATAAACGTGGGTTCAGGCACAACGATTCCACATGCTTTTCTCACAACCTTTCCCTGCCACTAAAATGAGGACGTTAGCAGCTCCTTCTACAGTCAAGCAGGATGCGGGAGGGTTGTGCCCTGTCCTTAGCTCTCACAGGGAAGCATGTCTTGAAGCCAGCTGTCAACTAGCTGCATACTTATGGCAGGGTGAAGGTAGCAGTATTCTGAGACAGGAGGTTCCCAGATTACCACTCTACTGCACCTGGAGATACCCTCCAGGTCTGCATTGTTAACTTGCGTCTCAGAAGCCTCTGGCAAACGTCTCTGGTGAAAACGTGCGAAACTCACTCTGCCGGCAGTGTCGAACTGTGAGGGACTGAGGGTGAGCTCAACTCTCAGAAGTAAGATGTTTTTGGACAAGGCGTTCAACTACCTACTCACGTATGGAACTTAGTATGTAGCACCAGTCTACCCCAGGAATTACTAGGAAATCGTTTGATTGAGCTTGGAGGCACTCGTCTTGTGTGCCGGGAGATTCCAGTTACCTCTCCCAACACTTGCGTCAAGCAGCGAGCCTAGGCATTTTGGAAGCGAAAGGTAGCGGCAGGCAGGATGTTGGGTTACAGGCCATAAGCTCAACTCTCAGAAGTGTGTATGCATGGGTGGCAGATGTCTGCTACCCACTCGGACATGGGAGTTGGAACCTAGCTACACTCCTATTGAAGAAGGACTTTGGAAATCGCTGTATTCAACTCAGATACACGGGAGTTCAGGCCCAATGCTTACACATGCTTTTCCCACAAACTATCCCAGCCACTAACAGAAGGAGGTTAGCAGGTAAGTCTACAGTCAGGCAGGATGCGGGAGGGTCCTGCCCTGTCCTCAGCTCTCACAGGGAAGCATGCCTTGAAGCCAGCTCTCAACTAGCTGCATTCTTATGACAGTGTGAAGGTAGCAGTATTCTGAGTAAGGAGGTTCCCAGATTACCACTCTACTGCACCTGGAGATACCCTCCAGGTCTGCATTGTTAACTTGCGTCTCAGAAGCCTCTGGCAAACGTCTCTGGTGAAGACGTGCGAAACTCACTCTGCAGGCAGTGTGGAACTGTGAGGGACTGAGGGTGAGCTCAACTCTCAGCAGTAAGATGATTTTGGACAAGGCGTTCAGCTACCTTCTCACATATGGAACTTAGTATGTAGCACCAGTCTACCCCAGGAATTACTGGGAAATCGCTGGATTGAGCTTGGAGGCACTAGTCTTGTTGCCGGGAGATTCCAGTTACCTCTCCCAACACTTCGGTGAAGCAGCGAGCCTAGGCCTTTTGGAAGCGAAAGCTAGCTGCAGGCAGCAGGTAGGGATACAGGCCATAAGCTCAACTCTCAGAAGTGTGTATGCATGGGAGGCAGATGTCTGCTACCCACTCGTACATGCGAGTGGGAACCTACTACACTCTGATGAAAAAGGACTTTGGAAATCGCTGTATTCAACTCAGATACACGTGGGTTCAGGCACAACGATTCCACATGCTTTTCTCACAACCTTTCCCTGCCACTAACATGAGGACGTTAGCAGCTCCTTCTACAGTCAAGCAGGATGCGGGAGGGTTGTGCCCTGTCTTTAGCTCTCACAGGAAGCATGCCTTGAAGCCAGCTGTCAACTAGCTGCATACTTATGGCAGGGTCAAGGTAGCAGTATTCTGAGACAGGAGGTTCCCAGATTACCACTCTACTGCACCTGGAGATACCCTCCAGGTCTGCATTGTTAACTTGCGTCTCAGAGGCCTCTGGCAAACGTCTCTGGTGAAGACGTGCGAAACTCACTCTGCAGGCAGTGTGGAACTGTGAGGGACTGAGGGTCAGCTCAACTCTCAGCAGTAAGATGTTTTTGGACAAGGCGTTCAAATACCTACTCACGTATGGAACTTAGTATGTAGCACCAGTCTACCCCAGGAATTACTAGGCAATCGCTTGATTGAGCTTGGAGGCACTCGTCTTGTGTGCCGGGAGATTCCAATTACCTCTCCCAACACTTGCGTCAAGCAGCGAGCCTAGGCCTTTTGGAAGCGAAAGGTAGCGGCAGGCACGATGTAGGGTTACAGGCCATAAGCTCAACACTCAGAAGTGTGTATGCATGGGAGGCAGATGTCTGATACCCACTCGGACATGGGAGTTGGAACCTAGCTACACTCCTATTGAAGAAGGATGTTGGAAATCGCTGTATTCAACTCAGATACTCGGGAGTTCAGGCCCAATGCTTACACATGCTTTTCCCACAACCTATCCCAGCCACTAACAGAAGGAGGTTAGCAGGTACGTCTACAGTCAGGCAGGATGCGGGAGGGTTCTGCCCTGTCCTCAGCTCTCACAGGGAAGCATGCCTAGAAGCCAGCTCTCAACTAGCTGCATTCTTATGACAGTGTGAAGGTAGCAGTATTCTGAGTAAGGCGGTTCCGAGATTACCACTCTACTGCACCTGGAGATACCCTCCAGGTCTGCATTGTTAACTTGCGTCTCAGAAGCCTGTGGCAAACGTCTCTGGTGAAGACCTGCGAAACTCACTCTGCAGGCAGTGTGGAACTGTGAGGGACTGAGGGTGAGCTCAACTCTCAGAACTAAGATGCTTTTGGACAAGGCGTTCAGCTACATTCTCACGTATGGAACTTAGTATGTAGCACCTGTCTCCCCAGGAATTATTAGGCTATCGCTGGAATGAGCTTGGAGGCACTAGTCTTGTGTGCCGGGAGATTCCAATTACCTCTCCCAACACTTCCGTCAAACAGCGAGCCTAGGCCTTTTAGAAGTGAAAGGAACCAGCAGGCTGGATGGGGAGGTACAGGCCTTAAGCTCAACTCTCAGAAGTGTGTATGCAGGGGAGATAGATATCTGCTACCCACTCTGACATGGGAGTTGGAAACTAGCTACACTCTGATTGAAGAAGGCCATTGGAAATCGCTGTATTCAACTCAGATACACAGGAGTTCAGGCCCAATGCTTACACATGCTTTTCCCGCAACCTCTCTCAGTCACTAACATTAGGATGTTAGCAGCTGCGCCTACAGTCAGGCAGGATGCGGGTGGGTTCTGCCCTGTCCTCAGCACTCCCAGGGAAGCATGCCTAGAAGCCAGCTCTCAACTAGCTGCATTCTTATGGCAGTGTGAAGGTAGCAGTATTCTGAGTCAGGAGGTTCCCAGATTACCACTCTACTGCACCTGGAGATACCCTCCAGGTCTGCATTGTTAACTTGCGTCTCAGAAGCCTGTGGCAAACGTCTCTGGTGAAGACGTCCGAAACTCACTCTGCAGGCAGTGTGGAACTGTGAGGGACTGAGGGTGAGCTCAACTCTCAGAAGTAAGATGTTTTTGGACAAGGCGTTCAACTACCTACTCACGTATGGAACTTAGTATGTAGCACCAGTCTACCCCAGGCACTACTAGGAAATCGCTTGATTGAGCTTGGAGGCACTCGTCTTGTGTGCCGGGAGATTCCAGTTACCTCTCCCAACACTTGCGTCAAGCAGCGAGCCTAGGCATTTTGGAAGCGAAAGGTAGCGTCAGGCAGGATGTTGGGTTACAGGCCATAAGCTCAACTCTCAGAAGTGTGTATGCATGGGTGGCAGATGTCTGCTATCCATTCGGACATGGGAGTTGGAACCTAGCTACACTCCTATTGAAGAAGGACTTTGGAAATCGCTGTATTCAACTCAGATACACGGGAGTTCAGGCCCAATGCTTACACATGCTTTTCCCACAAACTATCCCAGCCACTAACAGAAGGAGGTTAGCAGGTAAGTCTACAGTCAGGCAGGATGCGGGAGGGTTCTGCCCTGTCCTCAGCTCTCACAGGGAAGCATGCCTTGAAGCCAGCTCTCAACTAGCTGCATTCTTATGACAGTGTGAAGGTAGCAGTATTCTGAGTAAGGAGGTTCCCAGATTACCACTCTACTGCACCTGGAGATACCCTCCAGGTCTGCATTGTTAACTTGCGTCTCAGAGGCCTCTGGCAAACGTCTCTGGTGAAGACGTGCGAAACTCACTCTGCAGGCAGTGTGGAACTGTGAGGGACTGAGGGTCAGCTCAACTCTCAGCAGTAAGATGTTTTTGGACAAGGCGTTCAAATACCTACTCACGTATGGAACTTAGTTTGTAGCACCAGTCTACCCCAGGAATTACTGGGAAATCGCTGGATTGAGCTTGGAGGCACTAGTCTTGTTGCCGGGAGATTCCAGTTACCTCTCCCAACACTTCGGTGAAGCAGCGAGCCTAGGCCTTTTGGAAGCGAAAGCTAGCTGCAGGCAGGAGGTAGGGATACAGGCCATAAGCTCAACTCTCAGAAGTGGGTATGCATGGGAGGCAGATGTCTGCTACCCACTCGTACATGCGAGTGGGAACCTACTACACTCTGATGAAAAAGGACTTTGGAAATCGCTGTATTCAACTCAGATACACGTGGGTTCAGGCACAACGATTCCACATGCTTTTCTCACAACCTTTCCCTGCCACTAACATGAGGACGTTAGCAGCTCCTTCTACAGTCAAGCAGGATGCGGGAGGGTTGTGCCCTGTCCTTAGCTCTCACAGGGAAGCATGTCTTGAAGCCAGCGGTCAACTAGCTGCATACTTATGGCAGGGTCAATGTAGCAGTATTCTGAGACAGGAGGTTCCCAGATTACCACTCTACTGCACCTGGAGATACCCTCCAGGTCTGCATTGTTAACTTGCGTCTCAGAAGCCTGTGGCAAACGTCTCTGGTGAAGACCTGCGAAACTCACTCTGCAGGCAGTGTGGAACTGTGAGGGACTGAGGGTGAGCTCAACTCTCAGAAGTAAGATGCTTTTGGACAAGGCGTTCAGCTACATTCTCACGTATGGAACTTAGTATGTAGCACCTGTCTACCCCAGGAATTACTAGGCAATCGCTGGAATGAGCTTGGAGGCACTAGTCTTGTGTGCCGGGAGATTCCAATTACCTCTCCCAACACTTCCGTCAAACAGCGAGCCTAGGCCTTTTAGAAGTGAAAGGAACCAGCAGGCTGGATGGGGAGGTACAGGCCTTAAGCTCAACTCTCAGAAGTGTGTATGCAGGGGAGACAGATGTCTGCTACCCACTCTGACATGGGAGTTGGAAACTACCTACACTCTGATTGAAGAAGGCCATTGGAAATCGCTGTATTCAACTCAGATACACAGGAGATCAGGCCCAATGCTTACACATGCTTTTCCCGCAACCTCTCTCAGCCACTAACATTAGGATGTTAGCAGCTGCGCCAACAGTCAGGCAGGATGCGGGTGGGTTCTGCCATGTCCTCAGCACTCCCAGGGAAGCATGCCTAGAAGCCAGCTCTCAACTAGCTGCATTCTTATGGCAGTGTGAAGGTAGCAGTATTCTGAGTCAGGAAGTTCCCAGATTACCACTCTACTGCACCTGGAGATACCCTCCAGGTCTGCATTGTTAACTTGCGTCTCAGAAGCCTGTGGCAAACGTCTCTGGTGAAGACCTGCGAAACTCACTCTGCAGGCAGTGTGGAACTGTGAGGGACTGAGGGTGAGCTCAACTCTGAGAAGTAAGATGCTTTTGGACAAGGCGTTCAGCTACCTTCTCACGTATGGAACTTAGTATGTAGCACCAGTCTACCACACGAATTACTAGGCAATCGCTGGAATGAGCTTGGAGGCCCTAGTCTTGTGTGCCGGGAGATTCCAATTACCTCTCCCAACACTTCCGTCAAACAGCGAGCCTAGGCCTTTTAGAAGTGAAAGGAACCAGCAGGCTGGATGGGGAGGTACAGGCCTTAAGCTCAACTCTCAGAAGTGTGTATGCAGGGGAGACAGATGTCTGCTACCCACTCTGACATGGGAGTTGGAAACTAGCTACACTCTGATTGAAGAAGGCCATTGGAAATCGCTGTATTCAACTCAGATACACAGGAGTTCAGGCCCAATGCTTACACATGCTTTTCCCGCAACCTCTCTCAGCCACTAACATTAGGATGTTAGCAGCTGCGCCTACAGTCAGGCAGGATGCGGGTGGGTTCTGCCCTGTCCTCAGCACTCCCAGGGAAGCATGCCTAGAAGCCAGCTCTCAACTAGCTGCATTCTTATGGCAGTGTGAAGGTAGCAGTATTCGGAGTAAGGAGGTTCCCAGATTACCACTCTACTGCACCTGGAGATACCCTCCAGGTCTGCATTGTTAACTTGCGTCTCAGAAGCCTCTGGGAAACGTCTCTGGTGAAGACGTCCGAAACTCACTCTGCAGGCAGTGTGGAACTGTGAGGGACTGAGGGTGAGCTCAACTCTCAGAAGTAAGATGTTTTTGGACAAGGCGTTCAACTACCTACTCACGTATGGAACTTAGTATGTAGCACCAGTCTACCCCAGAAATTACTAGGAAATCGCTTGATTGAGCTTGGAGGCACTCGTCTTGTGTGCCGGGAGATTCCAGTTACCTCTCCCAACACTTCCGTCAAACAGCGAGCCGAGGCCTTTTAGAAGTGTAAGGAACCAGCAGGCTGGATGGGGAGGTACAGGCCTTAAGCTCAACTCTCAGAAGTGTGTATGCAGGGGAGACAGATGTCTGCTACCCACTCTGACATGGGAGTTGGAAACTACCTACACTCTGATTGAAGAAGGCCATTGGAAATCGCTGTATTCAACTCAGATACACAGGAGTTCAGGCCCAATGCTTACACATGCTTTTCCCGCAACCTCTCTCAGCCACTAACATTAGGATGTTAGCAGCTGCGCCTACAGTCAGGCAGGATGCGGGTGGGTTCTGCCATGTCCTCAGCACTCCCAGGGAAGCATGCCTAGAAGCCAGCTCTCAACTAGCTGCATTCTTATGGCAGTGTGAAGGTAGCAGTATTCTGAGTCAGGAGGTTCCAAGATTACCACTCTACTGCACCTGGAGATACCCTCCAGGTCTGCATTGTTAACTTGCGTCTCAGAAGCCTGTGGCAAACGTCTCTGGTGAAGACCTGCGAAACTCACTCTGCAGGCAGTGTGGAACTGTGAGGGACTGAGGGTGAGCTCAACTCTCAGAAGTAAGATGCTTTTGGACAAGGCGTTCAGCTACCTTCTCACGTATGGAACTTAGTATGTAGCACCAGTCTACCACACGAATTACTAGGCAATCGCTGGAATGAGCTTGGAGGCCCTAGTCTTGTGTGCCGGGAGACTCCAATTACCTCTCCCAACACTTCCGTCAAACAGCGAGCCTAGGCCTTTTAGAAGTGAAAGGAACCAGCAGGCTTGATGGGGAGGTACAAGCCTTAAGCTCAACTCTCAGAAGTGTGTATGCAGGGGAGACAGATGTCTGCTACCCACTCTGACATGGGAGTTGGAAACTAGCTACACTCTGATTGAAGAAGGCCATTGGAAATCGCTGTATTCAACACAGATACACAGGAGTTCAGGCCCAATGCTTACACATGCTTTTCCCGCAACCTCTCTCAGCCACTAACATTAGGATGTTAGCAGCTGCGCCTACAGTCAGGCAGGATGCGGGAGGGTTCTGCCCTGTCCTCAGCACTCCCAGGGAAGCATGCCTAGAAGCCAGCTCTCAACTAGCTGCATTCTTATGGCAGTGTGAAGGTAGCAGTATTCTGAGTAAGGAGGTTCCCAGATTACCACTCTACTGCACCTGGAGATACCCTCCAGGTCTGCATTGTTAACTTGCGTCTCAGAAGCCTCTGGCAAACGTCTCTGGTGAAGACGTCCGAAACTCACTCTGCAGGCAGTGTGGAACTGTGAGGGACTGAGGGTGAGCTCAACTCTCAGAAGTAAGATGTTTTTGGACAAGGCGTTCAACTACCTACTCACGTATGGAACTTAGTATGTAGCACCAGTCTACCCCAGGAATTACTAGGAAATCGCTTGATTGAGCTTGGAGGCACTCGTCTTGTGTGCCGGGAGATTCCAGTTACCTCTCCCAACACTTGCGTCAAGCAGCGAGCCTAGGCCTTTTGGAAGCGAAAGGTAGCGGCAGGCAGGATGTTGGGTTACAGGCCATAAGCTCAACTCTCAGAAGTGTGTATGCATGGGTGGCAGATGTCTGCTACCCACTCGGACATGGGAGTTGGAACCTAGCTACACTCCTATTGAAGAAGGACTTTGGAAATCGCTGTATTCAACTCAGATACACGGGAGTTCAGGCCCAATGCTTACACATGCTTTTCCCACAAACTATCCCAGCCACTAACAGAAGGAGGTTAGCAGGTAAGTCTACAGTCAGGCAGGATGCGGGAGGGTCCTGCCCTGTCCTCAGCTCTCACAGGGAAGCATGCCTTGAAGCCAGCTCTCAACTAGCTGCATTCTTATGACAGTGTGAAGGTAGCAGTATTCTGAGTAAGGAGGTTCCCAGATTACCACTCTACTGCACCTGGAGATAAGCTCCAGGTCTGCATTGTTAACTTGCGTCTCAGAAGCCTCTGGCAAACGTCTCTGGTGAAGACGTGCGAAACTCACTCTGCAGACAGTGTGGAACTGTGAGGGACTGAGGGTGAGCTCAACTCTCAGCAGTAAGATGTTTTTGGACAAGGCGTTCAAATACCTACTCACGTATGGAACTTAGTATGTAGCACCAGTCTACCCCAGGAATTACTGGGAAATCGCTGGATTGAGCTTGGAGGCACTAGTCTTGTTGCCGGGAGATTCCAGTTACCTCTCCCAACACTTCGGTGAAGCAGCGAGCCTAGGCCTTTTGGAAGCGAAAGCTAGCTGCAGGCAGGAGGTAGGGATACAGGCCATAAGCTCAACTCTCAGAAGTGTGTATGCAACGGAGGCAGATGTCTGCTACCCACTCGTACATGCGAGTGGGAACCTACTACACTCTGATGAAAAAGAACTTTGGA
The DNA here is from genome assembly GCF_048164855.1 of Canis lupus baileyi. Taxonomy (NCBI): domain Eukaryota; kingdom Metazoa; phylum Chordata; class Mammalia; order Carnivora; family Canidae; genus Canis; species Canis lupus. Next base: position 2,195,480 of record NC_132864.1, on the reverse strand, counting down.
AATCGCTGTATTCAACTCAGATACACGTGGGTTCAGGCACAACGATTCCACATGCTTTTCTCACAACCGTTCCCTGCCACTAACATGAGGACGAAAGCAGCTCCTTCTACAGTCAAGCAGGATGCGGGAGGGTTGTGCCCTGTCCTTAGCTCTCACAGGGAAGCATGTCTTGAAGCCAGCGGTCAACTAGCTGCATACTTATGGCAGGGTCAAGGTAGCAGTATTCTGAGACAGGAGGTTCCCAGATTACCACTCTACTGCACCTGGAGATACCCTCCAGGTCTGCATTGTTAACTTGCGTCTCAGAAGCCTGTGGCAAATGTCTCTGGTGAAGACCTGCGAAACTCACTCTGCAGGCAGTGTGGAACTGTGAGGGACTGAGGGTGAGCTCAACTCTCAGAAGTAAGATGCTTTTGGACAAGGCGTTCAGCTACATTCTCACGTTTGGAACTTAGTATGTAGCACCAGTCTACCCCAGGAATTACTAGGCAATCGCTTGATTGAGCTTGGAGGCACTCGTCTTGTGTGCCGGGAGATTCCAATTACCTCTCCCAACACTTGCGTCAAGCAGCGAGCCTAGGCCTTTTGGAAGCGAAAGGTAGCGGCAGGCACGATGTAGGGTTACAGGCCATAAGCTCAACTCTCAGAAGTGTGTATGCATGGGAGGCAGATGTCTGCTACCCACTCGGACATGGGAGTTGGAACCTAGCTACACTCCTATTGAAGAAGGATGTTGGAAATCGCTGTATTCAACTCAGATACTCGGGAGTTCAGGCCCAATGCTTACACATGCTTTTCCCACAACCTATCCCAGCCACTAACAGAAGGAGGTTAGCAGGTACGACTACAGTCAGGCAGGATGCGGGAGGGTTCTGCCCTGTCCTCAGCTCTCACAGGGAAGCATGCCTAGAAGCCAGCTCTCAACTAGCTGCATTCTTATGACAGTGTGAAGGTAGCAGTATTCTGAGTAAGGCGGTTCCGAGATTACCACTCTACTGCACCTGGAGATACCCTCCAGGTCTGCATTGTTAACTTGCGTCTCAGAAGCTTGTGGCAAACGTCTCTGGTGAAGACCTGCGAAACTCACTCTGCAGGCAGTGTGGAACTGTGAGGGACTGAGGGTGAGCTCAACTCTCAGAAGTAAGATGCTTTTGGACAAGGCGTTCAGCTACATTCTCACGTATGGAACTTATTATGTAGCACCTGTCTACCCCAGGAATTACTAGGCTATCGCTGGAATGAGCTTGGAGGCCCTAGTCTTGTGTGCCGGGAGATTCCAATTACGTCTACCAACACTTCCGTCAAACAGCGAGCCTAGGCCTTTTAGAAGTGAAAGGAACCAGCAGGCTGGATGGGGAGGTACAGGCCTTAAGCTCAACTCTCAGAAATGTGTATGCAGGGGAGACAGATGTCTGCTACCCACTCTGACATGGGAGTTGGAAACTACCTACACTCTGATTGAAGAAGGCCATTGGAAATCGCTGTATTCAACTCAGATACACAGGAGTTCAGGCCCAATGCTTACACATGCTTTTCCCGCAACCTCTCTCAGCCACTAACATTAGGATGTTAGCAGCTGCGCCTACAGTCAGGCAGGATGCGGGTGGGTTCTGCCATGTCCTCAGCACTCCCAGGGAAGCATGCCTAGAAGCCAGCTCTCAACTAGCTGCATTCTTATGGCAGTGTGAAGGTAGCAGTATTCTGAGTCAGGAGGTTCCAAGATTACCACTCTACTGCACCTGGAGATACCCTCCAGGTCTGCATTGTTAACTTGCGTCTCAGAAGCCTGTGGCAAACGTCTCTGGTGAAGACCTGCGAAACTCACTCTGCAGGCAGTGTGGAACTGTGAGGGACTGAGGGTGAGCTCAACTCTCAGAAGTAAGATGCTTTTGGACAAGGCGTTCAGCTACCTTCTCACGTATGGAACTTAGTATGTAGCACCAGTCTACCCCAGGAATTACTGGGAAATCGCTGGATTGAGCTTGGAGGCAATAGTCTTGTTGCCGGGAGATTCCAGTTACCTCTCCCAACACTTCGGTGAAGCAGCGAGCCTAGGCCTTTTGGAAGCGAAAGCTAGCTGCAGGCAGGAGGTAGGGATACAGGCCATAAGCTCAACTCTCAGAAGTGTGTATGCATGGGAGGCAGATGTCTGCTACCCACTCGTACATGCGAGTGGGAACCTACTACACTCTGATGAAAAAGGACTTTGGAAATCGCTGTATTCAACTCAGATACACGTGGGTTCAGGCACAACGATTCCACATGCTTTTCTCACAACCTTTCCCTGCCACTAACATGAGGACGTTAGCAGCTCCTTCTACAGTCAAGCAGGATGCGGGAGGGTTGTGCCCTGTCCTTAGCTCTCACAGGGAAGCATGTCTTGAAGCCAGCGGTCAACTAGCTGCATACTTATGGCAGGGTCAAGGTAGCAGTATTCTGAGACAGGAGGTTCCCAGATTACCACTCTACTGCACCTGGAGATACCCTCCAGGTCTGCATTGTTAACTTGCGTCTCAGAGGCCTCTGGCAAACGTCTCTGGTGAAGACGTGCGAAACTCACTCTGCAGGCAGTGTGGAACTGTGAGGGACTGAGGGTCAGCTCAACTCTCAGCAGTAAGATGTTTTTGGACAAGGCGTTCAAATACCTACTCACGTATGGAACTTAGTATGTAGCACCAGTCTACCCCAGGAATTACTAGGAAATCGCTTGATTGAGCTTGGAGGCACTCGTCTTGTGTGCCGGGAGATTCCAATTACCTCTCCCAACACTTGCGTCAAGCAGCGAGCCTAGGCCTTTTGGAAGCGAAAGGTAGCGGCAGGCACGATGTAGGGTTACAGGCCATAAGCTCAACTCTCAGAAGTGTGTATGCATGGGAGGCAGATGTCTGCTACCCACTCGGACATGGGAGTTGGAACCTAGCTACACTGCTATTGAAGAAGGATGTTGGAAATCGCTGTATTCAACTCAGATACTCGGGAGTTCAGGCCCAATGCTTACACATGCTTTTCCCACAACCTATCCCAGCCACTAACATTAGGATGTTAGCAGCTGCGCCTACAGTCAGGCAGGATGCGGGAGGGTTCTGCCCTGTCCTCAGCTCTCACAGGGAAGCATGCCTAGAAGCCAGATCTCAACTAGCTGCATTCTTATGACAGTGTGAAGGTAGCAGTATTCTGAGTAAGGCGGTTCCGAGATTACCACTCTACTGCACCTGGAGATACCCTCCAGGTCTGCATTGTTAACTTGCGTCTCAGAAGCCTGTGGCAAACGTCTCTGGTGAAGACCTGCGAAACTCACTCTGCAGGCAGTGTGGAACTGTGAGGGACTGAGGGTGAGCTCAACTCTCAGAATTAAGATGCTTTTGGACAAGGCGTTCAGCTACATTCTCACGTATGGAACTTAGTATGTAGCACCTGTCTACCCCAGGAATTACTAGGCAATCGCTGGAATGAGCTTGGAGGCACTAGTCTTGTGTGCCGGGAGATTCCAATTACCTCTCCCAACACTTCCGTCAAACAGCGAGCCTAGGCCTTTTAGAAGTGAAAGGAACCAGCAGGCTGGATGGGGAGGTACAGGCCTTAAGCTCAACTCTCAGAAGTGTGTATGCAGGGGAGACAGATGTCTGCTACCCACTCTGACATGGGAGTTGGAAACTACCTACACTCTGATTGAAGAAGGCCATTGGAAATCACTGTATTCAACTCAGATACACAGGAGTTCAGGCCCAATGCTTACACATGCTTTTCCCGCAACCTCTCTCAGCCACTAACATTAGGATGTTAGCAGCTGCGCCTACAGTCAGGCAGGATGCGGGTGGGTTCTGCCCTGTCCTCAGCACTCCCAGGGAAGCATGCCTAGAAGCCAGCTCTCAAGTAGCTGCATTCTTATGGCAGTGTGAAGGTAGCAGTATTCTGAGTAAGGAGGTTCCCAGATTACCACTCTACTGCACCTGGAGATACCCTCCAGGTCTGCATTGTTAACTTGCGTCTCAGAAGCCTCTGGCAAACGTCTCTGGTGAAGACGTCCGAAACTCACTCTGCAGGCAGTGTGGAACTGTGAGGGACTGAGGGTGAGCTCAACTCTCAGAAGTAAGATGTTTTTGGACAAGGCGTTCAACTACCTACTCACGTATGGAACTTAGTATGTAGCACCAGTCTACCCCAGGAATTACTAGGAAATCGCTTGATTGAGCTTGGAGGCACTCGTCTTGTGTGCCGGGAGATTCCAGTTACCTCTCCCAACACTTGCGTCAAGCAGCGAGCCTAGGCCTTTTGGAAGCGAAAGGTAGCGGCAGGCAAGATGTTGGGTTACAGGCCATAAGCTCAACTCTCAGAAGTGTGTATGCATGGGTGGCAGATATCTGCTACCCCCTCGGACATGGGAGTTGGAACCTAGCTACACTCCTATTGAAGAAGGACTTTGGAAATCGCTGTATTCAACTCAGATACACGGGAGTTCAGGCCCAATGCTTACACATGCTTTTCCCACAAACTATCCCAGCCACTAACAGAAGGAGGTTAGCAGGTAAGTCTACAGTCAGGCAGGATGCGGGTGGGTCCTGCCCTGTCCTCAGCTCTCACAGGGAAGCATGCCTTGAAGCCAGCTCTCAACTAGCTGCATTCTTATGACAGTGTGAAGGTAGCAGTATTCTGAGTAAGGCGGTTCCGAGATTACCACTCTATTGCACCTGGAGATACCCTCCAGGTCTGCATTGTTAACTTGCGTCTCAGAAGCCTCTGGCAAACGTCTCTGGTGAAGACGTGCGAAACTCACTCTGCAGGCAGTGTGGAACTGTGAGGGACTGAGGGTGAGCTCAACTCTCAGAAGTAAGATGATTTTGGACAAGGCGTTCAGCTACCTTCTCACATATGGAACTTAGTATGTAGCACCAGTCTACCCCAGGAATTACTGGGAAATCGCTGGATTGAGCTTGGAGGCACTAGTCTTGTTGCCGGGAGATTCCAGTTACCTCTCCCAACACTTCGGTGAAGCAGCGAGCCTAGGCCTTTTGGAAGCGAAAGCTAGCTGCAGGCAGGAGGTAGGGATACAGGCCATAAGCTCAACTCTCAGAAGTGTGTATGCATGGGAGGCAGATGTCTGCTACCCACTCGTACATGCGAGTGGGAACCTACTACACTCTGATGAAAAAGGACTTTGGAAATCGCTGTATTCAACTCAGATACACGTGGGTTCAGGCACAACGATTCCACATGCTTTTCTCACAACCTTTCCCTGCCACTAACATGAGGACGTTAGCAGCTCCTTCTACAGTCAAGCAGGATGCGGGAGGGTTGTGCCCTGTCCTTAGCTCTCACAGGGAAGCATGTCTTGAAGCCAGCGGTCAACTAGCTGCATACTTATGGCAGGGTCAAGGTAGCAGTATTCTGAGACAGGAGGTTCCCAGATTACCACTCTACTGCACCTGGAGATACCCTCCAGGTCTGCATTGTTAACTTGCGTCTCAGAGGCCTCTGGCAAACGTCTCTGGTGAAGACGTGCGAAACTCACTCTGCAGGCAGTGTGGAACTGTGAGGGACTGAGGGTCAGCTCAACTGTCAGCAGTAAGATGTTTTTGGACAAGGCGTTCAAATACCTACTCACGTATGGAACTTAGTATGTAGCACCAGTCTACCCCAGGAATTACTAGGAAATCGCTTGATTGAGCTTGGAGGCACTCGTCTTGTGTGCCGGGAGATTCCAATTACCTCTCCCAACACTTGCGTCAAGCAGCGAGCCTAGGCCTTTTGGAAGCGAAAGGTAGCGGCAGGCACGATGTAGGGTTACAGGCCATAAGCTCAACTCTCAGAAGTGTGTATGCATGGGAGGCAGATGTCTGCTACCCACTCGGACATGGGAGTTGGAACCTAGCTACACTGCTATTGAAGAAGGATGTTGGAAATCGCTGTATTCAACTCAGATACTCGGGAGTTCAGGCCCAATGCGTACACATGCTTTTCCCACAACCTATCCCAGCCACTAACATTAGGATGTTAGCAGCTGCGCCTACAGTCAGGCAGGATGCGGGAGGGTTCTGCCCTGTCCTCAGCTCTCACAGGGAAGCATGCCTAGAAGCCAGATCTCAACTAGCTGCATTCTTATGACAGTGTGAAGGTAGCAGTATTCTGAGTAAGGCGGTTCCGAGATTACCACTCTACTGCACCTGGAGATACCCTCCAGGTCTGCATTGTTAACTTGCGTCTCAGAAGCCTGTGGCAAACGTCTCTGGTGAAGACCTGCGAAACTCACTATGCAGGCAGTGTGGAACTGTGAGGGACTGAGGGTGAGCTCAACTCTCAGAATTAAGATGCTTTTGGACAAGGCGTTCAGCTACATTCTCACGTATGGAACTTAGTATGTAGCACCTGTCTACCCCAGGAATTACTAGGCAATCGCTGGAATGAGCTTGGAGGCACTAGTCTTGTGTGCCGGGAGATTCCAATTACCTCTCCCAACACTTCCGTCAAACAGCGAGCCTAGGCCTTTTAGAAGTGAAAGGAACCAGCAGGCTGGATGGGGAGGTACAGGCCTTAAGCTCAACTCTCAGAAGTGTGTATGCAGGGGAGACAGATGTCTGCTACCCACTCTGACATGGGAGTTGGAAACTACCTACACTCTGATTGAAGAAGGCCATTGGAAATCACTGTATTCAACTCAGATACACAGGAGTTCAGGCCCAATGCTTACACATGCTTTTCCCGCAACCTCTCTCAGCCACTAACATTAGGATGTTAGCAGCTGCGCCTACAGTCAGGCAGGATGCGGGTGGGTTCTGCCCTGTCCTCAGCACTCCCAGGGAAGCATGCCTAGAAGCCAGCTCTCAAGTAGCTGCATTCTTATGGCAGTGTGAAGGTAGCAGTATTCTGAGTAAGGAGGTTCCCAGATTACCACTCTACTGCACCTGGAGATACCCTCCAGGTCTGCATTGTTAACTTGCGTCTCAGAAGCCTCTGGCAAACGTCTCTGGTGAAGACGTCCGAAACTCACTCTGCAGGCAGTGTGGAACTGTGAGGGACTGAGGGTGAGCTCAACTCTCAGAAGTAAGATGTTTTTGGACAAGGCGTTCAACTACCTACTCACGTATGGAACTTAGTATGTAGCACCAGTCTACCCCAGGAATTACTAGGAAATCGCTTGATTGAGCTTGGAGGCACTCGTCTTGTGTGCCGGGAGATTCCAGTTACCTCTCCCAACACTTGCGTCAAGCAGCGAGCCTAGGCCTTTTGGAAGCGAAAGGTAGCGGCAGGCAAGATGTTGGGTTACAGGCCATAAGCTCAACTCTCAGAAGTGTGTATGCATGGGTGGCAGATATCTGCTACCCCCTCGGACATGGGAGTTGGAACCTAGCTACACTCCTATTGAAGAAGGACTTTGGAAATCGCTGTATTCAACTCAGATACACGGGAGTTCAGGCCCAATGCTTACACATGCTTTTCCCACAAACTATCCCAGCCACTAACAGAAGGAGGTTAGCAGGTAAGTCTACAGTCAGGCAGGATGCGGGAGGGTCCTGCCCTGTCCTCAGCTCTCACAGGGAAGCATGCCTTGAAGCCAGCTCTCAACTAGCTGCATTCTTATGACAGTGTGAAGGTAGCAGTATTCTGAGTAAGGAGGTTCCCAGATTACCACTCTACTGCACCTGGAGATACCCTCCAGGTCTGCATTGTTAACTTGCGTCTCAGAAGCCTCTGGCAAACGTCTCTGGTGAAGACGTGCGAAACTCACTCTGCAGGCAGTGTGGAACTGTGAGGGACTGAGGGTGAGCTCAACTCTCAGCAGTAAGATGATTTTGGACAAGGCGTTCAGCTACCTTCTCACATATGGAACTTAGTATGTAGCACCAGTCTACCCCAGGAATTACTGGGAAATCGCTGGATTGAGCTCGGAGGCACTAGTCTTGTTGCCGGGAGATTCCAGTTACCTCTCCCAACACTTCGGTGAAGCAGCGAGCCTAGGCCTTTTGGAAGCGAAAGCTAGCTGCAGGCAGGAGGTAGGGATACAGGCCATAAGCTCAACTCTCAGAAGTGTGTATGCATGGGAGGCAGATGTCTGCTACCCACTCGTACATGCGAGTGGGAACCTACTACACTCTGATGAAAAAGGACTTTGGAAATCGCTGTATTCAACTCAGATACACGTGGGTTCAGGCACAACGATTCCACATGCTTTTCTCACAACCTTTCCCTGCCACTAACATGAGGACGTTAGCAGCTCCTTCTACAGTCAAGCAGGATGCGGGAGGGTTGTGCCCTGTCCTTAGCTCTCACAGGGAAGCATGTCTTGAAGCCAGCGGTCAACTAGCTGCATACTTATGGCAGGGTCAAGGTAGCAGTATTCTGAGACAGGAGGTTCCCAGATTACCACTCTACTGCACCTGGAGATACCCTCCAGGTCTGCATTGTTAACTTGCGTCTCAGAGGCCTCTGGCAAACGTCTCTGGTGAAGACGTGCGAAACTCACTCTGCAGGCAGTGTGGAACTGTGAGGGACTGAGGGTCAGCTCAACTGTCAGCAGTAAGATGTTTTTGGACAAGGCGTTCAAATACCTACTCACGTATGGAACTTAGTATGTAGAACCAGTCTACCCCAGGAATTACTAGGCAATCGCTTGATTGAGCTTGGAGGCACTCGTCTTGTGTGCCGGGAGATTCCAATTACCTCTCCCAACACTTGCGTCAAGCAGCGAGCCTAGGCCTTTTGGAAGCGAAAGGTAGCGGCAGGCACGATGTAGGGTTACAGGCCATAAGCTCAACTCTCAGAAGTGTGTATGCATGGGAGGCAGATGTCTGCTACCCACTCGGACATGGGAGTTGGAACCTAGCTACACTCCTATTGAAGAAGGATGTTGGAAATCGCTGTATTCAACTCAGATACTCGGGAGTTCTGGCCCAATGCTTACACATGCTTTTCCCACAAACTATCCCAGCCACTAACAGAAGGAGGTTAGCAGGTACGTCTACAGTCAGGCAGGATGCGGGAGGGTTCTGCCCTGTCCTCAGCTCTCACAGGGAAGCATGCCTAGAAGCCAGCTCTCAACTAGCTGCATTCTTATGACAGTGTGAAGGTAGCAGTATTCTGAGTAAGGCGGTTCCGAGATTACCACTCTACTGCACCTGGAGATACCCTCCAGGTCTGCATTGTTAACTTGCGTCTCAGAAGCCTGTGGCAAACGTCTCTGGTGAAGACCTGCGAAACTCACTCTGCAGGCAGTGTGGAACTGTGAGGGACTGAGGGTGAGCTCAACTCTCAGCAGTAAGATGATTTTGGACAAGGCGTTCAGCTACCTTCTCACATATGGAACTTAGTATGTAGCACCAGTCTACCCCAGGAATTACTGGGAAATCGCTGGATTGAGCTTGGAGGCACTAGTCTTGTTGCCGGGAGATTCCAGTTACCTCTCCCAACACTTCGGTGAAGCAGCGAGCCTAGGCCTTTGGAAGCGAAAGCTAGCTGCAGGCAGGAGGTAGGGATACAGGCCATAAGCTCAACTCTCAGAAGTGTGTATGCATGGGAGGCAGATGTCTGCTACCCACTCGTACATGCGAGTGGGAACCTACTACACTCTGATGAAAAAGGACTTTGGAAATCGCTGTATTCAACTCAGATACACGTGGGTTCAGGCACAACGATTCCACATGCTTTTCTCACAACCTTTCCCTGCCACTAACATGAGGACGTTAGCAGCTCCTTCTACAGTCAAGCAGGATGCGGGAGGGTTGTGCCCTGTCCTTAGCTCTCACAGGGAAGCATGTCTTGAAGCCAGCGGTCAACTAGCTGCATACTTATGGCAGGGTCAAGGTAGCAGTATTCTGAGACAGGAGGTTCCCAGATTACCACTCTACTGCACCTGGAGATACCCTCCAGGTCTGCATTGTTAACTTGCGTCTCAGAGGCCTCTGGCAAACGTCTCTGGTGAAGACGTGCGAAACTTACTCTGCAGGCAGTGTGGAACTGTGAGGGACTGAGGGTCAGCTCAACTCTCAGCAGTAAGATGTTTTTGGACAAGGCGTTCAAATACCTACTCACGTATGGAACTTAGTATGTAGCACCGGTCTACCCCAGGAAATACTAGGAAATCGCTTGATTGAGCTTGGAGGCACTCGTCTTGTGTGCCGGGAGATTCCAATTACCTCTCCCAACACTTGCGTCAAGCAGCGAGCCTAGGCCTTTTGGAAGCCAAAGGTAGCGGCAAGCACGATGTAGGGTTACAGGCCATAAGCTCAACTCTCAGAAGTGTGTATGCATGGGAGGCAGATGTCTGCTACCCACTCGGACATGGGAGTTGGAACCTAGCTACACTCCTATTGAAGAAGGATGTTGGAAATCGCTGTATTCAACTCAGATACTCGGGAGTTCAGGCCCAATGCTTACACATGCTTTTCCCACAACCTATCCCAGCCACTAACAGAAGGAGGTTAGCAGGTACGTCTACAGTCAGGCAGGATGCGGGAGGGTTCTGCCCTGTCCTCAGCTCTCACAGGGAAGCATGCCTAGAAGCCAGCTCTCAACTAGCGGCATTCTTTGACAGTGTGAAGGTAGCAGTATTCTGAGTAAGGCGGTTCCGATATTACCACTCTACTGCACCTGGAGATACCCTCCAGGTCTGCATTGTTAACTTGCGTCTCAGAAGCCTGTGGCAAACGTCTCTGGTGAAGACCTGCGAAACTCACTCTGCAGGCAGTGTGGAACTGTGAGGGACTGAGGGTGAGCTCAACTCTCAGAAGTAAGATGGTTTTGGACAAGGCGTTCAGCTACATTCTCACGTATGGAACTTAGTATGTAGCACCTGTCTACCCCAGGAATTACTAGGCAATCGCTGGAATGAGCTTGGAGGCACTAGTCTTGTGTGCCGGGAGATTCCAATTACCTCTCCCAACACTTCCGTCAAACAGCGAGCCTAGGCCTTTTAGAAGTGAAAGGAACCAGCAGGCTGGATGGGGAGGTACAGGCCTTAAGCTCAACTCTCAGAAGTGTGTATGCAGGGGAGACAGATGACTGCTACCCACTCTGACATTGGAGTTGGAAACTACCTACACTCTGATTGAAGAAGGCCATTGGAAATCACTGTATTCAACTCAGATACACAGGAGTTAAGGCCCAATGCTTACACATGCTTTTCCCGCAACCTCTCTCAGCCACTAACATTAGGATGTTAGCAGCTGCGCCTACAGTCAGGCAGGATGCGGGTGGGTTCTGCCATGTCCTCAGCACTCCCAGGGAAGCATGCCTAGAAGCCAGCTCTCAACTAGCTGCATTCTTATGGCAGTGTGAAGGTAGCAGTATTCTGAGTCAGGAGGTTCCAAGATTACCACTCTACTGCACCTGGAGATACCCTCCAGGTCTGCATTGTTAACTTGCGTCTCAGAAGCAAACGTCTCTGATGAAGACCTGCAAAACTCACTCTGCAGGCAGTGTGGAACTGTGAGGGACTGAGGGTGAGCTCAACTCTCAGAAGTAAGATGCTTTTGGACAAGGCGTTCAGCTACCTTCTCACGTATGGAACTTAGTATGTAGCACCAGTCTACCACACGAATTACTAGGCAATCGCTGGAATGAGCTTGGAGGCCCTAGTCTTGTGTGCCGGAGATTCCAATTACCTCTCCCAACACTTCCGTCAAACAGCGAGCCTAGGCCTTTTAGAAGTGAAAGGAACCAGCAGGCTGGATGGGGAGGTACAGGCCTTAAGCTCAACTCTCAGAAGTGTGTATGCAGGGGAGACAGATGTCTGCTACCCACTCTGACATGGGAGTTGGAAACTAGCTACACTCTGATTGAAGAAGGCCATTGGAAATCGCTGTATTCAACTCAGATACACAGGAGTTCAGGCCCAATGCTTACACATGCTTTTCCCGCAACCTCTCTCAGCCACTAACATTAGGATGTTAGCAGCTGCGCGTACAGTCAGGCAGGATGCGGGTGGGTTCTGCCCTGTCCTCAGCACTCCCAGGGAAGCATGCCTAGAAGCCAGCTCTCAACTAGCTGCATTCTTATGGCAGTGTGAAGGTAGCAGTATTCTGAGTCAGGAGGTTCCCAGATTACCACTCTACTGCACCTGGAGATACCCTCCAGGTCTGCATTGTTAACTTGCGTCTCAGAAGCCTCTGGCAAACGTCTCTGGTGAAGACGTCCGAAACTCACTCTGCAGGCAGTGTGGAACTGTGAGGGACTGAGGGTGAGCTCAACTCTCAGAAGTAAGATGTTTTTGGACAAGGCGTTCAACTACCTACTCACGTATGGAACTTAGTATGTAGCACCAGTCTACCCCAGGAATTACTAGGAAATCGCTTGATTGAGCTTGGAGGCACTCGTCTTGTGTGCCGGGAGATTCCAGTTACCTCTCCCAACACTTGCGTCAAGCAGCGAGCCTAGGCCTTTTGGAAGCGAAAGGTAGCGGCAGGCAGGATGTTGGGTTACAGGCCATAAGCTCAACTCTCAGAAGTGTGTATGCATGGGTGGCAGATGTCTGCTACCCACTCGGACATGGGAGTTGGAACCTAGCTACACTCCTATTGAAGAAGGACTTTGGAAATCGCTGTATTCAACTCAGATACACGGGAGTTCAGGCCCAATGCTTACACATGCTTTTCCCACAAACTATCCCAGCCACTAACAGAAGGAGGTTAGCAGGTAAGTCTACAGTCAGGCAGGATGCGGGAGGGTCCTGCCCTGTCCTCAGCTCTCACAGGGAAGCATGCCTTGAAGCCAGCTCTCAACTAGCTGCATTCTTATGACAGTGTGAAGGTAGCAGTATTCTGAGTAAGGAGGTTCCCAGATTACCACTCTACTGCACCTGGAGATACCCTCCAGGTCTGCATTGTTAACTTGCGTCTCAGAAGCCTGTGGCAAACGTCTCTGGTGAAGACGTGCGAAACTCACTCTGCAGGCAGTGTGGAACTGTGAGGGACTGAGGGTGAGCTCAACTCTCAGCAGTAAGATGATTTTGGACAAGGCGTTCAGCTACCTTCTCACATATGGAACTTAGTATGTAGCACCAGTCTACCCCAGGAATTACTGGGAAATCGCTGGATTGAGCTTGGAGGCACTAGTCTTGTTGCCGGGAGATTCCAGTTACCTCTCCCAACACTTCGGTGAAGCAGCGAGCCTAGGCCTTTTGGAAGCGAAAGCTAGCTGCAGGCAGGAAGTAGGGATACAGGCCATAAGCTCAACTCTCAGAAGTGTGTATGCATGGGAGGCAGATGTCAGCTACCCACTCGTACATGCGAGTGGGAACCTACTACACTCTGATGAAAAAGGACTTTGGAAATCGCTGTATTCAACTCAGATACACGTGGGTTCAGGCACAACGATTCCACATGCTTTTCTCACAACCTTTCCCTGCCACTAACATGAGGACGTTAGCAGCTCCTTCTACAGTCAAGCAGGATGCGGGAGGGTTGTGCCCTGTCCTTAGCTCTCACAGGGAAGCATGTCTTGAAGCCAGCGGTCAACTAGCTGCATACTTATGGCAGTGTCAAGGTAGCAGTATTCTGAGACAGGAGGTTCCCAGATTACCACTCTACTGCACCTGGAGATACCCTCCAGGTCTGCATTGTTAACTTGCGTCTCAGAGGCCTCTGGCAAACGTCTCTGGTGAAGACGTGCGAAACTCACTCTGCAGGCAGTGTGGAACTGTGAGGGACTGAGGGTCAGCTCAACTCTCAGCAGTAAGATGTTTTTGGACAAGGCGTTCAAATACCTACTCACGTATGGAACTTAGTATGTAGCACCGGTCTACCCCAGGAATTACTAGGAAATCGCTTGATTGAGCTTGGAGGCACTCGTCTTGTGTGCCGGGAGATTCCAATTACCTCTCCCAACACTTGCGTCAAGCAGCGAGCCTAGGCCTTTTGGAAGCCAAAGGTAGCGGCAAGCACGATGTAGGGTTACAGGCCATAAGCTCAACTCTCAGAAGTGTGTATGCATGGGAGGCAGATGTCTGCTACCCACTCGGACATGGGAGTTGGAACCTAGCTACACTCCTATTGAAGAAGGATGTTGGAAATCGCTGTATTCAACTCAGATACTCGGGAGTTCAGGCCCAATGCTTACACATGCTTTTCCCACAACCTATCCCAGCCACTAACAGAAGGAGGTTAGCAGGTACGTCTACAGTCAGGCAGGATGCGGGAGGGTTCTGCCCTGTCCTCAGCTCTCACAGGGAAGCATGCCTAGAAGCCAGCTCTCAACTAGCGGCATTCTTATGACAGTGTGAAGGTAGCAGTATTCTGAGTAAGGCGGTTCCGATATTACCACTCTACTGCACCTGGAGATACCCTCCAGGTCTGCATTGTTAACTTGCGTCTCAGAAGCCTGTGGCAAACGTCTCTGGTGAAGACCTGCGAAACTCACTCTGTAGGCAGTGTGGAACTGTGAGGGACTGAGGGTGAGCTCAACTCTCAGAAGTAAGATGGTTTTGGACAAGGCGTTCAGCTACATTCTCACGTATGGAACTTAGTATGTAGCACCTGTCTACCCCAGGAATTACTAGGCAATCGCTGGAATGAGCTTGGAGGCACTAGTCTTGTGTGCCGGGAGATTACAATTACCTCTCCCAACACTTCCGTCAAACAGCGAGCCTAGGCCTTTTAGAAGTGAAAGGAACCAGCAGGCTGGATGGGGAGGTACAGGCCTTAAGCTCAACTCTCAGAAGTGTGTATGCAGGGGAGACAGATGTCTGCTACCCACTCTGACATTGGAGTTGGAAACTACCTACACTCTGATTGAAGAAGGCCATTGGAAATCACTGTATTCAACTCAGATACACAGGAGTTAAGGCCCAATGCTTACACATGCTTTTCCCGCAACCTCTCTCAGCCACTAACATTAGGATGTTAGCAGCTGCGCCTACAGTCAGGCAGGATGCGGGTGGGTTCTGCCATGTCCTCAGCACTCCCAGGGAAGCATGCCTAGAAGCCAGCTCTCAACTAGCTGCATTCTTATGGCAGGGTGAAGGTAGCAGTATTCTGAGTCAGGAGGTTCCAAGATTACCACTCTACTGCACCTGGAGATACCCTCCAGGTCTGCATTGTTAACTTGCGTCTCAGAAGCAAACGTCTCTGATGAAGACCTGCAAAACTCACTCTGCAGGCAGTGTGGAACTGTGAGGGACTGAGGGTGAGCTCAACTCTCAGAAGTAAGATGCTTTTGGACAAGGCGTTCAGCTACCTTCTCACGTATGGAACTTAGTATGTAGCACCAGTCTACCACACGAATTACTAGGCAATCGCTGGAATGAGCTTGGAGACCCTAGTCTTGTGTGTCGGGAGATTCCAATTACCTCTCCCAACACTTCCGTCAAACAGCGAGCCTAGGCCTTTTAGAAGTGAAAGGAACCAGCAGGCTGGATGGGGAGGTACAGGCCTTAAGCTCAACTCTCAGAAGTGTGTATGCAGGGGAGATAGATATCTGCTACCCACTCTGACATGGGAGTTGGAAACTAGCTACACTCTGATTGAAGAAGGCCATTGGAAATCGCTGTATTCAACTCAGATACACAGGAGTTCAGGCCCAATGCTTACACATGCTTTTCCGGCAACCTCTCTCAGCCACTAACATTAGGATGTTAGCAGCTGCGCCTACAGTCAGGCAGGATGCGGGTGGGTTCTGCCCTGTCCTCAGCACTCCCAGGGATGCATGCCTAGAAGCCAGCTCTCAACTAGCTGCATTCTTATGGCAGTGTGAAGGTAGCAGTATTCTGAGTCAGGAGGTTCCCAGATTACCACTCTACTGCACCTGGAGATACCCTCCAGGTCTGCATTGTTAACTTGCGTCTCAGAAGCCTCTGGCAAACGTCTCTGGTGAAGACGTCCGAAACTCACTCTGCAGGCAGTGTGGAACTGTGAGGGACTGAGGGTGAGCTCAACTCTCAGAAGTAAGATGTTTTTGGACAAGGCGTTCAACTACCTACTCACGTATGGAACTTAGTATGTAGCACCAGTCTACCCCAGGCACTACTAGGAAATCGCTTGATTGAGCTTGGAGGCACTCGTCTTGTGTGCCGGGAGATTCCAGTTACCTCTCCCAACACTTGCGTCAAGCAGCGAGCCTAGGCATTTTGGAAGCGAAAGGTAGCGGCAGGCAGGATGTTGGGTTACAGGCCATAAGCTCAACTCTCAGAAGTGTGTATGCATGGGTGGCAGATGTCTGCTACCCACTCGGACATGGGAGTTGGAACCTAGCTACACTCCTATTGAAGAAGGACTTTGGAAATCGCTGTATTCAACTCAGATACACGGGAGTTCAGGCCCAATGCTTACACATGCTTTTCCCACAAACTATCCCAGCCACTAACAGAAGGAGGTTAGCAGGTAAGTCTACAGTCAGGCAGGATGCGGGAGGGTCCTGCCCTGTCCTCAGCTCTCACAGGGAAGCATGCCTTGAAGCCAGCTCTCAACTAGCTGCATTCTTATGACAGTGTGAAGGTAGCAGTATTCTGAGTAAGGAGGTTCCCAGATTACCACTCTACTGCACCTGGAGATACCCTCCAGGTCTGCATTGTTAACTTGCGTCTCAGAGGCCTCTGGCAAACGTCTCTGGTGAAGACGTGCGAAACTCACTCTGCAGGCAGTGTGGAACTGTGAGGGACTGAGGGTCAGCTCAACTCTCAGCAGTAAGATGTTTTTGGACAAGGCGTTCAAATACCTACTCACGTATGGAACTTAGTATGTAGCACCAGTCTACCCCAGGAATTACTGGGAAATCGCTGGATTGAGCTTGGAGGCACTAGTCTTGTTGCCGGGAGATTCCAGTTACCTCTCCCAACACTTCGGTGAAGCAGCGAGCCTAGGCCTTTTGGAAGCGAAAGCTAGCTGCAGGCAGGAGGTAGGGATACAGGCCATAAGCTCAACTCTCAGAAGTGGGTATGCATGGGAGGCAGATGTCTGCTACCCACTCGTACATGCGAGTGGGAACCTACTACACTCTGATGAAAAAGGACTTTGGAAATCGCTGTATTCAACTCAGATACACGTGGGTTCAGGCACAACGATTCCACATGCTTTTCTCACAACCTTTCCCTGCCACTAACATGAGGACGTTAGCAGCTCCTTCTACAGTCAAGCAGGATGCGGGAGGGTTGTGCCCTGTCCAGAGCTCTCACAGGGAAGCATGTCTTGAAGCCAGCGGTCAACTAGCTGCATACTTATGGCAGGGTCAATGTAGCAGTATTCTGAGACAGGAGGTTCCCAGATTACCACTCTACTGCACCTGGAGATACCCTCCAGGTCTGCATTGTTAACTTGCGTCTCAGAAGCCTGTGGCAAACGTCTCTGGTGAAGACCTGCGAAACTCACTCTGCAGGCAGTGTGGAACTGTGAGGGACTGAGGGTGAGCTCAACTCTCAGAAGTAAGATGCTTTTGGACAAGGCGTTCAGCTACATTCTCACGTATGGAACTTAGTATGTAGCACCTGTCTACCCCAGGAATTACTAGGCAATCGCTGGAATGAGCTTGGAGGCCCTAGTCTTGTGTGCCGGGAGATTCCAATTACCTCTCCCAACACTTCCGTCAAACAGCGAGCCTAGGCCTTTCAGAAGTGAAAGGAACCAGCAGGCTGGATGGGGAGGTACAGGCCTTAAGCTCAACTCTCAGAAGTGTGTATTCAGGGGAGACAGATGTCTGCTACCCACTCTGACATGGTAGTTGGAAACTACCTACACTCTGATTGAAGAAGGCCATTGGAAATCGCTGTATTCAACTCAGATACACAGGAGATCAGGCCCAATGCTTACACATGCTTTTCCCGCAACCTCTCTCAGCCACTAACATTAGGATGTTAGCAGCTGCGCCAACAGTCAGGCAGGATGCGGGTGGGTTCTGCCATGTCCTCAGCACTCCCAGGGAAGCATGCCTAGAAGCCAGCTCTCAACTAGCTGCATTCTTATGGCAGTGTGAAGATAGCAGTATTCTGAGTCAGGAGGTTCCCAGATTACCACTCTACTGCACCTGGAGATACCCTCCAGGTCTGCATTGTTAACTTGCGTCTCAGAAGCCTGTGGCAAACGTCTCTGGTGAAGACCTGCGAAACTCACTCTGCAGGCAGTGTGGAACTGTGAGGGACTGAGGGTGAGCTCAACTCTCAGAAGTAAGATGCTTTTGGACAAGGCGTTCAGCTACCTTCTCACGTATGGAACTTAGTATGTAGCACCAGTCTACCACACGAATTACTAGGCAATCGCTGGAATGAGCTTGGAGGCACTAGTCTTGTGTGCCGGGAGATTCCAATTACCTCTCCCAACACTTCCGTCAAACAGCGAGCCTAGGCCTTTTAGAAGTGAAAGGAACCAGCAGGCTGGATGGGGAGGTACAGGCCTTAAGCTCAACTCTCAGAAGTGTGTATGCAGGGGATACAGATGTCTGCTACCCACTCTGACATGGGAGTTGGAAACTACCTACACTCTGATTGAAGAAGGCCATTGGAAATCGCTGTATTCAACTCAGATACACAGGAGTTCAGGCCCAATGCTTACACATGCTTTTCCCGCAACCTCTCTCAGCCACTAACATTAGGATGTTAGCAGCTGCGCCTACAGTCAGGCAGGATGCGGGTGGGTTCTGCCCTGTCCTCAGCACTCCCAGGGATGCATGCCTAGAAGCCAGCTCTCAACTAGCTGCATTCTTATGGCAGTGTGAAGGTAGCAGTATTCTGAGTCAGGAGGTTCCCAGATTACCACTCTACTGCACCTGGAGATACCCTCCAGGTCTGCATTGTTAACTTGCGTCTCAGAAGCCTCTGGCAAACGTCTCTGGTGAAGACGTCCGAAACTCACTCTGCAGGCAGTGTGGAACTGTGAGGGACTGAGGGTGAGCTCAACTCTCAGAAGTAAGATGTTTTTGGACAAGGCGTTCAACTACCTACTCACGTATGGAACTTAGTATGTAGCACCAGTCTACCCCAGGCACTACTAGGAAATCGCTTGATTGAGCTTGGAGGCACTCGTCTTGTGTGCCGGGAGATTCCAGTTACCTCTCCCAACACTTGCGTCAAGCAGCGAGCCTAGGCATTTTGGAAGCGAAAGGTAGCGGCAGGCAGGATGTTGGGTTACAGGCCATAAGCTCAACTCTCAGAAGTGTGTATGCATGGGTGGCAGATGTCTGCTACCCACTCGGACATGGGAGTTGGAACCTAGCTACACTCCTATTGAAGAAGGACTTTGGAAATCGCTGTATTCAACTCAGATACACGGGAGTTCAGGCCCAATGCTTACACATGCTTTTCCCACAAACTATCCCAGCCACTAACAGAAGGAGGTTAGCAGGTAAGTCTACAGTCAGGCAGGATGCGGGAGGGTCCTGCCCTGTCCTCAGCTCTCACAGGGAAGCATGCCTTGAAGCCAGCTCTCAACTAGCTGCATTCTTATGAGAGTGTGAAGGTAGCAGTATTCTGAGTAAGGAGGTTCCCAGATTACCACTCTACTGCACCTGGAGATACCCTCCAGGTCTGCATTGTTAACTTGCGTCTCAGAGGCCTCTGGCAAACGTCTCTGGTGAAGACGTGCGAAACTCACTCTGCAGGCAGTGTGGAACTGTGAGGGACTGAGGGTCAGCTCAACTCTCAGCAGTAAGATGTTTTTGGACAAGGCGTTCAAATACCTACTCACGTATGGAACTTAGTATGTAGCACCAGTCTACCCCAGGAATTACTGGGAAATCGCTGGATTGAGCTTGGAGGCACTAGTCTTGTTGCCGGGAGATTCCAGTTACCTCTCCCAACACTTCGGTGAAGCAGCGAGCCTAGGCCTTTTGGAAGCGAAAGCTAGCTGCAGGCAGGAGGTAGGGATACAGGCCATAAGCTCAACTCTCAGAAGTGGGTATGCATGGGAGGCAGATGTCTGCTACCCACTCGTACATGCGAGTGGGAACCTACTACACTCTGATGAAAAAGGACTTTGGAAATCGCTGTATTCAACTCAGATACACGTGGGTTCAGGCACAACGATTCCACATGCTTTTCTCACAACCTTTCCCTGCCACTAACATGAGGACGTTAGCAGCTCCTTCTACAGTCCAGCAGGATGCGGGAGGGTTGTGCCCTGTCCAGAGCTCTCACAGGGAAGCATGTCTTGAAGCCAGCGGTCAACTAGCTGCATACTTATGGCAGGGTCAATGTAGCAGTATTCTGAGACAGGAGGTTCCCAGATTACCACTCTACAGCACCTGGAGATACCCTCCAGGTCTGCATTGTTAACTTGCGTCTCAGAAGCCTGTGGCAAACGTCTCTGGTGAAGACCTGCGAAACTCACTCTGCAGGCAGTGTGGAACTGTGAGGGACTGAGGGTGAGCTCAACTCTCAGAAGTAAGATGCTTTTGGACAAGGCGTTCAGCTACATTCTCACGTATGGAACTTAGTATGTAGCACCTGTCTACCCCAGGAATTACTAGGCAATCGCTGGAATGAGCTTGGAGGCCCTAGTCTTGTGTGCCGGGAGATTCCAATTACCTCTCCCAACACTTCCGTCAAACAGCGAGCCTAGGCCTTTCAGAAGTGAAAGGAACCAGCAGGCTGGATGGGGAGGTACAGGCCTTAAGCTCAACTCTCAGAAGTGTGTATTCAGGGGAGACAGATGTCTGCTACCCACTCTGACATGGTAGTTGGAAACTACCTACACTCTGATTGAAGAAGGCCATTGGAAATCGCTGTATTCAACTCAGATACACAGGAGATCAGGCCCAATGCTTACACATGCTTTTCCCGCAACCTCTCTCAGCCACTAACATTAGGATGTTAGCAGCTGCGCCAACAGTCAGGCAGGATGCGGGTGGGTTCTGCCATGTCCTCAGCACTCCCAGGGAAGCATGCCTAGAAGCCAGCTCTCAACTAGCTGCATTCTTATGGCAGTGTGAAGGTAGCAGTATTCTGAGTCAGGAGGTTCCCAGATTACCACTCTACTGCACCTGGAGATACCCTCCAGGTCTGCATTGTTAACTTGCGTCTCAGAAGCCTGTGGCAAACGTCTCTGGTGAAGACCTGCGAAACTCACTCTGCAGGCAGTGTGGAACTGTGAGGGACTGAGGGTGAGCTCAACTCTCAGAAGTAAGATGCTTTTGGACAAGGCGTTCAGCTACCTTCTCACGTATGGAACTTAGTATGTAGCACCAGTCTACCACACGAATTACTAGGCAATCGCTGGAATGAGCTTGGAGGCACTAGTCTTGTGTGCCGGGAGATTCCAATTACCTCTCCCAACACTTCCGTCAAACAGCGAGCCTAGGCCTTTTAGAAGTGAAAGGAACCAGCAGGCTGGATGGGGAGGTACAGGCCTTAAGCTCAACTCTCAGAAGTGTGTATGCAGGGGATACAGATGTCTGCTACCCACTCTGACATGGGAGTTGGAAACTACCTACACTCTGAATGAAGAAGGCCATTGGAAATCGCTGTATTCAACTCAGATACACAGGAGTTCAGGCCCAATGCTTACACATGCTTTTCCCGCAACCTCTCTCAGCCACTAACATTAGGATGTTAGCAGCTGCGCCTACAGTCAGGCAGGATGCGGGTGGGTTCTGCCCTGTCCTCAGCACTCCCAGGGAAGCATGCCTAGAAGCCAGCTCTCAACTAGCTGCATTCTTATGGCAGTGTGAAGGTAGCAGTATTCTGAGTAAGGAGGTTCCCAGATTACCACTCTACTGCACCTGGAGATACCCTCCAGGTCTGCATTGTTAACTTGCGTCTCAGAAGCCTGTGGCAAACGTCTCTGGTGAAGACCTGCGAAACTCACTCTGCAGGCAGTGTGGAACTCTGAGGGACTGAGGGTGAGCTCAACTCTGAGAAGTAAGATGCTTTTGGACAAGGCGTTCAGCTACCTTCTCACGTATGGAACTTTGTATGTAGCACCAGTCTACCACACGAATTACTAGGCAATCGCTGGAATGAGCTTGGAGGCCCTAGTCTTGTGTGCCGGGAGATTCCAATTACCTCTCCCAACACTTCCGTCAAACAGCGAGCCTAGGCCTTTTAGAAGTGAAAGGAACCAGCAGGCTGGATGGGGAGGTACAGGCCTTAAGCTCAACTCTCAGAAGTGTGTATGCAGGGGAGACAGATGTCTGCTACCCACTCTGACATGGGAGTTGGAAACTAGCTACACTCTGATTGAAGAAGGCCATTGGAAATCGCTGTATTCAACTCAGATACACAGGAGTTCAGGCCCAATGCTTACACATGCTTTTCCCGCAACCTCTCTCAGCCACTAACATTAGGATGTTAGCAGCTGCGCCTACAGTCAGGCAGGATGCGGGTGGGTTCTGCCCTGTCCTCAGCACTCCCAGGGAAGCATGCCTAGAAGCCAGCTCTCAACTAGCTGCATTCTTATGGCAGTGTGAAGGTCGCAGTATTCTGAGTAAGGAGGTTCCCAGATTACCACTCTACTGCACCTGGAGATACCCTCCAGGTCTGCATTGTTAACTTGCGTCTCAGAAGCCTCTGGCAAACGTCTCTGGTGAAGACGTCCGAAACTCACTCTGCAGGCAGTGTGGAACTGTGAGGGACTGAGGGTGAGCTCAACTCTCAGAAGTAAGATGTTTTTGGACAAGGCGTTCAGCTACCTTCTCACATATGGAACTTAGTATGTAGCACCAGTCTACCCCAGGAATTACTGGGAAATCGCTGGATTGAGCTTGGAGGCACTAGTCTTATTGCCGGGAGATTCCAGTTACCTCTCCCAACACTTCGGTGAAGCAGCGAGCCTAGGCCTTTTGGAAGCGAAAGCTAGCTGCAGGCAGGAGGTAGGGATACAGGCCATAAGCTCAACTCTCAGAAGTGTGTATGCATGGGAGGCAGATGTCTGCTACCCACTCGTACATGCGAGTGGGAACCTACTACACTCTGATGAAAAAGGACTTTGGAAATCGCTGTATTCAACTCAGATACACGTGGGTTCAGGCACAACGATTCCACATGCTTTTCTCACAACCTTTCCCTGCCACTAACATGAGGACGTTAGCAGCTCCTTCTACAGTCAAGCAGGATGCGGGAGGGTTGTGCCCTGTCCTTAGCTCTCACAGGGAAGCATGTCTTGAAGCCAGCGGTCAACTAGCTGCATACTTATGGCAGGGTCAAGGTAGCAGTATTCTGAGACAGGAGGTTCCCAGATTACCACTCTACTGCACCTGGAGATACCCTCCAGGTCTGCATTGTTAACTTGCGTCTCAGAAGCCTGTGGCAAACGTCTCTGGTGAAGACCTGCGAAACTCACTCTGCAGGCAGTGTGGAACTGTGAGGGACTGAGGGTGAGCTCAACTCTCAGAAGTAAGATGCTTTTGGACAAGGCGTTCAGCTACATTCTCACGTATGGAACTTAGTATGTAGCACCTGTCTACCCCAGGAATTACTAGGCAATCGCTGGAATGAGCTTGGAGGCCCTAGTCTTGTGTGCCGGGAGATTCCAATTACCTCTCCCAACACTTCCGTCAAACAGCGAGCCGAGGCCTTTTAGAAGTGAAAGGAACCAGCAGGCTGGATGGGGAGGTACAGGCCTTAAGCTCAACTCTCAGAAGTGTGTATGCAGGGGAGACAGATGTCTGCTACCCACTCTGACATGGGAGTTGGAAACTAGCTACACTCTGATTGAAGAAGGCCATTGGAAATCGCTGTATTCAACTCAGATACACAGGAGTTCAGGCCCAATGCTTACACATGCTTTTCCCGCAACCTCTCTCAGCCACTAACATTAGGATGTTAGCAGCTGCGCCTACAGTCAGGCAGGATGCGGGTGGGTTCTGCCCTGTCCTCAGCACTCCCAGGGAAGCATGCCTAGAAGCCAGCTCTCAACTAGCTGCATTCTTATGGCAGTGTGAAGGTAGCAGTATTCTGAGTCAGGAGGTTCCAAGATTACCACTCTACTGCACCTGGAGATACCCTCCAGGTCTGCATTGTTAACTTGCGTCTCAGAAGCCTCTGGCAAACGTCTCTGGTGAAGACCTGCGAAACTCACTCTGCAGGCAGTGTGGAACTGTGAGGGACTGAGGGTGAGCTCAACTCTCAGAAGTAAGATGCTTTTGGACAAGGCGTTCAGCTACCTTCTCACGTATGGAACTTAGTATGTAGCACCAGTCTACCACACGAATTACTAGGCAATCGCTGGAATGAGCTTGGAGGCCCTAGTCTTGTGTGACGGGAGATTCCAATTACCTCTCCCAACACTTCCGTCAAACAGCGAGCCTAGGCCTTTTAGAAGTGAAAGGAACCAGCAGGCTGGATGGGGAGGTACAGGCCTTAAGCTCAACTCTCAGAAGTGTGTATGCAGGGGAGACAGATGTCTGCTACCCACTCTGACATGGGAGTTGGAAACTAGCTACACTCTGATTGAAGAAGGCCATTGGAAATCGCTGTATTCAACTCAGATACACAGGAGTTCAGGCCCAATGCTTACACATGCTTTTCCCGCAACCTCTCTCAGCCACTAACATTAGGATGTTAGCAGCTGCGCCTACAGTCAGGCAGGATGCGGGTGGGTTCTGCCCTGTCCTCAGCACTCCCAGGGAAGCATGCCTAGAAGCCAGCTCTCAACTAGCTGCATTCTTATGGCAGTGTGAAGGTAGCAGTATTCTGAGTAAGGAGGTTCCCAGATTACCACTCTACTGCACCTGGAGATACCCTCCAGGTCTGCATTGTTAACTTGCGTCTCAGAAGCCTCTGGCAAACGTCTCTGGTGAAGACGTCCGAAACTCACTCTGCAGGCAGTGTGGAACTGTGAGGGACTGAGGGTGAGCTCAACTCTCAGAAGTAAGATGTTTTTGGACAAGGCGTTCAACTACCTACTCACGTATGGAACTTAGTATGTAGCACCAGTCTACCCCAGGAATTACTAGGAAATCGCTTGATTGAGCTTGGAGGCACTCGTCTTGTGTGCCGGGAGATTCCAGTTACCTCTCCCAACACTTGCGTCAAGCAGCGAGCCTAGGCCTTTTGGAAGCGAAAGGTAGCGGCAGGCAAGATGTTGGGTTACAGGCCATAAGCTCAACTCTCAGAAGTGTGTATGCATGGGTGGCAGATGTCTGCTACCCACTCGGACATGGGAGTTGGAACCTAGCTACACTCCTATTGAAGAAGGACTTTGGAAATCGCTGTATTCAACTCAGATACACGGGAGTTCAGGCCCAATGCTTACACATGCTTTTCCCACAAACTATCCCAGCCACTAACAGAAGGAGGTTAGCAGGTAAGTCTACAGTCAGGCAGGATGCGGGAGGGTCCTGCCCTGTCCTCAGCTCTCACAGGGAAGCATGCCTTGAAGCCAGCTCTCAACTAGCTGCATTCTTATGACAGTGTGAAGGTAGCAGTATTCTGAGTAAGGAGGTTCCCAGATTACCACTCTACTGCACCTGGAGATACCCTCCAGGTCTGCATTGTTAACTTGCGTCTCAGAGGCCTCTGGCAAACGTCTCTGGTGAAGACGTGCGAAACTCACTCTGCAGGCAGTGTGGAACTGTGAGGGACTGAGGGTCAGCTCAACTCTCAGCAGTAAGATGTTTTTGGACAAGGCGTTCAAATACCTACTCACGTATGGAACTTAGTATGTAGCATCAGTCTACCCCGGGAATTACTGGGAAATCGCTGGATTGAGCTTGGAGGCACTAGTCTTATTGCCGGGAGATTCCAGTTACCTCTCCCAACACTTCGGTGAAGCAGCGAGCCTAGGCCTTTTGGAAGCGAAAGCTAGCTGCAGGCAGGAGGTAGGTATACAGGCCATAAGCTCAACTCTCAGAAGTGTGTATACATGGGAGGCAGATGTCTGCTACCCACTCGTACATGCGAGTGGGAACCTACTACACTCTGATGAAAAAGGACTTTGGAAATCGCTGTATTCAACTCAGATACACGAGGGTTCAGGGACAACGATTCCACATGCTTTTCTCACAACCTTTCCCTGCCACTAACATGAGGACGTTAGCAGCTCCTTCTACAGTCAAGCAGGATGCGGGAGGGTTGTGCCCTGTCCTTAGCTCTCACAGGGAAGCATACCTTGAAGCCAGCTGTCAACTAGCTGCATACTTATGGCAGGGTGAAGGTAGCAGTATTCTGAGACAGGAGGTTCCTAGATTACCACTCTACTGCACCTGGAGATACCCTCCAGGTCTGCATTGTTAACTTGCGTCTCAGAAGCCTCTGGCAAAGGTCTCTGGTGAAAACGTGCGAAACTCACTCTGCCGGCAGTGTCGAACTGTGAGGGACTGAGGGTGAGCTCAACTCTCAGAAGTAAGATGTTTTTGGACAAGGCGTTCAACTACCTACTCACGTATGGAACTTAGTATGTAGCACCAGTCTACCCCTGGAATTACTAGGAAATCGTTTGATTGAGCTTGGAGGCACTCGTCTTGTGTGCCGGGAGATTCCAGTTACCTCTCCCAACACTTGCGTCAAGCAGCGAACCTAGGCATTTTGGAAGCGAAAGGTAGCGGCAGGCAGGATGTTGGGTTACAGGTCATAAGCTCAACTCTCACAAGTGTGTATGCATGGGTGGCAGATGTCTGCTACCCACTCGGACATGGGAGTTGGAACCTAGCTACACTCCTATTGAAGAAGGACTTTGGAAATCGCTGTATTCAACTCAGATACACGGGAGTTCAGGCCCAATGCTTACACATGCTTTTCCCACAAACTATCCCAGCCACTAACAGAAGGAGGTTAGCAGGTAAGTCTACAGTCAGGCAGGATGCGGGAGGGTCCTGCCCTGTCCTCAGCTCTCACAGGGAAGCATGCCTTGAAGCCAGCTCTCAACTAGCTGCATTCTTATGACAGTGTGAAGGTAGCAGTATTCTGAGTAAGGAGGTTCCCAGATTACCACTCTACTGCACCTGGAGATACCCTCCAGGTCTGCATTGTTAACTTGCGTCTCAGAAGCCTCTGGCAAACGTCTCTGGTGAAGACGTGCGAAACTCACTCTGCAGGCAGTGTGGAACTGTGAGGGACTGAGGGTGAGCTCAACTCTCAGCAGTAAGATGATTTTGGACAAGGCGTTCAGCTACCTTCTCACATATGGAACTTAGTATGTAGCACCAGTCTACCCCAGGAATTACTGGGAAATCGCTGGATTGAGCTTGGAGGCACTAGTCTTGTTGCCGGGAGATTCCAGTTACCTCTCCCAACACTTCGGTGAAGCAGCGAGCCTAGGCCTTTTAGAAGTGAAAGGAACCAGCAGGCTGGATGGGGAGGTACAGGCCTTAAGCTCAACTCTCAGAAGTGTGTATGCAGGGGAGACAGATATCTGCTACCCACTCTGACATGGGAGTTGGAAACTAGCTACACTCTGAATGAAGAAGGCCATTGGAAATCGCTGTATTCAACTCAGATACACAGGAGTTCAGGCCCAATGCTTACACATGCTTTTCCTGCAACCTCTCTCAGCCACTAACATTAGGATGTTAGCAGCTGCGCCTACAGTCAGGCAGGATGCGGGTGGGTTCTGCCCTGTCCTCAGCACTCCCAGGGAAGCATGCCTAGAAGCCAGCTCTCAACTAGCTGCATTCTTATGGCAGTGTGAAGGTAGCAGTATTCTGAGTCAGGAGGTTCCCAGATTACCACTCTACTGCACCTGGAGATACCCTCCAGGTCTGCATTGTTAACTTGCGTCTCAGAAGCCTCTGGCAAACGTCTCTGGTGAAGACGTCCGAAACTCACTCTGCAGGCAGTGTGGAACTGTGAGGGACTGAGGGTGAGCTCAACTCTCAGAAGTAAGATGTTTTTGGACAAGGCGTTCAACTACCTACTCACGTATGGAACTTAGTATGTAGCACCAGTCTACCCCAGGAATTACTAGGAAATCGCTTGATTGAGCTTGGAGGCACTCGTCTTGTGTGCCGGGAGATTCCAGTTACCTCTCCCAACACTTGCGTCAAGCAGCGAGCCTAGGCATTTTGGAAGCGAAAGGTAGCGGCAGGCAGGATGTTGGGTTACAGGCCATAAGCTCAACTCTCAGAAGTGTGTATGCATGGGTGGCAGATGTCTGCTACCCACTCGGACATGGGAGTTGGAACCTAGCTACACTCCTATTGAAGAAGGACTTTGGAAATCGCTGTATTCAACTCAGATACACGGGAGTTCAGGCCCAATGCTTACACATGCTTTTCCCACAAACTATCCCAGCCACTAACAGAAGGAGGTTAGCAGGTAAGTCTACAGTCAGGCAGGATGCGGGAGGGTCCTGCCCTGTCCTCAGCTCTCACAGGGAAGCATGCCTTGAAGCCAGCTCTCAACTAGCTGCATTCTTATGACAGTGTGAAGGTAGCAGTATTCTGAGTAAGGAGGTTCCCAGATTACCACTCTACTGCACCTGGAGATACCCTCCAGGTCTGCATTGTTAACTTGCGTCTCAGAGGCCTCTGGCAAACGTCTCTGGTGAAGACGTGCGAAACTCACTCTGCAGGCAGTGTGGAACTGTGAGGGACTGAGGGTCAGCTCAACTCTCAGCAGTAAGATGTTTTTGGACAAGGCGTTCAAATACCTACTCACGTATGGAACTTAGTATGTAGCACCAGTCTACCCCAGGAATTACTGGGAAATCGCTGGATTGAGCTTGGAGGCACTAGTCTTGTTGCCGGGAGATTCCAGTTACCTCTCCCAACACTTCGGTGAAGCAGCGAGCCTAGGCCTTTTGGAAGCGAAAGCTAGCTGCAGGCAGGAGGTAGGGATACAGGCCATAAGCTCAACTCTCAGAAGTGGGTATGCATGGGAGGCAGATGTCTGCTACCCACTCGTACATGCGAGTGGGAACCTACTACACTCTGATGAAAAAGGACTTTGGAAATCGCTGTATTCAACTCAGATACACGTGGGTTCAGGCACAACGATTCCACATGCTTTTCTCACAACCTTTCCCTGCCACTAACATGAGGACGTTAGCAGCTCCTTCTACAGTCAAGCAGGATGCGGGAGGGTTGTGCCCTGTCCTTAGCTCTCACAGGAAAGCATGTCTTGAAGCCAGCGGTCAACTAGTTGCATAATTATGGCAGGGTCAAGGTAGCAGTATTCTGAGACAGGAGGTTCCCAGATTACCACTCTACTGCACCTGGAGATACCCTCCAGGTCTGCATTGTTAACTTGCGTCTCAGAAGCCTGTGGCAAACGTCTCTGGTGAAGACGTGCGAAACTCACTCTGCAGGCAGTGTGGAACTGTGAGGGACTGAGGGTGAGCTCAACTCTCAGAAGTAAGATGCTTTTGGACAAGGCGTTCAGCTACATTCTCACGTATGGAACTTAGTATGTAGCACCTGTCTACCCCAGGAATTACTAGGCAATCGCTGGAATGAGCTTGGAGGCACTAGTCTTGTGTGCCGGGAGATTCCAATTACCTCTCCCAACACTTCCGTCAAACAGCGAGCCTAGGCCTTTTAGAAGTGAAAGGAACCAGCAGGCTGGATGGGGAGGTACAGGCCTTAAGCTCAACTCTCAGAAGTGTGTATGCAGGGGAGACAGATGTCTGCTACCCACTCTGACATGGGAGTTGGAAACTACCTACACTCTGATTGAAGAAGGCCATTGGAAATCGCTGTATTCAACTCAGATACACAAGAGATCAGGCCCAATGCTTACACATGCTTTTCCCGCAACCTCTCTCAGCCACTAACATTAGGATGTTAGCAGCTGCGCCTACAGTCAGGCAGGATGCGGGTGGGTTCTGCCATGTCCTCAGCACTCCCAGGGAAGCATGCCTAGAAGCCAGCTCTCAACTAGCTGCATTCTTATGGCAGTGTGAAGGTAGCAGTATTCTGAGTCAGGAGGTTCCCAGATTACCACTCTACTGCACCTGGAGATACCCTCCAGGTCTGCATTGTTAATTTGCGTCTCAGAAGCCTGTGGCAAACGTCTCTGGTGAAGACCTGCGAAACTCACTCTGCAGGCAGTGTGGAACTGTGAGGGACTGAGGGTGAGCTCAACTCTCAGAAGTAAGATGCTTTTGGACAAGGCGTTCAGCTACCTTCTCACGTATGGAACTTAGTATGTAGCAGCAGTCTACCACACGAATTACTAGGCAATCGCTGGAATGAGCTTGGAGGCCCTAGGCTTGTGTGCCGGGAGATTCCAATTACCTCTCCCAACACTTCCGTCAAACAGCGAGCCTAGGCCTTTAGAAGTGAAAGGAACCAGCAGGCTGGATGGGGAGGTACAGGCCTTAAGCTCAACACTCAGAAGTGTGTATGCAGGGGAGACAGATGTCTGCTACCCACTCTGACATGGGAGTTGGAAACTAGCTACACTCTGATTGAAGAAGGCCATTGGAAATCGCTGTATTCAACTCAGATACACAGGAGTTCAGGCCCAATGCCTACACATGCTTTTCCCGCAACCTCAATCAGCCACTAACATTAGGATGTTAGCAGCTGCGCCTACAGTCAGGCAGGATGCGGGTGGGTTCTGCCATGTCCTCAGCACTCCCAGGGAAGCATGCCTAGAAGCCAGCTCTCAACTAGCTGCATTCTTATGGCAGTGTGAAGGTAGCAGTATTCTGAGTCAGGAGGTTCCAAGATTACCACTCTACTGCACCTGGAGATACCCTCCAGGTCTGCATTGTTAACTTGCGTCTCAGAAGCCTGTGGCAAACGTCTCTGGTGAAGACGTGCGAAACTCACTCTGCAGGCAGTGTGGAACTGTGAGGGACTGAGGGTGAGCTCAACTCTCAGAAGTAAGATGCTTTTGGACAAGGCGTTCAGCTACCTTCTCACGTATGGAACTTAGTATGTAGCAGCAGTCTACCACACGAATTACTAGGCAATCGCTGGAATGAGCTTGGAGGCCCTAGTCTTGTGTGCCGGGAGATTCCAATTACCTCTCCCAACACTTCCGTCAAACAGCGAGCCTAGGCCTTTTAGAAGTGAAAGGAACCAGCAGGCTGGATGGGGAGGTACAGGCCTTAAGCTCAACTCTCAGAAGTGTGTATGCAGGGGAGACAGATGTCTGCTACCCACTCTGACATGGGAGTTGGAAACTACCTACACTCTGATTGAAGAAGGCCATTGGAAATCGCTGTATTCAACTCAGATACACAGGAGTTCAGGCCCAATGCTTACACATGCTTTTCCCGCAACCTCTCTCAGGCACTAACATTAGGATGTTAGCAGCTGAGCCTACAGTCAGGCAGGATGCGGGTGGGTACTGCCCTGTCCTCAGCACTCCCAGGGAAGCATGCCTAGAAGCCAGCTCTCAACTAGCTGCATTCTTATGGCAGTGTGAAGGTAGCAGTATTCTGAGTCAGGAGGTTCCCAGATTACCACTCTACTGCACCTGGAGATACCCTCCAGGTCTGCATTGTTAACTTGCGTCTCAGAAGCCTCTGGCAAACGTCTCTGGTGAAGACGTCCGAAACTCACTCTGCAGGCAGTGTGGAACTGTGAGGGACTGAGGGTGAGCTCAACTCTCAGAAGTAAGATGTTTTTGGACAAGGCGTTCAACTACCTACTCACGTATGGAACTTAGTATGTAGCACCAGTCTACCCCAGGAATTACTAGGAAATCGCTTGATTGAGCTTGGAGGCACTCGTCTTGTGTGCCGGGAGATTCCAGTTACCTCTCCCAACACTTGCGTCAAGCAGCGAGCCTAGGCATTTTGGAAGCGAAAGGTAGCGGCAGGCAGGATGTTGGGTTACAGGCCATAAGCTCAACTCTCAGAAGTGTGTATGCATGGGTGCCAGATGTCTGCTACCCACTCGGACATGGGAGTTGGAACCTAGCTACACTCCTATTGAAGAAGGACTTTGGAAATCGCTGTATTCAACTCAGATACACGGGAGTTCAGGCCCAATGCTTACACATGCTTTTCCCACAAACTATCCCAGCCACTAACAGAAGGAGGTTAGCAGGTAAGTCTACAGTCAGGCAGGATGCGGGAGGGTCCTGCCCTGTCCTCAGCTCTCACAGGGAAGCATGCCTTGAAGCCAGCTCTCAACTAGCTGCATTCTTATGACAGTGTGAAGGTAGCAGTATTCTGAGTAAGGAGGTTCCCAGATTACCACTCTACTGCACCTGGAGATACCCTCCAGGTCTGCATTGTTAACTTGCGTCTCAGAGGCCTCTGGCAAACGTCTCTGGTGAAGACGTGCGAAACTCACTCTGCAGGCAGTGTGGAACTGTGAGGGACTGAGGGTCAGCTCAACTCTCAGCAGTAAGATGTTTTTGGACAAGGCGTTCAAATACCTACTCACGTATGGAACTTAGTATGTAGCACCAGTCTACCCCAGGAATTACTGGGAAATCGCTGGATTGAGCTTGGAGGCACTAGTCTTGTTGCCGGGAGATTCCAGTTACCTCTCCCAACACTTCGGTGAAGCAGCGAGCCTAGGCCTTTTGGAAGCGAAAGCTAGCTGCAGGCAGGAGGTAGGGATACAGGCCATAAGCTCAACTCTCAGAAGTGGGTATGCATGGGAGGCAGATGTCTGCTACCCACTCGTACATGCGAGTGGGAACCTACTACACTCTGATGAAAAAGGACTTTGGAAATCGCTGTATTCAACTCAGATACACGTGGGTTCAGGCACAACGATTCCACATGCTTTTCTCACAACCTTTCCCTGCCACTAACATGAGGACGTTAGCAGCTCCTTCTACAGTCAAGCAGGATGCGGGAGGGTTGTGCCCTGTCCTTAGCTCTCACAGGAAAGCATGTCTTGAAGCCAGCGGTCAACTAGTTGCATAATTATGGCAGGGTCAAGGTAGCAGTATTCTGAGACAGGAGGTTCCCAGATTACCACTCTACTGCACCTGGAGATACCCTCCAGGTCTGCATTGTTAACTTGCGTCTCAGAAGCCTCTGGCAAACGTCTCTGGTGAAGACGTGCGAAACTCACTCTGCAGGCAGTGTGGAACTGTGAGGGACTGAGGGTGAGCTCAACTCTCAGAAGTAAGATGCTTTTGGACAAGGCGTTCAGCTACATTCTCACGTATGGAACTTAGTATGTAGCACCTGTCTACCCCAGGAATTACTAGGCAATCGCTGGAATGAGCTTGGAGGCACTAGTCTTGTGTGCCGGGAGATTCCAATTACCTCTCCCAACACTTCCGTCAAACAGCGAGCCTAGGCCTTTTAGAAGTGAAAGGAACCAGCAGGCTGGATGGGGAGGTACAGGCCTTAAGCTCAACTCTCAGAAGTGTGTATGCAGGGGAGACAGATGTCTGCTACCCACTCTGACATGGGAGTTGGAAACTACCTACACTCTGATTGAAGAAGGCCATTGGAAATCGCTGTATTCAACTCAGATACACAGGAGATCAGGCCCAATGCTTACACATGCTTTTCCCGCAACCTCTCTCAGCCACTAACATTAGGATGTTAGCAGCTGCGCCAACAGTCAGGCAGGATGCGGGTGGGTTCTGCCATGTCCTCAGCACTCCCAGGGAAGCATGCCTAGAAGCCAGCTCTCAACTAGCTGCATTCTTATGGCAGTGTGAAGGTAGCAGTATTCTGAGTCAGGAGGTTCCCAGATTACCACTCTACTGCACCTGGAGATACCCTCCAGGTCTGCATTGTTAACTTGCGTCTCAGAAGCCTGTGGCAAACGTCTCTGGTGAAGACCTGCGAAACTCACTCTGCAGGCAGTGTGGAACTGTGAGGGACTGAGGGTGAGCTCAACTCTCAGAAGTAAGATGCTTTTGGACAAGGCGTTCAGCTACCTTCTCACGTATGGAACTTAGTATGTAGCAGCAGTCTACCACACGAATTACTAGGCAATCGCTGGAATGAGCTTGGAGGCCCTAGTCTTGTGTGCCGGGAGATTCCAATTACCTCTCCCAACACTTCCGTCAAACAGCGAGCCTAGGCCTTTTAGAAGTGAAAGGAACCAGCAGGCTGGATGGGGAGGTACAGGCCTTAAGCTCAACACTCAGAAGTGTGTATGCAGGGGAGACAGATGTCTGCTACCCACTCTGACATGGGAGTTGGAAACTAGCTACACTCTGATTGAAGAAGGCCATTGGAAATCGCTGTATTCAACTCAGATACACAGGAGTTCAGGCCCAATGCCTACACATGCTTTTCCCGCAACCTCAATCAGCCACTAACATTAGGATGTTAGCAGCTGCGCCTACAGTCAGGCAGGATGCGGGTGGGTTCTGCCATGTCCTCAGCACTCCCAGGGAAGCATGCCTAGAAGCCAGCTCTCAACTAGCTGCATTCTTATGGCAGTGTGAAGGTAGCAGTATTCTGAGTCAGGAGGTTCCAAGATTACCACTCTACTGCACCTGGAGATACCCTCCAGGTCTGCATTGTTAACTTGCGTCTCAGAAGCCTCTGGCAAACGTCTCTGGTGAAGACCTGCGAAACTCACTCTGCAGGCAGTGTGGAACTGTGAGGGACTGAGGGTGAGCTCAACTCTCAGAAGTAAGATGCTTTTGGACAAGGCGTTCAGCTACCTTCTCACGTATGGAACTTAGTATGTAGCACCAGTCTACCACACGAATTACTAGGCAATCGCTGGAATGAGCTTGGAGGCCCTAGTCTTGTGTGCCGGGAGATTCCAATTACCTCTCCCAACACTTCCGTCAAACAGCGAGCCTAGGCCTTTTAGAAGTGAAAGGAACCAGCAGGCTGGATGGGGAGGTACAGGCCTTAAGCTCAACTCTCAGAAGTGTGTATGCAGGGGAGACAGATGTCTGCTACCCACTCTGACATGGGAGTTGGAAACTAGCTACACTCTGATTGAAGAAGGCCATTGGAAATCGCTGTATTCAACTCAGATACACAGGAGTTCAGGCCCAATGCTTACACATGCTTTTCCCGCAACCTCTCTCAGGCACTAACATTAGGATGTTAGCAGCTGAGCCTACAGTCAGGCATGATGCGGGTGGGTACTGCCCTGTCCTCAGCACTCCCAGGGAAGCATGCCTAGAAGCCAGCTCTCAACTAGCTGCATTCTTATGGCAGTGTGAAGGTAGCAGTATTCTGAGTCAGGAGGTTCCCAGATTACCACTCTACTGCACCTGGAGATACCCTCCAGGTCTGCATTGTTAACTTGCGTCTCAGAAGCCTCTGGCAAACGTCTCTGGTGAAGACGTCCGAAACTCACTCTGCAGGCAGTGTGGAACTGTGAGGGACTGAGGGTGAGCTCAACTCTCAGAAGTAAGATGTTTTTGGACAAGGCGTTCAACTACCTACTCACGTATGGAACTTAGTATGTAGCACCAGTCTACCCCAGGAATTACTAGGAAATCGCTTGATTGAGCTTGGAGGCACTCGTCTTGTGTGCCGGGAGATTCCAGTTACCTCTCCCAACACTTGCGTCAAGCAGCGAGCCTAGGCATTTTGGAAGCGAAAGGTAGCGGCAGGCAGGATGTTGGGTTACAGGCCATAAGCTCAACTCTCAGAAGTGTGTATGCATGGGTGGCAGATGTCTGCTACCCACTCGGACATGGGAGTTGGAACCTAGCTACACTCCTATTGAAGAAGGACTTTGGAAATCGCTGTATTCAACTCAGATACACGGGAGTTCAGGCCCAATGCTTACACATGCTTTTCCCACAAACTATCCCAGCCACTAACAGAAGGAGGTTAGCAGGTAAGTCTACAGTCAGGCAGGATGCGGGAGGGTCCTGCCCTGTCCTCAGCTCTCACAGGGAAGCATGCCTTGAAGCCAGCTCTCAACTAGCTGCATTCTTATGACAGTGTGAAGGTAGCAGTATTCTGAGTAAGGAGGTTCCCAGATTACCACTCTACTGCACCTGGAGATACCCTCCAGGTCTGCATTGTTAACTTGCGTCTCAGAGGCCTCTGGCAAACGTCTCTGGTGAAGACGTGCGAAACTCACTCTGCAGGCAGTGTGGAACTGTGAGGGACTGAGGGTCAGCTCAACTCTCAGCAGTAAGATGTTTTTGGACAAGGCGTTCAAATACCTACTCACGTATGGAACTTAGTATGTAGCACCAGTCTACCCCAGGAATTACTGGGAAATCGCTGGATTGAGCTTGGAGGCACTAGTCTTGTTGCCGGGAGATTCCAGTTACCTCTCCCAACACTTCGGTGAAGCAGCGAGCCTAGGCCTTTTGGAAGCGAAAGCTAGCTGCAGGCAGGAGGTAGGGATACAGGCCATAAGCTCAACTCTCAGAAGTGGGTATGCATGGGAGGCAGATGTCTGCTACCCACTCGTACATGCGAGTGGGAACCTACTACACTCTGATGAAAAAGGACTTTGGAAATCGCTGTATTCAACTCAGATACACGTGGGTTCAGGCACAACGATTCCACATGCTTTTCTCACAACCTATCCCTGCCACTAACATGAGGACGTTAGCAGCTCCTTCTACAGTCAAGCAGGATGCGGGAGGGTTGTGCCCTGTCCTTAGCTCTCACAGGAAAGCATGTCTTGAAGCCAGCGGTCAACTAGTTGCATAATTATGGCAGGGTCAAGGTAGCAGTATTCTGAGACAGGAGGTTCCCAGATTACCACTCTACTGCACCTGGAGATACCCTCCAGGTCTGCATTGTTAACTTGCGTCTCAGAAGCCTGTGGCAAACGTCTCTGGTGAAGACGTGCGAAACTCACTCTGCAGGCAGTGTGGAACTGTGAGGGACTGAGGGTGAGCTCAACTCTCAGAAGTAAGATGCTTTTGGACAAGGCGTTCAGCTACATTCTCACGTATGGAACTTAGTATGTAGCACCTGTCTACCCCAGGAATTACTAGGCAATCGCTCGAATGAGCTTGGAGGCACTAGTCTTGTGTGCCGGGAGATTCCAATTACCTCTCCCAACACTTCCGTCAAACAGCGAGCCTAGGCCTTTTAGAAGTGAAAGGAACCAGCAGGCTGGATGGGGAGGTACAGGCCTTAAGCTCAACTCTCAGAAGTGTGTATGCAGGGGAGACAGATGTCTGCTACCCACTCTGACATGGGAGTTGGAAACTACCTACACTCTGATTGAAGAAGGCCATTGGAAATCGCTGTATTCAACTCAGATACACAGGAGATCAGGCCCAATGCTTACACATGCTTTTCCCGCAACCTCTCTCAGCCACTAACATTAGGATGTTAGCAGCTGCGCCAACAGTCAGGCAGGATGCGGGTGGGTTCTGCCCTGTCCTCAGCACTCCCAGGGAAGCATGCCTAGAAGCCAGCTCTCAACTAGCTGCATTCTTATGGCAGTGTGAAGGTAGCAGTATTCTGAGTCAGGAGGTTCCCAGATTACCACTCTACTGCACCTGGAGATACCCTCCAGTTCTGCATTGTTAACTTGCGTCTCAGAAGCCTGTGGCAAACGTCTCTGGTGAAGACCTGCGAAACTCACTCTGCAGGCAGTGTGGAACTGTGAGGGACTGAGGGTGAGCTCAACTCTCGGAAGTAAGATGCTTTTGGACAAGGCGTTCAGCTACCTTCTCACGTATGGAACTTAGTATGTAGCAGCAGTCTACCACACGAATTACTAGGCAATCGCTGGAATGAGCTTGGAGGCCCTAGTCTTGTGTGCCGGGAGATTCCAATTACCTCTCCCAACACTTCCGTCAAACAGCGAGCCTAGGCCTTTTAGAAGTGAAAGGAACCAGCAGGCTGGATGGGGAGGTACAGGCCTTAAGCTCAACACTCAGAAGTGTGTATGCAGGGGAGACAGATGTCTGCTACCCACTCTGACATGGGAGTTGGAAACTAGCTACACTCTGATTGAAGAAGGCCATTGGAAATCGCTGTATTCAACTCAGATACACAGGAGTTCAGGCCCAATGCCTACACATGCTTTTCCCGCAACCTCAATCAGCCACTAACATTAGGATGTTAGCAGCTGCGCCTACAGTCAGGCAGGATGCGGGTGGGTTCTGCCATGTCCTCAGCACTCCCAGGGAAGCATGCCTAGAAGCCAGCTCTCAACTAGCTGCATTCTTATGGCAGTGTGAAGGTAGCAGTATTCTGAGTCAGGAGGTTCCAAGATTACCACTCTACTGCACCTGGAGATACCCTCCAGGTCTGCATTGTTAACTTGCGTCTCAGAAGCCTCTGGCAAACGTCTCTGGTGAAGACCTGCGAAACTCACTCTGCAGGCAGTGTGCAACTGTGAGGGACTGAGGGTGAGCTCAACTCTCAGAAGTAAGATGCTTTTGGACAAGGCGTTCAGCTACCTTCTCACGTATGGAACTTAGTATGTAGCACCAGTCTACCACACGAATTACTAGGCAATCGCTGGAATGAGCTTGGAGGCCCTAGTCTTGTGTGCCGGGAGATTCCAATTACCTCTCCCAACACTTCCGTCAAACAGCGAGCCTAGGCCTTTTAGAAGTGAAAGGAACCAGCAGGCTGGATGGGGAGGTACAGGCCTTAAGCTCAACTCTCAGAAGTGTGTATGCAGGGGAGACAGATGTCTGCTACCCACTCTGACATGGGAGTTGGAAACTAGCTACACTCTGATTGAAGAAGGCCATTGGAAATCGCTGTATTCAACTCAGATACACAGGAGTTCAGGCCCAATGCTTACACATGCTTTTCCCGCAACCTCTCTCAGGCACTAACATTAGGATGTTAGCAGCTGAGCCTACAGTCAGGCAGGATGCGGGTGGGTACTGCCCTGTCCTCAGCACTCCCAGGGAAGCATGCCTAGAAGCCAGCTCTCAACTAGCTGCATTCTTATGGCAGTGTGAAGGTAGCAGTATTCTGAGTCAGGAGGTTCCCAGATTACCACTCTACTGCACCTGGAGATACCCTCCAGGTCTGCATTGTTAACTTGCGTCTCAGAAGCCTCTGGCAAACGTCTCTGGTGAAGACGTCCGAAACTCACTCTGCAGGCAGTGTGGAACTGTGAGGGACTGAGGGTGAGCTCGACTCTCAGAAGTAAGATGTTTTTGGACAAGGCGTTCAACTACCTACTCACGTATGGAACTTAGTATGTAGCACCAGTCTACCCCAGGAATTACTAGGAAATCGCTTGATTGAGCTTGGAGGCACTCGTCTTGTGTGCCGGGAGATTCCCTTTACCTCTCCCAACACTTGCGTCAAGCAGCGAGCCTAGGCATTTTGGAAGCGAAAGGTAGCGGCAGGCAGGATGTTGGGTTACAGGCCATAAGCTCAACTCTCAGAAGTGTGTATGCATGGGTGGCAGATGTCTGCTACCCACTCGGACATGGGAGTTGGAACCTAGCTACACTCCTATTGAAGAAGGACTTTGGAAATCGCTGTATTCAACTCAGATACACGGGAGTTCAGGCCCAATGCTTACACATGCTTTTCCCAGAAACTATCCCAGCCACTAACAGAAGGAGGTTAGCAGGTAAGTCTACAGTCAGGCAGGATGGGGGAGGGTCCTGCCCTGTCCTCAGCTCTCACAGGGAAGCATGCCTTGAAGCCAGCTCTCAACTAGCTGCATTCTTATGACAGTGTGAAGGTAGCAGTATTCTGAGTAAGGAGGTTCCCAGATTACCACTCTACTGCACCTGGAGGTACCCTCCAGGTCTGCATTGTTAACTTGCGTCTCAGAAGCCTCTGGCAAACGTCTCTGGTGAAGACGTGCGAAACTCACTCTGCAGGCAGTGTGGAACTGTGAGGGACTGAGGGTCAGCTCAACTCTCAGCAGTAAGATGATTTTGGACAAGGCGTTCAGCTACCTTCTCACATATGGAACTTAGTATGTAGCACCAGTCTACCCCAGGAATTACTGGGAAATCGCTGGATTGAGCTTGGAGGCACTAGTCTTATTGCCGGGAGATTCCAGTTACCTCTCCCAACACTTCGGTGAAGCAGCGAGCCTAGGCCTTTTGGAAGCGAAAGCTAGCTGCAGGCAGGAGGTAGGGATACAGGCCATAAGCTCAACTCTCAGAAGTGTGTATGCATGGGAGGCAGATGTCTGCTACCCACTCGTACATGCGAGTGGGAACCTACTACACTCTGATGAAAAAGGACTTTGGAAATCGCTGTATTCAACTCAGATACACGTGGGTTCAGGCACAACGATTCCACATGCTTTTCTCACAACCTTTCCCTGCCACTAACATGAGGACGTTAGCAGCTCCTTCTACAGTCAAGCAGGATGCGGGAGGGTTGTGCCCTGTCCTTAGCTCTCACAGGGAAGCATGTCTTGAAGCCAGCGGTCAACTAGCTGCATACTTATGGCAGGGTCAAGGTAGCAGTATTCTGAGACAGGAGGTTCCCAGATTACCACTCTACTGCACCTGGAGATACCCTCCAGGTCTGCATTGTTAACTTGCGTCTCAGAGGCCTCTGGCAAACGTCTCTGGTGAAGACGTGCGAAACTCACTCTGCAGGCAGTGTGGAAATGTGAGGGACTGAGGGTGAGCTCAACTCTCAGCAGTAAGATGATTTTGGACAAGGCGTTCAGCTACCTTCTCATATATGGAACTTAGTATGTAGCACCAGTCTACCCCAGGAATTACTGGGAAATCGCTGGATTGAGCTTGGAGGCACTAGTCTTGTTGCCGGGAGATTCCAGTTACCTCTCCCAACACTTCGGTGAAGCAGCGAGCCTAGGCCTTTTGGAAGCGAAAGCTAGCTGCAGGCAGGAGGTAGGGATACAGGCCATTAGCTCAACTCTCAGAAGTTTGTATGCATGGGAGGCAGATGTCTGCTACCCACTCGTACATGCGAGTGGGAACCTACTACACTCTGATGAAAAAGGACTTTGGAAATCGCTGTATTCAACTCAGATAAACGTGGGTTCAGGCACAACGATTCCACATGCTTTTCTCACAACCTTTCCCTGCCACTAACATGAGGACGTTAGCAGCTCCTTCTACAGTCAAGCAGGATGCGGGAGGGTTGTGCCCTGTCCTTAGCTCTCACAGGGAAGCATACCTTGAAGCCAGCTGTCAACTAGCTGCATACTTATGGCAGGGTGAAGGTAGCAGTATTCTGAGACAGGAGGTTCCCAGATTACCACTCTACTGCACCTGGAGATACCCTCCAGGTCTGCATTGTTAACTTGCGTCTCAGAAGCCTCTGGCAAACGTCTCTGGTGAAGACGTCTGAAACTCACTCTGCAGGCAGTGTGGAACTGTGAGGGACTGAGGGTGAGCTCAAATCTCAGAAGTAAGATGTTTTTGGACAAGGCGTTCAACTACCTACTCACGTATGGAACTTAGTATGTAGCACCAGTCTACCCCAGGAATTACTAGGAAATCGCTTGATTGAGCTTGGAGGCACTCGTCTTGTGTGCCGGGAGATTCCAATTACCTCTCCCAACACTTGCGTCAAGCAGCGAGCCTAGGCCTTTTGGAAGCGAAAGGTAGCGGCAGGCACGATGTAGGGTTACAGGCCATAAGCTCAACTCTCAGAAGTGTGTATGCATGGGAGGCAGATGTCTGCTACCCACTCGGACATGGGAGTTGTAACCTAGCTACACTCCTATTGAAGAAGGATGTTGGAAATCGCTGTATTCAACTCAGATACTCGGGAGTTCAGGCCCAATGCTTACACATGCTTTTCCCACAACCTATCCCAGCCACTAACAGAAGGAGGTTAGCAGGTACGTCTACAGTCAGGCAGGATGCGGGAGGGTTCTGCCCTGTCCTCAGCTCTCACAGGGAAGCATGCCTAGAAGCCAGCTCTCAACTAGCTGCATTCTTATGACAGTGTGAAGGTAGCAGTATTCTGAGTAAGGAGGTTCCCAGATTACCACTCTACTGCACCTGGAGATACCCTCCAGGTCTGCATTGTTAACTTGCGTCTCAGAGGCCTCTGGCAAACGTCTCTGGTGAAGACGTGCGAAACTCACTCTGCAGGCAGTGTGGAACTGTGAGGGACTGAGGGTCAGCTCAACTCTCAGCAGTAAGATGTTTTTGGACAAGGCGTTCAAATACCTACTCACGTATGGAACTTAGTATGTAGCACCAGTCTACCCCAGGAATTACTGGGAAATCTCTGGATTGAGCTTGGAGGCACTAGTCTTGTTGCCGGGAGATTCCAGTTACCTCTCCCAACACTTCGGTGAAGCAGCGAGCCTAGGCCTTTTGGAAGCGAAAGCTAGCTGCAGGCAGGAGGTAGGGATACAGGCCATAAGCTCAACTCTCAGAAGTGGGTATGCATGGGAGGCAGATGTCTGCTACTCACTCGTACATGCGAGTGGGAACCTACTACACTCTGATGAAAAAGGACTTTGGAAATCGCTGTATTCAACTCAGATACACGTGGGTTCAGGCACAACGATTCCACATGCTTTTCTCACAACCTTTCCCTGCCACTAACATGAGGACGTTAGCAGCTCCTTCTACAGTCAAGCAGGATGCGGGAGGGTTGTGCCCTGTCCTTAGCTCTCACAGGGAAGCATGTCTTGAAGCCAGCGGTCAACTAGTTGCATACTTATGGCAGGGTCAAGGTAGCAGTATTCTGAGACAGGAGGTTCCCAGATTACCACTCTACTGCACCTGGAGATACCCTCCAGGTCTGCATTGTTAACTTGCGTCTCAGAAGCCTGTGGCAAACGTCTCTGGTGAAGACGTGCGAAACTCACTCTGCAGGCAGTGTGGAACTGTGAGGGACTGAGGGTGAGCTCAACTCTCAGAAGTAAGATGCTTTTGGACAAGGCGTTCAGCTACCTTCTCACGTATGGAACTTAGTATGTAGCAGCAGTCTACCACACGAATTACTAGGCAATCGCTGGAATGAGCTTGGAGGCCCTAGTCTTGTGTGCCGGGAGATTCCAATTACCTCTCCCAACACTTCCGTCAAACAGCGAGCCTAGGCCTTTTAGAAGTGAAAGGAACCAGCAGGCTGGATGGGGAGGTACAGGCCTTAAGCTCAACTCTCAGAAGTGTGTATGCAGGGGAGACAGATGTCTGCTACCCACTCTGACATGGGAGTTGGAAACTAGCTACACTCTGATTGAAGAAGGCCATTGGAAATCGCTGTATTCAACTCAGATACACAGGAGTTCAGGCCCAATGCTTACACATGCTTTTCCCGCAACCTCTCTCAGCCACTAACATTAGGATGTTAGCAGCTGCGCCTACAGTCAGGCAGGATGCGGGTGGGTTCTGCCATGTCCTCAGCACTCCCAGGGAAGCATGCCTAGAAGCCAGCTCTCAACTAGCTGCATTCTTATGGCAGTGTGAAGGTAGCAGTATTCTGAGTCAGGACGTTCCAAGATTACCACTCTACTGCACCTCGAGATACCCTCCAGGTCTGCATTGTTAACTT
Organism: Canis lupus baileyi; assembly: GCF_048164855.1. Classification (NCBI taxonomy): domain Eukaryota; kingdom Metazoa; phylum Chordata; class Mammalia; order Carnivora; family Canidae; genus Canis; species Canis lupus. Next base: position 2,152,443 of record NC_132864.1, on the reverse strand, counting down.
GCGTCTCAGAAGCCTGTGGCAAACGTCTCTGGTGAAGACCTGCGAAACTCACTCTGCAGGCAGTGTGGAACTGTGAGGGACTGAGGGTGAGCTCAACTCTCAGAAGTAAGATGCTTTTGGACAAGGCGTTCAGCTACCTTCTCACGTATGGAATTTAGTATGTAGAACCAGTCTACCACACGAATTACTAGGCAATCGCTGGAATGAGCTTGGAGGCCCTAGTCTTGTGTGCCGGGAGATTCCAATTACCTCTCCCAACACTTCCGTCAAACAGCGAGCCTAGGCCTTTTAGAAGTGAAAGGAACCAGCAGGCTGGATGGGGAGGTACAGGCCTTAAGCTCAACTCTCAGAAGTGTGTATGCAGGGGAGACAGATGTCTGCTACCCACTCTGACATGGGAGTTGGAAACTAGCTACACTCTGATTGAAGAAGGCCATTGGAAATCGCTGTATTCAACTCAGATACACAGGAGTTCAGGCCCAATGCTTACACATGCTTTTTCCGCAACCTCTCTCAGCCACTAACATTAGGATGTTAGCAGCTGAGCCTACAGTCAGGCAGGATGCGGGTGGGTTCTGCCCTGTCCTCAGCACTCTCAGGGAAGCATGCCTAGAAGCCAGCTCTCAACTAGCTGCATTCTTATGGCAGTGTGAAGGTAGCAGTATTCTGAGTAAGGAGGTTCCCAGATTACCACTCTACTGCACCTGGAGATACCCTCCAGGTCTGCATTGTTAACTTGCGTCTCAGAAGCCTCTGGCAAACGTCTCTGGTGAAGACGTCCGAAACTCACTCTGCAGGCAGTGTGGAACTGTGAGGGACTGAGGGTGAGCTCAACTCTCAGAAGTAAGATGTTTTTGGACAAGGCGTTCAACTACCTACTCACGTATGGAACTTAGTATGTAGCACCAGTCTACCCCAGGAATTACTAGGAAATCGCTTGATTGAGCTTGGAGGCACTCGTCTTGTGTGCCGGGAGATTCCAGTTACCTCTCCCAACACTTGCGTCAAGCAGCGAGCCTAGGCATTTTGGAAGCGAAAGGTAGCGGCAGGCAGGATGTTGGGTTACAGGCCATAAGCTCAACTCTCAGAAGTGTGTATGCATGGGTGGCAGATGTCTGCTACCCACTCGGACATGGGAGTTGGAACCTAGCTACACTCCTATTGAAGAAGGACTTTGGAAATCGCTGTATTCAACTCAGATACACGGGAGTTCAGGCCCAATGCTTACACATGCTTTTCCCAGAAACTATCCCAGCCACTAACAGAAGGAGGTTAGCAGGTAAGTCTACAGTCAGGCAGGATGCGGGAGGGTCCTGCCCTGTCCTCAGCTCTCACAGGGAAGCATGCCTTGAAGCCAGCTCTCAACTAGCTGCATTCTTATGACAGTGTGAAGGTAGCAGTATTCTGAGTAAGGAGGTTCCCAGATTACCACTCTACTGCACCTGGAGATACCCTCCAGGTCTGCATTGTTAACTTGCGTCTCAGAACCCTCTGGCAAACGTCTCTGGTGAAGACGTGCGAAACTCACTCTGCAGGCAGTGTGGAACTGTGAGGGACTGAGGGTCAGCTCAACTCTCAGCAGTAAGATGATTTTGGACAAGGCGTTCAGCTACCTTCTCACATATGGAACTTAGTATGTAGCACCAGTCTACCCCAGGAATTACTGGGAAATCGCTGGATTGAGCTTGGAGGCACTAGTCTTGTTGCCGGGAGATTCCAGTTACCTCTCCCAACACTTCGGTGAAGCAGCGAGCCTAGGCCTTTTGGAAGCGAAAGCTAGCTGCAGGAAGGAGGTAGGGATACAGGCCATAAGCTCAACTCTCAGATGTGTGTGCATGGGAGGCAGATGTCTGCTACCCACTCGTACATGCGAGTGGGAACCTACTACACTCTGATGAAAAAGGACTTTGGAAATCGCTGTATTCAACTCAGATACACGTGGGTTCAGGCACAACGATTCCACATGCTTTTCTCACAACCTTTCCCTGCCACTAACATGAGGACGTTAGCAGCTCCTTCTACAGTCAAGCAGGATGCGGGAGGGTTGTGCCCTGTCCTTAGCTCTCACAGGGAAGCATGTCTTGAAGCCAGCGGTCAACTAGCTGCATACTTATGGCAGGGTCAAGGTAGCAGTATTCTGAGACAGGAGGTTCCCAGATTACCACTCTACTGCACCTGGAGATACCCTCCAGGTCTGCATTGTTAACTTGCGTCTCAGAAGCCTGTGGCAAACGTCTCTGGTGAAGACCTGCGAAACTCACTCTGCAGGCAGTGTGGAACTGTGAGGGACTGAGGGTGAGCTCAACTCTCAGAAGTAAGATGCTTTTGGACAAGGCGTTCAGCTACATTCTCACGTATGGAACTTAGTAAGTAGCACCAGTCTACCCCAGGAATTACTAGGAAATCGCTTGATTGAGCCTGGAGGCACTCGTCTTGTGTGCCGGGAGATTCCAGTTACCTCTCCCAACACTTGCGTCAAGCAGCGAGCCTAGGCATTTTGGAAGCGAAAGGTAGCGGCAGGCAGGATGTTGGGTTACAGGCCATAAGCTCAACTCTCAGAAGTGTGTATGCATGGGTGGCAGATGTCTGCTACCCACTCGGACATGGGAGTTGGAACCTAGCTACACTCCTATTGAAGAAGGACTTTGGAAATCGCTGTATTCAACTCAGATACACGGGAGTTCAGGCCCAATGCTTACACATGCTTTTCCCACAAACTATCCCAGCCACTAACAGAAGGAGGTTAGCAGGTAAGTCTACAGTCAGGCAGGATGCGGGAGGGTCCTGCCCTGTCCTCAGCTCTCACAGGGAAGCATGCCTTGAAGCCAGCTCTCAACTAGCTGCATTCTTATGACAGTGTGAAGGTAGCAGTATTCTGAGTAAGGAGGTTCCCAGATTACCACTCTACTGCACCTGGAGATACCCTCCAGGTCTGCATTGTTAACTTGCGTCTCAGAGGCCTCTGGCAAACGTCTCTGGTGAAGACGTGCGAAACTCACTCTGCAGGCAGTGTGGAAATGTGAGGGACTGAGGGTCAGCTCAACTCTCAGCAGTAAGATGTTTTTGGACAAGGCGTTCAAATACCTACTCACGTATGGAACTTAGTATGTAGCACCAGTCTACCCCAGGAATTACTGGGAAATCGCTGGATTGAGCTTGGAGGCACTAGTCTTGTTGCCGGGAGATTCCAGTTACCTCTCCCAACACTTCGGTGAAGCAGCGAGCCTAGGCCTTTTGGAAGAGAAAGCTAGCTGCAGGCAGGAGGTAGGGATACAGGCCATAAGCTCAACTCTCAGAAGTGGGTATTCATGGGAGGCAGATGTCTGCTACCCACTCGTACATGCGAGTGGGAACCTACTACACTCTGATGAAAAAGGACTTTGGAAATCGCTGTATTCAACTCAGATACACGTGGGTTCAGGCACAACGATTCCACATGCTTTTCTCACAACCTTTCCCTGCCACTAACATGAGGACGTTAGCAGCTCCTTCTACAGTCAAGCAGGATGCGGGAGGGTTGTGCCCTGTCCTTAGCTCTCACAGGGAAGCATGTCTTGAAGCCAGCGGTCAACTAGCTGCATACTTATGGCAGGGTCAAGGTAGCAGTATTCTGAGACAGGAGGTTCCCAGATTACCACTCTACTGCACCTGGAGATACCCTCCAGGTCTGCATTGTTAACTTGCGTCTCAGAGGCCTCTGGCAAACGTCTCTGGTGAAGACGTGCGAAACTCACTCTGCAGGCAGTGTGGAACTGTGAGGGACTGAGGGTCAGCTCAACTCTCAGCAGTAAGATGTTTTTGGACAAGGCGTTCAAATACCTACTCACGTATGGAACTTGGTATGTAGCACCAGTCTACCCCAGGAATTACTAGGAAATCGCTTGATTGAGCTTGGAGGCACTCGTCTTGTGTGCCGGGAGATTCCAATTACCTCTCCCAACACTTGCGTCACGCAGCGAGCCTAGGCCTTTTGGAAGCGAAAGGTAGCGGCAGGCACGATGTAGGGTTACAGGCCATAAGCTCAACTCTCAGAAGTGTGTATGCATGGGAGGCAGATGTCTGCTACCCACTCGGACATGGGAGTTGGAACCTAGCTACACTCCTATTGAAGAAGGATGTTGGAAATCGCTGTATTCAACTCAGATACTCGGGAGTTCAGGCCCAATGCTTACACATGCTTTTCCCACAACCTATCCCAGCCACTAAAAGAAGGAGATTAGCAGGTACGTCTACAGTCAGGCAGGATGCGGGAGGGTTCTGCCCTGTCCTCAGCTCTCACACGGAAGCATGCCTAGAAGCCAGCTCTCAACTAGCTGCATTCTTATGACAGTGTGAAGGTAGCAGTATTCTGAGTAAGGCGGTTCAGAGATTACCACTCTACTGCACCTGGAGATACCCTCCAGGTCTGCATTGTTAACTTGCGTCTCAGAAGCCTGTGGCAAACGTCTCTGGTGAAGACCTGCGAAACTCACTCTGCAGGCAGTGTGGAACTGTGAGGGACTGAGGGTGAGCTCAACTCTCAGAAGTAAGATGCTTTTGGACAAGGCGTTCAGCTACATTCTCACGTATGGAACTTAGTATGTAGCACCAGTCTACCCCAGGCACTACTAGGAAATCGCTTGATTGAGCTTGGAGGCACTCGTCTTGTGTGCCGGGAGATTCCAGTTACCTCTCCCAACACTTGCGTCAAGCAGCGAGCCTAGGCATTTTGGAAGCGAAATGTAGCGTCAGGCAGGATGTTGGGTTACAGGCCATAAGCTCAACTCTCAGAAGTGTGTATGCATGGGTGGCAGATGTCTGCTATCCATTCGGACATGGGAGTTGGAACCTAGCTACACTCCTATTGAAGAAGGACTTTGGAAATCGCTGTATTCAACTCAGATACACGGGAGTTCAGGCCCAATGCTTACACATGCTTTTCCCACAAACTATCCCAGCCACTAACAGAAGGAGGTTAGCAGGTAAGTCTACAGTCAGGCAGGATGCGGGAGGGTCCTGCCCTGTCCTCAGCTCTCACAGGGAAGCATGCCTTGAAGCCAGCTCTCAACTAGCTGCATTCTTATGACAGTGTGAAGGTAGCAGTATTCTGAGTAAGGAGGTTCCCAGATTACCACTCTACTGCACCTGGAGATACCCTCCAGGTCTGCATTGTTAACTTGCGTCTCAGAGGCCTCTGGCAAACGTCTCTGGTGAAGACGTGCGAAACTCACTCTGCAGGCAGTGTGGAACTGTGAGGGACTGAGGGTCAGCTCAACTCTCAGCAGTAAGATGTTTTTGGACAAGGCGTTCAAATACCTACTCACGTATGGAACTTAGTTTGTAGCACCAGTCTACCCCAGGAATTACTGGGAAATCGCTGGATTGAGCTTGGAGGCACTAGTCTTGTTGCCGGGAGATTCCAGTTACCTCTCCCAACACTTCGGTGAAGCAGCGAGCCTAGGCCTTTTGGAAGCGAAAGCTAGCTGCAGGCAGGAGGTAGGGATACAGGCCATAAGCTCAACTCTCAGAAGTGGGTATGCATGGGAGGCAGATGTCTGCTACCCACTCGTACATGCGAGTGGGAACCTACTACACTCTGATGAAAAAGGACTTTGGAAATCGCTGTATTCAACTCAGATACACGTGGGTTCAGGCACAACGATTCCACATGCTTTTCTCACAACCTTTCCCTGCCACTAACATGAGGACGTTAGCAGCTCCTTCTACAGTCAAGCAGGATGCGGGAGGGTTGTGCCCTGTCCTTAGCTCTCACAGGGAAGCATGTCTTGAAGCCAGCGGTCAACTAGCTGCATACTTATGGCAGGGTCAATGTAGCAGTATTCTGAGACAGGAGGTTCCCAGATTACCACTCTACTGCACCTGGAGATACCCTCCAGGTCTGCATTGTTAACTTGCGTCTCAGAAGCCTGTGGCAAACGTCTCTGGTGAAGACCTGCGAAACTCACTCTGCAGGCAGTGTGGAACTGTGAGGGACTGAGGGTGAGCTCAACTCTCAGAAGTAAGATGCTTTTGGACAAGGCGTTCAGCTACATTCTCACGTATGGAACTTAGTATGTAGCACCTGTCTACCCCAGGAATTACTAGGCAATCGCTGGAATGAGCTTGGAGGCACTAGTCTTGTGTGCCGGGAGATTCCAATTACCTCTCCCAACACTTCCGTCAAACAGCGAGCCTAGGCCTTTTAGAAGTGAAAGGAACCAGCAGGCTGGATGGGGAGGTACAGGCCTTAAGCTCAACTCTCAGAAGTGTGTATGCAGGGGAGACAGATGTCTGCTACCCACTCTGACATGGGAGTTGGAAACTACCTACACTCTGATTGAAGAAGGCCATTGGAAATCGCTGTATTCAACTCAGATACACAGGAGATCAGGCCCAATGCTTACACATGCTTTTCCCACAACCTCTCTCAGCCACTAACATTAGGATGTTAGCAGCTGCGCCAACAGTCAGGCAGGATGCGGGTGGGTTCTGCCATGTCCTCAGCACTCCCAGGGAAGCAGGCCTAGAAGCCAGCTCTCAACTAGCTGCATTCTTATGGCAGTGTGAAGGTAGCAGTATTCTGAGTCAGGAAGTTCCCAGATTACCACTCTACTGCACCTGGAGATACCCTCCAGGTCTGCATTGTTAACTTGCGTCTCAGAAGACTGTGGCAAACGTCTCTGGTGAAGACCTGCGAAACTCACTCTGCAGGCAGTGTGGAACTGTGAGGGACTGAGGGTGAGCTCAACTCTCAGAAGTAAGATGCTTTTGGACAAGGCGTTCAGCTACCTTCTCACGTATGGAACTTAGTATGTAGCACCAGTCTACCACACGAATTACTAGGCAATCGCTGGAATGAGCTTGGAGGCCCTAGTCTTGTGTGCCGGGAGATTCCAATTACCTCTCCCAACACTTCCGTCAAACAGCGAGCCTAGGCCTTTTAGAAGTGAAAGGAACCAGCAGGCTGGATGGGGAGGTACAGGCCTTAAGCTCAACTCTCAGAAGTGTGTATGCAGGGGAGACAGATGTCTGCTACCCACTCTGACATGGGAGTTGGAAACTACCTACACTCTGATTGAAGAAGGCCATTGGAAATCGCTGTATTCAACTCAGATACACAGGAGTTCAGGCCCAATGCTTACACATGCTTTTCCCGCAACCTCTCTCAGCCACTAAAATTAGGATGTTAGCAGCTGCGCCTACAGTCAGGCAGGATGCGGGTGGGTTCTGCCCTGTCCTCAGCCCTCCCAGGGAAGCATGCCTAGAAGCCAGCTCTCAACTAGCTGCATTCTTATGGCAGTGTGAAGGTAGCAGTATTCTGAGTAAGGAGGTTCCCAGATTACCACTCTACTGCACCTGGAGATACCCTCCAGGTCTGCATTGTTAACTTGCGTCTCAGAAGCCTGTGGCAAACGTCTCTGGTGAAGACCTGCGAAACTCACTCTGCAGGCAGTGTGGAACTGTGAGGGACTGAGGGTGAGCTCAACTCTGAGAAGTAAGATTCTTTTGGACAAGGCGTTCAGCTACCTTCTCACGTATGGAACTTAGTATGTAGCACCAGTCTACCACACGAATTACTAGGCAATCGCTGGAATGAGCTTGGAGGCCCTAGTCTTGTGTGCCGGGAGATTCCAATTACCTCTCCCAACACTTCCGTCAAACAGCGAGCCTAGGCCTTTTAGAAGTGAAAGGAACCAGCAGGCTGGATGGGGAGGTACAGGCCTTAAGCTCAACTCTCAGAAGTGTGTATGCAGGGGAGACAGATGTCTGCTACCCACTCTGACATGGGAGTTGGAAACTAGCTACACTCTGATTGAAGAAGGCCATTGGAAATCGCTGTATTCAACTCAGATACACAGGAGTTCAGGCCCAATGCTTACACATGCTTTTCCCGCAACCTCTCTCAGCCACTAACATTAGGATGTTAGCAGCTGCGCCTACAGTCAGGCAGGATGCGGGTGGGTTCTGCCCTGTCCTCAGCACTCCCAGGGAAGCATGCCTAGAAGCCAGCTCTCAACTAGCTGCATTCTTATGGCAGTGTGAAGGTAGCAGTATTCTGAGTAAGGAGGTTCCCAGATTACCACTCTACTGCACCTGGAGATACCCTCCAGGTCTGCATTGTTAACTTGCGTCTCAGAAGCCTCTGGGAAACGTCTCTGGTGAAGACGTCCGAAACTCACTCTGCAGGCAGTGTGGAACTGTGAGGGACTGAGGGTGAGCTCAACTCTCAGAAGTAAGATGTTTTTGGACAAGGCGTTCAACTACCTACTCACGTATGGAACTTAGTATGTAGCACCAGTCTACCCCAGGAATTACTAGGAAATCGCTTGATTGAGCTTGGAGGCACTCGTCTTGTGTGCCGGGAGATTCCAGTTACCTCTCCCAACACTTCCGTCAAACAGCGAGCCGAGGCCTTTTAGAAGTGTAAGTAACCAGCAGGCTGGATGGGGAGGTACAGGCCTTAAGCTCAACTCTCAGAAGTGTGTATGCAGGGGAGACAGATGTCTGCTACCCACTCTGACATGGGAGTTGGAAACTAGCTACACTCTGATTGAAGAAGGCCATTGGAAATCGCTGTATTCAACTCAGATACACAGGAGTTCAGGCCCAATGCTTACACATGCTTTTCCCGCAACCTCTCTCAGCCACTAACATTAGGATGTTAGCAGCTGCGCCTACAGTCAGGCAGGATGCGGGTGGGTTCTGCCCTGTCCTCAGCACTCCCAGGGAAGCATGCCTAGAAGCCAGCTCTCAACTAGCTGCATTCTTATGGCAGTGTGAAGGTAGCAGTATTCTGAGTCAGGAGGTTCCAAGATTACCACTCTACTGCACCTGGAGATACCCTCCAGGTCTGCATTGTTAACTTGCGTCTCAGAAGCCTGTGGCAAACGTCTCTGGTGAAGACCTGCGAAACTCACTCTGCAGGCAGTGTGGAACTGTGAGGGACTGAGGGTGAGCTCAACTCTCAGAAGTAAGATGCTTTTGGACAAGGCGTTCAGCTACCTTCTCACGTATGGAACTTAGTATGTAGCACCAGTCTACCACACGAATTACTAGGCAATCGCTGGAATGAGCTTGGAGGCCCTAGTCTTGTGTGCCGGGAGACTCCAATTACCTCTCCCAACACTTCCGTCAAACAGCGAGCCTAGGCCTTTTAGAAGTGAAAGGAACCAGCAGGCTGGATGGGGAGGTACAAGCCTTAAGCTCAACTCTCAGAAGTGTGTATGCAGGGGAGACAGATGTCTGCTACCCACTCTGACATGGGAGTTGGAAACTAGCTACACTCTGATTGAAGAAGGCCATTGGAAATCGCTGTATTCAACTCAGATACACAGGAGTTCAGGCCCAATGCTTACACATGCTTTTCCCGCAACCTCTCTCAGCCACTAACATTAGGATGTTAGCAGCTGCGCCTACAGTCAGGCAGGATGCGGGTGGGTTCTGCCCTGTCCTCAGCACTCCCAGGGAAGCATGCCTAGAAGCCAGCTCTCAAGTAGCTGCATTCTTATGGCAGTGTGAAGGTAGCAGTATTCTGAGTCAGGAGGTTCCAAGATTACCACTCTACTGCACCTGGAGATACCCTCCAGGTCTGCATTGTTAACTTGCGTCTCAGAAGCCGGTGGCAAACGTCTCTGGTGAAGACGTCCGAAACTCACTCTGCAGGCAGTGTGGAACTGTGAGGGACTGAGGGTGAGCTCAACTCTCAGAAGTAAGATGTTTTTGGACAAGGCGTTCAACTACCTACTCACGTATGGAACTTAGTATGTAGCACCAGTCTACCCCAGGAATTACTAGGAAATCGCTTGATTGAGCTTGGAGGCACTCGTCTTGTGTGCCGGCAGATTCCAGTTACCTCTCCCAACACTTGCGTCAAGCAGCGAGCCTAGGCATTTTGGAAGCGAAAGGTAGCGGCAGGCAGGATGTTGGGTTACAGGCCATAAGCTCAACTCTCAGAAGTGTGTATGCATGGGTGGCAGATATCTGCTACCCACTCGGACATGGGAGTTGGAAACTAGCTACACTCCTATTGAAGAAGGACTTTGGAAATCGCTGTATTCAACTCAGATACACGGGAGTTCAGGCCCAATGCTTACACATGCTTTTCCCACAAACTATCCCAGCCACTAACAGAAGGAGGTTAGCAGGTAAGTCTACAGTCAGGCAGGATGCGGGAGGGTCCTGCCCTGTCCTCAGCTCTCACAGGGAAGCATGCCTTGAAGCCAGCTCTCAACTAGCTGCATTCTTATGACAGTGTGAAGGTAGCAGTATTCTGAGTAAGGAGGTTCCCAGATTACCACTCTACTGCACCTGGAGATAAGCTCCAGGTCTGCATTGTTAACTTGCGTCTCAGAAGCCTCTGGAAAACGTCTCTGGTGAAGACGTGCGAAACTCACTCTGCAGACAGTGTGGAACTGTGAGGGACTGAGGGTGAGCTCAACTCTCAGCAGTAAGATGTTTTTGGACAAGGCGTTCAAATACCTACTCACGTATGGAACTTAGTATGTAGCACCAGTCTACCCCAGGAATTACTGGGAAATCGCTGGATTGAGCTTGGAGGCACTAGTCTTGTTGCCGGGAGATTCCAGTTACCTCTCCCAACACTTCGGTGAAGCAGCGAGCCTAGGACTTTTGGAAGCGAAAGCTAGCTGCAGGCAGGAGGTAGGGATACAGGCCATAAGCTCAACTCTCAGAAGTGTGTATGCAACGGAGGCAGATGTCTGCTACCCACTCGTACATGCGAGTGGGAACCTACTACACTCTGATGAAAAAGAACTTTGGAAATCGCTGTATTCAACTCAGATACACGTGGGTTCAGGCACGATTCCACATGCTTTTCTCACAACCTTTCCCTGCCACTAACATGAGGACGTTAGCAGCTCCTTCTACAGTCAAGCAGGATGCGGGAGGGTTGTGCCCTGTCCTTAGCTCTCACAGGGAAGCATGTCTTGAAGCCAGCGGTCAACTAGCTGCATACTTATGGCAGGGTCAAGGTAGCAGTATTCTGAGACAGGAGGTTCCCAGATTACCACTCTACTGCACCTGGAGATACCCTCCAGGTCTGCATTGTTAACTTGCGTCTCAGAAGCCTGTGGCAAATGTCTCTGGTGAAGACCTGCGAAACTCACTCTGCAGGCAGTGTGGAACTGTGAGGGACTGAGGGTGAGCTCAACTCTCAGAAGTAAGATGCTTTTGGACAAGGCGTTCAGCTACATTCTCACGTTTGGAACTTAGTATGTAGCACCAGTCTACCCCAGGAATTACTAGGCAATCGCTTGATTGAGCTTGGAGGCACTCGTCTTGTGTGCCGGGAGATTCCAATTACCTCTCCCAACACTTGCGTCAAGCAGCGAGCCTAGGCCTTTTGGAAGCGAAAGGTAGCGGCACGCACGATGTAGGGTTACAGGCCATAAGCTCAACTCTCAGAAGTGTGTATGCATGGGAGGCAGATGTCTGCTACCCACTCGGACATGGGAGTTGGAACCTAGCTACACTCCTATTGAAGAAGGATGTTGGAAATCGCTGTATTCAACTCAGATACTCGGGAGTTCAGGCCCAATGCTTACACATGCTTTTCCCACAACCTATCCCAGCCACTAACAGAAGGAGGTTAGCAGGTACGACTACAGTCAGGCAGGATGCGGGAGGGTTCTGCCCTGTCCTCAGCTCTCACAGGGAAGCATGCCTAGAAGCCAGCTCTCAACTAGCTGCATTCTTATGACAGTGTGAAGGTAGCAGTATTCTGAGTAAGGCGGTTCCGAGATTACCACTCTACTGCACCTGGAGATACCCTCCAGGTCTGCATTGTTAACTTGCGTCTCAGAAGCTTGTGGCAAACGTCTCTGGTGAAGACCTGCGAAACTCACTCTGCAGGCAGTGTGGAACTGTGAGGGACTGAGGGTGAGCTCAACTCTCAGAAGTAAGATGCTTTTGGACAAGGCGTTCAGCTACATTCTCACGTATGGAACTTAGTATGTAGCACCTGTCTACCCCAGGAATTACTAGGCTATCGCTGGAATGAGCTTGGAGGCCCTAGTCTTGTGTGCCGGGAGATTCCAATTACCTCTACCAACACTTCCGTCAAACAGCGAGCCTAGGCCTTTTAGAAGTGAAAGGAACCAGCAGGCTGGATGGGGAGGTACAGGCCTTAAGCTCAACTCTCAGAAGTGTGTATGCAGGGGAGACAGATGTCTGCTACCCACTCTGACATGGGAGTTGGAAACTAGCTACACTCTGATTGAAGAAGGCCATTGGAAATCGCTGTATTCAACTCAGATACACAGGAGTTCAGGCCCAATGCTTACACATGCTTTTCCCGCAACCTCTCTCAGCCACTAACATTAGGATGTTAGCAGCTGCGCCTACAGTCAGGCAGGATGCGGGTGGGTTCTGCCATGTCCTCAGCACTCCCAGGGAAGCATGCCTAGAAGCCAGCTCTCAACTAGCTGCATTCTTATGGCAGTGTGAAGGTAGCAGTATTCTGAGTCAGGAGGTTCCAAGATTACCACTCTACTGCACCTGGAGATACCCTCCAGGTCTGCATTGTTAACTTGCGTCTCAGAAGCCTGTGGCAAACGTCTCTGGTGAAGACCTGCGAAACTCACTCTGCAGGCAGTGTGGAACTGTGAGGGACTGAGGGTGAGCTCAACTCTCAGAAGTAAGATGCTTTTGGACAAGGCGTTCAGCTACCTTCTCACGTATGGAACTTAGTATGTAGCAGCAGTCTACCACACGAATTACTAGGCAATCGCTGGAATGAGCTTGGAGGCCCTAGTCTTGTGTGCCGGGAGATTCCAATTACCTCTCCCAACACTTCCGTCAAACAGCGAGCCTAGGCCTTTTAGAAGTGAAAGGAACAAGCAGGCTGGATGGGGAGGTACAGGCCTTAAGCTCAACTCTCAGAAGTGTGTATGCAGGGGAGACAGATGTCTGCTACCCACTCTGACATGGGAGTTGGAAACTAGCTACACTCTGATTGAAGAAGGCCATTGGAAATCGCTGTATTCAACTCAGATACACAGGAGTTCAGGCCCAATGCTTACACATGCTTTTCCCGCAACCTCTCTCAGCCACTAACATTAGGATGTTAGCAGCTGCGCCTACAGTCAGGCAGGATGCGGGTGGGTTCTGCCCTGTCCTCAGCACTCCCAGGGAAGCATGCCTAGAAGCCAGCTCTCAAGTAGCTGCATTCTTATGGCAGTGTGAAGGTAGCAGTATTCTGAGTAAGGAGGTTCCCAGATTACCACTCTACTGCACCTGGAGATACCCTCCAGGTCTGCATTGTTAACTTGCGTCTCAGAAGCCTCTGGCAAACGTCTCTGGTGAAGACGTCCGAAACTCACTCTGCAGGCAGTGTGGAACTGTGAGGGACTGAGGGTGAGCTCAACTCTCAGAAGTAAGATGTTTTTGGACAAGGCGTTCAACTACCTACTCACGTATGGAACTTAGTATGTAGCACCAGTCTACCCCAGGAATTACTAGGAAATCGCTTGATTGAGCTTGGAGGCACTCGTCTTGTGTGCCGGGAGATTCCAGTTACCTCTCCCAACACTTGCGTCAAGCAGCGAGCCTAGGCCTTTTGGAAGCGAAAGGTAGCGGCAGGCAGGATGTTGGGTTACAGGCCATAAGCTCAACTCTCAGAAGTGTGTATGCATGGGTGGCAGATGTCTGCTACCCACTCGGACATGGGAGTTGGAACCTAGCTACACTCCTATTGAAGAAGGACTTTGGAAATCGCTGGATTCAACTCAGATACACGGGAGTTCAGGCCCAATGCTTACACATGCTTTTCCCACAAACTATCCCAGCCACTAACAGAAGGAGGTTAGCAGGTAAGTCTACAGTCAGGCAGGATGCGGGTGGGTCCTGCCCTGTCCTCAGCTCTCACAGGGAAGCATGCTTTGAAGCCAGCTCTCAACTAGCTGCATTCTTATGACAGTGTGAAGGTAGCAGTATTCTGAGTAAGGCGGTTACGAGATTACCACTCTATTGCACCTGGAGATACCCTCCAGGTCTGCATTGTTAACTTGCGTCTCAGAAGCCTCTGGCAAACGTCTCTGGTGAAGACGTGCGAAACTCACTCTGCAGGCAGTGTGGAACTGTGAGGGACTGAGGGTGAGCTCAACTCTCAGCAGTGAGATGATTTTGGACAAGGCGTTCAGCTACCTTCTCACATTAGGAACTTAGTATGTAGCACCAGTCTACCCCAGGAATTACTTGGAAATCGCTGGATTGAGCTTGGAGGCACTAGTCTTGTTGCCGGGAGATTCCAGTTACCTCTCCCAACACTTCGGTGAAGCAGCGAGCCTAGGCCTTTTGGAAGCGAAAGCTAGCTGCAGGCAGGAGGTAGGGATACAGGCCATAAGCTCAACTCTCAGAAGTGTGTATGCATGGGAGGCAGATGTCTGCTACCCACTCGTACATGCGAGTGGGAACCTACTACACTCTGATGAAAAAGGACTTTGGAAATCGCTGTATTCAACTCAGATACACATGGGTTCAGGCACAACGATTCCACATGCTTTTCTCACAACCTTTCCCTGCCACTAACATGAGGACGTTAGCAGCTCCTTCTACAGTCAAGCAGGATGCGGGAGGGTTGTGCCCTGTCCTTAGCTCTCACAGGGAAGCATGTCTTGAAGCCAGCGGTCAACTAGCTGCATACTTATGGCAGGGTCAAGGTAGCAGTATTCTGAGACAGGAGGTTCCCAGATTACCACTCTACTGCACCTGGAGATACCCTCCAGGTCTGCATTGTTAACTTGCGTCTCAGAGGCCTCTGGCAAACGTCTCTGGTGAAGACGTGCGAAACTCACTCTGCAGGCAGTGTGGAACTGTGAGGGACTGAGGGTCAGCTCAACTGTCAGCAGTAAGATGTTTTTGGACAAGGCGTTCAAATACCTACTCACGTATGGAACTTAGTATGTAGCACCAGTCTACCCCAGGAATTACTAGGAAATCGCTTGATTGAGCTTGGAGGCACTCGTCTTGTGTGCCGGGAGATTCCAATTACCTCTCCCAACACTTGCGTCAAGCAGCGAGCCTAGGCCTTTTGGAAGCGAAAGGTAGCGGCAGGCACGATGTAGGGTTACAGGCCATAAGCTCAACTCTCAGAAGTGTGTATGCATGGGAGGCAGATGTCTGCTACCCACTCGGACATGGGAGTTGGAACCTAGCTACACTGCTATTGAAGAAGGATGTTGGAAATCGCTGTATTCAACTCAGATACTCGGGAGTTCAGGCCCAATGCTTACACATGCTTTTCCCACAACCTATCCCAGCCACTAACATTAGGATGTTAGCAGCTGCGCCTACAGTCAGGCAGGATGCGGGAGGGTTCTGCCCTGTCCTCAGCTCTCACAGGGAAGCATGCCTAGAAGCCAGATCTCAACTAGCTGCATTCTTATGACAGTGTGAAGGTAGCAGTATTCTGAGTAAGGCGGTTCCGAGATTACCACTCTACTGCACCTGGAGATACCCTCCAGGTCTGCATTGTTAACTTGCGTCTCAGAAGCCTGTGGCAAACGTCTCTGGTGAAGACCTGCGAAACTCACTCTGCAGGCAGTGTGGAACTGTGAGGGACTGAGGGTCAGCTCAACTCTCAGAAGTAAGATGCTTTTGGACAAGGCGTTCAGCTACATTCTCACGTATGGAACTTAGTATGTAGCACCTGTCTACCCCAGGAATTACTAGGCAATCGCTGGAATGAGCTTGGAGGCACTAGTCTTGTGTGCCGGGAGATTCCAATTACCTCTCCCAACACTTCCGTCAAACAGCGAGCCTAGGCCTTTTAGAAGTGAAAGGAACCAGCAGGCTGGATGGGGAGGTACAGGCCTTAAGCTCAACTCTCAGAAGTGTGTATGCAGGGGAGACAGATGTCTGCTACCCACTCTGACATGGGAGTTGGAAACTACCTACACTCTGATTGAAGAAGGCCATTGGAAATCACTGTATTCAACTCAGATACACAGGAGTTCAGGCCCAATGCTTACACATGCTTTTCCCGCAACCTCTCTCAGCCACTAACATTAGGATGTTAGCAGCTGCGCCTACAGTCAGGCAGGATGCGGGTGGGTTCTGCCCTGTCCTCAGCACTCCCAGGGAAGCATGCCTAGAAGCCAGCTCTCAAGTAGCTGCATTCTTATGGCAGTGTGAAGGTAGCAGTATTCTGAGTAAGGAGGTTCCCAGATTACCACTCTACTGCACCTGGAGATACCCTCCAGGTCTGCATTGTTAACTTGCGTCTCAGAAGCCTCTGGCAAACGTCTCTGGTGAAGACGTCCGAAACTCACTCTGCAGGCAGTGTGGAACTGTGAGGGACTGAGGGTGAGCTCAACTCTCAGAAGTAAGATGTTTTTGGACAAGGCGTTCAACTACCTACTCACGTATGGAACTTAGTATGTAGCACCAGTCTACCCCAGGAATTACTAGGAAATCGCTTGATTGAGCTTGGAGGCACTCGTCTTGTGTGCCGGGAGATTCCAGTTACCTCTCCCAACACTTGCGTCAAGCAGCGAGCCTAGGCCTTTTGGAAGCGAAAGGTAGCGGCAGGCAGGATGTTGGGTTACAGGCCATAAGCTCAACTCTCAGAAGTGTGTATGCATGGGTGGCAGATGTCTGCTACCCACTCGGACATGGGAGTTGGAACCTAGCTACACTCCTATTGAAGAAGGACTTTGGAAATCGCTGGATTCAACTCAGATACACGGGAGTTCAGGCCCAATGCTTACACATGCTTTTCCCACAAACTATCCCAGCCACTAACAGAAGGAGGTTAGCAGGTAAGTCTACAGTCAGGCAGGATGCGGGTGGGTCCTGCCCTGTCCTCAGCTCTCACAGGGAAGCATGCCTTGAAGCCAGCTCTCAACTAGCTGCATTCTTATGACAGTGTGAAGGTAGCAGTATTCTGAGTAAGGCGGTTCCGAGATTACCACTCTATTGCACCTGGAGATACCCTCCAGGTCTGCATTGTTAACTTGCGTCTCAGAAGCCTCTGGCAAACGTCTCTGGTGAAGACGTGCGAAACTCACTCTGCAGGCAGTGTGGAACTGTGAGGGACTGAGGGTGAGCTCAACTCTCAGCAGTGAGATGATTTTGGACAAGGCGTTCAGCTACCTTCTCACATTAGGAACTTAGTATGTAGCACCAGTCTACCCCAGGAATTACTTGGAAATCGCTGGATTGAGCTTGGAGGCACTAGTCTTGTTGCCGGGAGATTCCAGTTACCTCTCCCAACACTTCGGTGAAGCAGCGAGCCTAGGCCTTTTGGAAGCGAAAGCTAGCTGCAGGCAGGAGGTAGGGATACAGGCCATAAGCTCAACTCTCAGAAGTGTGTATGCATGGGAGGCAGATGTCTGCTACCCACTCGTACATGCGAGTGGGAACCTACTACACTCTGATGAAAAAGGACTTTGGAAATCGCTGTATTCAACTCAGATACACGTGGGTTCAGGCACAACGATTCCACATGCTTTTCTCACAACCTTTCCCTGCCACTAACATGAGGACGTTAGCAGCTCCTTCTACAGTCAAGCAGGATGCGGGAGGGTTGTGCCCTGTCCTTAGCTCTCACAGGGAAGCATGTCTTGAAGCCAGCGGTCAACTAGCTGCATACTTATGGCAGGGTCAAGGTAGCAGTATTCTGAGACAGGAGGTTCCCAGATTACCACTCTACTGCACCTGGAGATACCCTCCAGGTCTGCATTGTTAACTTGCGTCTCAGAGGCCTCTGGCAAACGTCTCTGGTGAAGACGTGCGAAACTCACTCTGCAGGCAGTGTGGAACTGTGAGGGACTGAGGGTCAGCTCAACTGTCAGCAGTAAGATGTTTTTGGACAAGGCGTTCAAATACCTACTCACGTATGGAACTTAGTATGTAGCACCAGTCTACCCCAGGAATTACTAGGAAATCGCTTGATTGAGCTTGGAGGCACTCGTCTTGTGTGCCGGGAGATTCCAATTACCTCTCCCAACACTTGCGTCAAGCAGCGAGCCTAGGCCTTTTGGAAGCGAAAGGTCGCGGCAGGCACGATGTAGGGTTACAGGCCATAAGCTCAACTCTCAGAAGTGTGTATGCATGGGAGGCAGATGTCTGCTACCCACTCGGACATGGGAGTTGGAACCTAGCTACACTGCTATTGAAGAAGGATGTTGGAAATCGCTGTATTCAACTCAGATACTCGGGAGTTCAGGCCCAATGCTTACACATGCTTTTCCCACAACCTATCCCAGCCACTAACATTAGGATGTTAGCAGCTGCGCCTACAGTCAGGCAGGATGCGGGAGGGTTCTGCCCTGTCCTCAGCTCTCACAGGGAAGCATGCCTAGAAGCCAGATCTCAACTAGCTGCATTCTTATGACAGTGTGAAGGTAGCAGTATTCTGAGTAAGGCGGTTCCGAGATTACCACTCTACTGCACCTGGAGATACCCTCCAGGTCTGCATTGTTAACTTGCGTCTCAGAAGCCTGTGGCAAACGTCTCTGGTGAAGACCTGCGAAACTCACTCTGCAGGCAGTGTGGAACTGTGAGGGACTGAGGGTGAGCTCAACTCTCAGAAGTAAGATGCTTTTGGACAAGGCGTTCAGCTACATTCTCACGTATGGAACTTAGTATGTAGCACCTGTCTACCCCAGGAATTACTAGGCAATCGCTTGATTGAGCTTGGAGGCACTCGTCTTGTGTGCCGGGAGATTCCAGTTACCTCTCCCAACACTTCGGTGAAGCAGCGAGCCTAGGCCTTTGGAAGCGAAAGCTAGCTGCAGGCAGGAGGTAGGGATACAGGCCATAAGCTCAACTCTCAGAAGTGTGTATGCATGGGAGGCAGATGTCTGCTACCCACTCGTACATGCGAGTGGGAACCTACTACACTCTGATGAAAAAGGACTTTGGAAATCGCTGTATTCAACTCAGATACACGTGGGTTCAGGCACAACGATTCCACATGCTTTTCTCACAACCTTTCCCTGCCACTAACATGAGGACGTTAGCAGCTCCTTCTACAGTCAAGCAGGATGCGGGATGGTTGTGCCCTGTCCTTAGCTCTCACAGGGAAGCATGTCTTGAAGCCAGCGGTCAACTAGCTGCATACTTATGGCAGGGTCAAGGTAGCAGTATTCTGAGACAGGAGGTTCCCAGATTACCACTCTACTGCACCTGGAGATACCCTCCAGGTCTGCATTGTTAACTTGCGTCTCAGAGGCCTCTGGCAAACGTCTCTGGTGAAGACGTGCGAAACTCACTCTGCAGGCAGTGTGGAACTGTGAGGGACTGAGGGTCAGCTCAACTCTCAGCAGTAAGATGATTTTGGACAAGGCGTTCAAATACCTACTCACGTATGGAACTTAGTATGTAGCACCGGTCTACCCCAGGAATTACTAGGAAATCGCTTGATTGAGCTTGGAGGCACTCGTCTTGTGTGCCGGGAGATTCCAATTACCTCTCCCAACACTTGCGTCAAGCAGCGAGCCTAGGCCTTTTGGAAGCCAAAGGTAGCGGCAAGCACGATGTAGGGTTACAGGCCATAAGCTCAACTCTCAGAAGTGTGTATGCATGGGAGGCAGATGTCTGCTACCCACTCGGACATGGGAGTTGGAACCTAGCTACACTCCTATTGAAGAAGGATGTTGGAAATCGCTGTATTCAACTCAGATACTCGGGAGTTCAGGCCCAATGCTTACACATGCTTTTCCCACAACCTATCCCAGCCACTAACAGAAGGAGGTTAGCAGGTACGTCTACAGTCAGGCAGGATGCGGGAGGGTTCTGCCCTGTCCTCAGCTCTCACAGGGAAGCATGCCTAGAAGCCAGCTCTCAACTAGCGGCATTCTTATGACAGTGTGAAGGTAGCAGTATTCTGAGTAAGGCGGTTCCGATATTACCACTCTACTGCACCTGGAGATACCCTCCAGGTCTGCATTGTTAACTTGCGTCTCAGAAGCCTGTGGCAAACGTCTCTGGTGAAGACCTGCGAAACTCACTCTGCAGGCAGTGTGGAACTGTGAGGGACTGAGGGTGAGCTCAACTCTCAGAAGTAAGATGGTTTTGGACAAGGCGTTCAGCTACATTCTCACGTATGGAACTTAGTATGTAGCACCTGTCTACCCCAGGAATTACTAGGCAATCGCTGGAATGAGCTTGGAGGCACTAGTCTTGTGTGCCGGGAGATTCCAATTACCTCTCCCAACACTTCCGTCAAACAGCGAGCCTAGGCCTTTTAGAAGTGAAAGGAACCAGCAGGCTGGATGGGGAGGTACAGGCCTTAAGCTCAACTGTCAGAAGTGTGTATGCAGGGGAGACAGATGTCTGCTACCCACTCTGACATGGGAGTTGGAAACTACCTACACTCTGATTGAAGAAGGCCATTGGAAATCGCTGTATTCAACTCAGATACACAGGAGTTCAGGCCCAATGCTTACACATGCTTTTCCCGCAACCTCTCTCAGCCACTAACATTAGGATGTTAGCAGCTGCGCCTACAGTCAGGCAGGATGCGGGTGGGTTCTGCCATGTCCTCAGCACTCCCAGGGAAGCATGCCTAGAAGCCAGCTCTCAACTAGCTGCATTCTTATGGCAGTGTGAAGGTAGCAGTATTCTGAGTCAGGAGGTTCCAAGATTACCACTCTACTGCACCTGGAGATACCCTCCAGGTCTGCATTGTTAACTTGCGTCTCAGAAGCCTGTGGCAAACGTCTCTGGTGAAGACCTGCGAACCTCACTCTGCAGGCAGTGTGGAACTGTGAGGGACTGAGGGTGAGCTCAACTCTCAGAAGTAAGATGCTTTTGGACAAGGCGTTCAGCTACCTTCTCACGTATGGAACTTAGTATGTAGCAGCAGTCTACCACACGAATTACTAGGCAATCGCTGGAATGAGCTTGGAGGCCCTAGTCTTGTGTGCCGGGAGATTCCAATTACCTCTCCCAACACTTCCGTCAAACAGCGAGCCTAGGCCTTTTAGAAGTGAAAGGAACCAGCAGGCTGGATGGGGAGGTACAGGCCTTAAGCTCAACTCTCAGAAGTGTGTATGCAGGGGAGACAGATGTCTGCTACCCACTCTGACATGGGAGTTGGAAACTAGCTACACTCTGATTGAAGAAGGCCATTGGAAATCGCGGTATTCAACTCAGATACACAGGAGTTCAGGCCCAATGCTTACACATGCTTTTCCGGCAACCTCTCTCAGCCACTAACATTAGGATGTTAGCAGCTGCGCCTACAGTCAGGCAGGATGCGGGTGGGTTCTGCCCTGTCCTCAGCACTCCCAGGGAAGCATGCCTAGAAGCCAGCTCTCAACTAGCTGCATTCTTATGGCAGTGTGAAGGTAGCAGTATTCTGAGTAAGTAGGTTCCCAGATTACCACTCTACTGCACCTGGAGATACCCTCCAGGTCTGCATTGTTAACTTGCGTCTCAGAAGCCTCTGGCAAACGTCTCTGGTGAAGACGTCCGAAACTCACTCTGCAGGCAGTGTGGAACTGTGAGGGACTGAGTGTGAGCTCAACTCTCAGAAGTAAGATGTTTTTGGACAAGGCGTTCAACTACCTACTCACGTATGGAACTTAGTATGTAGCACCAGTCTACCCCAGGAATTACTAGGAAATCGCTTGATTGAGCTTGGAGGCACTCGTCTTCTGTGCCGGGAGATTCCAGTTACCTCTCCCAACACTTGCGTCAAGCAGCGAGCCTAGGCCTTTTGGAAGCGAAAGGTAGCGGCAGGCAGGATGTTGGGTTACAGGCCATAAGCTCAACTCTCAGAAGTGTGTATGCATGGGTGGCAGATGTCTGCTACCCACTCGGACATGGGAGTTGGAACCTAGCTACACTCCTATTGAAGAAGGACTTTGGAAATCGCTGTATTCAACTCAGATACACGGGAGTTCAGGCCCAATGCTTACACATGCTTTTCCCACAAACTATCCCAGCCACTAACAGAAGGAGGTTAGCAGGTAAGTCTACAGTCAGGCAGGATGCGGGAGGGTCCTGCCCTGTCCTCAGCTCTCACAGGGAAGCATGCCTTGAAGCCAGCTCTCAACTAGCTGCATTCTTATGACAGTGTGAAGGTAGCAGTATTCTGAGTAAGGAGGTTCCCAGATTACCACTCTACTGCACCTGGAGATACCCTCCAGGTCTGCATTGTTAACTTGCGTCTCAGAGGCCTCTGGCAAACGTCTCTGGTGAAGACGTGCGAAACTCACTCTGCAGGCAGTGTGGAACTGTGAGGGACTGAGGGTCAGCTCAACTCTCAGCAGTAAGATGTTTTTGGACAAGGCGTTCAAATACCTACTCACGTATGGAACTTAGTATGTAGCACCAGTCTACCCCAGGAATTACTGTGAAATCGCTGGATTGAGCTTGGAGGCACTAGTCTTGTTGCCGGGAGATTCCAGTTACCTCTCCCAACACTTCGGTGAAGCAGCGAGCCTAGGCCTTTTGGAAGCGAAAGCTAGCTGCAGGCAGGAGGTAGGGATACAGGCCATAAGCTCAACTCTCAGAAGTGTGTATGCATGGGAGGCAGATGTCTGCTACCCACTCGTACATGCGAGTGGGAACCTACTACACTCTGATGAAAAAGGACTTTGGAAATCGCTGTATTCAACTCAGATACACGTGGGTTCAGGCACAACGATTCCACATGCTTTTCTCACAACCTTTCCCTGCCACTAACATGAGGACGTTAGCAGCTCCTTCTACAGTCAAGCAGGATGCGGGAGGGTTGTGCCCTGTCCTTAGCTCTCACAGGGAAGCATGTCTTGAAGCCAGCGGTCAACTAGCTGCATACTTATGGCAGGGTCAAGGTAGCAGTATTCTGAGACAGGAGGTTCCCAGATTACCACTCTACTGCACCTGGAGATACCCTCCAGGTCTGCATTGTTAACTTGCGTCTCAGAGGCCTCTGGCAAACGTCTCTGGTGAAGACGTGCGAAACTCACTCTGCAGGCAGTGTGGAACTGTGAGGGACTGAGGGTCAGCTCAACTCTCAGCAGTAAGATGTTTTTGGACAAGGCGTTCAAATACCTACTCACGTATGGAACTTAGTATGTAGCACCAGTCTACCCCAGGAATTACTAGGAAATCGCTTGATTGAGCTTGGAGGCACTCGTCTTGTGTGCCGGGAGATTCCAATTACCTCTCCCAACACTTGCGTCAAGCAGCGAGCCTAGGCCTTTTGGAAGCGAAAGGTAGCGGCAGGCACGATGTAGGGTTACAGGCCATAAGCTCAACACTCAGAAGTGTGTATGCATGGGAGGCAGATGTCTGCTACCCACTCGGACATGGGAGTTGGAACCTAGCTACACTCCTATTGAAGAAGGATGTTGGAAATCGCTGTATTCAACTCAGATACTCGGGAGTTCAGGCCCAATGCTTACACATGCTTTTCCCACAACCTATCCCAGCCACTAACAGAAGGAGGTTAGCAGGTACGTCTACAGTCAGGCAGGATGCGGGAGGGTTCTGCCCTGTCCTCAGCTCTCACAGGGAAGCATGTCTAGAAGCCAGCTCTCAACTAGCTGCATTCTTATGACAGTGTGAAGGTAGCAGTATTCTGAGTAAGGCGGTTCCGAGATTACCACTCTACTGCACCTGGAGATACCCTCTAGGTCTGCATTGTTAACTTGCGTCTCAGAAGCCTGTGGCAAACGTCTCTGGTGAAGACCTGCGAAACTCACTCTGCAGGCAGTGTGGAACTGTGAGGGACTGAGGGTGAGCTCAACTCTTAGAAGTAAGATGCTTTTGGACAAGGCGTTCAGCTACATTCTCACGTATGGAACTTAGTATGTAGCACCTGTCTACCCCAGGAATTACTAGGCTATCGCTGGAATGAGCTTGGAGGCACTAGTCTTGTGTGCCGGGAGATTCCAATTACCTCTCCCAACACTTCCGTCAAACAGCGAGCCTAGGCCTTTTAGAAGTGAAAGGAACCAGCAGGCTGGATGGGGAGGTACAGGCCTTAAGCTCAACTCTCAGAAGTGTGTATGCAGGGGAGACAGATGTCTGCTACCCACTCTGACATAGGAGTTGGAAACTAGCTACACTCTGATTGAAGAAGGCCATTGGAAATCGCTGTATTCAACTCAGATACACAGGAGTTCAGGCCCAATGCTTACACATGCTTTTCCCGCAACCTCTCTCAGCCACTAACATTAGGATGTTAGCAGCTGCGCCTAAAGTCAGGCAGGATGCGGGTGGGTTCTGCCATGTCCTCAGCACTCCCAGGGAAGCATGCCTAGAAGCCAGCTCTCAACTAGCTGCATTCTTATGGCAGTGTGAAGGTAGCAGGATTCTGAGTCAGGAGATTCCAAGATTACCACTCTACTGCACCTGGAGATACCCTCCAGGTCTGCATTGTTAACTTGAGTCTCAGAAGCCTCTGGCAAACGTCTCTGGTGAAGACGTCCGAAACTCACTCTGCAGGCAGTGTGGAACTGTGAGGGACTGAGGGTGAGCTCAACTCTCAGAAGTAAGATGTTTTTGGACAAGGCGTTCAACTACCTACTCACGTATGGAACTTAGTATGTAGCACCAGTCTACCCCAGGAATTACTAGGAAATCGCTTGATTGAGCTTGGAGGCACTCGTCTTGTGTGCCGGGAGATTCCAGTTACCTCTCCCAACACTTGCGTCAAGCAGCGAGCCTAGGCATTTTGGAAGCGAAAGGTAGCGGCAGGCAGGATGTTGGGTTACAGGCCATAAGCTCAACTCTCAGAAGTGTGTATGCATGGGTGGCAGATGTCTGCTACCCACTCGGACATGGGAGTTGGAACCTAGCTACACTCCTATTGAAGAAGGACTTTGGAAATCGCTGTATTCAACTCAGATACACGGGAGTTCAGGCCCAATGCTTACACATGCTTTTCCCACAAACTATCCCAGCCACTAACAGTAGGAGGTTAGCAGGTAAGTCTACAGTCAGGCAGGATGCGGGAGGGTCCTGCCCTGTCCTCAGCTCTCACAGGGAAGCATGCCTTGAAGCCAGCTCTCAACTAGCTGCATTCTTATGACAGTGTGAAGGTAGCAGTATTCTGAGTAAGGAGGTTCCCAGATTACCACTCTACTGCACCTGGAGATACCCTCCAGGTCTGCATTGTTAACTTGCGTCTCAGAGGCCTCTGGCAAACGTCTCTGGTGAAGACGTGCGAAACTCACTCTGCAGGCAGTGTGGAACTGTGAGGGACTGAGGGTCAGCTCAACTCTCAGCAGTAAGATGTTTTTGGACAAGGCGTTCAAATACCTACTCACGTATGGAACTTAGTATGTAGCACCAGTCTACCCCAGGAATTACTGGGAAATCGCTGGATTGAGCTTGGAGGCACTAGTCTTGTTGCCGGGAGATTCCAGTTACCTCTCCCAACACTTCGGTGAAGCAGCGAGCCTAGGCATTTTGGAAGCGTAAGCTAGCTGCAGGCAGGAGGTAGGGATACAGGCCATAAGCTCAACTTTCAGAAGTGGGTATGCATGGGAGGCAGATGTCTGCTACCCACTCATACATGCGAGTGGGAACCTACTACACTCAGATGAAAAAAGACTTTGGAAATCGCTGTATTCAACTCAGATACACGTGGGTTCAGGCACAACGATTCCACATGCTTTTCTCACAACCTTTCCCTGCCACTAACATGAGGACGTTAGCAGCTCCTTCTACAGTCAAGCAGGATGCGGGAGGGTTGTGCCCTGTCCTTAGCTCTCACAGGGAAGCATGTCTTGAAGCCAGCGGTCAACTAGCTGCATACTTATGGCAGGGTCAAGGTAGCAGTATTCTGAGACAGGAGGTTCCCAGATTACCACTCTACTGCACCTGGAGATACCCTCCAGGTCTGCATTGTTAACTTGCGTCTCAGAAGCCTGTGGCAAACGTCTCTGGTGAAGACGTGCGAAACTCACTCTGCAGGCAGTGTGGAACTGTGAGGGACTGAGGGTGAGCTCAACTCTCAGAAGTAAGATGCTTTTGGACAAGGCGTTCAGCTACATTCTCACATATGGAACTTAGTATGTAGCACCTGTCTACCCCAGGAATTACTAGGCAATCGCTGGAATGAGCTTGGAGGCACTAGTCTTGTGTGCCGGGAGATTCCAATTACCTCTCCCAACACTTCCGTCAAACAGCGAGCCTAGGCCTTTTAGAAGTGAAAGGAACCAGCAGGCTGGATGGGGAGGTACAGGCCTTAAGCTCAACTCTCAGAAGTGTGTATGCAGGGGAGACAGATGTCTGCTACCCACTCTGACATGGGAGTTGGAAACTACCTACACTCTGATTGAAGAAGGCCATTGGAAATCGCTGTATTCAACTCAGATACACAGGAGATCAGGCCCAATGCTTACACATGCTTTTCCCGCAACCTCTCTCAGCCACTAACATTAGGATGTTAGCAGCTGCGCCAACAGTCAGGCAGGATGCGGGTGGGTTCTGCCATGTCCTCAGCACTCCCAGGGAAGCATGCCTAGAAGCCAGCTCTCAACTAGCTACATTCTTATGGCAGTGTGAAGGTAGCAGTATTCTGAGTCAGGAGGTTCCCAGATTACCACTCTACTGCACCTGGAGATACCCTCCAGGTCTGCATTGTTAACTTGCGTCTCAGAAGCCTGTGGCAAACGTCTCTGGTGAAGACCTGCGAAACTCACTCTGCAGGCAGTGTGGAACTGTGAGGGACTGAGGGTGAGCTCAACTCTCAGAAGTAAGATGCTTTTGGACAAGGCGTTCAGCTACCTTCTCACGTATGGAACTTAGTATGTAGCAGCAGTCTACCACACGAATTACTAGGCAATCGCTGGAATGAGCTTGGAGGCCCTAGTCTTGTGTGCCGGGAGATTCCAATTACCTCTCCCAACACTTCCGTCAAACAGCGAGCCTAGGCCTTTTAGAAGTGAAAGGAACCAGCAGGCTGGATGGGGAGGTACAGGCCTTAAGCTCAACTCTCAGAAGTGTGTATGCAGGGGAGACAGATGTCTGCTACCCACTCTGACATGGGAGTTGGAAACTAGCTACACTCTGATTGAAGAAGGCCATTGGAAATCGCTGTATTCAACTCAGATACACAGGAGTTCAGGCCCAATGCTTACACATGCTTTTCCCGCAACCTCTCTCAGCCACTAACATTAGGATGTTAGCAGCTGCGCCTACAGTCAGGCAGGATGCGGGTGGGTTCTGCCATGTCCTCAGCACTCCCAGGGAAGCATGCCTAGAAGCCAGCTCTCAACTAGCTGCATTCTTATGGCAGTGTGAAGGTAGCAGTATTCTGAGTCAGGAGGTTCCAAGATTACCACTCTACTGCACCTGGAGATACCCTCCAGGTCTGCATTGTTAACTTGCGTCTCAGAAGCCTGTGGCAAACGTCTCTGGTGAAGACCTGCGAAACTAACTCTGCAGGCAGTGTGGAACTGTGAGGGACTGAGGGTGAGCTCAACTCTCAGAAGTAAGATGCTTTTGGACAAGGCGTTCAGCTACCTTCTCACGTATGGAACTTAGTATGTAGCAGCAGTCTACCACACGAATTACTAGGCAATCGCTGGAATGAGCTTGGAGGCCCTAGTCTTGTGTGCCGGGAGATTCCAATTACCTCTCCCAACACTTCCGTCAAACAGTGAGCCTAGGCCTTTTAGAAGTGAAAGGAACCAGCAGGCTGGATGGGGAGGTACAGGCCTTAAGCTCAACTCTCAGAAGTGTGTATGCAGGGCAGACAGATGTCTGCTACCCACTCTGACATGGGAGTTGGAAACTAGCTACACTCTGATTGAAGAAGGCCATTGGAAATCGCTGTATTCAACTCAGATACACAGGAGTTCAGGCCCAATGCTTACACATGCTTTTCCCGCAACCTCTCTCAGCCACTAACATTAGGATGTTAGCAGCTGAGCCTACAGTCAGGCAGGATGCGGGTGGGTCCTGCCCTGTCCTCAGCACTCCCAGGGCAGCATGCCTAGAAGCCAGCTCTCAACTAGCTGCATTCTTATGGCAGTGTGAAGGTAGCAGTATTCTGAGTCAGGAGGTTCCCAGATTACCACTCTACTGCACCTGGAGATACCCTCCAGGTCTGCATTGTTAACTTGCGTCTCAGAAGCCTCTGGCAAACGTCTCTGGTGAAGACGTCCGAAACTCACTCTGCAGGCAGTGTGGAACTGTGAGGGACTGAGGGTGAGGTCAACTCTCAGAAGTAAGATGTTTTTGGACAAGGCGTTCAACTACCTACTCACCTATGGAACTTAGTATGTAGCACCAGTCTACCCCAGGAATTACTAGGAAATCGCTTGATTGAGCTTGGAGGCACTCGTCTTGTGTGCCGGGAGATTCCAGTTACCTCTCCCAACACTTGCGTCAAGCAGCGAGCCTAGGCATTTTGGAAGCGAAAGGTAGCGGCAGGCAGGATGTTGGGTTACAGGCCATAAGCTCAACTCTCAGAAGTGTGTATGCATGGGTGGCAGATGTCTGCTACCCACTCGGACATGGGAGTTGGAACCTAGCTACACTCCTATTGAAGAAGGACTTTGGAAATCGCTGTATTCAACTCAGATACACGGGAGTTCAGGCCCAATGCTTACACATGCTTTTCCCACAAACTATCCCAGCCACTAACAGAAGGAGGTTAGCAGGTAAGTCTACAGTCAGGCAGGATGCGGGAGGGTCCTGCCCTGTCCTCAGCTCTCACAGGGAAGCATGCCTTGAAGCCAGCTCTCAACTAGCTGCATTCTTATGACAGTGTGAAGGTAGCAGTATTCTGAGTAAGGAGGTTCCCAGGTTACCACTCTACTGCACCTGGAGATACCCTCCAGGTCTGCATTGTTAACTTGCGTCTCAGAAGCCTCTGGCAAACGTCTCTGGTGAAGACGTGCGAAACTCACTCTGCAGGCAGTTTGGAACTGTGAGGGACTGAGGGTGAGCTCAACTCTCAGCAGTAAGATGATTTTGGACAAGGCGTTCAGCTACCTTCTCACATATGGAACTTAGTATGTAGCACCAGTCTACCCCAGGAATTACTGGGAAATCGCTGGATTGAGCTTGGAGGCACTAGTCTTGTTGCCGGGAGATTCCAGTTACCTCTCCCAACACTTCAGTGAAGCAGCGAGCCTAGGCCTTTTGGAAGCGAACGCTAGCTGCAGGCAGGAGGTAGGGATACAGGCCATAAGCTCAACTCTCAGAAGTGTGTATGCATGGGAGGCAGATGTCTGCTACCCACTCGTACATGCGAGTGGGAACCTACTACACTCTGATGAAAAAGGACTTTGGAAATCGCTGTATTCAACTCAGATACACGTGGGTTCAGGCACAACGATTCCACATGCTTTTCTCACAACCTTTCCCTGCCACTAACATGAGGACGTTAGCAGCTCCTTCTACAGTCAAGCAGGATGCGGGAGGGTTGTGCCCTGTCCTTAGCTCTCACAGGGAAGCATGTCTTGAAGCCAGCGGTCAACTAGCTGCATACTTATGGCAGGGTCAAGGTAGCAGTATTCTGAGACAGGAGGTTCCCAGATTACCACTCTACTGCACCTGGAGATACCCTCCAGGTCTGCATTGTTAACTTGCGTCAGAGGCCTCTGGCAAACGTCTCTGGTGAAGACGTGCGAAACTCACTCTGCAGGCAGTGTGGAACTGTGAGGGACTGAGGGTGAGCTCAACTCTCAGCAGTAAGATGATTTTGGACAAGGCGTTCAGCTACCTTCTCATATATGGAACTTAGTATGTAGCACCAGTCTACCCCAGGAATTACTGGGAAATCGCTGGATTGAGCTTGGAGGCACTAGTCTTGTTGCCGGGAGATTCCAGTTACCTCTCCCAACACTTCGGTGAAGCAGCGAGCCTAGGCCTTTTGGAAGCGAAAGCTAGCTGCAGGCAGGAGGTAGGGATACAGGCCATTAGCTCAACTCTCAGAAGTTTGTATGCATGGGAGGCAGATGTCTGCTACCCACTCGTACATGCGAGTGGGAACCTACTACACTCTGATGAAAAAGGACTTTGGAAATCGCTGTATTCAACTCAGATAAACGTGGGTTCAGGCACAACGATTCCACATGCTTTTCTCACAACCTTTCCCTGCCACTAACATGAGGACGTTAGCAGCTCCTTCTACAGTCAAGCAGGATGCGGGAGGGTTGTGCCCTGTCCTTAGCTCTAACAGGGAAGCATACCTTGAAGCCAGCTGTCAACTAGCTGCATACTTATGGCAGGGTGAAGGTAGCAGTATTCTGAGACAGGAGGTTCCCAGATTACCACTCTACTGCACCTGGAGATACCCTCCAGGTCTGCATTGTTAACTTGCGTCTCAGAAGCCTCTGGCAAACGTCTCTGGTGAAGACGTCCGAAACTCACTCTGCAGGCAGTGTGGAACTGTGAGGGACTGAGGGTGAGCTCAACTCTCAGAAGTAAGATGTTTTTGGACAAGGCGTTCAACTACCTACTCACGTATGGAACTTAGTATGTAGCACCAGTCTACCCCAGGAATTACTAGGAAATCGCTGGATTGAGCTTGGAGGCACTCGTCTTGTGTGCCGGGAGATTCCAATTACCTCTCCCAACACTTGCGTCAAGCAGCGAGCCTAGGCCTTTTGGAAGCGAAAGGTAGCGGCAGGCACGATGTAGGGTTACAGGCCATAAGCTCAACTCTCAGAAGTGTGTATGCATGGGAGGCAGATGTCTGCTACCCACTCGGACATGGGAGTTGGAACCTAGCTACACTCCTATTGAAGAAGGATGTTGGAAATCGCTGTATTCAACTCAGATACACGGGAGTTCAGACCCAATGCTTACACATGCTTTTCCCACAACGTATCCCAGCCACTAACATAAGGAGGTTAGCAGGTACGTCTACAGTCAGGCAGGATGCGGGAGGGTTCTGCCCTGTCCTCAGCTCTCACAGGGAAGCATGCCTAGAAACCAGCTCTCAACTAGCTGCATTCTTATGACAGTGTGAAGGTAGCAGTATTCTGAGTAAGGAGGTTCCCAGATTACCACTCTACTGCACCTGGAGATACCCTCCAGGTCTGCATTGTTAACTTGCGTCTCAGAAGCCTGTGGCAAACGTCTCTGGTGAAGACCTGCGAAACTCACTCTGCAGGCAGTGTGGAACTGTGAGGGACTGAGGGTGAGCTCAACTCTCAGAAGTAAGATGCTTTTGGACAAAGCGTTCAGCTACATTCTCACGTATGGAACTTAGTATGTAGCACCTGTCTACCCCAGGAATTACTAGGCAATCGCTGGAATGAGCTTGGAGGCCCTAGTCTTGTGTGCCGGGAGATTCCAATTACCTCTCCCAACACTTCCGTCAAACAGCGAGCCTAGGCCTTTTAGAAGTGAAAGGAACCAGCAGGCTGGATGGGGAGGTACAGGCCTTAAGCTCAACTCTCAGAAGTGTGTATGCAGGGGAGACAGATGTCTGCTACCCACTCTGACATGGGAGTTGGAAACTAGCTACACTCTGATTGAAGAAGGCCATTGGAAATCGCTGTATTCAACTCAGATACACAGGAGTTCAGGCCCAATGCTTACACATGCTTTTCCCGCAACCTCTCTCAGCCACTAACATTAGGATGTTAACAGCTGCGCCTACAGTCAGGCAGGATGCGGGTGGGTTCTGCCCTGTCCTCAGCACTCCCAGGGAAGCATGCCTAGAAGCCAGCTCTCAAGTAGCTGCATTCTTATGGCAGTGTGAAGGTAGCAGTATTCTGAGTCAGGAGGTTCCCAGATTACCACTCTACTGCACCTGGAGATACCCTCCAGGTCTGCATTGTTAACTTGCGTCTCAGAAGCCTCTGGCAAACGTCTCTGGTGAAGACGTCCGAAACTCACTCTGCAGGCAGTGTGGAACTGTGAGGGACTGAGGGTGAGCTCAACTCTCAGAAGTAAGATCTTTTTGGACAAGGCGTTCAACTACCTACTCACGTATGGACCTTAGTATGTAGCACCAGTCTACCCCAGGAATTACTAGGAAATCGCTTGATTGAGCTTGGAGGCACTCGTCTTGTGTGCCGGGAGATTCCAGTTACCTCTCCCAACACTTGCGTCAAGCAGCGAGCCTAGGCATTTTGGAAGCGAAATGTAGCGGCAGGCAGGATGTTGGGTTACAGGCCATAAGCTCAACTCTCAGAAGTGTGTATGCATGGGTGGCAGATGTCTGCTACCCACTCGGACATGGGAGTTGGAACCTAGCTACACTCCTATTGAAGAAGGACTTTGGAAATCGCTGTATTCAACTCAGATACACGGGAGTTCAGGCCCAATGCTTACACATGCTTTTCCCACAAACTATCCCAGCCACTAACAGAAGGAGGTTAGCAGGTACGTCTACAGTCAGGCAGGATGCGGGAGGGTCCTGCCCTGTCCTCAGCTCTCACAGGGAAGCATGCCTTGAAGCCAGCTCTCAACTAGCTGCATTCTTATGACAGTGTGAAGGTAGCAGTATTCTGAGTAAGGAGGTTCCCAGATTACCACTCTACTGCACCTGGAGATACCCTCCAGGTCTGCATTGTTAACTTGCGTCTCAGAGGCCTCTGGGAAACGTCTCTGGTGAAGACGTGCGAAACTCACTCTGCAGGCAGTGTGGAACTGTGAGGGACTGAGGGTCAGCTCAACTCTCAGCAGTAAGATCATTTTGGACAAGGCGTTCAGCTACCTTCTCACATATGGAACTTAGTATGTAGCACCAGTCTACCCCAGGAATTACTGGGAAATCGCTGGATTGAGCTTGGAGGCACTAGTCTTGTTGCCGGGAGATTCCAGTTACCTCTCCCAACACTTCGGTGAAGCAGCGAGCCTAGGCCTTTTGGAAGCGAAAGCTAGCTGCAGGCAGGAGGTAGGGATACAGGCCATAAGCTCAACTCTCAGAAGTGTGTATGCATGGGAGGCAGATGTCTGCTACCCACTCGTACATGCGAGTGGGAACCTACTACACTCTGATGAAAAAGGCCATTGGAAATCGCTGTATTCAACTCAGATACACGTGGGTTCAGGCACAACGATTCCACATGCTTTTCTCACAACCTTTCCCTGCCACTAACATGAGGACGTTAGCAGCTCCTTCTACAGTCAAGCAGGATGCGGGAGGGTTGTGCCCTGTCCTTAGCTCTCACAGGGAAGCATGTCTTGAAGCCAGCGGTCAACTAGCTGCATACTTATGGCAGGGTCAAGGTAGCAGTATTCTGAGACAGGAGGTTCCCAGATTACCACTCTACTGCACCTGGAGATACCCTCCAGGTCTGCATTGTTAACTTGCGTCTCAGAGGCCTCTGGCAAACGTCTCTGGTGAAGACGTGCGAAACTCACTCTGCAGGCAGTGTGGAACTGTGAGGGACTGAGGGTCAGCTCAACTCTCAGCAGTAAGATGTTTTTGGACAAGGCGTTCAAATACCTACTCACGTATGGAACTTAGTATGTAGCACCAGTCTACCCCAGGAATTACTAGGCAATCGCTTGATTGAGCTTGGAGGCACTCGTCTTGTGTGCCGGGAGATTCCAATTACCTCTCCCAACACTTGCGTCAAGCAGCGAGCCTAGGCCTTTTGGAAGCGAAAGGTAGCGGCAGGCACGATGTAGGGTTACAGGCCATAAGCTCAACTCTCAGAAGTGTGTATGCATGGGAGGCAGATGTCTGCTACCCACTCGGACATGGGAGTTGGAACCCAGCTACACTCCTATTGAAGAAGGATATTGGAAATCGCTGTATTCAACTCAGATACTCGGGAGTTCAGGCCCAATGCTTACACATGCTTTTCCCACAACCTATCCCAGCCACTAACAGAAGGAGGTTAGCAGGTACGTCTACAGTCAGGCAGGATGCGGGAGGGTTCTGCCCTGTCCTCAGCTCTCACAGGGAAGCATGCCTAGAAGCCAGCTCTCAACTAGCTGCATTCTTATGACAGTGTGAAGGTAGCAGTATTCTGAGTAAGGCGGTTCAGAGATTACCACTCTACTGCACCTGGAGATACCCTCCAGGTCTGCATTGTTAACTTGCGTCTCAGAAGCCTGTGGCAAACGTCTCTGGTGAAGACCTGCGAAACTCACTCTGCAGGCAGTGTGGAACTGTGAGGGACTGAGGGTGAGCTCAACTCTCAGAAGTAAGATGCTTTTGGACAAGGCGTTCAGCTACATTCTCACGTATGGAACTTAGTATGTAGCACCTGTCTACCCCAGGAATTACTAGGCTATCGCTGGAATGAGCTTGGAGGCACTAGTCTTGTGTGCCGGGAGATTCCAATTACCTCTCCCAACACTTCCGTCAAACAGCGAGCCTAGGCCTTTTAGAAGTGAAAGGAACCAGCAGGCTGGATGGGGAGGTACAGGCCTTAAGCTCAACTCTCAGAAGTGTGTATGCAGGGGAGACAGATGTCTGCTACCCACTCTGACATGGGAGTTGGAAACTACCTACACTCTGATTGAAGAAGGCCATTGGAAATCGCTGTATTCAACTCAGATACACAGGAGTTCAGGCCCAATGCTTACACATGCTTTTCCCGCAACCTCTCTCAGCCACTAACATTAGGATGTTAGCAGCTGCGCCTACAGTCAGGCAGGATGCGGGTGGGTTCTGCCATGTCCTCAGCACTCCCAGGGAAGCATGCCTAGAAGCCAGCTCTCAACTAGCTGCATTCTTATGGCAGTGTGAAGGTAGCAGTATTCTGAGTCAGGAGGTTCCAAGATTACCACTCTACTGCACCTGGAGATACCCTCCAGGTCTGCATTGTTAACTTGCGTCTCAGAAGCCTGTGGCAAACGTCTCTGGTGAAGACCTGCGAAACTCACTCTGCAGGCAGTGTGGAACTGTGAGGGACTGAGGGTGAGCTCAACTCTCAGAAGTAAGATGCTTTTCGACAAGGCGTTCAGCTACCTTCTCACGTATGGAACTTAGTATGTAGCAGCAGTCTACCACACGAATTACTAAGCAATCGCTGGAATGAGCTTGGAGGCCCTAGTATTGTGTGCCGGGAGATTCCAATTACCTTTCCCAACACTTCCGTCAAACAGCGAGCCTAGGCCTTTTAGAAGTGAAAGGAACCAGCAGGCTGGATGGGGAGGTACAGGCCTTAAGCTCAACTCTCAGAAGTGTGTATGCAGGGGAGACAGATGTCTGCTAGCCACTCTGACATGGGAGTTGGAAACTAGCTACACTCTGATTGAAGAAGGCCATTGGAAATCGCTGTATTCAACTCAGATACACAGGAGTTCAGGCCCAATGCTTACACATGCTTTTCCCGCAACCTCTCTCAGCCACTAACATTAGGATGTTAGCAGCTGCGCCTACAGTCAGGCAGGATGCGGGTGGGTTCTGCCCTGTCCTCAGCACTCCAGGGAAGCATGCCTAGAAGCCAGCTCTCAACTAGCTGCATACTTATGGCAGGGTCAAGGTAGCAGTATTCTGAGACAGGAGGTTCCCAGATTACCACTCTACTGCACCTGGAGATACCCTCCAGGTCTGCATTGTTAACTTGCGTCTCAGAGGCCTCTGGCAAACGTCTCTGGTGAAGACGTGCGAAACTCACTCTGCAGGCAGTGTGGAACTGTGAGGGACTGAGGGTCAGCTCAACTCTCAGCAGTAAGATGTTTTTGGACAAGGCGTTCAAATACCTACTCACGTATGGAACTTAGTATGTAGCACCAGTCTACCCAGGGAATTACTAGGCAATCGCTTGATTGAGCTTGGAGGCACTCGTCTTGTGTGCCGGGAGATTCCAATTACCTCTCCCAACACTTGCGTCAAGCAGCGAGCCTAGGCCTTTTGGAAGCGAAAGGTAGCGGCAGGCACGATGTAGGGTTACAGGCCATAAGCTCAACTCTCAGAAGTGTGTATGCATGGGAGGCAGATGTCTGCTACCCACTCGGACATGGGAGTTGGAACCTAGCTACACTCCTATTGAAGAAGGATGTTGGAAATCGCTGTATTCAACTCAGATACTCGGGAGTTCAGGCCCAATGCTTACACATGCTTTTCCCACAACCTATCCCAGCCACTAACAGAAGGAGGTTAGCAGGTACGTCTACAGTCAGGCAGGATGCGGGAGGGTTCTGCCCTGTCCTCAGCTCTCACAGGGAAGCATGCCTAGAAGCCAGCTCTCAACTAGCTGCATTCTTATGACAGTGTGAAGGTAGCAGTATTCTGAGTAAGGCGGTTCCGAGATTACCACTCTACTGCACCTGGAGATACCCTCCAGCTCTGCATTGTTAACTTGCGTCTCAGAAGCCTGTGGCAAACGTCTCTGGTGAAGACCTGCGAAACTCACTCTGCAGGCAGTGTGGAACTGTGAGGGACTGAGGGTCAGCTCAACTCTCAGCAGTAAGATGCTTTTGGACAAGGCGTTCAGCTACCTTCTCAGGTATGGAACTTAGTATGTAGCACCTGTCTACCCCAGGAATTACTAGGCTATCGCTGGAATGAGCTTGGAGGCACTAGTCTTGTGTGCCGGGAGATTCCAATTACCTCTCCCAACACTTCCGTCAAACAGCGAGACTAGGCCTTTTAGAAGTGAAAGAACCAGCAGGCTGGATGGGGAGGTACAGGCCTTAAGCTCAACTCTCAGAAGTGTGTATGCAGGGGAGACAGATGTCTGCTACCCACTCTGACATGGGAGTTGGAAACTACCTACACTCTGATTGAAGAAGGCCATTGGAAATCGCTGTATTCAACTCAGATACACAGGAGTTCAGGCCCAATGCTTACACATGCTTTTCCCGCAACATCTCTCAGCCACTAACATTAGGATGTTAGCAGCTGCGCCTACAGTCAGGCAGGATGCGGGTGGGTTCTGCCATGTCCTCAGCACTCCCAGGGAAGCATGCCTAGAAGCCAGCTCTCAACTAGCTGCATTCTTATGGCAGTGTGAAGGTAGCAGTATTCTGAGTCAGAAGGTTCCAAGATTACCACTCTACTGCACCTGGAGATACCCTCCAGGTCTGCATTGTTAACTTGCGTCTCAGAAGCCTGTGGCAAACGTCTCTGGTGAAGACCTGCGAAACTCACTCTGCAGGCAGTGTGGAACTGTGAGGGACTGAGGGTGAGCTCAACTCTCAGAAGTAAGATGCTTTTGGACAAGGCGTTCAGCTACCTTCTCACGTATGGAACTTAGTATGTAGCACCAGTCTACCACACGAATTACTAGGCAATCGCTGGAATGAGCTTGGAGGCCCTAGTCTTGTGTGCCGGGAGATTCCAATTACCTCTCCCAACACTTCCGTCAAACAGCGAGCCTAGGCCTTTTAGAAGTGAAAGGAACCAGCAGGCTGGATGGGGAGGTACAGGCCTTAAGCTCAACTCTCAGAAGTGTGTATGCAGGGGAGACAGATGTCTGCTACCCACTCTGACATGGGAGTTGGAAACTACCTACACTCTGATTGAAGAAGGCCATTGGAAATCGCTGTATTCAACTCAGATACACAGGAGTTCAGGCCCAATGCTTACACATGCTTTTCCCGCAACCTCTCTCAGCCACTAACATTAGGATGTTAGCAGCTGCGCCTACAGTCAGGCAGGATGCGGGTGGGTTCTGCCCTGTCCTCAGCACTCCCAGGGAAGCATGCCTAGAAGCCAGCTCTCAACTAGCTGCATTCTTATGGCAGTGTGAAGGTAGCAGTATTCTGAGTAAGGAGGTTCCCAGATTACCACTCTACTGCACCTGGAGATACCCTCCAGGTCTGCATTGTTAACTTGCGTCTCAGAAGCCTCTGGCAAACGTCTCTGTTGAAGACGTCCAAAACTCACTCTGCAGGCAGTGTGGAACTGTGAGGGACTGAGGGTGAGCTCAACTCTCAGAAGTAAGATGTTTTTGGACAAGGCGTTCAACTACCTACTCACGTATGGAACTTAGTATGTAGCACCAGTCTACCCCAGGAATTACTAGGAAATCGCTTGATTGAGCTTGGAGGCACTCGTCTTGTGTCCCGGGAGATTCCAGTTACCTCTCCCAACACTTGCGTCAAGCAGCGAGCCTAGGCCTTTTAGAAGCGAAATGTAGCGGCAGGCAGGATGTTGGGTTACAGGCCATAAGCTCAACTCTCAGAAGTGTGTATGCATGGGAGGCAGATGTCTGCTACCCACTCGGACATGGGAGTTGGAACCTAGCTACACTCCTATTGAAGAAGGACTTTGGAAATCGCTGTATTCAACTCAGATACACGGGAGTTCAGGCCCAATGCTTACACATGCTTTTCCCACAAACTATCCCAGCCACTAACAGAAGGAGGTTAGCAGGTAAGTCTACAGTCAGGCAGGATGCGGGAGGGTCCTGCCCTGTCCTCAGCTCTCACAGGGAAGCATGCCTTGAAGCCAGCTCTCAACTAGCTGCATTCTTATGACAGTGTGAAGGTAGCAGTATTCTGAGTAAGGAGGTTCCCAGATTACCACTCTACTGCACCTGGAGATACCCTCCAGGTCTGCATTGTTAACTTTCGTCTCAGAGGCCTCTGGCAAACGTCTCTGGTGAAGACGTGCGAAACTCACTCTGCAGGCAGTGTGGAACTGTGAGGGACTGAGGGTCAGCTCAACTCTCAGCAGTAAGATGTTTTTGGACAAGGCGTTCAAATACCTACTCACGTATGGAACTTAGTATGTAGCACCAGTCTACCCCAGGAATTACTGGGAAATCGCTGGATTGAGCTTGGGGCACTAGTCTTGTTGCCGGGAGATTCCAGTTACCTCTCCCAACACTTCGGTGAAGCAGCGAGCCTAGGCCTTTTGGAAGCGAAAGCTAGCTGCAGGCAGGAGGTAGGGATACAGGCCATAAGCTCAACTCTCAGAAGTGTGTATGCATGGGAGGCAGATGTCTGCTACCCACTCGTACATGCGAGTGGGAACCTACTACACTCTGATGAAAAAGGACTTTGGAAATCGCTGTATTCAACTCAGATACACGTGGGTTCAGGCACAACGATTCCACATGCTTTTCTCACAACCTTACCCTGCCACTAACATGAGGACGTTAGCAGCTCCTTCTACAGTCAAGCAGGATGCGGGAGGGTTGTGCCCTGTCCTTAGCTCTCACAGGGAAGCATGTCTTGAAGCCAGCGGTCAACTAGCTGCATACTTATGGCAGGGTCAAGGTAGCAGTATTCTGAGACAGGAGGTTCCCAGATTACCACTCTACTGCACCTGGAGATACCCTCCAGGTCTGCATTGTTAACTTGCGTCTCAGAAGCCTCTGGCAAACGTCTCTGGTGAAGACGTCCGAAACTCACTCTGCAGGCAGTGTTGAACTGTGAGGGACTGAGGGTGAGCTCAACTCTCAGAAGTAAGATGATTTTGGACAAGGCGTTCAACTAGCTACTCACGTATGGAACTTAGTATGTAGCACCAGTCTACCCCAGGAATTACTAGGAAATCGCTTGATTGAGCTTGGAGTCACTCGTCTTGAGTGCCCCGAGATTCCAATTACCTCTCCCAACACTTGCGTCAAGCAGCGAGCCTAGGCCTTTTGGAAGCGAAAAGTAGCAGCAGGCACGATGTAGGGTTACAGGCCATAAGCTCAACTCTCAGAAGTGTGTATGCATGGGAGGCAGATGTCCGCTACCCACTCGGACATGGGAGTTGGAACCTAGCTACACTCCTATTGAAGAAGGATGTTGGAAATCGCTGTATTCAACTCAGATACACGGGAGTTCAGACCCAATGCTTACACATGCTTTTCCCACAACGTATCCCAGCCACTAACATAAGGAGGTTAGCAGGTACGTCTACAGTCAGGCAGGATGCGGGAGGGTTCTGCCCTGTCCTCAGCTCTCACAGGGAAGCATGCCTAGAAGCCAGCTCTCAACTAGCTGCATTCTTATGACAGTGTGAAGGTAGCAGTATTCTGAGTAAGGCGGTTCCGAGATTACCACTCTACTGCACCTGGAGATACCCTCCAGGTCTGCATTGTTAACTTGCGTCTCAGAAGCCTGTGGCAAACGTCTCTGGTGAAGACCTGCGAAACTCACTCTGCAGGCAGTGTGGAACTGTGAGGGACTGAGGGTGAGCTCAACTATCAGAAGTAAGATGCTTTTGGACAAGGCGTTCAGCTACATTCTCACGTATGGAACTTAGTATGTAGCACCTGTCTACCCCAGGAATTACTAGGCAATCGCTGGAATGAGCTTGGAGGCCCTATTCTAGTGTGCCGGGAGATTCCAATTACCTCTCCCAACACTTCCGTCAAACAGCGAGCCTAGGCCTTTTAGAAGTGAAAGGAACCAGCAGGCTGGATGGGGAGGTACAGGCCTTAAGCTCAACTCTCAGAAGTGTGTATGCAGGGGAGACAGATGTCTGCTACCCACTCTGACATGGGAGTTGGAAACTACCTACACTCTGATTGAAGAAGGCCATTGGAAATCGCTGTATTCAACTCAGATACACAGGAGTTCAGGCCCAATGCTTACACATGCTTTTCCAGCAACCTCTCTCAGCCACTAACATTAGGATGTTAGCAGCTGCGCCTACAGTCAGGCAGGATGCGGGTGGGTTCTGCCCTGTCCTCAGCACTCCCAGGGAAGCATGCCTAGAAGCCAGCTCTCAACTAGCTGCATTCTTATGGCAGTGTGAAGGTAGCAGTATTCTGAGTAAGGAGGTTCCCAGATTACCACTCTACTGCACCTGGAGATACCCTCCAGGTCTGCATTGTTAACTTGCGTCTCAGAAGCCTCTGGCAAACGTCTCTGGTGAAGACGTGCGAAACTCACTCTGCAGGCAGTGTGGAACTGTGAGGGACTGAGGGTGAGCTCAACTCTCAGAAGTAAGATGTTTTTGGACAAGGCGTTCAACTACCTACTCACGTATGGAACTTAGTATGTAGCACCAGTCTACCCCAGGAATTACTAGGAAATCGCTTGATTGAGCTTGGAGGCACTCGTCTTGTGTGCCGGGAGATTCCAGTTACCTCTCCCAACACTTGCGTCAAGCAGCGAGCCTAGGCATTTTGGAAGCGAAAGGTAGCGGCAGGCAGGATGTTGGGTTACAGGCCATAATCTCAACTCTCAGAAGTGTGTATGCATGGGTGGCAGATGTCTGCTACCCACTCGGACATGGGAGTTGGAACCTAGCTACACTCCTATTGAAGAAGGACTTTGGAAATCGCTCTATTCAACTCAGATACACGGGAGTTCAGGCCCAATGCTTACACATGCTTTTCCCACAAACTATCCCAGCCACTAACAGAAGGAGGATAGCAGGTAAGTCTACAGTCAGGCAGGATGCGGGAGGGTCCTGCCCTGTCCTCAGCTCTCACAGGGAAGCATGCCTTGAAGCCAGCTCTCAACTAGCTGCATTCTTATGACAGTGTGAAGGTAGCAGTATTCTGAGTAAGGAGGTTCCCAGATTACCACTCTACTGCACCTGGAGATACCCTCCAGGTCTGCATTGTTAACTTGCGTCTCAGAAGCCTCTGGCAAACGTCTCTGGTGAAGACGTGCGAAACTCACTCTGCAGGCAGTGTGGAACTGTGAGGGACTGAGGGTGAGCTCAACTCTCAGTAGTAAGATGATTTTCGACAAGGCGTTCAGCTACCTTCTCACATATGGAACTTAGTATGTAGCACCAGTCTACCCCAGGAATTACTGGGAAATCGCTGGATTGAGCTTGGAGGCACTAGTCTTGTTGCCGGGAGATTCCAGTTACCTCTCCCAACACTTCGGTGAAGCAGCGAGCCTAGGCCTTTTGGAAGCGAAAGCTAGCTGCAGGCAGGAGGTAGGCATACAGGCCATAAGCTCAACTCTCAGAAGTGTGTATGCATGGGAGGCAGATGTCTGCTACCCACTCATACATGCGAGAAGGAACCTACTACACTCTGATGAAAAAGGACTTTGGAAATCGCTGTATTCAACTCAGATACACGTGGGTTCAGGCACAACGATTCCACATGCTTTTCTCACAACCTTTCCCTGCCACTAACATGAGGACGTTAGCAGCTCCTTCTACAGTCAAGCAGGATGCGGGAGGGTTGTGCCCTGTCCTTAGCTCTCACAGGGAAGCATGTCTTGAAGCCAGCGGTCAACTAGCTGCATACTTATGGCAGGGTAAAGGTAGCAGTATTCTGAGACAGGAGGTTCCCAGATTACCACTCTACTGCACCTGGAGATACCCTCCAGGTCTGCATTGTTAACTTGCGTCTCAGAAGCCTGTGGCAAACGTCTCTGGTGAAGACCTGCGAAACTCACTCTGCAGGCAGTGTGGAACTGTGAGGGACTGAGGGTAGGTCAA
Source organism: Canis lupus baileyi (assembly GCF_048164855.1). Classification (NCBI taxonomy): domain Eukaryota; kingdom Metazoa; phylum Chordata; class Mammalia; order Carnivora; family Canidae; genus Canis; species Canis lupus. Next base: position 2,110,334 of record NC_132864.1, on the reverse strand, counting down.
CTCTCAGAAGTAAGATGCTTTTGGACAAGCGTTCAGCTACATTCTCACGTATGGAACTTAGTATGTAGCACCTGTCTACCCCAGGAATTACTAGGCAATCGCTGGAATGAGCTTGGAGGCACTAGTCTTGTGTGCCGGGAGATTCCAATTACCTCTCCCAACACTTCCGTCAAACAGCGAGCCTAGGCCTTTTAGAAGTGAAAGGAACCAGCAGGCTGGATGGGGAGGTACAGGCCTTAAGCTCAACTCTCAGAAGTGTGTATGCAGGGGAGACAGATGTCTGCTACCCACTCTGACATGGGAGTTGGAAACTACCTACACTCTGATTGAAGAAGGCCATTGGAAATCGCTGTATTCAACTCAGATACACAGGAGTTCAGGCCCAATGCTTACACATGCTTTTCCCGCAACCTCTCTCAGCCACTAACATTAGGATGTTAGCAGCTGCGCCTACAGTCAGGCAGGATGCGGGTGGGTTCTGCCCTGTCCTCAGCACTCCCAGGGAAGCATGCCTAGAAGCCAGCTCTCAACTAGCTGCATTCTTATGGCAGTGTGAAGGTAGCAGTATTCTGAGTCAGGAGGTTCCAAGATTACCACTCTACTGCACCTGGAGATACCCTCCAGGTCTGCTTTGTTAACTTGCGTCTCAGAAGCCTGTGGCAAACGTCTCTGGTGAAGACCTGCGAAACTCACTCTGCAGGCAGTGTGGAACTGTGAGGGACTGAGGGTGAGCTCAACTCTCAGAAGTAAGATGCTTTTGGACAAGGCGTTCAGCTACCTTCTCACGTATGGAACTTAGTATGTAGCAGCAGTCTACCACACGAATTACTAGGCAATCGCTGGAATGAGCTTGGAGGCCCTAGTCTTGTGTGCCGGGAGATTCCAATTACCTCTCCCAACACTTCCGTCAAACAGCGAGCCTAGGCCTTTTAGAAGTGAAAGGAACCAGCAGGCTGGATGGGGAGGTACAGGCCTTAAGCTCAACTCTCAGAAGTGTGTATGCAGGGCAGACAGATGTCTGCTACCCACTCTGACATGGGAGTTGGAAACTAGCTACACTCTGATTGAAGAAGGCCATTGGAAATCGCTGTATTCAACTCAGATACACAGGAGTTCAGGCCCAATGCTTACACATGCTTTTCCCGCAACCTCTCTCAGCCACTAACATTAGGATGTTAGCAGCTGAGCCTACAGTCAGGCAGGATGCGGGTGGGTCCTGCCCTGTCCTCAGCACTCCCAGGGCAGCATGCCTAGAAGCCAGCTCTCAACTAGCTGCATTCTTATGGCAGTGTGAAGGTAGCAGTATTCTGAGTCAGGAGGTTCCCAGATTACCACTCTACTGCACCTGGAGATACCCTCCAGGTCTGCATTGTTAACTTGCGTCTCAGAAGCCTCTGGCAAACGTCTCTGGTGAAGACGTCCGAAACTCACTCTGCAGGCAGTGTGGAACTGTGAGGGACTGAGGGTGAGGTCAACTCTCAGAAGTAAGATGTTTTTGGACAAGGCGTTCAACTACCTACTCACCTATGGAACTTAGTATGTAGCACCAGTCTACCCCAGGAATTACTAGGAAATCGCTTGATTGAGCTTGGAGGCACTCGTCTTGTGTGCCGGGAGATTCCAGTTACCTCTCCCAACACTTGCGTCAAGCAGCGAGCCTAGGCATTTTGGAAGCGAAAGGTAGCGGCAGGCAGGATGTTGGGTTACAGGCCATAAGCTCAACTCTCAGAAGTGTGTATGCATGGGTGGCAGATGTCTGCTACCCACTCGGACATGGGAGTTGGAACCTAGCTACACTCCTATTGAAGAAGGACTTTGGAAATCGCTGTATTCAACTCAGATACACGGGAGTTCAGGCCCAATGCTTACACATGCTTTTCCCACAAACTATCCCAGCCACTAACAGAAGGAGGTTAGCAGGTAAGTCTACAGTCAGGCAGGATGCGGGAGGGTCCTGCCCTGTCCTCAGCTCTCACAGGGAAGCATGCCTTGAAGCCAGCTCTCAACTAGCTGCATTCTTATGACAGTGTGAAGGTAGCAGTATTCTGAGTAAGGAGGTTCCCAGGTTACCACTCTACTGCACCTGGAGATACCCTCCAGGTCTGCATTGTTAACTTGCGTCTCAGAAGCCTCTGGCAAACGTCTCTGGTGAAGACGTGCGAAACTCACTCTGCAGGCAGTTTGGAACTGTGAGGGACTGAGGGTGAGCTCAACTCTCAGCAGTAAGATGATTTTGGACAAGGCGTTCAGCTACCTTCTCACATATGGAACTTAGTATGTAGCACCAGTCTACCCCAGGAATTACTGGGAAATCGCTGGATTGAGCTTGGAGGCACTAGTCTTGTTGCCGGGAGATTCCAGTTACCTCTCCCAACACTTCAGTGAAGCAGCGAGCCTAGGCCTTTTGGAAGCGAACGCTAGCTGCAGGCAGGAGGTAGGGATACAGGCCATAAGCTCAACTCTCAGAAGTGTGTATGCATGGGAGGCAGATGTCTGCTACCCACTCGTACATGCGAGTGGGAACCTACTACACTCTGATGAAAAAGGACTTTGGAAATCGCTGTATTCAACTCAGATACACGTGGGTTCAGGCACAACGATTCCACATGCTTTTCTCACAACCTTTCCCTGCCACTAACATGAGGACGTTAGCAGCTCCTTCTACAGTCAAGCAGGATGCGGGAGGGTTGTGCCCTGTCCTTAGCTCTCACAGGGAAGCATGTCTTGAAGCCAGCGGTCAACTAGCTGCATACTTATGGCAGGGTCAAGGTAGCAGTATTCTGAGACAGGAGGTTCCCAGATTACCACTCTACTGCACCTGGAGATACCCTCCAGGTCTGCATTGTTAACTTGCGTCTCAGAGGCCTCTGGCAAACGTCTCTGGTGAAGACGTGCGAAACTCACTCTGCAGGCAGTGTGGAACTGTGAGGGACTGAGGGTGAGCTCAACTCTCAGCAGTAAGATGATTTTGGACAAGGCGTTCAGCTACCTTCTCATATATGGAACTTAGTATGTAGCACCAGTCTACCCCAGGAATTACTGGGAAATCGCTGGATTGAGCTTGGAGGCACTAGTCTTGTTGCCGGGAGATTCCAGTTACCTCTCCCAACACTTCGGTGAAGCAGCGAGCCTAGGCCTTTTGGAAGCGAAAGCTAGCTGCAGGCAGGAGGTAGGGATACAGGCCATTAGCTCAACTCTCAGAAGTTTGTATGCATGGGAGGCAGATGTCTGCTACCCACTCGTACATGCGAGTGGGAACCTACTACACTCTGATGAAAAAGGACTTTGGAAATCGCTGTATTCAACTCAGATAAACGTGGGTTCAGGCACAACGATTCCACATGCTTTTCTCACAACATTTCCCTGCCACTAACATGAGGACGTTAGCAGCTCCTTCTACAGTCAAGCAGGATGCGGGAGGGTTGTGCCCTGTCCTTAGCTCTCACAGGGAAGCATACCTTGAAGCCAGCTGTCAACTAGCTGCATACTTATGGCAGGGTGAAGGTAGCAGTATTCTGAGACAGGAGGTTCCCAGATTACCACTCTACTGCACCTGGAGATACCCTCCAGGTCTGCATTGTTAACTTGCGTCTCAGAAGCCTCTGGCAAACGTCTCTGGTGAAGACGTCCGAAACTCACTCTGCAGGCAGTGTGGAACTGTGAGGGACTGAGGGTGAGCTCAACTCTCAGAAGTAAGATGTTTTTGGACAAGGCGTTCAACTACCTACTCACGTATGGAACTTAGTATGTAGCACCAGTCTACCCCAGGAATTACTAGGAAATCGCTGGATTGAGCTTGGAGGCACTCGTCTTGTGTGCCGGGAGATTCCAATTACCTCTCCCAACACTTGCGTCAAGCAGCGAGCCTAGGCCTTTTGGAAGCGAAAGGTAGCGGCAGGCACGATGTAGGGTTACAGGCCATAAGCTCAACTCTCAGAAGTGTGTATGCATGGGAGGCAGATGTCTGCTACCCACTCGGACATGGGAGTTGGAACCTAGCTACACTCCTATTGAAGAAGGATGTTGGAAATCGCTGTATTCAACTCAGATACACGGGAGTTCAGACCCAATGCTTACACATGCTTTTCCCACAACGTATCCCAGCCACTAACATAAGGAGGTTAGCAGGTACGTCTACAGTCAGGCAGGATGCGGGAGGGTTCTGCCCTGTCCTCAGCTCTCACAGGGAAGCATGCCTAGAAACCAGCTCTCAACTAGCTGCATTCTTATGACAGTGTGAAGGTAGCAGTATTCTGAGTAAGGAGGTTCCCAGATTACCACTCTACTGCACCTGGAGATACCCTCCAGGTCTGCATTGTTAACTTGCGTCTCAGAAGCCTGTGGCAAACGTCTCTGGTGAAGACCTGCGAAACTCACTCTGCAGGCAGTGTGGAACTGTGAGGGACTGAGGGTGAGCTCAACTCTCAGAAGTAAGATGCTTTTGGACAAAGCGTTCAGCTACATTCTCACGTATGGAACTTAGTATGTAGCACCTGTCTACCCCAGGAATTACTAGGAAATCGCTTGATTGAGCTTGGAGGCACTCGTCTTGTGTGCCGGGAGATTCCAGTTACCTCTCCCAACACTTGCGTCAAGCAGCGAGCCTAGGCATTTTGGAAGCGAAAGGTAGCGGCAGGCAGGATGTTGGGTTACAGGCCATAATCTCAACTCTCAGAAGTGTGTATGCATGGGTGGCAGATGTCTGCTACCCACTCGGACATGGGAGTTGGAACCTAGCTACACTCCTATTGAAGAAGGACTTTGGAAATCGCTCTATTCAACTCAGATACACGGGAGTTCAGGCCCAATGCTTACACATGCTTTTCCCACAAACTATCCCAGCCACTAACAGAAGGAGGATAGCAGGTAAGTCTACAGTCAGGCAGGATGCGGGAGGGTCCTGCCCTGTCCTCAGCTCTCACAGGGAAGCATGCCTTGAAGCCAGCTCTCAACTAGCTGCATTCTTATGACAGTGTGAAGGTAGCAGTATTCTGAGTAAGGAGGTTCCCAGATTACCACTCTACTGCACCTGGAGATACCCTCCAGGTCTGCATTGTTAACTTGCGTCTCAGAAGCCTCTGGCAAACGTCTCTGGTGAAGACGTGCGAAACTCACTCTGCAGGCAGTGTGGAACTGTGAGGGACTGAGGGTGAGCTCAACTCTCAGCAGTAAGATGATTTTCGACAAGGCGTTCAGCTACCTTCTCACATATGGAACTTAGTATGTAGCACCAGTCTACCCCAGGAATTACTGGGAAATCGCTGGATTGAGCTTGGAGGCACTAGTCTTGTTGCCGGGAGATTCCAGTTACCTCTCCCAACACTTCGGTGAAGCAGCGAGCCTAGGCCTTTTGGAAGCGAAAGCTAGCTGCAGGCAGGAGGTAGGCATACAGGCCATAAGCTCAACTCTCAGAAGTGTGTATGCATGGGAGGCAGATGTCTGCTACCCACTCATACATGCGAGAAGGAACCTACTACACTCTGATGAAAAAGGACTTTGGAAATCGCTGTATTCAACTCAGATACACGTGGGTTCAGTCACAACGATTCCACATGCTTTTCTCACAACCTTTCCCTGCCACTAACATGAGGACGTTAGCAGCTCCTTCTACAGTCAAGCAGGATGCGGGAGGGTTGTGCCCTGTCCTTAGCTCTCACAGGGAAGCATGTCTTGAAGCCAGCGGTCAACTAGCTGCATACTTATGGCAGGGTAAAGGTAGCAGTATTCTGAGACAGGAGGTTCCCAGATTACCACTCTACTGCACCTGGAGATACCCTCCAGGTCTGCATTGTTAACTTGCGTCTCAGAAGCCTGTGGCAAACGTCTCTGGTGAAGACCTGCGAAACTCACTCTGCAGGCAGTGTGGAACTGTGAGGGACTGAGGGTAGGTCAACTCTCAGAAGTAAGATGCTTTTGGACAAGGCGTTCAGCTACATTCTCACGTATGGAACTTAGTATGTAGCACCTGTCTACCCCAGGAATTACTAGGCAATCGCTGGAATGAGCTTGGAGGCACTAGTCTTGTGTGCCGGGAGATTCCAATTACCTCTCCCAACACTTCCGTCAAACAGCGAGCCTAGGCCTTTTAGAAGTGAAAGGAACCAGCAGGCTGGATGGGGAGGTACAGGCCTTAAGCTCAACTCTCAGAAGTGTGTATGCAGGGGAGACAGATGTCTGCTACCCACTCTGACATGGGAGTTGGAAACTAGCTACACTCTGATTGAAGAAGGCCATTGGAAATCGCTGTATTCAACTCAGATACACAGGAGTTCAGGCCCAATGCTTACACATGCTTTTCCCGCAACCTCTCTCAGCCACTAACATTAGGATGTTAGCAGCTGCGCCTACAGTCAGGCAGGATGCGGGTGGGTTCTGCCCTGTCCTCAGCACTCCCAGGGAAGCATGCCTAGAAGCCAGCTCTCAACTAGCTGCATTCTTATGGCAGTGTGAAGGTAGCAGTATTCTGAGTCAGGAGGTTCCAAGATTACCACTCTACTGCACCTGGAGATACCCTCCAGGTCTGCTTTGTTAACTTGCGTCTCAGAAGCCTGTGGCAAACGTCTCTGGTGAAGACCTGCGAAACTCACTCTGCAGGCAGTGTGGAACTGTGAGGGACTGAGGGTGAGCTCAACTCTCAGAAGTAAGATGCTTTTGGACAAGGCGTTCAGCTACCTTCTCACGTATGGAACTTAGTATGTAGCAGCAGTCTACCACACGAATTACTAGGCAATCGCTGGAATGAGCTTGGAGGCCCTAGTCTTGTGTGCCGGGAGATTCCAATTACCTCTCCCAACACTTCCGTCAAACAGCGAGCCTAGGCCTTTTAGAAGTGAAAGGAACCAGCAGGCTGGATGGGGAGGTACAGGCCTTAAGCTCAACTCTCAGAAGTGTGTATGCAGGGCAGACAGATGTCTGCTACCCACTCTGACATGGGAGTTGGAAACTAGCTACACTCTGATTGAAGAAGGCCATTGGAAATCGCTGTATTCAACTCAGATACACAGGAGTTCAGGCCCAATGCTTACACATGCTTTTCCCGCAACCTCTCTCAGCCACTAACATTAGGATGTTAGCAGCTGAGCCTACAGTCAGGCAGGATGCGGGTGGGTCCTGCCCTGTCCTCAGCACTCCCAGGGCAGCATGCCTAGAAGCCAGCTCTCAACTAGCTGCATTCTTATGGCAGTGTGAAGGTAGCAGTATTCTGAGTCAGGAGGTTCCCAGATTACCACTCTACTGCACCTGGAGATACCCTCCAGGTCTGCATTGTTAACTTGCGTCTCAGAAGCCTCTGGCAAACGTCTCTGGTGAAGACGTCCGAAACTCACTCTGCAGGCAGTGTGGAACTGTGAGGGACTGAGGGTGAGGTCAACTCTCAGAAGTAAGATGTTTTTGGACAAGGCGTTCAACTACCTACTCACCTATGGAACTTAGTATGTAGCACCAGTCTACCCCAGGAATTACTAGGAAATCGCTTGATTGAGCTTGGAGGCACTCGTCTTGTGTGCCGGGAGATTCCAGTTACCTCTCCCAACACTTGCGTCAAGCAGCGAGCCTAGGCATTTTGGAAGCGAAAGGTAGCGGCAGGCAGGATGTTGGGTTACAGGCCATAAGCTCAACTCTCAGAAGTGTGTATGCATGGGTGGCAGATGTCTGCTACCCACTCGGACATGGGAGTTGGAACCTAGCTACACTCCTATTGAAGAAGGACTTTGGAAATCGCTGTATTCAACTCAGATACACGGGAGTTCAGGCCCAATGCTTACACATGCTTTTCCCACAAACTATCCCAGCCACTAACAGAAGGAGGTTAGCAGGTAAGTCTACAGTCAGGCAGGATGCGGGAGGGTCCTGCCCTGTCCTCAGCTCTCACAGGGAAGCATGCCTTGAAGCCAGCTCTCAACTAGCTGCATTCTTATGACAGTGTGAAGGTAGCAGTATTCTGAGTAAGGAGGTTCCCAGGTTACCACTCTACTGCACCTGGAGATACCCTCCAGGTCTGCATTGTTAACTTGCGTCTCAGAAGCCTCTGGCAAACGTCTCTGGTGAAGACGTGCGAAACTCACTCTGCAGGCAGTTTGGAACTGTGAGGGACTGAGGGTGAGCTCAACTCTCAGCAGTAAGATGATTTTGGACAAGGCGTTCAGCTACCTTCTCACATATGGAACTTAGTATGTAGCACCAGTCTACCCCAGGAATTACTGGGAAATCGCTGGATTGAGCTTGGAGGCACTAGTCTTGTTGCCGGGAGATTCCAGTTACCTCTCCCAACACTTCAGTGAAGCAGCGAGCCTAGGCCTTTTGGAAGCGAACGCTAGCTGCAGGCAGGAGGTAGGGATACAGGCCATAAGCTCAACTCTCAGAAGTGTGTATGCATGGGAGGCAGATGTCTGCTACCCACTCGTACATGCGAGTGGGAACCTACTACACTCTGATGAAAAAGGACTTTGGAAATCGCTGTATTCAACTCAGATACACGTGGGTTCAGGCACAACGATTCCACATGCTTTTCTCACAACCTTTCCCTGCCACTAACATGAGGACGTTAGCAGCTCCTTCTACAGTCAAGCAGGATGCGGGAGGGTTGTGCCCTGTCCTTAGCTCTCACAGGGAAGCATGTCTTGAAGCCAGCGGTCAACTAGCTGCATACTTATGGCAGGGTCAAGGTAGCAGTATTCTGAGACAGGAGGTTCCCAGATTACCACTCTACTGCACCTGGAGATACCCTCCAGGTCTGCATTGTTAACTTGCGTCTCAGAGGCCTCTGGCAAACGTCTCTGGTGAAGACGTGCGAAACTCACTCTGCAGGCAGTGTGGAACTGTGAGGGACTGAGGGTGAGCTCAACTCTCAGCAGTAAGATGATTTTGGACAAGGCGTTCAGCTACCTTCTCATATATGGAACTTAGTATGTAGCACCAGTCTACCCCAGGAATTACTGGGAAATCGCTGGATTGAGCTTGGAGGCACTAGTCTTGTTGCCGGGAGATTCCAGTTACCTCTCCCAACACTTCGGTGAAGCAGCGAGCCTAGGCCTTTTGGAAGCGAAAGCTAGCTGCAGGCAGGAGGTAGGGATACAGGCCATTAGCTCAACTCTCAGAAGTTTGTATGCATGGGAGGCAGATGTCTGCTACCCACTCGTACATGCGAGTGGGAACCTACTACACTCTGATGAAAAAGGACTTTGGAAATCGCTGTATTCAACTCAGATAAACGTGGGTTCAGGCACAACGATTCCACATGCTTTTCTCACAACCTTTCCCTGCCACTAACATGAGGACGTTAGCAGCTCCTTCTACAGTCAAGCAGGATGCGGGAGGGTTGTGCCCTGTCCTTAGCTCTCACAGGGAAGCATACCTTGAAGCCAGCTGTCAACTAGCTGCATACTTATGGCAGGGTGAAGGTAGCAGTATTCTGAGACAGGAGGTTCCCAGATTACCACTCTACTGCACCTGGAGATACCCTCCAGGTCTGCATTGTTAACTTGCGTCTCAGAAGCCTCTGGCAAACGTCTCTGGTGAAGACGTCCGAAACTCACTCTGCAGGCAGTGTGGAACTGTGAGGGACTGAGGGTGAGCTCAACTCTCAGAAGTAAGATGTTTTTGGACAAGGCGTTCAACTACCTACTCACGTATGGAACTTAGTATGTAGCACCAGTCTACCCCAGGAATTACTAGGAAATCGCTGGATTGAGCTTGGAGGCACTCGTCTTGTGTGCCGGGAGATTCCAATTACCTCTCCCAACACTTGCGTCAAGCAGCGAGCCTAGGCCTTTTGGAAGCGAAAGGTAGCGGCAGGCACGATGTAGGGTTACAGGCCATAAGCTCAACTCTCAGAAGTGTGTATGCATGGGAGGCAGATGTCTGCTACCCACTCGGACATGGGAGTTGGAACCTAGCTACACTCCTATTGAAGAAGGATGTTGGAAATCGCTGTATTCAACTCAGATACACGGGAGTTCAGACCCAATGCTTACACATGCTTTTCCCACAACGTATCCCAGCCACTAACATAAGGAGGTTAGCAGGTACGTCTACAGTCAGGCAGGATGCGGGAGGGTTCTGCCCTGTCCTCAGCTCTCACAGGGAAGCATGCCTAGAAACCAGCTCTCAACTAGCTGCATTCTTATGACAGTGTGAAGGTAGCAGTATTCTGAGTAAGGAGGTTCCCAGATTACCACTCTACTGCACCTGGAGATACCCTCCAGGTCTGCATTGTTAACTTGCGTCTCAGAAGCCTGTGGCAAACGTCTCTGGTGAAGACCTGCGAAACTCACTCTGCAGGCAGTGTGGAACTGTGAGGGACTGAGGGTGAGCTCAACTCTCAGAAGTAAGATGCTTTTGGACAAAGCGTTCAGCTACATTCTCACGTATGGAACTTAGTATGTAGCACCTGTCTACCCCAGGAATTACTAGGCAATCGCTGGAATGAGCTTGGAGGCCCTAGTCTTGTGTGCCGGGAGATTCCAATTACCTCTCCCAACACTTCCGTCAAACAGCGAGCCTAGGCCTTTTAGAAGTGAAAGGAACCAGCAGGCTGGATGGGGAGGTACAGGCCTTAAGCTCAACTCTCAGAAGTGTGTATGCAGGGGAGACAGATGTCTGCTACCCACTCTGACATGGGAGTTGGAAACTACCTACACTCTGATTGAAGAAGGCCATTGGAAATCGCTGTATTCAACTCAGATACAGAGGAGTTCAGGCCCAATGCTTACACATGCTTTTCCCGCAACCTCTCTCAGCCACTAACATTAGGATGTTAGCAGCTGCGCCTACAGTCAGGCAGGATGCGGGTGGGTTCTGCCCTGTCCTCAGCACTCCAGGGAAGCATGCCTAGAAGCCAGCTCTCAACTAGCTGCATTCTTATGGCAGTGTGAAGGTAGCAGTATTCTGAGTCAGGAGGTTCCCAGATTACCACTCTACTGCACCTGGAGATACCCTCCAGGTCTGCATTGTTAACTTGCGTCTCAGAAGCCTCTGGCAAACGTCTCTGTTGAAGACGTCCGAAACTTACTCTGCAGGCAGTGTGGAACTGTGAGGGACTGAGGGTGATCTCAACTCTCAGAAGTAAGATGTTTTTGGACAAGGCGTTCAACTACCTACTCACGTATGGAACTTAGTATGTAGCACCAGTCTACCCCAGGAATTACTAGGAAATCGCTTGATTGAGCTTGGAGGCACTCGTCTTGTGTGCCGGGAGATTCCAGTTACCTCTCCCAACACTTGCGTCAAGCAGCGAGTCTAGGCCTTTTGGAAGCGAAAGGTAGCGGCAGGCAGGATGTTGGGTTACAGGCCATAAGCTCAACTCTCAGAAGTGTGTATGCATGGGTGGCAGATGTCTGCTACCCACTCGGACATGGGAGTTGGAACCTAGCTACACTCCTATTGAAGAAGGACTTTGGAAATCGCTGTATTCAACTCAGATACACGGGAGTTCAGGCCCAATGCTTACACATGCTTTTCCCACAAACTATCCCAGCCACTAACAGAAGGAGGTTAGCAGGTAAGTCTACAGTCAGGCAGGATGCGGGAGAGTCCTGCCCTGTCCTCAGCTCTCACAGGGAAGCATGCCTTGAAGCCAGCTCTCAACTAGCTGCATTCTTATGACAGTGTGAAGGTAGCAGTATTCTGAGTAAGGAGGTTCCCAGATTACCACTCTACTGCACCTGGAGATACCCTCCAGGTCTGCATTGTTAACTTGCGTCTCAGAAGCCTCTGGCAAACGTCTCTGGTGAAGATGTGCGAAACTCACTCTGCAGGCAGTGTGGAACTGTGAGGGACTGAGGGTGAGCTCAACTCTCAGCAGTAAGATGATTTTGGACAAGGCGTTCAGCTACCTTCTCACATATGGAACTTAGTATGTAGCACCAGTCTACCCCAGGAATTACTGGGAAATCGCTGGATTGAGCATGGAGGCACTAGTCTTGTTGCCGGGAGATTCCAGTTACCTCTCCCAACACTTCGGTGAAGCAGCGAGCCTAGGCCTTTTGGAAGCGAAAGCTAGCTGCAGGCAGGAGGTAGGGATACAGGCCATAAGCTCAACTCTCAGAAGTGTGTATGCATGGGAGGCAGATGTCTGCTACCCACTCATACATGCGAGTGGGAACCTACTACACTCTGATGAAAAAGGACTTTGGAAATCGCTGTATTCAACTCAGATACACGTGGGTTCAGGCACAACGATTCCACATGCTTTTCTCACAACCTTTCCCTGCCACTAACATGAGGACGTTAGCAGCTCCTTCTACAGTCAAGCAGGATGCGGGAGGGTTGTGCCCTGTCCTTAGCTCTCACAGGGAAGCATGTCTTGAAGCCAGCGGTCAACTAGCTGCATACTTATGGCAGGGTCAAGGTAGCAGTATTCTGAGACAGGAGGTTCCCAGATTACCACTCTACTGCACCTGGAGATACCCTCCAGGTCTGCATTGTTAACTTGCGTCTCAGAGGCCTCTGGCAAACGTCTCTGGTGAAGACGTGCGAAACTCACTCTGCAGGCAGTGTGGAACTGTGAGGGACTGAGGGTCAGCTCAACTCTCAGCAGTAAGATGTTTTTGGACAAGGCGTTCAAATACCTACTCACGTATGGAACTTAGTATGTAGCACCAGTCTACCCAGGGAATTACTAGGCAATCGCTTGATTGAGCTTGGAGGCACTCGTCTTGTGTGCCGGGAGATTCCAATTACCTCTCCCAACACTTGCGTCAAGCAGCGAGCCTAGGCCTTTTGGAAGCGAAAGGTAGCGGCAGGCACGATGTAGGGTTACAGGCCATAAGCTCAACTCTCAGAAGTGTGTATGCATGGGAGGCAGATGTCTGCTACCCACTCGGACATGGGAGTTGGAACCTAGCTACACTCCTATTGAAGAAGGATGTTGGAAATCGCTGTATTCAACTCAGATACTCGGGAGTTCAGGCCCAATGCTTACACATGCTTTTCCCACAACCTATCCCAGCCACTAACAGAAGGAGGTTAGCAGGTACGTCTACAGTCAGGCAGGATGCGGGAGGGTTCTGCCCTGTCCTCAGCTCTCACAGGGAAGCATGCCTAGAAGCCAGCTCTCAACTAGCTGCATTCTTATGACAGTGTGAAGGTAGCAGTATTCTGAGTAAGGCGGTTCCGAGATTACCACTCTACTGCACCTGGAGATACCCTCCAGGTCTGCATTGTTAAATTTCGTCTCAGAGGCCTCTGGCAAACGTCTCTGGTGAAGACGTGCGAAACTCACTCTGCAGGCAGTGTGGAACTGTGAGGGACTGAGGGTCAGCTCAACTCTCAGCAGTAAGATGTTTTTGGACAAGGCGTTCAAATACCTACTCACGTATGGAACTTAGTATGTAGCACCAGTCTACCCCAGGAATTACTGGGAAATCGCTGGATTGAGCTTGGAGGCACTAGTCTTGTTGCCGGGAGATTCCAGTTACCTCTCCCAACACTTCGGTGAAGCAGCGAGCCTAGGCCTTTTGGAAGCGAAAGCTAGCTGCAGGCAGGAGGTAGGGATACAGGCCATAAGCTCAACTCTCAGAAGTGTGTATGCATGGGAGGCAGATGTCTGCTACCCACTCGTACATGCGAGTGGGAACCTACTACACTCTGATGAAAAAGGACTTTGGAAATCGCTGTATTCAACTCAGATACACGTGGGTTCAGGCACAACGATTCCACATGCTTTTCTCACAACCTTTCCCTGCCACTAACATGAGGACGTTAGCAGCTCCTTCTACAGTCAAGCAGGATGCGGGAGGGTTGTGCCCTGTCCTTAGCTCTCACAGGGAAGCATGTCTTGAAGCCAGCGGTCAACTAGCTGCATACTTATGGCAGGGTCAAGGTAGCAGTATTCTGAGACAGGAGGTTCCCAGATTACCACTCTACTGCACCTGGAGATACCCTCCAGGTCTGCATTGTTAACTTGCGTCTCAGAGGCCTCTGGCAAACGTCTCTGGTGAAGACGTGCGAAACTCACTCTGCAGGCAGTGTGGAACTGTGAGGGACTGAGGGTCAGCTCAACTCTCAGCAGTAAGATGTTTTTGGACAAGGCGTTCAACTACCTACTCACGTATGGAACTTAGTATGTAGCACCAGTCTACCACACGAATTACTAGGCAATCGCTGGAATGAGCTTGGAGGCACTAGTCTTGTTGCCGGGAGATTCCAGTTACCTCTCCCAACACTTGCGTCAAGCAGCGAGCCTAGGCCTTTTGGAAGCGAAAGGTAGCGGCAGGCAGGATGTTGGGTTACAGGCCATAAGCTCAACTCTCAGAAGTGTGTATGCATGGGTGGCAGATGTCTGCTACCCACTCGGACATGGGAGTTGGAACCTAGCTACACTCCTATTGAAGAAGGACTTTGGAAATCGCTGTATTCAACTCAGATACACGGGAGTTCAGGCCCAATGCTTACACATGCTTTTCCCACAAACTATCCCAGCCACTAACAGAAGGAGGTTAGCAGGTAAGTCTACAGTCAGGCAGGATGCGGGAGGGTCCTGCCCTGTCCTCAGCTCTCACAGGGAAGCATGCCTTGAAGCCAGCTCTCAACTAGCTGCATTCTTATGACAGTGTGAAGGTAGCAGTATTCTGAGTAAGGAGGTTCCCAGATTACCACTCTACTGCACCTGGAGATACCCTCCAGGTCTGCATTGTTAACTTGCGTCTCAGAGGCCTCTGGCAAACTTCTCTGGTGAAGACGTGCGAAACTCACACTGCAGGCAGTGTGGAACTGTGAGGGACTCAGGGTCAGCTCAACTCTCAGCAGTAAGATGTTTTTGGACAAGGCGTTCAAATACCTACTCACGTATGGAACTTAGTATGTAGCACCAGTCTACCCCAGGAATTACTGGGAAATCGCTGGATTGAGCTTGGAGGCACTAGTCTGGTTGCCGGGAGATTCCAGTTACCTCTCCCAACACTTCGGTGAAGCAGCGAGCCTAGGCCTTTTGGAACAGAAAGCTAGCTGCAGGCAGGAGGTAGGGATACAGGCCATAAGCTCAACTCTCAGAAGTGTGTATGCATGGGAGGCAGATGTCTGCTACCCACTCGTACATGCGAGTGGGAACCTACTACACTCTGATGAAAAAGGACTTTGGAAATCGCTGTATTCAACTCAGATACACGTGGCTTCAGGCACAACGATTCCACATGCTTTTCTCACAACCTTTCCCTGCCACTAACATGAGGACGTTAGCAGCTCCTTCTACAGTCAAGCAGGATGCGGGAGGGTTGTGCCCTGTCCTTAGCTCTCACAGGGAAGCATGTCTTGAAGCCAGCGGTCAACTAGCTGCATAGTTATGGCAGGGTCAAGGTAGCAGTATTCTGAGACAGGAGGTTCCCAGATTACCACTCTACTGCACCTGGAGATACCCTCCAGGTCTGCATTGTTAACTTGCGTCTCAGAAGCCTCTGGCAAACGTCTCTGGTGAAGACGTCCGAAACTCACTCTGCAGGCAGTGTTGAACTGTGAGGGACTGAGGGTGAGCTCAACTCTCAGAAGTAAGATGATTTTGGACAAGGCGTTCAACTAGCTACTCACGTATGGAACTTAGTATGTAGCACCAGTCTACCCCAGGAATTACTAGGAAATCGCTTGATTGAGCTTGGAGTCACTCGTCTTGAGTGCCCCGAGATTCCAATTACCTCTCCCAACACTTGCGTCAAGCAGCGAGCCTAGGCCTTTTGGAAGCGAAAAGTAGCAGCAGGCACGATGTAGGGTTACAGGCCATAAGCTCAACTCTCAGAAGTGTGTATGCATGGGAGGCAGATGTCCGCTACCCACTCGGACATGGGAGTTGGAACCTAGCTACACTCCTATTGAAGAAGGATGTTGGAAATCGCTGTATTCAACTCAGATACACGGGAGTTCAGACCCAATGCTTACACATGCTTTTCCCACAACGTATCCCAGCCACTAACATAAGGAGGTTAGCAGGTACGTCTACAGTCAGGCAGGATGCGGGAGGGTTCTGCCCTGTCCTCAGCTCTCACAGGGAAGCATGCCTAGAAGCCAGCTCTCAACTAGCTGCATTCTTATGACAGTGTGAAGGTAGCAGTATTCTGAGTAAGGCGGTTCCGAGATTACCACTCTACTGCACCTGGAGATACCCTCCAGGTCTGCATTGTTAACTTGCGTCTCAGAAGCCTGTGGCAAACGTCTCTGGTGAAGACCTGCGAAACTCACTCTGCAGGCAGTGTGGAACTGTGAGGGACTGAGGGTGAGCTCAACTATCAGAAGTAAGATGCTTTTGGACAAGGCGTTCAGCTACATTCTCACGTATGGAACTTAGTATGTAGCACCTGTCTACCCCAGGAATTACTAGGCAATCGCTGGAATGAGCTTGGAGGCCCTATTCTAGTGTGCCGGGAGATTCCAATTACCTCTCCCAACACTTCCGTCAAACAGCGAGCCTAGGCCTTTTAGAAGTGAAAGGAACCAGCAGGCTGGATGGGGAGGTACAGGCCTTAAGCTCAACTCTCAGAAGTGTGTATGCAGGGGAGACAGATGTCTGCTACCCACTCTGACATGGGAGTTGGAAACTACCTACACTCTGATTGAAGAAGGCCATTGGAAATCGCTGTATTCAACTCAGATACACAGGAGTTCAGGCCCAATGCTTACACATGCTTTTCCAGCAACCTCTCTCAGCCACTAACATTAGGATGTTAGCAGCTGCGCCTACAGTCAGGCAGGATGCGGGTGGGTTCTGCCCTGTCCTCAGCACTCCCAGGGAAGCATGCCTAGAAGCCAGCTCTCAACTAGCTGCATTCTTATGGCAGTGTGAAGGTAGCAGTATTCTGAGTAAGGAGGTTCCCAGATTACCACTCTACTGCACCTGGAGATACCCTCCAGGTCTGCATTGTTAACTTGCGTCTCAGAAGCCTCTGGCAAACGTCTCTGGTGAAGACGTGCGAAACTCACTCTGCAGGCAGTGTGGAACTGTGAGGGACTGAGGGTGAGCTCAACTCTCAGAAGTAAGATGTTTTTGGACAAGGCGTTCAACTACCTACTCACGTATGGAACTTAGTATGTAGCACCAGTCTACCCCAGGAATTACTAGGAAATCGCTTGATTGAGCTTGGAGGCACTCGTCTTGTGTGCCGGGAGATTCCAGTTACCTCTCCCAACACTTGCGTCAAGCAGCGAGCCTAGGCATTTTGGAAGCGAAAGGTAGCGGCAGGCAGGATGTTGGGTTACAGGCCATAATCTCAACTCTCAGAAGTGTGTATGCATGGGTGGCAGATGTCTGCTACCCACTCGGACATGGGAGTTGGAACCTAGCTACACTCCTATTGAAGAAGGACTTTGGAAATCGCTCTATTCAACTCAGATACACGGGAGTTCAGGCCCAATGCTTACACATGCTTTTCCCACAAACTATCCCAGCCACTAACAGAAGGAGGATAGCAGGTAAGTCTACAGTCAGGCAGGATGCGGGAGGGTCCTGCCCTGTCCTCAGCTCTCACAGGGAAGCATGCCTTGAAGCCAGCTCTCAACTAGCTGCATTCTTATGACAGTGTGAAGGTAGCAGTATTCTGAGTAAGGAGGTTCCCAGATTACCACTCTACTGCACCTGGAGATACCCTCCAGGTCTGCATTGTTAACTTGCGTCTCAGAAGCCTCTGGCAAACGTCTCTGGTGAAGACGTGCGAAACTCACTCTGCAGGCAGTGTGGAACTGTGAGGGACTGAGGGTGAGCTCAACTCTCAGCAGTAAGATGATTTTCGACAAGGCGTTCAGCTACCTTCTCACATATGGAACTTAGTATGTAGCACCAGTCTACCCCAGGAATTACTGGGAAATCGCTGGATTGAGCTTGGAGGCACTAGTCTTGTTGCCGGGAGATTCCAGTTACCTCTCCCAACACTTCGGTGAAGCAGCGAGCCTAGGCCTTTTGGAAGCGAAAGCTAGCTGCAGGCAGGAGGTAGGCATACAGGCCATAAGCTCAACTCTCAGAAGTGTGTATGCATGGGAGGCAGATGTCTGCTACCCACTCATACATGCGAGAAGGAACCTACTACACTCTGATGAAAAAGGACTTTGGAAATCGCTGTATTCAACTCAGATACACGTGGGTTCAGGCACAACGATTCCACATGCTTTTCTCACAACCTTTCCCTGCCACTAACATGAGGACGTTAGCAGCTCCTTCTACAGTCAAGCAGGATGCGGGAGGGTTGTGCCCTGTCCTTAGCTCTCACAGGGAAGCATGTCTTGAAGCCAGCGGTCAACTAGCTGCATACTTATGGCAGGGTAAAGGTAGCAGTATTCTGAGACAGGAGGTTCCCAGATTACCACTCTACTGCACCTGGAGATACCCTCCAGGTCTGCATTGTTAACTTGCGTCTCAGAAGCCTGTGGCAAACGTCTCTGGTGAAGACCTGCGAAACTCACTCTGCAGGCAGTGTGGAACTGTGAGGGACTGAGGGTAGGTCAACTCTCAGAAGTAAGATGCTTTTGGACAAGGCGTTCAGCTACATTCTCACGTATGGAACTTAGTATGTAGCACCTGTCTACCCCAGGAATTACTAGGCAATCGCTGGAATGAGCTTGGAGGCACTAGTCTTGTGTGCCGGGAGATTCCAATTACCTCTCCCAACACTTCCGTCAAACAGCGAGCCTAGGCCTTTTAGAAGTGAAAGGAACCAGCAGGCTGGATGGGGAGGTACAGGCCTTAAGCTCAACTCTCAGAAGTGTGTATGCAGGGGAGACAGATGTCTGCTACCCACTCTGACATGGGAGTTGGAAACTACCTACACTCTGATTGAAGAAGGCCATTGGAAATCGCTGTATTCAACTCAGATACACAGGAGTTCAGGCCCAATGCTTACACATGCTTTTCCCGCAACCTCTCTCAGCCACTAACATTAGGATGTTAGCAGCTGCGCCTACAGTCAGGCAGGATGCGGGTGGGTTCTGCCCTGTCCTCAGCACTCCCAGGGAAGCATGCCTAGAAGCCAGCTCTCAACTAGCTGCATTCTTATGGCAGTGTGAAGGTAGCAGTATTCTGAGTCAGGAGGTTCCAAGATTACCACTCTACTGCACCTGGAGATACCCTCCAGGTCTCCTTTGTTAACTTGCGTCTCAGAAGCCTGTGGCAAACGTCTCTGGTGAAGACCTGCGAAACTCACTCTGCAGGCAGTGTGGAACTGTGAGGGACTGAGGGTGAGCTCAACTCTCAGAAGTAAGATGCTTTTGGACAAGGCGTTCAGCTACCTTCTCACGTATGGAACTTAGTATGTAGCAGCAGTCTACCACACGAATTACTAGGCAATCGCTGGAATGAGCTTGGAGGCCCTAGTCTTGTGTGCCGGGAGATTCCAATTACCTCTCCCAACACTTCCGTCAAACAGCGAGCCTAGGCCTTTTAGAAGTGAAAGGAACCAGCAGGCTGGATGGGGAGGTACAGGCCTTAAGCTCAACTCTCAGAAGTGTGTATGCAGGGGAGACAGATGTCTGCTACCCACTCTGACATGGGAGTTGGAAACTAGCTACACTCTGATTGAAGAAGGCCATTGGAAATCGCTGTATTCAACTCAGATACACAGGAGTTCAGGCCCAATGCTTACACATGCTTTTCCCGCAACCTCTCTCAGCCACTAACATTAGGATGTTAGCAGCTGCGCCTACAGTCAGGCAGGATGCGGGTGGGTTCTGCCCTGTCCTCAGCACTCCCAGGGAAGCATGCCTAGAAGCCAGCTCTCAACAAGCTGCATTCTTATGGCAGTGTGAAGGTAGCAGTATTCTGAGTAAGGAGGTTCCCAGATTACCACTCTACTGCACCTGGAGATACCCTCCAGGTCTGCATTGTTAACTTGCGTCTCAGAAGCCTCTGGCAAACGTCTCTGGTGAAGACGTCCGAAACTCACTCTGCAGGCAGTGTGGAACTGTGAGGGACTGAGGGTGAGCTCAAATCTCAGAAGTAAGATGTTTTTGGACAAGGCGTTCAACTACCTACTCACGTATGGAACTTAGTATGTAGCACCAGTCTACCCCAGGAATTACTAGGAAATCGCTTGATTGAGCTTGGAGGCACTCGTCTTGTGTGCCGGGAGATTCCAGTTACCTCTCCCAACACTTGCGTCAAGCAGCGAGCCTAGGCATTTTGGAAGCGAAAGGTAGCGGCAGGCAGGATGTTGGGTTACAGGCCATAAGCTCAACTCTCAGAAGTGTGTATGCATGGGTGGCAGATGTCTGCTACCCACTCGGACATGGGAGTTGGAACCTAGCTACACTCCTATTGAAGAAGGACTTTGGAAATCGCTGTATTCAACTCAGACACACGGGAGTTCAGGCCCAATGCTTACACATGCTTTTCCCACAAACTATCCCAGCCACTAACAGAAGGAGGTTAGCAGGTAAGTCTACAGTCAGGCAGGATGCGGGAGGGTCCTGCCCTGTCCTCAGCTCTCACAGGGAAGCATGCCTAGAAGCCAGCTCTCAACTAGCTGCATTCTTATGACAGTGTGAAGGTAGCAGTATTCTGAGTAAGGAGGTTCCCAGATTACCACTCTACTGCACCTGGAGATACCGTCCAGGTCTGCATTGTTAACTTGCGTCTCAGAAGCCTCTGGCAAACGTCTCTGGTGAAGACGTCCGAAACTCACTCTGCAGGCAGTGTGGAACTGTGAGGGACTGAGGGTCAGCTCAACTCTCAGCAGTAAGATGATTTTGGACAAGGCGTTCAGCTACCTTCTCACATATGGAACTTAGTATGTAGCACCAGTCTACCCCAGGAATTACTGGGAAATCGCTGGATTGAGCTTGGAGGCACTAGTCTTGTTGCCGGGAGATTCCAGTTACCTCTCCCAACACTTCGGTGAAGCAGCGAGCCTAGGCCTTTTGGAAGCGAAAGCTAGCTGCAGGCAGGAGGTAGGGTTACAGGCCATAAGCTCAACTCTCAGAAGTGTGTATGCATGGGAGGCAGATGTCTGCTACCCACTCGTACATGCGAGTGGGAACCTACTACACTCTGATGAAAAAGGACTTTGGAAATCGCTGTATTCAACTCAGATACACGTGGGTTCAGGCACAACGATTCCACATGCTTTTCTCACAACCTTTCCCTGCCACTAACATGAGGACGTTAGCAGCTCCTTCTACAGTCAAGCAGGATGCGGGAGGGTTGTGCCCTGTCCTTAGCTCTCACAGGGAAGCATGTCTTGAAGCCAGCGGTCAACTAGCTGCATACTTATGGCAGGGTCAAGGTAGCAGTATTCTGAGACAGGAGGTTCCCAGATTACCACTCTACTGCACCTGGAGATACCCTCCAGGTCTGCATTGTTAACTTGCGTCTCAGAGGCCTCTGGCAAACGTCTCTGGTGAAGACGTGCGAAACTCACTCTGCAGGCAGTGTGGAACTGTGAGGGACTGAGGGTCAGCTCAACTCTCAGCAGTAAGATGTTTTTGGACAAGGCGTTCAGCTACATTCTCACGTATGGAACTTAGTATGTAGCACCAGTCTACCCCAGGAATTACTAGGCAATCGCTTGATTGAGCTTGGAGGCACTCGTCTTGTGTGCCGGGAGATTCCAATTACCTCTCCCAACACTTGCGTCAAGCAGCGAGCCTAGGCCTTTTGGAAGCGAAAGGTAGCGGCAGGCACGATGTAGGGTTACAGGCCATAAGCTCAACTCTCAGAAGTGTGTATGCATGGGAGGCAGATGTCTGCTACCCACTCGGACATGGGAGTTGGAACCTAGCTACACTCCTATTGAAGAAGGATGTTGGAAATCGCTGTATTCAACTCAGATACTCGGGAGTTCAGGCCCAATGCTTACACATGCTTTTCCCACAACCTATCCCAGCCACTAACAGAGGGAGGTTAGCAGGTACGTCTACAGTCAGGCAGGATGCGGGAGGGTTCTGCCCTGTCCTCAGCTCTCACAGGGAAGCATGCCTAGAAGCCAGCTCTCAACTAGCTGCATTCTTATGACAGTGTGAAGGTAGCAGTATTCTGAGTAAGGCGGTTCCGAGATTACCACTCTACTGCACCTGGAGATAACCTCCAGGTCTGCATTGTTAACTTGCGTCTCAGAAGCCTGTGGCAAACGTCTCTGGTGAAGACCTGCGAAACTCACTCTGCAGGCAGTGTGGAACTGTGAGGGACTGAGGGTGAGCTCAACTCTCAGAAGTAAGATGCTTTTGGACAAGGCGTTCAGCTACCTTCTCACGTATGGAACTTAGTATGTAGCACCAGTCTACCACACGAATTACTAGGCAATCGCTGGAATGAGCTTGGAGGCCCTAGTCTTGTGTGCCGGGAGATTCCAGTTACCTCTCCCAACACTTCCGTCAAACAGCGAGCCTAGGCCTTTTAGAAGTGAAAGGAACCAGCAGGCTGGATGGGGAGGTACAGGCCTTAAGCTCAACTCTCAGAAGTGTGTATGCAGGGGAGACAGATGTCTGCTACCCACTCTGACATGGGAGTTGGAAACTAGCTACACTCTGATTGAAGAAGGCCATTGGAAATCGCTGTATTCAACTCAGATACACAGGAGTTCAGGCCCAATGCTTACACATGCTTTTCCCGCAACCTCTCTCAGCCACTAACATTAGGATGTTAGCAGCTGCGCCTACAGTCAGGCAGGATGCGGGTGGGTTCTGCCCTGTCCTCAGCACTCCCAGGGAAGCATGCCTAGAAGCCAGCTCTCAACAAGCTGCATTCTTATGGCAGTGTGAAGGTAGCAGTATTCTGAGTAAGGAGGTTCCCAGATTACCACTCTACTGCACCTGGAGATACCCTCCAGGTCTGCATTGTTAACTTGCGTCTCAGAAGCCTCTGGCAAACGTCTCTGGTGAAGACGTCCGAAACTCACTCTGCAGGCAGTGTGGAACTGTGAGGGACTGAGGGTGAGCTCAAATCTCAGAAGTAAGATGTTTTTGGACAAGGCGTTCAACTACCTACTCACGTATGGAACTTAGTATGTAGCACCAGTCTACCCCAGGAATTACTAGGAAATCGCTTGATTGAGCTTGGAGGCACTCGTCTTGTGTGCCGGGAGATTCCAGTTACCTCTCCCAACACTTGCGTCAAGCAGCGAGCCTAGGCATTTTGGAAGCGAAAGGTAGCGGCAGGCAGGATGTTGGGTTACAGGCCATAAGCTCAACTCTCACAAGTGTGTATGCATGGGTGGCAGATGTCTGCTACCCACTCGGACATGGGAGTTGGAACCTAGCTACACTCCTATTGAAGAAGGACTTTGGAAATCGCTGTATTCAACTCAGACACACGGGAGTTCAGGCCCAATGCTTACACATGCTTTTCCCACAAACTATCCCAGCCACTAACAGAAGGAGGTTAGCAGGTAAGTCTACAGTCAGGCAGGATGCGGGAGGGTCCTGCCCTGTCCTCAGCTCTCACAGGGAAGCATGCCTAGAAGCCAGCTCTCAACTAGCTGCATTCTTATGACAGTGTGAAGGTAGCAGTATTCTGAGTAAGGAGGTTCCCAGATTACCACTCTACTGCACCTGGAGATACCGTCCAGGTCTGCATTGTTAACTTGCGTCTCAGAAGCCTCTGGCAAACGTCTCTGGTGAAGACGTCCGAAACTCACTCTGCAGGCAGTGTGGAACTGTGAGGGACTGAGGGTCAGCTCAACTCTCAGCAGTAAGATGATTTTGGACAAGGCGTTCAGCTACCTTCTCACATATGGAACTTAGTATGTAGCACCAGTCTACCCCAGGAATTACTGGGAAATCGCTGGATTGAGCTTGGAGGCACTAGTCTTGTTGCCGGGAGATTCCAGTTACCTCTCCCAACACTTCGGTGAAGCAGCGAGCCTAGGCCTTTTGGAAGCGAAAGCTAGCTGCAGGCAGGAGGTAGGGTTACAGGCCATAAGCTCAACTCTCAGAAGTGTGTATGCATGGGAGGCAGATGTCTGCTACCCACTCGTACATGCGAGTGGGAACCTACTACACTCTGATGAAAAAGGACTTTGGAAATCGCTGTATTCAACTCAGATACACGTGGGTTCAGGCACAACGATTCCACATGCTTTTCTCACAACCTTTCCCTGCCACTAACATGAGGACGTTAGCAGCTCCTTCTACAGTCAAGCAGGATGCGGGAGGGTTGTGCCCTGTCCTTAGCTCTCACAGGGAAGCATGTCTTGAAGCCAGCGGTCAACTAGCTGCATACTTATGGCAGGGTCAAGGTAGCAGTATTCTGAGACAGGAGGTTCCCAGATTACCACTCTACTGCACCTGGAGATACCCTCCAGGTCTGCATTGTTAACTTGCGTCTCAGAGGCCTCTGGCAAACGTCTCTGGTGAAGACGTGCGAAACTCACTCTGCAGGCAGTGTGGAACTGTGAGGGACTGAGGGTCAGCTCAACTCTCAGCAGTAAGATGTTTTTGGACAAGGCGTTCAGCTACATTCTCACGTATGGAACTTAGTATGTAGCACCAGTCTACCCCAGGAATTACTAGGCAATCGCTTGATTGAGCTTGGAGGCACTCGTCTTGTGTGCCGGGAGATTCCAATTACCTCTCCCAACACTTGCGTCAAGCAGCGAGCCTAGGCCTTTTGGAAGCGAAAGGTAGCGGCAGGCACGATGTAGGGTTACAGGCCATAAGCTCAACTCTCAGAAGTGTGTATGCATGGGAGGCAGATGTCTGCTACCCACTCGGACATGGGAGTTGGAACCTAGCTACACTCCTATTGAAGAAGGATGTTGGAAATCGCTGTATTCAACTCAGATACTCGGGAGTTCAGGCCCAATGCTTACACATGCTTTTCCCACAACCTATCCCAGCCACTAACAGAGGGAGGTTAGCAGGTACGTCTACAGTCAGGCAGGATGCGGGAGGGTTCTGCCCTGTCCTCAGCTCTCACAGGGAAGCATGCCTAGAAGCCAGCTCTCAACTAGCTGCATTCTTATGACAGTGTGAAGGTAGCAGTATTCTGAGTAAGGCGGTTCCGAGATTACCACTCTACTGCACCTGGAGATAACCTCCAGGTCTGCATTGTTAACTTGCGTCTCAGAAGCCTGTGGCAAACGTCTCTGGTGAAGACCTGCGAAACTCACTCTGCAGGCAGTGTGGAACTGTGAGGGACTGAGGGTGAGCTCAACTCTCAGAAGTAAGATGCTTTTGGACAAGGCGTTCAGCTACCTTCTCAAGTATGGAACTTAGTATGTAGCACCAGTCTACCACACGAATTACTAGGCAATCGCTGGAATGAGCTTGGAGGCCCTAGTCTTGTGTGCCGGGAGATTCCAGTTACCTCTCCCAACACTTCCGTCAAACAGCGAGCCTAGGCCTTTTAGAAGTGAAAGGAACCAGCAGGCTGGATGGGGAGGTACAGGCCTTAAGCTCAACTCTCAGAAGTGTGTATGCAGGGGAGACAGATGTCTGCTACCCACTCTGACATGGGAGTTGGAAACTAGCTACACTCTGATTGAAGAAGGCCATTGGAAATCGCTGTATTCAACTCAGATACACAGGAGTTCAGGCCCAATGCTTACACATGCTTTTCCCGCAACCTCTCTCAGCCACTAACATTAGGATGTTAGCAGCTGCGCCTACAGTCAGGCAGGATGCGGGTGGGTTCTGCCCTGTCCTCAGCACTCCCAGGGAAGCATGCCTAGAAGCCAGCTCTCAACTAGCTGCATTCTTATGGCAGTGTGAAGGTAGCAGTATTCTGAGTAAGGAGGTTCCCAGATTACCACTCTACTGCACCTGGAGATACCCTCCAGGTCTGCATTGTTAACTTGCGTATCAGAAGCCTCTGGCAAACGTCTCTGGTGAAGACGTCCGAAACTCACTCTGCAGGCAGTGTGGAACTGTGAGGGACTGAGGGTCAGCTCAACTCTCAGAAGTAAGATGTTTTTGGACAAGGCGTTCAACTACCTACTCACGTATGGAACTATGTATGTAGCACCAGTCTACCCCAGGAATTACTAGGAAATCGCTTGATTGAGCTTGGAGGCACTCTTCTTGTGTGCCGGGAGATTCCAGTTACCTCTCCCAACACTTGCGTCAAGCAGCGAGCCTAGGCCTTTTGGAAGCGAAAGGTAGCGGTAGGCAGGATGTTGGGTTACAGGCCATAAGCGCAACTCTCAGAAGTGTGTATGCATGGGTGGCAGATGTCTGCTACCCACTCGGACATGGGAGTTGGAACCTAGCTACACTCCTATTGAAGAAGGACTTTGGAAATCGCTGTATTCAACTCAGATACACGGGAGTTCAGGCCCAATGCTTACACATGCTTTTCCCACAAACTATCCCAGCCACTAACAGAAGGAGGTTAGCAGGTAAGTCTACAGTCAGGCAGGATGCGGGAGTGTCCTGCCCTGTCCTCAGCTCTCACAGGGAAGCATGCCTTGAAGCCAGCTCTCAACTAGCTGCATTCTTATGACAGTGTGAAGGTAGCAGTATTCTGAGTAAGGAGGTTCCCAGATTACCACTCTACTGCACCTGGAGATACCGTCCAGGTCTGCATTGTTAACTTGCGTCTCAGAAGCCTCTGGCAAACGTCTCTGGTGAAGACGTGCGAAACTCACTCTGCAGGCAGTGTGGAACTGTGAGGGACTGAGGGTCAGCTCAACTCTCAGCAGTAAGATCATTTTGGACAAGGCGTTCAGCTACCTTCTCACATATGGAACTTAGTATGTAGCACCAGTCTACCCCAGGAATTACTGGGAAATCGCTGGATTGAGCTTGGAGGCACTAGTCTTGTTGCCGGGAGATTCCAGTTACCTCTCCCAACACTTCGGTGAAGCAGCGAGCCTAGGCCTTTTGGAAGCGAAAGCTAGCTGCAGGCAGGAGGTAGGGATACAGGCCATAAGCTCAACTCTCAGAAGTGTGTATGCATGGGAGGCAGATGTCTGCTACCCACTCGTACATGCGAGTGGGAACCTACTACACTCTGATGAAAAAGGACTTTGGAAATCGCTGTATTCAACTCAGATACACGTGGGTTCAGGCACAACGATTCCACATGCTTTTCTCACAACCTTTCCCTGCCACTAACATGAGGACGTTAGCAGCTCCTTCTACAGTCAAGCAGGATGCGGGAGGGTTGTGCCCTGTCCTTAGCTCTCACAGGGAAGCATGTCTTGAAGCCAGCGGTCAACTAGCTGCATACTTATGGCAGGGTCAAGGTAGCAGTATTCTGAGACAGGAGGTTCCCAGATTACCACTCTACTGCACCTGGAGATACCCTCCAGGTCTGCATTGTTAACTTGCGTCTCAGAGGCCTCTGGCAAACGTCTCTGGTGAAGACGTGCGAAACTCACTCTGCAGGCAGTGTGGAACTGTGAGGGACTGAGGGTCAGCTCAACTCTCAGCAGTAAGATGTTTTTGGACAAGGCGTTCAAATACCTACTCACGTATGGAACTTAGTATGTAGCACCAGTCTACCCCAGGAATTACTAGGCAATCGCTTGATTGAGCTTGGAGGCACTCGTCTTGTGTGCCGGGAGATTCCAATTACCTCTCCCAACACTTGCTTCAAGTAGCGAGCCTAGGCCTTTTGGAAGCGAAAGGTAGCGGCAGGCACGATGTAGGGTTACAGGCCATAAGCTCAACTCTCAGAAGTGTGTATGCATGGGAGGCAGATGTCTGCTACCCACTCGGACATGGGAGTTGGAACCTAGCTACACTCCTATTGAAGAAGGATGTTGGAAATCGCTGTATTCGACTCAGATACTCGGGAGTTCAGGCCCAATGCTTACACATGCTTTTCCCACAACCTATCCCAGCCACTAACAGAAGGAGGTTAGCAGGTACGTCTACAGTCAGGCAGGATGCGGGAGGGTTCTGCCCTGTCCTCAGCTCTCACAGGGAAGCATGCCTAGAAGCCAGCTCTCAACTAGCTGCATTCTTATGACAGTGTGAAGGTAGCAGTATTCTGAGTCAGGAGGTTCCAAGATTACCACTCTACTGCACCTGGAGATACCCTCCAGGTCTGCATTGTTAACTTGCGTCTCAGAAGCCTCTGGCAAACGTCTCCGGTGAAGACGTCCGAAACTCACTCTGCAGGCAGTGTGGAACTGTGAGGGACTGAGGGTGAGCTCAACTCTCAGAAGAAGGTGTTTTTGGACAAGGCGTTCAACTACCTACTCACGTATGGAACTTAGTATGTAGCACCAGTCTACCCCAGGAATTACTAGGAAATCGCTTGATTGAGCTTGGAGGCACTCGTCTTGTGTGCCGGGAGATTCTAGTTACCTCTCCCAACACTTGCGTCAAGCAGCGAGCCTAGGCATTTTGGAAGCGAAAGGTAGCGGCAGGCAGGATGTTGGGTTACAGGCCATAAGCTCAACTCTCAGAAGTGTGTATGCATGGGTGACAGATGTCTGCTACCCACTCGGACATGGGAGTTGGAACCTAGCTACACTCCTATTGAAGAAGGACTTTGGAAATCGCTGTATTCAACTCAGATACACGGGAGTTCAGGCCCAATGCTTACACATGCTTTTCCCACAAACTATCCCAGCCACTAACAGAAGGAGGTTAGCAGGTAAGTCTACAGTCAGGCAGGATGCGGGAGGGTCCTGCCCTGTCCTCAGCTCTCACAGGGAAGCATGCCTTGAAGCCAGCTCTCAACTAGCTGCATTCTTATGACAGTGTGAAGGTAGCAGTATTCTGAGTAAGGAGGTTCCCAGATTACCACTCTACTGCACCTGGAGATACCGTCCAGGTCTGCATTGTTAACTTGCGTCTCAGAAGCCTCTGGCAAACGTCTCTGGTGAAGACGTGCGAAACTCACTCTGCAGGCAGTGTGGAACTGTGATGGACTGAGGGTCAGCTCAACTCTCAGCAGTAAGATGCTTTTGGACAAGGCGTTCAGCTACCTTCTCACATATGGAACTTAGTATGTAGCACCAGTCTACCCCAGGAATTACTGGGAAATCGCTGGATTGAGCTTGGAGGCACTAGTCTGGTTGCCGGGAGATTCCAGTTACCTCTCCCAACACTTCGGTGAAGCAGCGAGCCTAGGCCTTTTGGAAGCGAAAGCTAGCTGCAGGCAGGAGGTAGGGATACAGGCCATAAGCTCAACTCTCAGAAGTGTGTATGCATGGGAGGCAGATGTCTGCTACCCACTCGTACATGCGAGTGGGAACCTACTACACTCTGATGAAAAAGGACTTTGGAAATCGCTGTATTCAACTCAGATACACGTGGGTTCAGGCACAACGATTCCACATGCTTTTCTCACAACCTTTCCCTGCCACTAACATGAGGACGTTAGCAGCTCCTTCTACAGTCAAGCAGGATGCGGGAGGGTTGTGCCCTGTCCTTAGCTCTCACAGGGAAGCATGTCTTGAAGCCAGCGGTCAACTAGCTGCATACTTATGGCAGGGTCAAGGTAGCAGTATTCTGAGACAGGAGGTTCCCAGATTACCACTCTACTGCACCTGTGATACCCTCCAGGTCTGCATTGTTAACTTGCGTCTCAGAGGCCTCTGGCAAACGTCTCTGGTGAAGACGTGCGAAACTCACTCTGCAGGCAGTGTGGAACTGTGAGGGACTGAGGGTCAGCTCAACTCTCAGCAGTAAGATGTATTTGGACAAGGCGTTCAAATACCTACTCACGTATGGAACTTAGTATGTAGCACTAGTCTACCCCAGGAATTACTAGGCAATCGCTTGATTGAGCTTGGAGGCACTCGTCTTGTGTGCCGGGAGATTCCAATTACCTCTCCCAACACTTGCGTCAAGTAGCGAGCCTAGGCCTTTTGGAAGCGAAAGGTAGCGGCAGGCACGATGTAGGGTTACAGGCCATAAGCTCAACTCTCAGAAGTGTGTATGCATGGGAGGCAGATGTCTGCTACCCACTCGGACATGGGAGTTGGAACCTAGCTACACTCCTATTGAAGAAGGATGTTGGAAATCGCTGTATTCGACTCAGATACTCGGGAGTTCAGGCCCAAAGCTTACACATGCTTTTCCCACAACCTATCCCAGCCACTAACAGAAGGAGGTTAGCAGGTACGTCCACAGTCAGGCAGGATGCGGGAGGGTTCTGCCTTGTCCTCAGCTCTCACAGGGAAGCATGCCTAGAAGCCAGCTCTCAACTAGCTGCATTCTTATGACAGTGTGAAGGTAGCAGTATTCTGAGTAAGGCGGTTCCGAGATTACCACTCTACTGCACCTGGAGATACCCTCCAGGTCTGCATTGTTAACTTGCGTCTCAGAAGCCTGTGGCAAACGTCTCTGGTGAAGACCTGCGAAACTCACTCTGCAGGCAGTGTGGAACTGTGAGGGACTGAGGGTGAGCTCAACTCTCAGAAGTAAGATGCTTTTGGACAAGGCGTTCAGCTACATTCTCACGTATGGAACTTAGTATGTAGAACCTGTCTACCCCAGGAATTACTAGGCTATCGCTGGAATGAGCTTGGAGGCACTAGTCTTGTGTGCCGGGAGATTCCAATTACCTCTCCCAACACTTCCGTCAAACAGCGAGCCTAGGCCTTTTAGAAGTGAAAGGAACCAGCAGGCTGGATGGGGAGGTACAGGCCTTAAGCTCAACTCTCAGAAGTGTGTATGCAGGGGAGACAGATGTCTGCTACCCACTCTGACATGGGAGTTGGAAACTACCTACACTCTGATTGAAGAAGGCCATTGGAAATCGCTGTATTCAACTCAGATACACAGGAGTTCAGGCCCAATGCTTACACATGCTTTTCCCGCAACCTCTCTCAGCCACTAACATTAGGATGTTAGCAGCTGCGCCTACAGTCAGGCAGGATGCGGGTGGGTTCTGCCATGTCCTCAGCACTCCCAGGGAAGCATGCCTAGAAGCCAGCTCTCAACTAGCTGCATTCTTATGGCAGTGTGAAGGTAGCAGTATTCTGAGTCAGGAGGTTCCCAGATTACCACTCTACTGCACCTGGAGATACCCTCCAGGTCTGCATTGTTAACTTGCGTCTCAGAAGCCTGTGGCAAACGTCTCTGGTGAAGACCTGCGAAACTCACTCTGCAGGCAGTGTGGAACTGTGAGGGACTGAGGGTCAGCTCAACTCTCAGAAGTAAGATGCTTTTGGACAAGGCGTTCAGCTACCTTCTCACGTATGGAACTTAGTATGTAGCACCAGTCTACCAAACGAATTACTAGGCAATCGCTGGAATGAGCTTGGAGGCCCTAGTCTTGTGTGCCGGGAGATTCCAATTACCTCTCCCAACACTTCCGTCAAACAGCGATCCTAGGCCTTTTAGAAGTGAAAGGAACCAGCAGGCTGGATGGGGAGGTACAGGCCTTAAGCTCAACTCTCAGAAGTGTGTATGCAGGGGAGACAGATGTCTGCTACCCACTCTGACATGGGAGTTGGAAACTACCTACACTCCGATTGAAGAAGGACTTTGGAAATCGCTGTATTCAACTCAGATACACGGGAGTTCAGGCCCAATGCTTACACATGCTTTTCCCACAAACTATCCCAGCCACTAACAGAAGGAGGTTAGCAGGTAAGTCTACAGTCAGGCAGGATGCGGGAGGGTCCTGCCCTGTCCTCAGCTCTCACAGGGAAGCATGCCTTGAAGCCAGCTCTCAACTAGCTGCATTCTTATGACAGTGTGAAGGTAGCAGTATTCTGAGTAAGGAGGTTCCCAGATTACCACTCTACTGCACCTGGAGATACCGTCCAGGTCTGCATTGTTAACTTGCGTCTCAGAAGCCTCTGGCAAACGTCTCTGGTGAAGACGTGCCAAACTCACTCTGCAGGCAGTGTGGAACTGTGAGGGACTGAGGGTCACCTCAACTCTCAGCAGTAAGATCATTTTGGACAAGGCGTTCAGCTACCTTCTCACATATGGAACTTAGTATGTAGCACCAGTCTACCCCAGGAATTACTGGGAAATCGCTGGATTGAGCTTGGAGGCACTAGTCTTGTTGCCGGGAGATTCCAGTTACCTCTCCCAACACTTCGGTGAAGCAGCGAGCCTAGGCCTTTTGGAAGCGAAAGCTAGCTGCAGGCAGGAGGTAGGGATACAGGCCATAAGCTCAACTCTCAGAAGTGTGTATGCATGGGAGGCAGATGTCTGCTACCCACTCGTACATGCGAGTGGGAACCTACTACACTCTGATGAAAAAGGACTTTGGAAATCGCTGTATTCAACTCAGATACACGTGGGTTCAGGCACAACGATTCCACATGCTTTTCTCACAACCTTTCCCTGCCACTAACATGGGGACGTTAGCAGCTCCTTCTACAGTCAAGCAGGATGCGGGAGGGTTGTGCCCTGTCCTTAGCTCTCACAGGGAAGCATGTCTTGAAGCCAGCGGTCAACTAGCTGCATACTTATGGCAGGGTCAAGGTAGCAGTATTCTGAGACAGGAGGTTCCCAGATTACCACTCTACTGCACCTGGAGATACCCTCCAGGTCTGCATTGTTAACTTGCGTCTCAGAGGCCTCTGGCAAACGTCTCTGGTGAAGACGTGCGAAACTCACTCTGCAGGCAGTGTGGAACTGTGAGGGACTGAGGGTCAGCTCAACTCTCAGCAGTAAGATGTTTTTGGACAAGGCGTTCAGCTACATTCTCACGTATGGAACTTAGTATGTAGCACCAGTCTACCCCAGGAATTACTAGGCAATCGCTTGATTGAGCTTGGAGGCACTCGTCTTGTGTGCCGGGAGATTCCAATTACCTCTCCCAACACTTGCGTCAAGCAGCGAGCCTAAGCCTTTTGGAAGCGAAAGGTAGCGGCAGGCACGATGTAGGGTTACAGGCCATAAGCTCAACTCTCAGAAGTGTGTATGCATGGGAGGCAGATGTCTGCTACCCACTCGGACATGGGAGTTGGAACCTAGCTACACTCCTATTGAAGAAGGATGTTGGAAATCGCTGTATTCAACTCAGATACTCGGGAGTTCAGGCCCAATGCTTACACATGCTTTTCCCACAACCTATCCCAGCCACTAACAGAGGGAGGTTAGCAGGTACGTCTACAGTCAGGCAGGATGCGGGAGGGTTCTGCCCTGTCCTCAGCTCTCACAGGGAAGCATGCCTAGAAGCCAGCTCTCAACTAGCTGCATTCTTATGACAGTGTGAAGGTAGCAGTATTCTGAGTAAGGCGGTTCCGAGATTACCACTCTACTGCACCTGGAGATAACCTCCAGGTCTGCATTGTTAACTTGCGTCTCAGAAGCCTGTGGCAAACGTCTCTGGTGAAGACGTGCGAAACTCACTCTGGAGGCAGTGTGGAACTGTGAGGGACTGAGGGTGAGCTCAACTCTCAGAAGTAAGATGCTTTTGGACAAGGCGTTCAGCTACCTTCTCAAGTATGGAACTTAGTATGTAGCACCAGTCTACCACACGAATTACTAGGCAATCGCTGGAATGAGCTTGGAGGCCCTAGTCTTGTGTGCCGGGAGATTCCAGTTACCTCTCCCAACACTTCCGTCAAACAGCGAGCCTAGGCCTTTTAGAAGTGAAAGGAACCAGCAGGCTGGATGGGGAGGTACAGGCCTTAAGCTCAACTCTCAGAAGTGTGTATGCAGGGGAGACAGATGTCTGCTACCCACTCTGACATGGGAGTTGGAAATTAGCTACACTCTGATTGAAGAAGGCCATTGGAAATCGCTGTATTCAACTCAGATACACAGGAGTTCAGGCCCAATGCTTACACATGCTTTTCCCGCAACCTCTCTCAGCCACTAACATTAGGATGTTAGCAGCTGCGCCTACAGTCAGGCAGGATGCGGGTGGGTTCTGCCCTGTCCTCAGCACTCCCAGGGAAGCATGCCTAGAAGCCAGCTCTCAACTAGCTGCATTCTTATGGCAGTGTGAAGGTAGCAGTATTCTGAGTCAAGAGGTTCCCAGATTACCACTCTACTGCACCTGGAGATACCCTCCAGGTCTGCATTGTTAACTTGCGTCTCAGAAGCCTCTGGCAAACGTCTCTGTTGAAGACGTCCGAAACTTACTCTGCAGGCAGTGTGGAACTGTGAGGGACTGAGGGTGAGCTCAACTCTCAGAAGTAAGATGTTTTTGGACAAGGCGTTCAACTACCTACTCACGTATGGAACTTAGTATGTAGCACCAGTCTACCCCAGGAATTACTAGGAAATCGCTTGATTGAGCTTGGAGGCACTCGTCTTGTGTGCCGGGAGATTCCAGTTACCTCTCCCAACACTTGCATCAAGCAGCGAGCCTAGGCCTTTTGGAAGCGAAAGGTAGCGGCAGGCAGGATGTTGGGTTACAGGCCATAAGCTCAACTCTCAGAAGTGTGTATGCATGGGTGGCAGATGTCTGCTACCCACTCGGACATGGGAGTTGGAACCTAGCTACACTCCTATTGAAGAAGGACTTTGGAAATCGCTGTATTCAACTCAGATACACGGGAGTTCAGGCCCAATGCTTACACATGCTTTTCCCACAAACTATCCCAGCCACTAACAGAAGGAGGTTAGCAGGTAAGTCTACAGTCAGGCAGGATGCGGGAGGGTCCTGCCCTGTCCTCAGCTCTCACAGGGAAGCATGCCTTGAAGCCAGCTCTCAACTAGCTGCATTCTTATGACAGTGTGAAGGTAGCAGTATTCTGAGTAAGGAGGTTCCCAGATTACCACTCTACTGCACCTGGAGATACCCTCCAGGTCTGCATTTTTAACTTGCGTCTCAGAAGCCTCTGGCAAACGTCTCTGGTGAAGACCTGCGAAACTCACTCTGCAGGCAGTGTGGAACTGTGAGGGACTGAGGGTCAGCTCAACTCTCAGCAGTAAGATGTTTTTGGACAAGGCGTTCAAATACCTACTCACGTATGGAACTTAGTATGTAGCACCAGTCTACACCAGGAATTACTGGGAAATCGCTGGATTGAGCTTGGAGGCACTAGTCTTGTTGCCGGGAGATTCCAGTTACCTCTCCCAACACTTCAGTGAAGCAGCGAGCCTAGGCCTTTTGGAAGCGAAAGCTAGCTGCAGGCAGGAGGTAGGGATACAGGCCATAAGCTCAACTCTCAGAAGTGTGTATGCATGGGAGGCAGATGTCTGCTACCCACTCGTACATGCGAGTGGGAACCTACTACACTCTGATGAAAAAGGACTTTGGAAATCGCTGTATTCAACTCAGATACACGTGGGTTCAGGCACAACGATTCCACATGCTTTTCTCACAACCTTTCCCTGCCACTAACATGAGGACGTTAGCAGCTCCTTCTACAGTCAAGCAGGATGCGGGAGGGTTGTGCCCTGTCCTTAGCTCTCACAGGGAAGCATGTCTTGAAGCCAGCGGTCAACTAGCTGCATACTTATGGCAGGGTCAAGGTAGCAGTATTCTGAGACAGGAGGTTCCCAGATTACCACTCTACTGCACCTGGAGATACCCTCCAGGTCTGCATTGTTAACTTGCGTCTCAAAGGCCTCTGGCAAACGTCTCTGGTGAAGACGTGCGAAACTCACTCTGCAGGCAGTGTGGAACTGTGAGGGACTGAGGGTCAGCTCAACTCTCAGCAGTAAGATATTATTGGACAAGGCGTTCAAATACCTACTCACGTATGGAACTTAGTATGTAGCACCAGTCTACCCCAGGAATTACTGGGAAATCGCTGGATTGAGCTTGGAGGCACTAGTCTTGTTGCCGGGAGATTCCAGTTACCTCTCCCAACACTTCGGTGAAGCAGCGAGCCTAGGCCTTTTGGAAGCGAAAGCTAGCTGCAGGCAGGAGGTAGGGATACAGGCCATAAGCTCAACTCTCAGAAGTGTGTATGCATGGGAGGCAGATGTCTGCTACCCACTCGTACATGCGAGTGGGAACCTACTACACTCTGATGAAAAAGGACTTTGGAAATCGCTGTATTCAACTCAGATACACGTGGGTTCAGGCACAACGATTCCACATGCTTTTCTCACAACCTTTCCCTGCCACTAACATGAGGACGTTAGCAGCTCCTTCTACAGTCAAGCAGGATGCGGGAGGGCTGTGCCCTGTCCTTAGCTCTCACAGGGAAGCATGTCTTGAAGCCAGCGGTCAACTAGCTGCATACTTATGGCAGGGTCAAGGTAGCAGTATTCTGAGACAGGAGGTTCCCAGATTACCACTCTACTGCACCTGGAGATACCCTCCAGGTCTGCATTGTTAACTTGCGTCTCAGAAGCCTGTGGCAAACGTCTCTGGTGAAGACCTGCGAAACTCACTCTGCAGGCAGTGTGGAACTGTGAGGGACTGAGGGTGAGCTCAACTCTCAGAAGTAAGATGCTTTTGGACAAGGCGTTCAGCTACATTCTCACGTATGGAACTTAGTATGTAGCACCTGTCTACCCCAGGAATTACTAGGCTATCGCTGGAATGAGCTTGGAGGCACTAGTCTTGTGTGCCGGGAGATTCCAATTACCTCTCCCAACACTTCCGTCAAACAGCGAGCCTAGGCCTTTTAGAAGTGAAAGGAACCAGCAGGCTGGATGGGGAGGTACAGGCCTTAAGCTCAACTCTCAGAAGTGTGTATGCAGGGGAGAGAGATGTCTGCTACCCACTCTGACATGGGAGTTGGAAACTAGCTACACTCTGATTGAAGAAGGCCATTGGAAATCGCTGTATTCAACTCAGATACACAGGAGTTCAGGCCCAATGCTTACACATGCTTTTCCCGCAACCTCTCTCAGCCACTAACATTAGGATGTTAGCAGCTGCGCCTACAGTCAGGCAGGATACGGTTGGGTTCTGCCCTGTCCTCAGCACTCCCAGGGAAGCATGCCTAGAAGCCAGCTCTCAACTAGCTGCATTCTTATGGCAGTGTGAAGGTAGCAGTATTCTGAGTCAGGAGGTTCCCAGATTACCACTCTACTGCACCTGGAGATACCCTCCAGGTCTGCATTGTTAACTTGCGTCTCAGAAGCCTCTGGCAAACGTCTCTGGTGAAGACGTCCGAAACTCACTCTGCAGGCAGTGTGGAACTGTGAGGGACTGAGGGTGAGCTCAACTCTCAGAAGTAAGATGTTTTTGGACAAGGCGTTCAACTACCTACTCACGTATGGAACTTAGTATGTAGCACCAGTCTACCCCAGGAATTACTAGGAAATCGCTTGATTGAGCTTGGAGGCACTCGTCTTGTGTGCCGGGAGATTCCAGTTACCTCTCCCAACACTTGCGTCAAGCAGCGAGCCTAGGCATTTTGGAAGCGAAAGGTAGCGGCAGGCAGGATGTTGGGTTACAGGCCATAAGCTCAACTCTCAGAAGTGTGTATGCATGGGTGACAGATGTCTGCTACCCACTCGGACATGGGAGTTGGAACCTAGCTACACTCCTATTGAAGAAGGACTTTGGAAATCGCTGTATTCAACTCAGATACACGGGAGTTCAGGCCCAATGCTTACACATGCTTTTCCCACAAACTATCCCAGCCACTAACAGAAGGAGGTTAGCAGGTAAGTCTACAGTCAGGCAGGATGCGGGAGGGTCCTGCCCTGTCCTCAGCTCTCACAGGGAAGCATGCCTTGAAGCCAGCTCTCAACTAGCTGCATTCTTATGAGAGTGTGAAGGTAGCAGTATTCTGAGTAAGGAGGTTCCCAGATTACCACTCTACTGCACCTGGAGATACCGTCCAGGTCTGCATTGTTAACTTGCGTCTCAGAAGCCTCTGGCAAACGTCTCTGGTGAAGACGTGCGAAACTCACTCTGCAGGCAGTGTGGAACTGTGAGGGACTGAGGGTCAGCTCAACTCTCAGCAGTAAGATCATTTTGGACAAGGCGTTCAGCTACCTTCTCACATATGGAACTTAGTATGTAGCACCAGTCTACCCCAGGAATTATTGGGAAATCGCTGGATTGAGCTTGGAGGCACTAGTCTTGTTGCCGGGAGATTCCAGTTACCTCTCCCAACACTTCGGTGAAGCAGCGAGCCTAGGCCTTTTGGAAGCGAAAGCTAGCTGCAGGCAGGAGGTAGGGATACAGGCCATAAGCTCAACTCTCAGAAGTGTGTATGCATGGGAGGCAGATGTCTGCTACCCACTCGTACATGCGAGTGGGAACCTACTA
Organism: Canis lupus baileyi; assembly: GCF_048164855.1. Taxonomy (NCBI): domain Eukaryota; kingdom Metazoa; phylum Chordata; class Mammalia; order Carnivora; family Canidae; genus Canis; species Canis lupus. The sequence continues at coordinate 2,072,434 of NC_132864.1, read as the reverse complement.
CACTCTGATGAAAAAGGACTTTGGAAATCGCTGTATTCAACTCAGATACACGTGGGTTCAGGCACAACGATTCCACATGCTTTTCTCACAACCTTTCCCTGCCACTAACATGAGGACGTTAGCAGCTCCTTCTACAGTCAAGCAGGATGCGGGAGGGTTGTGCCCTGTCCTTAGCTCTCACAGGGAAGCATGTCTTGAAGCCAGCGGTCAACTAGATGCATACTTATGGCAGGGTCAAGGTAGCAGTATTCTGAGACAGGAGGTTCCCAGATTACCACTCTACTGCACCTGGAGATACCCTCCAGGTCTGCATTGTTAACTTGCGTCTCAGAGGCCTCTGGCAAACGTCTCTGGTGAAGACGTGCGAAACTCACTCTGCAGGCAGTGTGGAACTGTGAGGGACTGAGGGTCAGCTCAACTCTCAGCAGTAAGATGTTTTTGGACAAGGCGTTCAAATACCTACTCACGTATGGAACTTAGTATGTAGCACCAGTCTACCCCAGGAATTACTAGGCAATCGCTTGATTGAGCTTGGAGGCACTCGTCTTGTGTGCCGGGAGATTCCAATTACCTCTCCCAACACTTGCGTCAAGCAGCGAGCCTAGGCCTTTTGGAAGCGAAAGGTAGCGGCAGGCACGATGTAGGGTTACAGGCCATAAGCTCAACTCTCAGAAGTGTGTATGCATGGGAGGCAGATGTCTGCTACCCACTCGGACATGGGAGTTGGAACCTAGCTACACTCCTATTGAAGAAGGATGTTGGAAATCGCTGTATTCGACTCAGATACTCGGGAGTTCAGGCCCAATGCTTACACATGCTTTTCCCACAACCTATCCCAGCCACTAACAGAAGGAGGTTAGCAGGTACGTCTACAGTCAGGCAGGATGCGGGAGGGTTCTGCCCTGTCCTCAGCTCTCACAGGGAAGCATGCCTAGAAGCCAGCTCTCAACTAGCTGCATTCTTATGACAGTGTGAAGGTAGCAGTATTCTGAGTCAGGAGGTTCCAAGATTACCACTCTACTGCACCTGGAGATACCCTCCATGTCTGCATTGTTAACTTGCGTCTCAGAAGCCTGTGGCAAACGTCTCTGGTGAAGACCTGCGAAACTCACTCTGCAGGCAGTGTGGAACTGTGAGGGACTGAGGGTGAGCTCAACTCTCAGAAGTAAGATGCTTTTGGACAAGGCGTTCAGCTACCTTCTCAAGTATGGAACTTAGTATGTAGCAGCAGTCTAGCACACGAATTACTAGGCAATCGCTGGAATGAGCTTGGAGGCCCTAGTCTTGTGTGCCGGGAGATTCCAATTACCTCTCCCAACACTTCCGTCAAACAGCGAGCCTAGGCCTTTTAGAAGTGAAAGGAACCAGCAGGCTGGATGGGAAGGTACAGGCCTTAAGCTCAACTCTCAGAAGTGTGTATGCAGGGGAGACAGATGTCTGCTACCCACTCTGACATGGGAGTTGGAAACTACCTACACTCTGATTGAAGAAGGCCATTGGAAATCGCTGTATTCAACTCAGATACACAGGAGTTCAGGCCCAATGCTTACACATGCTTTTCGCGCAACCTCTCTCAGCCACTAACATTAGGATGTTAGCAGCTGCGCCTACAGTAAGGCAGGATGCGGGTGGGTTCTGCCCTGTCCTCAGCACTCCCAGGGAAGCATGCCTAGAAGCCAGCTCTCAACTAGCTGCATTCTTATGGCAGTGTGAAGGTAGCAGTATTCTGAGTCAGGAGGTTCCCAGATTACCACTCTACTGCACCTGGAGATACCCTCCAGGTCTGCATTGTTAACTTGCGTCTCAGAAGCCTCTGGCAAACGTCTCTGGTGAAGACGTCCGAAACTCACTCTGCAGGCAGTGTGGAACTGTGAGGGACTGAGGGTGAGCTCAACTCTCAGAAGTAAGATGTTTTTGGACAAGGCGTTCAACTACCTACTCACGTATGGAACTTAGTATGTAGCACCAGTCTACCCCAGGAATTACTAGGAAATCGCTTGATTGAGCTTGGAGGCACTCGTCTTTTGTGCCGGGAGATTCTAGTTACCTCTCCCAACACTTGCGTCAAGCAGCGAGCCTAGGCATTTTGGAAGCGAAAGGTAGCGGCAGGCAGGATGTTGGGTTACAGGCCATAAGCTCAACTCTCAGAAGTGTGTATGCATGGGTGACAGATGTCTGCTACCCACTCGGACATGGGAGTTGGAACCTAGCTACACTCCTATTGAAGAAGGACTTTGGAAATCGCTGTATTCAACTCAGATACACGGGAGTTCAGGCCCAATGCTTACACATGCTTTTCCCACAAACTATCCCAGCCACTAACAGAAGGAGGTTAGCAGGTAAGTCTACAGTCAGGCAGGATGCGGGAGGGTCCTGCCCTGTCCTCAGCTCTCACAGGGAAGCATGCCTTGAAGCCAGCTCTCAACTAGCTGCATTCTTATGACAGTGTGAAGGTAGCAGTATTCTGAGTAAGGAGGTTCCCAGATTACCACTCTACTGCACCTGGAGATACCGTCCAGGTCTGCATTGTTAACTTGCGTCTCAGAAGCCTCTGGCAAACGTCTCTGGTGAAGACGTGCGAAACTCACTCTGCAGGCAGTGTGGAACTGTGAGGGACTGAGGGTCAGCTCAACTCTCAGCAGTAAGATCATTTTGGACAAGGCGTTCAGCTACCTTCTCACATATGGAACTTAGTATGTAGCACCAGTCTACCCCAGGAATTACTGGGAAATCGCTGGATTGAGCTTGGAGGCACTAGTCTTGTTGCCGGGAGATTCCAGTTACCTCTCCCAACACTTCGGTGAAGCAGCGAGCCTAGGCCTTTTGGAAGCGAAAGCTAGCTGCAGGCAGGAGGTAGGGATACAGGCCATAAGCTCAACTCTCAGAAGTGTGTATGCATAGGAGGCAGATGTCTGCTACCCACTCGTACATGCGAGTGGGAACCTACTACACTCTGATGAAAAAGGACTTTGGAAATCGCTGTATTCAACTCAGATACACGTGGGTTCAGGCACAACGATTCCACATGCTTTTCTCACAACCTTTCCCTGCCACTAACATGAGGACGTTAGCAGCTCCTTCTACAGTCAAGCAGGATGCGGGAGGGTTGTGCCCTGTCCTTAGCTCTCACAGGGAAGCATGTCTTGAAGCCAGCGGTCAACTAGCTGCATACTTATGGCAGGGTCAAGGTAGCAGTATTCTGAGACAGGAGGTTCCCAGATTACCACTCTACTGCACCTGTGATACCCTCCAGGTCTGCTTGTTAACTTGCGTCTCAGAGGCCTCTGGCAAACGTCTCTGGTGAAGACGTGCGAAACTCACTCTGCAGGCAGTGTGGAACTGTGAGGGACTGAGGGTCAGCTCAACTCTCAGCAGTAAGATGTATTTGGACAAGGCGTTCAAATACCTACTCACGTATGGAACTTAGTATGTAGCACCAGTCTACCCCAGGAATTACTAGGCAATCGCTTGATTGAGCTTGGAGGCACTCGTCTTGTGTGCCGGGAGATTCCAATTACCTCTCCCAACACTTGCGTCAAGTAGCGAGCCTAGGCCTTTTGGAAGCGAAAGGTAGCGGCAGGCACGATGTAGGGTTACAGGCCATAAGCTCAACTCTCAGAAGTGTATGCATGGGAGGCAGATGTCTGCTACCCACTCGGACATGGGAGTTGGAACCTAGCTACACTCCTATTGAAGAAGGATGTTGGAAATCGCTGTATTCGACTCAGATACTCGGGAGTTCAGGCCCAAAGCTTACACATGCTTTTCCCACAACCTATCCCAGCCACTAACAGAAGGAGGTTAGCAGGTACGTCTACAGTCAGGCAGGATGCGGGAGGGTTCTGCCCTGTCCTCAGCTCTCACAGGGAAGCATGCCTAGAAGCCAGCTCTCAACTAGCTGCATTCTTATGACAGTGTGAAGGTAGCAGTATTCTGAGTAAGGCGGTTCCGAGATTACCACTCTACTGCACCTGGAGATACCCTCCAGGTCTGCATTGTTAACTTGCGTCTCAGAAGCCTGTGGCAAACGTCTCTGGTGAAGACCTGCGAAACTCACTCTGCAGGCAGTGTGGAACTGTGAGGGACAGAGGGTCAGCTCAACTCTCAGAAGTAAGATGCTTTTGGACAAGGCGTTCAGCTACATTCTCACGTATGGAACTTAGTATGTAGAACCTGTCTACCCCAGGAATTACTAGGCTATCGCTGGAATGAGCTTGGAGGCACTAGTCTTGTGTGCCGGGAGATTCCAATTACCTCTCCCAACACTTCCGTCAAACAGCGAGCCTAGGCCTTTTAGAAGTGAAAGGAACCAGCAGGCTGGATGGGGAGGTACAGGCCTTAAGCTCAACTCTCAGAAGTGTGTATGCAGGGGAGACAGATGTCTGCTACCCACTCTGACATGGGAGTTGGAAACTAGCTACACTCTGATTGAAGAAGGCCATTGGAAATCGCTGTATTCAACTCAGATACACAGGAGTTCAGGCCCAATGCTTACACATGCTTTTCCCGCAACCTCTCTCAGCCACTAACATTAGGATGTTAGCAGCTGCGCCTACAGTCAGGCAGGATGCGGGTGGGTTCTGCCCTGTCCTCAGCATTCCCAGGGAAGCATGCCTAGAAGCCAGCTCTCAACTAGCTGCATTCTTATGGCAGTGTGAAGGTAGCAGTATTCTGAGTCAGGAGGTTCCAAGATTACCACTCTACTGCACCTGGAGATACCCTCCAGGTCTGCATTGTTAACTTGCGTCTCAGAAGCCTGTGGCAAACGTCTCTGGTGAAGACCTGCGAAACTCACTCTGCAGGCAGTGTGGAACTGTGAGGGACTGAGGGTCAGCTCAACTCTCAGAAGTAAGATGCTTTTGGACAAGGCGTTCAGCTACCTTCTCACGTATGGAACTTAGTATGTAGCACCAGTCTACCACACGAATTACTAGGCAATCGCTGGAATGAGCTTGGAGGCCCTAGTCTTGTGTGCCGGGAGATTCCAATTACCTCTCCCAACACTTCCGTCAAACAGCGATCCTAGGCCTTTTAGAAGTGAAAGGAACCAGCAGGCTGGATGGGGAGGTACAGGCCTTAAGCTCAACTCTCAGAAGTGTGTATGCAGGGGAGACAGATGTCTGCTACCCACTCTGACATGGGAGTTGGAAACTAGCTACACTCTGATTGAAGAAGGCCATTGGAAATCGCTGTATTCAACTCAGATACACAGGAGTTCAGGCCCAATGCTTACACATGCTTTTCGCGCAACCTCTCTCAGCCACTAACATTAGGATGTTAGCAGCTGCGCCTACAGTAAGGCAGGATGCGGGTGGGTTCTGCCCTGTCCTCAGCACTCCCAGGGAAGCATGCCTAGAAGCCAGCTCTCAACTAGCTGCATTCTTATGGCAGTGTGAAGGTAGCAGTATTCTGAGTCAGGAGGTTCCCAGATTACCACTCTACTGCACCTGGAGATACCCTCCAGGTCTGCATTGTTAACTTGCGTCTCAGAAGCCTCTGGCAAACGTCTCTGTTGAAGACGTCCGAAACTTACTCTGCAGGCAGTGTGGAACTGTGAGGGACTGAGGGTGAGCTCAACTCTCAGAAGTAAGATGTTTTTGGACAAGGCGTTCAACTACCTACTCACGTATGGAACTTAGTATGTAGCACCAGTCTACCCCAGGAATTACTAGGAAATCGCTTGATTGAGCTTGGAGGCACTCGTCTTGTGTGCCGGGAGATTCCAGTTACCTCTCCCAACACTTGCATCAAGCAGCGAGCCTAGGCCTTTTGGAAGCGAAAGGTAGCGGCAGGCAGGATGTTGGGTTACAGGCCATAAGCTCAACTCTCAGAAGTGTGTATGCATGGGTGGCAGATGTCTGCTACCCACTCGGACATGGGAGTTGGAACCTAGCTACACTCCTATTGAAGAAGGACTTTGGAAATCGCTGTATTCAACTCAGATACACGGGAGTTCAGGCCCAATGCTTACACATGCTTTTCCCACAAACTATCCCAGCCACTAACAGAAGGAGGTTAGCAGGTAAGTCTACAGTCAGGCAGGATGCGGGAGGGTCCTGCCCTGTCCTCAGCTCTCACAGGGAAGCATGCCTTGAAGCCAGCTCTCAACTAGCTGCATTCTTATGACAGTGTGAAGGTAGCAGTATTCTGAGTAAGGAGGTTCCCAGATTACCACTCTACTGCACCTGGAGATACCCTCCAGGTCTGCATTGTTAACTTGCGTCTCAGAAGCCTCTGGCAAACGTCTCTGGTGAAGACGTGCGAAACTCACTCTGCAGGCAGTGTGGAACTGTGAGGGACTGAGGGTCAGCTCAACTCTCAGCAGTAAGATGTTTTTGGACAAGGCGTTCAAATACCTACTCACGTATGGAACTTAGTATGTAGCACCAGTCTACCCTAGGAATTACTGGGAAATCGCTGGATTGAGCTTGGAGGCACTAGTCTTGTTGCCGGGAGATTCCAGTTACCTCTCCCAACACTTCGGTGAAGCAGCGAGCCTAGGCCTTTTGGAAGCGAAAGCTAGCTGCAGGCAGGAGGTAGGGATACAGGCCATAAGCTCAACTCTCAGAAGTGTGTATGCATGGGAGGCAGATGTCTGCTACCCACTCGTACATGCGAGTGGGAACCTACTACACTCTGATGAAAAAGGACTTTGGAAATCGCTGTATTCAACTCAGATACACGTGGGTTCAGGCACAACGATTCCACATGCTTTTCTCACAACCTTTCCCTGCCACTAACATGAGGACGTTAGCAGCTCCTTCTATAGTCAAGCAGGATGCGGGAGGGTTGTGCCCTGTCCTTAGCTCTCACAGGGAAGCATGTCTTGAAGCCAGCGGTCAACTAGCTGCATACTTATGGCAGGGTGAAGGTAGCAGTATTCTGAGACAGGAGGTTCCCAGATTACCACTCTACTGCACCTGAAGATACCCTCCAGGTCTGCATTGTTAACTTGCGTCTCAGAGGCCTCTGGCAAACGTCTCTGGTGAAGACGTGCGAAACTCACTCTGCAGGCAGTGTGGAACTGTGAGGGACTGAGGGTCAGCTCAACTCTCAGCAGTAAGATGTTTTTGGACAAGGCGTTCAAATACCTACTCACGTATGGAACTTAGTATGTAGCACCAGTCTACCACACGAATTACTAGGCAATCGCTGGAATGAGCTTGGAGGCCCTAGTCTTGTGTGCCGGGAGATTCCAATTACCTCTCCCAACACTTCCGTCAAACAGCGAGCCTAGGCCTTTTAGAAGTGAAAGGAACCAGCAGGCTGGATGGGGAGGTACAGGCCTTAAGCTCAACTCTCAGAAGTGTGTATGCAGGGGAGACAGATGTCTGCTACCCACTCTGACATGGGACTTGGAAACTAGCTACACTCTGATTGAAGAAGGCCATTGGAAATCGCTGTAACCAACTCAGATACACAGGAGTTCAGGCCCAATGCTTACACATGCTTTTCCCGCAACCTCTCTCAGCCACTAACATTAGGATGTTAGCAGCTGCGCCTACAGTCAGGCAGGATGCGGGTGGGTTCTGCCCTGTCCTCAGCACTCCCAGGGAAGCATGCCTAGAAGCCAGCTCTCAACTAGCTGCATTCTTATGGCAGTGTGAAGGTAGCAGTATTCTGAGTAAGGAGGTTCCCAGATTACCACTCTACTGCACCTGGAGATACCCTCCAGGTCTGCATTGTTAACTTGCGTCTCAGAAGCATCTGGCAAACGTCTCTGGTGAAGACGTCCGAAACTCACTCTGCAGGCAGTGTGGAACTGTGAGGGACTGAGGGTCAGCTCAACTCTCAGCAGTAAGATGTTTCTGGACAAGGCGTTCAAATACCTACTCACGTATGGAACTTAGTATGTAGCACCAGTCTACCCAAGTAATTACTGGGAAATCGCTGGATTGAGCTTGGAGGCACTAGTCTTGTTGCCGGGAGATTCCATTTACCTCTCCCAACACTTGCGTCAAGCAGCGAGCCTAGGCCTTTTGGAAGCGAAAGGTAGCGGCAGGCACGATGTAGGGTTACAGGCCATAAGCTCAACTCTCAGAAGTGTGTATGCATGGGAGGCAGATGTCTGCTACCCACTCGGACATGGGAGTTGGAACCTAGCTACACTCCTATTGAAGAAGGATGTTGGAAATCGCTGTATTCAACTCAGATACTCGGGAGTTCAGGCCCAATGCTTACACATGCTTTTCCCACAACCTATCCCAGCCACTAACAGAAGGAGGTTAGCAGGTACGTCTACAGTCAGGCAGGATGCGGGAGGGTTCTGCCCTGTCCTCAGCTCTCACAGGGAAGCATGCCTAGAAGCCAGCTCTCAACTAGCTGCATTCTTATGACAGTGTGAAGGTAGCAGTATTCTGAGTAAGGCGGTTCCGAGATTACCACTCTACTGCACCTGGAGATACCCTCCAGGTCTGCATTGTTAACTTGCGTCTCAGAAGCCTGTGGCAAACGTCTCTGGTGAAGACCTGCGAAACTCACTCTGCAGGCAGTGTGGAACTGTGAGGGACTGAGGGTGAGCTCAACTCTCAGAAGTAAGATGCTTTTGGACAAGGCGTTCAGCTACCTTCTCACGTATGGAACTTAGTATGTAGCACCAGTCTACCACACGAATTACTAGGCAATCGCTGGAATGAGCTTAGAGGCCCTAGTCTTGTGTGCCGGGAGATTCCAATTACTTCTCCCAACACTTCCGTCAAACAGCGAGCCTAGGCCTTTTAGAAGTGAAAGGAACCAGCAGGCTGGATGGGGAGGTACAGGCCTTAAGCTCAACTCTCAGAAGTGTGTATGCAGGGGAGACAGATGTCTGCTACCCACTCTGACATGGGAGTTGGAAACTAGCTACACTCTGATTGAAGAAGGCCATTGGAAATCGCTGTATTCAACTCAGATACACAGGAGTTCAGGCCCAATGCTTACACATGCTTTTCCCGCAACCTCTCTCAGCCACTAACATTAGGATGTTAACAGCTGCGCCTACACTCAGGCAGGATGCGGGTGGGTTCTGCCCTGTCCTCAGCACTCCCAGGGAAGCATGCCTAGAAGCCAGCTCTCAACTAGCTGCATTCTTATGGCAGTGTGAAGGTAGCAGTATTCTGAGTCAGGAGGTTCCCAGATTACCACTCTACTGCACCTGGAGATACCCTCCAGGTCTGCATTGTTAACTTGCGTCTCAGAAGCCTCTGGCAAACGTCTCTGGTGAAGACGTCCGAAACTCACTCTGCAGGCAGTGTGGAACTGTGAGGGACTGAGGGTGAGCTCAACTCTCAGAAGTAAGATGTTTTTGGACAAGTCGTTCAACTACATACTCACGTATGGAACTTAGTATGTAGCACCAGTCTACCCCAGGAATTACTAGGAAATCGCTTGATTGAGCTTGGAGGCACTCGTCTTGTGTGCCGGGAGATTCCAGTTACCTCTCCCAACACTTGCGTCAAGCAGCGAGCCTAGGCATTTTGGAAGCGAAAGGTAGCGGCAGGCAGGATGTTGGGTTACAGGCCATAAGCTCCACTCTCAGAAGTGTGTATGCATGGGTGGCAGATGTCTGCTACCCACTCGGACATGGGAGTTGGAACCTAGCTACACTCCTATTGAAGAAGGACTTTGGAAATCGCTGTATTCAACTCAGATACACGGGAGTTCAGGCCCAATGCTTACACATGCTTTTCCCACAAACTATCCCAGCCACTAACAGAAGGAGGTTAGCAGGTAAGTCTACAGTCAGGCAGGATGCGGGAGGGTCCTGCCCTGTCCTCAGCTCTCACAGGGAAGCATGCCTTGAAGCCAGCTCTCAACTAGCTGCATTCTTATGACAGTGTGAAGGTAGCAGTATTCTGAGTAAGGAGGTTCCCAGATTACCACTCTACTGCACCTGGAGATACCCTCCAGGTCTGCATTGTTAACTTGCGTCTCAGAAGCCTCTGGCAAACGTCTCTGGTGAAGACGTGCGAAACTCACTCTGCAGGCAGTGTGGAACTGTGAGGGACTGAGGGTCAGCTCAACTCTCAGCAGTAAGATGTTTTTGGACAAGGCGTTCAAATACCTACTCACGTATGGAACTTAGTATGTAGCACCAGTCTACCCTAGGAATTACTGGGAAATCGCTGGATTGAGCTTGGAGGCACTAGTCTTGTTGCCGGGAGATTCCAGTTACCTCTCCCAACACTTCGGTGAAGCAGCGAGCCTAGGCCTTTTGGAAGCGAAAGCTAGCTGCAGGCAGGAGGTAGGGATACAGGCCATAAGCTCAACTCTCAGAAGTGTGTATGCATGGGAGGCAGATGTCTGCTACCCACTCGTACATGCGAGTGGGAACCTACTACACTCTGATGAAAAAGGACTTTGGAAATCGCTGTATTCAACTCAGATACACGTGGGTTCAGGCACAACGATTCCACATGCTTTTCTCACAACCTTTCCCTGCCACTAACATGAGGACGTTAGCAGCTCCTTCTATAGTCAAGCAGGATGCGGGAGGGTTGTGCCCTGTCCTTAGCTCTCACAGGGAAGCATGTCTTGAAGCCAGCGGTCAACTAGCTGCATACTTATGGCAGGGTGAAGGTAGCAGTATTCTGAGACAGGAGGTTCCCAGATTACCACTCTACTGCACCTGAAGATACCCTCCAGGTCTGCATTGTTAACTTGCGTCTCAGAGGCCTCTGGCAAACGTCTCTGGTGAAGACGTGCGAAACTCACTCTGCAGGCAGTGTGGAACTGTGAGGGACTGAGGGTCAGCTCAACTCTCAGCAGTAAGATGTTTTTGGACAAGGCGTTCAAATACCTACTCACGTATGGAACTTAGTATGTAGCACCAGTCTACCACACGAATTACTAGGCAATCGCTGGAATGAGCTTGGAGGCCCTAGTCTTGTGTGCCGGGAGATTCCAATTACCTCTCCCAACACTTCCGTCAAACAGCGAGCCTAGGCCTTTTAGAAGTGAAAGGAACCAGCAGGCTGGATGGGGAGGTACAGGCCTTAAGCTCAACTCTCAGAAGTGTGTATGCAGGGGAGACAGATGTCTGCTACCCACTCTGACATGGGACTTGGAAACTAGCTACACTCTGATTGAAGAAGGCCATTGGAAATCGCTGTAACCAACTCAGATACACAGGAGTTCAGGCCCAATGCTTACACATGCTTTTCCCGCAACCTCTCTCAGCCACTAACATTAGGATGTTAGCAGCTGCGCCTACAGTCAGGCAGGATGCGGGTGGGTTCTGCCCTGTCCTCAGCACTCCCAGGGAAGCATGCCTAGAAGCCAGCTCTCAACTAGCTGCATTCTTATGGCAGTGTGAAGGTAGCAGTATTCTGAGTAAGGAGGTTCCCAGATTACCACTCTACTGCACCTGGAGATACCCTCCAGGTCTGCATTGTTAACTTGCGTCTCAGAAGCATCTGGCAAACGTCTCTGGTGAAGACGTCCGAAACTCACTCTGCAGGCAGTGTGGAACTGTGAGGGACTGAGGGTCAGCTCAACTCTCAGCAGTAAGATGTTTCTGGACAAGGCGTTCAAATACCTACTCACGTATGGAACTTAGTATGTAGCACCAGTCTACCCAAGGAATTACTGGGAAATCGCTGGATTGAGCTTGGAGGCACTAGTCTTGTTGCCGGGAGATTCCATTTACCTCTCCCAACACTTGCGTCAAGCAGCGAGCCTAGGCCTTTTGGAAGCGAAAGGTAGCGGCAGGCACGATGTAGGGTTACAGGCCATAAGCTCAACTCTCAGAAGTGTGTATGCATGGGAGGCAGATGTCTGCTACCCACTCGGACATGGGAGTTGGAACCTAGCTACACTCCTATTGAAGAAGGATGTTGGAAATCGCTGTATTCAACTCAGATACTCGGGAGTTCAGGCCCAATGCTTACACATGCTTTTCCCACAACCTATCCCAGCCACTAACAGAAGGAGGTTAGCAGGTACGTCTACAGTCAGGCAGGATGCGGGAGGGTTCTGCCCTGTCCTCAGCTCTCACAGGGAAGCATGCCTAGAAGCCAGCTCTCAACTAGCTGCATTCTTATGACAGTGTGAAGGTAGCAGTATTCTGAGTAAGGCGGTTCCGAGATTACCACTCTACTGCACCTGGAGATACCCTCCAGGTCTGCATTGTTAACTTGCGTCTCAGAAGCCTGTGGCAAACGTCTCTGGTGAAGACCTGCGAAACTCACTCTGCAGGCAGTGTGGAACTGTGAGGGACTGAGGGTGAGCTCAACTCTCAGAAGTAAGATGCTTTTGGACAAGGCGTTCAGCTACCTTCTCACGTATGGAACTTAGTATGTAGCACCAGTCTACCACACGAATTACTAGGCAATCGCTGGAATGAGCTTAGAGGCCCTAGTCTTGTGTGCCGGGAGATTCCAATTACTTCTCCCAACACTTCCGTCAAACAGCGAGCCTAGGCCTTTTAGAAGTGAAAGGAACCAGCAGGCTGGATGGGGAGGTACAGGCCTTAAGCTCAACTCTCAGAAGTGTGTATGCAGGGGAGACAGATGTCTGCTACCCACTCTGACATGGGAGTTGGAAACTAGCTACACTCTGATTGAAGAAGGCCATTGGAAATCGCTGTATTCAACTCAGATACACAGGAGTTCAGGCCCAATGCTTACACATGCTTTTCCCGCAACCTCTCTCAGCCACTAACATTAGGATGTTAACAGCTGCGCCTACACTCAGGCAGGATGCGGGTGGGTTCTGCCCTGTCCTCAGCACTCCCAGGGAAGCATGCCTAGAAGCCAGCTCTCAACTAGCTGCATTCTTATGGCAGTGTGAAGGTAGCAGTATTCTGAGTCAGGAGGTTCCCAGATTACCACTCTACTGCACCTGGAGATACCCTCCAGGTCTGCATTGTTAACTTGCGTCTCAGAAGCCTCTGGCAAACGTCTCTGGTGAAGACGTCCGAAACTCACTCTGCAGGCAGTGTGGAACTGTGAGGGACTGAGGGTGAGCTCAACTCTCAGAAGTAAGATGTTTTTGGACAAGTCGTTCAACTACATACTCACGTATGGAACTTAGTATGTAGCACCAGTCTACCCCAGGAATTACTAGGAAATCGCTTGATTGAGCTTGGAGGCACTCGTCTTGTGTGCCGGGAGATTCCAGTTACCTCTCCCAACACTTGCGTCAAGCAGCGAGCCTAGGCATTTTGGAAGCGAAAGGTAGCGGCAGGCAGGATGTTGGGTTACAGGCCATAAGCTCCACTCTCAGAAGTGTGTATGCATGGGTGGCAGATGTCTGCTACCCACTCGGACATGGGAGTTGGAACCTAGCTACACTCCTATTGAAGAAGGACTTTGGAAATCGCTGTATTCAACTCAGATACACGGGAGTTCAGGCCCAATGCTTACACATGCTTTTCCCACAAACTATCCCAGCCACTAACAGAAGGAGGTTAGCAGGTAAGTCTACAGTCAGGCAGGATGCGGGAGGGTCCTGCCTTGTCCTCAGCTCTCACAGGGAAGCATGCCTTGAAGCCAGCTCTCAACTAGCTGCATTCTTATGACAGTGTGAAGGTAGCAGTATTCTGAGTAAGGAGGTTCCCAGATGACCACTCTACTGCACCTGGAGATACCCTCCAGGTCTGCATTGTTAACTTGCGTCTCAGAGGCCTCTGGGAAACGTCTCTGGTGAAGACGTGCGAAACTCACTCTGCAGGCAGTGTGGAACTGTGAGGGACTGAGGGTGAGCTCAACTCTCAGCAGTAAGATGTTATTGGACAAGGCGTTCAGCTACCTTCTCACATATGGAACTTAGTATGTAGCACCAGTCTACCCCAGGAATTACTGGGAAATCGCTGGATTGAGCTTGGAGGCACTAGTCTTGTTGCCGGGAGATTCCAGTTACCTCTCCCAACACTTCAGTGAAGCAGCGAGCCTAGGCCTTTTGGAAGCGAAAGCTAGCTGCAGGCAGGAGGTAGGGATACAGGCCATAAGCTCAACTCTCAGAAGTGTGTATGCATGGGAGGCAGATGTCTGCTACCCACTCGTACATGCGAGTGGGAACCTACTACACTCTGATGAAAAAGGCCATTGGAAATCGCTGTATTCAACTCAGATACACGTGGGTTCAGGCACAACGATTCCACATGCTTTTCTCACAACCTTTCCCTGCCACTAACATGAGGACGTTAGCAGCTCCTTCTACAGTCAAGCAGGATGCGGGAGGGTTGTGCCCTGTCCTTAGCTCTCACAGGGAAGCATGTCTTGAAGCCAGCGGTCAACTAGCTGCATACTTATGGCAGGGTCAAGGTAGCAGTATTCTGAGACAGGAGGTTCCCAGATTACCACTCTACTGCACCTGGAGATACCCTCCAGGTCTGCATTGTTAACTTGCGTCTCAGAGGCCTCTGGCAAACGTCTCTGTTGAAGACGTGCGAAACTCACTCTGCAGGCAGTGTGGAACTGTGAGGGACTGAGGGTCAGCTCAACTCTCAGCAGTAAGATGTTTTTGGACAAGGCGTTCAAATACCTACTCACGTATGGAACTTAGTATGTAGCACCAGTCTACCCCAGGAATTACTAGGCAATCGCTTCATTGAGCTTGGAGGCACTCGTCTTGTGTGCCGGGAGATTCCAATTACCTCTCCCAACACTTGCGTCAAGCAGCGAGCCTAGGCCTTTTGGAAGCGAAAGGTAGCGGTAGGCACGATGTAGGGTTACAGGCCATAAGCTCAACTCTCAGAAGTCTGTATGCATGGGAGGCAGATGTCTGCTACCCACTCGGACATGGGAGTTGGAACCTAGCTACACTCCTATTGAAGAAGGATGTTGGAAATCGCTGTATTCAACTCAGATACTCGGGAGTTCAGGCCCAATGCTTACACATGCTTTTCCCACAACCTATCCCAGCCACTAACAGAAGGAGGTTAGCAGGTACGTCTACAGTCAGGCAGGATGCGGGAGGGTTCTGCCCTGTCCTCAGCTCTCACAGGGAAGCATGCCTAGAAGCCAGCTCTCAACTAGCTGCATTCTTATGACAGTGTGAAGGTAGCAGTATTCTGAGTAAGGCGGTTCCGAGATTACCACTCTACTGCACCTGGAGATACCCTCCAGGTCTGCATTGTTAACTTGCGTCTCAGAAGCCTGTGGCAAACGTCTCTGGTGAAGACCTGCGAAACTCACTCTGCAGGCAGTGTGGAACTGTGAGGGACTGAGGGTGAGCTCAACTCTCAGAAGTAAGATGCTTTTGGACAAGGCGTTCAGCTACATTCTCACGTATGGAACTTAGTATGTAGCACCTGTCTACCCCAGGAATTACTAGGCTATCGCTGGAATGAGCTTGGAGGCACTAGTCTTGTGTGCCGGGAGATTCCAATTACCTCTCCCAACACTTCCGTCAAACAGCGAGCCTAGGCCTTTTAGAAGTGAAAGGAACCAGCAGGCTGGATGGGGAGGTACAGGCCTTAAGCTCAACTCTCAGAAGTGTGTATGCAGGGGAGACAGATGTCTGCTACCCACTCTGACATGGGAGTTGGAAACTACCTACACTCTGATTGAAGAAGGCCATTGGAAATCGCTGTATTCAACTCAGATACACAGGAGTTCAGGCCCAATGCTTACACATGCTTTTCCCGCAACCTCTCTCAGCCACTAACATTAGGATGTTAGCAGCTGCGCCTACAGTCAGGCAGGATGCGGGTGGGTTCTGCCATGTCCTCAGCACTCCCAGGGAAGCATGCCTAGAAGCCAGCTCTCAACTAGCTGCATTCTTATGGCAGTGTGAAGGTAGCAGTATTCTGAGTCAGGAGGTTCCAAGATTACCACTCTACTGCACCTGGAGATACCCTCCAGGTCTGCATTGTTAACTTGCGTCTCAGAAGCCTGTGGCAAACGTCTCTGGTGAAGACCTGCGAAACTCACTCTGCAGGCAGTGTGGAACTGTGAGGGACTGAGGGTGAGCTCAACTCTCAGAAGTAAGATGCTTTTCGACAAGGCGTTCAGCTACCTTCTCACGTATGGAACTTAGTATGTAGCAGCAGTCTACCACACGAATTACTAGGCAATCGCTGGAATGAGCTTGGAGGCCCTAGTATTGTGTGCCGGGAGATTCCAATTACCTTTCCCAACACTTCCGTCAAACAGCGAGCCTAGGCCTTTTAGAAGTGAAAGGAACCAGCAGGCTGGATGGGGAGGTACAGGCCTTAAGCTCAACTCTCAGAAGTGTGTATGCAGGGGAGACAGATGTCTGCTACCCACTCTGACATGGGAGTTGGAAACTAGCTACACTCTGATTGAAGAAGGCCATTGGAAATCGCTGTATTCAACTCAGATACACAGGAGTTCAGGCCCAATGCTTACACATGCTTTTCCCGCAACCTCTCTCAGCCACTAACATTAGGATGTTAGCAGCTGCGCCTACAGTCAGGCAGGATGCGGGTGGGTTCTGCCCTGTCCTCAGCACTCCCAGGGAAGCATGCCTAGAAGCCAGCTCTCAACTAGCTGCATTCTTATGGCAGTGTGAAGGTAGCAGTATTCTGAGTCAAGAGGTTCCCAGATTACCACTCTACTGCACCTGGAGATACCCTCCAGGTCTGCATTGTTAACTTGCGTCTCAGAAGCCTCTGGCAAACGTCTCTGTTGAAGACGTCCGAAACTTACTCTGCAGGCAGTGTGGAACTGTGAGGGACTGAGGGTGAGCTCAACTCTCAGAAGTAAGATGTTTTTGGACAAGGCGTTCAACTACCTACTCACGTATGGAACTTAGTATGTAGCACCAGTCTACCCCAGGAATTACTAGGAAATCGCTTGATTGAGCTTGGAGGCACTCGTCTTGTGTGCCGGGAGATTCCAGTTACCTCTCCCAACACTTGCATCAAGCAGCGAGCCTAGGCCTTTTGGAAGCGAAAGGTAGCGGCAGGCAGGATGTTGGGTTACAGGCCATAAGCTCAACTCTCAGAAGTGTGTATGCATGGGTGGCAGATGTCTGCTACCCACTCGGACATGGGAGTTGGAACCTAGCTACACTCCTATTGAAGAAGGACTTTGGAAATCGCTGTATTCAACTCAGATACACGGGAGTTCAGGCCCAATGCTTACACATGCTTTTCCCACAAACTATCCCAGCCACTAACAGAAGGAGGTTAGCAGGTAAGTCTACAGTCAGGCAGGATGCGGGAGGGTCCTGCCCTGTCCTCAGCTCTCACAGGGAAGCATGCCTTGAAGCCAGCTCTCAACTAGCTGCATTCTTATGACAGTGTGAAGGTAGCAGTATTCTGAGTAAGGAGGTTCCCAGATTACCACTCTACTGCACCTGGAGATACCCTCCAGGTCTGCATTGTTAACTTGCGTCTCAGAAGCCTCTGGCAAACGTCTCTGGTGAAGACGTGCGAAACTCACTCTGCAGGCAGTGTGGAACTGTGAGGGACTGAGGGTGAGCTCAACTCTCAGCAGTAAGATGATTTTGGACAAGGCGTTCAGCTACCTTCTCACGTATGGAACTTAGTATGTAGCACCAGTCTACCCCAGGAATTACTGGGAAATCGCTGGATTGAGCATGGAGGCACTAGTCTTGTTGCCGGGAGATTCCAGTTACCTCTCCCAACACTTCGGTGAAGCAGCGAGCCTAGGCCTTTTGGAAGCGAAAGCTAGCTGCAGGCAGGAGGTAGGGTTACAGGCCATAAGCTCAACTCTCAGAAGTGTGTATGCATGGGAGGCAGATGTCTGCTACCCACTCATACATGCGAGTGGGAACCTACTACACTCTGATGAAAAAGGACTTTGGAAATCGCTGTATTCAACTCAGATACACGTGGGTTCAGGCACAACGATTCCACATGCTTTTCTCACAACATTTCCCTGCCACTAACATGAGGACGTTAGCAGCTCCTTCTACAGTCAAGCAGGATGCGGGAGGGTTGTGCCCTGTCCTTAGCTCTCACAGGGAAGCATGTCTTGAAGCCAGCGGTCAACTAGCTGCATACTTATGGCAGGGTCAAGGTAGCAGTATTCTGAGACAGGAGGTTCCCAGATTACCACTCTACTGCACCTGGAGATACCCTCCAGGTCTGCATTGTTAACTTGCGTCTCAGAGGCGTCTGGCAAACGTCTCTGGTGAAGACGTGCGAAACTCACTCTGCAGGCAGTGTGGAACTGTGAGGGACTGAGGGTCAGCTCAACTCTCAGCAGTAAGATGTTTTTGGACAAGGCGTTCAAATACCTACTCACGTATGGAACTTAGTATGTAGCACCAGTCTACCCAGGGAATTACTAGGCAATCGCTTGATTGAGCTTGGAGGCACTCGTCTTGTGTGCCGGGAGATTCCAATTACCTCTCCCAACACTTGCGTCAAGCAGCGAGCCTAGGCCTTTTGGAAGCGAAAGGTAGCGGCAGGCACGATGTAGGGTTACAGGCCATAAGCTCAACTCTCAGAAGTGTGTATGCATGGGAGGCAGATGTCTGCTACCCACTCAGACATGGGAGTTGGAACCTAGCTACACTCCTATTGAAGAAGGATGTTGGAAATCGCTGTATTCAACTCAGATACTCGGGAGTTCAGGCCCAATGCTTACACATGCTTTTCCCACAACCTATCCCAGCCACTAACAGAAGGAGGTTAGCAGGTACGTCTACAGTCAGGCAGGATGCGGGAGGGTTCTGCCCTGTCCTCAGGTCTCACAGGGAAGCATGCCTAGAAGCCAGCTCTCAACTAGCTGCATTCTTATGACAGTGTGAAGGTAGCAGTATTCTGAGTAAGGCGGTTCCGAGATTACCACTCTACTGCACCTGGAGATACCCTCCAGGTCTGCATTGTTAACTTGCGTCTCAGAAGCCTGTGGCAAACGTCTCTGGTGAAGACCTGCGAAACTCACTCTGCAGGCAGTGTGGAACTGTGAGGGACTGAGGGTCAGCTCAACTCTCAGAAGTAAGATGCTTTTGGACAAGGCGTTCAGCTACATTCTCACGTATGGAACTTAGTATGTAGCACCTGTCTACCCCAGGAATTACTAGGCTATCGCTGGAATGAGCTTGGAGGCACTAGTCTTGTGTGCCGGGAGATTCCAATTACCTCTCCCAACACTTCCGTCAAGCAGCGAGCCTAGGCCTTTTAGAAGTGAAAGGAACCAGCAGGCTGGATGGGGAGGTACAGGCCTTAAGCTCAACTCTCAGAAGTGTGTATGCAGGGGAGACAGATGTCTGCTACCCACTCTGACATGGGAGTTGGAAACTACCTACACTCTGATTGAAGAAGGCCATTGGAAATCGCTGTATTCAACTCAGATACACAGGAGTTCAGGCCCAATGCTTACACATGCTTTTCCCGCAACCTCTCTCAGCCACTAACATTAGGATGTTAGCAGCTGCGCCTACAGTCAGGCAGGATGCGGGTGGGTTCTGCCATGTCCTCAGCACTCCCAGGGAAGCATGCCTAGAAGCCAGCTCTCAACTAGCTGCATTCTTATGGCAGTGTGAAGGTAGCAGTATTCTGAGTCAGGAGGTTCCAAGATTACCACTCTACTGCACCTGGAGATACCCTCCAGGTCTGCATTGTTAACTTGCGTCTCAGAAGCCTGTGGCAAACGTCTCTGGTGAAGACCTGCGAAACTCACTCTGCAGGCAGTGTGGAACTGTGAGGGACTGAGGGTGAGCTCAACTCTCAGAAGTAAGATGCTTTTGGACAAGGCGTTCAGCTACCTTCTCACGTATGGAACTTAGTATGTAGCAGCAGTCTACCACACGAATTACTAGGCAATCGCTGGAATGAGCTTGGAGGCCCTAGTATTGTGTGCCGGGAGATTCCAATTACCTTTCCCAACACTTCCGTCAAACAGCGAGCCTAGGCCTTTTAGAAGTGAAAGGAACCAGCAGGCTGGATGGGGAGGTACAGGCCTTAAGCTCAACTCTCAGAAGTGTGTATGCAGGGGAGACAGATGTCTGCTACCCACTCTGACATGGGAGTTGGAAACTAGCTACACTCTGATTGAAGAAGGCCATTGGAAATCGCTGTATTCAACTCAGATACACAGGAGTTCAGGCCCAATGCTTACACATGCTTTTCCCGCAACCTCTCTCAGCCACTAACATTAGGATGTTAGCAGCTGCGCCTACAGTCAGGCAGGATGCGGGTGGGTTCTGCCCTGTCCTCAGCACTCCCAGGGAAGCATGCCTAGAAGCCAGCTCTCAACTAGCTGCATTCTTATGGCAGTGTGAAGGTAGCAGTATTCTGAGTCAGGAGGTTCCCAGATTACCACTCTACTGCACCTGGAGATACCCTCCAGGTCTGCATTGTTAACTTGCGTCTCAGAAGCCTCTGGCAAACGTCTCTGTTGAAGACGTCCGAAACTTACTCTGCAGGCAGTGTGGAACTGTGAGGGACTGAGGGTGAGCTCAACTCTCAGAAGTAAGATGTTTTTGGACAAGGCGTTCAACTACCTACTCACGTATGGAACTTAGTATGTAGCACCAGTCTACCCCAGGAATTACTAGGAAATCGCTTGATTGAGCTTGGAGGCACTCGTCTTGTGTGTCGGGAGATTCCAGTTACCTCTCCCAACACTTGCATCAAGCAGCGAGCCTAGGCCTTTTGGAAGCGAAAGGTAGCGGCAGGCAGGATGTTGGGTTACAGGCCATAAGCTCAACTCTCAGAAGTGTGTATGCATGGGTGGCAGATGTCTGCTACCCACTCGGACATGGGAGTTGGAACCTAGCTACACTCCTATTGAAGAAGGACTTTGGAAATCGCTGTATTCAACTCAGATACACGGGAGTTCAGGCCCAATGCTTACACATGCTTTTCCCACAAACTATCCCAGCCACTAACAGAAGGAGGTTAGCAGGTAAGTCTACAGTCAGGCAGGATGCGGGAGGGTCCTGCCCTGTCCTCAGCTCTCACAGGGAAGCATGCCTTGAAGCCAGCTCTCAACTAGCTGCATTCTTATGACAGTGTGAAGGTAGCAGTATTCTGAGTAAGGAGGTTCCCAGATTACCACTCTACTG
Organism: Canis lupus baileyi; assembly: GCF_048164855.1. Classification (NCBI taxonomy): domain Eukaryota; kingdom Metazoa; phylum Chordata; class Mammalia; order Carnivora; family Canidae; genus Canis; species Canis lupus. The sequence continues at coordinate 2,051,506 of NC_132864.1, read as the reverse complement.
CACCTGGAGATACCCTCCAGGTCTGCATTGTTAACTTGCGTCTCAGAAGCCTCTGGCAAACGTCTCTGGTGAAGACGTGCGAAACTCACTCTGCAGGCAGTGGGGAACTGTGAGGGACTGAGGGTGAGCTCAACTCTCAGCAGTAAGATGATTTTGGACAAGGCGTTCAGCTACCTTCTCACATATGGAACTTAGTATGTAGCACCAGTCTACCCCAGGAATTACTGGGAAATCGCTGGATTGAGCATGGAGGCACTAGTCTTGTTGCCGGGAGATTCCAGTTACCTCTCCCAACACTTCGGTGAAGCAGCGAGCCTAGGCCTTTTGGAAGCGAAAGCTAGCTGCAGGCAGGAGGTAGGGATACAGGCCATAAGCTCAACTCTCAGAAGTGTGTATGCATGGGAGGCAGATGTCTGCTACCCACTCGTACATGCGAGTGGGAACCTACTACACTCTGATGAAAAAGGACTTTGGAAATCGCTGTATTCAACTCAGATACACGTGGGTTCAGGCACAACGATTCCACATGCTTTTCTCACAAACTTTCCCTGCCACTAACATGAGGACGTTAGCAGCTCCTTCTACAGTCAAGCAGGATGCGGGAGGGTTGTGCCCTGTCCTTAGCTCTCACAGGGAAGCATGTCTTGAAGCCAGCGGTCAACTAGCTGCATACTTATGGCAGGGTCAAGGTAGCAGTATTCTGAGACAGGAGGTTCCCAGATTACCACTCTACTGCACCTGGAGATACCCTCCAGGTCTGCATTGTTAACTTGCGTCTCAGAGGCGTCTGGCAAACGTCTCTGGTGAAGACGTGCGAAACTCACTCTGCAGGCAGTGTGGAACTGTGAGGGACTGAGGGTCAGCTCAACTCTCAGCAGTAAGATGTTTTTGGACAAGGCGTTCAAATACCTACTCACGTATGGAACTTAGTATGTAGCACCAGTCTACCCAGGGAATTACTAGGCAATCGCTTGATTGAGCTTGGAGGCACTCGTCTTGTGTGCCGGGAGATTCCAATTACCTCTATCAACACTTGCGTCAAGCAGCGAGCCTAGGCCTTTTGGAAGCGAAAGGTAGCGGCAGGCACGATGTAGGGTTACAGGCCATAAGCTCAACTCTCAGAAGTGTGTATGCATGGGAGGCAGATGTCTGCTACCCACTCAGACATGGGAGTTGGAACCTAGCTACACTCCTATTGAAGAAGGATGTTGGAAATCGCTGTATTCAACTCAGATACTCGGGAGTTCAGGCCCAATGCTTACACATGCTTTTCCCACAACCTATCCCAGCCACTAACAGAAGGAGGTTAGCAGGTACGTCTACAGTCAGGCAGGATGCGGGAGGGTCCTGCCCTGTCCTCAGGTCTCACAGGGAAGCATGCCTAGAAGCCAGCTCTCAACTAGCTGCATTCTTATGACAGTGTGAAGGTAGCAGTATTCTGAGTAAGGCGGTTCCGAGATTACCACTCTACTGCACCTGGAGATACCCTCCAGGTCTGCATTGTTAACTTGCGTCTCAGAAGCCTGTGGCAAACGTCTCTGGTGAAGACCTGCGAAACTCACTCTGCAGGCAGTGTGGAACTGTGAGGGACTGAGGGTCAGCTCAACTCTCAGGAGTAAGATGCTTTTGGACAAGGCGTTCAGCTACCTTCTCACGTATGGAACTTAGTATGTAGCACCTGTCTACCCCAGGAATTACTAGGCTATCGCTGGAATGAGCTTGGAGGCAATAGTCTTGTGTGCCGGGAGATTCCAATTACCTCTCCCAACACTTCCGTCAAACAGCGAGCCTAGGCCTTTTAGAAGTGAAAGGAACCAGCAGGCTGGATGGGGAGGTACAGGCCTTAAGCTCAACTCTCAGAAGTGTGTATGCAGGGGAGACAGATGTCTGCTACCCACTCTGACATGGGAGTTGGAAACTACCTACACTCTGATTGAAGAAGGCCATTGGAAATCGCTGTATTCAACTCAGATACACAGGAGTTCAGGCCCAATGCTTACACATGCTTTTCCCGCAACCTCTCTCAGCCACTAACATTAGGATGTTAGCAGCTGCGCCTACAGTCAGGCAGGATGCGGGTGGGTTCTGGCATGTCCTCAGCACTCCCAGGGAAGCATGCCTAGAAGCCAGCTCTCAACTAGCTGCATTCTTATGGCAGTGTGAAGGTAGCAGTATTCTGAGTCAGAAGGTTCCAAGATTACCACTCTACTGCACCTGGAGATACCCTCCAGGTCTGCATTGTTAACTTGCGTCTCAGAAGCCTGTGGCAAACGTCTCTGGTGAAGACCTGCGAAACTCACTCTGCAGGCAGTGTGGAACTGTGAGGGACTGAAGGTGAGCTCAACTCTCAGAAGTAAGATGCTTTTGGACAAGGCGTTCAGCTACCTTCTCACGTATGGAACTTAGTATGTAGCAGCAGTCTACCACACGAATTACTAGGCAATCGCTGGAATGAGCTTGGAGGCCCTAGTCTTGTGTGCCGGGAGATTCCAATTACCTCTCCCAACACTTCCGTCAAACAGCGAGCCTAGGCCTTTTAGAAGTGAAAGGAACCAGCAGGCTGGATGGGGAGGTACAGGCCTTAAGCTCAACTCTCAGAAGTGTGTATGCAGGGGAGACAGATGTCTGCTACCCACTCTGACATGGGAGTTGGAAACTAGCTACACTCTGATTGAAGAAGGCCATTGGAAATCGCTGTATTCAACTCAGATACACAGGAGTTCAGGCCCAATGCTTACACATGCTTTTCCCGCAACCTCTCTCAGCCACTAATATTAGGATGTTAGCAGCTGCGCCTACAGTCAGGCAGGATGCGGGTGGGTTCTGCCCTGTCCTCAGCACTCCCAGGGAAGCATGCCTAGAAGCCAGCTCTCAACTAGCTGCATTCTTATGGCAGTGTGAAGGTAGCAGTATTCTGAGTCAGGAGGTTCCAAGATTACCACTCTACTGCACCTGGAGATACCCTCCAGGTCTGCATTGTTAACTTGCGTCTCAGAAGCCTCTGGCAAACGTCTCTGGTGAAGACGTCCGAAACTCACTCTGCAGGCAGTGTGGAACTGTGAGGGACTGAGGGTGAGCTCAACTCTCAGCAGTAAGATGTTTTTAGACAAGGCGTTCAACTACCTACTCACGTATGGAACTTCGTATGTAGCACCAGTCTACCCCAGGAATTACTAGGAAATCGCTTGATTGAGCTTGGAGGCACTCGTCTTGTGTGCCGGGAGATTCCAGTTACCTCTCCCAACACTTGCGTCAAGCAGCGAGCCTAGGCCTTTTGGAAGCGAAAGGTAGCGGCAGGCAGGATGTTGGGTTACAGGCCATAAGCTCAACTCTCAGAAGTGTGTATGCATGGGTGGCAGATGTCTGCTACCCACTCGGACATGGGAGTTGGAACCTAGCTACACTCCTATTGAAGAAGGACTTTGGAAATCGCTGTATTCAACTCAGATACACGGGAGTTCAGGCCCAATGCTTACACATGCTTTTCCCACAAACTATCCCAGCCACTAACAGAAGGAGGTTAGCAGGTAAGTCTACAGTCAGGCAGGATGCGGGAGGGTCCTGCCCTGTCCTCAGCTCTCACAGGGAAGCATGCCTTGAAGCCAGCTCTCAACTAGCTGCATTCTTATGACAGTGTGAAGGTAGCAGTATTCTGAGTAAGGAGGTTCCCAGATTACCACTCTACTGCACCTGGAGATACCCTCCAGGTCTGCATTGTTAACTTGCGTCTCAGAGGCCTCTGGCAAACGTCTCTGGTGAAGACGTGCGAAACTCACTCTGCAGGGAGTGTGGAACTCTGAGGGACTGAGGGTCAGCTCAACTCTCAGCAGTAAGATAATTTTGGACAAGGCGTTCAGCTACCTTCTCACATATGGAACTTAGTATGTAGCACCAGTCTACCCCAGGAATTACTGGGAAATCGCTGGATTGAGCTTGGAGGCACTAGTCTTGTTGCCGGGAGATTCCAGTTACCTCTCCCAACACTTCAGTGAAGCAGCGAGCCTAGGCCTTTTGGAAGCGAAAGCTAGCTGCAGGCAGGAGGTAGGGATACAGGCCATAAGCTCAACTCTCAGAAGTGTGTATGCATGGGAGGCAGATGTCTGCTACCCACTCGTACATGCGAGTGGGAACCTACTACACTCTGATGAAAAAGGACTTTGGAAATCGCTGTATTCAACTCAGATACACGTGGGTTCAGGCACAACGATTCCACATGCTTTTCTCACAACCTTTCCCTGCCACTAACATGAGGACGTTAGCAGCTCCTTCTACAGTCAAGCAGGATGCGGGAGGGTTGTGCCCTGTCCTTAGCTCTCACAGGGAAGCATGTCTTGAAGCCAGCGGTCAACTAGCTGCATACTTATGGCAGGGTCAAGGTAGCAGTATTCTGAGACAGGAGGTTCCCAGATTACCACTCTACTGCACCTGGAGATACCCTCCAGGTCTGCATTGTTAACTTGCGTCTCAGAGGCCTCTGGCAAACGTCTCTGGTGAAGACGTGCGAAACTCACTCTGCAGGCAGTGTGGAACTGTGAGGGACTGAGGGTCAGCTCAACTCTCAGCAGTAAGATGTTTTTGGACAAGGCGTTCAAATACCTACTCACGTATGGAACTTAGTATGTAGCACCAGTCTACCCCAGGAATTACTAGGCAATCGCTTGATTGAGCTTGGAGGCACTCGTCTTGTGTGCCGGGAGATTCCAATTACCTCTCCCAACACTTGCGTCAAGCAGCGAGCCTAGGCCTTTTGGAAGCGAAAGGTAGCGGCAGGCACGATGTAGGGTTACAGGCCATAAGCTCAACTCTCAGAAGTGTGTATGCATGGGAGGCAGATGTCTGCTACCCACTCGGACATGGGAGTTGGAACCTAGCTACACTCCTATTGAAGAAGGATGTTGGAAATCGCTGTATTCAACTCAGATACTCGGGAGTTCAGGCCCAATGCTTACACATGCTTTTCCCACAACCTATCCCAGCCACTAACAGAAGGAGGTTAGCAGGTACGTCTACAGTCAGGCAGGATGCGGGACGGTTCTGCCCTGTCCTCAGCTCTCACAGGGAAGCATGCCTAGAAGCCAGCTCTCAACTAGCTGCATTCTTATGACAGTGTGAAGGTAGCAGTATTCTGAGTAAGGCGGTTCCGAGATTACCACTCTACTGCACCTGGAGATACCCTCCAGGTCTGCATTGTTAACTTGCGTCTCAGAAGCCTGTGGCAAACGTCTCTGGTGAAGACCTGCGAAACTCACTCTGCAGGCAGTGTGGAACTGTGAGGGACTGAGGGTGAGCTCAACTCTCAGAAGTAAGATGCTTTTGGACAAGGCGTTCAGCTACATTCTCACGTATGGAACTTAGTATGTAGCACCTGTCTACCCCAGGAATTACTAGGCTATCGCTGGAATAAGCTTGGAGGCACTAGTCTTGTGTGCCGGGAGATTCCAATTACCTCTCCCAACACTTCCGTCAAACAGCTAGCCTAGGCCTTTTAGAAGTGAAAGGAACCAGCAGGCTGGATGGGGAGGTACAGACCTTAAGCTCAACACTCAGAAGTGTGTATGCAGGGGAGACAGATGTCTGCTACCCACTCTGACATGGGAGTTGGAAACTAGCTACACTCTGATTGAAGAAGGCCATTGGAAATCGCTGTATTCAACTCAGATAACAGGAGTTCAGGCCCAATGCTTACACATGCTTTTCCCGCAACCTCTCTCAGCCACTAACATTAGGATGTTAGCAGCTGCGCCTACAGTCAGGCAGGATGCGGGTGGGTTCTGCCATGTCCTCAGCACTCCCAGGGAAGCATGCCTAGAAGCCAGCTCTCAACTAGCTGCATTCTTATGGCAGTGTGAAGGTAGCAGTATTCTGAGTCAGAAGGTTCCAAGATTACCACTCTACTGCACCTGGAGATACCCTCCAGGTCTGCATTGTTAACTTGCGTCTCAGAAGCCTGTGGCAAACGTCTCTGGTGAAGACCTGCGAAACTCACTCTGCAGGCAGTGTGGAACTGTGAGGGACTGAGGGTGAGCTCAACTCTCAGAAGTAAGATGCTTTTGGACAAGGCGTTCAGCTACCTTCTCACGTATGGAACTTAGTATGTAGCAGCAGTCTACCACACGAATTACTAGGCAATCGCTGGAATGAGCTTGGAGGCCCTAGTCTTGTGTGCCGGGAGATTCCAATTACCTCTCCCAACACTTCCGTCAAACAGCGAGCCTAGGCCTTTTAGAAGTGAAAGGAACCAGCAGGCTGGATGGGGAGGTACAGGCCTTAAGCTCAACTCTCAGAAGTGTGTATGCAGGGGAGACAGATGTCTGCTACCCACTCTGACATGGGAGTTGGAAACTACCTACACTCTGATTGAAGAAGGCCATTGGAAATCGCTGTATTCAACTCAGATACACAGGAGTTCAGGCCCAATGCTTACACATGCTTTTCCCGCAACCTCTCTCAGCCACTAACATTAGGATGTTAGCAGCTGCGCCTACAGTCAGGCAGGATGCGGGTGGGTTCTGCCCTGTCCTCAGCACTCCCAGGGAAGCATGCCTAGAAGCCAGCTCTCAACTAGCTGCATTCTTATGGCAGTGTGAAGGTAGCAGTATTCTGAGTAAGGAGGTTCCCAGATTACCACTCTACTGCACCTGGAGATACCCTCCAGGTCTGCATTGTTAACTTGCGTCTCAGAAGCCTCTGGCAAACGTCTCTGGTGAAGACGTCCGAAACTCACTCTGCAGGCAGTGTGGAACTGTGAGGGACTGAGGGTGAGCTCAACTCTCAGAAGTCAGATGTTTTTGGACAAGGCGTTCAACTACCTACTCACGTATGGAACTTAGTATGTAGCACCAGTCTACCCCAGGAATTACTAGGAAATCGCTTGATTGAGCTTGGAGGCACTCGTCTTGTGTGCCGGGAGATTCCAGTTACCTCTCCCAACACTTGCGTCAAGCAGCGAGCCTAGGCCTTTTGGAAGCGAAAGGTAGCGGCAGGCAGGATGTTGGGTTACAGGCCATAAGCTCAACTCTCAGAAGTGTGTATGCATGGGTGGCAGATGTCTGCTACCCACTCGGACATGGGAGTTGGAACCTAGCTACACTCCTATTGAAGAAGGACTTTGGAAATCGCTGTATTCAACTCAGATACACGGGAGTTCAGGCCCAATGCTTACACATGCTTTTCCCACAAACTATCCCAGCCACTAACAGAAGGAGGTTAGCAGGTAAGTCTACAGTCAGGCAGGATGCGGGAGGGTCCTGCCCTGTCCTCAGCTCTCACAGGGAAGCATGCCTTGAAGCCAGCTCTCAACTAGCTGCATTCTTATGACAGTGTGAAGGTAGCAGTATTCTGAGTAAGGAGGTTCCCAGATTACCACTCTACTGCACCTGGAGATACCCTCCAGGTCTGCATTGTTAACTTGCGTCTCAGAGGCCTCTGGCAAACGTCTCTGGTGAAGACGTGCGAAACTCACTCTGCAGGGAGTGTGGAACTGTGAGGGACTGAGGGTCAGCTCAACTCTCAGCAGTAAGATAATTTTGGACAAGGCGTTCAGCTACCTTCTCACATATGGAACTTAGTATGTAGCACCAGTCTACCCCAGGAATTACTGGGAAATCGCTGGATTGAGCTTGGAGGCACTAGTCTTGTTGCCGGGAGATTCCAGTTACCTCTCCCAACACTTCAGTGAAGCAGCGAGCCTAGGCCTTTTGGAAGCGAAAGCTAGCTGCAGGCAGGAGGTAGGGATACAGGCCATAAGCTCAACTCTCAGAAGTGTGTATGCATGGGAGGCAGATGTCTGCTACCCACTCGTACATGCGAGTGGGAACCTACTACACTCTGATGAAAAAGGACTTTGGAAATCGCTGTATTCAACTCAGATACACGTGGGTTCAGGCACAACGATTCCACATGCTTTTCTCACAACCTTTCCCTGCCACTAACATGAGGACGTTAGCAGCTCCTTCTACAGTCAAGCAGGATGCGGGAGGGTTGTGCCCTGTCCTTAGCTCTCACAGGGAAGCATGTCTTGAAGCCAGCGGTCAACTAGCTGCATACTTATGGCAGGGTCAAGGTAGCAGTATTCTGAGACAGGAGGTTCCCAGATTACCACTCTACTGCACCTGGAGATACCCTCCAGGTCTGCATTGTTAACTTGCGTCTCAGAGGCCTCTGGCAAACGTCTCTGGTGAAGACGTGCGAAACTCACTCTGCAGGCAGTGTGGAACTGTGAGGGACTGAGGGTCAGCTCAACTCTCAGCAGTAAGATGTTTTTGGACAAGGCGTTCAAATACCTACTCACGTATGGAACTTAGTATGTAGCACCAGTCTACCCCAGGAATTACTAGGCAATCGCTTGATTGAGCTTGGAGGCACTCGTCTTGTGTGCCGGGAGATTCCAATTACCTCTCCCAACACTTGCGTCAAGCAGCGAGCCTAGGCCTTTTGGAAGCGAAAGGTAGCGGCAGGCACGATGTAGGGTTACAGGCCATAAGCTCAACTCTCAGAAGTGTGTATGCATGGGAGGCAGATGTCTGCTACCCACTCGGACATGGGAGTTGGAACCTAGCTACACTCCTATTGAAGAAGGATGTTGGAAATCGCTGTATTCAACTCAGATACTCGGGAGTTCAGGCCCAATGCTTACACATGCTTTTCCCACAACCTATCCCAGCCACTAACAGAAGGAGGTTAGCAGGTACGTCTACAGTCAGGCAGGATGCGGGAGGGTTCTGCCCTGTCCTCAGCTCTCACAGGGAAGCATGCCTAGAAGCCAGCTCTCAACTAGCTGCATTCTTATGACAGTGTGAAGGTAGCAGTATTCTGAGTAAGGCGGTTCCCAGATTACCACTCTACTGCACCTGGAGATACCCTCCAGGTCTGCATTGTTAACTTGCGTCTCAGAAGCCTGTGGCAAACGTCTCTGGTGAAGACCTGCGAAACTCACTCTGCAGGCAGTGTGGAACTGTGAGGGACTGAGGGTGAGCTCAACTCTCAGAAGTAAGATGCTTTTGGACAAGGCGTTCAGCTACCTTCTCACGTATGGAACTTAGTATGTAGCACCTGTCTACCCCAGGAATTACTAGGCTATCGCTGGAATAAGCTTGGAGGCACTAGTCTTGTGTGCCGGGAGATTCCAATTACCTCTCCCAACACTTCCGTCAAACAGCGAGCCTAGGCCTTTTAGAAGTGAAAGGAACCAGCAGGCTGGATGGGGAGGTACAGACCTTAAGCTCAACACTCAGAAGTGTGTATGCAGGGGAGACAGATGTCTGCTACCCACTCTGACATGGGAGTTGGAAACTACCTACACTCTGATTGAAGAAGGCCATTGGAAATCGCTGTATTCAACTCAGATACACAGGAGTTCAGGCCCAATGCTTACACATGCTTTTCCCGCAACCTCTCTCAGCCACTAACATTAGGATGTTAGCAGCTGCGCCTACAGTCAGGCAGGATGCGGGTGGGTTCTGCCATGTCCTCAGCACTCCCAGGGAAGCATGCCTAGAAGCCAGCTCTCAACTAGCTGCATTCTTATGGCAGTGTGAAGGTAGCAGTATTCTGAGTCAGAAGGTTCCAAGATTACCACTCTACTGCACCTGGAGATACCCTCCAGGTCTGCATTGTTAACTTGCGTCTCAGAAGCCTGTGGCAAACGTCTCTGGTGAAGACCTGCGAAACTCACTCTGCAGGCAGTGTGGAACTGTGAGGGACTGAGGGTGAGCTCAACTCTCAGAAGTAAGATGCTTTTGGACAAGGCGTTCAGCTACCTTCTCACGTATGGAACTTAGTATGTAGCAGCAGTCTACCACACGAATTACTAGGCAATCGCTGGAATGAGCTTGGAGGCCCTAGTCTTGTGTGCCGGGAGATTCCAATTACCTCTCCCAACACTTCCGTCAAACAGCGAGCCTAGGCCTTTTAGAAGTGAAAGGAACCAGCAGGCTGGATGGGGAGGTACAGGCCTTAAGCTCAACTCTCAGAAGTGTGTATGCAGGGGAGACAGATGTCTGCTACCCACTCTGACATGGGAGTTGGAAACTACCTACACTCTGATTGAAGAAGGCCATTGGAAATCGCTGTATTCAACTCAGATACACAGGAGTTCAGGCCCAATGCTTACACATGCTTTTCCCGCAACCTCTCTAGGCACTAACATTAGGATGTTAGCAGCTGCGCCTACAGTCAGGCAGGATGCGGGTGGGTTCTGCCCTGTCCTCAGCACTCCCAGGGAAGCATGCCTAGAAGCCAGCTCTCAACTAGCTGCATTCTTATGGCAGTGTGAAGGTAGCAGTATTCTGAGTAAGGAGGTTCCCAGATTACCACTCTACTGCACCTGGAGATACCCTCCAGGTCTGCATTGTTAACTTGCGTCTCAGAAGCCTCTGGCAAACGTCTCTGGTGAAGACGTCCGAAACTCACTCTGCAGGCAGTGTGGAACTGTGAGGGACTGAGGGTGAGCTCAACTCTCAGAAGTAAGATGTTTTTGGACAAGGCGTTCAACTACCTACTCACGTATGGAACTTAGTATGTAGCACCAGTCTACCCCAGGAATTACTAGGAAATCGCTTGATTGAGCTTGGAGGCACTCGTCTTGTGTGCCGGGAGATTCCAGTTACCTCTCCCAACACTTGCGTCAAGCAGCGAGCCTAGGCCTTTTGGAAGCGAAAGGTAGCGGCAGGCAGGATGTTGGGTTACAGGCCATAAGCTCAACTCTCAGAAGTGTGTATGCATGGGTGGCAGATGTCTGCTACCCACTCGGACATGGGAGTTGGAACCTAGCTACACTCCTATTGAAGAAGGACTTTGGAAATCGCTGTATTCAACTCAGATACACGGGAGTTCAGGCCCAATGCTTACACATGCTTTTCCCACAAACTATCCCAGCCACTAACAGAAGGAGGTTAGCAGGTAAGTCTACAGTCAGGCAGGATGCGGGAGGGTCCTGCCCTGTCCTCAGCTCTCACAGGGAAGCATGCCTTGAAGCCAGCTCTCAACTAGCTGCATTCTTATGACAGTGTGAAGGTAGCAGTATTCTGAGTAAGGAGGTTCCCAGATTACCACTCTACTGCACCTGGAGATACCCTCCAGGTCTGCATTGTTAACTTGCGTCTCAGAGGCCTCTGGCAAACGTCTCTGGTGAAGACGTGCGAAACTCACTCTGCAGGGAGTGTGGAACTGTGAGGGACTGAGGGTGAGCTCAACTCTCAGCAGTAAGATAATTTTGGACAAGGCGTTCAGCTACCTTCTCACATATGGAACTTAGTATGTAGCACCAGTCTACCCCAGGAATTACTGGGAAATCGCTGGATTGAGCTTGGAGGCACTAGTCTTGTTGCCGGGAGATTCCAGTTACCTCTCCCAACACTTCGGTGAAGCAGCGAGCCTAGGCCTTTTGGAAGCGAAAGCTAGCTGCAGGCAGGAGGTAGGGATACAGGCCATAAGCTCAACTCTCAGAAGTGTGTATGCATGGGAGGCAGATGTCTGCTACCCACTCGTACATGCGAGTGGGAACCTACTACACTCTGATGAAAAAGGACTTTGGAAATCGCTGTATTCAACTCAGATACACGTGGGTTCAGGCACAACGATTCCACATGCTTTTCTCACAACCTTTCCCTGCCACTAACATGAGGACGTTAGCAGCTCCTTCTACAGTCAAGCAGGATGCGGGAGGGTTGTGCCCTGTCCTTAGCTCTCACAGGGAAGCATGTCTTGAAGCCAGCGGTCAACTAGCTGCATACTTATGGCAGGGTCAAGGTAGCAGTATTCTGAGACAGGAGGTTCCCAGATTACCACTCTACTGCACCTGGAGATACCCTCCAGGTCTGCATTGTTAACTTGCGTCTCAGAGGCCTCTGGCAAACGTCTCTGGTGAAGACGTGCGAAACTCACTCTGCAGGCAGTGTGGAACTGTGAGGGACTGAGGGTCAGCTCAACTCTCAGCAGTAAGATGTTTTTGGACAAGGCGTTCAAATACCTACTCACGTATGGAACTTAGTATGTAGCACCAGTCTACCCCAGGAATTACTAGGCAATCGCTTGATTGAGCTTGGAGGCACTCGTCTTGTGTGCCGGGAGATTCCAATTACCTCTCCCAACACTTGCGTCAAGCAGCGAGCCTAGGCCTTTTGGAAGCGAAAGGTAGCGGCAGGCACGATGTAGGGTTACAGGCCATAAGCTCAACTCTCAGAAGTGTGTATGCATGGGAGGCAGATGTCTGCTACCCACTCGGACATGGGAGTTGGAACCTAGCTACACTCCTATTGAAGAAGGATGTTGGAAATCGCTGTATTCAACTCAGATACTCGGGAGTTCAGGCCCAATGCTTACACATGCTTTTCCCACAACCTATCCCAGCCACTAACAGAAGGAGGTTAGCAGGTACGTCTACAGTCAGGCAGGATGCGGGAGGGTTCTGCCCTGTCCTCAGCTCTCACAGGGAAGCATGCCTAGAAGCCAGCTCTCAACTAGCTGCATTCTTATGACAGTGTGAAGGTAGCAGTATTCTGAGTAAGGCGGTTCCGAGATTACCACTCTACTGCACCTGGAGATACCCTCCAGGTCTGCATTGTTAACTTGCGTCTCAGAAGCCTGTGGCAAACGTCTCTGGTGAAGACCTGCGAAACTCACTCTGCAGGCAGTGTGGAACTGTGAGGGACTGAGGGTGAGCTCAACTCTCAGAAGTAAGATGCTTTTGGACAAGGCGTTCAGCTACATTCTCACGTATGGAACTTAGTATGTAGCACCTGTCTACCCCAGGAATTACTAGGCTATCGCTGGAATAAGCTTGGAGGCACTAGTCTTGTGTGCCGGGAGATTCCAATTACCTCTCCCAACACTTCCGTCAAACAGCGAGCCTAGGCCTTTTAGAAGTGAAAGGAACCAGCAGGCTGGATGGGGAGGTACAGACCTTAAGCTCAACACTCAGAAGTGTGTATGCAGGGGAGACAGATGTCTGCTACCCACTCTGACATGGGAGTTGGAAACTAGCTACACTCTGATTGAAGAAGGCCATTGGAAATCGCTGTATTCAACTCAGATACACAGGAGTTCAGGCCCAATGCTTACACATGCTTTTCCCGCAACCTCTCTCAGCCACTAACATTAGGATGTTAGCAGCTGCGCCTACAGTCAGGCAGGATGCGGGTGGGTTCTGCCATGTCCTCAGCACTCCCAGGGAAGCATGCCTAGAAGCCAGCTCTCAACTAGCTGCATTCTTATGGCAGTGTGAAGGTAGCAGTATTCTGAGTCAGAAGGTTCCAAGATTACCACTCTACTGCACCTGGAGATACCCTCCAGGTCTGCATTGTTAACTTGCGTCTCAGAAGCCTGTGGCAAACGTCTCTGGTGAAGACCTGCGAAACTCACTCTGCAGGCAGTGTGGAACTGTGAGGGACTGAGGGTGAGCTCAACTCTCAGAAGTAAGATGCTTTTGGACAAGGCGTTCAGCTACCTTCTCACGTATGGAACTTAGTATGTAGCAGCAGTCTACCACACGAATTACTAGGCAATCGCTGGAATGAGCTTGGAGGCCCTAGTCTTGTGTGCCGGGAGATTCCAATTACCTCTCCCAACACTTCCGTCAAACAGCGAGCCTAGGCCTTTTAGAAGTGAAAGGAACCAGCAGGCTGGATGGGGAGGTACAGGCCTTAAGCTCAACTCTCAGAGGTGTGTACGCAGGGGAGACAGTTGTCTGCTACCCACTCTGACATGGGAGTTGGAAACTACCTACACTCTGATTGAAGAAGGCCATTGGAAATCGCTGTATTCAACTCAGATACACAGGAGTTCAGGCCCAATGCTTACACATGCTTTTCCCGCAACCTCTCTCAGCCACTAACATTAGGATGTTAGCAGCTGCGCCTACAGTCAGGCAGGATGCGGGTGGGTTCTGCCCTGTCCTCAGCACTCCCAGGGAAGCATGCCTAGAAGCCAGCTCTCAACTAGCTGCATTCTTATGGCAGTGTGAAGGTAGCAGTATTCTGAGTAAGGAGGTTCCCAGATTACCACTCTACTGCACCTGGAGATACCCTCCAGGTCTGCAGTGTTAACTTGCGTCTCAGAAGCCTCTGGCAAACGTCTCTGGTGAAGACGTCCGAAACTCACTCTGCAGGCAGTGTGGAACTGTGAGGGACTGAGGGTGAGCTCAACTCTCAGAAGTAAGATGTTTTTGGACAAGGCGTTCAACTACCTACTCACGTATGGAACTTAGTATGTAGCACCAGTCTACCCCAGGAATTACTAGGAAATCGCTTGATTGAGCTTGGAGGCACTCGTCTTGTGTGCCGGGAGATTCCAGTTACCTCTCCCAACACTTGCGTCAAGCAGCGAGCCTAGGCCTTTTGGAAGCGAAAGGTAGCGGCAGGCAGGATGTTGGGTTACAGGCCATAAGCTCAACTCTCAGAAGTGTGTATGCATGGGTGGCAGATGTCTGCTACCCACTCGGACATGGGAGTTGGAACCTAGCTACACTCCTATTGAAGAAGGACTTTGGAAATCGCTGTATTCAACTCAGATACACGGGAGTTCAGGCCCAATGCTTACACATGCTTTTCCCACAAACTATCCCAGCCACTAACAGAAGGAGGTTAGCAGGTAAGTCTACAGTCAGGCAGGATGCGGGAGGGTCCTGCCCTGTCCTCAGCTCTCACAGGGAAGCATGCCTTGAAGCCAGCTCTCAACTAGCTGCATTCTTATGACAGTGTGAAGGTAGCAGTATTCTGAGTAAGGAGGTTCCCAGATTACCACTCTACTGCACCTGGAGATACCCTCCAGGTCTGCATTGTTAACTTGCGTCTCAGAGGCCTCTGGCAAACGTCTCTGGTGAAGACGTGCGAAACTCACTCTGCAGGGAGTGTGGAACTGTGAGGGACTGAGGGTCAGCTCAACTCTCAGCAGTAAGATAATTTTGGACAAGGCGTTCAGCTACCTTCTCACATATGGAACTTAGTATGTAGCACCAGTCTACCCCAGGAATTACTGGGAAATCGCTGGATTGAGCTTGGAGGCACTAGTCTTGTTGCCGGGAGATTCCAGTTACCTCTCCCAACACTTCAGTGAAGCAGCGAGCCTAGGCCTTTTGGAAGCGAAAGCTAGCTACAGGCAGGAGGTAGGGATACAGGCCATAAGCTCAACTCTCAGAAGTGTGTATGCATGGGAGGCAGATGTCTGCTACCCACTCGTACATGCGAGTGGGAACCTACTACACTCTGATGAAAAAGGACTTTGGAAATCGCTGTATTCAACTCAGATACACGTGGGTTCAGGCACAACGATTCCACATGCTTTTCTCACAACCTTTCCCTGCCACTAACATGAGGACGTTAGCAGCTCCTTCTACAGTCAAGCAGGATGCGGGAGGGTTGTGCCCTGTCCTTAGCTCTCACAGGGAAGCATGTCTTGAAGCCAGCGGTCAACTAGCTGCATACTTATGGCAGGGTCAAGGTAGCAGTATTCTGAGACAGGAGGTTCCCAGATTACCACTCTACTGCACCTGGAGATACCCTCCAGGTCTGCATTGTTAACTTGCGTCTCAGAGGCCTCTGGCAAACGTCTCTGGTGAAGACGTGCGAAACTCACTCTGCAGGCAGTGTGGAACTGTGAGGGACTGAGGGTCAGCTCAACTCTCAGCAGTAAGATGTTTTTGGACAAGGCGTTCAAATACCTACTCACGTATGGAACTTAGTATGTAGCACCAGTCTACCCCAGGAATTACTAGGCAATCGCTTGATTGAGCTTGGAGGCACTCGTCTTGTGTGCCGGGAGATTCCAATTACCTCTCCCAACACTTGCGTCAAGCAGCGAGCCTAGGCCTTTTGGAAGCGAAAGGTAGCGGCAGGCACGATGTAGGGTTACAGGCCATAAGCTCAACTCTCAGAAGTGTGTATGCATGGGAGGCAGATGTCTGCTACCCACTCGGACATGGGAGTTGGAACCTAGCTACACTCCTATTGAAGAAGGATGTTGGAAATCGCTGTATTCAACTCAGATACTCGGGAGTTCAGGCCCAATGCTTACACATGCTTTTCCCACAACCTATCCCAGCCACTAACAGAAGGAGGTTAGCAGGTACGTCTACAGTCAGGCAGGATGCGGGAGGGTTCTGCCCTGTCCTCAGCTCTCACAGGGAAGCATGCCTAGAAGCCAGCTCTCAACTAGCTGCATTCTTATGACAGTGTGAAGGTAGCAGTATTCTGAGTAAGGCGGTTCCGAGATTACCACTCTACTGCACCTGGAGATACCCTCCAGGTCTGCATTGTTAACTTGCGTCTCAGAAGCCTGTGGCAAACGTCTCTGGTGAAGACCTGCGAAACTCACTCTGCAGGCAGTGTGGAACTGTGAGGGACTGAGGGTGAGCTCAACTCTCAGAAGTAAGATGCTTTTGGACAAGGCGTTCAGCTACCTTCTCACGTATGGAACTTAGTATGTAGCACCTGTCTACCCCAGGAATTACTAGGCTATCGCTGGAATAAGCTTGGAGGCACTAGTCTTGTGTGCCGGGAGATTCCAATTACCTCTCCCAACACTTCCGTCAAACAGCGAGCCTAGGCCTTTTAGAAGTGAAAGGAACCAGCAGGCTGGATGGGGAGGTACAGACCTTAAGCTCAACACTCAGAAGTGTGTATGCAGGGGAGACAGATGTCTGCTACCCACTCTGACATGGGAGTTGGAAACTAGCTACACTCTGATTGAAGAAGGCCATTGGAAATCGCTGTATTCAACTCAGATACACAGGAGTTCAGGCCCAATGCTTACACATGCTTTTCCCGCAACCTCTCTCAGCCACTAACATTAGGATGTTAGCAGCTGCGCCTACAGTCAGGCAGGATGCGGGTGGGTTCTGCCATGTCCTCAGCACTCCCAGGGAAGCATGCCTAGAAGCCAGCTCTCAACTAGCTGCATTCTTATGGCAGTGTGAAGGTAGCAGTATTCTGAGTCAGAAGGTTCCAAGATTACCACTCTACTGCACCTGGAGATACCCTCCAGGTCTGCATTGTTAACTTGCGTCTCAGAAGCCTGTGGCAAACGTCTCTGGTGAAGACCTGCGAAACTCACTCTGCAGGCAGTGTGGAACTGTGAGGGACTGAGGGTGAGCTCAACTCTCAGAAGTAAGATGCTTTTGGACAAGGCGTTCAGCTACCTTCTCACGTATGGAACTTAGTATGTAGCAGCAGTCTACCACACGAATTACTAGGCAATCGCTGGAATGAGCTTGGAGGCCCTAGTCTTGTGTGCCGGGAGATTCCAATTACCTCTCCCAACACTTCCGTCAAACAGCGAGCCTAGGCCTTTTAGAAGTGAAAGGAACCAGCAGGCTGGATGGGGAGGTACAGGCCTTAAGTTCAACTCTCAGAAGTGTGTATGCAGGGGAGACAGATGTCTGCTACCCACTCTGACATGGGAGTTGGAAACTACCTACACTCTGATTGAAGAAGGCCATTGGAAATCGCTGTATTCAACTCAGATACACAGGAGTTCAGGCCCAATGCTTACACATGCTTTTCCCGCAACCTCTCTCAGCCACTAACATTAGGATGTTAGCAGCTGCGCCTACAGTCAGGCAGGATGCGGGTGGGTTCTGCCCTGTCCTCAGCACTCCCAGGGAAGCATGCCTAGAAGCCAGCTCTCAACTAGCTGCATTCTTATGGCAGTGTGAAGGTAGCAGTATTCTGAGTAAGGAGGTTCCCAGATTACCACTCTACTGCACCTGGAGATACCCTCCAGGTCTGCATTGTTAACTTGCGTCTCAGAAGCCTCTGGCAAACGTCTCTGGTGAAGACGTGCGAAACTCACTCTGCAGGCAGTGTGGAACTGTGAGGGACTGAGGGTCAGCTCAACTCTCAGCAGTAAGATGTTTTTGGACAAGGCGTTCAAATACCTACTCACGTATGGAACTTAGTATGTAGCACCAGTCTACCCCAGGAATTACTAGGCAATCGCTTGATTGAGCTTGGAGGCACTCGTCTTGTGTGCCGGGAGATTCCAATTACCTCTCCCAACACTTGCGTCAAGCAGCGAGCCTAGGCCTTTTGGAAGCGAAAGGTAGCGGCAGGCACGATGTAGGGTTACAGGCCATAAGCTCAACTCTCAGAAGTGTGTATGCATGGGAGGCAGATGTCTGCTACCCACTCGGACATGGGAGTTGGAACCTAGCTACACTCCTATTGAAGAAGGATGTTGGAAATCGCTGTATTCAACTCAGATACTCGGGAGTTCAGGCCCAATGCTTACACATGCTTTTCCCACAACCTATCCCAGCCACTAACAGAAGGAGGTTAGCAGGTACGTCTACAGTCAGGCAGGATGCGGGAGGGTTCTGCCCTGTCCTCAGCTCTCACAGGGAAGCATGCCTAGAAGCCAGCTCTCAACTAGCTGCATTCTTATGACAGTGTGAAGGTAGCAGTATTCTGAGTAAGGCGGTTCCGAGATTACCACTCTACTGCACCTGGAGATACCCTCCAGGTCTGCATTGTTAACTTGCGTCTCAGAAGCCTGTGGCAAACGTCTCTGGTGAAGACCTGCGAAACTCACTCTGCAGGCAGTGTGGAACTGTGAGGGACTGAGGGTGAGCTCAACTCTCAGAAGTAAGATGCTTTTGGACAAGGCGTTCAGCTACCTTCTCACGTATGGAACTTAGTATGTAGCACCTGTCTACCCCAGGAATTACTAGGCTATCGCTGGAATAAGCTTGGAGGCACTAGTCTTGTGTGCCGGGAGATTCCAATTACCTCTCCCAACACTTCCGTCAAACAGCGAGCCTAGGCCTTTTAGAAGTGAAAGGAACCAGCAGGCTGGATGGGGAGGTACAGGCCTTAAGCTCAACACTCAGAAGTGTGTATGCAGGGGAGACAGATGTCTGCTACCCACTCTGACATGGGAGTTGGAAACTACCTACACTCTGATTGAAGAAGGCCATTGGAAATCGCTGTATTCAACTCAGATACACAGGAGTTCAGGCCCAATGCTTACACATGCTTTTCCCGCAACCTCTCTCAGCCACTAACATTAGGATGTTAGCAGCTGCGCCTACAGTCAGGCAGGATGCGGGTGGGTTCTGCCATGTCCTCAGCACTCCCAGGGAAGCATGCCTAGAAGCCAGCTCTCAACTAGCTGCATTCTTATGGCAGTGTGAAGGTAGCAGTATTCTGAGTCAGAAGGTTCCAAGATTACCACTCTACTGCACCTGGAGATACCCTCCAGGTCTGCATTGTTAACTTGCGTCTCAGAAGCCTGTGGCAAACGTCTCTGGTGAAGACCTGCGAAACTCACTCTGCAGGCAGTGTGGAACTGTGAGGGACTGAGGGTGAGCTCAACTCTCAGAAGTAAGATGCTTTTGGACAAGGCGTTCAGCTACCTTCTCACGTATGGAACTTAGTATGTAGCAGCAGTCTACCACACGAATTACTAGGCAATCGCTGGAATGAGCTTGGAGGCCCTAGTCTTGTGTGCCGGGAGATTCCAATTACCTCTCCCAACACTTCCGTCAAACAGCGAGCCTAGGCCTTTTAGAAGTGAAAGGAACCAGCAGGCTGGATGGGGAGGTACAGGCCTTAAGCTCAACTCTCAGAAGTGTGTATGCAGGGGAGACAGATGTCTGCTACCCACTCTGACATGGGAGTTGGAAACTACCTACACTCTGATTGAAGAAGGCCATTGGAAATCGCTGTATTCAACTCAGATACACAGGAGTTCAGGCCCAATGCTTACACATGCTTTTCCCGCAACCTCTCTCAGCCACTAACATTAGGATGTTAGCAGCTGCGCCTACAGTCAGGCAGGATGCGGGTGGGTTCTGCCCTGTCCTCAGCACTCCCAGGGAAGCATGCCTAGAAGCCAGCTCTCAACTAGCTGCATTCTTATGGCAGTGTGAAGGTAGCAGTATTCTGAGTAAGGAGGTTCCCAGATTACCACTCTACTGCACCTGGAGATACCCTCCAGGTCTGCATTGTTAACTTGCGTCTCAGAAGCCTCTGGCAAACGTCTCTGGTGAAGACGTCCGAAACTCACTCTGCAGGCAGTGTGGAACTGTGAGGGACTGAGGGTGAGCTCAACTCTCAGAAGTAAGATGTTTTTGGACAAGGCGTTCAACTACCTACTCACGTATGGAACTTAGTATGTAGCACCAGTCTACCCCAGGAATTACTAGGAAATCGCTTGATTGAGCTTGGAGGCACTCGTCTTGTGTGCCGGGAGATTCCAGTTACCTCTCCCAACACTTGCGTCAAGCAGCGAGCCTAGGCCTTTTGGAAGCGAAAGGTAGCGGCAGGCAGGATGTTGGGTTATAGGCCATAAGCTCAACTCTCAGAAGTGTGTATGCATGGGTGGCAGATGTCTGCTACCCACTCGGACATGGGAGTTGGAACCTAGCTACACTCCTATTGAAGAAGGACTTTGGAAATCGCTGTATTCAACTCAGATACACGGGAGTTCAGGCCCAATGCTTACACATGCTTTTCCCACAAACTATCCCAGCCACTAACAGAAGGAGGTTAGCAGGTAAGTCTACAGTCAGGCAGGATGCGGGAGGGTCCTGCCCTGTCCTCAGCTCTCACAGGGAAGCATGCCTTGAAGCCAGCTCTCAACTAGCTGCATTCTTATGACAGTGTGAAGGTGGCAGTATTCTGAGTAAGGAGGTTCCCAGATTACCACTCTACTGCACCTGGAGATACCCTCCAGGTCTGCATTGTTAACTTGCGTCTCAGAGGCCTCTGGCAAACGTCTCTGGTGAAGACGTGCGAAACTCACTCTGCAGGGAGTGTGGAACTGTGAGGGACTGAGGGTCAGCTCAACTCTCAGCAGTAAGATAATTTTGGACAAGGCGTTCAGCTACCTTCTCACATATGGAACTTAGTATGTAGCACCAGTCTACCCCAGGAATTACTGGGAAATCGCTGGATTGAGCTTGGAGGCACTAGTCTTGTTGCCGGGAGATTCCAGTTACCTCTCCCAACACTTCAGTGAAGCAGCGAGCCTAGGCCTTTTGGAAGCGAAAGCTAGCTGCAGGCAGGAGGTAGGGATACAGGCCATAAGCTCAACTCTCAGAAGTGTGTATGCATGGGAGGCAGATGTCTGCTACCCACTCGTACATGCGAGTGGGAACCTACTACACTCTGATGAAAAAGGACTTTGGAAATCGCTGTATTCAACTCAGATACACGTGGGTTCAGGCACAACGATTCCACATGCTTTTCTCACAACCTTTCCCTGCCACTAACATGAGGACGTTAGCAGCTCCTTCTACAGTCAAGCAGGATGCGGGAGGGTTGTGCCCTGTCCTTAGCTCTCACAGGGAAGCATGTCTTGAAGCCAGCGGTCAACTAGCTGCATACTTATGGCAGGGTCAAGGTAGCAGTATTCTGAGACAGGAGGTTCCCAGATTACCACTCTACTGCACCTGGAGATACCCTCCAGGTCTGCATTGTTAACTTGCGTCTCAGAGGCCTCTGGCAAACGTCTCTGGTGAAGACGTGCGAAACTCACTCTGCAGGCAGTGTGGAACTGTGAGGGACTGAGGGTCAGCTCAACTCTCAGCAGTAAGATGTTTTTGGACAAGGCGTTCAAATACCTACTCACGTATGGAACTTAGTATGTAGCACCAGTCTACCCCAGGAATTACTAGGCAATCGCTTGATTGAGCTTGGAGGCACTCGTCTTGTGTGCCGGGAGATTCCAATTACCTCTCCCAACACTTGCGTCAAGCAGCGAGCCTAGGCCTTTTGGAAGCGAAAGGTAGCGGCAGGCACGATGTAGGGTTACAGGCCATAAGCTCAACTCTCAGAAGTGTGTATGCATGGGAGGCAGATGTCTGCTACCCACTCGGACATGGGAGTTGGAACCTAGCTACACTCCTATTGAAGAAGGATGTTGGAAATCGCTGTATTCAACTCAGATACTCGGGAGTTCAGGCCCAATGCTTACACATGCTTTTCCCACAACCTATCCCAGCCACTAACAGAAGGAGGTTAGCAGGTACGTCTACAGTCAGGCAGGATGCGGGTGGGTTCTGCCATGTCCTCAGCACTCCCAGGGAAGCATGCCTAGAAGCCAGCTCTCAACTAGCTGCATTCTTATGACAGTGTGAAGGTAGCAGTATTCTGAGTAAGGCGGTTCCGAGATTACCACTCTACTGCACCTGGAGATACCCTCCAGGTCTGCATTGTTAACTTGCGTCTCAGAAGCCTGTGGCAAACGTCTCTGGTGAAGACCTGCGAAACTCACTCTGCAGGCAGTGTGGAACTGTGAGGGACTGAGGGTGAGCTCAACTCTCAGAAGTAAGATGCTTTTGGACAAGGCGTTCAGCTACCTTCTCACGTATGGAACTTATTATGTAGCAGCAGTCTACCACACGAATTACTAGGCAATCGCTGGAATGAGCTTGGAGGCCCTAGTCTTGTGTGCCGGGAGATTCCAATTACCTCTCCCAACACTTCCGTCAAACAGCGAGCCTAGGCCTTTTAGAAGTGAAAGGAACCAGCAGGCTGGATGGGGAGGTACAGGCCTTAAGCTCAACTCTCAGAAGTGTGTATGCAGGGGAGACAGATGTCTGCTACCCACTCTGACATGGGAGTTGGAAACTACCTACACTCTGATTGAAGAAGGCCATTGGAAATCGCTGTATTCAACTCAGATACACAGGAGTTCAGGCCCAATGCTTACACATGCTTTTCCCGCAACCTCTCTCAGCCACTAACATTAGGATGTTAGCAGCTGCGCCTACAGTCAGGCAGGATGCGGGTGGGTTCTGCCCTGTCCTCAGCACTCCCAGGGAAGCATGCCTAGAAGCCAGCTCTCAACTAGCTGCATTCTTATGGCAGTGTGAAGGTAGCAGTATTCTGAGTAAGGAGGTTCCCAGATTACCACTCTACTGCACCTGGAGATACCCTCCAGGTCTGCATTGTTAACTTGCGTCTCAGAAGCCTCTGGCAAACGTCTCTGGTGAAGACGTCCGAAACTCACTCTGCAGGCAGTGTGGAACTGTGAGGGACTGAGGGTGAGCTCAACTCTCAGAAGTAAGATGTTTTTGGACAAGGCGTTCAACTACCTACTCACGTATGGAACTTAGTATGTAGCACCAGTCTACCCCAGGAATTACTAGGAAATCGCTTGATTGAGCTTGGAGGCACTCGTCTTGTGTGCCGGGAGATTCCAGTTACCTCTCCCAACACTTGCGTCAAGCAGCGAGCCTAGGCCTTTTGGAAGCGAAAGGTAGCGGCAGGCAGGATGTTGGGTTACAGGCCATAAGCTCAACTCTCAGAAGTGTGTATGCATGGGTGGCAGATGTCTGCTACCCCCTCGGACATGGGAGTTGGAACCTAGCTACACTCCTATTGAAGAAGGACTTTGGAAATCGCTGTATTCAACTCAGATACACGGGAGTTCAGGCCCAATGCTTACACATGCTTTTCCCACAAACTATCCCAGCCACTAACAGAAGGAGGTTAGCAGGTAAGTCTACAGTCAGGCAGGATGCGGGAGGGTCCTGCCCTGTCCTCAGCTCTCACAGGGAAGCATGCCTTGAAGCCAGCTCTCAACTAGCTGCATTCTTATGACAGTGTGAAGGTAGCAGTATTCTGAGTAAGGAGGTTCCCAGATTACCACTCTACTGCACCTGGAGATACCCTCCAGGTCTGCATTGTTAACTTGCGTCTCAGAGGCCTCTGGCAAACGTCTCTGGTGAAGACGTGCGAAACTCACTCTGCAGGGAGTGTGGAACTGTGAGGGACTGAGGGTCAGCTCAACTCTCAGCAGTAAGATAATTTTGGACAAGGCGTTCAGCTACCTTCTCACATATGGAACTTAGTATGTAGCACCAGTCTACCCCAGGAATTACTGGGAAATCGCTGGATTGAGCTTGGAGGCACTAGTCTTGTTGCCGGGAGATTCCAGTTACCTCTCCCAACACTTCAGTGAAGCAGCAAGCCTAGGCCTTTTGGAAGCGAAAGCTAGCTGCAGGCAGGAGGTAGGGATACAGGCCATAAGCTCAACTCTCAGAAGTGTGTATGCCTGGGAGGCAGATGTCTGCTACCCACACTTACATGCGAGTGGGAACCTACTACACTCTGATGAAAAAGGACTTTGGAAATCGCTGTATTCAACTCAGATACACGTGGGTTCAGGCACAACGATTCCACATGCTTTTCTCACAACCTTTCCCTGCCACTAACATGAGGACGTTAGCAGCTCCTTCTACAGTCAAGCAGGATGCGGGAGGGTTGTGCCCTGTCCTTAGCTCTCACAGGGAAGCATGTCTTGAAGCCAGCGGTCAACTAGCTGCATACTTATGGCAGGGTCAAGGTAGCAGTATTCTGAGACAGGAGGTTCCCAGATTACCACTCTACTGCACCTGGAGATACCCTCCAGGTCTGCATTGTTAACTTGCGTCTCAGAGGCCTCTGGCAAACGTCTCTGGTGAAGACGTGCGAAACTCACTCTGCAGGCAGTGTGGAACTGTGAGGGACTGAGGGTCAGCTCAACTCTCAGCAGTAAGATGTTTTTGGACAAGGCGTTCAAATACCTACTCACGTATGGAACTTAGTATGTAGCACCAGTCTACCCCAGGAATTACTAGGCAATCGCTTGATTGAGCTTGGAGGCACTCGTCTTGTGTGCCGGGAGATTCCAATTACCTCTCCCAACACTTGCGTCAAGCAGCGAGCCTAGGCCTTTTGGAAGCGAAAGGTAGCGGCAGGCACGATGTAGGGTTACAGGCCATAAGCTCAACTCTCAGAAGTGTGTATGCATGGGAGGCAGATGTCTGCTACCCACTCGGACATGGGAGTTGGAACCTAGCTACACTCCTATTGAAGAAGGATGTTGGAAATCGCTGTATTCAACTCAGATACTCGGGAGTTCAGGCCCAATGCTTACACATGCTTTTCCCACAACCTATCCCAGCCACTAACAGAAGGAGGTTAGCAGGTACGTCTACAGTCAGGCAGGATGCGGGAGGGTTCTGCCCTGTCCTCACCTCTCACAGGGAAGCATGCCTAGAAGCCAGCTCTCAACTAGCTGCATTCTTATGACAGTGTGAAGGTAGCAGTATTCTGAGTAAGGCGGTTCCGAGATTACCACTCTACTGCACCTGGAGATACCCTCCAGGTCTGCATTGTTAACTTGCGTCTCAGAAGCCTGTGGCAAACGTCTCTGGTGAAGACCTGCGAAACTCACTCTGCAGGCAGTGTGGACTGTGAGGGACTGAGGGTGAGCTCAACTCTCAGAAGTAAGATGCTTTTGGACAAGGCGTTCAGCTACATTCTCACGTATGGAACTTAGTATGTAGCACCTGTCTACCCCAGGAATTACTAGGCTATCGCTGGAATAAGCTTGGAGGCACTAGTCTTGTGTGCCGGGAGATTCCAATTACCTCTCCCAACACTTCCGTCAAACAGCGAGCCTAGGCCTTTTAGAAGTGAAAGGAACCAGCAGGCTGGATGGGGAGGTACAGACCTTAAGCTCAACACTCAGAAGTGTGTATGCAGGGGAGACAGATGTCTGCTACCCACTCTGACATGGGAGTTGGAAACTACCTACACTCTGATTGAAGAAGGCCATTGGAAATCGCTGTATTCAACTCAGATACACAGGAGTTCAGGCCCAATGCTTACACATGCTTTTCCCGCAACCTCTCTCAGCCACTAACATTAGGATGTTAGCAGCTGCGCCTACAGTCAGGCAGGATGCGGGTGGGTTCTGCCATGTCCTCAGCACTCCCAGGGAAGCATGCCTAGAAGCCAGCTCTCAACTAGCTGCATTCTTATGGCAGTGTGAAGGTAGCAGTATTCTGAGTCAGAAGGTTCCAAGATTACCACTCTACTGCACCTGGAGATACCCTCCAGGTCTGCATTGTTAACTTGCGTCTCAGAAGCCTGTGGCAAACGTCTCTGGTGAAGACCTGCGAAACTCACTCTGCAGGCAGTGTGGAACTGTGAGGGACTGAGGGTGAGCTCAACTCTCAGAAGTAAGATGCTTTTGGACAAGGCGTTCAGCTACCTTCTCACGTATGGAACTTAGTATGTAGCAGCAGTCTACCACACGAATTACTAGGCAATCGCTGGAATGAGCTTGGAGGCCCTAGTCTTGTGTGCCGGGAGATTCCAATTACCTCTCCCAACACTTCCGTCAAACAGCGAGCCTAGGCCTTTTAGAAGTGAAAGGAACCAGCAGGCTGGATGGGGAGGTACAGGCCTTAAGCTCAACTCTCAGAAGTGTGTATGCAGGGGAGACAGATGTCTGCTACCCACTCTGACATGGGAGTTGGAAACTACCTACACTCTGATTGAAGAAGGCCATTGGAAATCGCTGTATTCAACTCAGATACACAGGAGTTCAGGCCCAATGCTTACACATGCTTTTCCCGCAACCTCTCTCAGCCACTAACATTAGGATGTTAGCAGCTGCGCCTACAGTCAGGCAGGATGCGGGTGGGT
Source organism: Canis lupus baileyi (assembly GCF_048164855.1). Lineage (NCBI taxonomy): Eukaryota > Metazoa > Chordata > Mammalia > Carnivora > Canidae > Canis > Canis lupus. The sequence continues at coordinate 2,025,089 of NC_132864.1, read as the reverse complement.
TCTGCCCTGTCCTCAGCACTCCCAGGGAAGCATGCCTAGAAGCCAGCTCTCAACTAGCTGCATTCTTATGGCAGTGTGAAGGTAGCAGTATTCTGAGTAAGGAGGTTCCCAGATTACCACTCTACTGCACCTGGAGATACCCTCCAGGTCTGCATTGTTAACTTGCGTCTCAGAAGCCTCTGGCAAACGTCTCTGGTGAAGACGTCCGAAACTCACTCTGCAGGCAGTGTGGAACTGTGAGGGACTGAGGGTGAGCTCAACTCTCAGAAGTAAGATGTTTTTGGACAAGGCGTTCAACTACCTACTCACGTATGGAACTTAGTATGTAGCACCAGTCTACCCCAGGAATTACTAGGAAATCGCTTGATTGAGCTTGGAGGCACTCGTCTTGTGTGCCGGGAGATTCCAGTTACCTCTCCCAACACTTGCGTCAAGCAGCGAGCCTAGGCCTTTTGGAAGCGAAAGGTAGCGGCAGGCAGGATGTTGGGTTACAGGCCATAAGCTCAACTCTCAGAAGTGTGTATGCATGGGTGGCAGATGTCTGCTACCCACTCGGACATGGGAGTTGGAACCTAGCTACACTCCTATTGAAGAAGGACTTTGGAAATCGCTGTATTCAACTCAGATACACGGGAGTTCAGGCCCAATGCTTACACATGCTTTTCCCACAAACTATCCCAGCCACTAACAGAAGGAGGTTAGCAGGTAAGTCTACAGTCAGGCAGGATGCGGGAGGGTCCTGCCCTGTCCTCAGCTCTCACAGGGAAGCATGCCTTGAAGCCAGCTCTCAACTAGCTGCATTCTTATGACAGTGTGAAGGTAGCAGTATTCTGAGTAAGGAGGTTCCCAGATTACCACTCTACTGCACCTGGAGATACCCTCCAGGTCTGCATTGTTAACTTGCGTCTCAGAGGCCTCTGGCAAACGTCTCTGGTGAAGACGTGCGAAACTCACTCTGCAGGGAGTGTGGAACTGTGAGGGACTGAGGGTGAGCTCAACTCTCAGCAGTAAGATAATTTTGGACAAGGCGTTCAGCTACCTTCTCACATATGGAACTTAGTATGTAGCACCAGTCTACCCCAGGAATTACTGGGAAATCGCTGGATTGAGCTTGGAGGCACTAGTCTTGTTGCCGGGAGATTCCAGTTACCTCTCCCAACACTTCAGTGAAGCAGCGAGCCTAGGCCTTTTGGAAGCGAAAGCTAGCTGCAGGCAGGAGGTAGGGATACAGGCCATAAGCTCAACTCTCAGAAGTGTGTATGCATGGGAGGCAGATGTCTGCTACCCACTCGTACATGCGAGTGGGAACCTACTACACTCTGATGAAAAAGGACTTTGGAAATCGCTGTATTCAACTCAGATACACGTGGGTTCAGGCACAACGATTCCACATGCTTTTCTCAGAACCTTTCCCTGCCACTAACATGAGGACGTTAGCAGCTCCTTCTACAGTCAAGCAGGATGCGGGAGGGTTGTGCCCTGTCCTTAGCTCTCACAGGGAAGCATGTCTTGAAGCCAGCGGTCAACTAGCTGCATACTTATGGCAGGGTCAAGGTAGCAGTATTCTGAGACAGGAGGTTCCCAGATTACCACTCTACTGCACCTGGAGATACCCTCCAGGTCTGCATTGTTAACTTGCGTCTCAGAGGCCTCTGGCAAACGTCTCTGGTGAAGACGTGCGAAACTCACTCTGCAGGCAGTGTGGAACTGTGAGGGACTGAGGGTCAGCTCAACTCTCAGCAGTAAGATGTTTTTGAACAAGGCGTTCAAATACCTACTCACGTATGGAACTTAGTATGTAGCACCAGTCTACCCCAGGAATTACTAGGCAATCGCTTGATTGAGCTTGGAGGCACTCGTCTTGTGTGCCGGGAGATTCCAATTACCTCTCCCAACACTTGCGTCAAGCAGCGAGCCTAGGCCTTTTGGAAGCGAAAGGTAGCGGCAGGCACGATGTAGGGTTACAGGCCATAAGCTCAACTCTCAGAAGTGTGTATGCATGGGAGGCAGATGTCTGCTACCCACTCGGACATGGGAGTTGGAACCTAGCTACACTCCTATTGAAGAAGGATGTTGGAAATCGCTGTATTCAACTCAGATACTCGGGAGTTCAGGCCCAATGCTTACACATGCTTTTCCCACAACCTATCCCAGCCACTAACAGAAGGAGGTTAGCAGGTACGTCTACAGTCAGGCAGGATGCGGGAGGGTTCTGCCCTGTCCTCAGCTCTCACAGGGAAGCATGCCTAGAAGCCAGCTCTCAACTAGCTGCATTCTTATGACAGTGTGAAGGTAGCAGTATTCTGAGTAAGGCGGTTCCGAGATTACCACTCTACTGCACCTGGAGATACCCTCCAGGTCTGCATTGTTAACTTGCGTCTCAGAAGCCTGTGGCAAACGTCTCTGGTGAAGACGTGCGAAACTCACTCTGCAGGCAGTGTGGAACTGTGAGGGACTGAGGGTGAGCTCAACTCTCAGAAGTAAGATGCTTTTGGACAAGGCGTTCAGCTACCTTCTCACGTATGGAACTTAGTATGTAGCACCTGTCTACCCCAGGAATTACTAGGCTATCGCTGGAATGAGCTTGGAGGCACTAGTCTTGTGTGCCGGGAGATTCCAATTACCTCTCCCAACACTTCCGTCAAACAGCGAGCCTAGGCCTTTTAGAAGTGAAAGGAACCAGCAGGCTGGATGGGGAGGTACAGACCTTAAGCTCAACACTCAGAAGTGTGTATGCAGGGGAGACAGATGTCTGCTACCCACTCTGACATGGGAGTTGGAAACTACCTACACTCTGATTGAAGAAGGCCATTGGAAATCGCTGTATTCAACTCAGATACACAGGAGTTCAGGCCCAATGCTTACACATGCTTTTCCCGCAACCTCTCTCAGCCACTAACATTAGGATGTTAGCAGCTGCGCCTACAGTCAGGCAGGATGCGGATGGGTTCTGCCATGTCCTCAGCACTCCCAGGGAAGCATGCCTAGAAGCCAGCTCTCAACTAGCTGCATTCTTATGGCAGTGTGAAGGTAGCAGTATTCTGAGTCAGGAGGTTCCAAGATTACCACTCTACTGCACCTGGAGATACCCTCCAGGTCTGCATTGTTAACTTGCGTCTCAGAAGCCTGTGGCAAACGTCTCTGGTGAAGACCTGCGAAACTCACTCTGCAGGCAGTGTGGAACTGTGAGGGACTGAGGGTGAGCTCAACTCTCAGAAGTAAGATGCTTTTGGACAAGGCGTTCAGCTACCTTCTCACGTATGGAACTTAGTATGTAGCAGCAGTCTACCACACGAATTACTAGGCAATCGCTGGAATGAGCTTGGAGGCCCTAGTCTTGTGTGCCGGGAGATTCCAATTACCTCTCCCAACACTTCCGTCAAACAGCGAGTCTAGGCCTTTTAGAAGTGAAAGGAACCAGCAGGCTGGATGGGGAGGTACAGGCCTTAAGCTCAACTCTCAGAAGTGTGTATGCAGGGGAGACAGATGTCTGCTACCCACTCTGACATGGGAGTTGGAAACTAGCTACACTCTGATTGAAGAAGGCCATTGGAAATCGCTGTATTCAACTCAGATACACAGGAGTTCAGGCCCAATGCTTACACATGCTTTTCCCGCAACCTCTCTCAGCCACTAACATTAGGATGTTAGCAGCTGCGCCTACAGTCAGGCAGGATGCGGGTGGGTTCTGCCCTGTCCTCAGCACTCCCAGGGAAGCATGCCTAGAAGCCAGCTCTCAACTAGCTGCATTCTTATGGCAGTGTGAAGGTAGCAGTATTCTGAGTAAGGAGGTTCCCAGATTACCACTCTACTGCACCTGGAGATACCCTCCAGGTCTGCATTGTTAACTTGCGTCTCAGAAGCCTCTGGCAAACGTCTCTGGTGAAGACGTCCGAAACTCACTCTGCAGGCAGTGTGGAACTGTGAGGGACTGAGGGTGAGCTCAACTCTCAGAAGTAAGATGTTTTTGGACAAGGCGTTCAACTACCTACTCACGTATGGAACTTAGTATGTAGCACCAGTCTACCCCAGGAATTACTAGGAAATCGCTTGATTGAGCTTGTAGGCACTCGTCTTGTGTGCCGGGAGATTCCAGTTACCTCTCCCAACACTTGCGTCAAGCAGCGAGCCTAGGCATTTTGGAAGCGAAAGGTAGCGGCAGGCAGGATGTTGGGTTACAGGCCATAAGCTCAACTCTCAGAAGTGTGTATGCATGGGTGGCAGATGTCTGCTACCCACTCGGACATGGGAGTTGGAACCTAGCTACACTCCTATTGAAGAAGGACTTTGGAAATCGCTGTATTCAACTCAGATACACGGGAGTTCAGGCCCAATGCTTACACATGCTTTTCCCACAAACTATCCCAGCCACTAACAGAAGGAGGTTAGCAGGTAAGTCTACAGTCAGGCAGGATGCGGGAGGGTCCTGCCCTGTCCTCAGCTCTCACAGGGAAGCATGCCTTGAAGCCAGCTCTCAACTAGCTGCATTCTTATGACAGTGTGAAGGTAGCAGTATTCTGAGTAAGGAGGTTCCCAGATTACCACTCTACTGCACGTGGAGATACCCTCCAGGTCTGCATTGTTAACTTGCGTCTCAGAGGCCTCTGGCAAACGTCTCTGGTGAAGACGTGCGAAACTCACTCTGCAGGCAGTGTGGAACTGTGAGGGACTGAGGGTCAGCTCAACTCTCAGCAGTAAGATGTTTTTGGACAAGGCGTTCAAATACCTACTCACGTATGGAACTTAGTATGTAGCACCAGTCTACCCCAGGAATTACTGGGAAATCGCTGGATTGAGCTTGGAGGCACTAGTCTTGTTGCCGGGAGATTCCAGTTACCTCTCCCAACACTTCGGTGAAGCAGCGAGCCTAGGCCTTTTGGAAGCGAAAGCTAGCTGCAGGCAGGAGGTAGGGATACAGGCCATAAGCTCAACTCTCAGAAGTGTGTATGCATGGGAGGCAGATGTCTGCTACCCACTCGTACATGCGAGTGGGAACCTACTACACTCTGATGAAAAAGGACTTTGGAAATCGCTGTATTCAACTCAGATACACGTGGGTTCAGGCACAACGATTCCACATGCTTTTCTCACAACCTTTCCCTGCCACTAACATGAGGACGTTAGCAGCTCCTTCTACAGTCAAGCAGGATGCGGGAGGGTTGTGCCCTGTCCTTAGCTCTCACAGGGAAGCATGTCTTGAAGCCAGCGGTCAACTAGCTGCATACTTATGGCAGGGTCAAGGTAGCAGTATTCTGAGACAGGAGGTTCCCAGATTACCACTCTACTGCACCTGGAGATACCCTCCAGGTCTGCATTGTTAACTTGCGTCTCAGAGGCCTCTGGCAAACGTCTCTGGTGAAGACGTGCGAAACTCACTCTGCAGGCAGTGTGGAACTGTGAGGGACTGAGGGTCAGCTCAACTCTCAGCAGTAAGATGTTTTTGGACAAGGCGTTCAACTACCACTCACGTATGGAACTTAGTATGTAGCACCAGTCTACCCCAGGAATTACTAGGAAATCGCTTGATTGAGCTTGGAGGCACTCGTCTTGTGTGCCGGGAGATTCCAATTACCTCTCCCAACACTTGCGTCAAGCAGCGAGCCTAGGCCTTTTGGAAGCGAAAGGTAGCGGCAGGCACGATGTAGGGTTACAGGCCATAAGCTCAACTCTCAGAAGTGTGTATGCATGGGAGGCAGATGTCTGCTACCCACTCGGACATGGGAGTTGGAACCTAGCTACACTCCTATTGAAGAAGGATGTTGGAAATCGCTGTATTCAACTCAGATACTCGGGAGTTCAGGCCCAATGCTTACACATGCTTTTCCCACAACCTATCCCAGCCACTAACAGAAGGAGGTTAGCAGGTACGTCTACAGTCAGGCAGGATGCGGGAGGGTTCTGCCCTGTCCTCAGCTCTCACAGGGAAGCATGCCTAGAAGCCAGCTCTCAACTAGCTGCATTCTTATGACAGTGTGAAGGTAGCAGTATTCTGAGTAAGGCGGTTCCGAGATTACCACTCTACTGCACCTGGAGATACCCTCCAGGTCTGCATTGTTAACTTGCGTCTCAGAAGCCTGTGGCAAACGTCTCTGGTGAAGACCTGCGAAACTCACTCTGCAGGCAGTGTGGAACTGTGAGGGACTGAGGGTGAGCTCAACTCTCAGAAGTAAGATGCTTTTGGACAAGGCGTTCAGCTACCTTCTCACGTATGGAACTTAGTATGTAGCACCTGTCTACCCCAGGAATTACTAGGCTATCGCTGGAATGAGCTTGGAATCACTAGTCTTGTGTGCCGGGAGATTCCAATTACCTCTCCCAACACTTCCATCAAACAGCGAGCCTAGGCCTTTTAGAAGTGAAAGGAACCAGCAGGCTGGATGGGGAGGTACAGGCCTTAAGCTCAACTCTCAGAAGTGTGTATGCAGGGGAGACAGATGTCCGCTACCCACTCTGACATGGGAGTTGGAAACTACCTACACTCTGATTGAAGAAGGCCATTGGAAATCGCTGTATTCAACTCAGATACACAGGAGTTCAGGCCCAATGCTTACACATGCTTTTCCCGCAACCTCTCTCAGCCACTAACATTAGGATGTTAGCAGCTGCGCCTACAGTCAGGCAGGATGCGGGTGGGTTCTGCCCTGTCCTCAGCACTCCCAGGGAAGCATGCCTAGAAGCCAGCTCTCAACTAGCTGCATTCTTATGGCAGTGTGAAGGTAGCAGTATTCTGAGTAAGGAGGTTCCCAGATTACCACTCTACTGCACCTGGAGATACCCTCCAGGTCTGCATTGTTAACTTGCGTCTCAGAAGCCTCTGGCAAACGTCTCTGGTGAAGACGTCCGAAACTCACTCTGCAGGCAGTGTGGAACTGTGAGGGACTGAGGGTGAGCTCAACTCTCAGAAGTAAGATGTTTTTGGACAAAGCGTTCAACTACCTACTCACGTATGGAACTTAGTATGTAGCACCAGTCTACCCCAGGAATTACTAGGAAATCGCTTGATTGAGCTTGTAGGCACTCGTCTTGTGTGCCGGGAGATTCCAGTTACCTCTCCCAACACTTGCGTCAAGCAGCGAGCCTAGGCCTTTTGGAAGCGAAAGGTAGCGGCAGGCAGGATGTTGGGTTACAGGCCATAAGCTCAACTCTCAGAAGTGTGTATGCATGGGTGGCAGATGTCTGCTACCCACTCGGACATGGGAGTTGGAACCTAGCTACACTCCTATTGAAGAAGGACTTTGGAAATCGCTGTATTCAACTCAGATACACGGGAGTTCAGGCCCAATGCTTACACATGCTTTTCCCACAAACTATCCCAGCCACTAACAGAAGGAGGTTAGCAGGTAAGTCTACAGTCAGGCAGGATGCGGGAGGGTCCTGCCCTGTCCTCAGCTCTCACAGGGAAGCATGCCTTGAAGCCAGCTCTCAACTAGCTGCATTCTTATGACAGTGTGAAGGTAGCAGTATTCTGAGTAAGGAGGTTCCCAGATTACCACTCTACTGCACCTGGAGATACCCTCCAGGTCTGCATTGTTAACTTGCGTCTCAGAGGCCTCTGGCAAACGTCTCTGGTGAAGACGTGCGAAACTCACTCTGCAGGCAGTGTGGAACTGTGAGGGACTGAGGGTCAGCTCAACTCTCAGCAGTAAGATGTTTTTGGACAAGGCGTTCAAATACCTACTCACGTATGGAACTTAGTATGTAGCACCAGTCTACCCCAGGAATTACTGGGAAATGGCTGGATTGAGCTTGGAGGCACTAGTCTTGTTGCCGGGAGATTCCAGTTACCTCTCCCAACACTTCGGTGAAGCAGCGAGCCTAGGCCTTTTGGAAGCGAAAGCTAGCTGCAGGCAGGAGGTAGGGATAAGGCCATAAGCTCAACTCTCAGAAGTGTGTATGCATGGGAGGCAGATGTCTGCTACCCACTCGTACATGCGAGTGGGAACCTACTACACTCTGATGAAAAAGGACTTTGGAAATCGCTGTATTCAACTCAGATACACGTGGGTTCAGGCACAACGATTCCACATGCTTTTCTCACAACCTTTCCCTGCCACTAACATGAGGACGTTAGCAGCTCCTTCTACAGTCAAGCAGGATGCGGGAGGGTTGTGCCCTGTCCTTAGCTCTCACAGGGAAGCATGTCTTGAAGCCAGCGGTCAACTAGCTGCATACTTATGGCAGGGTCAAGGTAGCAGTATTCTGAGACAGGAGGTTCCCAGATTACCACTCTACTGCACCTGGAGATACCCTCCAGGTCTGCATTGTTAACTTGCGTCTCAGAGGCCTCTGGCAAACGTCTCTGGTGAAGACGTGCGAAACTCACTCTGCAGGCAGTGTGGAACTGTGAGGGACTGAGGGTCAGCTCAACTCTCAGCAGTAAGATGTTTTTGGACAAGGCGTTCAAATACCTACTCACGTATGGAACTTAGTATGTAGCACCGGTCTACCCCAGGAATTACTAGGAAATCGCTTGATTGAGCTTGGAGGCACTCGTCTTGTGTGCCGGGAGATTCCAATTACCTCTCCCAACACTTGCGTCAAGCAGCGAGCCTAGGCCTTTTAGAAGTGAAAGGAACCAGCAGGCTGGATGGGGAGGTACAGGCCTTAAGCTCAACTCTCAGAAGTGTGTATGCAGGGGAGACAGATGTCTGCTACCCACTCTGACATGGGAGTTGGAAACTACCTACACTCTGATTGAAGAAGGCCATTGGAAATCGCTGTATTCAACTCAGATACACAGGAGTTCTGGCCCAATGCTTACACATGCTTTTCCCGCAACCTCTCTCAGCCACTAACATTAGGATGTTAGCAGCTGCGCCTACAGTCAGGCAGGATGCGGGTGGGTTCTGCCATGTCCTCAGCACTCCCAGGGAAGCATGCCTAGAAGCCAGCTCTCAACTAGCTGCATTCTTATGGCAGTGTGAAGGTAGCAGTATTCTGAGTCAGGAGGTTCCAAGATTACCACTCTACTGCACCTGGAGATACCCTCCAGGTCTGCATTGTTAACTTGCGTCTCAGAAGCCTGTGGCAAACGTCTCTGGTGAAGACCTGCAAAACTCACTCTGCAGGCAGTGTGGAACTGTGAGGGACTGAGGGTGAGCTCAACTCTCAGAAGTAAGATGCTTTTGGACAAGGCGTTCAGCTACCTTCTCACGTATGGAACTTAGTATGTAGCACCAGTCTACCACACGAATTACTAGGCAATCGCTGGAATGAGCTTGGAGGCCCTAGTCTTGTGTGCCGGGAGATTCCAATTACCTCTCCCAACACTTCCGTCAAACAGCGAGCCTAGGCCTTTTAGAAGTGAAAGGAACCAGCAGGCTGGATGGGGAGGTACAGGCCTTAAGCTCAACTCTCAGAAGTGTGTATGCAGGGGAGACAGATGTCTGCTACCCACTCTGACATGGGAGTTGGAAACTAGCTACACAATGATTGAAGAAGTCCATTGGAAATCGCTGTATTCAACTCAGATACACAGGAGTTCAGGCCCAATGCTTACACATGCTTTTCCCGCAACCTCTCTCAGCCACTAACATTAGGATGTTAGCAGCTGCGCCTACAGTCAGGCAGGATGCGGGTGGGTTCTGCCCTGTCCTCAGCACTCCCAGGGAAGCATGCCTAGAAGCCAGCTCTCAACTAGCTGCATTCTTATGGCATTGTGAAGGTAGCAGTATTCTGAGTAAGGAGGTTCCCAGATTACCACTCTACTGCACCTGGAGATACCCTCCAGGTCTGCATTGTTAACTTGCGTCTCAGAAGCCTCTGGCAAACGTCTCTGGTGAAGATGTCCGAAACTCACTCTGCAGGCAGTGTGGAACTGTGAGGGACTGAGGGTGAGCTCAACTCTCAGAAGTAAGATGTTTTTGGACAAGGCGTTCAACTACCTACTCACGTATGGAACTTAGTATGTAGCACCAGTCTACCCCAGGAATTACTAGGAAATCGCTTGATTGAGCTTGGAGGCACTCGTCTTGTGTGCCGGGAGATTCGAGTTACCTCTCCCAACACTTGCGTCAAGCAGCGAGCCTAGGCATTTTGGAAGCGAAAGGTAGCGGCAGGCAGGATGTTGGGTTACAGGCCATAAGCTCAACTCTCAGAAGTGTGTATGCATGGGTGGCAGATGTCTGCTACCCACTCGGACATGGGAGTTGGAACCTAGCTACACTCCTATTGAAGAAGGACTTTGGAAATTGCTGTATTCAACTCAGATACACGGGAGTTCAGGCCCAATGCTTACACATGCTTTTCCCACAAACTATCCCAGCCACTAACAGAAGGAGGTTAGCAGGTAAGTCTACAGTCAGGCAGGATGCGGGAGGGTCCTGCCCTGTCCTCAGATCTCACAGGGAAGCATGCCTTGAAGCCAGCTCTCAACTAGCTGCATTCTTATGACAGTGTGAAGGTAGCAGTATTCTGAGTAAGGAGGTTCCCAGATTACCACTCTACTGCACCTGGAGATACCCTCCAGGTCTGCATTGTTAACTTGCGTCTCAGAGGCCTCTGGCAAACGTCTCTGGTGAAGACGTGCGAAACTCACTCTGCAGGCAGTGTGGAACTGTGAGGGACTGAGGGTCAGCTCAACTCTCAGCAGTAAGATGTTTTTGGACAAGGCGTTCAAATACCTACTCACGTATGGAACTTAGTATGTAGCACCTGCCTACCCCAGGAATTACTGGGAAATCGCTGGATTGAGCTTGGAGGCACTAGTCTTGTTGCCGGGAGATTCCAGTTACCTCTCCCAACACTTCGGTGAAGCAGCGAGCCTAGGCCTTTTGGAAGCGAAAGCTAGCTGCAGGCAGGAGGTAGGGATACAGGCCATAAATTCAACTCTCAGAAGTGTGTATGCATGGGAGGCAGATGTCTGCTACCCACTCGTACATGCGAGTGGGAACCTACTACACTCTGATGAAAAAGGACTTTGGAAATCGCTGTATTCAACTCAGATACACGTGGGTTCAGGCACAACGATTCCACATGCTTTTCTCACAACCTTTCCCTGCCACTAACATGAGGACGTTAGCAGCTCCTTCTACAGTCAAGCAGGATGCGGGAGGGTTGTGCCCTGTCCTTAGCTCTCACAGGGAAGCATGTCTTGAAGCCAGCGGTCAACTAGCTGCATACTTATGGCAGGGTCAAGGTAGCAGTATTCTGAGACAGGAGGTTCCCAGATTACCACTCTACTGCACCTGGAGATACCCTCCAGGTCTGCATTGTTAACTTGCGTCTCAGAGGCCTCTGGCAAACGTCTCTGGTGAAGACGTGCGAAACTCACTCTGCAGGCAGTGTGGAACTGTGAGGGACTGAGGGTCAGCTCAACTCTCAGCAGTAAGATGTTTTTGGACAAGGCGTTCAAATACCTACTCACGTATGGAACTTAGTATGTAGCACCAGTCTACCCCAGGAATTACTAGGAAATCGCTTGATTGAGCTTGGAGGCACTCGTCTTGTGTGCCGGGAGATTCCAATTACCTCTCCCAACACTTGCGTCAAGCAGCGAGCCTAGGCATTTTGGAAGCGAAAGGTAGCGGCAGGCACGATGTAGGGTTACAGGCCATAAGCTCAACTCTCGGAAGTGTTATGCATGGGAGGCAGATGTCTGCTACCCACTCGGACATGGGAGTTGGAACCTAGCTACACTCCTATTGAAGAAGGATGTTGGAAATCGCTGTATTCAACTCAGATACTCGGGAGTTCAGGCCCAATGCTTACACATGCTTTTCCCACAACCTATCCCAGCCACTAACAGAAGGAGGTTAGCAGGTACGTCTACAGTCAGGCAGGAAGCAGCAGGGTTCTGCCCTGTCCTCAGCTCTCACAGGGAAGCATGCCTAGAAGCCAGCTCTCAACTAGCTGCATTCTTATGACAGTGTGAAGGTAGCAGTATTCTGAGTAAGGCGGTTCCGAGATTACCACTCTACTGCACCTGGAGATACCCTCCAGGTCTGCATTGTTAACTTGCGTCTCAGAAGCCTGTGGCAAACGTCTCTGGTGAAGACCTGCGAAACTCACTCTGCAGGCAGTGTGGAACTGTGAGGGACTGAGTGTGAGCTCAACTCTCAGAAGTAAGATGCTTTTGGACAAGGCGTTCATCTACATTCTCACGTATGGAACTTAGTATGTAGCACCTATCTACCCCAGGAATTACTAGGCTATCGCTGGAATGAGCTTGGAGGCACTAGTCTTGTGTGCCGGGAGATTCCAATTACCTCTCCCAACACTTCCGTCAAACAGCGAGCCTAGGCCTTTTAGAAGTGAAAGGAACCAGCAGGCTGGATGGGGAGGTACAGGCCTTAAGCTCAACTCTCAGAAGTGTGTATGCAGGGGAGACAGATGTCTGCTACCCACTCTGACATGGGAGTTGGAAACTAGCTACACTCTGAATGAAGAAGGCCATTGGAAATCGCTGTATTCAACTCAGATACACAGGAGTTCAGGCCCAATGCTTACACATGCTTTTCCCGCAACCTCTCTCAGCCACTAACATTAGGATGTTAGCAGCTGCGCCTACAGTCAGGCAGGATGCGGGTGGGTTCTGCCATGTCCTCAGCACTCCCAGGGAAGCATGCCTAGAAGCCAGCTCTCAACTAGCTGCATTCTTATGGCAGTGTGAAGGTAGCAGTATTCTGAGTCAGGAGGTTCCAAGATTACCACTCTACTGCACCTGGAGATACCCTCCAGGTCTGCATTGTTAACTTGCGTCTCAGAAGCCTGTGGCAAACGTCTCTGGTGAAGACCTGCGAAACTCACTCTGCAGGCAGTGTGGAACTGTGAGGGACTGAGGGTGAGCTCAACTCTCAGAAGTAAGATGCTTTTGGACAAGGCGTTCAGCTACCTTCTCACGTATGGAACTTAGTATGTAGCACCAGTCTACCACACGAATTACTAGGCAATCGCTGGAATGAGCTTGGAGGCCCTAGTCTTGTGTGCCGGGAGATTCCAATTACCTCTCCCAACACTTCCGTCAAACAGCGAGCCTAGGCCTTTTAGAAGTGAAAGGAACCAGCAGGCTGGATGGGGAGGTACAGGCCTTAAGCTCAACTCTCAGAAGTGTGTATGCAGGGGAGACAGATGTCTGCTACCCACTCTGACATGGGAGTTGGAAACTACCTACACTCTGATTGAAGAAGGCCATTGGAAATCGCTGTATTCAACTCAGATACACAGGAGTTCTGGCCCAATGCTTACACATGCTTCTCCCGCAACCTCTCTCAGCCACTAACATTAGGATGTTAGCAGCTGCGCCTACAGTCAGGCAGGATGCGGGTGGGTTCTGCCCTGTCCTCAGCACTCCCAGGGAAGCATGCCTAGAAGCCAGCTCTCAACTAGCTGCATTCTTATGGCAGTGTGATGGTAGCAGTATTCTGAGTCAGGAGGTTCCCAGATTACCACTCTACTGCACCTGGAGATACCCTCCAGGTCTGCATTGTTAACTTGCGTCTCAGAAGCCTCTGGCAAACGTCTCTGGTGAAGACGTCCGAAACTCACTCTGCAGGCAGTGTGGAACTGTGAGGGACTGAGGGTGAGCTCAACTCTCAGAAGTAAGATGTTTTTGGACAAGGCGTTCAACTACCTACTCACGAATGGACTTAGTATGTAGCACCAGTCTACCCCAGGAATTACTAGGAAATCGCTTGATTGAGCTTGGAGGCACTCGTCTTGTGTGCGGGGAGATTCCAGTTACCTCTCCCAACACTTGCGTCAAGCAGCGAGCCTAGGCCTTTTGGAAGCGAAAGCTAGGTGCAGGCAGGAGGTAGGGATACAGGCCATAAGCTCAACTCTCAGAAGTGTGTATGCATGGGAGTCAGATGTCTGCTACGCACTCGTACATGCGAGTGGGAACCTACTACACTCTGATGAAAAAGGACTTTGGAAATTGCTGTATTCAACTCAGATACACGTGGGTTCAGGCACAACGATTCCACATGCTTTTCTCACAACCTTTCCCTGCCACTAACATGAGGACGTTAGCAGCTCCTTCTACAGTCAAGCAGGATGCGGGAGGGTTGTGCCCTGTCCTTAGCTCTCACAGGGAAGCATGTCTTGAAGCCAGCGGTCAACTAGCTGCATACTTATGGCAGGGTCAAGGTAGCAGTATTCTGAGACAGGAGGTTCCCAGATTACCACTCTACTGCACCTGGAGATACCCTCCAGGTCTGCATTGTTAACTTGCGTCTCAGAGGCCTCTGGCAAACGTCTCTGGTGAAGACGTGCGAAACTCACTCTGCAGGCAGTGTGGAACTGTGAGGGACTGAGGGTCAGCTCAACTCTCAGCAGTAAGATGTTTTTGGACAAGGCGTTCAAATACCTACTCACGTATGGAACTTAGTATGTAGCACCAGTCTACCCCAGGAATTACTAGGCAATCGCTTGATTGAGCTTGGAGGCACTCGTCTTGTGTGCCGGGAGATTCCAATTACCTCTCCCAACACTTGCGTCAAGCAGCGAGCCTAGGCCTTTTGGAAGCGAAAGGTAGCGGCAGGCAAGATGTAGGGTTACAGGCCATAAGCTCAACTCTCAGAAGTGTGTATGCATGGGAGGCAGATGTCTGCTACCCACTCGGACATGGGAGTTGGAACCTAGCTACACTGTGATTGAAGAAGGCCATTGGAAATCGCTGTATTCAACTCAGATACTCGGGAGTTCAGGCCCAATGCTTACACATGCTTTTCCCACAACCTATCCCAGCCACTAACAGAAGGAGGTTAGCAGGTACGTCTACTGTCAGGCAGGATGCGGGAGGGTTCTGCCCTGTCCTCAGCTCTCACAGGGAAGCATGCCTAGAAGCCAGCTCTCAACTAGCTGCATTCTTATGACAGTGTGAAGGTAGCAGTATTCTGAGTAAGGCGGTTCCGAGATTACCACTCTACTGCACCTGGAGATACCCTCCAGGTCTGCATTGTTAACTTGCGTCTCAGAAGCCTGTGGCAAACGTCTCTGGTTAAGACCTGCGAAACTCACTCTGCAGGCAGTGTGGAACTGTGAGGGACTGAGGGTGAGCTCAACTCTCAGAAGTAAGATGCTTTTGGACAAGGCGTTCAGCTACCTTCTCACGTATGGAACTTAGTATGTAGCACCAGTCTACCACACGAATTACTAGGCAATCGCTGGAATGAGCTTGGAGGCCCTAGTCTTGTGTGCCGGGAGATTCCAATTACCTCTCCCAACACTTCCGTCAAACAGCGAGCCTAGGCCTTTCAGAAGTGAAAGGAACCAGCAGGCTGGATGGGGAGGTACAGGCCTTAAGCTCAACTCTCAGAAGTGTGTATGCAGGGGAGACAGATGTCTGCTACCCACTCTGACATGGGAGTTGGAAACTACCTACACTCTGATTGAAGAAGGCCATTGGAAATCGCTGTATTCAACTCAGATACACAGGAGTTCTGGCCCAATGCTTACACATGCTTCTCCCGCAACCTCTCTCAGCCACTAACATTAGGATGTTAGCAGCTGCGCCTACAGTCAGGCAGGATGCGGGTGGGTTCTGCCCTGTCCTCAGCACTCCCAGGGAAGCATGCCTAGAAGCCAGCTCTCAACTAGCTGCATTCTTATGGCAGTGTGAAGGTAGCAGTATTCTGAGTCAGGAGGTTCCCAGATTACCACTCTACTGCACCTGGAGATACCCTCCAGGTCTGCATTGTTAACTTGCGTCTCAGAAGCCTCTGGCAAACGTCTCTGGTGAAGACGTCCGAAACTCACTCTGCAGGCAGTGTGGAACTGTGAGGGACTGAGGGTGAGCTCAACTCTCAGAAGTAAGATGTTTTTGGACAAGGCGTTCAACTACCTACTCACGTATGGAACTTAGTATGTAGCACCAGTCTACCCAAGGAATTACTAGGAAATCGCTTGATTGAGCTTGGAGGCACTCGTCTTGTGTGCCGGGAGATTCCAGTTACCTCTCCCAACACTTGCGTCAAGCAGCGAGCCTAGGCCTTTTGGAAGCGAAAGCTAGCTGCAGGCAGGAGGTAGGGATACAGGCCATAAGCTCAACTCTCAGAAGTGTGTATGCATGGGAGGCAGATGTCTGCTACGCACTCGTACATGCGAGTGGGAACCTACTACACTCTGATGAAAAAGGACTTTGGAAATCGCTGTATTCAACTCAGATACACGTGGGTTCAGGCACAACGATTCCACATGCTTTTCTCACAACCTTTCCCTGCCACTAACATGAGGACGTTAGCAGCTCCTTCTACAGTCAAGCAGGATGCGGGAGGGTTGTGCCCTGTCCTTAGCTCTCACAGGGAAGCATGTCTTGAAGCCAGCGGTCAACTAGCTGCATACTTATGGCAGGGTCAAGGTAGCAGTATTCTGAGACAGGAGGTTCCCAGATTACCACTCTACTGCACCTGGAGATACCCTCCAGGTCTGCATTGTTAACTTGCGTCTCAGAGGCCTCTGGCAAACGTCTCTGGTGAAGACGTGCGAAACTCACTCTGCAGGCAGTGTGGAACTGTGAGGGACTGAGGGTCAGCTCAACTCTCAGCAGTAAGATGTTTTTGGACAAGGCGTTCAAATACCTACTCACGTATGGAATTTAGTATGTAGCACCAGTCTACCCCAGGAATTACTAGGAAATCGCTTGATTGAGCTTGGAGGCACTCGTCTTGTGTGCCGGGAGATTCCAATTACCTCTCCCAACACTTGCGTCAAGCAGCGAGCCTAGGCCTTTTGGAAGCGAAAGGTAGCGGCAGGCACGATGTAGGGTTACAGGCCATAAGCTCAACTCTCAGAAGTGTGTATGCATGGGAGGCAGATGTCTGCTACCCACTCAGACATGGGAGTTGGAACCTAGCTACACTCCTATTGAAGAAGGATGTTGGAAATCGCTGTATTCAACTCAGATACTCGGGAGTTCAGGCCCAATGCTTACACATGCTTTTCCCACAACCTATCCCAGCCACTAACAGAAGGAGGTTAGCAGGTACGTCTACAGTCAGGCAGGATGCGGGAGGGTTCTGCCCTGTCCTCAGCTCTCACAGGGGAGCATGCCTAGAAGCCAGCTCTCAACTAGCTGCATTCTTATGACAGTGTGAAGGTAGCAGTATTCTGAGTAAGGCGGTTCCGAGATTACCACTCTACTGCACCTGGAGATACCCTCCAGGTCTGCATTGTTAACTTGCGTCTCAGAAGCCTGTGGCAAACGTCTCTGGTGAAGACCTGCGAAACTCACTCTGCAGGCAGTGTGGAACTGTGAGGGACTGAGGGTGAGCTCAACTCTCAGAAGTAAGATGCTTTTGGACAAGGCGTTCAGCTACATTCTCACGTATGGAACTTAGTATGTAGCACCTGTCTACCCCAGGAATTACTAGGCTATCGCTGGAATGAGCTTGGAGGCACTAGTCTTGTGTGCCGGGAGATTCCAATTATCTCTCCCAACACTTCCGTCAAACAGCGAGCCTAGGCCTTTTAGAAGTGAAAGGAACCAGCAGGCTGGATGGGGAGGTACAGACCTTAAGCTCAACACTCAGAAGTGTGTATGCAGGGGAGACAGATGTCTGCTACCCACTCTGACATGGGAGTTGGAAACTACCTACACTCTGATTGAAGAAGGCCATTGGAAATCGCTGTATTCAACTCAGATACACAGGAGTTCAGGCCCAATGCTTACACATGCTTTTCCCGCAACCTCTCTCAGCCACTAACATTAGGATGTTAGCAGCTGCGCCTCCAGTCAGGCAGGATGCGGATGGGTTCTGCCATGTCCTCAGCACTCCCAGGGAAGCATGCCTAGAAGCCAGCTCTCAACTAGCTGCATTCTTATGGCAGTGTGAAGGTAGCAGTATTCTGAGTCAGGAGGTTCCAAGATTACCACTCTACTGCACCTGGAGATACCCTCCAGGTCTGCATTGTTAACTTGCGTCTCAGAAGCCTGTGGCAAACGTCTCTGGTGAAGACCTGCGAAACTCACTCTGCAGGCAGTGTGGAACTGTGAGGGACTGAGGGTGAGCTCAACTCTCAGAAGTAAGATGCTTTTGGACAAGGCGTTCAGCTACCTTCTTACGTATGGAACTTAGTATGTAGCAGCAGTCTACCACACGAATTACTAGGCAATCGCTGGAATGAGCTTGGAGGCCCTAGTCTTGTGTGCCAGGAGATTCCAATTACCTCTCCCAACACTTCCGTCAAACAGCGAGCCTAGGCCTTTTAGAAGTGAAAGGAACCAGCAGGCTGGATGGGGAGGTACAGGCCTTAAGCTCAACTCTCAGAAGTGTGTATGCAGGGGAGACAGATGTCTGCTACCCACTCTGACATGGGAGTTGGAAACTACCTACACTCTGATTGAAGAAGGCCATTGGAAATCGCTGTATTCAACTCAGATACACAGGAGTTCTGGCCCAATGCTTACACATGCTTCTCCCGCAACCTCTCTCAGCCACTAACATTAGGATGTTAGCAGCTGCGCCTACAGTCAGGCAGGATGCGGGTGGGTTCTGCCCTGTCCTCAGCACTCCCAGGGAAGCATGCCTAGAAGCCAGCTCTCAACTAGCTGCATTCTTATGGCAGTGTGAAGGTAGCAGTATTCTGAGTCAGGAGGTTCCCAGATTACCACTCTACTGCACCTGGAGATACCCTCCAGGTCTGCATTGTTAACTTGCGTCTCAGAAGCCTCTGGCAAACGTCTCTGGTGAAGACGTCCGAAACTCACTCTGCAGGCAGTGTGGAACTGTGAGGGACTGAGGGTGAGCTCAACTCTCAGAAGTAAGATGTTTTTGGACAAGGCGTTCAACTACCTACTCACGAATGGAACTTAGTATGTAGCACCAGTCTACCCCAGGAATTACTAGGAAATCGCTTGATTGAGCTTGGAGGCACTCGTCCTGTGTGCCGGGAGATTCCAGTTACCTCTCCCAACACTTGCGTCAAGCAGCGAGCCTAGGCCTTTTGGAAGCGAAAGCTAGCTGCAGGCAGGAGGTAGGGATACAGGCCATAAGCTCAACTCTCAGAAGTGTGTATGCATGGGAGTCAGATGTCTGCTACGCACTCGTACATGCGAGTGGGAACCTACTACACTCTGATGAAAAAGGACTTTGGAAATTGCTGTATTCAACTCAGATACACGTGGGTTCAGGCACAACGATTCCACATGCTTTTCTCACAACCTTTCCCTGCCACTAACATGAGGACGTTAGCAGCTCCTTCTACAGTCAAGCAGGATGCGGGAGGGTTGTGCCCTGTCCTTAGCTCTCACAGGGAAGCATGTCTTGAAGCCAGCGGTCAACTAGCTGCATACTTATGGCAGGGTCAAGGTAGCAGTATTCTGAGACAGGAGGTTCCCAGATTACCACTCTACTGCACCTGGAGATACCCTCCAGGTCTGCATTGTTAACTTGCGTCTCAGAGGCCTCTGGCAAACGTCTCTGGTGAAGACGTGCGAAACTCACTCTGCAGGCAGTGTGGAACTGTGAGGGACTGAGGGTCAGCTCAACTCTCAGCAGTAAGATGCTTTTGGACAAGGCGTTCAGCTACATTCTCACGTATGGAACTTAGTATGTAGCACCAGTCTACCCAAGGAATTACTAGGAAATCGCTTGATTGAGCTTGGAGGCACTCGTCTTGTGTGCCGGGAGATTCCAATTACCTCTCCCAACACTTGCGTCAAGCAGCGAGCCTAGGCCTTTTGGAAGCGAAAGGTAGCGGCAGGCACGATGTAGGGTTACAGGCCATAAGCTCAACTCTCAGAAGTGTGTATGCATGGGAGGCAGATGTCTGCTACCCACTCGGACATGGGAGTTGGAACCTAGCTACACTCCTATTGAAGAAGGATGTTGGAAATCGCTGTATTCAACTCAGATACTCGGGAGTTCAGGCCCAATGCTTACACATGCTTTTCCCACAACCTATCCCAGCCACTAACATTAGGATGTTAGCAGCTGCGCCTACAGTCAGGCAGGATGCGGGAGGGTTCTGCCCTGTCCTCAGCTCTCACAGGGAAGCATGCCTAGAAGCCAGCTCTCAACTAGCTGCATTCTTATGACAGTGTGAAGGTAGCAGTATTCTGAGTAAGGCGGTTCCGAGATTACCACTCTACTGCACCTGGAGATACCCTCCAGGTCTGCATTGTTAACTTGCGTCTCAGAAGCCTGTGGCAAACGTCTCTGGTGAAGACCTGCGAAACTCACTCTGCAGGCAGTGTGGAACTGTGAGGGACTGAGGGTCAGCTCAACTCTCAGAAGTAAGATGCTTTTGGACAAGGCGTTCAGCTACATTCTCACGTATGGAACTTAGTATGTAGCACCTGTCTACCCCAGGAATTACTAGGCTATCGCTGGAATGAGCTTGGAGGCACTAGTCTTGTGTGCCGGGAGATTCCAATTACCTCTCCCAACACTTGCGTCAAGCAGCGAGCCTAGGCCTTTTGGAAGCGAAAGGTAGCGGCAGGCACGATGTAGGGTTACAGGCCATAAGCTCAACTCTCAGAAGTGTGTATGCATGGGAGGCAGATGTCTGCTACCCACTCGGACATGGGAGTTGGAACCTAGCTACACTGTGATTGAAGAAGGCCATTGGAAATCGCTGTATTCAACTCAGATACTCGGGAGTTCAGGCCCAATGCTTACACATGCTTTTCCCACAACCTATCCCAGCCACTAACAGAAGGAGGTTAGCAGGTACGTCTACAGTCAGGCAGGATGCGGGAGGGTTCTGCCCTGTCCTCAGCTCTCACAGGGAAGCATGCCTAGAAGCCAGCTCTCAACTAGCTGCATTCTTATGACAGTGTGAAGGTAGCAGTATTCTGAGTAAGGCGGTTCCGAGATTACCACTCTACTGCACCTGGAGATACCCTCCAGGTCTGCATTGTTAACTTGCGTCTCAGAAGCCTGTGGCAAACGTCTCTGGTGAAGACCTGCGAAACTCACTCTGCAGGCAGTGTGGAACTGTGAGGGACTGAGGGTGAGCTCAACTCTCAGAAGTAAGATGCTTTTGGACAAGGCGTTCAGCTACCTTCTCACGTATGGAACTTAGTATGTAGCACCAGTCTACCACACGAATTACTAGGCAATCGCTGGAATGAGCTTGGAGGCCCTAGTCTTGTGTGCCGGGAGATTCCAATTACCTCTCCCAACACTTCCGTCAAACAGCGAGCCTAGGCCTTTTAGAAGTGAAAGGAACCAGCAGGCTGGATGGGGAGGTACAGGCCTTAAGCTCAACTCTCAGAAGTGTGTATGCAGGGGAGACAGATGTCTGCTACCCACTCTGACATGGGAGTTGGAAACTACCTACACTCTGATTGAAGAAGGCCATTGGAAATCGCTGTATTCAACTCAGATACACAGGAGTTCTGGCCCAATGCTTACACATGCTTCTCCCGCAACCTCTCTCAGCCACTAACATTAGGATGTTAGCAGCTGCGCCTACAGTCAGGCAGGATGCGGGTGGGTTCTGCCCTGTCCTCAGCACTCCCAGGGAAGCATGCCTAGAAGCCAGCTCTCAACTAGCTGCATTCTTATGGCAGTGTGAAGGTAGCAGTATTCTGAGTCAGGAGGTTCCCAGATTACCACTCTACTGCACCTGGAGATACCCTCCAGGTCTGCATTGTTAACTTGCGTCTCAGAAGCCTCTGGCAACGTCTCTGGTGAAGACGTCCGAAACTCACTCTGCAGGCAGTGTGGAACTGTGAGGGACTGAGGGTGAGCTCAACTCTCAGAAGTAAGATGTTTTTGGACAAGGCGTTCAACTACCTACTCACGTATGGAACTTAGTATGTAGCACCAGTCTACCCCAGGAATTACTAGGAAATCGCTTGATTGAGCTTGGAGGCACTCGTCTTGTGTGCCGGGAGATTCCAGTTACCTCTCCCAACACTTGCGTCAAGCAGCGAGCCTAGGCCTTTTGGAAGCGAAAGCTAGCTGCAGGCAGGAGGTAGGGATACAGGCCATGAGCTCAACTCTCAGAAGTGTGTATGCATGGGAGGCAGATGTCTGCTACGCACTCGTACATGCGAGTGGGAACCTACTACACTCTGATGAAAAAGGACTTTGGAAATCGCTGTATTCAACTCAGATACACGTGGGTTCAGGCACAACGATTCCACATGCTTTTCTCACAACCTTTCCCTGCCACTAACATGAGGACGTTAGCAGCTCCTTCTACAGTCAAGCAGGATGCGGGAGGGTTGTGCCCTGTCCTTAGCTCTCACAGGGAAGCATGTCTTGAAGCCAGCGGTCAACTAGCTGCATACTTATGGCAGGGTCAAGGTAGCAGTATTCTGAGACAGGAGGTTCCCAGATTACCACTCTACTGCACCTGGAGATACCCTCCAGGTCTGCATTGTTAACTTGCGTCTCAGAGGCCTCTGGCAAACGTCTCTGGTGAAGACGTGCGAAACTCACTCTGCAGGCAGTGTGGAACTGTGAGGGACTGAGGGTCAGCTCAACTCTCAGCAGTAAGATGTTTTTGGACAAGGCGTTCAAATACCTACTCACGTATGGAACTTAGTATGTAGCACCAGTCTACCCCAGGAATTACTAGGAAATCGCTTGATTGAGCTTGGAGGCACTCGTCTTGTGTGCCGGGAGATTCCAATTACCTCTCCCAACACTTGCGTCAAGCAGCGAGCCTAGGCCTTTTGGAAGCGAAAGGTAGCGGCAGGCACGATGTAGGGTTACAGGCCATAAGCTCAACTCTCAGAAGTGTGTATGCATGGGAGGCAGATGTCTGCTACCCACTCAGACATGGGAGTTGGAACCTAGCTACACTCCTATTGAAGAAGGATGTTGGAAATCGCTGTATTCAACTCAGATACTCGGGAGTTCAGGCCCAATGCTTACACATGCTTTTCCCACAACCTATCCCAGCCACTAACAGAAGGAGGTTAGCAGGTACGTCTACAGTCAGGCAGGATGCGGGAGGGTTCTGCCCTGTCCTCAGCTCTCACAGGGAAGCATGCCTAGAAGCCAGCTCTCAACTAGCTGCATTCTTATGACAGTGTGAAGGTAGCAGTATTCTGAGTAAGGCGGTTCCGAGATTACCACTCTACTGCACATGGAGATACCCTCCAGGTCTGCATTGTTAACTTGCGTCTCAGAAGCCTGTGGCAAACGTCTCTGGTGAAGACCTGCGAAACTCACTCTGCAGGCAGTGTGGAACTGTGAGGGACTGAGGGTGAGCTCAACTCTCAGAAGTAAGATGCTTTTGGACAAGGCGTTCAGCTACATTCTCACGTATGGAACTTAGTATGTAGCACCTGTCTACCCCAGGAATTACTAGGCTATCGCTGGAATGAGCTTGGAGACACTAGTCTTGTGTGCCGGGAGATTCCAATTACCTCTCCCAACACTTCCGTCAAACAGCGAGCCTAGGCCTTTTAGAAGTGAAAGGAACCAGCAGGCTGGATGGGGAGGTACAGACTTTAAGCTCAACACTCAGAAGTGTGTATGCAGGGGAGACAGATGTCTGCTACCCACTCTGACATGGGAGTTGGAAACTACCTACACTCTGATTGAAGAAGGCCATTGGAAATCGCTGTATTCAACTCAGATACACAGGAGTTCAGGCCCAATGCTTACACATGCTTTTCCCGCAACCTCTCTCAGCCACTAACATTAGGATGTTAGCAGCTGCGCCTACAGTCAGGCAGGATGCGGATGGGTTCTGCCATGTCCTCAGCACTCCCAGGGAAGCATGCCTAGAAGCCAGCTCTCAACTAGCTGCATTCTTATGGCAGTGTGAAGGTAGCAGTATTCTGAGTCAGGAGGTTCCAAGATTACCACTCTACTGCACCTGGAGATACCCTCCAGGTCTGCATTGTTAACTTGCGTCTCAGAAGCCTGTGGCAAACGTCTCTGGTGAAGACCTGCGAAACTCACTCTGCAGGCAGTGTGGAACTGTGAGGGACTGAGGGTGAGCTCAACTCTCAGAAGTAAGATGCTTTTGGACAAGGCGTTCAGCTACCTTCTCACGTATGGAACTTAGTATGTAGCAGCAGTCTACCACACGAATTACTAGGCAATCGCTGGAATGAGCTTGGAGGCCCTAGTCTTGTGTGCCGGGAGATTCCAATTACCTCTCCCAACACTTCCGTCAAACAGCGAGCCTAGGCCTTTTAGAAGTGAAAGGAACCAGCAGGCTGGATGGGGAGGTACAGGCCTTAAGCTCAACTCTCAGAAGTGTGTATGCAGGGGAGACAGATGTCTGCTACCCACTCTGACATGGGAGTTGGAAACTACCTACACTCTGATTGAAGAAGGCCATTGGAAATCGCTGTATTCAACTCAGATACACAGGAGTTCAGGCCCAATGCTTACACATGCTTTTCCCGCAACCTCTCTCAGCCACTAACATTAGGATGTTAGCAGCTGCGCCTACAGTCAGGCAGGATGCGGGTGGGTTCTGCCCTGTCCTCAGCACTCCCAGGGAAGCATGCCTAGAAGCCAGCTCTCAACTAGCTGCATTCTTATGGCAGTGTGAAGGTAGCAGTATTCTGAGTAAGGAGGTTCCCAGATTACCACTCTACTGCACCTGGAGATACCCTCCAGGTCTGCATTGTTAACTTGCGTCTCAGAAGCCTCTGGCAAACGTCTCTGGTGAAGACGTCCGAAACTCACTCTGCAGGCAGTGTGGAACTGTGAGGGACTGAGGGTGAGCTCAACTCTCAGAAGTAAGATGTTTTTGGACAAGGCGTTCAACTACCTACTCACGTATGGAACTTAGTATGTAGCACCAGTCTACCCCAGGAATTACTAGGAAATCGCTTGATTGAGCTTGTAGGCACTCGTCTTGTGTGCCGGGTGATTCCAATTACCTCTCCCAACACTTCCGTCAAACAGCGAGCCTAGGCCTTTTAGAAGCCAAGGGTACCAGCAGGCTGGATGTGGAGGTACAGGCCATAAGCTCAACTCTCAGAAGTGTGTATGCATGGGAGGCAGATGTCTGCTACCCACTCGGACATGGGATTTGGAAACTGGCTACACTCTGATTGAAGAAAGCCGTTGGAAATCGCTGTATTCAACTCAGATACACGGGAGTTCAGGCCCAGTGCTCACACATGCTTTTCCCGCAACCTCTCCCAGCCACTAACATTAGGATGTTAGCAGCTACTCCGACAGTCAGGCAGGATGCGGGAGGGTTCTGCCCTGTCCTCAGCTCTCACAGGGAAGCATGTCTTGAAGCCAGCTGTCAACTAGCTGCATTCCTATGGCAGTGAGAAGGTAGCAGTATTTTCAGTCAGGAGGTACCAAGATTACCAGTCTACTGCACCTGGGGATACCCTCCAGGTCTGCATTGTTACCCTTCGTCTCAGAAGCCTCTGGCAAACTTCTCTGGTGAAGACGTGCGAAACTCACTCTGCAGGCATTGTGGAACTGTGAGGGACTGAGGCTGAGCTCAACTCTCAGAAGTAAGATGCTTTTGGACAAGGCGTTCAGCTACCCTCTCACGTATGGAACTTAGTATGTAGCAGCAGTCTACCACAGGAATTACTAGGAAATCGCTGGACTGAGCTTGGAGGCACTAGTCTTGTGTGCCGGGTGATTCCAATTACCTCTCCCAACACTTCGGTCAAACAGCGAGCCTAGGCCTTTTAGAAGCCAAGGGTACCAGCAGGCTGGATGTGGAGGTACAGGCCATAAGCTCAACTCTCAGAAGTGTGTATGCATGGGAGGCAGATGTCTCCTACCCACTCGCACATGGGATTTGGAACCTGGCTACACTCTGATGGAAGAAAGCCGTTGGAAATCGTTGTATTCAACTCAGATACACGGGAGTTCAGGCCCAGTGCTCACACATGCTTTTCCCGCAACCTCTCCCAGCCACTAACTTTAGGATGTTAGCAGCTACTCCTACAGTCAGGCAGGATGCGGGAGTGTTCTGCCCTGTCCTCAGCTCTCACAGGGAAGCATGTCTTGAAGCCAGCTGTCAACTAGCTGCATTCCTATGGCAGTGAGAAGGTAGCAGTATTCTGAGTCAGGAGGTTCCAAGATTACGACTCTACTGCACCTGGAGATACCCTCCAGTTCTGCATTGTTAACTTGTACTCAGAAGCCCCTGGCAATCGTCTCTGGGGAAGACGTGTGAAACTCACTCTGCAGGCAGTGTGGAACTGTGAGGGACTGAGGGTGAGCTCAACTCTCAGAAGAAAGAAGCTTTTGGACAAGGCGTTCAGCTACCTAATCACATATGGAACTTAGTATGTAGCACCTGTCTACCACAAGAATTACTGGGAAATCGTGAATTTAGCTTGGAGGCCCTAGTCTTGTGTGCCGGGAGATTCCAATTACCTCTCCCAACACTTCCGTCAAACAGCGAGCCTAGGCCTTTTAGAAGTGAAAGGAACCAGCAGGCTGGATGGGGAGGTACAGGCCTTAAGCTCAACTCTCAGAAGTGTGTATGCAGGGGAGACAGATGTCTGCTACCCACTCTGACATGGGAGTTGGAAACTACCTACACTCTGATTGAAGAAGGCCATTGGAAATCGCTGTATTCAACTCAGATACACAGGAGTTCTGGCCCAATGCTTACACATGCTTCTCCCGCAACCTCTCTCAGCCACTAACATTAGGATGTTAGCAGCTGCGCCTACAGTCAGGCAGGATGCGGGTGGGTTCTGCCCTGTCCTCAGCACTCCCAGGGAAGCATGCCTAGAAGCCAGCTCTCAACTAGCTGCATTCTTATGGCAGTGTGAAGGTAGCAGTATTCTGAGTCAGGAGGTTCCCAGATTACCACTCTACTGCACCTGGAGATACCCTCCAGGTCTGCATTGTTAACTTGCGTCTCAGAAGCCTCTGGCAAACGTCTCTGGTGAAGACGTCCGAAACTCACTCTGCAGGCAGTGTGGAACTGTGAGGGACTGAGGGTGAGCTCAACTCTCAGAAGTAAGATGTTTTTGGACAAGGCGTTCAACTACCTACTCACGAATGGAACTTAGTATGTAGCACCAGTCTACCCCAGGAATTACTAGGAAATCGCTTGATTGAGCTTGGAGGCACTCGTCTTGTGTGCCGGGAGATTCCAGTTACCTCTCCCAACACTTGCGTCAAGCAGCGAGCCTAGGCCTTTTGGAAGCGAAAGCTAGCTGCAGGCAGGAGGTAGGGATACAGGCCATAAGCTCAACTCTCAGAAGTGTGTATGCATGGGAGTCAGATGTCTGCTACGCACTCGTACATGCGAGTGGGAACCTACTACACTCTGATGAAAAAGGACTTTGGAAATTGCTGTATTCAACTCAGATACACGTGGGTTCAGGCACAACGATTCCACATGCTTTTCTCACAACCTTTCCCTGCCACTAACATGAGGACGTTAGCAGCTCCTTCTACAGTCAAGCAGGATGCGGGAGGGTTGTGCCCTGTCCTTAGCTCTCACAGGGAAGCATGTCTTGAAGCCAGCGGTCAACTAGCTGCATACTTATGGCAGGGTCAAGGTAGCAGTATTCTGAGACAGGAGGTTCCCAGATTACCACTCTACTGCACCTGGAGATACCCTCCAGGTCTGCATTGTTAACTTGCGTCTCAGAGGCCTCTGGCAAACGTCTCTGGTGAAGACGTGCGAAACTCACTCTGCAGGCAGTGTGGAACTGTGAGGGACTGAGGGTCAGCTCAACTCTCAGCAGTAAGATGTTTTTGGACAAGGCGTTCAAATACCTACTCACGTATGGAACTTAGTATGTAGCACCAGTCTACCCCAGGAATTACTAGGCAATCGCTTGATTGAGCTTGGAGGCACTCGTCTTGTGTGCCGGGAGATTCCAATTACCTCTCCCAACACTTGCGTCAAGCAGCGAGCCTAGGCCTTTTGGAAGCGAAAGGTAGCGGCAGGCACGATGTAGGGTTACAGGCCATAAGCTCAACTCTCAGAAGTGTGTATGCATGGGAGGCAGATGTCTGCTACCCACTCGGACATGGGAGTTGGAACCTAGCTACACTGTGATTGAAGAAGGCCATTGGAAATCGCTGTATTCAACTCAGATACTCGGGAGTTCAGGCCCAATGCTTACACATGCTTTTCCCACAACCTATCCCAGCCACTAACAGAAGGAGGTTAGCAGGTACGTCTACAGTCAGGCAGGATGCGGGAGGGTTCTGCCCTGTCCTCAGCTCTCACAGGGAAGCATGCCTAGAAGCCAGCTCTCAACTAGCTGCATTCTTATGACAGTGTGAAGGTAGCAGTATTCTGAGTAAGGCGGTTCCGAGATTACCACTCTACTGCACCTGGAGATACCCTCCAGGTCTGCATTGTTAATTTGCGTCTCAGAAGCCTGTGGCAAACGTCTCTGGTGAAGACCTGCGAAACTCACTCTGCAGGCAGTGTGGAACTGTGAGGGACTGAGGGTGAGCTCAACTCTCAGAAGTAAGATGCTTTTGGACAAGGCGTTCAGCTACCTTCTCACGTATGGAACTTAGTATGTAGCACCAGTCTACCACACGAATTACTAGGCAATCGCTGGAATGAGCTTGGAGGCCCTAGTCTTGTGTGCCGGGAGATTCCAATTACCTCTCCCAACACTTCCGTCAAACAGCGAGCCTAGGCCTTTTAGAAGTGAAAGGAACCAGCAGGCTGGATGGGGAGGTACAGGCCTTAAGCTCAACTCTCAGAAGTGTGTATGCAGGGGAGACAGATGTCTGCTACCCACTCTGACATGGGAGTTGGAAACTACCTACACTCTGATTGAAGAAGGCCATTGGAAATCGCTGTATTCAACTCAGATACACAGGAGTTCTGGCCCAATGCTTACACATGCTTCTCCCGCAACCTCTCTCAGCCACTAACATTAGCATGTTAGCAGCTGCGCCTACAGTCAGGCAGGATGCGGGTGGGTTCTGCCCTGTCCTCAGCACTCCCAGGGAAGCATGCCTAGAAGCCAGCTCTCAACTAGCTGCATTCTTATGGCAGTGTGAAGGTAGCAGTATTCTGAGTCAGGAGGTTCCCAGATTACCACTCTACTGCACCTGGAGATACCCTCCAGGTCTGCATTGTTAACTTGCGTCTCAGAAGCCTCTGGCAAACGTCTCTGGTGAAGACGTCCGAAACTCACTCTGCAGGCAGTGTGGAACTGTGAGGGACTGAGGGTGAGCTCAACTCTCAGAAGTAAGATGTTTTTGGACAAGGCGTTCAACTACCTACTCACGTATGGAATATAGTATGTAGCACCAGTCTACCCAAGGAATTACTAGGAAATCGCTTGATTGAGCTTGGAGGCACTCGTCTTGTGTGCCGGGAGATTCCAGTTACCTCTCCCAACACTTGCGTCAAGCAGCGAGCCTAGGCCTTTTGGAAGCGAAAGCTAGCTGCAGGCAGGAGGTAGGGATACAGGCCATGAGCTCAACTCTCAGAAGTGTGTATGCATGGGAGGCAGATGTCTGCTACGCACTCGTACATGCGAGTGGGAACCTACTACACTCTGATGAAAAAGGACTTTGGAAATCGCTGTATTCAACTCAGATACACGTGGGTTCAGGCACAACGATTCCACATGCTTTTCTCACAACCTTTCCCTGCCACTAACATGAGGACGTTAGCAGCTCCTTCTACAGTCAAGCAGGATGCGGGAGGGTTGTGCCCTGTCCTTAGCTCTCACAGGGAAGCATGTCTTGAAGCCAGCGGTCAACTAGCTGCATACTTATGGCAGGGTCAAGGTAGCAGTATTCTGAGACAGGAGGTTCCCAGATTACCACTCTACTGCACCTGGAGATACCCTCCATGTCTGCATTGTTAACTTGCGTCTCAGAAGCCTGTGGCAAACGTCTCTGGTGAAGACCTGCGAAACTCACTCTGCAGGCAGTGTGGAACTGTGAGGGACTGAGGGTGAGCTCAACTCTCAGAAGTAAGATGCTTTTGGACAAGGCGTTCAGCTACCTTCTCACGTATGGAACTTAGTATGTAGCAGCAGTCTACCACACGAATTACTAGGCAATCGCTGGAATGAGCTTGGAGGCCCTAGTCTTGTGTGCCGGGAGATTCCAATTACCTCTCCCAACACTTCCGTCAAACAGCGAGCCTAGGCCTTTTAGAAGTGAAAGGAACCAGCAGGCTGGATGGGGAGGTACAGGCCTTAAGCTCAACTCTCAGAAGTGTGTATGCAGGGGAGACAGATGTCTGCTACCCACTCTGACATGGGAGTTGGAAACTACCTACACTCTGATTGAAGAAGGCCATTGGAAATCGCTGTATTCAACTCAGATACACAGGAGTTCAGGCCCAATGCTTACACATGCTTTTCCCGCAACCTCTCTCAGCCACTAACATTAGGATGTTAGCAGCTGCGCCTACAGTCAGGCAGGATGCGGGTGGTTCTGCCCTGTCCTCAGCACTCCCAGGGAAGCATGCCTAGAAGCCAGCTCTCAACTAGCTGCATTCTTATGGCAGTGTGAAGGTAGCAGTATTCTGAGTAAGGAGGTTCCCAGATTACCACTCTACTGCACCTGGAGATACCCTCCAGGTCTGCATTGTTAACTTGCGTCTCAGAAGCCTCTGGCAAACGTCTCTGGTGAAGACCTACGAAACTCACTCTGCAGGCAGTGTGGAACTGTGAGGGACTGAGGGTGAGCTCAACTCTCAGAAGTAAGATGCTTTTGGACAAGGCGTTCAGCTACCTTCTCACGTATGGAACTTAGTATGTAGCACCAGTCTACCCCAGGAATTACTAGGAAATCGCTTGATTGAGCTTGTAGGCACTCGTCTTGTGTGCCGGGTGATTCCAATTACCTCTCCCAACACTTCCGTCAAACAGCGAGCCTAGGCCTTTTAGAAGCCAAGGGTACCAGCAGGCTGGATGTGGAGGTACAGGCCATAAGCTCAACTCTCAGAAGTGTGTATGCATGGGAGGCAGATGTCTGCTACCCACTCGGACATGGGATTTGGAAACTGGCTACACTCTGATTGAAGAAAGCCGTTGGAAATCGCTGTATTCAACTCAGATACACGGGAGTTCAGGCCCAGTGCTCACACATGCTTTTCCCGCAACCTCTCCCAGCCACTAACATTAGGATGTTAGCAGCTACTCCGACAGTCAGGCAGGATGCGGGAGGGTTCTGCCCTGTCCTCAGCTCTCACAGGGAAGCATGTCTTGAAGCCAGCTGTCAACTAGCTGCATTCCTATGGCAGTGAGAAGGTAGCAGTATTATCAGTCAGGAGGTACCAAGATTACCAGTCTACTGCACCTGGGGATTCCCTCCAGGTCTGCATTGTTACCCTTCGTCTCAGAAGCCTCTGGCAAACTTCTCTGGTGAAGACGTGCGAAACTCACTCTGCAGGCATTGTGGAACTGTGAGGGACTGAGACTGAGCTCAACTCTCAGAAGTAAGATGCTTTTGGACAAGGCGTTCAGCTACCCTCTCACGTATGGAACTTAGTATGTAGCACCAGTCTACCACAGGAATTACTAGGAAATCGCTGGACTGAGCTTGGAGGCACTAGTCTTGTGTGCCGGGTGATTCCAATTACCTCTCCCAACACTTCGGTCAAACAGCGAGCCTAGGCCTTTTAGAAGCCAAGGGTACCAGCAGGCTGGATGTGGAGGTACAGGCCATAAGCTCAACTCTCAGAAGTGTGTATGCATGGGAGGCAGATGTCTGCTACCCACTCGGACATGGGATTTGGAACCTGGCTACACTCTGATTGAAGAAAGCCGTTGGAAATCACTGTATTCAACTCAGATACACGGGAGTTCAGGCCCAGTGCTCACACATGCTTTTACCGCAACCTCTCCCAGCCACTAACATTAGGATGTTAGCAGCTACTCCTACAGTCAGGCAGGATGCGGCAGGTTTCTGCCCTGTCCTCAGCACTCACAGGGAAGCATGTCTTGAAGACAGGTTTCAACTAGCTGCATTCCTATGGCAGTGAGAAGGTAGCAGTATTCTGAGTCAGTAGGTTCCAAGATTACCACTATACTGCACCTGGAGATACCGTCCAGGTCTGCATTGTTAAATTGCGTCTCACAAGCCTTTGACAAACGTCTCTGGTGAAGACGTGCGAAACTCACTCTGCAGGCAGTGTGGAACTCTGAATGCCTGAGGGTTAGCTCAGCTCTCAGAAGTAAGATGCTTTTGGACAAGTCATTAGCTATATTCTCACATATATTGAACTTAGTATGTAGCAGCAGTCTACCACAGGAATTACTAGGAAATCGCTGGACTGAGCTTGGAGGCACTAGTCTTGTGTGCCGGGTGATTCCAATTACCTCTCCCAACACTTCGGTCAAACAGCGAGCCTAGGCCTTTTAGAAGCCAAGGGTACCAGCAGGCTGGATGTGGAGGTACAGGCCATAAGCTCAACTCTCAGAAGTGTGTATGCATGGGAGGCAGATGTCTCCTACCCACTCGCACATGGGATTTGGAACCTGGCTACACTCTGATGGAAGAAAGCCGTTGGAAATCGCTGTATTCAACTCAGATACACGGGAGTTCAGGCCCAGTGCTCACACATGCTTTTCCCGCAACCTCTCCCAGCCACTAACTTTAGGATGTTAGCAGCTACTCCTACAGTCAGGCAGGATGCGGGAGGGTTCTGCCCTGTCCTCAGCTCTCACAGGGAAGCATGTCTTGAAGCCAGCTGTCAACTAGCTGCATTCCTATGGCAGTGAGAAGGTAGCAGTATTCTGAGTCAGGAGGTTCCAAGATTACGACTCTACTGCACCTGGAGATACCCTCCAGTTCTGCATTGTTAACTTGTACTCAGAAGCCCCTGGCAATCGTCTCTGGGGAAGACGTGTGAAACTCACTCTGCAGGCAGTGTGGAACTGTGAGGGACTGAGGGTGAGCTCAACTCTCAGAAGAAAGATGCTTTTGGACAAGGCGTTCAGCTACCTAATCACATATGGAACTTAGTATGTAGCACCTGTCTACCACAAGAATTACTGGGAAATCGTGAATTGAGCTTTTAGGCACTCGTCTTGTGTGCCGGGAGATTCCAATTACCTCTCCCAACACTTCCGTCAAACAGCGAGCCTAGGCATTTTAGAAGCCAAGGGTACCAGCAGGCTGGATGTGGAGGTACAGTCCATAAGCTCAACTCTCAGAAGTGTGTATTCATGGGAGGCAGATGTCTGCTACCCGCTCGTACATGGGATTTGGAACCTAGCTACACTCTGGTTGAGGAAAGCCGTTGGAAATCGCTGTATTCAACTCAGATACACGGGAGTTCAGGCCCAGTGCTCACACATGCTTTTCCCGCAACCTCTCCCAGCCACTAACATTAGGATGTTAGCAGCTACTCCTACAGTCAGGCAGGATGCGGGAGGGTTCTGCCCTGTCCTCAGCTCTCACAGGGAAGCATGTCTTGAAGCCAGCTGTCAACTAGCTGCATTCCTATGGCAGTGAGAAGGTAGCAGTATTCTGAGTCAGTAGGTTCCAAGATTACCACTATACTGCACTGGAGATACCGTCCAGGTCTGCATTGTTAAATTGCGTCTCACAAGCCTTTGACAAACGTCTCTGGTGAAGACGTGCGAAACTCACTCTGCAGGCAGTGTGGAACTCTGAATGCCTGAGGGTTAGCTCAGCTCTCAGAAGTAAGATGCTTTTGGACAAGTCATTAGCTATATTCTCACATATATTGAACTTAGTATGTAGCAGCAGTCTACCACAGGAATTACTAGGAAATCGCTGGACTGAGCTTGGAGGCACTAGTCTTGTGTGCCGGGTGATTCCAATTACCTCTCCCAACACTTCGGTCAAACAGCGAGCCTAGGCCTTTTAGAAGCCAAGGGTACCAGCAGGCTGGATGTGGAGGTACAGGCCATAAGCTCAACTCTCAGAAGTGTGTATGCATGGGAGGCAGATGTCTGCTACCCACTCGCACATGGGATTTGGAACCTGGCTACACTCTGATTGAAGAAAGCCGTTGGAAATCGCTGTATTCAACTCAGATACACGGGAGTTCAGGCCCAGTGCTCACACATGCTTTTCCCGCAACCTCTCCCAGCCACTAACATTAGGATGTTAGCAGCTACTCCGACAGTCAGGCAGGATGCGGGAGGGTTCTGCCCTGTCCTCAGCTCTCACAGGGAAGCATGTCTTGAAGCCAGCTGTCAACTAGCTGCATTCCTATGGCAGTGAGAAGGTAGCAGTATTCTGAGTCAGGAGGTTCCAAGATTACCACTCTACTGCACCTTGAGATACCCTCCAGGTCTGCATTGTTAACTTGTACTCAGAAGCCTCTGGCAATCGTCTCTGGTGAAGACGTGTGAAACTCACTCTGCAGGCAGTGTGGAACTGTGAGGGACTGAGGGTGAGCTCAACTCTCAGAAGAAAGATGCTTTTGGACAAGGCGTTCAGCTACCTACTCACATATGGAACTTAGTATGTAGCACCTGTCTACCACAAGAATTACTGGGAAATCGTGAATTGAGCTTGGAGGCACTCGTCTTGTGTGCCGGGAGATTCCAATTACCTCTCCCAGCACTTCCGTCAAACAGCGAGCCTAGGCCTTTTAGAAGCCAAGGATACCAGCAGGCTGGATGTGGAGGTACAGGCCATAAGCTCAACTCTCAGAAGTGTGTATGCATGGGAGGCTGATGTCTGCTACCCACTCGCACATGGGATTTGGAACCTGGCTACACTCTGATTGAAGAAAGCCGTTGGAAATCGCTGTATTCAACTGAGATACACGGGAGTTCAGGCCCAGTGCTCACACATGCTTTTCCCGCAACCTCTCCCAGCCACTAACATTAGGATGTTAGCAGCTACTCCGACAGTCAGGCAGGATGCGGGAGGGTTCTGCCCTGTCCTCAGCTCTCACAGGGAAGCATATCTTGAAGCCAGCTGTCAACTAGCTGCATTCCTATGGCAGTGAGAAGGTATCAGTATTTTGAGTCAGGAGGTACCAAGATTACCAGTCTACTGCACCGGGGATACCCTCCAAGTCTGCATTGTTACCCTTCGTCTCAGAAGCCTCTGGCAAACTTCTCTGGTGAAGACGTGCGAAACTCACTCTGCAGGCAGTGTGGAACTGTGAGGGACTGAGGCTGAACTCAACTCTCAGAAGTAAGATGCTTTTGGACAGGGCGTTCAGCTACCCTCTCACGTATGGAACATAGTATGTAGCACCAGTCTACAACAGGAATTACTAGGAAATCGCTGGACTGAGCTTGGAGGCACTAGTCTTGTGTGCCGGCTGATTCCAATTACCTCTCCCAACACTTCGGTCAAACAGCGAGCCTAGGCCTTTTAGAAGCCAAGGGTACCAGCAGGCTGGATGTGGAGGTACAGGCCATAAGCTCAACTCTCAGAAGTGTGTATGCATGGGAGGCAGATGTCTGCTACCCACTCGCACATGGGATTTGGAACCTGGCTACCCTCTGATTGAAGAAAGCCGTTGGAAATCGCTGTATTCAACTCAGATACACGGGAGTTCAGGCCCAGTGCTCACACATGCTTTTCCTGCAACCTCTCCCAGCCACTATCTTTAGGATGTTAGCAGCTAATCCGACAGTCAGGCAGGATGCGGGAGGGTTCTGCCCTGTCCTCAGCTCTCACAGGAAGCATGTCTTGAAGCCAGCTGTCAACTAGCTGCATTCCTAGGGCAGTGAGAAGGTAACAGTATTTTGAGTCAGGAGGTACCAAGATTACCAGTCTACTGCACCTGGGGATACCCTCCAGGTCTGCATTGTTACCCTTCGTCTCAGAAGCCTCTGGCAAACTTCTCTGGTGAAGACGTGCGAAACTCACTCTGCAGGCAGGGTGGAACTGTGAGGGACTGAGGCTGAACTCAACTCTCAGAAGTAAGATGCTTTTGGACAAGGCGTTCAGCTACCCTCTCACGTATGGAACTTAGTATGTAGCACCAGTCTACAACAGGAATTACTAGGAAATCGCTGGACTGAGCTTGGAGGCACTAGTCTTGTGTGCCGTGTGATTCCAATTACCTCTCCCAACACTTCGGTCAAACAGCGAGCCTAGGCCTTTTAGAAGCCAAGGGTACCAACAGGCTGGATGTGGAGGTACAGGCCATAAGCTCAACTCTCAGAAGTGTGTATGCATGGGAGGCAGATGTCTGCTACCCACTCGCACAATGGATTTGGAACCTGGCTACCCTCTGATTGAAGAAAGCCGTTGGAAATCGCTGTATTCAACTCAGATACACGGGAGTTCTGGCCCAGTGCTCACACATGCTTTTCCCGCAACCTCTCCCAGCCACTAACATTAGGATGTTAGCAGCTACTCCTACAGTCAGGCAGGATGCGGGAGGGTTCTGCCCTGTCCTCAGCTCTCACAGGGAAGCATGTCTTGAAGCCAGCTGTCAACTAGCTGCATTCCTAGGGCAGTGAGAAGGTAGCAGTATTTTGAGTCAGGAGGTACCAAGATTACCAGTCTACTGCACCTGGGGATACCCTCCAGGTCTGCATTGTTACCCTGCGTCTCAGAAGCCTCTGGCAAACTTCTCGGGTGAAGACGTGCGAAACTCACTCTGCAGGCAGTGTGGAACTGTGAGGGACTGAGGCTGAACTCAACTCTCAGAAGTAAGATGTTTTTGGACAAGGCGTTCAGCTACCCTCTCACGTATGGAACTTAGTATGTAGCACCAGTCTACAACAGGAATTACTAGGAAATCGCTGGACTGAGCTTGGGGGCACTAGTCTTGTGTGCCGGGTGATTCCAATTACCTCTCCCAACACTTCGGTCAAACAGCGAGCCTAGGCCTTTTAGAAGCCAAGGGTACCAGCAGGCTGGATGTGGAGGTACAGGCCATAAGCTCAACTCTCAGAAGTGTGTATGCATGGGAGGCAGATGTCTACTACCCACTCGCACATGGGATTTGGAACCTGGCTACACTCTGATTTAAGAAAGCCGTTGGAAATCGCTGTATTCAACTGAGACACACGGGAGTTCAGGCCCAGTGCTCACACATGCTTTTCCCGCAACCTCTCCCAGCCACTAACTTTAGGATATTAGCAGCTACTCCTACAGTCAGGCAGGATGCGGGAGGGTTCTGCCCTGTCCTCAGCTCTCACAGGGAAGCATGTCTTGAAGCCAGCTGTCAACTAGCTGCATTCCTATGGCAGTGAGAAGGTAGCAGTATTCTGAGTCAGGAGGTTCGAAGATTACAACTCTACTGCACCTGGAGATACCCTCCAGTCTGCATTGTTAACTTGTACTCAGAAGCCTCTGGCAAACGTCTCTGCTGAAGACGTGCGAAACTGACTCTGCAGGCAGTGTGGAACTGTGAGGGACTGAGGCTGAGCTCAACTCTCAGAAGTAAGATGCTTTTGGACAAGGCATTCAGCTACCCTCTCACGTATGGAACTTAGTATGTAGCACCAGTCTACCACAGGAATTACTAGGAAATCGCTGGACTGAGCTTGGAGGCACTAGTCTTGTGTGCCGGGTGATTCCAATTACCTCTCCCAACACTTCGGTCAAACCGCGAGCCTAGGCCTTTTAGAAGCCAAGGGTACCAGCAGGCTGGATGTGGAGGTACAGGCCATAAGCTCAACTCTCAGAAGTGTGTATGCATGGGAGGCAGATGTCTGCTACCCACTCGGACATGGGATTTGGAACCTGGCTACACTCTGATTGAAGAAAGCCGTTGGAAATCGCTGTATTCAACTCAGATACACGGGAGTTCAGGCCCAGTGCTCACACATGCTTTTCCCGCAACCTCTCCCAGCCACTAACATTAGGATGTTAGCAGCTACTCCTACAGTCAGGCAGGATGCGGGAGGGTTCTGCCCTGTCTTCAGCTCTCACAGAGAAGCATGTTTTGAAGCCAGCTGTCAACTAGCTGCATTCCTAGGGCAGTGAGAAGGTAGCAGTATTCTGAGTCAGGAGGTTCCAAGATTACCACTCTACTGCACCTGGAGATACCCTCCAGGTCTGCATTGTTAACTTGTACTCAGAAGCCTCTGGCAATCGTCTCTGGTGAAGACGTGTGAAACTCACTCTGCAGGCAGTGTGGAACTGTGAGGGACTGAGGGTGAGCTCAACTCTCAGAAGGAAGATGCTTTTGTACAAGGCGTTCAGCTACCTTCTCACATATGGAACTTAGTATGTAGCACCTGTCTACCACAAGAATTACTGGGAAATCGCTGGACTGAGCTTGGAGGCACTAGTCTTGTGTGCCGGGTGATTCCAATTACCTCTCCAAACACTTCCGTCAAACAGCGAGCCTAGGCCTTTTAGAAGCCAAGGGTACCAGCAGGCTGGATGTGGAGGTACAGGCCATAAGCTCAACTCTCAGAAGTGTGTATGCATGGGAGGCAGATGTCTGCTACCCACTCGCACATGGGATTTGGAACCTGGCTACACTCTGATTGAAGAAAGCCGTTGGAAATCGCTGTATTCAACTCAGATACACAGGAGTTCAGGCCCAATGCTTACACATGCTTTTCCCGCAACCTCTCTCAGCCACTAACATTAGGTTGTTAGCAGCTGCGCCTACAGTCAGGCAGGATGCGGGTGGGTTCTGCCATGTCCTCAGCACTCCCAGGGAAGCATGCCTAGAAGCCAGCTCTCAACTAGCTGCAATCTTATGGCAGTGTGAAGGTAGCAGTATTCTGAGTCAGGAGGTTCCAAGATTACCACTCTACTGCACCTGGAGATACCCTCCAGGTCTGCATTGTTAACTTGCGTCTCAGAAGCCTGTGGCAAACGTCTCTGGTGAAGACCTGCGAAACTCACTCTGCAGGCAGTGTGGAACTGTGAGGGACTGAGGGTGAGCTCAACTCTCAGAAGTAAGATGCTTTTGGACAAGGCGTTCAGCTACCTTCTCACGTATGGAACTTAGTATGTAGCACCAGTCTACCACACGAATTACTAGGCAATCGCTGGAATGAGCTTGGAGGCCCTAGTCTTGTGTGCCGGGAGATTCCAATTACCTCTCCCAACACTTCCATCAAACAGCGAGCCTAGGCCTTTTAGAAGTGAAAGGAACCAGCAGGCTGGATGGGGAGGTACAGGCCTTAAGCTCAACTCTCAGAAGTGTGTATGCAGGGGAGACAGATGTCTGCTACCCACTCTGACATGGGAGTTGGAAACTAGCTACACTCTGATTGAAGAAGGCCATTGGAAATCGCTGTATTCAACTCAGATACACAGGAGTTCAGGCCCAATGGTTACACATGCTTTTCCCGCAACCTCTCTCAGCCACTAACATTAGGATGTTAGCAGCTGCGCCTACAGTCAGGCAGGATGCGGGTGGGTTCTGCCCTGTCCTCAGCACTCCCAGGGAAGCATGCCTAGAAGCCAGCTCTCAACTAGCTGCATTCTTATGGCAGTGTGAAGGTAGCAGTATTCTGAGTCAGGAGGTTCCCAGATTACCACTCTACTGCACCTGGAGATACCCTCCAGGTCTGCATTGTTAACTTGCATCTCAGAAGCCTCTGGCAAACGTCTCTGGTGAAGACGTCCGAAACTCACTCTGCAGGCAGTGTGGAACTGTGAGGGACTGAGGGTGAGCTCAACTCTCAGAAGTAAGATGTTTTTGGACAAGGCGTTCAACTACCTACTCACGTATGGAACTTAGTATGTAGCACCAGTCTACCCCAGGAATTACTAGGAAATCGCTTGATTGAGCTTGGAGGCACTCCTCTTGTGTGCGGGGATATTCCAGTTACCTCTCCCAACACTTGCGTCAAGCAGCGAGCCTAGGCATTTTGGAAGCGAAAGGTAGCGGCAGGCAGGATGTTGGGTTACAGGCCATAAGCTCAACTCTCAGAAGTGTGTATGCATGGGTGGCAGATGTCTGCTACCCACTCGGACATGGGAGTTGGAACCTAGCTACACTCCTATTGAAGAAGGACTTTGGAAATCGCTGTATTCAACTCAGATACACGGGAGTTCAGGCCCAATGCTTACACATGCTTTTCCCACAAACTATCCCAGCCACTAACAGAAGGAGGTTAGCAGGTAAGTCTACAGTCAGGCAGGATGCGGGAGGGTCCTGCCCTGTCCTCAGCTCTCACAGGGAAGCATGCCTTGAAGCCAGCTCTCAACTAGCTGCATTCTTATGACAGTGTGAAGGTAGCAGTATTCTGAGTAAGGAGGTTCCCAGATGACCACTCTACTGCACCTGGAGATACCCTCCAGGTCTGCATTGTTAACTTGCGTCTCAGAAGTCTCTGGCAAACGTCTCTGGTGAAGACCTGCGAAACTCACTCTGCAGGCAGTGTGGAACAGTGAGGGACTGAGGGTCAGCTCAACTCTCAGCAGTAAGATGTTTTTGGACAAGGCGTTCAAATACCTACTCACGTATGGAACTTAGTATGTAGCACCAGTCTACCCCAGGAATTACTGGGAAATCGCTGGATTGAGCTTGGAGGCACTAGTCTTGTTGCCGGGAGATTCCAGTTACCTCTCCCAACACTTCGGTGAAGCAGCGAGCCTAGGCCTTTTGGAAGCGAAAGCTAGCTGCAGGCAGGAGGTAGGGATACAGGCCATAAGCTCAACTCTCAGAAGTGTTTATGCATGGGAGGCAGATGTCTGCTACCCACTCGTACATGCGAGTGGGAACCTACTACACTCTGATGAAAAAGGACTTTGGAAATCGCTGTA
Source organism: Canis lupus baileyi (assembly GCF_048164855.1). NCBI lineage: Eukaryota > Metazoa > Chordata > Mammalia > Carnivora > Canidae > Canis > Canis lupus. The sequence continues at coordinate 1,984,665 of NC_132864.1, read as the reverse complement.
TTCAACTCAGATACACGTGGGTTCAGGCACAACGATTCCACATGCTTTTCTCACAACCTTTCCCTGCCACTAACATGAGGACGTTAGCAGCTCCTTCTACAGTCAAGCAGGATGCGGGAGGGTTGTGCCCTGTCCTTAGCTCTCACAGGGAAGCATGTCTTGAAGCCAGCGGTCAACTAGCTGCATACTTATGGCAGGGTCAAGGTAGCAGTATTCTGAGACAGGAGGTTCCCAGATTACCACTCTACTGCACCTGGAGATACCCTCCAGGTCTGCATTGTTAACTTGCGTCTCAGAAGCCTGTGGCAAACGTCTCTGGTGAAGACCTGCGAAACTCACTCTGCAGGCAGTGTGGAACTGTGAGGGACTGAGGGTGAGCTCAACTCTCAGAAGTAAGATGCTTTTGGACAAGGCGTTCAGCTACATTCTCACGTATGGAACTTAGTATGTAGCACCTGTCTACCCCAGGAATTACTAGGCAATCGCTGGAATGAGCTTGGAGGCACTAGTCTTGTGTGCCGGGAGATTCCAATTACCTCTCCCAACACTTCCGTCAAACAGCGAGCCTAGGCCTTTTAGAAGTGAAAGGAACCAGCAGGCTGGATGGGGAGGTACAGGCCTTAAGCTCAACTCTCAGAAGTGTGTATGCAGGGGAGACAGATGTCTGCCACCCACTCTGACATGGGAGTTGGAAACTAGCTACACTCTGATTGAAGAAGGCCATTGGAAATCGCTGTATTCAACTCAGATACACAGGAGTTCAGGCCCAATGCTTACACATGCTTTTCCCGCAACCTCTCTCAGCCACTAACATTAGGATGTTAGCAGCTGCGCCTACAGTCAGGCAGGATGCGGGTGGGTTCTGCCCTGTCCTCAGCACTCCCAGGGAAGCATGCCTAGAAGCCAGCTCTCAACTAGCTGCATTCTTATGGCAGTGTGAAGGTAGCAGTATTCTGAGTCAGGAGGTTCCCAGATTACCACTCTACTGCACCTGGAGATACCCTCCAGGTCTGCATTGTTAACTTGCGTCTCAGAAGCCTCTGGCAAACGTCTCTGGTGAAGACGTCCGAAACTCACTCTGCAGGCAGTGTGGAACTGTGAGGGACTGAGGGTGAGCTCAACTCTCAGAAGTAAGATGATTTTTGGACAAGGCGTTCAACTACCTACTCACGTATGGAACTTAGTATGTAGCACCAGTCTACCCCAGGAATTACTAGGAAATCGCTTGATTGAGCTTGGAGGCACTCGTCTTGTGTGCCGGGAGATTCCAGTTACCTCTCCCAACACTTGCGTCAAGCAGCGAGCCTAGGCATTTTGGAAGCGAAAGGTAGCGGCAGGCAGGATGTTGGGTTACAGGCCATAAGCTCAACTCTCAGAAGTGTGTATGCATGGGTGGCAGATGTCTGCTACCCACTCGGACATGGGAGTTGGAACCTAGCTGCACTCCTATTGAAGAAGGACTTTGGAAATCGCTGTATTCAACTCAGATACACGGGAGTTCAGGCCCAATGCTTACACATGCTTTTCCCACAAACTATCCCAGCCACTAACAGAAGGAGGTTAGCAGGTAAGTCTACAGTCAGGCAGGATGCGGGATGGTCCTGCCCTGTCCTCAGCTCTCACAGGGAAGCATGCCTTGAAGCCAGCTCTCAACTAGCTGCATTCTTATGACAGTGTGAAGGTAGCAGTATTCTGAGTAAGGAGGTTCCCAGATTACCACTCTACTGCACCTGGAGATACCGTCCAGGTCTGCATTGTTAACTTGCGTCTCAGAAGCCTCTGGCAAACGTCTCTGGTGAAGACGTGCGAAACTCACTCTGCAGGCAGTGTGGAACTGTGAGGGACTGAGGGTGAGCTCAACTCTCAGCAGTAAGATGATTTTGGACAAGGCGTTCAGCTACCTTCTCACATATGGAACTTAGTATGTAGCACCAGTCTACCCCAGGAATTACTGGGAAATCGCTGGATTGAGCTTGGAGGCACTAGTCTTGTTGCCGGGAGATTCCAGTTACCTCTCCCAACACTTCGGTGAAGCAGCGAGCCTAGGCCTTTTGGAAGCGAAAGCTAGCTGCAGGCAGGAGGTAGGGATACAGGCCATAAGCTCAACTCTCAGAAGTGTGTATGCATGGGAGGCAGATGTCTGCTACCCACTCGTACATGCGAGTGGGAAGCTACTACACTCTGATGAAAAAGGACTTTGGAAATCGCTGTATTCAACTCAGATACACGTGGGTTCAGGCACAACGATTCCACATGCTTTTCTCACAACCTTTCCCTGCCACTAACATGAGGACGTTAGCAGCTCCTTCTACAGTCAGGCAGGATGCGGGAGGGTTCTGCCCTGTCCTCAGCACTCCCAGGGAAGCATTCCTAGAAGCCAGCTCTCAACTAGCTGCATTCTTATGGCAGTGTGAAGATAGCAGTATTCTGAGTAAGGCGGTTCCGAGATTACCACTCTACTGCACCTGGAGATACCCTCCAGGTCTGCATTGTTAACTTGCGTCTCAGAAGCCTGTGGCAAACGTCTCTGGTGAAGACCTGCGAAACTCACTCTGCAGGCAGTGTGGAACTGTGAGGGACTGAGGGTGAGCTCAACTCTCAGAAGTAAGATGCTTTTGGACAAGGCGTTCAGCTACATTCTCACGTATGGAACTTAGTATGTAGCACCTGTCTACCCCAGGAATTACTAGGCTATCGCTGGAATGAGCTTGGAGGCCCTAGTCTTGTGTGCCGGGAGATTCCAATTACCTCTCCCAACACTTCCGTCAAACAGCGAGCCTAGGCCTTTTGGAAGCGAAAGGTAGCGGCAGGCACGATGTAGGGTTACAGGCCATAAGCTCAACTCTCAGAAGTGTGTATGCAGGGGAGACAGATGTCTGCTACCCACTCTGACATGGGAGTTGGAAACTACCTACACTCTGATTGAAGAAGGCCATTGGAAATCGCTGTATTCAACTCAGATACACAGGAGTTCAGGCCCAATGCTTACACATGCTTTTCCCGCAACCTCTCTCAGCCACTAATATTAGGATGTTAGCAGCTGCGCCTACAGTCAGGCAGGATGCGGGTGGGTTCTGCCCTGTCCTCAGCACTCCCAGGGAAGCATGCCTAGAAGCCAGCTCTCAACTAGCTGCATTCTTATGGCAGTGTGAAGATAGCAGTATTCTGAGTCAGGAGGTTCCAAGGTTACCACTCTACTGCACCTGGAGATACCCTCCAGGTCTGCATTGTTAACTTGCGTCTCAGAAGCCTGTGGCAAACGTCTCTGGTGAAGACCTGCGAAACTCACTCTGCAGGCAGTGTGGAACTGTGAGGGACTGAGGGTGAGCTCAACTCTCAGAAGTAAGATGCTTTTGGACAAGGCGTTCAGCTACCTTCTCACGTATGGAACTTAGTATGTAGCACCAGTCTACCACACGAATTACTAGGCAATCGCTGGAATGAGCTTGGAGGCCCTAGTCTTGTGTGCCGGGAGATTCCAATTACCTCTCCCAACACTTCCGTCAAACAGCGAGCCTAGGCCTTTTAGAAGTGAAAGGAACCAGCAGGCTGGATGGGGAGGTACAGGCCTTAAGCTCAACTCTCAGAAGTGTGTATGCAGGGGAGACAGATGTCTGCTACCCACTCTGACATGGGAGTTGGAAACTAGCTACACTCTGATTGAAGAAGGCCATTGGAAATCGCTGTATTCAACTCAGATACACAGGAGTTCAGGCCCAATGCTTACACATGCTTTTCCCGCAACCTCTCTCAGCCACTAACATTAGGATGTTAGCAGCTGCGCCTACAGTCAGGCAGGATGCGGGTGGGTTCTGCCCTGTCCTCAGCACTCCCAGGGAAGCATGCCTAGAAGCCAGCTCTCAACTAGCTGCATTCTTATGGCAGTGTGAAGGTAGCAGTATTCTGAGTAAGGAGGTTCCCAGATTACCACTCTACTGCACCTGGAGATACCCTCCAGGTCTGCATTGTTAACTTGCGTCTCAGAAGCCTCTGGCAAACGTCTCTGGTGAAGACGTCCGAAACTCACTCTGCAGGCAGTGTGGAACTGTGAGGGACTGAGGGTGAGCTCAACTCTCAGAAGTAAGATGTTTTTGGACAAGGCGTTCAACTACCTACTCACGTATGGAACTTAGTATGTAGCACCAGTCTACCCCAGGAATTACTAGGAAATCGCTTGATTGAGCTTGGAGGCACTCGTCTTGTGTGCCGGGAGATTCCAGTTACCTCTCCCAACACTTGCGTCAAGCAGCGAGCCTAGGCATTTTGGAAGCGAAAGGTAGCGGCAGGCAGGATGTTGGGTTACAGGCCATAAGCTCAACTCTCAGAAGTGTGTATGCATGGGTGGCAGATGTCTGCTACCCACTCGGACATGGGAGTTGGAACCTAGCTACACTCCTATTGAAGAAGGACTTTGGAAATCGCTGTATTCAACTCAGATACACGGGAGTTCAGGCCCAATGCTTACACATGCTTTTCCCACAAACTATCCCAGCCACTAACAGAAGGAGGTTAGCAGGTAAGTCTACAGTCAGGCAGGATGCGGGAGGGTCCTGCCCTGTCCTCAGCTCTCACAGGGAAGCATGCCTTGAAGCCAGCTCTCAACTAGCTGCATTCTTATGACAGTGTGAAGGTAGCAGTATTCTGAGTAAGGAGGTTCCCAGATTACCACTCTACTGCACCTGGAGATACCCTCCAGGTCTGCATTGTTAACTTGCGTCTCAGAAGCCTCTGGCAAACGTCTCTGGTGAAGACGAGCGAAACTCACTCTGCAGGCAGTGTGGAACTGTGAGGGACTGAGGGTGAGCTCAACTCTCAGAAGTAAGATGATTTTGGACAAGGCGTTCAGCTACCTTCTCACATATGGAACTTAGTATGTAGCACCAGTCTACCCCAGGAATTACTGGGAAATCGCTGGATTGAGCTTGGAGGCACTAGTCTTGTTGCCGGGAGATTCCAGTTACCTCTCCCAACACTTCGGTGAAGCAGCGAGCCTAGGACTTTTGGAAGCGAAAGCTAGCTGCAGGCAGGAGGTAGGGATACAGGCCATAAGCTCAACTCTCAGAAGTGTGTATGCATGGGAGGCAGATGTCTGCTACCCACTCGTACATGCGAGTGGGAAGCTACTACACTCTGATGAAAAAGGACTTTGGAAATCGCTGTATTCAACTCAGATACACGTGGGTTCAGGCACAACGATTCCACATGCTTTTCTCACAACCTTTCCCTGCCACTAACATGAGGACGTTAGCAGCTCCTTCTACAGTCAAGCAGGATGCGGGAGGGTTGTGCCCTGTCCTTAGCTCTCACAGGGAAGCATGTCTTGAAGCCAGCGGTCAACTAGCTGCATACTTATGGCAGGGTCAAGGTAGCAGTATTTGAGACAGGAGGTTCCCAGATTACCACTCTACTGCACCTGGAGATGCCCTCCAGGTCTGCATTGTTAACTTGCGTCTCAGAGGCCTCTGGCAAACGTCTCTGGTGAAGACGTGCGAAACTCACTCTGCAGGCAGTGTGGAACTGTGAGGGACTGAGGGTCAGCTCAACTCTCAGCAGTAAGATGTTTTTGGACAAGGCGTTCAAATACCTACTCACGTATGGAACTTAGTATGTAGCACCAGTCTACCCCAGGAATTACTAGGCAATCGCTTGATTGAGCTTGGAGGCACTCGTCTTGTGTGCCGGGAGATTCCAATTACCTCTCCCAACACTTGCGTCAAGCAGCGAGCCTAGGCCTTTTGGAAGCGGAAGGTAGCGGCAGGCACGATGTAGGGTTACAGGCCATAAGCTCAACTCTCAGAAGTGTGTATGCATGGGAGGCAGATGTCTGCTACCCACTCGGACATGGGAGTTGGAACCTAGCTACACTCCTATTGAAGAAGGATGTTGGAAATCGCTGTATTCAACTCAGATACTCGGGAGTTCAGGCCCAATGCTTACACATGCTTTTCCCACAACCTATCCCAGCCACTAACAGAAGGAGGTTAGCAGGTACGTCTACAGTCAGGCAGGATGCGGGAGGGTTCTGCCCTGTCCTCAGCACTCCCAGGGAAGCATGCCTAGAAGCCAGCTCTCAACTAGCTGCATTCTTATGGCAGTGTGAAGATAGCAGTATTCTGAGTAAGGCGGTTCCGAGATTACCACTCTACTGCACCTGGAGATACCCTCCAGGTCTGCATTGTTAACTTGCGTCTCAGAAGCCTGTGGCAAACGTCTCTGGTGAAGACCTGCGAAACTCACTCTGCAGGCAGTGTGGAACTGTGAGGGACTGAGGGTGAGCTCAACTCTCAGAAGTAAGATGCTTTTGGACAAGGCGTTCAGCTACATTCTTACGTATGGAACTTAGTATGTAGCACCTGTCTACCCCAGGAATTACTAGGCTATCGCTGGAATGAGCTTGGAGGCCCTAGTCTTGTGTGCCGGGAGATTCCAATTACCTCTCCCAACACTTCCGTCAAACAGCGAGCCTAGGCCTTTTAGAAGTGAAAGGAAACAGCAGGCTGGATGGGGAGGTACAGGCCTTAAGCTCAACTCTCAGAAGTGTGTATGCAGGGGAGACAGATGTCTGCTACCCACTCTGACATGGGAGTTGGAAACTACCTACACTCTGATTGAAGAAGGCCATTGGAAATCGCTGTATTCAACTCAGATACACAGGAGTTCAGGCCCAATGCTTACACATGCTTTTCCCGCAACCTCTCTCAGCCACTAATATTAGGATGTTAGCAGCTGCGCCTACAGTCAGGCAGGATGCGGGTGGGTTCTGCCCTGTCCTCAGCACTCCCAGGGAAGCATGCCTAGAAGCCAGCTCTCAACTAGCTGCATTCTTATGGCAGTGTGAAGATAGCAGTATTCTGAGTCAGGAGGTTCCAAGATTACCACTCTACTGCACCTGGAGATACCCTCCAGGTCTGCATTGTTAACTTGCGTCTTAGAAGCCTGTGGCAAACGTCTCTGGTGAAGACCTGCGAAACTCACTCTGCAGGCAGTGTGGAACTGTGAGGGACTGAGGGTGAGCTCAACTCTCAGAAGTAAGATGCTTTTGGACAAGGCGTTCAGCTACCTTCTCACGTATGGAACTTAGTATGTAGCACCAGTCTACCACACGAATTACTAGGCAATCGCTGGAATGAGCTTGGAGGCCCTAGTCTTGTGTGCCGGGAGATTCCAATTACCTCTCCCAACACTTCCGTCAAACAGCGAGCCTAGGCCTTTCAGAAGTGAAAGGAACCAGCAGGCTGGATGGGGAGGTACAGGCCTTAAGCTCAACTCTCAGAAGTGTGTATGCAGGGGAGACAGATGTCTGCTACCCACTCTGACATGGGAGTTGGAAACTAGCTACACTCTGATTGAAGAAGGCCATTGGAAATCGCTGTATTCAACTCAGATACACAGGAGTTCAGGCCCAATGCTTACACATGCTTTTCCCGCAACCTCTCTCAGCCACTAACATTAGGATGTTAGCAGCTGCGCCTACAGTCAGGCAGGATGCGGGTGGGTTCTGCCCTGTCCTCAGCACTCCCAGGGAAGCATGCCTAGAAGCCAGCTCTCAACTAGCTGCATTCTTATGGCAGTGTGAAGGTAGCAGTATTCTGAGTCAGGAGGTTCCAAGATTACCACTCTACTGCACCTGGAGATACCCTCCAGGTCTGCATTGTTAACTTGCGTCTCAGAAGCCTCTGGCAAACGTCTCTGGTGAAGACGTCCGAAACTCACTCTGCAGGCAGTGTGGAACTGTGAGGGACTGAGGGTGAGCTCAACTCTCAGAAGTAAGATGTTTTTGGACAAGGCGTTCAACTACCTACTCACGTATGGAACTTAGTATGTAGCACCAGTCTACCCCAGGAATTACTAGGAAATCGCTTGATTGAGCTTGGAGGCACTCGTCTTGTGTGCCGGGAGATTCCAGTTACCTCTCCCAACACTTGCGTCAAGCAGCGAGCCTAGGCATTTTGGAAGCGAAAGGTAGCGGCAGGCAGGATGTTGGGTTACAGGCCATAAGCTCAACTCTCAGAAGTGTGTATGCATGGGTGGCAGATGTCTTCTACCCACTCGGACATGGGAGTTGGAACCTAGCTACACTCCTATTGAAGAAGGACTTTGGAAATCGCTGTATTCAACTCAGATACACGGGAGTTCAGGCCCAATGCTTACACATGCTTTTCCCACAAACTATCCCAGCCACTAACAGAAGGAGGTTAGCAGGTAAGTCTACAGTCAGGCAGGATGCGGGAGGGTCCTGCCCTGTCCTCAGCTCTCACAGGGAAGCATGCCTTGAAGCCAGCTCTCAACTAGCTGCATTCTTATGACAGTGTGAAGGTAGCAGTATTCTGAGTAAGGAGGTTCCCAGATGACCACTCTACTGCACCTGGAGATACCCTCCAGGTCTGCATTGTTAACTTGCGTCTCAGAAGCCTCTGGCAAACGTGTCTGGTGAAGACGAGCGAAACTCACTCTGCAGGCAGTGTGGAACTGTGAGGGACTGAGGGTGAGCTCAACTCTCAGAAGTAAGATGATTTTGGACAAGGCGTTCAGCTACCTTCTCACATATGGAACTTAGTATGTAGCACCAGTCTACCCCAGGAATTACTGGGAAATCGCTGGATTGAGCTTGGAGGCACTAGTCTTGTTGCCGGGAGATTCCAGTTACCTCTCCCAACACTTCGGTGAAGCAGCGAGCCTAGGACTTTTGGAAGCGAAAGCTAGCTGCAGGCAGGAGGTAGGGATACAGGCCATAAGCTCAACTCTCAGAAGTGTGTATGCATGGGAGGCAGATGTCTGCTACCCACTCGTACATGCGAGTGGGAACCTACTACACTCTGATGAAAAAGGACTTTGGAAATCGCTGTATTCAACTCAGATACACGTGGGTTCAGGCACAACGATTCCACATGCTTTTCTCACAACCTTTCCCTGCCACTAACATGAGGACGTTAGCAGCTCCTTCTACAGTCAAGCAGGATGCGGGAGGGTTGTGCCCTGTCCTTAGCTCTCACAGGGAAGCATGCCTTGAAGCCAGCGGTCAACTAGCTGCATACTTATGGCAGGGTCAAGGTAGCAGTATTCTGAGACAGGAGGTTCCCAGATTACCACTCTACTGCACCTGGAGATACCCTCCAGGTCTGCATTGTTAACTTGCGTCTCAGAAGCCTGTGGCAAACGTCTCTGGTGAAGACCTGCGAAACTCACTCTGCAGGCAGTGTGGAACTGTGAGGGACTGAGGGTGAGCTCAACTCTCAGAAGTAAGATGCTTTTGGACAAGGCGTTCAGCTACATTCTCACGTATGGAACTTAGTATGTAGCACCTGTCTACCCCAGGAATTACTAGGCTATCGCTGGAATGAGCTTGGAGGCACTAGTCTTGTGTGCCGGGAGATTCCAATTACCTCTCCCAACACTTCCGTCAAACAGCGAGCCTAGGCCTTTTAGAAGTGAAAGTAACCAGCAGGCTGGATGGGGAGGTACAGGCCTTAAGCTCAACTCTCAGAAGTGTGTATGCAGGGGAGACAGATGTCTGCTACCCACTCTGACATGGGAGTTGGAAACTACCTACACTCTGATTGAAGAAGGCCATTGGAAATCGCTGTATTCAACTCAGATACACAGGAGTTCAGGCCCAATGCTTACACATGCTTTTCCCGCAACCTCTCTCAGCCACTAACATTAGGATGTTAGCAGCTGCGCCTACAGTCAGGCAGGATGCGTGTGGGTTCTGCCATGTCCTCAGCACTCCCAGGGAAGCATGCCTAGAAGCCAGCTCTCAACTAGCTGCATTCTTATGGCAGTGTGAAGGTAGCAGTATTCTGAGTCAGGAGGTTCCAAGATTATCACTCTACTGCACCTGGAGATACCCTCCAGGTCTGCATTGTTAACTTGCGTCTCAGAAGCCTGTGGCAAACGTCTCTGGTGAAGACCTGCGAAACTCACTCTGCAGGCAGTGTGGAACTGTGAGGGACTGAGGGTGAGCTCAACTCTCAGAAGTAAGATGCTTTTGGAGAAGGCGTTCAGCTACCTTCTCACGTATGGAACTTAATATGTAGCACCAGTCTACCACACGAATTACTAGGCAATCGCTGGAATGAGCTTGGAGGCCCTAGTCTTGTGTGCCGGGAGATTCCAATTACCTCTCCCAACACTTCCGTCAAAGAGCGAGCCTAGGCCTTTTAGAAGTGAAAGGAACCAGCAGGCTGGATGGGGAGGTACAGGCCTTAAGCTCAACTCTCAGAAGTGTGTATGCAGGGGAGACAGATGTCTGCTACCCACTCTGACATGGGAGTTGGAAACTAGCTACACTCTGATTGAAGAAGGCCATTGGAAATCGCTGTATTCAACTCAGATACACAGGAGTTCAGGCCCAATGCTTACACATGCTTTTCCCGCAACCTCTCTCAGCCACTAACATTAGGATGTTAGCAGCTGCGCCTACAGTCAGGCAGGATGCGGGTGGGTTCTGCCCTGTCCTCAGCACTCCCAGGGAAGCATGCCTAGAAGCCAGCTCTCAACTAGCTGCATTCTTATGGCAGTGTGAAGGTAGCAGTATTCTGAGTCAAGAGGTTCCCAGATTACCACTCTACTGCACCTGGAGATACCCTCCAGGTCTGCATTGTTAACTTGCGTCTCAGAAGCCTCTGGCAAACGTCTCTGGTGAAGACGTCCGAACTCACTCTGCAGGCAGTGTGGAACTGTGAGGGACTGAGGGTGAGCTCAACTCTCAGAATTAAGATGTTTTTGGACAAGGCGTTCAACTACCTACTCACGTATGGAACTTAGTATGTAGCACCAGTCTACCCCAGGAATTACTAGGAAATCGCTTGATTGAGCTTGGAGGCACTCGTCTTGTGTGCCGGGAGATTCCAATTACCTCTCCCAACACTTGCGTCAAGCAGCGAGCCTAGGCCTTTTGGAAGCGAAAGGTAGCGGCAGGCACGATGTAGGGTTACAGGCCATAAGCTCAACTCTCAGAAGTGTGTATGCATGGGAGGCAGATGTCTGCTACCCACTCGGACATGGGAGTTGGAACCTAGCTACACTCCTATTGAAGAAGGATGTTGGAAATCGCTGTATTCAACTCAGATACACGGGAGTTCAGACCCAATGCTTACGCATGCTTTTCCCACAACGTATCCCAGCCACTAACATAAGGAGGTTAGCAGGTACGTCTACAGTCAGGCAGGATGCGGGAGGGTTCTGCCCTGTCCTCAGCTCTCACAGGGAAGCATGCCTAGAAGCCAGCTCTCAACTAGCTGCATTCTTATGACAGTGTGAAGGTAGCAGTATTCTGAGTAAGGCGGTACCGAGATTACCACTCTACTGCACCTGGAGATACCCTCCAGGTCTGTATTGTTAACTTGCGTCTCAGAAGCCTGTGGCAAACGTCTCTGGTGAAGACCTGCGAAACTCACTCTGCAGGCAGTGTGGAACTGTGAGGGACTGAGGGTGAGCTCAACTCTCAGAAGTAAGATGCTTTTGGACAAGGCGTTCAGCTACATTCTCACGTATGGAACTTAGTATGTAGCACCTGTCTACCCCAGGAATTACTAGGCAATCGCTGGAATGAGCTTGGAGGCCCTAGTCTTGTGTGCCGGGAGATTCCAATTACCTCTCCCAACACTTCCGTCAAACAGCGAGCCTAGGCCTTTTAGAAGTGAAAGGAACCAGCAGGCTGGATGGGGAGGTACAGGCCTTAAGCTCAACTCTCAGAAGTGTGTATGCAGGGGAGACAGATGTCTGCTACCCACTCTGACATGGGAGTTGGAAACTAGCTACACTCTGATTGAAGAAGGCCATTGGAAATCGCTGTATTCAACTCAGATACACAGGAGTTCAGGCCCAATGCTTACACATGCTTTTCCCGCAACCTCTCTCAGCCACTAACATTAGGATGTTAGCAGCTGCGCGTACAGTCAGGCAGGATGCGGGTGGGTTCTGCCCTGTCCTCAGCACTCCCAGGGAAGCATGCCTAGAAGCCAGCTCTCAACTAGCTGCATTCTTATGGCAGTGTGAAGGTAGCAGTATTCTGAGTCAGGAGGTTCCCAGATTACCACTCTACTGCACCTGGAGATACCCTCCAGGTCTGCATTGTTAACTTTCGTCTCAAAGCCTCTGGCAAACGTCTCTGCTGAAGACGTCCGAAACTCACTCTGCAGGCAGTGTGGAACTGTGAGGGACTGAGGGTGAGCTCAACTCTCAGAAGTAAGATGTTTTTGGACAAGGCGTTCAACTACCTACTCACGTATGGAACTTAGTATGTAGCACCAGTCTACCCCAGGAATTACTAGGAAATCGCTTGATTGAGCTTGGAGGCACTCGTCTTGTGTGCCGGGAGATTCCAGTTACCTCTCCCAACACTTGCGTCAAGCAGCGAGCCTAGGCATTTTGGAAGCGAAAGGTAGCGGCAGGCAGGATGTTGGGTTACAGGCCATAAGCTCAACTCTCAGAAGTGTGTATGCATGGGTGGCAGATGTCTGCTACCCACTCGGACATGGGAGTTGGAACCTAGCTACACTACTATTGAAGAAGGACTTTGGAAATCGCTGTATTCAACTCAGATACACGGGAGTTCAGGCCCAATGCTTACACATGCTTTTCCCACAAACTATCCCAGCCACTAACAGAAGGAGGTTAGCAGGTAAGTCTACAGTCAGGCAGGATGCGGGAGGGTCCTGCCCTGTCCTCAGCTCTCACAGGGAAGCATGCCTTGAAGCCAGCTCTCAACTAGCTGCATTCTTATGACAGTGTGAAGGTAGCAGTATTCTGAGTAAGGAGGTTCCCAGATTACCACTCTACTGCACCTGGAGATACCCTCCAGGTCTGCATTGTTAACTTGCGTCTCAGAAGCCTCTGGCAAACGTCTCTGGTGAAGACGTGCCAAACTCACTCTGCAGGCAGTGTGGAACTGTGAGGGACTGAGGGTGAGCTCAACTCTCAGCAGTAAGATGATTTTGGACAAGGCGTTCAGCTACCTTCTCACATATGGAACTTAGTATGTAGCACCAGTCTACCCAGGAATTACTGGGAAATCGCTGGATTGAGTTTGGAGGCACTAGTCTTGTTGCCGGGAGATCCCAGTTACCTCTCCCAACACTTCGGTGAAGCAGCGAGCCTAGGCCTTTTGGAAGCGAAAGCTAGCTGCAGGCAGGAGGTAGGGATACAGGCCATAAGCTCAACTCTCAGAAGTGTGTATGCATGGGAGGCAGATGTCTGCTACCCACTCGTACATGCGAGTGGGAACCTACTACACTCTGATGAAAAAGGACTTTGGAAATCGCTGTATTCAACTCAGATACACGTGGGTTCAGGCACAACGATTCCACATGCTTTTCTCACAACCTTTCCCTGCCACTAACATGAGGACGTTAGCAGCTCCTTCTACAGTCAAGCAGGATGGGGGAGGGTTGTGCCCTGTCCTTAGCTCTCACAGGGAAGCATACCTTGAAGCCAGCTGTCAACTAGCTGCATACTTATGGCAGGGTGAAGGTAGCAGTATTCTGAGACAGGAGGTTCCCAGATTACCATTCTACTGCACCTGGAGATACCCTCCAGGTCTGCATTGTTAACTTGCGTCTCAGAAGCCGCTGGCAAACGTCTCTGGTGAAGACGTCCGAAACTCACTCTGCAGGCAGTGTGGAACTGTGAGGGACTGAGGGTGAGCTCAACTCTCAGAAGTAAGATGTTTTTGGACAAGGCGTTCAACTACCTACTCACGTATGGAACTTAGTATGTAGCACCAGTCTACCTCAGGAATTACTAGGAAATCGCTTGATTGAGCTTGGAGGCACTCGTCTTGTGTGCCGGCAGATTCCAGTTACCTCTCCCAACACTTGCGTCAAGCAGCGAGCCTAGGCATTTTGGAAGCGAAAGGTAGCGGCAGGCAGGATGTTGGGTTACAGGCCATAAGCTCAACTCTCAGAAGTGTGTATGCATGGGTGGCAGATGTCTGCTACCCACTCGGACATGGGAGTTGGAACCTAGCTACACTCCTATTGAAGAAGGACTTTGGAAATCGCTGTATTCAACTCAGATACACGGGAGTTCAGGCCCAATGCTTACACATGCTTTTCCCACAAACTATCCCAGCCACTAACAGAAGGAGGTTAGCAGGTAAGTCTACAGTCAGGCAGGATGCGGGAGGGTCCTGCCCTGTCCTCAGCTCTCACAGGGAAGCATGCCTTGAAGCCAGCTCTCAACTAGCTGCATTCTTATGACAGTGTGAAGGTAGCAGTATTCTGAGTAAGGAGGTTCCCAGATTACCACTCTACTGCACCTGGAGATACCCTCCAGGTCTGCATTGTTAACTTGCGTCTCAGAAGCCTCTGGCAAACGTCTCTGGTGAAGACGTGCGAAACTCACTCTGCAGGCAGTGTGGAACTGTGAGGGACTGAGGGTGAGCTCAACTCTCAGAAGTAAGATGTTTTTGGACAAGGCGTTCAACTACCTACTCACGTATGGAACTTAGTATGTAGCACCAGTCTACCCCAGGAATTACTGGGAAATCGCTGGATTGAGCTTGGAGGCACTAGTCTTGTTGCCGGGAGATTCCAGTTACCTCTCCCAACACTTCGGTGAAGCAGCGAGCCTAGGCCTTTTGGAAGCGAAAGCTAGCTGCAGGCAGGAGGTAGGGATACAGGCCATAAGCTCAACTCTCAGAAGTGTGTATGCATGGGAGGCAGATGTCTGCTACCCACTCGTACATGCGAGTGGGAACCTACTACACTCTGATGAAAAAGGACTTTGGAAATCGCTGTATTCAACTCAGATACACGTGGGTTCAGGCACAACGATTCCACATGCTTTTCTCACAACCTTTCCCTGCCACTAACATGAGGACGTTAGCAGCTCCTTCTACAGTCAAGCAGGATGCGGGAGGGTTGTGCCCTGTCCTTAGCTCTCACAGGGAAGCATGTCTTGAAGCCAGCGGTCAACTAGCTGCATACTTATGGCAGGGTCAAGGTAGCAGTATTCTGAGACAGGAGGTTCCCAGATTACCACTCTACTGCACCTGGAGATACCCTCCAGGTCTGCATTGTTAACTTGCGTCTCAGAAGCCTGTGGCAAACGTCTCTGGTGAAGACCTGCGAAACTCACTCTGCAGGCAGTGTGGAACTGTGAGGGACTGAGGGTCAGCTCAACTCTCAGCAGTAAGATGTTTTTGGACAAGGCGTTCAAATACCTACTCACGTATGGAACTTAGTATGTAGCACCAGTCTACCCCAGGAATTACTAGGAAATCGCTTGATTGAGCTTGGAGGCACTCGTCTTGTGTGCCGGGAGATTCCAATTACCTCTCCCAACACTTGCGTCAAGCAGCGAGCCTAGGCCTTTTGGAAGCGAAAGGTAGCGGCAGGCACGATGTAAGGTTACAGGCCATAAGCTCAACTCTCAGAAGTGTGTATGCATGGGAGGCAGATGTCTGCTACCCACTGGGACATGGGAGTTGGAACCTAGCTACACTCCTATTGAAGAAGGATGTTGGAAATCGCTGTATTCAACTCAGATACTCGGGAGTTCAGGCCCAATGCTTACACATGCTTTTCCCACAACCTATCCCAGCCACTAACAGAAGGAGGTTAGCAGGTACGTCTACAGTCAGGCAGGATGCGGGAGGGTTCTGCCCTGTCCTCAGATCTCACAGGGAAGCATGCCTAGAAGCCAGCTCTCAACTAGCTGCATTCTTATGACAGTGTGAAGTTAGCAGTATTCTGAGTAAGGCGGTTCCGAGATTACCACTCTACTGCACCTGGAGATACCCTCCAGGTCTGCATTGTTAACTTGCGTCTCAGAAGCCTGTGGCAAACGTCTCTGGTGAAGACCTGCGAAACTCACTCTGCAGGCAGTGTGGAACTGTGAGGGACTGAGGGTGAGCTCAACTCTCAGAAGTAAGATGCTTTTGGACAAGGCGTTCAGCTACATTCTCACGTATGGAACTTAGTATGTAGCACCTGTCTACCCCAGGAATTACTAGGCTATCGCAGGAATGAGCTTGGAGGCACTAGTCTTGTGTGCCGGGAGATTCCAATTACCTCTCCCAACACTTCCGTCAAACAGCGAGCCTAGGCCTTTTAGAAGTGAAAGGAACCAGCAGGCTGGATGGGGAGGTACAGGCCTTAAGCTCAACTCTCAGAAGTGTGTATGCAGGGGAGACAGATGTCTGCTACCCACTCTGACATGGGAGTTGGAAACTACCTACACTCTGATGAAGAAGGCCATTGGAAATCGCTGTATTCAACTCAGATACACAGGAGTTCAGGCCCAATGCTTACACATGCTTTTCCCGCAACCTCTCTCAGCCACTAACATTAGGATGTTAGCAGCTGCGCCTACAGTCAGGCAGGATGCGGGTGGGTTCTGCCATGTCCTCAGCACTCCCAGGGAAGCATGCCTAGAAGCCAGCTCTCAACTAGCTGCATTCTTATGGCAGTGTGAAGGTAGCAGTATTCTGAGTCAGGAGGTTCCAAGATTACCACTCTACTGCACCTGGAGATACCCTCCAGGTCTGCATTGTTAACTTGCGTCTCAGAAGCCTGTGGCAAACGTCTCTGGTGAAGACCTGCGAAACTCACTCTGCAGGCAGTGTGGAACTGTGAGGGACTGAGGGTGAGCTCAACTCTCAGAAGTAAGATGTTTTTGGACAAGGCGTTCAGCTACCTTCTCACGTATGGAACTTAGTATGTAGCAGCAGTCTACCACACGAATTACTAGGCAATGGCTGGAATGAGCTTGGAGGCCCTAGTCTTGTGTGCCGGGAGATTCCAATTACCTCTCCCAACACTTCCGTCAAACAGCGAGCCTAGGCCTTTTAGAAGTGAAAGGAACCAGCAGGCTGGATGGGGAGGTACAGGCCTTAAGCTCAACTCTCAGAAGTGTGTATGCAGGGGAGACAGATGTCTGCTACCCACTCTGACATGGGAGTTGGAAACTAGCTACACTCTGATTGAAGAAGGCCATTGGAAATCGCTGTATTCAACTCAGATACACAGGAGTTCAGGCCCAATGCTTACACATGCTTTTCCCGCAACCTCTCTCAGCCACTAACATTAGGATGTTAGCAGCTGCGCCTACAGTCAGGCAGGATGCGGGTGGGTTCTGCCCTGTCCTCAGCACTCCCAGGGAAGCATGCCTAGAAGCCAGCTCTCAACTAGCTGCATTCTTATGGCAGTGTGAAGGTAGCAGTATTCTGAGTCAGGAGGTTCCCAGATTACCACTCTACTGCACCTGGAGATACCCTCCAGGTCTGCATTGTTAACTTGCGTCTCAGAAGCCTCTGGCAAACGTCTCTGGTGAAGACGTCCGAAACTCACTCTGCAGGCAGTGTGGAACTGTGAGGGACTGAGGGTGAGCTCAACTCTCAGAAGTAAGATGATTTTGGACAAGGCGTTCAACTACCTACTCACGTATGGAACTTGGTATGTAGCACCAGTCTACGCCAGGAATTACTAGGAAATCGCTTGATTGAGCTTGAAGGCACTCGTCTTGTGTGCCGGAAGATTCCAGTTACCTCTCCCAACACTTGCGTCAAGCAGCGAGCCTAGGCATTTTGGAAGTGAAAGGTAGCGGCAGGCAGGATGTTGGGTTACAGGCCATAAGCTCAACTCTCAGAAGTGTGTATGCATGGGTGGCAGATGTCTGCTACCCACTCGGACATGGGAGTTGGAACCTAGCTACACTCCTAATGAAGAAGGACTTTGGAAATCGCTGTATTCAACTCAGATACACGGGAGTTCAGGCCCAATGCTTACACATGCTTTTCCCACAAACTATCCCAGCCACTAACAGAAGGAGGTTAGCAGGTAAGTCTACAGTCAGGCAGGATGCGTGAGGGTCCTGCCCTGTCCTCAGCTCTCACAGGGAAGCATGCCTTGAAGCCAGCTCTCAACTAGCTGCATTCTTATGACAGTGTGAAGGTAGCAGTATTCTGAGTAAGGAGGTTCCCAGATTACCACTCTACTGCACCTGGAGATACCCTCCAGGTCTGCATTGTTAACTTGCGTCTCAGAAGCCTCTGGCAAACGTCTCTGGTGAAGACGTGCGAAACTCACTCTGCAGGCAGTGTGGAACTGTGAGGGACTGAGGGTGAGCTCAACTCTCAGCAGTAAGATGATTTTGGACAAGGCGTTCAGCTACCTTCTCACATATGGAACTTAGTATGTAGCACCAGTCTACCCAGGAATTACTGGGAAATCGCTGGATTGAGTTTGGAGGCACTAGTCTTGTTGCCGGGAGATTCCAGTTACCTCTCCCAACACTTCGGTGAAGCAGCGAGCCTAGGCCTTTTGGAAGCGAAAGCTAGCTGCAGGCAGGAGGTAGGGATACAGGCCATAAGCTCAACTCTCAGATGTGTGTGCATGGGAGGCAGATGTCTGCTACCCACTCGTACATGCGAGTGGGAACCTACTACACTCTGATGAAAAAGGACTTTGGAAATCGCTGTATTCAACTCAGATACACGTGGGTTCAGGCACAACGATTCCACATGCTTTTCTCACAACCTTTCCCTGCCACTAACATGAGGACGTTAGCAGCTCCTTCTACAGTCAAGCAGGATGCGGGAGGGTTGTGCCCTGTCCTTAGCTCTCACAGGGAAGCATACCTTGAAGCCAGCTGTCAACTAGCTGCATACTTATGGCAGGGTGAAGGTAGCAGTATTCTGAGACAGGAGGTTCCCAGATTACCACTCTACTGCACCTGGAGATACCCTCCAGGTCTGCATTGTTAACTTGCGTCTCAGAAGCCTCTGGCAAACGTCTCTGGTGAAGACGTCCGAAACTCACTCTGCAGGCAGTGTGGAACTGTGAGGGACTGAGGGTGAGCTCAACTCTCAGAAGTAAGATGTTTTTGGACAAGGCGTTCAACCACCTACTCACGTATGGAACTTAGTATGTAGCACCAGTCTACCCCAGGAATTACTAGGAAATCGCTTGATTGAGCTTGGAGGCACTCGTCTTGTGTGCCGGGAGATTCCAATTACCTCTCCCAACACTTGCGTCAAGCAGCGAGCCTAGGCCTTTTGGAAGCGAAAGGTAGCGGCAGGCACGATGTAGGGTTACAGGCCATAAGCTCAACTCTCAGAAGTGTGTATGCATGGGAGGCAGATGTCTGCTACCCACTCGGACATGGGAGTTGGAACCTAGCTACACTCCTATTGAAGAAGGATGTTGGAAATCGCTGTATTCAACTCAGATACACGGGAGTTCAGACCCAATGCTTACGCATGCTTTTCCCACAACGTATCCCAGCCACTAACATAAGGAGGTTAGCAGGTACGTGTACAGTCAGGCAGGATGCGGGAGGGTTCTGCCCTGTCCTCAGCTCTCACAGGGAAGCATGCCTAGAAGCCAGCTCTCAACTAGCTGCATTCTTATGACAGTGTGAAGGTAGCAGTATTCTGAGTAAGGCGGTTCCGAGATTACCACTCTACTGCACCTGGAGATACCCTCCAGGTCTGTATTGTTAACTTGCGTATCAGAAGCCTGTGGCAAACGTCTCTGGTGAAGACCTGCGAAACTCACTCTGCAGGCAGTGTGGAACTGTGAGGGACTGAGGGTGAGCTCAACTCTCAGAAGTAAGATGCTTTTGGACAAGGCGTTCAGCTACATTCTCACGTATGGAACTTAGTATGTAGCACCTGTCTACCCCAGGAATTACTAGGCAATCGCTGGAATGAGCTTGGAGGCCCTAGTCTTGTGTGCCGGGAGATTCCAATTACCTCTCCCAACACTTCCGTCAAACAGCGAGCCTAGGCCTTTTAGAAGTGAAAGGAACCAGCAGGCTGGATGGGGAGGTACAGGCCTTAAGCTCAACTCTCAGAAGTGTGTATGCAGGGGAGACAGATGTCTGCTACCCACTCTGACATGGGAGTTGGAAACTAGCTACACTCTGATTGAAGAAGGCCATTGGAAATCGCTGTATTCAACTCAGATACACAGGAGTTCAGGCCCAATGCTTACACATGCTTTTCCCGCAACCTCTCTCAGCCACTAACATTAGGATGTTAGCAGCTGCGCCTACAGTCAGGCAGGATGCGGGTGGGTTCTGCCCTGTCCTCAGCACTCCCAGGGAAGCATGCCTAGAAGCCAGCTCTCAACTAGCTGCATTCTTATGGCAGTGTGAAGGTAGCAGTATTCTGAGTCAGGAGGTTCCCAGATTACCACTCTACTGCACCTGGAGATACCCTCCAGGTCTGCATTGTTAACTTTCGTCTCAGAAGCCTCTGGCAAACGTCTCTGGTGAAGACGTCCGAAACTCACTCTGCAGGCAGTGTGGAACTGTGAGGGACTGAGGGTGAGCTCAACTCTCAGAAGTAAGATGTTTTTGGACAGGGCGTTCAACTACCTACTCACGTATGGAACTTAGTATGTAGCACCAGTCTACCCCAGGAATTACTAGGAAATCGCTTGATTGAGCTTGGAGGCACTCGTCTTGTGTGCCGGGAGATTCCAGTTACCTCTCCCAACACTTGCGTCAAGCAGCGAGCCTAGGCATTTTGGAAGCGAAAGGTAGCGGCAGGCAGGATGTTGGGTTACAGGCCATAAGCTCAACTCTCAGAAGTGTGTATGCATGGGTGGCAGATGTCTGCTACCCACTCGGACATGGGAGTTGGAACCTAGCTACACTCCTAATGAAGAAGGACTTTGGAAATCGCTGTATTCAACTCAGATACACGGGAGTTCAGGCCCAATGCTCACACATGCTTTTCCCACAAACTATCCCAGCCACTAACAGAAGGAGGTTAGCAGGTAAGTCTACAGTCAGGCAGGATGCGGGAGGGTCCTGCCCTGTCCTCAGCTCTCACAGGGAAGCATGCCTTGAAGCCAGCTCTCAACTAGCTGCATTCTTATGACAGTGTGAAGGTAGCAGTATTCTGAGTAAGGAGGTTCCCAGATTACCACTCTACTGCACCTGGAGATACCCTCCAGGTCTGCATTGTTAACTTGCGTCTCAGAAGCCTCTGGCAAACGTCTCTGGTGAAGACGTGCGAAACTCACTCTGCAGGCAGTGTGGAACTGTGAGGGACTGAGGGTGAGCTCAACTCTCAGCAGTAAGATGATTTTGGACAAGGCGTTCAGCTACCTTCTCACATATGGAACTTAGTATGTAGCACCAGTCTACCCAGGAATTACTGGGAAATCGCTGGATTGAGTTTGGAGACACTAGTCTTGTTGCCGGGAGATCCCAGTTACCTCTCCCAACACTTCGGTGAAGCAGCGAGCCTAGGCCTTTTGGAAGCGAAAGCTAGCTGCAGGCAGGAGGTAGGGATACAGGCCATAAGCTCAACTCTCAGAAGTGTGTATGCATGGGAGGCAGATGTCTGCTACCCACTCGTACATGCGAGTGGGAACCTACTACACTCTGATGAAAAAGGACTTTGGAAATCGCTGTATTCAACTCAGATACACGTGGGTTCAGGCACAACGATTCCACATGCTTTTCTCACAACCTTTCCCTGCCACTAACATGAGGACGTTAGCAGCTCCTTCTACAGTCAAGCAGGATGCGGGAGGGTTGTGCCCTGTCCTTAGCTCTCACAGGGAAGCATGTCTTGAAGCCAGCTGTCAACTAGCTGCATACTTATGGCAGGGTGAAGGTAGCAGTATTCTGAGACAGGAGGTTCCCAGATTACCACTCTACTGCACCTGGAGATACCCTCCAGGTCTGCATTGTTAACTTGCGTCTCAGAAGCCTCTGGCAAACGTCTCTGGTGAAGACGTGCGAAACTCACTCTGCCGGCAGTGTCGAACTGTGAGGGACTGAGGGTGAGCTCAACTCTCAGAAGTAAGATGTTTTTGGACAAGGCGTTCAACTACCTACTCACGTATGGAACTTAGTATGTAGCACCAGTCTACCCCTGGAATTACTAGGAAATCGTTTGATTGAGCTTGGAGGCACTCGTCTTGTGTGCCGGGAGATTCCAGTTACCTCTCCCAACACTTGCGTCAAGCAGCGAGCCTAGGCATTTTGGAAGCGAAAGGTAGCGGCAGGCAGGATGTTGGGTTACAGGCCATAAGCTCAACTCTCAGAAGTGTGTATGCATGGGTGGCAGATGTCTGCTACCCACTCGGACATGGGAGTTGGAACCTAGCTACACTCCTATTGAAGAAGGACTTTGGAAATCGCTGTATTCAACTCAGATACACGGGAGTTCAGGCCCAATGCTTACACATGCTTTTCCCACAAACTATCCCAGCCACTAACAGAAGGAGGTTAGCAGGTAAGTCTACAGTCAGGCAGGATGCGGGAGGGTCCTGCCCTGTCCTCAGCTCTCACAGGGAAGCATGCCTTGAAGCCAGCTCTCAACTAGCTGCATTCTTATGACAGTGTGAAGGTAGCAGTATTCTGAGTAAGGAGGTTCCCAGATTACCACTCTACTGCACCTGGAGATACCCTCCAGGTCTGCATTGTTAACTTGCGTCTCAGAAGCCTCTGGCAAACGTCTCTGGTGAAGACGTGCGAAACTCACTCTGCAGGCAGTGTGGAACTGTGAGGGACTGAGGGTGAGCTCAACTCTCAGCAGTAAGATGATTTTGGACAAGGCGTTCAGCTACCTTCTCACATATGGAACTTAGTATGTAGCACCAGTCTACCCCAGGAATTACTGGGAAATCGCTGGATTGAGCTTGGAGGCACTAGTCTTGTTGCCGGGAGATTCCAGTTACCTCTCCCAACACTTCCGTCAAACAGCGAGCCTAGGCCTTTTAGAAGTGAAAGGAACCAGCAGGCTGGATGGGGAGGTACAGGCCTTAAGCTCAACTCTCAGAAGTGTGTATGCAGGGGAGACAGATGTCTGCTACCCACTCTGACATGGGAGTTGGAAACTAGCTACACTCTGATTGAAGAAGGCCATTGGAAATCGCTGTATTCAACTCAGATACACAGGAGTTCAGGCCCAATGCTTACACATGCTTTTCCCGCAACCTCTCTCAGCCACTAACATTAGGATGTTAGCAGCTGCGCCTACAGTCAGGCAGGATGCGGGTGGGTTCTGCCCTGTCCTCAGCACTCCCAGGGAAGCATGCCTAGAAGCCAGCTCTCAACTAGCTGCATTCTTATGACAGTGTGAAGGTAGCAGTATTCTGAGTCAGGAGGTTCCCAGATTACCACTCTACTGCACCTGGAGATACCCTCCAGGTCTGCATTGTTAACTTGCGTCTCAGAAGCCTCTGGCAAACGTCTCTGGTGAAGACGTCCGAAACTCACTCTGCAGGCAGTGTGGAACTGTGAGGGACTGAGGGTGAGCTCAACTCTCAGAAGTAAGATGTTTTTGGACAAGGCGTTCAACTACCTACTCACGTATGGAACTTAGTATGTAGCACCAGTCTACCCCAGGAATTACTAGGAAATCGCTTGATTGAGCTTGGAGGCACTCGTCTTGTGTGCCGGGAGATTCCAGTTACCTCTCCCAACACTTGCGTCAAGCAGCGAGCCTAGGCCTTTTGGAAGCGAAAGGTAGCGGCAGGCAGGATGTTGGGTTACAGGCCATAAGCTCAACTCTCACAAGTGTGTATGCATGGGTGGCAGATGTCTGCTACCCACTCGGACATGGGAGTTGGAACCTAGCTACACTCCTATTGAAGAAGGACTTTGGAAATCGCTGTATTCAACTCAGATACACGGGAGTTCAGGCCCAATGCTTACACATGCTTTTCCCACAAACTATCCCAGCCACTAACAGAAGGAGGTTAGCAGGTAAGTCTACAGTCAGGCAGGATGCGGGAGGGTCCTGCCCTGTCCTCAGCTCTCACAGGGAAGCATGCCTTGAAGCCAGCTCTCAACTAGCTGCATTCTTATGACAGTGTGAAGGTAGCAGTATTCTGAGTAAGGAGGTTCCCAGATTACCACTCTACTGCACCTGGAGATACCCTCCAGGTCTGCATTGTTAACTTGCGTCTCAGAGGCCTCTGGCAAACGTCTCTGGTGAAGACGTGCGAAACTCACTCTGCAGGCAGTGTGGAACTGTGAGGGACTGAGGGTCAGCTCAACTCTCAGCAGTAAGATGTTTTTGGACAAGGCGTTCAAATACCTACTCACGTATGGAACTTAGTATGTAGCACCAGTCTACCCCAGGAATTACTGGGAAATCGCTGGATTGAGCTTGGAGGCACTACTCTTATTGCCGGGAGATTCCAGTTACCACTCCCAACACTTCGGTGAAGCAGCGAGCCTAGGCCTTTTGGAAGCGAAAGCTAGCTCCAGGCAGGAGGTAGGTATACAGGCCATAATCTCAACTCTCAGAAGTGTGTATACATGGGAGGCAGATGTCTGCTACCCACTCGTACATGCGAGTGGGAACCTACTACACTCTGATGAAAAAGGACTTTGGAAATCGCTGTATTCAACTCAGATACACGTGGGTTCAGGCACAACGATTCCACATGCTTTTCTCACAACCTTTCCCTGCCACTAACATGAGGACGTTAGCAGCTCCTTCTACAGTCAAGCAGGATGCGGGAGGGTTGTGCCCTGTCCTTAGCTCTCACAGGGAAGCATACCTTGAAGCCAGCTGTCAACTAGCTGCATACTTATGGCAGGGTGAAGGTAGCAGTATTCTGAGACAGGAGGTTCCTAGATTACCACTCTACTGCACCTGGAGATACCCTCCAGGTCTGCATTGTTAACTTGCGTCTCAGAAGCCTGTGGCAAACGTCTCTGGTGAAGACGTGCGAAACACACTCTGCAGGCAGTGTGGAACTGTGAGGGACTGAGGGTGAGCTCAACTCTCAGAAGTAAGATGCTTTTGGACAAGGCGTTCAGCTACATTCTCACGTATGGAACTTAGTATGTAGCACCTGTCTACCCCAGGAATTACTAGGCAATCGCTGGAATGAGCTTGGAGGCACTAGTCTTGTGTGCCGGGAGATTCCAATTACCTCTCCCAACACTTCCGTCAAACAGCGAGCCTAGGCCTTTTAGAAGTGAAAGGAACCAGCAGGCTGGATGGGGAGGTACAGGCCTTAAGCTCAACTCTCAGAAGTGTGTATGCAGGGGAGACAGATGTCTGCTACCCACTCTGACATGGGAGTTGGAAACTACCTACACTCTGATTGAAGAAGGCCATTGGAAATCGCTGTATTCAACTCAGATACACAGGAGATCAGGCCCAATGCTTACACATGCTTTTCCCGCAACCTCTCTCAGCCACTAACATTAGGATGTTAGCAGCTGCGCCAACAGTCAGGCAGGATGCGGGTGGGTTCTGCCATGTCCTCAGCACTCCCAGGGAAGCATGCCTAGAAGCCAGCTCTCAACTAGCTGCATTCTTATGGCAGTGTGAAGGTAGCAGTATTCTGAGTCAGGAGGTTCCAAGATTACCACTCTACTGCACCTGGAGATACCCTCCAGGTCTGCATTGTTAACTTGCGTCTCAGAAGCCTGTGGCAAACGTCTCTGGTGAAGACCTGCGAAACTCACTCTGCAGGCAGTGTGGAACTGTGAGGGACTGAGGGTGAGCTCAACTCTCAGAAGTAAGATGCTTTTGGACAAGGCGTTCAGCTACCTTCTCACGTATGGAACTTAGTATGTAGCACCAGTCTACCACACGAATTACTAGGCAATCGCTGGAATGAGCTTGGAGGCCCTAGTCTTGTGTGCCGGGAGATTCCAATTACCTCTCCCAACACTTCCGTCAAACAGCGAGCCTAGGCCTTTTAGAAGTGAAAGGAACCAGCAGGCTGGATGGGGAGGTACAGGCCTTAAGCTCAACACTCAGAAGTGTGTATGCAGGGGAGACAGATGTCTGCTACCCACTCTGACATGGGAGTTGGAAACTAGCTACACTCTGATTGAAGAAGGCCATTGGAAATCGCTGTATTCAACTCAGATACACAGGAGTTCAGGCCCAATGCCTACACATGCTTTTCCCGCAACCTCAATCAGCCACTAACATTAGGATGTTAGCAGCTGCGCCTACAGTCAGGCAGGATGCGGGTGGGTTCTGCCATGTCCTCAGCACTCCCAGGGAAGCATGCCTAGAAGCCAGCTCTCAACTAGCTGCATTCTTATGGCAGTGTGAAGGTAGCAGTATTCTGAGTCAGGAGGTTCCAAGATTACCACTCTACTGCACCTGGAGATACCCTCCAGGTCTGCATTGTTAACTTGCGTCTCAGAAGCCTGTGGCAAACGTCTCTGGTGAAGACCTGTGAAACTCACTCTGCAGGCAGTGTGGAACTGTGAGGGACTGAGGGTGAGCTCAACTCTCAGAAGTAAGATGCTTTTGGACAAGGCGTTCAGCTACCTTCTCACGTATGGAACTTAGTATGTAGCACCAGTCTACCACACGAATTACTAGGCAATCGCTGGAATGAGCTTGGAGGCCCTAGTCTTGTGTGCCGGGAGATTCCAATTACCTCTCCCAACACTTCCGTCAAACAGCGAGCCTAGGCCTTTTAGAAGTGAAAGGAACCAGCAGGCTGGATGGGGAGGTACAGGCCTTAAGCTCAACTCTCAGAAGTGTGTATGCAGGGGAGACAGATGTCTGCTACCCACTCTGACATGGGAGTTGGAAACTAGCTACACTCTGATTGAAGAAGGCCATTGGAAATCGCTGTATTCAACTCAGATACACAGGAGTTCAGGCCCAATGCTTACACATGCTTTTCCCGCAACCTCTCTCAGGCACTAACATTAGGATGTTAGCAGCTGAGCCTACAGTCAGGCAGGATGCGGGTGGGTACTGCCCTGTCCTCAGCACTCCCAGGGAAGCATGCCTAGAAGCCAGCTCTCAACTAGCTGCATTCTTATGGCAGTGTGAAGGTAGCAGTATTCTGAGTCAGGCGGTTCCGAGATTACCACTCTACTGCACCTGGAGATACCCTCCAGGTCTGCATTGTTAACTTGCGTCTCAGAAGCCTCTGGCAAACGTCTCTGGTGAAGACGTCCGAAACTCACTCTGCAGGCAGTGTGGAACTGTGAGGGACTGAGGGTGAGCTCAACTCTCAGAAGTAAGATGTTTTTGGACAAGGCGTTCAACTACCTACTCACGTATGGAACTTAGTATGTAGCACCAGTCTACCCCAGGAATTACTAGGAAATCGCTTGATTGAGCTTGGAGGCAGTCGTCTTGTGTGCCGGGAGATTCCAGTTACCTCTCCCAACACTTGCGTCAAGCAGCGAGCCTAGGCATTTTGGAAGCGAAAGGTAGCGGCAGGCAGGATGTTGGGTTACAGGCCATAAGCTCAACTCTCAGAAGTGTGTATGCATGGGTGGCAGATGTCTGCTACCCACTCGGACATGGGAGTTGGAACCTAGCTACACTCCTATTGAAGAAGGACTTTGGAAATCGCTGTATTCAACTCAGATACACGGGAGTTCAGGCCCAATGCTTACACATGCTTTTCCCACAAACTATCCCAGCCACTAACAGAAGGAGGTTAGCAGGTAAGTCTACAGTCAGGCAGGATGCGGGAGGGTCCTGCCCTGTCCTCAGCTCTCACAGGGAAGCATGCCTTGAAGCCAGCTCTCAACTAGCTGCATTCTTATGACAGTGTGAAGGTAGCAGTATTCTGAGTAAGGAGGTTCCCAGATTACCACTCTACTGCACCTGGAGATACCCTCCAGGTCTGCATTGTTAACTTGCGTCTCAGAAGCCTCTGGCAAACGTCTCTGGTGAAGACGTGCGAAACTCACTCTGCAGGCAGTGTGGAACTGTGAGGGACTGAGGGTCAGCTCAACTCTCAGCAGTAAGATGATTTTGGACAAGGCGTTCAGCTACCTTCTCACATATGGAACTTAGTATGTAGCACCAGTCTACCCCAGGAATTACTGGGAAATCGCTGGATTGAGCTTGGAGGCACTAGTCTTATTGCCGGGAGATTCCAGTTACCTCTCCCAACACTTCGGTGAAGCAGCGAGCCTAGGCCTTTTGGAAGCGAAAGCTAGCTGCAGGCAGGAGGTAGGGATACAGGCCATAAGCTCAACTCTCAGAAGTGTGTATGCATGGGAGGCAGATGTCTGCTACCCACTCGTACATGCGAGTGGGAACCTACTACACTCTGATGAAAAAGGACTTTGGAAATCGCTGTATTCAACTCAGATACACGTGGGTTCAGGCACAACTATTCCACATGCTTTTCTCACAACCTTTCCCTGCCACTAACATGAGGACGTTAGCAGCTCCTTCTACAGTCAAGCAGGATGCGGGAGGGTTGTGCCCTGTCCTTAGCTCTCACAGGGAAGCATGTCTTGAAGCCAGCGGTCAACTAGCTGCATACTTATGGCAGGGTCAAGGTAGCAGTATTCTGAGACAGGAGGTTCCCAGATTACCACTCTACTGCACCTGGAGATACCCTCCAGGTCTGCACTGTTAACTTGCGTCTCAGAGGCCTCTGGCAAACGTCTCTGGTGAAGACGTGCGAAACTCACTCTGCAGGCAGTGTGGAACTGTGAGGGACTGAGGGTGAGCTCAACTCTCAGCTGTAAGATGATTTTGGACAAGGCGTTCAGCTACCTTCTCATATATGGAACTTAGTATGTAGCACCAGTCTACCCCAGGAATTACTGGGAAATCGCTGGATTGAGCTTGGAGGCACTAGTCTTGTTGCCGGGAGATTCCAGTTACCTCTCCCAACACTTCGGTGAAGCAGCGAGCCTAGGCCTTTTGGAAGCGAAAGCTAGCTGCAGGCAGGAGGTAGGGATACAGGCCATTAGCTCAACTCTCAGAAGTTTGTATGCATGGGAGGCAGATGTCTGCTACCCACTCGTACATGCGAGTGGGAACCTACTACACTCTGATGAAAAAGGACTTTGGAAATCGCTGTATTCAACTCAGATAAACGTGGGTTCAGGCACAACGATTCCACATGCTTTTCTCACAACCTTTCCCTGCCACTAACATGAGGACGTTAGCAGCTCCTTCTACAGTCAAGCAGGATGCGGGAGGGTTGTGCCCTGTCCTTAGCTCTCACAGGGAAGCATACCTTGAAGCCAGCTGTCAACTAGCTGCATACTTATGGCAGGGTGAAGGTAGCAGTATTCTGAGACAGGAGGTTCCCAGATTACCACTCTACTGCACCTGGAGATACCCTCCAGGTCTGCATTGTTAACTTGCGTCTCAGAAGCCTCTGGCAAACGTCTCTGGTGAAGACGTCCGAAACTCACTCTGCAGGCAGTGTGGAACTGTGAGGGACTGAGAGTGAGCTCAACCCTCAGAAGTAAGATGTTTTTGGACAAGGCGTTCAACTACCTACTCACGTATGGAACTTAGTATGTAGCACCAGTCTACCCCAGGAATTACTAGGAAATCGCTTGATTGAGCTTGGAGGCACTCGTCTTGTGTGCCGGCAGATTCCAGTTACCTCTCCCAACACTTGCGTCAAGCAGCGAGCCTAGGCATTTTGGAAGCGAAAGGTAGCGGCAGGCAGGATGTTGGGTTACAGGCCATAAGCTCAACTCTCACAAGTGTGTATGCATGGGTGGCAGATGTCTGCTACCCACTCGGACATGGGAGTTGGAACCTAGCTACACTCCTATTGAAGAAGGACTTTGGAAATCGCTGTATTCAACTCAGATACACGGGAGTTCAGGCCCAATGCTTACACATGCTTTTCCCACAAACTATCCCAGCCACTAACAGAAGGAGGTTAGCAGGTAAGTCTACAGTCAGGCAGGATGCGGGAGGGTCCTGCCCTGTCCTCACCTCTCACAGGGAAGCATGCCTTGAAGCCAGCTCTCAACTAGCTGCATTCTTATGACAGTGTGAAGGTAGCAGTATTCTGAGTAAGGAGGTTCCCAGATTACCACTCTACTGCACCTGGAGATACCCTCCAGGTCTGCATTGTTAACTTGCGTCTCAGAGGCCTCTGGCAAACGTCTCTGGTGAAGACGTGCGAAACTCACTCTGCAGGCAGTGTGGAACTGTGAGGGACTGAGGGTCAGCTCAACTCTCAGCAGTAAGATGTTTTTGGACAAGGCGTTCAAATACCTACTCACGTATGGAACTTAGTATGTAGCACCAGTCTACCCCAGGAATTACTGGGAAATCGCTGGATTGAGCTTGGAGGCACTAGTCTTGTTGCCGGGAGATTCCAGTTACCTCTCCCAACACTTCGGTGAAGCAGCGAGCCTAGGCCTTTTGGAAGAGAAAGCTAGCTGCAGGCAGGAGGTAGGGATACAGGCCATAAGCTCAACTCTCAGAAGTGGGTATTCATGGGAGGCAGATGTCTGCTACCCACTCGTACATGCGAGTGGGAACCTACTACACTCTGATGAAAAAGGACTTTGGAAATCGCTGTATTCAACTCAGATACACGTGGGTTCAGGCACAACGATTCCACATGCTTTTCTCACAACCTTTCCCTGCCACTAACATGAGGACGTTAGCAGCTCCTTCTACAGTCAAGCAGGATGCGGGAGGGTTGTGCCCTGTCCTTAGCTCTCACAGGGAAGCATGTCTTGAAGCCAGCGGTCAACTAGCTGCATACTTATGGCAGGGTCAAGGTAGCAGTATTCTGAGACAGGAGGTTCCCAGATTACCACTCTACTGCACCTGGAGATACCCTCCAGGTCTGCATTGTTAACTTGCGTCTCAGAGGCCTCTGGCAAACGTCTCTAGTGAAGACGTGCGAAACTCACTCTGCAGGCAGTGTGGAACTGTGAGGGACTGAGGGTCAGCTCAACTCTCAGCAGTAAGATGTTTTTGGACAAGGCGTTCAAATACCTACTCACGTATGGAACTTAGTATGTAGCACCAGTCTACCCCAGGAATTACTAGGAAATCGCTTGATTGAGCTTGGAGGCACTCGTCTTGTGTGCCGGGAGATTCCAATTACCTCTCCCAACACTTGCGTCAAGCAGCGAGCCTAGGCCTTTTGGAAGCGAAAGGTAGCGGCAGGCACGATGTAGGGTTACAGGCCATAAGCTCAACTCTCAGAAGTGTGTATGCATGGGAGGCAGATGTCTGCTACCCACTCGGACATGGGAGTTGGAACCTAGCTACACTCCTATTGAAGAAGGATGTTGGAAATCGCTGTATTCAACTCAGATACTCGGGAGTTCAGGCCCAATGCTTACACATGCTTTTCCCACAACCTATCCCAGCCACTAAAAGAAGGAGATTAGCAGGTACGTCTACAGTCAGGCAGGATGCGGGAGGGTTCTGCCCTGTCCTCAGCTCTCACAGGGAAGCATGCCTAGAAGCCAGCTCTCAACTAGCTGCATTCTTATCACAGTGTGAAGGTAGCAGTATTCTGAGTAAGGCGGTTCAGAGATTACCACTCTACTGCACCTGGAGATACCCTCCAGGTCTGCATTGTTAACTTGCGTCTCAGAAGCCTGTGGCAAACGTCTCTGGTGAAGACCTGCGAAACTCACTCTGCAGGCAGTGTGGAACTGTGAGGGACTGAGGGTGAGCTCAACTCTCAGCAGTAAGATGATTGTGGACAAGGCGTTCAGCTACATTCTCACGTATGGAACTTAGTATGTAGCACCTGTCTACCCCAGGAATTACTAGGCAATCGCTGGAATGAGCTTGGAGGCACTAGTCTTGTGTGCCGGGAGATTCCAATTACCTCTCCCAACACTTCCGTCAAACAGCGAGCCTAGGCCTTTTAGAAGTGAAAGGAACCAGCAGGCTGGATGGGGAGGTACAGGCCTTAAGCTCAACTCTCAGAAGTGTGTATGCAGGGGAGACAGATGTCTGCTACCCACTCTGACATGGGAGTTGGAAACTACCTACACTCTGATTGAAGAAGGCCATTGGAAATCGCTGTATTCAACTCAGATACACAGGAGTTCAGGCCCAATGCTTACACATGCTTTTCCCGCAACCTCTCTCAGCCACTAACATTAGGATGTTAGCAGCTGCGCCTACAGTTAGGCAGGATGCGGGTGGGTTCTGCCATGTCCTCAGCACTCCCAGGGAAGCATGCCTAGAAGCCAGCTCTCAACTAGCTGCATTCTTATGGCAGTGTGAAGGTAGCAGTATTCTGAGTCAGGAGGTTCCAAGATTACCACTCTACTGCACCTGGAGATACCCTCCAGGTCTGCATTGTTAACTTGCGTCTCAGAAGCCAGTGGCAAACGTCTCTGGTGAAGACCTGCAAAACTCACTCTGCAGGCAGTGTGGAACTGTGAGGGACTGAGGGTGAGCTCAACTCTCAGAAGTAAGATGCTTTTGGACAAGGCGTTCAGCTACCTTCTCACGTATGGAACTTAGTATGTAGCACCAGTCTAACACAAGAATTACTAGGCAATCGCTGGAATGAGCTTGGAGGCCCTAGTCTTGTGTGCCGGGAGATTCCAATTACCTCTCTCAACACTTCCGTCAAACAGTGAGCCTAGGCCTTTTAGAAGTGAAAGGAACCAGCAGGCTGGATGGGGAGGTACAGGCCTTAAGCTCAACTCTCAGAAGTGTGTATGCAGGGGAGACAGATGTCTGCTACCCACTCTGACATGGGAGTTGGAAACTAGCTACACTCTGATTGAAGAAGGCCATTGGAAATCGCTGTATTCAACTCAGATACACAGGAGTTCAGACCCAATGCTTACACATGCTTTTCCCGCAACCTCTCTCAGCCACTAACATTAGGATGTTAGCAGCTGCGCCTACAGTCAGGCAGGATGCGGGTGGGTTCTGCCCTGTCCTCAGCACTCCCAGGGAAGCATGCCTAGAAGCCAGCTCTCAACTAGCTGCATTCTTATGGCAGTGTGAAGGTAGCAGTATTCTGAGTAAGGAGGTTCCCAGATTACCACTCTACTGCACCTGGAGATACCCTCCAGGTCTGCATTGTTAACTTGCGTCTCAGAAGTCTCTGGCAAACGTCTCTGGTGAAGACGTCCGAAACTCACTCTGCAGGCAGTGTGGAACTGTGAGGGACTGAGGGTGAGCTCAACTCTCAGAAGTAAGATGTTTTTGGACAAGGCGTTCAACTACCTACTCACGTATGGAACTTAGTATGTAGCACCAGTCTACCCCAGGAATTACTAGGAAATCGCTTGATTGAGCTTGGAGGCACTCGTCTTCTGTGCCGGGAGATTCCAGTTACCTCTCCCAACACTTGCGTCAAGCAGCGAGCCTAGGCATTTTGGAAGCGAAAGGTAGCGGCAGGCAGGATGTTGGGTTACAGGCCATAAGCTCAACTCTCAGAAGTGTGTATGCATGGGTGGCAGATGTCTGCTACCCACTCGGACATGGGAGTTGGAACCTAGCTACACTCCTATTGAAGAAGGACTTTGGAAATCGCTGTATTCAACTCAGATACACGGGAGTTCAGGCCCAATGCTTACACATGCTTTTCCCACAAACTATCCCAGCCACTAACAGAAGGAGGTTAGCAGGTAAGTCTACAGTCAGGCAGGATGCGGGAGGGTCCTGCCCTGTCCTCAGCTCTCACAGGGAAGCATGCCTTGAAGCCATCTCTCAACTAGCTGCATTCTTATGACAGTGTGAAGGTAGCAGTATTCTGAGTAAGGAGGTTCCCAGATTACCACTCTACTGCACCTGGAGATACCCTCCAGGTCTGCATTGTTAACTTGCGTCTCAGAGGACTCTGGCAAACGTCTCTGGTGAAGACGTGCGAAACTCACTCTGCAGGCAGTGTGGAACTGTGAGGGACTGAGGGTCAGCTCAACTCTCAGCAGTAAGATGTTTTTGGACAAGGCGTTCAAATACCTACTCACGTATGGAACTTAGTATGTAGCACCAGTCTACCCCAGGAATTACTGGGAAATCGCTTGATTGAGCTTGGAGGCACTAGTCTTGTTGCCGGGAGATTCCAGTTACCTCTCCCAACACTTCGGTGAAGCAGCGAGCCTAGGCCTTTTGGAAGCGAAAGCTAGCTGCAGGCAGGAGGTAGGTATACAGGCCATAAGCTCAACTCTCAGAAGTGTGTATACATGGGAGGCAGAAGTCTGCTACCCACTCGTACATGCGTGTGGGAACCTACTACACTCTGATGAAAAAGGACTTTGGAAATCGCTGTATTCAACTCAGATACACGTGGGTTCAGGCACAACGATTCCACATGCTTTTCTCACAACCTTTCCCTGCCACTAACATGAGGACGTTAGCAGCTCCTTCTACAGTCAAGCAGGATGCGGGAGGGTTGTGCCCTGTCCTTAGCTCTCACAGGGAAGCATACCTTGGAGCCAGCTGTCAACTAGCTGCATACTTATGGCAGGGTGAAGGTAGCAGTATTCTGAGACAGGAGGTTCCCAGATTACCACTCTACTGCACCTGGAGATACCCTCCAGGTCTGCATTGTTAACTTGCGTCTCAGAAGCCTCTGGCAAACGTCTCTGGTGAAGACGTCCGAAACTCACTCTGCAGGCAGTGTGGAACTGTGAGGGACTGAGGGTGAGCTCAACTCTCAGAAGTAAGATGTTTTTGGACAAGGCGTTCAACTACCTACTCACGTATGGAACTTAGTATGTAGCACCAGTCTACCCCAGGAATTACTAGGAAATCGCTTGATTGAGCTTGGAGGCACTCGTCTTGTGTGCCGGCAGATTCCAGTTACCTCTCCCAACACTTGCGTCAAGCAGCGAGCCTAGGCATTTTGGAAGCGAAATGTAGCCGCAGGCAGGATGTTGGGTTACAGGCCATAAGCTCAACTCTCACAAGTGTGTATGCATGGGTGGCAGATGTCTGCTACCCACTCGGACATGGGAGTTGGAACCTAGCTACACTCCTATTGAAGAAGGACTTTGGAAATCGCTGTATTCAACTCAGATACACGGGAGTTCAGGCCCAATGCTTACTCGTGCATTTCCCACAAACTATCCCAGCCACTAACAGAAGGAGGTTAGCAGGTACGTCTACAGTCAGGCAGGATGCGGGAGGGTCCTGCCCTGTCCTCAGCTCTCACAGGGAAGCATGACTTGAAGCCAGCTCTCAACTAGCTGCATTCTTATGACAGTGTGAAGGTAGCAGTATTCTGAGTAAGGAGGTTCCCAGATTACCACTCTACTGCACCTGGAGATACCCTCCAGGTCTGCATTGTTAACTTGCGTCTCAGAAGCCTCTGGCAAACGTCTCTGGTGAAGACGTGCGAAACTCACTCTGCAGGCAGTGTGGAACTGTGAGGGACTGAGGGTGAGCTCAACTCTCAGCAGTAAGATGATTTTGGACAAGGCGTTCAGCTACATTCTCACATATGGAACTTAGTATGTAGCACCAGTCTACCCCAGGAATTACTGGGAAATCGCTGGATTGAGCTTGGAGGCACTAGTCTTGTTGCCGGGAGATTCCAGTTACCTCTCCCAACACTTCGGTGAAGCAGCGAGCCTAGGCCTTTTGGAAGCGAAAGCTAGCTGCAGGCAGGAGGTAGGGATACAGGCCTTTAGCTCAACTCTCAGAAGTTTGTATGCATGGGAGGCAGATGTCTGCTACCCACTCGTACATGCGAGTGGGAACCTACTACACTCTGATGAAAAAGGACTTTGGAAATCGCTGTATTCAACTCAGATAAACGTGGGTTCAGGCACAGCGATTCCACATGCTTTTCTCACAACCTTTCCCTGCCACTAACATGAGGACGTTAGCAGCTCCTTCTACAGTCAAGCAGGATGCGGGAGGGTTGTGCCCTGTCCTTAGCTCTCACAGGGAAGCATGTCTTGAAGCCAGCTGTCAACTAGCTGCATACTTATGGCAGGGTGAAGGTAGCAGTATTCTGAGACAGGAGGTTCCCAGATTACCACTCTACTGCACCTGGAGATACCCTCCAGGTCTGCATTGTTAACTTGCGTCTCAGAAGCCTCTGGCAAACGTCTCTGGTGAAAACGTGCGAAACTCACTCTGCCGGCAGTGTCGAACTGTGAGGGACTGAGGGTGAGCTCAACTCTCAGAAGTAAGATGTTTTTGGACAAGGCGTTCAACTACCTACTCACGTATGGAACTTAGTATGTAGCACCAGTCTACCCCAGGAATTACTAGGAAATCGTTTGATTGAGCTTGGAGGCACTCGTCTTGTGTGCCGGGAGATTCCAGTTACCTCTCCCAACACTTGCGTCAAGCAGCGAGCCTAGGCATTTTGGAAGCGAAAGGTAGCGGCAGGCAGGATGTTGGGTTACAGGCCATAAGCTCAACTCTCAGAAGTGTGTATGCATGGGTGGCAGATGTCTGCTACCCACTCGGACATGGGAGTTGGAACCTAGCTACACTCCTATTGAAGAAGGACTTTGGAAATCGCTGTATTCAACTCAGATACACGGGAGTTCAGGCCCAATGCTTACACATGCTTTTCCCACAAACTATCCCAGCCACTAACAGAAGGAGGTTAGCAGGTAAGTCTACAGTCAGGCAGGATGCGGGAGGGTCCTGCCCTGTCCTCACCTCTCACAGGGAAGCATGCCTTGAAGCCAGCTCTCAACTAGCTGCATTCTTATGACAGTGTGAAGGTAGCAGTATTCTGAGTAAGGAGGTTCCCAGATTACCACTCTACTGCACCTGGAGATACCCTCCAGGTCTGCATTGTTAACTTGCGTCTCAGAGGCCTCTGGCAAACGTCTCTGGTGAAGACGTGCGAAACTCACTCTGCAGGCAGTGTGGAACTGTGAGGGACTGAGGGTCAGCTCAACTCTCAGCAGTAAGATGTTTTTGGACAAGGCGTTCAAATACCTACTCACGTATGGAACTTAGTATGTAGCACCAGTCTACCCCAGGAATTACTGGGAAATCGCTGGATTGAGCTTGGAGGCACTAGTCTTGTTGCCGGGAGATTCCAGTTACCTCTCCCAACACTTCGGTGAAGCAGCGAGCCTAGGCCTTTTGGAAGCGAAAGCTAGCTGCAGGCAGGAGGTAGGTATACAGGCCATAAGCTCAACTCTCAGAAGTGTGTATACATGGGAGGCAGATGTCTGCTACCCACTCGTACATGCGTGTGGGAACCTACTACACTCTGATGAAAAAGGACTTTGGAAATCGCTGTATTCAACTCAGATACACGTGGGTTCAGGCACAACGATTCCACATGCTTTTCTCACAACCTTTCCCTGCCACTAACATGAGGACGTTAGCAGCTCCTTCTACAGTCAAGCAGGATGCGGGAGGGTTGTGCCCTGTCCTTAGCTCTCACAGGGAAGCATACCTTGAAGCCAGCTGTCAACTAGCTGCATACTTATGGCAGGGTGAAGGTAGCAGTATTCTGAGACAGGAGGTTCCCAGATTACCACTCTACTGCACCTGGAGATACCCTCCAGGTCTGCATTGTTAACTTGCGTCTCAGAAGCCTGTGGCAAACGTCTCTGGTGAAGACGTCCGAAACTCACTATGCAGGCAGTGTGGAACTGTGAGGGACTGAGGGTGAGCTCAACTCTCAGAAGTAAGATGTTTTTGGACAAGGCGTTCAACTACCTACTCACGTATGGAACTTAGTATGTAGCACCAGTCTACCCCAGGAATTACTAGGAAATCGCTTGATTGAGCTTGGAGGCACTCGTCTTGTGTGCCGGCAGATTCCAGTTACCTCTCCCAACACTTGCGTCAAGCAGCGAGCCTAGGCATTTTGGAAGCGAAAGGTAGCGGCAGGCAGGATGTTGGGTTACAGGCCATAAGCTCAACTCTCAGAAGTGTGTATGCATGGGTGGCAGATGTCTGCTACCCACTCGGACATGGGAGTTGGAACCTAGCTACACTCCTATTGAAGAAGGACTTTGGAAATCGCTGTATTAAACTCAGATACACGGGAGTTCAGGCCCAATGCTTACTCATGCATTTCCCACAAACTATCCCAGCCACTAACAGAAGGAGGTTAGCAGGTACGTCTACAGTCAGGCAGGATGCGGGAGGGTCCTGCCCTGTCCTCAGCTCTCAGAGGGAAGCATGCCTTGAAGCCAGCTCTCAACTAGCTGCATTCTTATGACAGTGTGAAGGTAGCAGTATTCTGAGTAAGGAGGTTCCCAGATTACCACTCTACTGCACCTGGAGATACCCTCCAGGTCTGCATTGTTAACTTGCGTCTCAGAAGACTCTGGCAAACGTCTCTGGTGAAGACGTGCGAAACTCACTCTGCAGGCAGTGTGGAACTGTGAGGGACTGAGGGTGAGCTCAACTCTCAGCAGTAAGATGATTTTGGACAAGGCGTTCAGCTACATTCTCACATATGGAACTTAGTATGTAGCACCAGTCTACCCCAGGAATTACTGGGAAATCGCTGGATTGAGCTTGGAGGCACTAGTCTTGTTGCCGGGAGATTCCAGTTACCTCTCCCAACACTTCGGTGAAGCAGCGAGCCTAGGCCTTTTGGAAGCGAAAGCTAGCTGCAGGCAGGAGGTAGGGATACAGGCCTTTAGCTCAACTCTCAGAAGTTTGTATGCATGGGAGGCAGATGTCTGCTACCCACTCGTACATGCGAGTGGGAACCTACTACACTCTGATGAAAAAGGACTTTGGAAATCGCTGTATTCAACTCAGATAAACGTGGGTTCAGGCACAACGATTCCACATGCTTTTCTCACAACCTTTCCCTGCCACTAACATGAGGACGTTAGCAGCTCCTTCTACAGTCAAGCAGGATGCGGGAGGGTTGTGCCCTGTCCTTAGCTCTCACAGGGAAGCATGTCTTGAAGCCAGCTGTCAACTAGCTGCATACTTATGGCAGGGTGAAGGTAGCAGTATTCTAAGACAGGAGGTTCCCAGATTACCACTCTACTGCACCTTGAGATACCCTCCAGGTCTGCATTGTTAACTTGCGTCTCAGAAGCCTCTGGCAAACGTCTCTGGTGAAAACGTGCGAAACTCACTCTGCAGGCAGTGTGGAACTGTGAGGGACTGAGGGTGAGCTCAACTCTCAGAAGTAAGATGTTTTTGGACAAGGCGTTCAACTACCTACTCACGTATGGAACTTAGTATGTAGCACCAGTCTACCCCAGGAATTACTAGGAAATCGTTTGATTGAGCTTGGAGGCACTCGTCTTGTGTGCCGGGAGATTCCAGTTACCTCTCCCAACACTTGCGTCAAGCAGCGAGCCTAGGCATTTTGGAAGCGAAAGGTAGCGGCAGGCAGGATGTTGGGTTACAGGCCATAAGCTCAACTCTCAGAAGTGTGTATGCATGGGTGGCAGATGTCTGCTACCCACTCGGACATGGGAGTTGGAAACTAGCTACACTCCTATTGAAGAAGGACTTTGGAAATCGCTGTATTCAACTCAGATACACGGGAGTTCAGGCCCAATGCTTACACATGCTTTTCCCACAAACTATCCCAGCCACTAACAGAAGGAGGTTAGCAGGTAAGTCTACAGTCAGGCAGGATGCGGGAGGGTCCTGCCCTGTCCTCAGCTCTCACAGGGAAGCATGCCTTGAAGCCAGCTCTCAACTAGCTGCATTCTTATGACAGTGTGAAGGTAGCAGTATTCTGAGTAAGGAGGTTCCCAGATTACCACTCTACTGCACCTGGAGATACCCTCCAGGTCTGCATTGTTAACTTGCGTCTCAGAAGCCTCTGGTAAACGTCTCTGGTGAACACGTCCGAAACTCACTCTGCAGGCAGTGTGGAACTGTGAGGGACTGAGGGTGAGCTCAACTCTCAGCAGTAAGATGATTTTGGACAAGGCGTTCAGCTACCTTCTCACATATGGAACTTAGTATGTAGCACCAGTCTACCCCAGGAATTACTGGGAAATCGCTGGATTGAGCTTGGAGGCACTAGTCTTGTTGCCGGGAGATTCCAGTTACCTCTCCCAACACTTCGGTGAAGCAGCGAGCCTAGGCCTTTTGGAAGCGAAAGCTAGCTGCAGGCAGCAGGTAGGGATACAGGCCATAAGCTCAACTCTCAGAAGTGTGTATGCATGGGAGGCAGATGTCTGCTACCCACTCGTACATGCGAGTGGGAACCTACTACACTCTGATGAAAAAGGACTTTGGAAATCGCTGTATTCAACTCAGATACACGTGGGTTCAGGCACAACGATTCCACATGCTTTTCTCACAACCTTTCCCTGCCACTAACATGAGGACGTTAGCAGCTCCTTCTACAGTCAAGCAGGATGCGGGAGGGTTGTGCCCTGTCTTTAGCTCTCACAGGAAGCATGCCTTGAAGCCAGCTGTCAACTAGCTGCATACTTATGGCAGGGTCAAGGTAGCAGTATTCTGAGACAGGAGGTTCCCAGATTACCACTCTACTGCACCTGGAGATACCCTCCAGGTCTGCATTGTTAACTTGCGTCTCAGAGGCCTCTGGCAAACGTCTCTGGTGAAGACGTGCTAAACTCACTCTGCAGGCAGTGTGGAACTGTGAGGGACTGAGGGTCAGCTCAACTCTCAGCAGTAAGATGTTTTTGGACAAGGCGTTCAAATACCTACTCACGTATGGAACTTAGTATGTAGCACCAGTCTACCCCAGGAATTACTAGGCAATCGCTTGATTGAGCTTGGAGGCACTCGTCTTGTGTGCCGGGAGATTCCAATTACCTCTCCCAACACTTGCGTCAAGCAGCGAGCCTAGGCCTTTTGGAAGCGAAATGTAGCGGCAGGCACGATGTAGGGTTACAGGCCATAAGCTCAACTCTCAGAAGTGTGTATGCATGGGAGGCAGATGTCTGCTACCCACTCGGACATGGGAGTTGGAACCTAGCTACACTCCTATTGAAGAAGGATGTTGGAAATCGCTGTATTCAACTCAGATACTCGGGAGTTCAGGCCCAATGCTTACACATGCTTTTCCCACAACCTATCCCAGCCACTAACAGAAGGAGGTTAGCAGGTACGTCTACAGTCAGGCAGGATGCGGGAGGGTTCTGCCCTGTCCTCAGCTCTCACAGGGAAGCATGCCTAGAAGCCAGCTCTCAACTAGCTGCATTCTTATGAC
The DNA here is from genome assembly GCF_048164855.1 of Canis lupus baileyi. Classification (NCBI taxonomy): domain Eukaryota; kingdom Metazoa; phylum Chordata; class Mammalia; order Carnivora; family Canidae; genus Canis; species Canis lupus. The sequence goes on along the minus strand of NC_132864.1, from coordinate 1,943,938 downwards.
AGTGTGAAGGTAGCAGTATTCTGAGTAAGGCGGTTCCGATATTACCACTCTACTGCACCTGGAGATACCCTCCAGGTCTGCATTGTTAACTTGCGTCTCAGAAGCCTGTGGCAAACGTCTCTGGTGAAGACCTGCGAAACTCACTCTGCAGGCAGTGTGGAACTGTGAGGGACTGAGGGTGAGCTCAACTCTCAGAACTAAGATGCTTTTGGACAAGGCGTTCAGCTACATTCTCACGTATGGAAGTTAGTATGTAGCACCTGTCTCCCCAGGAATTACTAGGCTATCGCTGGAATGAGCTTGGAGGCACTAGTCTTGTGTGCCGGGAGATTCCAATTACCTCTCCCAACACTTCCGTCAAACAGCGAGCCTAGGCCTTTTAGAAGTGAAAGGAACCAGCAGGCTGGATGGGGAGGTACAGGCCTTAAGCTCAACTCTCAGAAGTGTGTATGCAGGGGAGATAGATATCTGCTACCCACTCTGACATGGGAGTTGGAAAATCGCTACACTCTGATTGAAGAAGGCCATTGGAAATCGCTGTATTCAACTCAGATACACAGGAGTTCAGGCCCAATGCTTACACATGCTTTTCCCGCAACCTCTCTCAGTCACTAACATTAGGATGTTAGCAGCTGCGCCTACAGTCAGGCAGGATGCGGGTGGGTTCTGCCCTGTCCTCAGCACTCCCAGGGAAGCATGCCTAGAAGCCAGCTCTCAACTAGCTGCATTCTTATGGCAGTGTGAAGGTAGCAGTATTCTGAGTCAGGAGGTTCCCAGATTACCACTCTACTGCACCTGGAGATACCCTCCAGGTCTGCATTGTTAACTTGCGTCTCAGAAGCCTCTGGCAAACGTCTCTGGTGAAGACGTCCGAAACTCACTCTGCAGGCAGTGTGGAACTGTGAGGGACTGAGGGTGAGCTCAACTCTCAGAAGTAAGATGTTTTTGGACAAGGCGTTCAACTACCTACTCACGTATGGAACTTAGTATGTAGCACCAGTCTACCCCAGGCACTACTAGGAAATCGCTTGATTGAGCTTGGAGGCACTCGTCTTGTGTGCCGGGAGATTCCAGTTACCTCTCCCAACACTTGCGTCAAGCAGCGAGCCTAGGCATTTTGGAAGCGAAAGGTAGCGGCAGGCAGGATGTTGGGTTACAGGCCATAAGCTCAACTCTCAGAAGTGTGTATGCATGGGTGGCAGATGTCTGCTATCCATTCGGACATGGGAGTTGGAACCTAGCTACACTCCTATTGAAGAAGGACTTTGGAAATCGCTGTATTCAACTCAGATACACGGGAGTTCAGGCCCAATGCTTACACATGCTTTTCCCACAAACTATCCCAGCCACTAACAGAAGGAGGTTAGCAGGTAAGTCTACAGTCAGGCAGGATGCGGGAGGGTCCTGCCCTGTCCTCAGCTCTCACAGGGAAGCATGCCTTGAAGCCAGCTCTCAACTAGCTGCATTCTTATGACAGTGTGAAGGTAGCAGTATTCTGAGTAAGGAGGTTCCCAGATTACCACTCTACTGCACCTGGAGATACCCTCCAGGTCTGCATTGTTAACTTGCGTCTCAGAGGCCTCTGGCAAACGTCTCTGGTGAAGACGTGCGAAACTCACTCTGCAGGCAGTGTGGAACTGTGAGGGACTGAGGGTCAGCTCAACTCTCAGCAGTAAGATGTTTTTGGACAAGGCGTTCAAATACCTACTCACGTATGGAACTTAGTTTGTAGCACCAGTCTACCCCAGGAATTACTGGGAAATCGCTGGATTGAGCTTGGAGGCACTAGTCTTGTTGCCGGGAGATTCCAGTTACCTCTCCCAACACTTCGGTGAAGCAGCGAGCCTAGGCCTTTTGGAAGCGAAAGCTAGCTGCAGGCAGGAGGTAGGGATACAGGCCATAAGCTCAACTCTCAGAAGTGTGTATGCATGGGAGGCAGATGTCTGCTACCCACTCGTACATGCGAGTGGGAACCTACTACACTCTGATGAAAAAGGACTTTGGAAATCGCTGTATTCAACTCAGATACACGTGGGTTCAGGCACAACGATTCCACATGCTTTTCTCACAACCTTTCCCTGCCACTAACATGAGGACGTTAGCAGCTCCTTCTACAGTCAAGCAGGATGCGGGAGGGTTGTGCCCTGTACTTAGCTCTCACAGGGAAGCATGTCTTGAAGCCAGCGGTCAACTAGCTGCATACTTATGGCAGGGTCAATGTAGCAGTATTCTGAGACAGGAGGTTCCCAGATTACCACTCTACTGCACCTGGAGATACCCTCCAGGTCTGCATTGTTAACTTGCATCTCAGAAGCCTGTGGCAAACGTCTCTGGTGAAGACCTGCGAAACTCACTCTGCAGGCAGTGTGGAACTGTGAGGGACTGAGGGTGAGCTCAACTCTCAGAAGTAAGATGCTTTTGGACAAGGCGTTCAGCTACATTCTCACGTATGGAACTTAGTATGTAGCACCTGTCTACCCCAGGAATTACTAGGCAATCGCTGGAATGAGCTTGGAGGCACTAGTCTTGTGTGCCGGGAGATTCCAATTACCTCTCCCAACACTTCCGTCAAACAGCGAGCCTAGGCCTTTTAGAAGTGAAAGGAACCAGCAGGCTGGATGGGGAGGCACAGGCCTTAAGCTCAACTCTCAGAAGTGTGTATGCAGGGGAGACAGATGTCTGCTACCCACTCTGACATGGGAGTTGGAAACTACCTACACTCTGATTGAAGAAGGCCATTGGAAATCGCTGTATTCAACTCAGATACACAGGAGATCAGGCCCAATGCTTACACATGCTTTTCCCGCAACCTCTCTCAGCCACTAACATTAGGATGTTAGCAGCTGCGCCAACAGTCAGGCAGGATGCGGGTGGGTTCTGCCATGTCCTCAGCACTCCCAGGGAAGCATGCTTAGAAGCCAGCTCTCAACTAGCTGCATTCTTATGGCAGTGTGAAGGTAGCAGTATTCTGAGTCAGGAAGTTCCCAGATTACCACTCTACTGCACCTGGAGATACCCTCCAGGTCTGCATTGTTAACTTGCGTCTCAGAAGCCTGTGGCAAACGTCTCTGGTGAAGACCTGCGAAACTCACTCTGCAGGCAGTGTGGAACTGTGAGGGACTGAGGGTGAGCTCAACTCTCAGAAGTAAGATGCTTTTGGACAAGGCGTTCAGCTACCTTCTCACGTATGGAACTTAGTATGTAGCACCAGTCTACCACACGAATTACTAGGCAATCGCTGGAATGAGCTTGGAGGCCCTAGTCTTGTGTGCCGGGAGATTCCAATTACCTCTCCCAACACTTCCGTCAAACAGCGAGCCTAGGCCTTTTAGAAGTGAAAGGAACCAGCAGGCTGGATGGGGAGGTACAGGCCTTAAGCTCAACTCTCAGAAGTGTGTATGCAGGGGAGACAGATGTCTGCTACCCACTCTGACATGGGAGTTGGAAACTACCTACACTCTGATTGAAGAAGGCCATTGGAAATCGCTGTATTCAACTCAGATACACAGGAGTTCAGGCCCAATGCTTACACATGCTTTTCCCGCAACCTCTCTCAGCCACTAAAATTAGGATGTTAGCAGCTGCGCCTACAGTCAGGCAGGATGCGGGTGGGTTCTGCCCTGTCCTCAGCCCTCCCAGGGAAGCATGCCTAGAAGCCAGCTCTCAACTAGCTGCATTCTTATGGCAGTGTGAAGGTAGCAGTATTCTGAGTAAGGAGGTTCCCAGATTACCACTCTACTGCACCTGGAGATACCCTCGAGGTCTGCATTGTTAACTTGCGTCTCAGAAGCCTCTGGCAAACGTCTCTGGTGAAGACCTGCGAAACTCACTCTGCAGGCAGTGTGGAACTGTGAGGGACTGAGGGTGAGCTCAACTCTGAGAAGTAAGATGCTTTTGGACAAGGCGTTCAGCTACCTTCTCACGTATGGAACTTAGTATGTAGCACCAGTCTACCACACGAATTACTAGGCAATCGCTGGAATGAGCTTGGAGGCCCTAGTCTTGTGTGCCGGGAGATTCCAATTACCTCTCCCAACACTTCCGTCAAACAGCGAGCCTAGGCCTTTTAGAAGTGAAAGGAACCAGCAGGCTGGATGGGGAGGTACAGGCCTTAAGCTCAACTCTCAGAAGTGTGTATGCAGGGGAGACAGATGTCTGCTACCCACTCTGACATGGGAGTTGGAAACTAGCTACACTCTGATTGAAGAAGGCCATTGGAAATCGCTGTATTCAACTCAGATACACAGGAGTTCAGGCCCAATGCTTACACATGCTTTTCCCGCAACCTCTCTCAGCCACTAACATTAGGATGTTAGCAGCTGCGCCTACAGTCAGGCAGGATGCGGGTGGGTTCTGCCCTGTCCTCAGCACTCCCAGGGAAGCATGCCTAGAAGCCAGCTCTCAACTAGCTGCATTCTTATGGCAGTGTGAAGGTAGCAGTATTCTGAGTCAGGAGGTTCCCAGATTACCACTCTACTGCACCTGGAGATACCCTCCAGGTCTGCATTGTTAACTTGCGTCTCAGAAGCCTCTGGGAAACGTCTCTGGTGAAGACGTCCGAAACTCACTCTGCAGGCAGTGTGGAACTGTGAGGGACTGAGGGTGAGCTCAACTCTCAGAAGTAAGATGTTTTTGGACAAGGCGTTCAACTACCTACTCACGTATGGAACTTAGTATGTAGCACCAGTCTACCCCAGGAATTACTAGGAAATCGCTTGATTGAGCTTGGAGGCACTCGTCTTGTGTGCCGGGAGATTCCAGTTACCTCTCCCAACACTTCCGTCAAACAGCGAGCCGAGGCCTTTTAGAAGTGTAAGGAACCAGCAGGCTGGATGGGGAGGTACAGGCCTTAAGCTCAACTCTCAGAAGTGTGTATGCAGGGGAGACAGATGTCTGCTACCCACTCTGACATGGGAGTTGGAAACTACCTACACTCTGATTGAAGAAGGCCATTGGAAATCGCTGTATTCAACTCAGATACACAGGAGTTCAGGCCCAATGCTTACACATGCTTTTCCCGCAACCTCTCTCAGCCACTAACATTAGGATGTTAGCAGCTGCGCCTACAGTCAGGCAGGATGCGGGTGGGTTCTGCCATGTCCTCAGCACTCCCAGGGAAGCATGCCTAGAAGCCAGCTCTCAACTAGCTGCATTCTTATGGCAGTGTGAAGGTAGCAGTATTCTGAGTCAGGAGGTTCCAAGATTACCACTCTACTGCACCTGGAGATACCCTCCAGGTCTGCATTGTTAACTTGCGTCTCAGAAGCCTGTGGCAAACGTCTCTGGTGAAGACCTGCGAAACTCACTCTGCAGGCAGTGTGGAACTGTGAGGGACTGAGGGTGAGCTCAACTCTCAGAAGTAAGATGCTTTTGGACAAGGCGTTCAGCTACCTTCTCACGTATGGAACTTAGTATGTAGCACCAGTCTACCACACGAATTACTAGGCAATCGCTGGAATGAGCTTGGAGGCCCTAGTCTTGTGTGCCGGGAGACTCCAATTACCTCTCCCAACACTTCCGTCAAACAGCGAGCCTAGGCCTTTTAGAAGTGAAAGGAACCAGCAGGCTGGATGGGGAGGTACAAGCCTTAAGCTCAACTCTCAGAAGTGTGTATGCAGGGGAGACAGATGTCTGCTACCCACTCTGACATGGGAGTTGGAAACTACCTACACTCTGATTGAAGAAGGCCATTGGAAATCGCTGTATTCAACTCAGATACACAGGAGTTCAGGCCCAATGCTTACACATGCTTTTCCCGCAACCTCTCTCAGCCACTAACATTAGGATGTTAGCAGCTGCGCCTACAGTCAGGCAGGATGCGGGTGGGTTCTGCCCTGTCCTCAGCACTCCCAGGGAAGCATGCCTAGAAGCCAGCTCTCAACTAGCTGCATTCTTATGGCAGTGTGAAGGTAGCAGTATTCTGAGTAAGGAGGTTCCCAGATTACCACTCTACTGCACCTGGAGATACCCTCGAGGTCTGCATTGTTAACTTGCGTCTCAGAAGCCTCTGGCAAACGTCTCTGGTGAAGACGTCCGAAACTCACTCTGCAGGCAGTGTGGAACTGTGAGGGACTGAGGGTGAGCTCAACTCTCAGAAGTAAGATGTTTTTGGACAAGGCGTTCAACTACCTACTCACGTATGGAACTTAGTATGTAGCACCAGTCTACCCCAGGAATTACTAGGAAATCGCTTGATTGAGCTTGGAGGCACTCGTCTTGTGTGCCGGGAGATTCCAGTTACCTCTCCCAACACTTGCGTCAAGCAGCGAGCCTAGGCATTTTGGAAGCGAAAGGTAGCGGCAGGCAGGATGTTGGGTTACAGGCCATAAGCTCAACTCTCAGAAGTGTGTATGCATGGGTGGCAGATGTCTGCTACCCACTCGGACATGGGAGTTGGAACCTAGCTACACTCCTATTGAAGAAGGACTTTGGAAATCGCTGTATTCAACTCAGATACACGGGAGTTCAGGCCCAATGCTTACACATGCTTTTCCCACAAACTATCCCAGCCACTAACAGAAGGAGGTTAGCAGGTAAGTCTACAGTCAGGCAGGATGCGGGAGGGTCCTGCCCTGTCCTCAGCTCTCACAGGGAAGCATGCCTTGAAGCCAGCTCTCAACTAGCTGCATTCTTATGACAGTGTCAAGGTAGCACTATTCTGAGTAAGGAGGTTCCCAGATTACCACTCTACTGCACCTGGAGATAAGCTCCAGGTCTGCATTGTTAACTTGCGTCTCAGAAGCCTCTGGCAAACGTCTCTGGTGAAGACGTGCGAAACTCACTCTGCAGACAGTGTGGAACTGTGAGGGACTGAGGGTGAGCTCAACTCTCAGGAGTAAGATGTTTTTGGACAAGGCGTTCAAATACCTACTCACGTATGGAACTTAGTATGTAGCACCAGTCTACCCCAGGAATTACTGGGAAATCGCTGGATTGAGCTTGGAGGCACTAGTCTTGTTGCCGGGAGATTCCAGTTACCTCTCCCAACACTTCGGTGAAGCAGCGAGCCTAGGACTTTTGGAAGCGAAAGCTAGCTGCAGGCAGGAGGTAGGGATACAGGCCATAAGCTCAACTCTCAGAAGTGTGTATGCATGGGAGGCAGATGTCTGCTACCCACTCGTACATGCGAGTGGGAACCTACTACACTCTGATGAAAAAGAACTTTGGAAATCGCTGTATTCAACTCAGATACACGTGGGTTCAGGCACAACGATTCCACATGCTTTTCTCACAACCTTTCCCTGCCACTAACATGAGGACGTTAGCAGCTCCTTCTACAGTCAAGCAGGATGCGGGAGGGTTGTGCCCTGTCCTTAGCTCTCACAGGGAAGCATGTCTTGAAGCCAGCGGTCAACTAGCTGCATACTTATGGCAGGGTCAAGGTAGCAGTATTCTGAGACAGGAGGTTCCCAGATTACCACTCTACTGCACCTGGAGATACCCTCCAGGTCTGCATTGTTAACTTGCGTCTCAGAAGCCTGTGGCAAACGTCTCTGATGAAGACCTGCGAAACTCACTCTGCAGGCAGTGTGGAACTGTGAGGGACTGAGGGTGAGCTCAACTCTCAGAAGTAAGATGCTTTCGGACAAGGCGTTCAGCTACATTCTCACGTTTGGAACTTAGTATGTAGCACCAGTCTACCCCAGGAATTACTAGGCAATCGCTTGATTGAGCTTGGAGGCACTCGTCTTGTGTGCCGGGAGATTCCAATTACCTCTCCCAACACTTGCGTCAAGCAGCGAGCCTAGGCCTTTTGGAAGCGAAAGGTAGCGGCAGGCACGATGTAGGGTTACAGGCCATAAGCTCAACTCTCAGAAGTGTGTATGCATGGGAGGCAGATGTCTGCTACCCACTCGGACATGGGAGTTGGAACCTAGCTACACTCCTATTGAAGAAGGATGTTGGAAATCGCTGTATTCAACTCAGATACTCGGGAGTTCAGGCCCAATGCTTACACATGCTTTTCCCACAACCTATCCCAGCCACTAACAGAAGGAGGTTAGCAGGTACGACTACAGTCAGGCAGGATGCGGGAGGGTTCTGCCCTGTCCTCAGCTCTCACAGGGAAGCATGCCTAGAAGCCAGCTCTCAACTAGCTGCATTCTTATGACAGTGTGAAGGTAGCAGTATTCTGAGTAAGGCGGTTCCGAGATTACCACTCTACTGCACCTGGAGATACCCTCCAGGTCTGCATTGTTAACTTGCGTCTCAGAAGCTTGTGGCAAACGTCTCTGGTGAAGACCTGCGAAACTCACTCTGCAGGCAGTGTGGAACTGTGAGGGACTGAGGGTGAGCTCAACTCTCAGAAGTAAGATGCTTTTGGACAAGGCGTTCAGCTACATTCTCACGTATGGAACTTAGTATGTAGCACCTGTCTACGCCAGGAATTACTAGGCTATCGCTGGAATGAGCTTGGAGGCCCTAGTCTTGTGTGCCGGGAGATTCCAATTACCTCTACCAACACTTCCGTCAAACAGCGAGCCTAGGCCTTTTAGAAGTGAAAGGAACCAGCCGGCTGGATGGGGAGGTACAGGCCTTAAGCTCAACTCTCAGAAGTGTGTATGCAGGGGAGACAGATGTCTGCTACCCACTCTGACATGGGAGTTGGAAACTAGCTACACTCTGATTGAAGAAGGCCATTGGAAATCGCTGTATTCAACTCAGATACACAGGAGTTCAGGCCCAATGCTTACACATGCTTTTCCCGCAACCTCTCTCAGCCACTAACATTAGGATGTTAGCAGCTGCGCCTACAGTCAGGCAGGATGCGGGTGGGTTCTGCCATGTCCTCAGCACTCCCAGGGAAGCATGCCTAGAAGCCAGCTCTCAACTAGCTGCATTCTTATGGCAGTGTGAAGGTAGCAGTATTCTGAGTCAGGAGGTTCCAAGATTACCACTCTACTGCACCTGGAGATACCCTCCAGGTCTGCATTGTTAACTTGCGTCTCAGAAGCCTGTGGCAAACGTCTCTGGTGAAGACCTGCGAAACTCACTCTGCAGGCAGTGTGGAACTGTGAGGGACTGAGGGTGAGCTCAACTCTCAGAAGTAAGATGCTTTTGGACAATGCGTTCAGCTACCTTCTCACGTATGGAACTTAGTATGTAGCAGCAGTCTACCACACGAATTACTAGGCAATCGCTGGAATGAGCTTGGAGGCCCTAGTCTTGTGTGCCGGGAGATTCCAATTACCTCTCCCAACACTTCCGTCAAACAGCGAGCCTAGGCCTTTTAGAAGTGAAAGGAACAAGCAGGCTGGATGGGGAGGTACAGGCCTTAAGCTCAACTCTCAGAAGTGTGTATGCAGGGGAGACAGATGTCTGCTACCCACTCTGACATGGGAGTTGGAAACTACCTACACTCTGATTGAAGAAGGCCATTGGAAATCGCTGTATTCAACTCAGATACACAGGAGTTCAGGCCCAATGCTTACACATGCTTTTCCCGCAACCTCTCTCAGCCACTAACATTAGGATGTTAGCAGCTGCGCCTACAGTCAGGCAGGATGCGGGTGGGTTCTGCCCTGTCCTCAGCACTCCCAGGGAAGCATGCCTAGAAGCCAGCTCTCAAGTAGCTGCATTCTTATGGCAGTGTGAAGGTAGCAGTATTCTGAGTAAGGAGGTTCCCAGATTACCACTCTACTGCACCTGGAGATACCCTCCAGGTCTGCATTGTTAACTTGCGTCTCAGAAGCCTCTGGCAAACGTCTCTGGTGAAGACGTCCGAAACTCACTCTGCAGGCAGTGTGGAACTGTGAGGGACTGAGGGTGAGCTCAACTCTCAGAAGTAAGATGTTTTTGGACAAGGCGTTCAACTACCTACTCACGTATGGAACTTAGTATGTAGCACCAGTCTACCCCAGGAATTACTAGGAAATCGCTTGATTGAGCTTGGAGGCACTCGTCTTGTGTGCCGGGAGATTCCAGTTACCTCTCCCAACACTTGCGTCAAGCAGCGAGCCTAGGCCTTTTGGAAGCGAAAGGTAGCGGCACGCAGGATGTTGGGTTACAGGCCATAAGCTCAACTCTCAGAAGTGTGTATGCATGGGTGGCAGATGTCTGCTACCCACTCGGACATGGGAGTTGGAACCTAGCTACACTCCTATTGAAGAAGGACTTTGGAAATCGCTGTATTCAACTCAGATACACGGGAGTTCAGGCCCAATGCTTACACATGCTTTTCCCACAAACTATCCCAGCCACTAACAGAAGGAGGTTAGCAGGTAAGTCTACAGTCAGGCAGGATGCGGGAGGGTCCTGCCCTGTCCTCAGCTCTCACAGGGAAGCATGCCTTCAAGCCAGCTCTCAACTAGCTGCATTCTTATGACAGTGTGAAGGTAGCACTATTCTGAGTAAGGAGGTTCCCAGATTACCACTCTACTGCACCTGGAGATAAGCTCCAGGTCGGCATTGTTAACTTGCGTCTCAGAAGCCTCTGGCAAACGTCTCTGGTGAAGACGTGCGAAACTCACTCTGCAGACAGTGTGGAACTGTGAGGGACTGAGGGTGAGCTCAACTCTCAGCAGTAAGATGTTTTTGGACAAGGCGTTCAAATACCTACTCACGTATGGAACTTAGTATGTAGCACCAGTCTACCCCAGGAATTACTGGGAAATCGCTGGATTGAGCTTGGAGGCACTAGTCTTGTTGCCGGGAGATTCCAGTTACCTCTCCCAACACTTCGGTGAAGCAGCGAGCCTAGGACTTTTGGAAGCGAAAGCTAGCTGCAGGCAGGAGGTAGGGATACAGGCCATAAGCTCAACTCTCAGAAGTGTGTATGCATGGGAGGCAGATGTCTGCTACCCACTCGTACATGCGAGTGGGAACCTACTACACTCTGATGAAAAAGAACTTTGGAAATCGCTGTATTCAACTCAGATACACGTGGGTTCAGGCACAACGATTCCACATGCTTTTCTCACAACCTTTCCCTGCCACTAACATGAGGACGTTAGCAGCTCCTTCTACAGTCAAGCAGGATGCGGGAGGGTTGTGCCCTGTCCTTAGCTCTCACAGGGAAGCATGTCTTGAAGCCAGCCGTCAACTAGCTGCATACTTATGGCAGGGTCAAGGTAGCAGTATTCTGAGACAGGAGGTTCCCAGATTACCACTCTACTGCACCTGGAGATACCCTCCAGGTCTGCATTGTTAACTTGCGTCTCAGAAGCCTGTGGCAAACGTCTCTGATGAAGACCTGCGAAACTCACTCTGCAGGCAGTGTGGAACTGTGAGGGACTGAGGGTGAGCTCAACTCTCAGAAGTAAGATGCTTTCGGACAAGGCGTTCAGCTACATTCTCACGTTTGGAACTTAGTATGTAGCACCAGTCTACCCCAGGAATTACTAGGCAATCGCTTGATTGAGCTTGGAGGCACTCGTCTTGTGTGCCGGGGGATTCCAATTACCTCTCCCAACACTTGCGTCAAGCAGCGAGCCTAGGCCTTTTGGAAGCGAAAGGTAGCGGCAGGCACGATGTAGGGTTACAGGCCATAAGCTCAACTCTCAGAAGTGTGTATGCATGGGAGGCAGATGTCTGCTACCCACTCGGACATGGGAGTTGGAACCTAGCTACACTCCTATTGAAGAAGGATGTTGGAAATCGCTGTATTCAACTCAGATACTCGGGAGTTCAGGCCCAATGCTTACACATGCTTTTCCCACAACCTATCCCAGCCACTAACAGAAGGAGGTTAGCAGGTACGACTACAGTCAGGCAGGATGCGGGAGGGTTCTGCCCTGTCCTCAGCTCTCACAGGGAAGCATGCCTAGAAGCCAGCTCTCAACTAGCTGCATTCTTATGACAGTGTGAAGGTAGCAGTATTCTGAGTAAGGCGGTTCCGAGATTACCACTCTACTGCACCTGGAGATACCCTCCAGGTCTGCATTGTTAACTTGCGTCTCAGAAGCTTGTGGCAAACGTCTCTGGTGAAGACCTGCGAAACTCACTCTGCAGGCAGTGTGGAACTGTGAGGGACTGAGGGTGAGCTCAACTCTCAGAAGTAAGATGCTTTTGGACAAGGCGTTCAGCTACATTCTCACGTATGGAACTTAGTATGTAGCACCTGTCTACGCCAGGAATTACTAGGCTATCGCTGGAATGAGCTTGGAGGCCCTAGTCTTGTGTGCCGGGAGATTCCAATTACCTCTCCCAACACTTCCGTCAAACAGCGAGCCTAGGCCTTTTAGAAGTGAAAGGAACCAGCCGGCTGGATGGGGAGGTACAGGCCTTAAGCTCAACTCTCAGAAGTGTGTATGCAGGGGAGACAGATGTCTGCTACCCACTCTGACATGGGAGTTGGAAACTAGCTACACTCTGATTGAAGAAGGCCATTGGAAATCGCTGTATTCAACTCAGATACACAGGAGTTCAGGCCCAATGCTTACACATGCTTTTCCCGCAACCTCTCTCAGCCACTAACATTAGGATGTTAGCAGCTGCGCCTACAGTCAGGCAGGATGCGGGTGGGTTCTGCCATGTCCTCAGCACTCCCAGGGAAGCATGCCTAGAAGCCAGCTCTCAACTAGCTGCATTCTTATGGCAGTGTGAAGGTAGCAGTATTCTGAGTCAGGAGGTTCCCAGATTACCACTCTACTGCACCTGGAGATACCCTCCAGGTCTGCATTGTTAACTTGCGTCTCAGAAGCCTCTGGCAAACGTCTCTGGTGAAGACGTCCGAAACTCACTCTGCAGGCAGTGTGGAACTGTGAGGGACTGAGGGTGAGCTCAACTCTCAGAAGTAAGATGTTTTTGGACAAGGCGTTCAACTACCTACTCACGTATGGAACTTAGTATGTAGCACCAGTCTACCCCAGGAATTACTAGGAAATCGCTTGATTGAGCTTGGAGGCACTCGTCTTGTGTGCCGGGAGATTCCAGTTACCTCTCCCAACACTTGCGTCAAGCAGCGAGCCTAGGCCTTTTGGAAGCGAAAGGTAGCGGCACGCAGGATGTTGGGTTACAGGCCATAAGCTCAACTCTCAGAAGTGTGTATGCATGGGTGGCAGATGTCTGCTACCCACTCGGACATGGGAGTTGGAACCTAGCTACACTCCTATTGAAGAAGGACTTTGGAAATCGCTGGATTCAACTCAGATACACGGGAGTTCAGGCCCAATGCTTACACATGCTTTTCCCACAAACTATCCCAGCCACTAACAGAAGGAGGTTAGCAGGTAAGTCTACAGTCAGGCAGGATGCGGGAGGGTCCTGCCCTGTCCTCAGCTCTCACAGGGAAGCATGCCTTGAAGCCAGCTCTCAACTAGCTGCATTCTTATGACAGTGTGAAGGTAGCAGTATTCTGAGTAAGGAGGTTCCCAGATTACCACTCTACTGCACCTGGAGATACCCTCCAGGTCTGCATTGTTAACTTGCGTCTCAGAAGCCTCTGGCAAACGTCTCTGGTGAAGACGTGCGAAACTCACTCTGCAGGCAGTGTGGAACTGTGAGGGACTGAGGGTTAGCTCAACTCTCAGCAGTAAGATGATTTTGGACAAGGCGTTCAAATACCTACTCACGTATGGAACTTAGTATGTAGCACCAGTCTACCCCAGGAATTACTGGGAAATCGCTGGATTGAGCTTGGAGGCACTAGTCTTGTTGCCGGGAGATTCCAGTTACCTCTCCCAACACTTCGGTGAAGCAGCGAGCCTAGGCCTTTTGGAAGCGAAAGCTAGCTGCAGGCAGGAGGTAGGGATACAGGCCATAAGCTCAACTCTCAGAAGTGTGTATGCATGGGAGGCAGATGTCTGCTACCCACTCGTACATGCGAGTGGGAACCTACTACACTCTGATGAAAAAGGACTTTGGAAATCGCTGTATTCAACTCAGATACACGTGGGTTCAGGCACAACGATTCCACATGCTTTTCTCACAACCTTTCCCTGCCACTAACATGAGGACGTTAGCAGCTCCTTCTACAGTCAAGCAGGATGCGGGAGGGTTGTGCCCTGTCCTTAGCTCTCACAGGGAAGCATGTCTTGAAGCCAGCGGTCAACTAGCTGCATACTTATGGCAGGGTCAAGGTAGCAGTATTCTGAGACAGGAGGTTCCCAGATTACCACTCTACTGCACCTGGAGATACCCTCCAGGTCTGCATTGTTAACTTGCGTCTCAGAGGCCTCTGGCAAACGTCTCTGGTGAAGACGTGCGAAACTCACTCTGCAGGCAGTGTGGAACTGTGAGGGACTGAGGGTCAGCTCAACTCTCAGCAGTAAGATGTTTTTGGACAAGGCGTTCAAATACCTACTCACGTATGGAACTTAGTATGTAGCACCAGTCTACCCCAGGAATTACTAGGAAATCGCTTGATTGAGCTTGGAGGCACTCGTCTTGTGTGCCGGGAGATTCCAATTACCTCTCCCAACACTTGCGTCAATCAGCGAGCCTAGGCCTTTTGGAAGCGAAAGGTAGCGGCAGGCACGATGTAGGGTTACAGGCCATAAGCTCAACACTCAGAAGTGTGTATGCATGGGAGGCAGATGTCTGCTACCCACTCGGACATGGGAGTTGGAACCTAGCTACACTCCTATTGAAGAAGGATGTTGGAAATCGCTGTATTCAACTCAGATACTCGGGAGTTCAGGCCCAATGCTTACACATGCTTTTCCCACAACCTATCCCAGCCACTAACAGAAGGAGGTTAGCAGGTACGTCTACAGTCAGGCAGGATGCGGGAGGGTTCTGCCCTGTCCTCAGCTCTCACAGGGAAGCATGTCTAGAAGCCAGCTCTCAACTAGCTGCATTCTTATGACAGTGTGAAGGTAGCAGTATTCTGAGTAAGGCGGTTCCGAGATTACCACTCTACTGCACCTGGAGATACCCTCCAGGTCTGCATTGTTAACTTGCGTCTCAGAAGCCTGTGGCAAACGTCTCTGGTGAAGACCTGCGAAACTCACTCTGCAGGCAGTGTGGAACTGTGAGGGACTGAGGGTGAGCTCAACTCTTAGAAGTAAGATGCTTTTGGACAAGGCGTTCAGCTACATTCTCACGTATGGAACTTAGTATGTAGCACCTGTCTACCCCAGGAATTACTAGGCTATCGCTGGAATGAGCTTGGAGGCACTAGTCTTGTGTGCCGGGAGATTCCAATTACCTCTCCCAACACTTCCGTCAAACAGCGAGCCTAGGCCTTTTAGAAGTGAAAGGAACCAGCAGGCTGGATGGGGAGGTACAGGCCTTAAGCTCAACTCTCAGAAGTGTGTATGCAGGGGAGACAGATGTCTGCTACCCACTCTGACATAGGAGTTGGAAACTAGCTACACTCTGATTGAAGAAGGCCATTGGAAATCGCTGTATTCAACTCAGATACACAGGAGTTCAGGCCCAATGCTTACACATGCTTTTCCCGCAACCTCTCTCAGCCACTAACATTAGGATGTTAGCAGCTGCGCCTAAAGTCAGGCAGGATGCGGGTGGGTTCTGCCATGTCCTCAGCACTCCCAGGGAAGCATGCCTAGAAGCCAGCTCTCAACTAGCTGCATTCTTATGGCAGTGTGAAGGTAGCAGGATTCTGAGTCAGGAGATTCCAAGATTACCACTCTACTGCACCTGGAGATACCCTCCAGGTCTGCATTGTTAACTTGAGTCTCAAAAGCCTGTGGCAAAAGTCTCTGGTGAAGACCTGCAAAACTCACTCTGCAGGCAGTGTGGAACTGTGAGGGACTGAGGGTGCGCTAAACTCTCAGAAGTAAGATGCTTTTGTTTTTTTTTTTTTTTTTTTTTTAGTAAGATGCTTTTGGACAAGGCGTTCAGCTACCTTCTCACGTATGGAACTTAGTATGTAGCAGCAGTCTACCACACGAATTACTAGGCAATCGCTGGAATGAGCATGGAGGCACTAGTCTTGTGTGCCGGGAGATTCCAATTACCTCTCCCAACACTTCCGTCAAACAGCGAGCCTAGGCCTTTTAGAAGTGAAAGGAACCAGCAGGCTGGATGGGGAGGTACAGGCCTTAAGCTCAACTCTCAGAAGTGTATGCAGGGGAGACAGATGTCTGCTACCCACTCTGACATGGGAGTTGGAAACTACCTACACTCTGATTGAAGAAGGCCATTGGAAATCGCTGTATTCAACTCAGATACACAGGAGTTCAGACCCAATGCTTACACATGCTTTTCCCGCAACCTCTCTCAGCCACTAACATTAGGATGTTAGCAGCTGCGCCTACAGTCAGGCAGGATGCGGGTGGGTTCTTCCCTGTCCTCAGCACTCCCAGGGAAGCATGCCTAGAAGCCAGCTCTCAACTAGCTGCATTCTTATGACAGTGTGAAGGTAGCAGTATTCTGAGTCAGGAGGTTCCCAGATTACCACTCTACTGCACCTGGAGATACCCTCCAGGTCTGCATTGTTAACTTGCGTCTCAGAAGCCTCTGGCAAACGTCTCTGGTGAAGACGTCCGAAACTCACTCTGCAGGCAGTGTGGAACTGTGAGGGACTGAGGGTGAGCTCAACTCTCAGAAGTAAGATGTTTTTGGACAAGGCGTTCAACTACCTACTCACGTATGGAACTTAGTATGTAGCACCAGTCTACCCCAGGAATTACTAGGAAATCGCTTGATTGAGCTTGGAGGCACTCGTCTTGTGTGCCGGGAGATTCCAATTACCTCTCCCAACACTTCCATGAAACAGCGAGCCTAGGCCTTTTGGAAGCGAAAGGTAGCGGCAGGCAGGATGTTGGGTTACAGGCCATAAGCTCAACTCTCAGAAGTGTGTATGCATGGGTGGCAGATGTCTGCTACCCACTCGGACATGGGAGTTGGAACCTAGCTACACTCCTATTGAAGAAGGACTTTGGAAATCGCTGTATTCAACTCAGATACACGGGAGTTCAGGCCCAATGCTTACACATGCTTTTCCCACAAACTATCCCAGCCACTAACAGAAGGAGGTTAGCAGGTAAGTCTACAGTCAGGCAGGATGCGGGAGGGTCCTGCCCTGTCCTCAGCTCTCACAGGGAAGCATGCCTTGAAGCCAGCTCTCAACTAGCTGCATTCTTATGACAGTGTGAAGGTAGCAGTATTCTGAGTAAGGAGGTTCCCAGATTACCACTCTACTGCACCTGGAGATACCCTCCAGGTCTGCATTGTTAACTTGCGTCTCAGAGGCCTCTGGCAAACGTCTCTGGTGAAGACGTGCGAAACTCACTCTGCAGGCAGTGTGGAACTGTGAGGGACTGAGGGTCAGCTCAACTCTCAGCAGTAAGATGTTTTTGGACAAGGCGTTCAAATACCTACTCACGTATGGAACTTAGTATGTAGCACCAGTCTACCACAGGAATTACTGGGAAATCGCTGGATTGAGCTTGGAGGCACTAGTCTTGTTGCCGGGAGATTCCAGTTACCTCTCCCAACACTTCGGTGAAGCAGCGAGCCTAGGCCTTTTGGAAGCGAAAGCTAGCTGCAGGCAGGAGGTAGGGATACAGGCCATAAGCTCAACTCTCAGAAGTGTGTATGCATGGGAGGCAGATGTCTGCTACCCACTCGTACATGCGAGTGGGAACCTACTACACTCTGATGAAAAAGGACTTTGGAAATCGCTGTATTCAACTCAGATACACGTGGGTTCAGGCACAACGATTCCACATGCTTTTCTCACAACCTTTCCCTGCCACTAACATGAGGACGTTAGCAGCTCCTTCTACAGTCAAGCAGGATGCGGGAGGGTTGTGCCCTGTCCTTAGCTCTCACAGGGAAGCATGTCTTGAAGCCAGCGGTCAACTAGCTGCATACTTATGGCAGGGTCAAGGTAGCAGTATTCTGAGACAGGAGGTTCCCAGATTACCACTCTACTGCACCTGGAGATACCCTCCAGGTCTGCATTGTTAACTTGCGTCTCAGAGGCCTCTGGCAAACGTCTCTGGTGAAGACGTGCGAAACTCACTCTGCAGGCAGTGTGGAACTGTGAGGGACTGAGGGTCAGCTCAACTCTCAGCAGTAAGATGTTTTTGGACAAGGCGTTCAAATACCTACTCACGTATGGAACTTAGTATGTAGCACCAGTCTACCCCAGGAATTACTAGGAAATCGCTTGATTGAGCTTGGAGGCACTCGTCTTGTGTGCCGGGAGATTCCAATTACCTCTCCCAACACTTGCGTCAAGCAGCGAGCCTAGGCCTTTTGGAAGCGAAAGGTAGCGGCAGGCACGATGTAGGGTTACAGGCCATAAGCTCAACACTCAGAAGTGTGTATGCATGGGAGGCAGATGTCTGCTACCCACTCGGACATGGGAGTTGGAACCTAGCTACACTCCTATTGAAGAAGGATGTTGGAAATCGCTGTATTCAACTCAGATACTCGGGAGTTCAGGCCCAATGCTTACACATGCTTTTCCCACAACCTATCCCAGCCACTAACAGAAGGAGGTTAGCAGGTACGTCTACAGTCAGGCAGGATGCGGGAGGGTTCTGCCCTGTCCTCAGCTCTCACAGGGAAGCATGTCTAGAAGCCAGCTCTCAACTAGCTGCATTCTTATGACAGTGTGAAGGTAGCAGTATTCTGAGTAAGGCGGTTCCGAGATTACCACTCTACTGCACCTGGAGATACCCTCCAGGTCTGCATTGTTAACTTGCGTCTCAGAAGCCTGTGGCAAACGTCTCTGGTGAAGACCTGCGAAACTCACTCTGCAGGCAGTGTGGAACTGTGAGGGACTGAGGGTGAGCTCAACTCTTAGAAGTAAGATGCTTTTGGACAAGGCGTTCAGCTACATTCTCACGTATGGAACTTAGTATGTAGCACCTGTCTAACCCAGGAATTACTAGGCTATCGCTGGAATGAGCTTGGAGGCACTAGTCTTGTGTGCCGGGAGATTCCAATTACCTCTCCCAACACTTCCGTCAAACAGCGAGCCTAGGCCTTTTAGAAGTGAAAGGAACCAGCAGGCTGGATGGGGAGGTACAGGCCTTAAGCTCAACTCTCAGAAGTGTGTATGCAGGGGAGACAGATGTCTGCTACCCACTCTGACATAGGAGTTGGAAACTAGCTACACTCTGATTGAAGAAGGCCATTGGAAATCGCTGTATTCAACTCAGATACACAGGAGTTCAGGCCCAATGCTTACACATGCTTTTCCCGCAACCTCTCTCAGCCACTAACATTAGGATGTTAGCAGCTGCGCCTAAAGTCAGGCAGGATGCGGGTGGGTTCTGCCATGTCCTCAGCACTCCCAGGGAAGCATGCCTAGAAGCCAGCTCTCAACTAGCTGCATTCTTATGGCAGTGTGAAGGTAGCAGGATTCTGAGTCAGGAGATTCCAAGATTACCACTCTACTGCACCTGGAGATACCCTCCAGGTCTGCATTGTTAACTTGAGTCTCAAAAGCCTGTGGCAAACGTCTCTGGTGAAGACCTGCAAAACTCACTCTGCAGGCAGTGTGGAACTGTGAGGGACTGAGGGTGAGCTAAACTCTCAGAAGTAAGATGCTTTCGTTTTTTTTTTTTTTTTTTTTTAGTAAGATGCTTTTGGACAAGGCGTTCAGCTACCTTCTCACGTATGGAACTTAGTATGTAGCAGCAGTCTACCACACGAATTACTAGGCAATCGCTGGAATGAGCATGGAGGCACTAGTCTTGTGTGCCGGGAGATTCCAATTACCTCTCCCAACACTTCCGTCAAACAGCGAGCCTAGGCCTTTTAGAAGTGAAAGGAACCAGCAGGCTGGATGGGGAGGTACAGGCCTTAAGCTCAACTCTCAGAAGTGTATGCAGGGGAGACAGATGTCTGCTACCCACTCTGACATGGGAGTTGGAAACTACCTACACTCTGATTGAAGAAGGCCATTGGAAATCGCTGTATTCAACTCAGATACACAGGAGTTCAGACCCAATGCTTACACATGCTTTTCCCGCAACCTCTCTCAGCCACTAACATTAGGATGTTAGCAGCTGCGCCTACAGTCAGGCAGGATGCGGGTGGGTTCTGCCCTGTCCTCAGCACTCCCAGGGAAGCATGCCTAGAAGCCAGCTCTCAACTAGCTGCATTCTTATGACAGTGTGAAGGTAGCAGTATTCTGAGTCAGGAGGTTCCCAGATTACCACTCTACTGCACCTGGAGATACCCTCCAGGTCTGCATTGTTAACTTGCGTCTCAGAAGCCTCTGGCAAACGTCTCTGGTGAAGACGTCCGAAACTCACTCTGCAGGCAGTGTGGAACTGTGAGGGACTGAGGGTGAGCTCAACTCTCAGAAGTAAGATGTTTTTGGACAAGGCGTTCAACTACCTACTCACGTATGGAACTTAGTATGTAGCACCAGTCTACCCCAGGAATTACTAGGAAATCGCTTGATTGAGCTTGGAGGCACTCGTCTTGTGTGCCGGGTGATTCCAATTACCTCTCCCAACACTTGCGTCAAGCAGCGAGCCTAGGCCTTTTGGAAGCGAAAGGTAGCGGCAGGCAGGATGTTGGGTTACAGGCCATAAGCTCAACTCTCAGAAGTGTGTATGCATGGGTGGCAGATGTCTGCTACCCACTCGGACATGGGAGTTGGAACCTAGCTACACTCCTATTGAAGAAGGACTTTGGAAATCGCTGTATTCAACTCAGATACACGGGAGTTCAGGCCCAATGCTTACACATGCTTTTCCCACAAACTATCCCAGCCACTAACAGAAGGAGGTTAGCAGGTAAGTCTACAGTCAGGCAGGATGCGGGAGGGTCCTGCCCTGTCCTCAGCTCTCACAGGGAAGCATGCCTTGAAGCCAGCTCTCAACTAGCTGCATTCTTATGACAGTGTGAAGGTAGCAGTATTCTGAGTAAGGAGGTTCCCAGATTACCACTCTACTGCACCTGGAGATACCCTCCAGGTCTGCATTGTTAACTTGCGTCTCAGAGTCCTCTGGCAAACGTCATTGGTGAAGACGTGGGAAACTCACTCTGCAGGCAGTGTGGAACTGTGAGGGACTGAGGGTCAGCTCACCTCTCAGCAGTAAGATGTTTTTGGACAAGGCGTTCAAATACTTACTCACGTATGGAACTTAGTATGTAGCACCAGTCTACCCCAGGAATTACTGGGAAATCGCTGGATTGAGCTTGGAGGCACTAGTCTTGTTGCCGGGAGATTCCAGTTACCTCTCCCAACACTTCGGTGAAGCAGCGAGCCTAGGCCTTTTGGAAGCGAAAGCTAGCTGCAGGCAGGAGGTAGGGATACAGGCCATAAGCTCAACTCTCAGAAGTGTGTATGCATGGGAGGCAGATGTCTGCTACCCACTCGTACATGTGAGTGGGAACCTACTACACTCTGATGAAAAGGACTTTGGAAATCGCTGTATTCAACTCAGATACACGTGGGTTCAGGCACAACGATTCCACATGCTTTTCTCACAACCTTTCCCTGCCACTAACATGAGGACGTTAGCAGCTCCTTCTACAGTCAAGCAGGATGCGGGAGGGTTGTGCCCTGTCCTTAGCTCTCACAGGGAAGCATGTCTTGAAGCCAGCGGTCAACTAGCTGCATACTTATGGCAGGGTCAAGGTAGCAGTATTCTGAGACAGGAGGTTCCCAGATTACCACTCTACTGCACCTGGAGATACCCTCCAGGTCTGCATTGTTAACTTGCGTCTCAGAGGCCTCTGGCAAACGTCTCTGGTGAAGATGTGCGAAACTCACTCTGCAGGCAGTGTGGAACTGTGAGGGACTGAGGGTCAGCTCAACTCTCAGCAGTAAGATGTTTTTGGACAAGGCGTTCAAATACCTACTCACGTATGGAACTTAGTATGTAGCACCAGTCTACCCCAGGAATTACTAGGAAATCGCTTGATTGAGCTTGGAGGCACTCGTCTTGTGTGCCGGGAGATTCCAATTACCTCTCCCAACAATTGCGTCAAGCAGCGAGCCTAGGCCTTTTGGAAGCGAAAGGTAGCGGCAAGCACGATGTAGGGTTACAGGCCATAAGCTCAACTCTCAGAAGTGTGTATGCATGGGAGGCAGATGTCTGCTACCCACTCGGACATGGGAGTTGGAACCTAGCTACACTCCTATTGAAGAAGGATGTTGGAAATCGCTGTATTCAACTCAGATACTCGGGAGTTCAGGCCCAATGCTTACACATGCTTTTCCCACAACCTATCCCAGCCACTAACAGAAGAATGTTAGCAGGTACGTCTACAGTCAGGCAGGATGCGGGAGGGTTCTGCCCTGTCCTCAGCTCTCACAGGGAAGCATGCCTAGAAGCCAGCTCTCAACTAGCTGCATTCTTATGACAGTGTGAAGGTAGCAGTATTCTGAGTAAGGCGGTTCCGAGATTACCACTCTACTGCACCTGGAGATACCCTCCAGGTCTGCATTGTTAACTTGCGTCTCAGAAGCCTGTGGCAAACGTCTCTGGTGAAGACCTGCGAAACTCACTCTGCAGGCAGTGTGGAACTGTGAGGGACTGAGGGTGAGCTCAACTCTCAGAAGTAAGATGCTTTTGGACAAGGCGTTCAGCTACATTCTCACGTATGGAACTTAGTATGTAGCACCTGTCTACCCCAGGAATTACTAGGCAATCGCTGGAATGAGCTTGGAGGCATTAGTCTTGTGTGCCGGGAGATTCCAGTTACCTCTCCCAACACTTCCGTCAAACAGCGAGCCTAGGCCTTTTAGAAGTGAAAGGAACCAGCAGGCTGGATGGGGAGGTACAGGCCTTAAGCTCAACACGCAGAAGTGTGTATGCAGGGGAGACAGATGTCTGCTACCCACTCTGACATGGGAGTTGGAAACTACCTACACTCTGATTGAAGAAGGCCATTGGAAATCACTGTATTCAACTCAGATATACAGGAGTTCAGGCCCAATGCTTACACATGCTTTTCCCGCAACCTCTCTCAGCCACTAACATTAGGATGTTAGCAGCTGCGCCTACAGTCAGGCAGGATGCGGGTGGGTTCTGCCATGTCCTCAGCACTCCCAGGGAAGCATGCCTAGAAGCCAGCTCTCAACTAGCTGCATTCTTATGGCAGTGTGAAGGTAGCAGTATTCTGAGTCAGGAGGTTCCAAGATTACCACTCTACTGCACCAGGAGATACCCTCCAGGTCTGCATTGTTAACTTGCGTCTCAGAAGCCTGTGGCAAACGTCTCTGGTGAAGACCTGCGAAACTCACTCTGCAGGCAGTGTGGAACTGTGAGGGACTGAGGGTGAGCTCAACTCTCAGAAGTAAGATGCTTTTGGACAAGGCGTTCAGCTACCTTCTCACGTATGGAACTTAGTATGTAGCAGCAGTCTACCACACGAATTACTAGGCAATCGCTGGAATGAGCTTGGAGGCCCTAGTCTTGTGTGCCGGGAGATTCCAATTACCTCTCCCAACACTTCCGTCAAACAGCGAGCCTAGGCCTTTTAGAAGTGAAAGGAACCAGCAGGCTGGATGGGGAGGTACAGGCCTTAAGCTCAACTCTCAGAAGTGTGTATGCAGGGGAGACAGATGTCTGCTACCCACTCTGACATGGGAGTTGGAAACTAGCTACACTCTGATTGAAGAAGGCCATTGGAAATCGCTGTATTCAACTCAGATACACAGGAGTTCAGGCCCAATGCTTACACATGCTTTTCCCGCAACCTCTCTCAGCCACTAACATTAGGATGTTAGCAGCTGCGCCTACAGTCAGGCAGGATGCGGGTGGGTTCTGCCCTGTCCTCAGCACTCCCAGGGAAGCATGCCTAGAAGCCAGCTCTCAACTAGCTGCATTCTTATGGCAGTGTGAAGGTAGCAGTATTCTGAGTAAGGAGGTTCCCAGATTACCACTCTACTGCACCTGGAGATACCCTCCAGGTCTGCATTGTTAACTTGCGTCTCAGAAGCCTCTGGCAAACGTCTCTGGTGAAGACGTCCGAAACTCACTCTGCAGGCAGTGTGGAACTGTGAGGGACTGAGGGTGAGCTCAACTCTCAGAAGTAAGATGTTTTTGGACAAGGCGTTCAACTACCTACTCACGTATGGAACTTAGTATGTAGCACCAGTCTACCCCAGGAATTACTAGGAAATCGCTTGATTGAGCTTGGAGGCACTCGTCTTGTGTGCCGGTAGATTCCAGTTACCTCTCCCAACACTTGCGTCAAGCAGCGAGCCTAGGCATTTTGGAAGCGAAAGGGAGCGGCAGGCAGGATGTTGGGTTACAGGCCATAAGCTCAACTCTCAGAAGTGTGTATGCATGGGTGGCAGATGTCTGCTACCCACTCGGACATGGGAGTTGGAACCTAGCTACACTCCTATTGAAGAAGGACTTTGGAAATCGCTGTATTCAACTCAGATACACGGGAGTTCAGGCCCAATGCTTACACATGCTTTTCCCACAAACTATCCCAGCCACTAACAGAAGGAGGTTAGCAGGTAATTCTACAGTCAGGCAGGATGCGGGAGGGTCCTGCCCTGTCCTCAGCTCTCACAGGGAAGCATGCCTTGAAGCCAGCTCTCAACTAGCTGCATTCTTATGACAGTGTGAAGGTAGCAGTATTCTGAGTCAGGAGGTTCCCAGATTACCAGTCTACTGCACCTGGAGATACCCTCCAGGTCTGCATTGTTAACTTGCGTCTCAGAAGCCTGTGGCAAACGTCTCTGGTGAAGACCTGCGAAACTCACTCTGCAGGCAGTGTGGAACTGTGAGGGACTGAGGGTGAGCTCAACTCTCAGAAGTAAGATGCTTTTGGACAAGGCGTTCAGCTACCTTCTCACGTATGGAACTTAGTATGTAGCACCAGTCTACCACACGAATTACTAGGCAATCGCTGGAATGAGCTTGGAGGCCCTAGTCTTGTGTGCCGGGAGATTCCAATTACCTCTCCCAACACTTCCGTCAAACAGCGAGCCTAGGCCTTTTAGAAGTGAAAGGAACCAGCAGGCTGGATGGGGAGGTACAGGCCTTAAGCTCAACTCTCAGAAGTGTGTATGCAGGGGAGACAGATGTCTGCTACCCACTCTGACATGGGAGTTGGAAACTAGCTACACTCTGATTGAAGAAGGCCATTGGAAATCGCTGTATTCAACTCAGATACACAGGAGTTCAGGCCCAATGCTTACACATGCTTTTCCCGCAACCTCTCTCAGCCACTAACATTAGGATGTTAGCAGCTGCGCCTACAGTCAGGCAGGATGCGGGTAGGTTCTGCCCTGTCCTCAGCACTCCCAGGGAAGCATGCCTAGAAGCCAGCTCTCAACTAGCTGCATTCTTATGGCAGTGTGAAGGTAGCAGTATTCTGAGTAAGGAGGTTCCCAGATTACCACTCTACTGCACCTGGAGATACCCTCCAGGTCTGCATTGTTAACTTGCGTCTCAGAAGCCTCTGGCAAACGTCTCTGGTGAAGACGTCCGAAACTCACTCTGCAGGCAGTGTGGAACTGTGAGGGACTGAGGGTGAGCTCAACTCTCAGCAGTAAGATGATTTTGGACAAGGCGTTCAGCTACCTTCTCACATATGGAACTTAGTATGTAGCACCAGTCTACCCCAGGAATTACTGGGAAATCGCTGGATTGAGCTTGGAGGCACTAGTCTTGTTGCCGGGAGATTCCAGTTACCTCTCCCAACACTTCGGTGAAGCAGCGAGCCTAGGCCTTTTGTAAGCGAAAGCTAGCTGCAGGCAGGAGGTAGGGATACAGGCCATTAGCTCAACTCTCAGAAGTTTGTATGCACGGGAGGCAGATGTCTGCTACCCACTCGTACATGCGAGTGGGAACCTACTACACTCTGATGAAAAAGGACTTTGGAAATCGCTGTATTCAACTCAGATAAACGTGGGTTCAGGCACAACGATTCCACATGCTTTTCTCACAACCTTTCCCTGCCACTAACATGAGGACGTTAGCAGCTCCTTCTACAGTCAAGCAGGATGCGGGAGGGTTGTGCCCTGTCATTAGCTCTCACAGGGAAGCATACCTTGAAGCCAGCTGTCAACTAGCTGCATACTTATGGCAGGGTGAAGGTAGCAGTATTCTGAGACAGGAGGTTCCCAGATTACCACTCTACTGCACCTGGAGATACCCTCCAGGTCTGCATTGTTAACTTGCGTCTCAGAAGCCTCTGGCAAACGTCTCTGGTGAAGACGTCCGAAACTCACTCTGCAGGCAGTGTGGAACTGTGAGGGACTGAGGGTGAGCTCAACTCTCAGAAGTAAGATGTTTTTGGACAAGGCGTTCAACTACCTACTCACGTATGGAACTTAGTATGTAGCACCAGTCTACCCCAGGAATTACTAGGAAATCGCTTGATTGAGCTTGGAGGCACTCGTCTTGTGTGCCGGCAGATTCCAGTTACCTCTCCCAACACTTGCGTCAAGCAGCGAGCCTAGGCATTTTGGAAGCGAAAGGTAGCGGCAGGCAGGATGTTGGGTTACAGGCCATAAGCTCAACTCTCAGAAGTGTGTATGCATGGGTGGCAGATGTCTGCTACCCACTCGGACATGGGAGTTGGAACCTAGCTACACTCCTATTGAAGAAGGACTTTGGAAATCGCTGTATTCAACTCAGATACACGGGAGTTCAGGCCCAATGCTTACACATGCTTTTCCCACAAACTATCCCAGCCACTAACAGAAGGAGGTTAGCAGGTAAGTCTACAGTCAGGCAGGATGCGGGAGGGTCCTGCCCTGTCCTCAGCTCTCACAGGGAAGCATGCCTTGAAGCCAGCTCTCAACTAGCTGCATTCTTATGACAGTGTGAAGGTAGCAGTATTCTGAGTAAGGAGGTTCCCAGATTACCACTCTACTGCACCTGGAGATACCCTCCAGGTCTGCATTGTTAACTTGCGTCTCAGAGGCCTCTGGCAAACGTCTCTGGTGAAGACGTGCGAAACTCACTCTGCAGGCAGTGTGGAACTGTGAGGGACTGAGGGTGAGCTCAACTCTCAGCAGTAAGATGATTTTGGACAAGGCGTTCAGCTACCGTCTCACATATGGAACTTAGTATGTAGCACCAGTCTACCCCAGGAATTACTGGGAAATCACTGGATTGAGCTTGGAGGCACTAGTCTTGTTGCCGGGAGATTCCAGTTACCTCTCCCAACACTTCGGTGAAGCAGCGAGCCTAGGCCTTTTGGAAGCGAAAGCTAGCTGCAGGCAGGAGGTAAGGATACAGGCCATAAGCTCAACTCTCAGAAGTGTGTATGCATGGGAGGCAGATGTCTGCTACCCACTCGTACATGCGAGTGGGAACCTACTACTCTGTGATGAAAAAGGACTTTGGAAATCGCTGTATTCAACTCAGATACACGTGGGTTCAGGCACAACGATTCCACATGCTTTTCTCACAACCTTTCCCTGCCACTAACATGAGGACGTTAGCAGCTCCTTCTACAGTCAAGCAGGATGCGGGAGGGTTGTGCCCTGTCCTTAGCTCTCACAGGGAAGCATGTCTTGAAGCCCGCGGTCAACTAGCTGCATAATCATGGCAGGGTCAAGGTAGCAGTATTCTGAGACAGGAGGTTCCCAGATTACCACTCTACTGCACCTGGAGATACCCTCCAGGTCTGCATTGTTAACTTGCGTCTCAGAGGCCTCTGGCAAACGTCTCTGGTGAAGACGTGCGAAACTCACTCTGCAGGCAGTGTGGAACTGTGAGGGACTGAGGGTGAGCTCAACTCTCAGCAGTAAGATGATTTTGGACAAGGCGTTCAGCTA
Source organism: Canis lupus baileyi (assembly GCF_048164855.1). Taxonomy (NCBI): domain Eukaryota; kingdom Metazoa; phylum Chordata; class Mammalia; order Carnivora; family Canidae; genus Canis; species Canis lupus. Next base: position 1,916,361 of record NC_132864.1, on the reverse strand, counting down.
CCTTCTCACATATGGAACTTAGTATGTAGCACCAGTCTACCCCAAGAATTACTGGGAAATCGCTGGATTGAGCTTGGAGGCACTAGTCTTGTTGCCGGGAGATTCCAGTTACCTCTCCCAACACTTCGGTGAAGCAGCGAGCCTAGGCCTTTTGGAAGCGAAAGCTAGCTGCAGGCAGGAGGTAGGGATACAGGCCATAAGCTCAACTCTCAGAAGTGTGTATGCATGGGAGGCAGATGTCTGCTACCCACTCGTACATGCGAGTGGGAACCTACTACACTCTGATGAAAAAGGGCTTTGGAAATCGCTGTATTCAACTCAGATACACGTGGGTTCAGGCACAACGATTCCACATGCTTTTCTAACAACCTTTCGCTGCCACTAACATGAGGACGTTAGCAGCTCCTTCTACAGTCAAGCAGGATGCGGGAGGGTTGTGCCCTGTCCTTAGCTCTCACAGGGAAGCATACCTTGAAGCCAGCTGTCAACTAGCTGCATACTTATGGCAGGGTGAAGGTAGCAGTATTCTGAGACAGGAGGTTCCCAGATTACCACTCTACTGCACCTGGAGATACCCTCCAGGTCTGCATTGTTAACTTGCGTCTCAGAAGCCTCTGGCAAACGTCTCTGGTGAAGACGTCCGAAACTCACTCTGCAGGCAGTGTGGAACTGTGAGGGACTGAGGGTGAGCTCAACTCTCAGAAGTAAGATGTTTTTGGACAAGGCGTTCAACTACCTACTCACGTATGGAACTTAGTATGTAGCACCAGTCTACCCCAGGAATTACTAGGAAATCGCTTGATTGAGCTTGGAGGCACTCGTCTTGTGTGTCGGGAGATTCCAATTACCTCTCCCAACACTTGCGTCAAGCAGCGAGCCTAGGCCTTTTGGAAGCGAAAGGTAGCAGCAGGCACGATGTAGGGTTACAGGCCATAAGCTCAACTCTCAGAAGTGTGTATGCATGGGAGGCAGATGTCTGCTACCCACTCGGACATGGGAGTTGGAACCTAGCTACACTCCTATTGAAGAAGGATGTTGGAAATCGCTGTATTCAACTCAGATACACGGGAGTTCAGACCCAATGCTTACACATGCTTTTCCCACAACGTATCCCAGCCACTAACATAAGGAGGTTAGCAGGTACGACTACAGTCAGGCAGGATGCGGGAGGGTTCTGCCCTGTCCTCAGCTCTCACAGGGAAGCATGCCTAGAAGCCAGCTCTCAACTAGCTGCATTCTTATGACAGTGTGAAGGTAGCCGTATTCTGAGTAAGGCGGTTCCGAGATTACCACTCTACTGCACCTGGAGATACCCTCCAGGTCTGCATTGTTAACTTGCGTCTCAGAAGCCTGTGGCAAACGTCTCTGGTGAAGACCTGCGAAACTCACTCTGCAGGCAGTGTGGAACTGTGAGGGACTGAGGGTGAGCTCAACTCTCAGAAGTAAGATGCTTTTGGACAAGGCGTTCAGCTACCTTCTCACGGATGGAACTTAGTATGTAGCACCAGTCTACCACACGAATTACTAGGCAATCGCTGGAATGAGCTTGGAGGCCCTAGTCTTGTGTGCCGGGAGATTCCAATTACCTCTCCCAACACTTCCATCAAACAGCGAGCCTAGGCCTTTTAGAAGTGAAAGGATCCAGCAGGCTGGATGGGGAGGTACAGGCCTTAAGCTCAACTCTCAGAAGTGTGTATGCAGGGGAGACAGATGTCTGCTACCCACTCGTACATGCGAGTGGGAACCTACTACACTCTGATGAAAAAGGACTTTGGAAATCGCTGTATTCAACTCAGATACACGTGGGTTCAGGCACAACGATTCCACATGCTTTTCTCACAACCTTTCCCTGCCACTAACATGAGGACGTTAGCAGCTCCTTCTACAGTCAAGCAGGATGCGGGATGGTTGTGCCCTGTCCTTAGCTCTCACAGGGAAGCATGTCTTGAAGCCCGCGGTCAACTAGCTGCATAATCATGGCAGGGTCAAGGTAGCAGTATTCTGAGACAGGAGGTTCCTAGATTACCACTCTACTGCACCTGGAGATACCCTCCAGGTCTGCATTGTTAACTTGCGTCTCAGAAGCCTCTGTCAAACGTCTCTGGTGAAAACGTGCGAAACTCACTCTGCAGGCAGTGTCGAACTGTGAGGGACTGAGGGTGAGCTCAACTCTCAGAAGTAAGATGTTTTTGGACAAGGCGTTCAACTACCTACTCACGTATGGAACTTAGTATGTAGCACCAGTCTACCCCTGGAATTACTAGGAAATCGTTTGATTGAGCTTGGAGGCACTCGTCTTGTGTGCCGGGAGATTCCAGTTACCTCTCCCAACACTTGCGTCAAGCTGCGAGCCTAGGCATTTTGGAAGCGAAAGGTAGCGGCAGGCAGGATGTTGGGTTACAGGCCATAAGCTCAACTCTCAGAAGTGTGTATGCATGGGTGGCAGATGTCTGCTACCCACTCGGACATGGGAGTTGGAACCTAGCTACACTCCTATTGAAGAAGGACTTTGGAAATCGCTGTATTCAACTCAGATACACGGGAGTTCAGGCCCAATGCTTACACATGCTTTTCCCACAAACTATCCCAGCCACTAACAGAAGGAGTTTAGCAGGTAAGTCTACAGTCAGGCAGGATGCGGGAGGGTCCTGCCCTGTCCTCAGCTCTCACAGGGAAGCATGCCTTGAAGCCAGCTCTCAACTAGCTGCATTCTTATGACAGTGTGAAGGTAGCAGTATTCTGAGTAAGGAGGTTCCCAGATTACCACTCTACTGCACCTGGAGATACCCTCCAGGTCTGCATTGTTAACTTGCGTCTCAGAAGCCTCTGGCAAACGTCTCTGGTGAAGACGTGCGAAACTCACTCTGCAGGCAGTGTGGAACTGTGAGGGACTGAGGGTGAGCTCAACTCTCGGCAGTAAGATGATTTTGGACAAGGCGTTCAGCTACCTTCTCACATATGGAACTTAGTATGTAGCACCAGTCTACCCCAGGAATTACTGGGAAATCGCTGGATTGAGCTTGGAGGCACTAGTCTTGTTGCCGGGAGATTCCAGTTACCTCTCCCAACACTTCGGTGAAGCAGCGAGCCTAGGCCTTTTGGAAGCGAAAGCTAGCTGCAGGCAGGAGGTAGGGATACAGGCCATAAGCTCAACTCTCAGAAGTGTGTATGCATGGGAGGCAGATGTCTGCTACCCACTCGTACATGCGAGTGGGAACCTACTACACTGTGATGAAAAAGGACTTTGGAAATAGCTGTATTCAACTCAGATACACGTGGGTTCAGGCACAACGATTCCACATGCTTTTCTCACAACCTTTCCCTGCCACTAACATGAGGACGTTAGCAGCTCCTTCTACAGTCAAGCAGGATGCGGGAGGGTTGTGCCCTGTCCTTAGGTCTCACAGGGAAGCATGTCTTGAAGCCAGCGGTCAACTAGCTGCATACTTATGGCAGGGTCAAGGTAGCAGTATTCTGAGACAGGAGGTTCCCAGATTACCACTCTACTGCACCTGGAGATACCCTCCAGGTCTGCATTGTTAACTTGCGTCTCAGAGGCCTCTGGCAAACGTCTCTGGTGAAGACGTGCGAAACTCACTCTGCAGGCAGTGTGGAACTGTGAGGGACTGAGGGTCAGCTCAACTCTCAGCAGTAAGATGTTTTTGGACAAGGCGTTCAAATACCTACTCACGTATGGAACTTAGTATGTAGCACCAGTCTACCCAGGAATTACTAGGCAATCGCTTGATTGAGCTTGGAGGCACTCGTCTTGTGTGCCGGGAGATTCCAATTACCTCTCCCAACACTTGCGTCAAGCAGCGAGCCTAGGCCTTTTGGAAGCGAAAGGTAGCGGCAGGCACGATGTAGGGTTACAGGCCATAAGCTCAACTCTCAGAAGTGTGTATGCATGGGAGGCAGATGTCTGCTACCCACTCGGACATGGGAGTTGGAACCTAGCTACACTCCTATTGAAGAAGGATGTTGGAAATCGCTGTATTCAACTCAGATACTCGGGAGTTCAGGCCCAATGCTTACACATGCTTTTCCCACAACCTATCCCAGCCACTAACAGAAGGAGGTTAGCAGGTACGTCTACAGTCAGGCAGGATGCGGGAGGGTTCTGCCCTGTCCTCAGCTCTCACAGGGAAGCATGCCTAGAAGCCAGCTCTCAACTAGCTGCATTCTTATGACAGTGTGAAGGTAGCAGTATTCTGAGTAAGGCGGTTCCGAGATTACCACTCTACTGCAGCTGGAGATACCCTCCAGGTCTGCATTGTTAACTTGCGTCTCAGAAGCCTGTGGCAAACGTCTCTGGTGAAGACGTGCGAAACTCACTCTGCAGGCAGTGTGGAACTGTGAGGGACTGAGGGTGAGCTCAACTCTCAGAAGTAAGATGCTTTTGGACAAGGCGTTCAGCTACATTCTCACATATGGAACTTAGTATGTAGCACCTGTCTACCCCAGGAATTACTAGGCAATCGCTGGAATGAGCTTGGAGGCACTAGTCTTGTGTGCCGGGAGATTCCAATTACCTCTCCCAACACTTCCGTCAAACAGCGAGCCTAGGCCTTTTAGAAGTGAAAGGAACCAGCAGGCTGGATGGGGAGGTACAGGCCTTAAGCTCAACTCTCAGAAGTGTGTATGCAGGGGAGACAGATGTCTGCTACCCACTCTGACATGGGAGTTGGAAACTACCTACACTCTGATTGAAGAAGGCCATTGGAAATCGCTGTATTCAACTCAGATACACAGGAGATCAGGCCCAATGCTTACACATGCTTTTCCCGCAAACTCTCTCAGCCACTAACATTAGGATGTTAGCAGCTGCGCCAACAGTCAGGCAGGATGCGGGTGGGTTCTGCCATGTCCTCAGCACTCCCAGGGAAGCATGCCTAGAAGCCAGCTCTCAACTAGCTGCATTCTTATGGCAGTGTGAAGGTAGCAGTATTCTGAGTCAGGAGGTTCCCAGATTACCACTCTACTGCACCTGGAGATACCCTCCAGGTCTGCATTGTTAACTTGCGTCTCAGAAGCCTGCGGCAAACGTCTCTGGTGAAGACCTGCGAAACTCACTCTGCAGGCAGTGTCGAACTGTGAGGGACTGAGGGTGAGCTCAACTCTCAAAAGTAAGATGCTTTTGGACAAGGCGTTCAGCTACCTTCTCACGTATGGAACTTAGTATGTAGCACCAGTCTACCACACGAATTACTAGGCAATCGCTGGAATGAGCTTGGAGGCCCTAGTCTTGTGTGCCGGGAGATTCCAATTACCTCTCCCAACACTTCCGTCAAACAGCGAGCCTAGGCCTTTTAGAAGTGAAAGGAACCAGCAGGCTGGATGGGGAGGTACAGGCCTTAAGCTCAACACTCAGAAGTGTGTATGCAGGGGAGACAGATGTCTGCTACCCACTCTGACATGGGAGTTGGAAACTAGCTACACTCTGATTGAAGAAGGCCATTGGAAATCGCTGTATTCAACTCAGATACACAGGAGTTCAGGCCCAATGCTTACACATGCTTTTCCCGCAACCTCTCTCAGCCACTAACATTAGGATGTTAGCAGCTGCGCCTACAGTCAGGCAGGATGCGGGGGGGTTCTGCCATGTCCTCAGCACTCCCAGGGAAGCATGCCTAGAAGCCAGCTCTCAACTAGCTGCATTCTTATGGCAGTGTGAAGGTAGCAGTATTCTGAGTCAGGAGGTTCCAAGATTACCACTCTACTGCACCTGGAGATACCCTCCAGGTCTGCATTGTTAACTTGCGTCTCAGAAGCCTGTGGCAAACGTCTCTGGTGAAGACCTGCGAAACTAACTCTGCAGGCAGTGTGGAACTGTGAGGGACTGAGGGTGAGCTCAACTCTCAGAAGTAAGATGCTTTTGGACAAGGCGTTCAGCTACCTTCTCACGTATGGAACTTAGTATGTAGCAGCAGTCTACCACACGAATTACTAGGCAATCGCTGGAATGAGCTTGGAGGCCCTAGTCTTGTGTGCCGGGAGATTCCAATTACCTCTCCCAACACTTCCGTCAAACAGTGAGCCTAGGCCTTTTAGAAGTGAAAGGAACCAGCAGGCTGGATGGGGAGGTACAGGCCTTAAGCTCAACTCTCAGAAGTGTGTATGCAGGGCAGACAGATGTCTGCTACCCACTCTGACATGGGAGTTGGAAACTAGCTACACTCTGATTGAAGAAGGCCATTGGAAATCGCTGTATTCAACTCAGATACACAGGAGTTCAGGCCCAATGCTTACACATGCTTTTCCCGCAACCTCTCTCAGCCACTAACATTAGGATGTTAGCAGCTGAGCCTACAGTCAGGCAGGATGCGGGTGGGTCCTGCCCTGTCCTCAGCACTCCCAGGGAAGCATGCCTAGAAGCCAGCTCTCAACTAGCTGCATTCTTATGGCAGTGTGAAGGTAGCAGTATTCTGAGTCAGGAGGTTCCCAGATTACCACTCTACTGCACCTGGAGATACCCTCCAGGTCTGCATTGTTAACTTGCGTCTCAGAAGCCTCTGGCAAACGTCTCTGGTGAAGACGTCCGAAACTCACTCTGCAGGCAGTGTGGAACTGTGAGGGACTGAGGGTGAGGTCAACTCTCAGAAGTAAGATGTTTTTGGACAAGGCGTTCAACTACCTACTCACGTATGGAACTTAGTATGTAGCACCAGTCTACCCCAGGAATTACTAGGAAATCGCTTGATTGAGCTTGGAGGCACTCGTCTTGTGTGCCGGGAGATTCCAGTTACCTCTCCCAACACTTGCGTCAAGCAGCGAGCCTAGGCATTTTGGAAGCGAAAGGGAGCGGCAGGCAGGATGTTGGGTTACAGGCCATAAGCTCAACTCTCAGAAGTGTGTATGCATGGGTGGCAGATGTCTGCTACCCACTCGGACATGGGAGTTGGAACCTAGCTACACTCCTATTGAAGAAGGACTTTGGAAATCGCTGTATTCAACTCAGATACACGGGAGTTCAGGCCCAATGCTTACACATGCTTTTCCCACAAACTATCCCAGCCACTAACAGAAGGAGGTTAGCAGGTAAGTCTACAGTCAGGCAGGATGCGGGAGGGTCCTGCCCTGTCCTCAGCACTCACAGGGAAGCATGCCTTGAAGCCAGCTCTCAACTAGCTGCATTCTTATGACAGTGTGAAGGTAGCAGTATTCTGAGTAAGGAGGTTCCCAGGTTACCACTCTACTGCACCTGGAGATACCCTCCAGGTCTGCATTGTTAACTTGCGTCTCAGAAGCCTCTGGCAAACGTCTCTGGTGAAGACGTGCGAAACTCACTCTGCAGGCAGTTTGGAACTGTGAGGGACTGAGGGTGAGCTCAACTCTCAGCAGTAAGATGATTTTGGACAAGGCGTTCAGCTACCTTCTCACATATGGAACTTAGTATGTAGCACCAGTCTACCCCAGGAATTACTGGGAAATCGCTGGATTGAGCTTGGAGGCACTAGTCTTGTTGCCGGGAGATTCCAGTTACCTCTCCCAACACTTCAGTGAAGCAGCGAGCCTAGGCCTTTTGGAAGCGAAAGCTAGCTGCAGGCAGGAGGTAGGGATACAGGCCATAAGCTCAACTCTCAGAAGTGTGTATGCCTGGGAGGCAGATGTCTGCTACCCACTCGTACATGCGAGTGGGAACCTACTACACTCTGATGAAAAAGGACTTTGGAAATCGCTGTATTCAACTCAGATACACGTGGGTTCAGGCACAACGATTCCACATGCTTTTCTCACAACCTTTCCCTGCCACTAACATGAGGACGTTAGCAGCTCCTTCTACAGTCAAGCAGGATGCGGGAGGGTCGTGCCCTGTCCTTAGCTCTCACAGGGAAGCATGTCTTGAAGCCAGCGGTCAACTAGCTGCATACTTATGGCAGGGTCAAGGTAGCAGTATTCTGAGACAGGAGGTTCCCAGATTACCACTCTACTGCACCTGGAGATACCCTCCAGGTCTGCATTGTTAACTTGCGTCTCAGAAGCCTCTGGCAAACGTCTCTGGTGAAGACGTGCGAAACTTACTCTGCAGGCAGTGTGGAACTGTGAGGGACTGAGGGTGAGCTCAACTCTCAGAAGTAAGATGCTTTTGGACAAGGCGTTCAGCTACATTCTCACGTATGGAACTTAGTAAGTAGCACCAGTCTACCCCAGGAATTACTAGGAAATCGCTTGATTGAGCCTGGAGGCACTCGTCTTGTGTGCCGGGAGATTCCAGTTACCTCTCCCAACACTTGCGTCAAGCAGCGAGCCTAGGCATTTTGGAAGCGAAAGGTAGCGGCAGGCAGGATGTTGGGTTACAGGCCATAAGCTCAACTCTCAGAAGTGTGTATGCATGGGTGGCAGATGTCTGCTACCCACTCGGACATGGGAGTTGGAACCTAGCTACACTCCTATTGAAGAAGGACTTTGGAAATCGCTGTATTCAACTCAGATACACGGGAGTTCAGGCCCAATGCTTACACATGCTTTTCCCACAAACTATCCCAGCCACTAACAGAAGGAGGTTAGCAGGTAAGTCTACAGTCAGGCAGGATGCGGGAGGGTCCTGCCCTGTCCTCAGCTCTCACAGGGAAGCATGCCTTGAAGCCAGCTCTCAACTAGCTGCATTCTTATGACAGTGTGAAGGTAGCAGTATTCTGAGTAAGGAGGTTCCCAGATTACCACTCTACTGCACCTGGAGATACCCTCCAGGTCTGCATTGTTAACTTGCGTCTCAGAAGCCTCTGGCAAACGTCTCTGGTGAAGACGTGCGAAACTCACTCTGCAGGCAGTGTGGAACTGTGAGGGACTGAGGGTGAGCTCAACTCTCAGCAGTAAGATGATTTTGGACAAGGCGTTCAGCTACCTTCTCACATATGGAACTTAGTATGTAGCACCAGTCTACCCCAGGAATTACTGGGAAATCGCTGGATTGAGCTTGGAGGCACTAGTCTTGTTGCCGGGAGATTCCAGTTACCTCTCCCAACACTTCGGTGAAGCAGCGAGCCTAGGCCTTTTGGAAGCGAAAGCTAGCTGCAGGCAGGAGGTAGGGATACAGGCCATAAGCTCAACTCTCAGAAGTGTGTATGCATGGGAGGCAGATGTCTGCTACCCACTCGTACATGCGAGTGGGAACCTACTACACTCTGATGAAAAAGGACTTTGGAAATCGCTGTATTCAACTCAGATACACGTGGGTTCAGGCACAACGATTCCACATGCTTTTCTCACAACCTTTCCCTGCCACTAACATGAGGACGTTAGCAGCTCCTTCTACAGTCAAGCAGGATGCGGGAGGGTTGTGCCCTGTCCTTAGCTCTCACAGGGAAGCATACCTTGAAGCCAGCTGTCAACTAGCTGCATACTTATGGCAGGGTGAAGGTAGCAGTATTCTGAGACAGGAGGTTCCCAGATTACCACTCTACTGCACCTGGAGATACCCTCCAGGTCTGCATTGTTAACTTGCATCTCAGAAGCCTCTGGCAAACGTCTCTGGTGAAGACGTCCGAAACTCACTCTGCAGGCAGTGTGGAACTGTGAGGGACTGAGGGTGAGCTCAACTCTCAGAAGTAAGATGTTTTTGGACAAGGCGTTCAACTACCTACTCACGTATGGAACTTAGTATGTAGCACCAGTCTACCCCAGGAATTACTAGGAAATCGCTTGATTGAGCTTGGAGGCACTCGTCTTGTGTGCCGGGAGATTCCAGTTACCTCTCCCAACACTTGCGTCAAGCAGCGAGCCTAGGCATTTTGGAAGCGAAAGGTAGCGGCAGGCAGGATGTTGGGTTACAGGCCATAAGCTCAACTCTCAGAAGTGTGTATGCATGGGTGGCAGATGTCTGCTACCCACTCGGACATGGGAGTTGGAACCTAGCTACACTCCTATTGAAGAAGGACTTTGGAAATCGCTGTATTCAACTCAGATACACGGGATTTCAGGCCCAATGCTTACACATGCTTTTCCCACAAATTATCCCAGCCACTAACAGAAGGAGGTTAGCAGGTAAGTCTACAGTCAGGCAGGATGCGGGAGGGTCCTGCCCTGTCCTCAGCTCTCACAGGGAAGCATGCCTTGAAGCCAGCTCTCAACTAGCTGCATTCTTATGACAGTGTGAAGGTAGCAGTATTCTGAGTAAGGAGGTTCCCAGATTACCACTCTACTGCACCTGGAGATACCCTCCAGGTCTGCATTGTTAACTTGCGTCTCAGAGGCCTCTGGCAAACGTCTCTGGTGAAGACGTGCGAAACTCACTCTGCAGGCAGTGTGGAACTGTGAGGGACTGAGGGTCAGCTCAACTCTCAGCAGTAAGATGTTTTTGGACAAGGCGTTCAAATACCTACTCACGTATGGAACTTAGTATGTAGCACCAGTCTACCCCAGGAATTACTGGAAAATCGCTGGATTGAGCTTGGAGGCACTAGTCTTGTTGCCGGGAGATTCCAGTTACCTCTCCCAACACTTCGGTGAAGCAGCGAGCCTAGGCCTTTTGGAAGAGAAAGCTAGCTGCAGGCAGGAGGTAGGGATACAGGCCATAAGCTCAACTCTCAGAAGTGGGTATTCATGGGAGGCAGATGTCTGCTACCCACTCGTACATGCGAGTGGGAACCTACTACACTCTGATGAAAAAGGACTTTGGAAATCGCGGTATTCAACTCAGATACACGTGGGTTCAGGCACAACGATTCCACATGCTTTTCTCACAACCTTTCCCTGCCACTAACATGAGGACGTTAGCAGCTCCTTCTACAGTCAAGCAGGATGCGGGAGGGTTGTGCCCTGTCCTTAGCTCTCACAGGGAAGCATGTCTTGAAGCCAGCGGTCAACTAGCTGCATACTTATGGCAGGGTCAAGGTAGCAGTATTCTGAGACAGGAGGTTCCCAGATTACCACTCTACTGCACCTGGAGATACCCTCCAGGTCTGCATTGTTAACTTGCGTCTCAGAGGCCTCTGGCAAACGTCTCTGGTGAAGACGTGCGAAACTCACTCTGCAGGCAGTGTGGAACTGTGAGGGACTGAGGGTCAGCTCAACTCTCAGCAGTAAGATGTTTTTGGACAAGGCGTTCAAATACCTACTCACGTATGGAACTTAGTATGTAGCACCAGTCTACCCCAGGAATTACTAGGAAATCGCTTGATTGAGCTTGGAGGCACTCGTCTTGTGTGCCGGGAGATTCCAATTACCTCTCACAACACTTGCGTCAAGCAGCGAGCCTAGGCCTTTTGGAAGCGAAAGGTAGCGGCAGGCACGATGTAGGGTTACAGGCCATAAGCTCAACTCTCAGAAGTGTGTATGCATGGGAGGCAGATGTCTGCTACCCAATCGGACATGGGAGTTGGAACCTAGCTACACTCCTATTGAAGAAGGATGTTGGAAATCGCTGTATTCAACTCAGATACTCGGGAGTTCAGGCCCAATGCTTACACATGCTTTTCCCACAACCTATCCCAGCCACTAAAAGAAGGAGGTTAGCAGGTACGTCTACAGTCAGGCAGGATGCGGGAGGGTTCTGCCCTGTCCTCAGCTCTCACAGGGAAGCATGCCTAGAAGCCAGCTCTCAACTAGCTGCATTCTTATGACAGTGTGAAGGTAGCAGTATTCTGAGTAAGGCGGTTCAGAGATTACCACTCTACTGCACCTGGAGATACCCTCCAGGTCTGCATTGTTAACTTGCGTCTCAGAAGCCTGTGGCAAACGTCTCTGGTGAAGACCTGCGAAACTCACTCTGCACGCAGTGTGGAACTGTGAGGGACTGAGGGTGAGCTCAAATCTCAGCAGTAAGATGATTTTGGACAAGGCGTTCAGCTACCTTCTCACATATGGAACTTAGTATGTAGCACCAGTCTACCCCAGGAATTACTAGGAAATCGCTGGATTGAGCTTGGAGGCACTAGTCTTGTTGCCGGGAGATTCCAATTACCTCTCCCAACACTTCCGTCAAACAGCGAGCCTAGGCCTTTTAGAAGTGAAAGGAACCAGCAGGCTGGATGGGGAGGTACAGGCCTTAAGCTCAACTCTCAGAAGTGTGTATGCATGTCTGCTACCCACTCGGACATGGTAGTTGGAAACTAGCTACACTCTGATTGAAGAAGGCCATTGGAAATCGCTGTATTCAACTCAGATACACAGGAGTTCAGGCCCAATGCTTACACATGCTTTTCCCGCAACCTCTCTCAGCCACTAACATTAGGATGTTAGCAGCTGCGCCTACAGTCAGGCAGGATGCGGGTGGGTTCTGCCCTGTCCTCAGCACTCCCAGGGAAGCATGCCTAGAAGCCAGCTCTCAACTAGCTGCATTCTTATGGCAGTGTGAAGGTAGCAGTATTCTGAGTAAGGAGGTTCCCAGATTACCACTCTACTGCACCTGGAGATACCCTCCAGGTCTGCATTGTTAACTTGCGTCTCAGAAGTCTCTGGCAAACGTCTCTGGTGAAGACGTCCGAAACTCACTCTGCAGGCAGTGTGGAACTGTGAGGGACTGAGGGTGAGCTCAACTCTCAGAAGTAAGATGTTTTTGGACAAGGCGTTCAACTACCTACTCACGTATGGAACTTAGTATGTAGCACCAGTCTACCCCAGGAATTACTAGGAAATCGCTTGATTGAGCTTGGAGGCACTCGTCTTGTGTGCCGGGAGATTCCAGTTACCTCTCCCAACACTTGCGTCAAGCAGCGAGCCTAGGCCTTTTGGAAGCGAAAGGTAGCGGCAGGCAGGATGTTGGGTTACAGGCCATAAGCTCAACTCTCAGAAGTGTGTATGCATGGGTGGCAGATGTCTGCTACCCACTCGGACATGGGAGTTGGAACCTAGCTACACTCCTATTGAAGAAGGACTTTGGAAATCGCTGTATTCAACTCAGATACACGGGAGTTCAGGCCCAATGCTTACACATGCTTTTCCCACAAACTATCCCAGCCACTAACAGAAGGAGGTTAGCAGGTAAGTCTACAGTCAGGCAGGATGCGGGAGGGTCCTGCCCTGTCCTCAGCTCTCACAGGGAAGCATGCCTTGAAGCCAGCTCTCAACTAGCTGCATTCTTATGACAGTGTGAAGGTAGCAGTATTCTGAGTAAGGAGGTTCCCAGATTACCACTCTACTGCACCTGGAGATACCCTCCAGGTCTGCATTGTTAACTTGCGTCTCAGAGGCCTCTGGCAAACGTCTCTGGTGAAGACGTGCGAAACTCACTCTGCAGGCAGTGTGGAACTGTGAGGGACTGAGGGTCAGCTCAACTCTCAGCAGTAAGATGTTTTTGGACAAGGCGTTCAAATACCTACTCACGTATGGAACTTAGTATGTAGCACCAGTCTACCCCAGGAATTACTGGGAAATCGCTGGATTGAGCTTGGAGGCACTAGTCTTGTTGCCGGGAGATTCCAGTTACCTCTCCCAACACTTCGGTGAAGCAGCGAGCCTAGGCCTTTTGGAAGCGAAAGCTAGCTGCAGGCAGGAGGTAGGTATACAGGTCATAAGCTCAACTCTCAGAAGTGTGTATACATGGGAGGCAGATGTCTGCTACCCACTCGTACATGCGTGTGGGAACCTACCACACTCTGATGAAAAAGGACTTTGGAAATCGCTGTATTCAACTCAGATACACGTGGGTTCAGGCACAACGATTCCACATGCTTTTCTCACAACCTTTCCCTGCCACTAACATGAGGACGTTAGCAGCTCCTTCTACAGTCAAGCAGGATGCGGGAGGGTTGTGCCCTGTCCTTAGCTCTCACAGGGAAGCATGTCTTGAAGCCAGCTGTCAACTAGCTGCATACTTATGGCAGGGTGAAGGTAGCAGTATTCTGAGACAGGAGGTTCCCAGATTACCACTCTACTGCACCTGGAGATACCCTCCAGGTCTGCATTGTGAACTTGCGTCTCAGAAGCCTCTGGCAAACGTCTCTGGTGAAAACGTGCGAAACTCACTCTGCCAGCAGTGTCGAACTGTGAGGGACTGAGGGTGAGCTCAACTCTCAGAAGTAAGATGTTTTTGGACAAGGCGTTCAACTACCTACTCACGTATGGAACTTAGTATGTAGCACCAGTCTACCCCAGGAATTACTAGGAAATCGTTTGATTGAGCTTGGAGGCACTCGTCTTGTGTGCCGGGAGATTCCAGTTACCTCTCCCAACACTTGCGTCAAGCAGCGAGCCTAGGCATTTTGGAAGCGAAAGGTAGCGGCAGGCAGGATGTTGGGTTACAGGCCATAAGCTCAACTCTCAGAAGTGTGTATGCATGGGTGGCAGATGTCTGCTACCCACTCGGACATGGGAGTTGGAACCTAGCTACACTCCTATTGAAGAAGGACTTTGGAAATCGCTGTATTCAACTCAGATACACGGGAGTTCAGGCCCAATGCTTACACATGCTTTTCCCACAAACTATCCCAGCCACTAACAGAAGGAGGTTAGCAGGTAAGTCTACAGTCAGGCAGGATGCGGGAGGGTCCTGCCCTGTCCTCAGCTCTCACAGGGAAGCATGCCTTGAAGCCAGCTCTCAACTAGCTGCATTCTTATGACAGTGTGAAGGTAGCAGTATTCTGAGTAAGGAGGTTCCCAGATTACCACTCTACTGCACCTGGAGATACCCTCCAGGTCTGCATTGTTAACTTGCGTCTCAGAAGCCTCTGGCAAACGTCTCTGGTGAAGACGTGCGAAACTCACTCTGCAGGCAGTGTGGAACTGTGAGGGACTGAGGGTGAGCTCAACTCTCAGCAGTAAGATGATTTGGGACAAGGCGTTCAGCTACCTTCTCACATATGGAACTTAGTATGTAGCACCAGTCTACCCCAGGAATTACTGGGAAATCGCTGGATTGAGCTTGGAGGCACTAGTCTTGTTGCCGGGAGATTCCAGTTACCTCTCCCAACACTTCGGTGAAGCAGCGAGCATAGGCCTTTTGGAAGCGAAAGCTAGCTGCAGGCAGGAGGTAGGGATACAGGCCATAAGCTCAACTCTCAGAAGTGTGTCTGCATGGGAGGCAGATGTCTGCTACCCACTCGTACATGCGAGTGGGAACTTACTACACTCTGATGAAAAAGGACTTTGGTAATCGCTGTATTCAACTCAGATACACGTGGGTTCAGGCACAACGATTCCACATGCTTTTCTCACAACCTTTCCCTGCCACTAACATGAGGACGTTAGCAGCTCCTTCTACAGTCAAGCAGGATGCGGGAGGGTTGTGCCCTGTCCTTAGCTCTCACAGGGAAGCATGTCTTGAAGCCAGCGGTCAACTAGCTGCATACTTATGGCAGGGTCAAGGTAGCAGTATTCTGAGACAGGAGGTTCCCAGATTACCACTCTACTGCACCTGGAGATACCCTCCAGGTCTGCATTGTTAACTTGCGTCTCAGAGGCCTCTGGCAAACGTCTCTGGTGAAGACGTGCGAAACTCACTCTGCAGGCAGTGTGGAACTGTGAGGGACTGAGGGTCAGCTCAACTCTCAGCAGTAAGATGTTTTTGGACAAGGCGTTCAAATACCTACTCACGTATGGAACTTAGTATGTAGCACCAGTCTACCCCAGGAATTACTAGGCAATCGCTTGATTGAGCTTGGAGGCACTCGTCTTGTGTGCCGGGAGATTCCAATTACCTCTCCCAACACTTGCGTCAAGCAGCGAGCCTAGGCCTTTTGGAAGCGAAAGGTAGCGGCAGGCACGATGTAGGGTTACAGGCCTTAAGCTCAACTCTCAGAAGTGTGTATGCATGGGAGGCAGATGTCTGCTACCCACTCGGACATGGGAGTTGGAACCTAGCTACACTCCTATTGAAGAAGGATGTTGGAAATCGCTGTATTCAACTCAGATACTCGGGAGTTCAGGCCCAATGCTTACACATGCTTTTCCCACAACCTATCCCAGCCACTAACAGAAGGAGGTTAGCAGGTACGTCTACAGTCAGGCAGGATGCGGGAGGGTTCTGCCCTGTCCTCAGCTCTCACAGGGAAGCATGCCTAGAAGCCAGCTCTCAACTAGCTGCATTCTTATGACAGTGTGAAGGTAGCAGTATTCTGAGTAAGGCGGTTCCGAGATTACCACTCTACTGCACCTGGAGATACCCTCCAGGTCTGCATTGTTAACTTGCGTCTCAGAAGCCTGTGGCAAACGTCTCTGGTGAAGACCTGCGAAACTCACTCTGCAGGCAGTGTGGAACTGTGAGGGACTGAGGGTGAGCTCAACTCTCAGAAGTAAGATGCTTTTGGACAAGGCGTTCAGCTACATTCTCAGGTATGGAACTTAGTATGTAGCACCTGTCTACCCCAGGAATTACTAGGCTATCGCTGGAATGAGCTTGGAGGCACTAGTCTTGTGTGCCGGGAGATTCCAATTACCTCTCCCAACACTTCCGTCAAACAGCGAGCCTAGGCCTTTTAGAAGTGAAAGGAACCAGCAGGCTGGATGGGGAGGTACAGGCCTTAAGCTCAACTCTCAGAAGTGTGTATGCAGGGCAGACAGATATCTGCTACCCACTCTGACATGGGAGTTGGAAACTAGCTACACTCTGATTGAAGAAGGCCATTGGAAATCGCTGTATTCAACTCAGATACACAGGAGTTCAGGCCCAATGCTTACACATGCTTTTCCCGCAACCTCTCTCAGCCACTAACATTAGGATGTTAGCAGCTGCGCCTACAGTCAGGCAGGATGCGGGTGGGTTCTGCCCTGTCCTCAGCACTCCCAGGGAAGCATGCCTAGAAGCCAGCTCTCAACTAGCTGCATTTTTATGGCAGTGTGAAGGTAGCAGTATTCTGAGTCAGGAGGTTCCCAGATTACCACTCTACTGCACCTGGAGATACCCTCCAGGTCTGCATCGTTAACTTGCGTCTCTGAAGCCTCTGGCAAACGTCTCTGGTGAAGACGTCCGAAACTCACTCTGCAGGCAGTGTGGAACTGTGAGGGACTGAGGGTGAGCTCAACTCTCAGAAGTAAGATGTTTTTGGACAAGGCGTTCAACTACCTACTCACGTATGGAACTTAGTATGTAGCACCAGTCTACCCCAGGAATTACTAGGAAATCGCTTGATTGAGCTTGGAGGCACTCGTCTTGTGTGCCGGGAGATTCCAGTTACCTCTCCCAACACTTGCGTCAAGCAGCGAGCCTAGGCATTTTGGAAGCGAAAGGTAGCGGCAGGCAGGATGTTGGGTTACAGGCCATAAGCTCAACTCTCAGAAGTGTGTATGCATGGGTGGCAGATGTCTGCTACCCACTCGGACATGGGAGTTGGAACCTAGCTACACTCCTATTGAAGAAGGACTTTGGAAATCGCTGTATTCAACTCAGATACACGGGAGTTCAGGCCCAATGCTTACACATGCTTTTCCCACAAACTATCCCATCCACTAACAGAAGGAGGTTAGCAGGTAAGTCTACAGTCAGGCAGGATGCGGGAGGGTCCTGCCCTGTCCTCAGCTCTCACAGGGAAGCATGCCTTGAAGCCAGCTCTCAACTAGCTGCATTCTTATGACAGTGTGAAGGTAGCAGTATTCTGAGTAAGGAGGTTCCCAGATTACCACTCTACTGCACCTGGAGATACCCTCCAGGTCTGCATTGTTAACTTGCGTCTCAGAGGCCTCTGGCAAACGTCTCTGGTGAAGACGTGCGAAACTCACTCTGCAGGCAGTGTGGAACTGTGAGGGACTGAGGGTCAGCTCAACTCTGAGCAGTAAGATGTTTTTGGACAAGGCGTTCAAATACCTACTCACGTATGGAACTTAGTATGTAGCACCAGTCTACCCCAGGAATTACTGGGAAATCGCTGGATTGAGCTTGGAGGCACTAGTCTTGTTGCCGGGAGATTCCAGTTACCTCTCCCAACACTTCGGTGAAGCAGCGAGCCTAGGCCTTTTGGAAGCGAAAGCTAGCTGCAGGCAGGAGGTAGGGATACAGGCCATAAGCTCAACTCTCAGAAGTGGGTATGCATGGGAGGCAGATGTCTGCTACCCACTCATACATGCGAGTGGGAACCTACTACACTCAGATGAAAAAAGACTTTGGAAATCGCTGTATTCAACTCAGATACACGTGGGTTCAGGCACAACGATTCCACATGCTTTTCTCACAACCTTTCCCTGCCACTAACATGAGGACGTTAGCAGCTCCTTCTACAGTCAAGCAGGATGCGGGAGGGTTGTGCCCTGTCCTTAGCTCTCACAGGGAAGCATGTCTTGAAGCCAGCGGTCAACTAGCTGCATACTTATGGCAGGGTCAAGGTAGCAGTATTCTGAGACAGGAGGTTCCCAGATTACCACTCTACTGCACCTGGAGATACCCTCCAGGTCTGCATTGTTAACTTGCGTCTCAGAAGCCTGTGGCAAACGTCTCTGGTGAAGACGTGCGAAACTCACTCTGCAGGCAGTGTGGAACTGTGAGGGACTGAGGGTGAGCTCAACTCTCAGAAGTAAGATGCTTTTGGACAAGGCGTTCAGCTACATTCTCACATATGGAACTTAGTATGTAGCACCTGTCTACCCCAGGAATTACTAGGCAATCGCTGGAATGAGCTTGGAGGCACTAGTCTTGTGTGCCGGGAGATTCCAATTACCTCTCCCAACACTTCCGTCAAACAGCGAGCCTAGGCCTTTTAGAAGTGAAAGGAACCAGCAGGCTGGATGGGGAGGTACAGGCCTTAAGCTCAACTCTCAGAAGTGTGTATGCAGGGGAGACAGATGTCTGCTACCCACTCTGACATGGGAGTTGGAAACTACCTACACTCTGATTGAAGAAGGCCATTGGAAATCGCTGTATTCAACTCAGATACACAGGAGATCAGGCCCAATGCTTACACATGCTTTTCCCGCAACCTCTCTCAGCCACTAACATTAGGATGTTAGCAGCTGCGCCAACAGTCAGGCAGGATGCGGGTGGGTTCTGCCATGTCCTCAGCACTCCCAGGGAAGCATGCCTAGAAGCCAGCTCTCAACTAGCTACATTCTTATGGCAGTGTGAAGGTAGCACTATTCTGAGTCAGGAGGTTCCCAGATTACCACTCTACTGCACCTGGAGATACCCTCCAGGTCTGCATTGTTAACTTGCGTCTCAGAAGCCTGTGGCAAACGTCTCTGGTGAAGACCTGCGAAACTCACTCTGCAGGCAGTGTCGAACTGTGAGGGACTGAGGGTGAGCTCAACTCTCAGAAGTAAGATGCTTTTGGACAAGGCGTTCAGCTACCTTCTCACGTATGGAACTTAGTATGTAGCACCAGTCTACCACACGAATTACTAGGCAATCGCTGGAATGAGCTTGGAGGCCCTAGTCTTGTGTGCCGGGAGATTCCAATTACCTCTCCCAACACTTCCGTCAAACAGCGAGCCTAGGCCTTTTAGAAGTGAAAGGAACCAGCAGGCTGGATGGGGAGGTACAGGCCTTAAGCTCAACACTCAGAAGTGTGTATGCAGGGGAGACAGATGTCTGCTACCCACTCTGACATGGGAGTTGGAAACTAGCTACACTCTGATTGAAGAAGGCCATTGGAAATCGCTGTATTCAACTCAGATACACAGGAGTTCAGGCCCAATGCTTACACATGCTTTTCCCGCAACCTCTCTCAGCCACTAACATTAGGATGTTAGCAGCTGCGCCTACAGTCAGGCAGGATGCGGGTGGGTTCTGCCATGTCCTCAGCACTCCCAGGGAAGCATGCCTAGAAGCCAGCTCTCAACTAGCTGCATTCTTTTTTTTTTTTTTTTTTTTTTTTTTTTTAAATTTTTATTTATTTATGATAGTTACAGAGAGAGAGAGAGGCAGAGACACAGGCAGAGGGAGAAGCAGGCTCCATGCACCGGGAGCCCAACGTGGGATTCGATCCCGGGTCTCCAGGATCGCGCCCCGGGCCAAAGGCAGGCGCCAAACCGCTGCGCCACCCAGGGATCCCTCAACTAGCTGCATTCTTATGGCAGTGTGAAGGTAGCAGTATTCTGAGTCAGGAGGTTCCAAGATTACCACTCTACTGCACCTGGAGATACCCTCCAGGTCTGCATTGTTAACTTGCATCTCAGAAGCCTGTGGCAAACGTCTCTGGTGAAGACCTGCGAAACTAACTCTGCAGGCAGTGTGGAACTGTGAGGGACTGAGGGTGAGCTCAACTCTCAGAAGTAAGATGCTTTTGGACAAGGCGTTCAGCTACCTACTCACGTATGGAACTTAGTATGTAGCAGCAGTCTACCACACGAATTACTAGGCAATCGCTGGAATGAGCTTGGAGGCCCTAGTCTTGTGTGCCGGGAGATTCCAATTACCTCTCCCAACACTTCCGTCAAACAGTGAGCCTAGGCCTTTTAGAAGTGAAAGGAACCAGCAGGCTGGATGGGGAGGTACAGGCCTTAAGCTCAACTCTCAGAAGTGTGTATGCAGGGCAGACAGATGTCTGCTACCCACTCTGACATGGGAGTTGGAAACTAGCTACACTCTGATTGAAGAAGGCCATTGGAAATCGCTGTATTCAACTCAGATACACAGGAGTTCAGGCCCAATGCTTACACATGCTTTTCCCGCAACCTCTCTCAGCCACTAACATTAGGATGTTAGCAGCTGAGCCTACAGTCAGGCAGGATGCGGGTGGGTCCTGCCCTGTCCTCAGCACTCCCAGGGAAGCATGCCTAGAAGCCAGCTCTCCACTAGCTGCATTCTTATGGCAGTGTGAAGGTAGCAGTATTCTGAGTCAGGAGGTTCCCAGATTACCACTCTACTGCACCTGGAGATACCCTCCAGGTCTGCATTGTTAACTTGCGTCTCAGAAGCCTCTGGCAAACGTCTCTGGTGAAGACGTCCGAAACTCACTCTGCAGGCAGTGTGGAACTGTGAGGGACTGAGGGTGAGGTCAACTCTCAGAAGTAAGATGTTTTTGGACAAGGCGTTCAACTACCTACTCACGTATGGAACTTAGTATGTAGCACCAGTCTACCCCAGGAATTACTAGGAAATCGCTTGATTGAGCTTGGAGGCACTCGTCTTGTGTGCCGGGAGATTCCAGTTACCTCTCCCAACACTTGCTTCAAGCAGCGAGCCTAGGCATTTTGGAAGCGAAAGGTAGCGGCAGGCAGGATGTTGGGTTACAGGCCATAAGCTCAACTCTCAGAAGTGTGTATGCATGGGTGGCAGATGTCTGCTACCCACTCGGACATGGGAGTTGGAACCTAGCTACACTCCTATTGAAGAAGGACTTTGGAAATCGCTGTATTCAACTCAGATACACGGGATTTCAGGCCCAATGCTTACACATGCTTTTCCCACAAACTATCCCAGCCACTAACAGAAGGAGGTTAGCAGGTAAGTCTACAGTCAGGCAGGATGCGGGAGGGTCCTGCCCTGTCCTCAGCTCTCACAGGGAAGCATGCCTTGAAGCCAGCTCTCAACTAGCTGCATTCTTATGACAGTGTGAAGGTAGCAGTATTCTGAGTAAGGAGGTTCCCAGGTTACCACTCTACTGCACCTGGAGATACCCTCCAGGTCTGCATTGTTAACTTGCGTCTCAGAAGCCTGTGGCAAACGTCTCTGGTGAAGACGTGCGAAACTCACTCTGCAGGCAGTTTGGAACTGTGAGGGACTGAGGGTGAGCTCAACTCTCAGAAGTAAGATGATTTTGGACAAGGCGTTCAGCTACCTTCACACATATGGTACTTAGTATGTAGCACCATCCTACCCCAGGAATTACTGGGAAATCGCTGGATTGAGCTTGGAGGCACTAGTCTTGTTGCCGGGAGATTCCAGTTACCTCTCCCAACACTTCAGTGAAGCAGCGAGCCTAGGCCTTTTGGAAGCGAAAGCTAGCTGCAGGCAGGAGGTAGGGATACAGGCCATAAGCTCAACTCTCAGAAGTGTGTATGCATGGGAGGCAGATATCTGCTACCCACTCGTACATGCGAGTGGGAACCTACTACACTCTGATGAAAAAGGACTTTGGAAATCGCTGTATTCAACTCAGATACACGTGGGTTCAGGCACAACGATTCCACATGCTTTTCTCACAACCTTTCCCTGCCACTAACATGAGGACGTTAGCAGCTCCTTCTACAGTCAAGCAGGATGCGGGAGGGTTGTGCCCTGTCCTTAGCTCTCACAGGGAAGCATGTCTTGAAGCCAGCGGTCAACTAGCTGCATACTTATGGCAGGGTCAAGGTAGCAGTATTCTGAGACAGGAGGTTCCCAGATTACCACTCTACTGCACCTGGAGATACCCTCCAGGTCTGCATTGTTAACTTGCGTCTCAGAGGCCTCTGGCAAACGTCTCTGGTGAAGACGTGCGAAACTCACTCTGCAGGCAGTGTGGAACTGTGAGGGACTGAGGGTGAGCTCAACTCTCAGCAGTAAGATGATTTTGGACAAGGCGTTCAGCTACCTTCTCATATATGGAACTTAGTATGTAGCACCAGTCTACCCCAGGAATTACTGGGAAATCGCTGGATTGAGCTTGGAGGCACTAGTCTTGTTGCCGGGAGATTCCAGTTACCTCTCCCAACACTTCGGTGAAGCAGCGAGCCTAGGCCTTTTGGAAGCGAAAGCTAGCTGCAGGCAGGAGGTAGGGATACAGGCCATTAGCTCAACTCTCAGAAGTTTGTATGCATGGGAGGCAGATGTCTGCTACCCACTCGTACATGCGAGTGGGAACCTACTACACTCTGATGAAAAAGGACTTTGGAAATCGCTGTATTCAACTCAGATACACGTGGGTTCAGGCACAACGATTCCACATGCTTTTCTCACAACCTTTCCCTGCCACTAACATGAGGACGTTAGCAGCTCCTTCTACAGTCAAGCAGGATGCGGGAGGGTTGTGCCCTGTCCTTAGCTCTCACAGGGAAGCATACCTTGAAGCCAGCTGTCAACTACCTGCATACTTATGGCAGGGTGAAGGTAGCAGTATTCTGAGACAGGAGGTTCCCAGATTACCACTCTACTGCACCTGGAGATACCCTCCAGGTCTGCATTGTTAACTTGCGTCTCAGAAGCCTCTGGCAAACGTCTCTGGTGAAGACGTCCGAAACTCACTCTGCAGGCAGTGTGGAACTGTGAGGGACTGAGGGTGAACTCAACTCTCAGAAGTAAGATGTTTTTGGACAAGGCGTTCAACTACCTACTCACGTATGGAACTTAGTATGTAGCACCAGTCTACCCCAGGAATTACTAGGAAATCGCTTGATTGAGCTTGGAGGCACTCGTCTTGTGTGCCGGGAGATTCCACTTACCTCTCCCAACACTTGCGTCAAGCAGCGAGCCTAGGCCTTTTGGAAGCGAAAGGTAGCGGCAGGCACGATGTAGGGTTACAGGCCATAAGCTCAACTCTCAGAAGTGTGTATGCATGGGAGGCAGATGTCTGCTACCCACTCGGACATGGGAGTTGGAACCTAGCTACACTCCTATTGAAGAAGGATGTTGGAAATCGCTGTATTCAACTCAGATACTCGGGAGTTCAGGCCCAATGCTTACACATGCTTTTCCCACAACCTATCCCAGCGACTAAAAGAAGGAGGTTAAAAGGTACGTCTACAGTCAGGCAGGATGCGGGAGGGTTCTGCCCTGTCCTCAGCTCTCACAGGGAAGCATGCCTAGAAGCCAGCTCTCAACTAGCTGCATTCTTATGACAGTGTGAAGGTAGCAGTATTCTGAGTAAGGCGGTTCAGAGATTACCACTCTACTGCACCTGGAGATACCCTCCAGGTCTGCATTGTTAACTTGCGTCTCAGAAGCCTGTGGCAAACGTCTCTGGTGAAGACCTGCGAAACTCACTCTGCAGGCAGTGTGGAACTGTGAGGGACTGAGGGTGAGCTCAAATCTCAGCAGTAAGATGATTTTGGACAAGGCGTTCAGCTACCTTCTCACATATGGAACTTAGTATGTAGCACCAGTCTACCCCAGGAATTACTAGGAAATCGCTGGATTGAGCTTGGAGGCACTAGTCTTGTTGCCGGGAGATTCCAATTACCTCTCCCAACACTTCCGTCAAACAGCGAGCCTAGGCCTTTTAGAAGTGAAAGGAACCAGCAGGCTGGATGGGGAGGTACAGGCCTTAAGCTCAACTCTCAGAAGTGTGTATGCATGTCTGCTACCCACTCGGACATGGTAGTTGGAAACTAGCTACACTCTGATTGAAGAAGGCCATTGGAAATCGCTGTATTCAACTCAGATACACAGGAGTTCAGACCCAATGCTTACACATGCTTTTCCCGCAACCTCTCTCAGCCACTAACATTAGGATGTTAGCAGCTGCGCCTACAGTCAGGCAGGATGCGGGTGGGTTCTGCCCTGTCCTCAGCACTCCCAGGGAAGCATGCCTAGAAGCCAGCTCTCAACTAGCTGCATTCTTATGGCAGTGTGAAGGTAGCAGTATTCTGAGTAAGGAGGTTCCCAGATTACCACTCTACTGCACCTGGAGATACCCTCCAGGTCTGCATTGTTAACTTGCGTCTCAGAAGTCTCTGGCAAACGTCTCTGGTGAAGACGTCCGAAACTCACTCTGCAGGCAGTATGGAACTGTGAGGGACTGAGGGTGAGCTCAACTCTCAGAAGTAAGATGTTTTTGGACAAGGCGTTCAACTACCTACTCACGTATGGAACTTAGTATGTAGCACCAGTCTACCCCAGGAATTACTAGGAAATCGCTTGATTGAGCTTGGAGGCACTCGTCTTGTGTGCCGGGAGATTCCAGTTACCTCTCCCAACACTTGCGTCAAGCAGCGAGCCTAGGCCTTTTGGAAGCGAAAGGTAGCGGCAGGCAGGATGTTGGGTTACAGGCCATAAGCTCAACTCTCAGAAGTGTGTATGCATGGGTGGCAGATGTCTGCTACCCACTCGGACATGGGAGTTGGAACCAACTACACTCCTATTGAAGAAGGACTTTGGAAATCGCTGTATTCAACTCAGATACACGGGAGTTCAGGCCCAATGCTTACACATGCTTTTCCCACAAACTATCCCAGCCACTAACAGAAGGAGGTTAGCAGGTAAGTCTACAGTCAGGCAGGATGCGGGAGGGTCCTGCCCTGTCCTCAGCTCTCACAGGGAAGCATGCCTTGAAGCCAGCTCTCAACTAGCTGCATTCTTATGACAGTGTGAAGGTAGCAGTATTCTGAGTAAGGAGGTTCCCAGATTACCACTCTATTGCACCTGGAGATACCCTCCAGGTCTGCATTGTTAACTTGCGTCTCAGAGGCCTCTGGCAAACGTCTCTGGTGAAGACGTGCGAAACTCACTCTGCAGGCAGTGTGGAACTGTGAGGGACTGAGGGTCAGCTCAACTCTCAGCAGTAAGATGTTTTTGGACAAGGCGTTCAAATACCTACTCACGTATGGAACTTAGTATGTAGCACCAGTCTACCCCAGGAATTACTGGGAAATCGCTGGATTGAGCTTGGAGGCACTAGTCTTGTTGCCGGGAGATTCCAGTTACCTCTCCCAACACTTCGGTGAAGCAGCGAGCCTAGGCCTTTTGGAAGCGAAAGCTAGCTGCAGGCAGGAGGTAGGGATACAGGCCATAAGCTCAACTCTCAGAAGTGTGTTTACATGGGAGGCAGATGTCTGCTACCCACTCGTACATGCGTGTGGGAACCTACTACACTCTGATGAAAAAGGACTTTGGAAATCGCTGTATTCAACTCAGATACACGTGGGTTCAGGCACAACGATTCCACATGCTTTTCTCACAACCTTTCCCTGCCACTAACATGAGGACGTTAGCAGCTCCTTCTACAGTCAAGCAGGATGCGGGAGGGTTGTGCTCTGTCCTTAGCTCTCACAGGGAAGCATGTCTTGAAGCCAGCTGTCAACTAGCTGCATACTTATGGCAGGGTGAAGGTAGCAGTATTCTGAGACAGGAGGTTCCCAGATTACCACTCTACTGCACCTGGAGATACCCTCCAGGTCTGCATTGTGAACTTGCGTCTCAGAAGCCTCTGGCAAACGTCTCTGGTGAAAACGTGCGAAACTCACTCTGCCACTAGTGTCGAACTGTGAGGGACTGAGGGTGAGCTCAACTCTCAGAAGTAAGATGTTTTTGGACAAGGCGTTCAACTACCTACTCACGTATGGAACTTAGTATGTAGCACCAGTCTACCCCAGGAATTACTAGGAAATCGTTTGATTGAGCTTGGAGGCACTCGTCTTGTGTGCCGGGAGATTCCAGTTACCTCTCCCAACACTTGCGTCAAGCAGCGAGCCTAGGCATTTTGGAAGCGAAAGGTAGCGGCAGGCAGGATGTTGGGTTACAGGCCATAAGCTCAACTCTCAGAAGTGTGTATGCATGGGTGGCAGATGTCTGCTACCCACTCGGACATGGGAGTTGGAACCTAGCTACACTCCTATTGAAGAAGGACTTTGGAAATCGCTGTATTCAACTCAGATACACGGGAGTTCAGGCCCAATGCTTACACATGCTTTTCCCACAAACTATCCCAGCCACTAACAGAAGGAGGTTAGCAGGTAAGTCTACAGTCAGGCAGGATGCGGGAGGGTCCTGCCCTGTCCTCAGCTCTCACAGGGAAGCATGCCTTGAAGCCAGCTCTCAACTAGCTGCATTCTTATGACAGTGTGAAGGTAGCAGTATTCTGAGTAAGGAGGTTCCCAGATTACCACTCTACTGCACCTGGAGATACCCTCCAGGTCTGCATTGTTAACTTGCGTCTCAGAAGCCTGTGGCAAACGTCTCTGGTGAAGACGTGCGAAACTCACTCTGCAGGCAGTGTGGAACTGTGAGGGACTGAGGGTGAGCTCAACTCTCAGCAGTAAGATGATTTTGGACAAGGCGTTCAGCTACCTTCTCACATATGGAACTTAGTATGTAGCACCAGTCTACCCCAGGAATTACTGGGAAATCGCTGGATTGAGCTTGGAGGCACTAGTCTTGTTGCCGGGAGATTCCAGTTACCTCTCCCAACACTTCGGTGAAGCAGGGAGCCTAGGCCTTTTGGAAGCGAAAGCTAGCTGCAGGCAGGAGGTAGGGATACAGGCCATAAGCTCAACTCTCAGAAGTGTGTATGCATGGGAGGCAGATGTCTGCTACCCACTCGTACATGCGAGTGGGAACTTACTACACTCTGATGAAAAAGGACTTTGGAAATCGCTGTATTCAACTCAGATACACGTGGGTTCAGGCACAACGATTCCACATGCTTTTCTCACAACCTTTCCCTGCCACTAACATGAGGACGTTAGCAGCTCCTTCTACAGTCAAGCAGGATGCGGGAGGGTTGTGCCCTGTCCTTAGCTCTCACAGGGAAGCATGTCTTGAAGCCAGCGGTCAACTAGCTGCATACTTATGGCAGGGTCAAGGTAGCAGTATTCTGAGACAGGAGGTTCCCAGATTACCACTCTACTGCACCTGGAGATACCCTCCAGGTCTGCATTGTTAACTTGCGTCTCAGAGGCCTCTGGCAAACGTCTCTGGTGAAGACGTGCGAAACTCACTCTGCAGGCAGTGTGGAACTGTGAGGGACTGAGGGTCAGCTCAACTCTCAGCAGTAAGATGTTTTTGGACAAGGCGTTCAAATACCTACTCACGTATGGAACTTAGTATGTAGCACCAGTCTACCCCAGGAATTACTAGGCAATCGCTTGATTGAGCTTGGAGGCACTCGTCTTGTGTGCCGGGAGATTCCAATTACCTCTCCCAACACTTGCGTCAAGCAGCGAGCCTAGGCCTTTTGGAAGCGAAAGGTAGCGGCAGGCACGATGTAGGGTTACAGGCCTTAAGCTCAACTCTCAGAAGTGTGTATGCATGGGAGGCAGATGTCTGCTACCCACTCGGACATGGGAGTTGGAACCTAGCTACACTCCTATTGAAGAAGGATGTTGGAAATCGCTGTATTCAACTCAGATACTCGGGAGTTCAGGCCCAATGCTTACACATGCTTTTCCCACAACCTATCCCAGCCACTAACAGAAGGAGGTTAGCAGGTACGTCTACAGTCAGGCAGGATGCGGGAGGGTTCTGCCCTGTCCTCAGCTCTCACAGGGAAGCATGCCTAGAAGCCAGCTCTCAACTAGCTGCATTCTTATGACAGTGTGAAGGTA
The DNA here is from genome assembly GCF_048164855.1 of Canis lupus baileyi. Lineage (NCBI taxonomy): Eukaryota > Metazoa > Chordata > Mammalia > Carnivora > Canidae > Canis > Canis lupus. The sequence continues at coordinate 1,888,380 of NC_132864.1, read as the reverse complement.
GCAGTATTCTGAGTAAGGCGGTTCCGAGATTACCACTCTACTGCACCTGGAGATACCCTCCAGGTCTGCATTGTTAACTTGCGTCTCAGAAGCCTGTGGCAAACGTCTCTGGTGAAGACCTGCGAAACTCACTCTGCAGGCAGTGTGGAACTGTGAGGGACTGAGGGTCAGCTCAACTCTCAGCAGTAAGATGTTTTTGGACAAGGCGTTCAGCTACATTCTCACGTATGGAACTTAGTATGTAGCACCAGTCTACCCCAGGAATTACTGGGAAATCGCTGGATTGAGCTTGGAGGCACTAGTCTTGTTGCCGGGAGATTCCAGTTACCTCTCCCAACACTTCGGTGAAGCAGCGAGCCTAGGCCTTTTGGAAGCGAAAGCTAGCTGCAGGCAGGAGGTAGGGATACAGGCCATAAGCTCAACTCTCAGAAGTGGGTATGCATGGGAGGCAGATGTCTGCTACCCACTCGTACATGCGAGTGGGAACCTACTACACTCTGATGAAAAAGGACTTTGGAAATCGCTGTATTCAACTCAGATACACCTGGGTTCAGGCACAACGATTCCACATGCTTTTCTCACAAACTTTCCCTGCCACTAACATGAGGACGTTAGCAGCTCCTTCTACAGTCAAGCAGGATGCGGGAGGGTTGTGCCCTGTCCTTAGCTCTCACAGGGAAGCATGTCTTGAAGCCAGCGGTCAACTAGCTGCATACTTATGGCAGGGTCAATGTAGCAGTATTCTGAGACAGGAGGTTCCCAGATTACCACTCTACTGCACCTGGAGATACCCTCCAGGTCTGCATTGTTAACTTGCGTCTCAGAAGCCTGTGGCAAACGTCTCTGGTGAAGACCTGCGAAACTCACTCTGCAGGCAGTGTGGAACTGTGAGGGACTGAGGGTGAGCTCAACTCTCAGAAGTAAGATGCTTTTGGACAAGGCGTTCAGCTACATTCTCACGTATGGAACTTAGTATGTAGCACCTGTCTACCCCAGGAATTACTAGGCAATTGCTGGAATGAGCTTGGAGGCACTAGTCTTGTGTGCCGGGAGATTCCAATTACCTCTCCCAACACTTCCGTCAAACAGCGAGCCTAGGCCTTTTAGAAGTGAAAGGAACCAGCAGGCTGGATGGGGAGGTACAGGCCTTAAGCTCAACTCTCAGAAGTGTGTATGCAGGGGAGACAGATGTCTGCTACCCACTCTGTCATGGGAGTTGGAAACTAGCTACACTCTGATTGAAGAAGGCCATTGGAAATCGCTGTATTCAACTCAGATACACAGGAGTTCAGGCCCAATGCTTACACATGCTTTTCCCGCAACCTCTCTCAGCCACTAACATTAGGATGTTAGCAGCTGCGCCTACAGTCAGGCAGGATGCGGGTGGGTTCTGCCCTGTCCTCAGCACTCCCAGGGAAGCATGCCTAGAAGCCAGCTCTCAAGTAGCTGCATTCTTATGGCAGTGTGAAGGTAGCAGTATTCTGAGTAAGGAGGTTCCCAGATTACCACTCTACTGCACCTGGAGATACCCTCCAGGTCTGCATTGTTAACTTGCGTCTCAGAAGCCTGTGGCAAACGTCTCCGGTGAAAACCTGCAAAACTCACTCTGCAGGCAGTGTGGAACTGTGAGGGACTGAGGGTGAGCTCAACTCTCAGAAGTAAGATGTTTTTGGACAAGGCGTTCAACTACCTACTCACGTATGGAACTTAGTATGTAGCACCAGTCTACCCCAGGAATTACTAGGAAATCGCTTGATTGAGCTTGGAGGCAGTCGTCTTGTGTGCCGGGAGATTCCAGTTACCTCTCCCAACACTTGCGTCAAGCAGCGAGCCTAGGCATTTTGGAAGCGAAAGGTAGCGGCAGGCAGGATGTTGGGTTACAGGCCATAAGCTCAACTCTCAGAAGTGTGTATGCATGGGTGGCAGATGTCTGCTACCCACTCGGACATGGGAGTTGGAACCTAGCTACACTCCTATTGAAGAAGGACTTTGGAAATCGCTGTATTCAACTCAGATACACGGGAGTTCAGGCCCAATGCTTACACATGCTTTTCCCACAAACTATCCCAGCCACTAACAGAAGGAGGTTAGCAGGTAAGTCTACAGTCAGGCAGGATGCGGGAGGGTCCTGCCCTGTCCTCAGCTCTCACAGGGAAGCATGCCTTGAAGCCAGCTCTCAACTAGCTGCATTCTTATGACAGTGTGAAGGTAGCAGTATTCTGAGTAAGGAGGTTCCCAGATTACCACTCTACTGCACCTGGAGATACCCTCCAGGTCTGCATTGTTAACTTGCGTCTCAGAAGCCTCTGGCAAACGTCTCTGGTGAAGACGTGCGAAACTCACTCTGCAGGCAGTGTGGAACTGTGAGGGACTGAGGGTGAGCTCAACTCTCAGCAGTAAGATGATTTTGGACAAGGCGTTCAGCTACCTTCTCACATATGGAACTTAGTATGTAGCACCAGTCTACCCCAGGAATTACTGGGAAATCGCTGGATTGAGCTTGGAGGCACTAGTCTTGTTGCCGGGAGATTCCAGTTACCTCTCCCAACACTTCGGTGAAGCAGCGAGCCTAGGCCTTTTGGAAGCGAAAGCTAGCTGCAGGCAGGAGGTAGGGATACAGGCCATAAGCTCAACTCTCAGAAGTGTGTATGCATGGGAGGCAGATGTCTGCTACCCACTCGTACATGCGAGTGGGAACCTACTACACTCTGATGAAAAAGGACTTTGGAAATCGCTGTATTCAACTCAGATACACGTGGGTTCAGGCACAACGATTCCACATGCTTTTCTCACAACCTTTCCCTGCCACTAACATGAGGACGTTAGCAGCTCCTTCTACAGTCAAGCAGGATGCGGGAGGGTTGTGCCCTGTCCTTAGCTCTCACAGGGAAGCATGCCTTGAAGGCAGCGGTCAACTAGCTGCATACTTATTTCAGGGTCAAGGTAGCAGTATTCTGAGACAGGAGGTTCCCAGATTACCACTCTACTGCACCTGGAGATACCCTCCAGGTCTGCATTGTTAACTTGCGTCTCAGAGGCCTCTGGCAAACGTCTCTGGTGAAGACGTGCGAAACTCACTCTGCAGGCAGTGTGGAACTGTGAGGGACTGAGGGTGAGCTCAACTCTCAGCAGTAAGATGATTTTGGACAAGGCGTTCAGCTACCTTCTCATATATGGAACTTAGTATGTAGCACCAGTCTACCCCAGGAATTACTGGGAAATCGCTGGATTGAGCTTGGAGGCACTAGTCTTGTTGCCGGGAGATTCCAGTTACCTCTCCCAACACTTCGGTGAAGCAGCGAGCCTAGGCCTTTTGGAAGCGAAAGCTAGCTGCAGGCAGGATGTAGGGATACAGGCCACTAGCACAACTCTCAGAAGTTTGTATGCATGGGAGGCAGATGTCTGCTACCCACTCGTACATGCGAGTGGGAACCTACTACACTCTGATGAAAAAGGACTTTGGAAATCGCTGTATTCAACTCAGATAAACGTGGGTTCAGGCACAACGATTCCACATGCTTTTCTCAAAACCTTTCCCTGCCACTAACGTGAGGACGTTAGCAGCTCCTTCTACAGTCAAGCAGGATGCGGGAGGGTTGTGCCCTGTCCTTAGCTCTCACAGGGAAGCATACCTTGAAGCCAGCTGTCAACTAGCTGCATACTTATGGCAGGGTGAAGGTAGCAGTATTCTGAGACAGGAGGTTCCCAGATTACCACTCTACTGCACCTGGAGATACCCTCCAGGTCTGCATTGTTAACTTGCGTCTCAGAAGCCTCTGGCAAACGTCTCTGGTGAAGACGTCCGAAACTCACTCTGCAGGCAGTGTGGAACTGTGAGGGACTGAGGGTGAGCTCAACTCTCAGAAGTAAGATGTTTTTGGACAAGGCGTTCAACTACCTACTCACGTATGGAACTTAGTATGTAGCACCAGTCTACCCCAGGAATTACTAGGAAATCGCTTGATTGAGCTTGGAGGCACTCGTCTTGTGTGCCGGGAGATTCCAATTACCTCTCCCAACACTTGCGTCAAGCAGCGAGCCTAGGCCTTTTGGAAGCGAAAGGTAGCGGCAGGCACGATGTAGGGTTACAGGCCATAAGCTCAACTCTCAGAAGTGTGTATGCATGGGAGGCAGATGTCTGCTACCCACTCGGACATGGGAGTTGGAACCTAGCTACACTCCTATTGAAGAAGGATGTTGGAAATCGCTGTATTCAACTCAGATACACGGGAGTTCAGACCCAATGCTTACACATGCTTTTCCCACAACGTATCCCAGCCACTAACAGAAGGAGGTTAGCAGGTAAGTCTACAGTCAGGCAGGATGCGGGAGGGTCCTGCCCTGTCCTCAGCTCTCACAGGGAAGCATGCCTTGAAGCCAGCTCTCAACTAGCTGCATTCTTATGACAGTGTGAAGGTAGCAGTATTCTGAGTAAGGAGGTTCCCAGATTACCACTCTACTGCACCTGGAGATACCCTCCAGTTCTGCATTGTTAACTTGCGTCTCAGAAGCCTCTGGCAAACGTCTCTGGTGAAGACGTGCGAAACTCACTCTGCAGGCAGTGTGGAACTGTGAGGGACTGAGGGTGAGCTCAACTCTCAGCAGTAAGATGATTTTGGACAAGGCGTTCAGCTACTTTCTCACATATGGAACTTAGTATGTAGCACCAGTCTACCCCAGGAATTACTGGGAAATCGCTGGATTGAGCTTGGAGGCACTAGTCTTGTTGCCGGGAGATTCCAGTTACCTCCTCCAACACTTCGGTGAAGCAGCGAGCCTAGGCCTTTTGGAAGCGAAAGCTAGCTGCAGGCAGGAGGTAGGGATAGAGGCCATAAGCTCAACTCTCAGAAGTGCGTATGCATGGGAGGCAGATGTCTGCTACCCACTCGTACATGCGAGTGGGAACCTACTACACTCTGATGAAAAAGGACTTTGGAAATCGCTGTATTCAACTCAGATACACGTGGGTTCAGGCACAACGATTCCACATGCTTTTCTCACAACCTTTCCCTGCCACTAACATGAGGACGTTAGCAGCTCCTTCTACAGTCAAGCAGGATGCGGGAGGGTTGTGCCCTGTCCTTAGCTCTCACAGGGAAGCATGTCTTGAAGCCAGCGGTCAACTAGCTGCATACTTATGGCAGGGTCAAGGTAGCAGTATTCTGAGACAGGAGGTTCCCAGATTACCACTCTACTGCACCTGGAGATACCCTCCAGGTCTGCATTGTTAACTTCCGTCTCAGAGGCCTCTGGCAAACGTCTCTGGTGAAGACGTGCGAAACTCACTCTGCAGGCAGTGTGGAACTGTGAGGGACTGAGGGTGAGCTCAACTCTCAGCAGTAAGATGATTTTGGACAAGGCGTTCAGCTACCTTCTCATATATGGAACTTAGTATGTAGCACCAGTCTACCCCAGGAATTACTGGGAAATCGCTGGATTGAGCTTGGAGGCACTAGTCTTGTTGCCGGGAGATTCCAGTTACCTCTCCCAACACTTCGGTGAAGCAGCGAGCCTAGGCCTTTTGGAAGCGAAAGCTAGCTGCAGGCAGGAGGTAGGGATACAGGCCATTAGCTCAACTCTCAGAAGTTTGTATGCATGGGAGGCAGATGTCTGCTATCCACTCGTACATGCGAGTGGGAACCTACTACACTCTGATGAAAAAGGACTTTGGAAATCGCTGTATTCAACTCAGATAAACGTGGGTTCAGGCACAACGATTCCACATGCTTTTCTCACAACCTTTCCCTGCCACTAACATGAGGACGTTAGCAGCTCCTTCTACAGTCAAGCAGGATGCGGGAGGGTTGTGCCCTGTCCTTAGCTCTCACAGGGAAGCATGTCTTGAAGCCAGCTGTCAACTAGCTGCATACTTATGGCAGGGTGAAGGTAGCAGTATTCTGAGACAGGAGGTTCCCAGATTACCACTCTACTGCACCTGGAGATACCCTCCAGGTCTGCATTGTTAACTTGCGTCTCAGAAGCCTCTGGCAAACGTCTCTGGTGAAAACGTGCGAAACTCACTCTGCCGGCAGTGTCGAACTGTGAGGGACTGAGGGTGAGCTCAACTCTCAGAAGTAAGATGTTTTTGGACAAGGCGTTCAACTACCTACTCACGTATGGAACTTAGTATGTAGCACCAGTCTACCCCAGGAATTACTAGGAAATCGTTTGATTGAGCTTGGAGGCACTCGTCTTGTGTGCCGGGAGATTCCAGTTACCTCTCCCAACACTTGCGTCAAGCAGCGAGCCTAGGCATTTTGGAAGCGAAAGGTAGCGGCAGGCAGGATGTTGGGTTACAGGCCATAAGCTCAACTCTCAGAAGTGTGTATGCATGGGTGGCAGATGTCTGCTACCCACTCGGACATGGGAGTTGGAAACTAGCTACACTCCTATTGAAGAAGGACTTTGGAAATCGCTGTATTCAACTCAGATACACGGGAGTTCAGGCCCAATGCTTACACATGCTTTTCCCACAAACTATCCCAGCCACTAACAGAAGGAGGTTAGCAGGTAAGTCTACAGTCAGGCAGGATGCGGGAGGGTCCTGCCCTGTCCTCAGCTCTCACAGGGAAGCATGCCTTGAAGCCAGCTCTCAACTAGCTGCATTCTTATGACAGTGTGAAGGTAGCAGTATTCTGAGACAGGAGGTTCCCAGATTACCACTCTACTGCACCTGGAGATACCCTCCAGGTCTGCATTGTTAACTTGCGTCTCAGAAGCCTCTGGCAAACGTCTCTGGTGAAGACGTGCGAAACTCACTCTGCAGGCAGTGTGGAACTGTGAGGGACTGAGGGTGAGCTCAACTCTCAGCAGTAAGATGATTTTGGACAAGGCGTTCAGCTACCTTCTCACATATGGAACTTAGTATGTAGCACCAGTCTACCCCAGGAATTACTGGGAAATCGCTGGATTGAGCTTGGAGGCACTAGTCTTGTTGCCGGGAGATTCCAGTTACCTCTCCCAACACTTCGGTGAAGCAGCGAGCCTAGGCCTTTTGGAAGCGAAAGCTAGCTGCAGGCAGGAGGTAGGGATACAGGCCATAAGCTCAACTCTCAGAAGTGTGTATGCATGGGAGGCAGATGTCTGCTACCCACTCGTACATGCGAGTGGGAACCTACTACACTCTGATGAAAAAGGACTTTGGAAATCGCTGTATTCAACTCAGATACACGTGGGTTCAGGCACAACGATTCCACATGCTTTTCTCACAACCTTTCCCTGCCACTAACATGAGGACGTTAGCAGCTCCTTCTACAGTCAAGCAGGATGCGGGAGGGTTGTGCCCTGTCCTTAGCTCTCACAGGGAAGCATGTCTTGAAGCCAGCGGTCAACTAGCTGCATACTTATGGCAGGGTCAAGGTAGCAGTATTCTGAGACAGGAGGTTCCCAGATTACCACTCTACTGCACCTGGAGATACCCTCCAGGTCTGCATTGTTAACTTGCGTCTCAGAGGCCTCTGGCAAACGTCTCTGGTGAAGACGTGCGAAACTCACTCTGCAGGCAGTGTGGAACTGTGAGGGACTGAGGGTCAGCTCAACTCTCAGCAGTAAGATGTTTTTGGACAAGGCGTTCAAATACCTACTCACGTATGGAACTTAGTATGTAGCACCAGTCTACCCCAGGAATTACTAGGCAATCGCTTGATTGAGCTTGGAGGCACTCGTCTTGTGTGCCGGGAGATTCCAATTACCTCTCCCAACACTTGCGTCAAGCAGCGAGCCTAGGCCTTTTGGAAGCGAAAGGTAGCGGCAGGCACGATGTAGGGTTACAGGCCATAAGCTCAACTCTCAGAAGTGTGTATGCATGGGAGGCAGATGTCTGCTACCCACTCGGACATGGGAGTTGGAACCTAGCTACACTCCTATTGAAGAAGGATGTTGGAAATCGCTGTATTCAACTCAGATACTCGGGAGTTCAGGCCCAATGCTTACACATGCTTTTCCCACAACCTATCCCAGCCACTAACAGAAGGAGGTTAGCAGGTACGTCTACAGTCAGGCAGGATGCGGGAGGGTTCTGCCCTGTCCTCAGCTCTCACAGGGAAGCATGCCTAGAAGCCAGCTCTCAACTAGCTGCATTCTTATGACAGTGTGAAGGTAGCAGTATTCTGAGTAAGGCGGTTCCGAGATTACCACTCTACTGCACCTGGAGATACCCTCCAGGTCTGCATTGTTAACTTGCGTCTCAGAAGCCTGTGGCAAACGTCTCTGGTGAAGACCTGCGAAACTCACTCTGCAGGCAGTGTGGAACTGTGAGGGACTGAGGGTGAGCTCAACTCTCAGAAGTAAGATGCTTTTGGACAAGGCGTTCAGCTACCTTCTCACGTATGGAACTTAGTATGTAGCAGCAGTCTACCATACGAATTACTAGGCAATCGCTGGAATGAGCTTGGAGGCCCTAGTCTTGTGTGCCGGGAGATTCCAATTACCTCTCCCAACACTTCCGTCAAACAGCGAGCCTAGGCCTTTTAGAAGTGAAAGGAACCAGCAGGCTGGATGGGGAGGTACAGGCCTTAAGCTCAACTCTCAGAAGTGTGTATGCAGGGGAGAAAGATGTCTGCTACCCACTCTGACATGGGAGTTGGAAACTAGCTACACTCTGATTGAAGAAGGCCATTGGAAATCGCTGTATTCAACTCAGATACACAGGAGTTCAGGCCCAATGCTTACACATGCTTTTCCCGCAACCTCTCTCAGCCACTAACATTAGGATGTTAGCAGCTGCGCCTACAGTCAGGCAGGATGCGGGAGGGTCCTGCCCTGTCCTCAGCACTTCCAGGGAAGCATGCCTTGAAGCCAGCTCTCAACTAGCTGCATTCTTATGACAGTGTGAAGGTAGCAGTATTCTGAGTAAGGAGGTTCCCAGATTACCACTCTACTGCACCTGGAGATACCCTCCAGGTCTGCATTGTTAACTTGCGTCTCAGAGGCCTCTGGCAAACGTCTCTGGTGAAGACGTGCGAAACTCACTCTGCAGGCAGTGTGGAACTGTGAGGGACTGAGGGTCAGCTCAACTCTCAGCAGTAAGATGTTTTTGGACAAGGCGTTCAAATACCTACTCACGTATGGAACTTAGTATGTAGCACCAGTCTACCCCAGGAATTACTGGGAAATCGCTGGATTGAGCTTGGAGGCACTAGTCTTGTTGCCGGGAGATTCCAGTTACCTCTCCCAACACTTCGGTGAAGCAGCGAGCCTAGGCCTTTTGGAAGCGAAAGCTAGCTGCAGGCAGGAGGTAGGGATACAGGCCATAAGCTCAACTCTCAGAAGTGTGTATGCATGGGAGGCAGATGTCTGCTACCCACTCGTACATGCGAGTGGGAACCTACTACACTCTGATGAAAAAGGACTTTGGAAATCGCTGTATTCAACTCAGATACACGTGGGTTCAGGCACAACGATTCCACATGCTTTTCTCACAACCTTTCCCTGCCACTAACATGAGGACGTTAGCAGCTCCTTCTACAGTCAAGCAGGATGCGGGAGGGTTGTGCCCTGTCCTTAGCTCTCACAGGGAAGCATGTCTTGAAGCCAGCGGTCAACTAGCTGCATACTTATGGCAGGGTCAAGGTAGCAGTATTCTGAGACAGGAGGTTCCCAGATTACCACTCTACTGCACCTGGAGATACCCTCCAGGTCTGCATTGTTAACTTGCGTCTCAGAGGCCTCTGGCAAACGTCTCTGGTGAAGACGTGCGAAACTCACTCTGCAGGCAGTGTGGAACTGTGAGGGACTGAGGGTCAGCTCAACTCTCAGCAGTAAGATGTTTTTGGACAAGGCGTTCAAATACCTACTCACGTATGGAACTTAGTATGTAGCACCAGTCTACCCCAGGAATTACTAGGAAATCGCTTGATTGAGCTTGGAGGCACTCGTCTTGTGTGCCGAGAGATTCCAATTACCTCTCCCAACACTTGCGTCAAGCAGCGAGCCTAGGCCTTTTGGAAGCGAAAGGTAGCGGCAGGCACGATGTAGGGTTACAGGCCATAAGCTCAACACTCAGAAGTGTGTATGCATGGGAGGCAGATGTCTGCTACCCACTCGGACATGGGAGTTGGAACCTAGCTACACTCCTATTGAAGAAGGATGTTGGAAATCGCTGTATTCAACTCAGATACTCGGGAGTTCAGGCCCAATGCTTACACATGCTTTTCCCACAACGTATCCCAGCCACTAACATTAGGATGTTAGCAGCTGCGCCTACAGTCAGGCAGGATGCGGGAGGGTTCTGCCCTGTCCTCAGCTCTCACAGGGAAGCATGCCTAGAAGCCAGCTCTCAACTAGCTGCATTCTTATGACAGTGTGAAGGTAGCAGTATTCTGAGTAAGGCGGTTCCGAGATTACCACTCTACTGCACCTGGAGATACCCTCCAGGTCTGCATTGTTAACTTGCGTCTCAGAAGCCTGTGGCAAACGTCTCTGGTGAAGACCTGCGAAACTCACTCTGCAGGCAGTGTGGAACTGTGAGGGACTGAGGGTGAGCTCAACTCTCAGAAGTAAGATGCTTTTGGACAAGGCGTTCAGTTACATTCTCACGTATGGAACTTAGTATGTAGCACCAGACTACCCCAGGAATTACTGGGAAATCGCTGGATTGAGCTTGGAGGCACTAGTCTTGTTGCCGGGAGATTCCAGTTACCTCTCCCAACACTTCGGTGAAGCAGCGAGCCTATGCCTTTTGGAAGCGAAAGCTAGCTGCAGGCAGGAGGTAGGGATACAGGCCATAAGCTCAACTCTCAGAAGTGTGTATGCATGGGAGGCAGATGTCTGCTACCCACTCGTACATGCGAGTGGAAACCTACTACACTCTGATGAAAAAGAACTTTGGAAATCGCTGTATTCAACTCAGATACACCTGGGTTCAGGCACAACGATTCCACATGCTTTTCTCACAAACTTTCCCTGCCACTAACATGAGGACGTTAGCAGCTCCTTCTACAGTCAAGCATGATGCGGGAGGGTTGTGCCCTGTCCTTAGCTCTCACAGGGAAGCATGTCTTGAAGCCAGCGGTCAACTAGCTGCATACTTATGGCAGGGTCAAGGTAGCAGTATTCTGAGACAGGAGGTTCCCAGATTACCACTCTACTGCACCTGGAGATACCCTCCAGGTCTGCATTGTTAACTTGCGTCTCAGAATCCTGTGGCAAACGTCTCTGGTGAAGACCTGCGAAACTCACTCTGCAGGCAGTGTGGAACTGTGAGGGACTGAGGGTGAGCTCAACTCTCAGAAGTAAGATGCTTTTGGACAAGGCGTTCAGCTACATTCTCACGTTTGGAACTTAGTATGTAGCACCAGTCTACCCCAGGAATTACTAGGCAATCGCTTGATTGAGCTTGGAGGCACTCGTCTTGTGTGCCGGGAGATTCCAATTACCTCTCCCAACACTTGCGTCAAGCAGCGAGCCTAGGCCTTTTGGAAGCGAAAGGTAGCGGCAGGCACGATGTAGGGTTACAGGCCATAAGCTCAACTCTCAGAAGTGTGTATGCATGGGAGGCAGATGTCTGCTACCCACTCGGACATGGGAGTTGGAACCTAGCTACACTCCTATTGAAGAAGGATGTTGGAAATCGCTGTATTCAACTCAGATACTCGGGAGTTCAGGCCCAATGCTTACACATGCTTTTCCCACAACCTATCCCAGCCACTAACAGAAGGAGGTTAGCAGGTACGACTACAGTCAGGCAGGATGCGGGAGGGTTCTGCCCTGTCCTCAGCTCTCACAGGGAAGCATGCCTAGAAGCCAGCTCTCAACTAGCTGCATTCTTATGACAGTGTGAAGGTAGCAGTATTCTGAGTAAGGCGGTTCCGAGATTACCACTCTACTGCACCTGGAGATACCCTCCAGGTCTGCATTGTTAACTTGCGTCTCAGAAGCCTGTGGCAAACGTCTCTGGTGAAGACCTGCGAAACTCACTCTGCAGGCAGTGTGGAACTGTGAGGGACTGAGGGTGAGCTCAACTCTCAGAAGTAAGATGCTTTTGGACAAGGCGTTCAGCTACATTCTCACGTATGGAACTTAGTATGTAGCACCTGTCTACCCCAGGAATTACTAGGCTATCGCTGGAATGAGCTTGGAGGCCCTAGTCTTGTGTGCCGGGAGATTCCAATTACCTCTCCCAACACTTCCGTCAAACAGCGAGCCTAGGCCTTTTAGAAGTGAAAGGAACCAGCAGGCTGGATGGGGAGGTACAGGCCTTAAGCTCAACTCTCAGAAGTGTGTATGCAGGGGAGACAGATGTCTGCTACCCACTCTGACATGGGAGTTGGAAACTAGCTACACTCTGATTGAAGAAGGCCAATGGAAATCGCTGTATTCAACTCAGATACACAGGAGTTCAGGCCCAATGCTTACACATGCTTTTCCCGCAACCTCTCTCAGCCACTAACATTAGGATGTTAGCAGCTGCGCCTACAGTCAGGCAGGATGCGGGTGGGTTCTGCCCTGTCCTCAGCACTCCCAGGGAAGCATGCCTAGAAGCCAGCTCTCAACTAGCTGCATTCTTATGGCAGTGTGAAGGTAGCAGTATTCTGAGTCAGGAGGTTCCAAGATTACCACTCTACTGCACCTGGAGATACCCTCCAGGTCTGCTTTGTTAACTTGCGTCTCAGAAGCCTGTGGCAAACGTCTCTGGTGAAGACCTGCGAAACTCACTCTGCAGGCAGTGTGGAACTGTGAGGGACTGAGGGTGAGCTCAACTCTCAGAAGTAAGATGCTTTTGGACAAGGCGTTCAGCTACCTTCTCACGTATGGAACTTAGTATGTAGCAGCAGTCTACCACACGAATTACTAGGCAATCGCTGGAATGAGCTTGGAGGCCCTAGTCTTGTGTGCCGGGAGATTCCAATTACCTCTCCCAACACTTCCGTCAAACAGCGAGCCTAGGCCTTTTAGAAGTGAAAGGAACCAGCAGGCTGGATGGGGAGGTACAGGCCTTAAGCTCAACTCTCAGAAGTGTGTATGCAGGGGAGACAGATGTCTGCTACCCACTCTGACATGGGAGTTGGAAACTACCTACACTCTGATTGAAGAAGGCCATTGGAAATCGCTGTATTCAACTCAGATACACAGGAGTTCAGGCCCAATGCTTACACATGCTTTTCCCGCAACCTCTCTCAGCCACTAACATTAGGATGTTAGCAGCTGCGCCTACAGTCAGGCAGGATGCGGGTGGGTTCTGCCCTGTCCTCAGCACTCCCAGGGAAGCATGCCTAGAAGCCAGCTCTCAACTAGCTGCATTCTTATGGCAGTGTGAAGGTAGCAGTATTCTGAGTAAGGAGGTTCCCAGATTACCACTCTACTACACCTGGAGATACCCTCCAGGTCTGCATTGTTAACTTGCGTCTCAGAAGCCTCTGGCAAACGTCTCTGGTGAAGACGTCCGAAACTCACTCTGCAGGCAGTGTGGAACTGTGAGGGACTGAGGGTGAGCTCAACTCTCAGAAGTAAGATGTTTTTGGACAAGGCGTTCAACTACCTACTCACGTATGGAACTTAGTATGTAGCACCAGTCTACCCCAGGAATTACTAGGAAATCGCTTGATTGAGCTTGGAGGCACTCGTCTTGTGTGCCGGGAGATTCCAGTTACCTCTCCCAACACTTGCGTCAAGCAGCGAGCCTAGGCCTTTTGGAAGCGAAAGGTAGCGGCAGGCAGGATGTTGGGTTACAGGCCATAAGCTCAACTCTCAGAAATGTGTATGCATGGGTGGCAGATGTCTGCTACCCACTCGGACATGGGAGTTGGAACCTAGCTACACTCCTATTGAAGAAGGACTTTGGAAATCGCTGTATTCAACTCAGATACACGGGAGTTCAGGCCCAATGCTTACACATGCTTTTCCCACAAACTATCCCAGCCACTAACAGAAGGAGGTTAGCAGGTAAGTCTACAGTCAGGCAGGATGCGGGTGGGTCCTGCCCTGTCCTCAGCTCTCACAGGGAAGCATGCCTTGAAGCCAGCTCTCAACTAGCTGCATTCTTATGACAGTGTGAAGGTAGCAGTATTCTGAGTAAGGAGGTTCCCAGATTACCACTCTACTGCACCTGGAGATACCCTCCAGGTCTGCATTGTTAACTTGCGTCTCAGAAGCCTCTGGCAAACGTCTCTGGTGAAGACGTGCGAAACTCACTCTGCAGGCAGTGTGGAACTGTGAGGGACTGAGGGTGAGCTCAACTCTCAGCAGTGAGATGATTTTGGACAAGGCGTTCAGCTACCTTCTCACATATGGAACTTAGTATGTAGCACCAGTCTACCCCAGGAATTACTGGGAAATCGCTGGATTGAGCTTGGAGGCACTAGTCTTGTTGCTGGGAGATTCCAGTTACCTCTCCCAACACTTCGGTGAAGCAGCGAGCCTAGGCCTTTTGGAAGCGAAAGCTAGCTGCAGGCAGGAGGTAGGGATACAGGCCATAAGCTCAACTCTCAGAAGTGTGTATACATGGGAGGCAGATGTCTGCTACCCACTCGTACATGCGAGTGGGAACCTACTACACTCTGATGAAAAAGGACTTTGGAAATCGCTGTATTCAACTCAGATAAACGTGGGTTCAGGCACAACGATTCCACATGCTTTTCTCACAACCTTTCCCTGCCACTAACATGAGGACGTTAGCAGCTCCTTCTACAGTCAAGCAGGATGCGGGAGGGTTGTGCCCTGTCCTTAGCTCTCACAGGGAAGTATGTCTTGAAGCCAGCGGTCAACTAGCTGCATACTTATGGCAGGGTCAAGGTAGCAGTATTCTGAGACAGGAGGTTCCCAGATTACCACTCTACTGCACCTGGAGATACCCTCCAGGTCTGCATTGTTAACTTGCGTCTCAGAGGCCTCTGGCAAACGTCTCTGGTGAAGACGTGCGAAACTCACTCTGCAGGCAGTGTGGAACTGTGAGGGACTGAGGGTCAGCTCAACTCTCAGCAGTAAGATGTTTTTGGACAAGGCGTTCAAATACCTACTCACGTATGGAACTTAGTATGTAGCACCAGTCTACCCCAGGAATTACTAGGCAATCGCTTGATTGAGCTTGGAGGCACTCGTCTTGTGTGCCGGGAGATTCCAATTACCTCTACCAACACTTGCGTCAAGCAGCGAGCCTAGGCCTTTTGGAAGCGAAAGGTAGCGGCAGGCACGATGTAGGGTTACAGGCCATAAGCTCAACTCTCAGAAGTGTGTATGCATGGGAGGCAGATGTCTGCTACCCACTCGGACATGGGAGTTGGAACCTAGCTACACTCCTATTGAAGAAGGATGTTGGAAATCGCTGTATTCAACTCAGATACTCGGGAGTTCAGGCCCAATGCTTACACATGCTTTTCCCACAACCTATCCCAGCCACTAACATAAGGAGGTTAGCAGGTACGTCTACAGTCAGGCAGGATGCGGGAGGGTTCTGCCCTGTCCTCAGCTCTCACAGGGAAGCATGCCTAGAAGCCAGCTCTCAACTAGCTGCATTCTTATGACAGTGTGAAGGTAGCAGTATTCTGAGTAAGGCGGTTCCGAGATTACCACTCTACTGCACCTGGAGATACCCTCCAGGTCTGCATTGTTAACTTGCGTCTCAGAAGCCTCTGGCAAACGTCTCTGGTGAATACCTGCGAAATTCACTCTGCAGGCAGTGTGGAACTGTGAGGGACTGAGGGTGAGCTCAACTCTCAGAAGTAAGATGCTTTTGGACAAGGCGTTCAGCTACATTCTCACGTATGGAACTTAGTATGTAGCACCTGTCTACCCCAGGAATTACTAGGCAATCGCTGGAATGAGCTTGGAGGCACTAGTCTTGTGTGCCGGGAGATTCCAATTACCTCTCCCAACACTTCCGTCAAACAGCGAGCCTAGGCCTTTTAGAAGTGAAAGGAACCAGCAGGCTGGATGGGGAGGTACAGGCCTTAAGCTCAACTCTCAGAAGTGTGTATGCAGGGGAGACAGATGTCTGCTACCCACTCTGACATGGGAGTTGGAAACTAGCTACACTCTGATTGAAGAAGGCCATTGGAAATCGCTGTATTCAACTCAGATACACAGGAGTTCAGGCCCAATGCTTACACATGCTTTTCCCGCAACCTCTCTCAGCCACTAACATTAGGATGTTAGCAGCTGCGCCTACAGTCAGGCAGGATGCGGGTGAGTTCTGCCCTGTCCTCAGCACTCCCAGGGAAGCATGCCTAGAAGCCAGCTCTCAACTAGCTGCATTCTTATGGCAGTGTGAAGGTAGCAGTATTCTGAGTCAGGAGGTTCCCAGATTACCACTCTACTGCACCTGGAGATACCCTCCAGGTCTGCATTGTTAACTTGCGTCTCAGAAGCCTCTGGCAAACGTCTCTGGTGAAGACGTCCGAAACTCACTCTGCAGGCAGTGTGGAACTGTGAGGGACTGAGGGTGAGCTCAACTCTCAGAAGTAAGATGTTTTTGGACAAGGCGTTCAACTACCTACTCACGTATGGAACTTAGTATGTAGCACCAGTCTACCCCAGGAATTACTAGGAAATCGCTTGATTGAGCTTGGTGGCACTCGTCTTGTGTGCCGGGAGATTCCAGTTACCTCTCCCAACACTTGCGTCAAGCAGCGAGCCTAGGCATTTTGGAAGCGAAAGGTAGCGGAAGGCAGGATGTTGGGTTACAGGCCATAAGCTCAACTCTCAGAAGTGTGTATGCATGGGTGGCAGATGTCTGCTACCCACTCGGACATGGGAGTTGGAACCTAGCTACACTCCTATTGAAGAAGGACTTTGGAAATCGCTGTATTCAACTCAGATACACGGGAGTTCAGGCCCAATGCTTACACATGCTTTTCCCACAAACTATCCCAGCCACTAACAGAAGGAGGTTAGCAGGTAAGTCTACAGTCAGGCAGGATGCGGGTGGGTCCTGCCCTGTCCTCAGCTCTCACAGGGAAGCATGCCTTGAAGCCAGCTCTCAACTAGCTGCATTCTTATGACAGTGTGAAGGTAGCAGTATTCTGAGTAAGGAGGTTCCCAGATTACCACTCTACTGCACCTGGAGATACCCTCCAGGTCTGCATTGTTAACTTGCGTCTCAGAAGCCTCTGGCAAACGTCTCTGGTGAAGACGTGCGAAACTCACTCTGCAGGCAGTGTGGATCTGTGAGGGACTGAGGGTGAGCTCAACTCTCAGCAGTGAGATGATTTTGGACAAGGCGTTCAGCTACCTTCTCACATATGGAACTTAGTATGTAGCACCAGTCTACCCCAGGAATTACTGGGAAATCGCTGGATTGAGCTTGGAGGCACTAGTCTTGTTGCCGGGAGATTCCAGTTACCTCTCCCAACACTTCGGTGAAGCAGCGAGCCTAGGCCTTTTGGAAGCGAAAGCTAGCTGCAGGCAGGAGGTAGGGATACAGGCCTTTAGCTCAACTCTCAGAAGTTTGTATGCATGGGAGGCAGATGTCTGCTACCCACTCGTACATGCGAGTGGGAACCTACTACACTCTGATGAAAAAGGACTTTGGAAATCGCTGTATTCAACTCAGATAAACGTGGGTTCAGGCACAACGATTCCACATGCTTTTCTCACAACCTTTCCCTGCCACTAACATGAGGACGTTAGCAGCTCCTTCTACAGTCAAGCAGGATGCGGGAGGGTTGTGCCCTGTCCTTAGCTCTCACAGGGAAGCATGTCTTGAAGCCAGCTGTCAACTAGCTGCATACTTATGGCAGGGTGAAGGTAGCAGTATTCTGAGACAGGAGGTTCCCAGATTACCACTCTACTGCACCTGGAGATACCCTCCAGGTCTGCATTGTTAACTTGCGTCTCAGAAGCCTCTGGCAAACGCCTCTGGTGAAAACGTGCGAAACTCACTCTGCCGGCAGTGTCGAACTGTGAGGGACTGAGGGTGGGCTCAACTCTCAGAAGTAAGATGTTTTTGGACAAGGCGTTCAACTACCTACTCACGTATGGAACTTAGTATGTAGCACCAGTCTACCCCAGGAATTACTAGGAAATCGCTTGATTGAGCTTGGAGGCACTCGTCTTGTGTGCCGGGAGATTCCAGTTACCTCTCCCAACACTTGCGTCAAGCAGCGAGCCTAGGCATTTTGGAAGCGAAAGGTAGCGGCAGGCAGGATGTTGGGTTACAGGCCATAAGCTCAACTCTCAGAAGTGTGTATGCATGGGTGGCAGATGTCTGCTACCCACTCGGACATGGGAGTTGGAACCTAGCTACACTCCTATTGAAGAAGGACTTTGGAAATCGCTGTATTCAACTCAGATACACGGGAGTTCAGGCCCAATGCTTACACATGCTTTTCCCACAAACTATCCCAGCCACTAACAGAAGGAGGTTAGCAGGTAAGTCTACAGTCAGGCAGGATGCGGGAGGGTCCTGCCCTGTCCTGAGCACTCCCAGGGAAGCATGCCTTGAAGCCAGCTCTCAACTAGCTGCATTTTATGACAGTGTGAAGGTAGCAGTATTCTGAGTAAGGAGGTTCCCAGAATACCACTCTACTGCACCTGGAGATACCCTCCAGGTCTGCATTGTTAACTTGCGTCTCAGAAGCCTCTGGCAAACGTCTCTGGTGAAGACGTGCGAAACTCACTCTGCAGGCAGTGTGGAACTGTGAGGGACTGAGGGTGAGCTCAACTCTCAGCAGTAAGATGATTTTGGACAAGGCGTTCAGCTACCTTCTCACATATGGAACTTAGTATGTAGCACCAGTCTACCCCAGGAATTACTGGGAAATCGCTGGATTGAGCTTGGAGGCACTAGTCTTGTTGCCGGGAGATTCCAGTTACCTCTCCCAACACTTCGGTGAAGCAGCGAGCCTAGGCCTTTTGGAAGCGAAAGCTAGCTGCAGGCAGGAGGTAGGGATACAGGCCATAAGCTCAACTCTCAGAAGTGTGTATGCATGGGAGGCAGATGTCTGCTACCCACTCGTACATGCGAGTGGGAACCTACTACACTCTGATGAAAAAGGACTTTGGAAATCGCTGTATTCAACTCAGATACACGTGGGTTCAGGCACAACGATTCCACATGCTTTTCTCACAACCTTTCCCTGCCACTAACATGAGGACGTTAGCAGCTCCTTCTACAGTCAAGCAGGATGCGGGAGGGTTGTGCCCTGTCCTTAGCTCTCACAGGGAAGCATGTCTTGAAGCCAGCGGTCAACTAGCTGCATACTTATGGCAGGGTCAAGGTAGCAGTATTCTGAGACAGGAGGTTCCCAGATTACCACTCTACTGCACCTGGAGATACCCTCCAGGTCTGCATTGTTAACTTGCGTCTCAGAGGCCTCTGGCAAACGTCTCTGGTGAAGACGTGCGAAACTCACTCTGCAGGCAGTGTGGAACTGTGAGGGACTGAGGGTCAGCTCAACTCTCAGTAGTAAGATGTTTTTGGACAAGGCGTTCAAATACCTACTCACGTATGGAACTTAGTATGTAGCACCAGTCTACCCCAGGAATTACTAGGCAATCGCTTGATTGAGCTTGGAGGCACTCGTGTTGTGTGCCTGGAGATTCCAATTACCTCTCCCAACACTTGCGTCATGCAGCGAGCCTAGGCCTTTTGGAAGCGAAAGGTAGCGGCAGGCACGATGTAGGGTTACAGGCCATAAGCTCAACTCTCAGAAGTGTGTATGCATGGGAGGCAGATGTCTGCTACCCACTCGGTCATGGGAATTGGAACCTAGCTACACTCCTATTGAAGAAGGATGTTGGAAATCGCTGTATTCAACTCAGATACTCGGGAGTTCAGGCCCAATGCTTACACATGCTTTTCACACAACCTATCCCAGCCACTAACAGAAGGAGGTTAGCAGGTAAGTCTACAGTCAGGCAGGATGCGGGAGGGTTCTGCCCTGTCCTCAGCTCTCACAGGGAAGCATGCCTAGAAGCCAGCTCTCAACTAGCTGCATTCTTATGACAGTGTGAAGGTAGCAGTATTCTGAGTAAGGCGGTTCCGAGATTACCACTCTACTGCACCTGGAGATACCCTCCAGGTCTGCATTGTTAACTTGCGTCTCAGAAGCCTGTGGCAAACGTCTCTGGTGAAGACCTGCGAAACTCACTCTGCAGGCAGTGTGGAACTGTGAGGGACTGAGGGTGAGCTCAACTCTCAGAAGTAAGATGCTTTTGGACAAGGCGTTCAGCTACATTCTCACGTATGGAACTTAGTATGTAGCACCTGTCTACCCCAGGAATTACTAGGCAATCGCTGGAATGAGCTTGGAGGCCCTAGTCTTGTGTGCCGGGAGATTCCAATTACCTCTCCCAACACTTCCGTCAAACAGCGAGCCTAGGCCTTTTAGAAGTGAAAGGAACCAGCAGGCTGGATGGGGAGGTACAGGCCTTAAGCTCAACTCTCAGAAGTGTGTATGCAGGGGAGACAGATGTCTGCTACCCACTCTGACATGGGAGTTGGAAACTACCTACACTCTGATTGAAGAAGGCCATTGGAAATCGCTGTATTCAACTCAGATACACAGGAGTTCAGGCCCAATGCTTACACATGCTTTTCCCGCAACCTCTCTCAGCCACTAACATTAGGATGTTAGCAGCTGCGCCTACAGTCAGGCAGGATGCGGGTGGGTTCTGCCCTGTCCTCAGCACTCCCAGGGAAGCATGCCTAGAAGCCAGCTCTCAACTAGCTGCATTCTTATGGCAGTGTGAATGTAGCAGTATTCTGAGTAAGGAGGTTCCCAGATTACCACTCTACTGCACCTGGAGATACCCTCCAGGTCTGCATTGTTAACTTGCGTCTCAGAAGCCTCTGGCAAACGTCTCTGGTGAAGACGTCCGAAACTCACTCTGCAGGCAGTGTGGAACTGTGAGGGACTGAGGGTGAGCTCAACTCTCAGCAGTAAGATGTTTTTGGACAAGGCGTTCAACTACCTACTCACGTATGGAACTTAGTATGTAGCACCAGTCTACCCCAGGAATTACTAGGAAATCGCTTGATTGAGCTTGGAGGCACTCGTCTTGTGTGCCGGGAGATTCCAGTTACCTCTCCCAACACTTGCGTCAAGCAGCGAGCCTAGGCCTTTTGGAAGCGAAAGGTAGCGGCAGGCAGGATGTTGGGTTACAGGCCATAAGCTCAACTCTCAGAAGTGTGTATGCATGGGTGGCAGATGTCTGCTACCCACTCGGACATGGGAGTTGGAACCTAGCTACACTCCTATTGAAGAAGGACTTTGGAAATCGCTGTATTCAACTCAGATACACGGGAGTTCAGGCCCAATGCTTACACATGCTTTTCCCACAAACTATCCCAGCCACTAACAGAAGGAGGTTAGCAGGTAAGTCTACAGTCAGGCAGGATGAGGGAGGGTCCTGCCCTGTCCTCAGCTGTCACAGGGAAGCATGCCTTGAAGCCAGCTCTCAACTAGCTGCATTCTTATGACAGTGTGAAGGTAGCAGTATTCTGAGTAAGGAGGTTCCCAGATTACCACTCTACTGCACCTGGAGATACCCTCCAGGTCTGCATTGTTAACTTGCGTCTCAGAGGCCTCTGGCAAACGTCTCTGGTGAAGACGTGCGAAACTCACTCTGCAGGCAGTGTGGAACTGTGAGGGACTGAGGGTGAGATCAACTCTCAGCAGTAAGATGATTTTGGACAAGGCGTTCAGCTACCTTCTCACATATGGAACTTAGTATGTAGCACCAGTCTACCCCAGGAATTACTGGGAAATCGCTGGATTGAGCTTGGAGGCACTAGTCTTGTTGCCGGGAGATTCCAGTTACCTCTCCCAACACTTCGGTGAAGCAGCGAGCCTAGGCCTTTTGGAAGCGAAAGCTAGCTGCAGGCAGGAGGTAGGGATACAGGCCATAAGCTCAACTCTCAGAAGTGTGTATGCATGGGAGGCAGATGTCTGCTACCCACTCGTACATGCGAGTGGGAACCTACTACACTCTGATGAAAAAGGACTTTGGACGGGATCCCTGGGTGGCGCAGCGGTTTGGCGCCTGCCTTTGGCCCAGGGCGCGATCCTGGAGACCCAGGATCGAATCCCACATCAGGCTCCCGGTGCATGGAGCCTGCTTCTCCCTCTGCCTACGTCTCTGCCTCTC
The DNA here is from genome assembly GCF_048164855.1 of Canis lupus baileyi. Lineage (NCBI taxonomy): Eukaryota > Metazoa > Chordata > Mammalia > Carnivora > Canidae > Canis > Canis lupus. The sequence goes on along the minus strand of NC_132864.1, from coordinate 1,866,357 downwards.
TCTCTCTCTCTGTGACTATCATAAATAAATAAAAATTAAAAAAAAATTTAAAAAAAAAAAGAAAAAGGACTTTGGAAATCGCTGTATTCAACTCAGATACACGTGGGTTCAGGCACAACGATTCCACATGCTTTTCTCACATCCTTTCCCTGCCACTAACATGAGGACGTTAGCAGCTCCTTCTACAGTCAAGCAGGATGCGGGAGGGTTGTGCCCTGTCCTTAGCTCTCACAGGGAAGCATGTCTTGAAGCCAGCGGTCAACTAGCTGCATACTTATGGCAGGGTCAAGGTAGCAGTATTCTGAGACAGGAGGTTCCCAGATTACCACTCTACTGCACCTGGAGATACCCTCCAGGTCTGCATTGTTAACTTGCGTCTCAGAAGCCTGTGGCAAACGTCTCTGGTGAAGACCTGCAAAACTCACTCTGCAGGCAATGTGGAACTGTGAGGGACTGAGGGTGAGCTCAACTCTCAGAAGTAAGATGCTTTTGGACAAGGCGTTCAGCTACCTTCTCACGTATGGAACTTAGTATGTAGCACCTGTCTACCACACGAATTACTAGGCAATCGCTGGAATGAGCTTGGAGGCCCTAGTCTTGTGTGCCGGGAGATTCCAATTACCTCTCCCAACACTTCCGTCAAACAGCGAGCCTAGGCCTTTTAGAAGTGAAAGGAACCAGCAGGCTGGATGGGGAGGTACAGGCCTTAAGCTCAACTCTCAGAAGTGTGTATGCAGGGGAGACAGATGTCTGCTACCCACTCTGACATGGGAGTTGGAAACTAGCTACACTCTGATTGAAGAAGGCCATTGGAAATCGCTGTATTCAACTCAGATACACAGGAGTTCAGGCCCAATGCTTACACATGCTTTTCCCGCAACCTCTCTCAGCCACTAACATTAGGATGTTAGCAGCTGCGCCTACAGTCAGGCAGGATGCGGGTGGGTTCTGCCCTGTCCTCAGCACTCCCAGGGAAGCATGCCTAGAAGCCAGCTCTCAACTAGCTGCATTCTTATGGCAGTGTGAAGGTAGCAGTATTCTGAGTCAGGAGGTTCCCAGATTACCACTCTACTGCACCTGGAGATACCCTCCAGGTCTGCATTGTTAACTTGCGTCTCAGAAGCCTCTGGCAAACGTCTCTGGTGAAGACGTCCGAAACTCACTCTGCAGGCAGTGTGGAACTGTGAGGGACTGAGGGTGAGCTCAACTCTCAGAAGTAAGATGTTTTTGGACAAGGCGTTCAACTACCTACTCACGTATGGAAATTAGTATGTAGCACCAGTCTACCCCAGGAATTACTAGGAAATCGCTTGATTGAGCTTGGAGGCACTCGTCTTGTGTGCCGGGAGATTCCAGTTACCTCTCCCAACACTTGCGTCAAGCAGCGAGCCTAGGCATTTTGGAAGCGAAAGGTAGCGGCAGGCAGGATGTTGGGTTACAGGCCATAAGCTCAACTCTCAGAAGTGTGTATGCATGGGTGGCAGATGTCTGCTACCCACTCGGACATGGGAGTTGGAACCTAGCTACACTCCTACTGAAGAAGGACTTTGGAAATCGCTGTATTCAACTCAGATACACGGGAGTTCAGGCCCAATGCTTACACATGCTTTTCCCACAAACTATCCCAGCCACTAACAGAAGGAGGTTAGCAGGTAAGTCTACAGTCAGGCAGGATGCGGGAGGGTCCTGCCCTGTCCTCAGCTCTCACAGGGAAGCATGCCTTGAAGCCAGCTCTCAACTAGCTGCATTCTTATGACAGTGTGAAGGTAGCAGTATTCTGAGTAAGGAGGTTCCCAGATTACCACTCTACTGCACCTGGAGATACCCTCCAGGTCTGCATTGTTAACTTGCGTCTCAGAAGCCTCTGGCAAACGTCTCTGGTGAAGACGTGCGAAACTCACTCTGCAGGCAGTGTGGAACTGTGAGGGACTGAGGGTGAGCTCAACTCTCAGCAGTAAGATGATTTTGGACAAGGCGTTCAGCTACCTTCTCACATATGGAACTTAGTATGTAGCACCAGTCTACCCCAGGAATTACTGGGAAATCGCTGGATTGAGCTTGGAGGCACTAGTCTTGTTGCCGGGAGATTCCAGTTACCTCTCCCAACACTTCGGTGAAGCAGCGAGCCTAGGCCTTTTGGAAGAGAAAGCTAGCTGCAGGCAGGAGGTAGGGATACAGGCCTTAAGCTCAACTCTCAGAAGTGTGTATGCAGGGGAGACAGATGTCTGCTACCCACTCTGACATGGGAGTTGGAAACTACCTACACTCTGATTGAAGAAAGCCATTGGAAATCGCTGTATTCAACTCAGATACACGTGGGTTCAGGCACAACGATTCCACATGCTTTTCCCGCAACCTCTCTCAGCCACTAACATTAGGATGTTAGCAGCTGCGCCTACAGTCAGGTAGGATGCGGGTGGGTTCTGCCCTGTCCTCAGCATTCCCAGGGAAGCATGCCTAGAAGCCAGCTCTCAACTAGCTGCATTCTTATGGCAGTGTGAAGGTAGCAGTATTCTGAGTCAGGAGGTTCCCAGATTACAACTCTACTGCACCTGGAGATACCCTCCAGGTCTGCATTGTTAACTTGCGTCTCAGAAGCCTCTGGCAAACGTCTCTGGTGAAGACGTCCGAAACTCACTCTGCAGGCAGTGTGGAACTGTGAGGGACTGAGGGTGAGCTCAACTCTCAGAAGTAAGATGTTTTTGGACAAGGCGTTCAACTACCTACTCACGTATGGAACTTAGTATGTAGCACCAGTCTACCCCAGGAATTACTAGGAAATCGCTTGATTGAGCTTGGAGGCACTCGTCTTGTGTGCCGGGAGATTCCAGTTACCTCTCCCAACACTTGCGTCAAGCAGCGAGCCTAGGCATTTTGGAAGCGAAAGGTAGCGGCAGGCAGGATGTTGGGTTACAGGCCATAAGCTCAACTCTCAGAAGTGTGTATGCATGGGTGGCAGATGTCTGCTACCCACTCGGACATGGGAGTTGGAACCTAGCTACACTCCTATTGAAGAAGGACTTTGGAAATCGCTGTATTCAACTCAGATACACGGGAGTTCAGGCCCAATGCTTACACATGCTTTTCCCACAAACTATCCCAGCCACTAACAGAAGGAGGTTAGCAGGTAAGTCTACAGTCAGGCAGGATGCGGGAGGGTCCTGCCCTGTCCTCAGCTCTCACAGGGAAGCATGCCTTGAAGCCAGCTCTCAACTAGCTGCATTCTTATGACAGTGTGAAGGTAGCAGTATTCTGAGTAAGGAGGTTCCCAGATTACCACTCTACTGCACCTGGAGATACCCTCCAGGTCTGCATTGTTAACTTGTGTCTCAGAAGCCTCTGGCAAACGTCTCTGGTGAAGACGTGCGAAACTCACTCTGCAGGCAGTGTGGAACTGTGAGGGACTGAGGGTGAGCTCAACTCTCAGCAGTAAGATGATTTTGGACAAGGCGTTCAGCTACCTTCTCACATATGGAACTTAGTATGTAGCACCAGTCTACCCCAGGAATTACTGGGAAATCGCTGGATTGAGCTTGGAGGCACTAGTCTTGTTGCCGGGAGATTCCAGTTACCTCTCCCAACACTTCGGTGAAGCAGCGAGCCTAGGCCTTTTGGAAGCGAAAGCTAGCTGCAGGCAGGAGGTAGGGATACAGGCCATAAGCTCAACTCTCAGAAGTGTGTATGCATGGGAGGCAGATGTCTGCTACCCACTCGTACATGCGAGTGGAAACCTACTACACTCTGATGAAAAAGAACTTTGGAAATCGCTGTATTCAACTCAGATACACCTGGGTTCAGGCACAACGATTCCACATGCTTTTCTCACAAACTTTCCCTGCCACTAACATGAGGACGTTAGCAGCTCATTCTACAGTCAAGCATGATGCGGGAGGGTTGTGCCCTGTCCTTAGCTCTCACAGGGAAGCATGTCTTGAAGCCAGCGGTCAACTAGCTGCATACTTATGGCAGGGTCAAGGTAGCAGTATTCTGAGACAGGAGGTTCCCAGATTACCACTCTACTGCACCTGGAGATACCCTCCAGGTCTGCATTGTTAACTTGCGTCTCAGAAGCCTGTGGCAAACGTCTCTGGTGAAGACCTGCGAAACTCACTCTGCAGGCAGTGTGGAACTGTGAGGGACTGAGGGTGAGCTCAACTCTCAGAAGTAAGATGCTTTTGGACAAGGCGTTCAGCTACATTCTCACGTTTGGAACTTAGTATGTAGCACCAGTCTACCCCAGGAATTACTAGGCAATCGCTTGATTGAGCTTGGAGGCACTCGTCTTGTGTGCCGGGAGATTCCAATTACCTCTCCCAACACTTGCGTCAAGCAGCGAGCCTAGGCCTTTTGGAAGCGAAAGGTAGCGGCAGGCACGATGTAGGGTTACAGGCCATAAGCTCAACTCTCAGAAGTGTGTATGCATGGGAGGCAGATGTCTGCTACCCACTCGGACATGGGAGTTGGAACCTAGCTACACTCCTATTGAAGAAGGATGTTGGAAATCGCTGTATTCAACTCAGATACTCGGGAGTTCAGGCCCAATGCTTACACATGCTTTTCCCACAACCTATCCCAGCCACTAACAGAAGGAGGTTAGCAGGTACGACTACAGTCAGGCAGGATGCGGGAGGGTTCTGCCCTGTCCTCAGCTCTCACAGGGAAGCATGCCTAGAAGCCAGCTCTCAACTAGCTGCATTCTTATGACAGTGTGAAGGTAGCAGTATTCTGAGTAAGGCGGTTCCGAGATTACCACTCTACTGCACCTGGAGATACCCTCCAGGTCTGCATTGTTAACTTGCGTCTCAGAAGCCTGTGGCAAACGTCTCTGGTGAAGACCTGCGAAACTCACTCTGCAGGCAGTGTGGAACTGTGAGGGACTGAGGGTGAGCTCAACTCTCAGAAGTAAGATGCTTTTGGACAAGGCGTTCAGCTACATTCTCACGTATGGAACTTAGTATGTAGCACCTGTCTACCCCAGGAATTACTAGGCTATCGCTGGAATGAGCTTGGAGGCCCTAGTCTTGTGTGCCGGGAGATTCCAATTACCTCTCCCAACACTTCCGTCAAACAGCGAGCCTAGGCCTTTTAGAAGTGAAAGGAACCAGCAGGCTGGATGGGGAGGTACAGGCCTTAAGCTCAACTCTCAGAAGTGTGTATGCAGGGGAGACAGATGTCTGCTACCCACTCTGACATGGGAGTTGGAAACTAGCTACACTCTGATTGAAGAAGGCCATTGGAAATCGCTGTATTCAACTCAGATACACAGGAGTTCAGGCCCAATGCTTACACATGCTTTTCCCGCAACCTCTCTCAGCCACTAACATTAGGATGTTAGCAGCTGCGCCTACAGTCAGGCAGGATGCGGGTGGGTTCTGCCCTGTCCTCAGCACTCCCAGGGAAGCATGCCTAGAAGCCAGCTCTCAACTAGCTGCATACTTATGGCAGTGTGAAGGTAGCAGTATTCTGAGTCAGGAGGTTCCAAGATTACCACTCTACTGCACCTGGAGATACCCTCCAGGTCTGCTTTGTTAACTTGTGTCTCAGAAGCCTCTGGCAAACGTCTCTGGTGAAGACGTGCGAAACTCACTCTGCAGGCAGTGTGGAACTGTGAGGGACTGAGGGTGAGCTCAACTCTCAGCAGTAAGATGATTTTGGACAAGGCGTTCAGCTACCTTCTCACATATGGAACTTAGTATGTAGCACCAGTCTACCCCAGGAATTACTGGGAAATCGCTGGATTGAGCTTGGAGGCACTAGTCTTGTTGCCGGGAGATTCCAGTTACCTCTCCCAACACTTCGGTGAAGCAGCGAGCCTAGGCCTTTTGGAAGCGAAAGCTAGCTGCAGGCAGGAGGTAGGGATACAGGCCATAAGCTCAACTCTCAGAAGTGTGTATGCATGGGAGGCAGATGTCTGCTACCCACTCGTACATGCGAGTGGAAACCTACTACACTCTGATGAAAAAGAACTTTGGAAATCGCTGTATTCAACTCAGATACACCTGGGTTCAGGCACAACGATTCCACATGCTTTTCTCACAAACTTTCCCTGCCACTAACATGAGGACGTTAGCAGCTCCTTCTACAGTCAAGCATGATGCGGGAGGGTTGTGCCCTGTCCTTAGCTCTCACAGGGAAGCATGTCTTGAAGCCAGCGGTCAACTAGCTGCATACTTATGGCAGGGTCAAGGTAGCAGTATTCTGAGACAGGAGGTTCCCAGATTACCACTCTACTGCACCTGGAGATACCCTCCAGGTCTGCATTGTTAACTTGCGTCTCAGAAGCCTGTGGCAAACGTCTCTGGTGAAGACCTGCGAAACTCACTCTGCAGGCAGTGTGGAACTGTGAGGGACTGAGGGTGAGCTCAACTCTCAGAAGTAAGATGCTTTTGGACAAGGCGTTCAGCTACATTCTCACGTTTGGAACTTAGTATGTAGCACCAGTCTACCCCAGGAATTACTAGGCAATCGCTTGATTGAGCTTGGAGGCACTCGTCTTGTGTGCCGGGAGATTCCAATTACCTCTCCCAACACTTGCGTCAAGCAGCGAGCCTAGGCCTTTTGGAAGCGAAAGGTAGCGGCAGGCACGATGTAGGGTTACAGGCCATAAGCTCAACTCTCAGAAGTGTGTATGCATGGGAGGCAGATGTCTGCTACCCACTCGGACATGGGAGTTGGAACCTAGCTACACTCCTATTGAAGAAGGATGTTGGAAATCGCTGTATTCAACTCAGATACTCGGGAGTTCAGGCCCAATGCTTACACATGCTTTTCCCACAACCTATCCCAGCCACTAACAGAAGGAGGTTAGCAGGTACGACTACAGTCAGGCAGGATGCGGGAGGGTTCTGCCCTGTCCTCAGCTCTCACAGGGAAGCATGCCTAGAAGCCAGCTCTCAACTAGCTGCATTCTTATGACAGTGTGAAGGTAGCAGTATTCTGAGTAAGGCGGTTCCGAGATTACCACTCTACTGCACCTGGAGATACCCTCCAGGTCTGCATTGTTAACTTGCGTCTCAGAAGCCTGTGGCAAACGTCTCTGGTGAAGACCTGCGAAACTCACTCTGCAGGCAGTGTGGAACTGTGAGGGACTGAGGGTGAGCTCAACTCTCAGAAGTAAGATGCTTTTGGACAAGGCGTTCAGCTACATTCTCACGTATGGAACTTAGTATGTAGCACCTGTCTACCCCAGGAATTACTAGGCTATCGCTGGAATGAGCTTGGAGGCACTAGTCTTGTGTGCCGGGAGATTCCAATTACCTCTCCCAACACTTCCGTCAAACAGCGAGCCTAGGCCTTTTAGAAGTGAAAGGAACCAGCAGGCTGGATGGGGAGGTACAGGCCTTAAGCTCAACTCTCAGAAGTGTGTATGCAGGGGAGACAGATGTCTGCTACCCACTCTGACATGGGAGTTGGAAACTAGCTACACTCTGATTGAAGAAGGCCATTGGAAATCGCTGTATTCAACTCAGATACACAGGAGTTCAGGCCCAATGCTTACACATGCTTTTCCCGCAACCTCTCTCAGCCACTAACATTAGGATGTTAGCAGCTGCGCCTACAGTCAGGCAGGATGCGGGTGGGTTCTGCCCTGTCCTCAGCACTCCCAGGGAAGCATGCCTAGAAGCCAGCTCTCAACTAGCTGCATTCTTATGGCAGTGTGAAGGTAGCAGTATTCTGAGTCAGGAGGTTCCAAGATTACCACTCTACTGCACCTGGAGATACCCTCCAGGTCTGCTTTGTTAACTTGCGTCTCAGAAGCCTGTGGCAAACGTCTCTGGTGAAGACCTGCGAAACTCACTCTGCAGGCAGTGTGGAACTGTGAGGGACTGAGGGTGAGCTCAACTCTCAGAAGTAAGATGCTTTTGGACAAGGCGTTCAGCTACCTTCTCACGTATGGAACTTAGTATGTAGCAGCAGTCTACCACACGAATTACTAGGCAATCGCTGGAATGAGCTTGGAGGCCCTAGTCTTGTGTGCCGGGAGATTCCAATTACCTCTCCCAACACTTCCGTCAAACAGCGAGCCTAGGCCTTTTAGAAGTGAAAGGAACCAGCAGGCTGGATGGGGAGGTACAGGCCTTAAGCTCAACTCTCAGAAGTGTGTATGCAGGGGAGACAGATGTCTGCTACCCACTCTGACATGGGAGTTGGAAACTACCTACACTCTGATTGAAGAAGGCCATTGGAAATCGCTGTATTCAACTCAGATACACAGGAGTTCAGGCCCAATGCTTACACATGCTTTTCCCGCAACCTCTCTCAGCCACTAACATTAGGATGTTAGCAGCTGCGCCTACAGTCAGGCAGGATGCGGGTGGGTTCTGCCCTGTCCTCAGCACTCCCAGGGAAGCATGCCTAGAAGCCAGCTCTCAACTAGCTGCATTCTTATGGCAGTGTGAAGGTAGCAGTATTCTGAGTCAGGAGGTTCCCAGATTACCACTCTACTACACCTGGAGATACCCTCCAGGTCTGCATTGTTAACTTGCGTCTCAGAAGCCTCTGGCAAACGTCTCTGGTGAAGACGTCCGAAACTCACTCTGCAGGCAGTGTGGAACTGTGAGGGACTGAGGGTGAGCTCAACTCTCAGAAGTAAGATGTTTTTGGACAAGGCGTTCAACTACCTACTCACGTATGGAACTTAGTATGTAGCACCAGTCTACCCCAGGAATTACTAGGAAATCGCTTGATTGAGCTTGGAGGCACTCGTCTTGTGTGCCGGGAGATTCCAGTTACCTCTCCCAACACTTGCGTCAAGCAGCGAGCCTAGGCCTTTTGGAAGCGAAAGGTAGCGGCAGGCAGGATGTTGGGTTACAGGCCATAAGCTCAACTCTCAGAAATGTGTATGCATGGGTGGCAGATGTCTGCTACCCACTCGGACATGGGAGTTGGAACCTAGCTACACTCCTATTGAAGAAGGACTTTGGAAATCGCTGTATTCAACTCAGATACACGGGAGTTCAGGCCCAATGCTTACACATGCTTTTCCCACAAACTATCCCAGCCACTAACAGAAGGAGGTTAGCAGGTAAGTCTACAGTCAGGCAGGATGCGGGTGGGTCCTGCCCTGTCCTCAGCTCTCACAGGGAAGCATGCCTTGAAGCCAGCTCTCAACTAGCTGCATTCTTATGACAGTGTGAAGGTAGCAGTATTCTGAGTAAGGAGGTTCCCAGATTACCACTCTACTGCACCTGGAGATACCCTCCAGGTCTGCATTGTTAACTTGCGTCTCAGAAGCCTCTGGCAAACGTCTCTGGTGAAGACGTGCGAAACTCACTCTGCAGGCAGTGTGGAACTGTGAGGGACTGAGGGTGAGCTCAACTCTCAGCAGTGAGATGATTTTGGACAAGGCGTTCAGCTACCTTCTCACATATTGAACTTAGTATGTAGCACCAGTCTACCCCAGGAATTACTGGGAAATCGCTGGATTGAGCTTGGAGGCACTAGTCTTGTTGCCGGGAGATTCCAGTTACCTCTCCCAACACTTCGGTGAAGCAGCGAGCCTAGGCCTTTTGGAAGCGAAAGCTAGCTGCAGGCAGGAGGTAGGGATACAGGCCATAAGCTCAACTCTCAGAAGTGTGTATACATGGGAGGCAGATGTCTGCTACCCACTCGTACATGCGAGTGGGAACCTACTACACTCTGATGAAAAAGGACTTTGGAAATCGCTGTATTCAACTCAGATAAACGTGGGTTCAGGCACAACGATTCCACATGCTTTTCTCACAACCTTTCCCTGCCACTAACATGAGGACGTTAGCAGCTCCTTCTACAGTCAAGCAGGATGCGGGAGGGTTGTGCCCTGTCCTTAGCTCTCACAGGGAAGTATGTCTTGAAGCCAGCGGTCAACTAGCTGCATACTTATGGCAGGGTCAAGGTAGCAGTATTCTGAGACAGGAGGTTCCCAGATTACCACTCTACTGCACCTGGAGATACCCTCCAGGTCTGCATTGTTAACTTGCGTCTCAGAGGCCTCTGGCAAACGTCTCTGGTGAAGACGTGCGAAACTCACTCTGCAGGCAGTGTGGAACTGTGAGGGACTGAGGGTCAGCTCAACTCTCAGCAGTAAGATGTTTTTGGACAAGGCGTTCAAATACCTACTCACGTATGGAACTTAGTATGTAGCACCAGTCTACCCCAGGAATTACTAGGCAATCGCTTGATTGAGCTTGGAGGCACTCGTCTTGTGTGCCGGGAGATTCCAATTACCTCTACCAACACTTGCGTCAAGCAGCGAGCCTAGGCCTTTTGGAAGCGAAAGGTAGCGGCAGGCACGATGTAGGGTTACAGGCCATAAGCTCAACTCTCAGAAGTGTGTATGCATGGGAGGCAGATGTCTGCTACCCACTCGGACATGGGAGTTGGAACCTAGCTACACTCCTATTGAAGAAGGATGTTGGAAATCGCTGTATTCAACTCAGATACTCGGGAGTTCAGGCCCAATGCTTACACATGCTTTTCCCACAACCTATCCCAGCCACTAACATAAGGAGGTTAGCAGGTACGTCTACAGTCAGGCAGGATGCGGGAGGGTTCTGCCCTGTCCTCAGCTCTCACAGGGAAGCATGCCTAGAAGCCAGCTCTCAACTAGCTGCATTCTTATGACAGTGTGAAGGTAGCAGTATTCTGAGTAAGGCGGTTCCGAGATTACCACTCTACTGCACCTGGAGATACCCTCCAGGTCTGCATTGTTAACTTGCGTCTCAGAAGCCTCTGGCAAACGTCTCTGGTGAATACCTGCGAAATTCACTCTGCAGGCAGTGTGGAACTGTGAGGGACTGAGGGTGAGCTCAACTCTCAGAAGTAAGATGCTTTTGGACAAGGCGTTCAGCTACATTCTCACGTATGGAACTTAGTATGTAGCACCTGTCTACCCCAGGAATTACTAGGCAATCGCTGGAATGAGCTTGGAGGCACTAGTCTTGTGTGCCGGGAGATTCCAATTACCTCTCCCAACACTTCCGTCAAACAGCGAGCCTAGGCCTTTTAGAAGTGAAAGGAACCAGCAGGCTGGATGGGGAGGTACAGGCCTTAAGCTCAACTCTCAGAAGTGTGTATGCAGGGGAGACAGATGTCTGCTACCCACTCTGACATGGGAGTTGGAAACTAGCTACACTCTGATTGAAGAAGGCCATTGGAAATCGCTGTATTCAACTCAGATACAAAGGAGTTCAGGCCCAATGCTTACACATGCTTTTCCCGCAACCTCTCTCAGCCACTAACATTAGGATGTTAGCAGCTGCGCCTACAGTCAGGCAGGATGCGGGTGGGTTCTGCCCTGTCCTCAGCACTCCCAGGGAAGCATGCCTAGAAGCCAGCTCTCAACTAGCTGCATTCTTATGGCAGTGTGAAGGTAGCAGTATTCTGAGTCAGGAGGTTCCCAGATTACCACTCTACTGCACCTGGAGATACCCTCCAGGTCTGCATTGTTAACTTGCGTCTCAGAAGCCTCTGGCAAACGTCTCTGGTGAAGACGTCCGAAACTCACTCTGCAGGCAGTGTGGAACTGTGAGGGACTGAGGGTGAGCTCAACTCTCAGAAGTAAGATGTTTTTGGACAAGGCGTTCAACTACCTACTCACGTATGGAACTTAGTATGTAGCACCAGTCTACCCCAGGAATTACTAGGAAATCGCTTGATTGAGCTTGGTGGCACTCGTCTTGTGTGCCGGGAGATTCCAGTTACCTCTCCCAACACTTGCGTCAAGCAGCGAGCCTAGGCATTTTGGAAGCGAAAGGTAGCGGCAGGCAGGATGTTGGGTTACAGGCCATAAGCTCAACTCTCAGAAGTGTGTATGCATGGGTGGCAGATGTCTGCTACCCACTCGGACATGGGAGTTGGAACCTAGCTACACTCCTATTGAAGAAGGACTTTGGAAATCGCTGTATTCAACTCAGATACACGGGAGTTCAGGCCCAATGCTTACACATGCTTTTCCCACAAACTATCCCAGCCACTAACAGAAGGAGGTTAGCAGGTAAGTCTACAGTCAGGCAGGATGCGGGTGGGTCCTGCCCTGTCCTCAGCTCTCACAGGGAAGCATGCCTTGAAGCCAGCTCTCAACTAGCTGCATTCTTATGACAGTGTGAAGGTAGCAGTATTCTGAGTAAGGAGGTTCCCAGATTACCACTCTACTGTACCTGGAGATACCCTCCAGGTCTGCATTGTTAACTTGCGTCCCAGAAGCCTCTGGCAAACGTCTCTGGTGAAGACGTGCGAAACTCACTCTGCAGGCAGTGTGGATCTGTGAGGGACTTAGGGTGAGCTCAACTCTCAGCAGTGAGATGATTTTGGACAAGGCGTTCAGCTACCTTCTCACATATGGAACTTAGTATGTAGCACCAGTCTACCCCAGGAATTACTGGGAAATCGCTGGATTGAGCTTGGAGGCACTAGTCTTGTTGCCGGGAGATTCCAGTTACCTCTCCCAACACTTCGGTGAAGCAGCGAGCCTAGGCCTTTTGGAAGCGAAAGCTAGCTGCAGGCAGGAGGTAGGGATACAGGCCTTTAGCTCAACTCTCAGAAGTTTGTATGCATGGGAGGCAGATGTCTGCTACCCACTCGTACATGCGAGTGGGAACCTACTACACTCTGATGAAAAAGGACTTTGGAAATCGCTGTATTCAACTCAGATAAACGTGGGTTCAGGCACAACGATTCCACATGCTTTTCTCACAACCTTTCCCTGCCACTAACATGAGGACGTTAGCAGCTCCTTCTACAGTCAAGCAGGATGCGGGAGAGTTGTGCCCTGTCCTTAGCTCTCACAGGGAAGCATGTCTTGAAGCCAGCTGTCAACTAGCTGCATACTTATGGCAGGGTGAAGGTAGCAGTATTCTGAGACAGGAGGTTCCCAGATTACCACTCTACTGCACCTGGAGATACCCTCCAGGTCTGCATTGTTAACTTGCGTCTCAGAAGCCTCTGGCAAACGCCTCTGGTGAAAACGTGCGAAACTCACTCTGCCGGCAGTGTCGAACTGTGAGGGACTGAGGGTGGGCTCAACTCTCAGAAGTAAGATGTTTTTGGACAAGGCGTTCAACTACCTACTCACGTATGGAACTTAGTATGTAGCACCAGTCTACCCCAGGAATTACTAGGAAATCGCTTGATTGAGCTTGGAGGCACTCGTCTTGTGTGCCGGGAGATTCCAGTTACGTCTCCCAACACTTGCGTCAAGCAGCGAGCCTAGGCATTTTGGAAGCGAAAGGTAGCGGCAGGCAGGATGTTGGGTTACAGGCCATAAGCTCAACTCTCAGAAGTGTGTATGCATGGGTGGCAGATGTCTGCTACCCACTCGGACATGGGAGTTGGAACCTAGCTACACTCCTATTGAAGAAGGACTTTGGAAATCGCTGTATTCAACTCAGATACACGGGAGTTCAGGCCCAATGCTTACACATGCTTTTCCCACAAACTATCCCAGCCACTAACAGAAGGAGGTTAGCAGGTAAGTCTACAGTCAGGCAGGATGCGGGAGGGTCCTGCCCTGTCCTCAGCACTCCCAGGGAAGCATGCCTTGAAGCCAGCTCTCAACTAGCTGCATTTTATGACAGTGTGAAGGTAGCAGTATTCTGAGTAAGGAGGTTCCCAGAATACCACTCTACTGCACCTGGAGATACCCTCCAGGTCTGCATTGTTAACTTGCGTCTCAGAAGCCTCTGGCAAACGTCTCTGGTGAAGACGTGCGAAACTCACTCTGCAGGCAGTGTGGAACTGTGAGGGACTGAGGGTGAGCTCAACTCTCAGCAGTAAGATGATTTTGGACAAGGCGTTCAGCTACCTTCTCACATATGGAACTTAGTATGTAGCACCAGTCTACCCCAGGAATTACTGGGAAATCGCTGGATTGAGCTTGGAGGCACTAGTCTTGTTGCCGGGAGATTCCAGTTACCTCTCCCAACACTTCGGTGAAGCAGCGAGCCTAGGCCTTTTGGAAGCGAAAGCTAGCTGCAGGCAGGAGGTAGGGATACAGGCCATAAGCTCAACTCTCAGAAGTGTGTATGCATGGGAGGCAGATGTCTGCTACCCACTCGTACATGCGAGTGGGAACCTACTACACTCTGATGAAAAAGGACTTTGGAAATCGCTGTATTCAACTCAGATACACGTGGGTTCAGGCACAACGATTCCACATGCTTTTCTCACAACCTTTCCCTGCCACTAACATGAGGACGTTAGCAGCTCCTTCTACAGTCAAGCAGGATGCGGGAGGGTTGTGCCCTGTCCTTAGCTCTCACAGGGAAGCATGTCTTGAAGCCAGCGGTCAACTAGCTGCATACTTATGGCAGGGTCAAGGTAGCAGTATTCTGAGACAGGAGGTTCCCAGATTACCACTCTACTGCACCTGGAGATACCCTCCAGGTCTGCATTGTTAACTTGCGTCTCAGAGGCCTCTGGCAAACGTCTCTGGTGAAGACGTGCGAAACTCACTCTGCAGGCAGTGTGGAACTGTGAGGGACTGAGGGTCAGCTCAACTCTCAGTAGTAAGATGTTTTTGGACAAGGCGTTCAAATACCTACTCACGTATGGAACTTAGTATGTAGCACCAGTCTACCCCAGGAATTACTAGGCAATCGCTTGATTGAGCTTGGAGGCACTCGTCTTGTGTGCCTGGAGATTCCAATTACCTCTCCCAACACTTGCGTCATGCAGCGAGCCTAGGCCTTTTGGAAGCGAAAGGTAGCGGCAGGCACGATGTAGGGTTACAGGCCATAAGCTCAACTCTCAGAAGTGTGTATGCATGGGAGGCAGATGTCTGCTACCCACTCGGTCATGGGAATTGGAACCTAGCTACACTCCTATTGAAGAAGGATGTTGGAAATCGCTGTATTCAACTCAGATACTCGGGAGTTCAGGCCCAATGCTTACACATGCTTTTCACACAACCTATCCCAGCCACTAACAGAAGGAGGTTAGCAGGTAAGTCTACAGTCAGGCAGGATGCGGGAGGGTTCTGCCCTGTCCTCAGCTCTCACAGGGAAGCATGCCTAGAAGCCAGCTCTCAACTAGCTGCATTCTTATGACAGTGTGAAGGTAGCAGTATTCTGAGTAAGGCGGTTCCGAGATTACCACTCTACTGCACCTGGAGATACCCTCCAGGTCTGCATTGTTAACTTGCGTCTCAGAAGCCTGTGGCAAACGTCTCTGGTGAAGACCTGCGAAACTCACTCTGCAGGCAGTGTGGAACTGTGAGGGACTGAGGGTGAGCTCAACTCTCAGAAGTAAGATGCTTTTGGACAAGGCGTTCAGCTACATTCTCACGTATGGAACTTAGTATGTAGCACCTGTCTACCCCAGGAATTACTAGGCAATCGCTGGAATGAGCTTGGAGGCCCTAGTCTTGTGTGCCGGGAGATTCCAATTACCTCTCCCAACACTTCCGTCAAACAGCGAGCCTAGGCCTTTTAGAAGTGAAAGGAACCAGCAGGCTGGATGGGGAGGTACAGGCCTTAAGCTCAACTCTCAGAAGTGTGTATGCAGGGGAGACAGATGTCTGCTACCCACTCTGACATGGGAGTTGGAAACTACCTACACTCTGATTGAAGAAGGCCATTGGAAATCGCTGTATTCAACTCAGATACACAGGAGTTCAGGCCCAATGCTTACACATGCTTTTCCCGCAACCTCTCTCAGCCACTAACATTAGGATGTTAGCAGCTGCGCCTACAGTCAGGCAGGATGCGGGTGGGTTCTGCCCTGTCCTCAGCACTCCCAGGGAAGCATGCCTAGAAGCCAGCTCTCAACTAGCTGCATTCTTATGGCAGTGTGAATGTAGCAGTATTCTGAGTAAGGAGGTTCCCAGATTACCACTCTACTGCACCTGGAGATACCCTCCAGGTCTGCATTGTTAACTTGCGTCTCAGAAGCCTCTGGCAAACGTCTCTGGTGAAGACGTCCGAAACTCACTCTGCAGGCAGTGTGGAACTGTGAGGGACTGAGGGTGAGCTCAACTCTCAGCAGTAAGATGTTTTTGGACAAGGCGTTCAACTACCTACTCACGTATGGAACTTAGTATGTAGCACCAGTCTACCCCAGGAATTACTAGGAAATCGCTTGATTGAGCTTGGAGGCACTCGTCTTGTGTGCCGGGAGATTCCAGTTACCTCTCCCAACACTTGCGTCAAGCAGCGAGCCTAGGCCTTTTGGAAGCGAAAGGTAGCGGCAGGCAGGATGTTGGGTTACAGGCCATAAGCTCAACTCTCAGAAGTGTGTATGCATGGGTGGCAGATGTCTGCTACCCACTCGGACATGGGAGTTGGAACCTAGCTACACTCCTATTGAAGAAGGACTTTGGAAATCGCTGTATTCAACTCAGATACACGGGAGTTCAGGCCCAATGCTTACACATGCTTTTCCCACAAACTATCCCAGCCACTAACAGAAGGAGGTTAGCAGGTAAGTCTACAGTCAGGCAGGATGAGGGAGGGTCCTGCCCTGTCCTCAGCTGTCACAGGGAAGCATGCCTTGAAGCCAGCTCTCAACTAGCTGCATTCTTATGACAGTGTGAAGGTAGCAGTATTCTGAGTAAGGAGGTTCCCAGATTACCACTCTACTGCACCTGGAGATACCCTCCAGGTCTGCATTGTTAACTTGCGTCTCAGAGGCCTCTGGCAAACGTCTCTGGTGAAGACGTGCGAAACTCACTCTGCAGGCAGTGTGGAACTGTGAGGGACTGAGGGTGAGATCAACTCTCAGCAGTAAGATGATTTTGGACAAGGCGTTCAGCTACCTTCTCACATATGGAACTTAGTATGTAGCACCAGTCTACCCCAGGAATTACTGGGAAATCGCTGGATTGAGCTTGGAGGCACTAGTCTTGTTGCCGGGAGATTCCAGTTACCTCTCCCAACACTTCGGTGAAGCAGCGAGCCTAGGCCTTTTGGAAGCGAAAGCTAGCTGCAGGCAGGAGGTAGGGATACAGGCCATAAGCTCAACTCTCAGAAGTGTGTATGCATGGGAGGCAGATGTCTGCTACCCACTCGTACATGCGAGTGGGAACCTACTACACTCTGATGAAAAAGGACTTTGGACGGGATCCCTGGGTGGCGCAGCGGTTTGGCGCCTGCCTTTGGCCCAGGGCGCGATCCTGGAGACCCAGGATCGAATCCCACATCAGGCTCCCGGTGCATGGAGCCTGCTTCTCCCTCTGCCTACGTCTCTGCCTCTCTCTCTCTCTCTGTGACTATCATAAATAAATAAAAATTAAAAAAAAATTTAAAAAAAAAAAGAAAATGGACTTTGGAAATCGCTGTATTCAACTCAGATACACGTGGGTTCAGGCACAACGATTCCACATGCTTTTCTCACATCCTTTCCCTGCCACTAACATGAGGACGTTAGCAGCTCCTTCTACAGTCAAGCAGGATGCGGGAGGGTTGTGCCCTGTCCTTAGCTCTCACAGGGAAGCATGTCTTGAAGCCAGCGGTCAACTAGCTGCATACTTATGGCAGGGTCAAGGTAGCAGTATTCTGAGACAGGAGGTTCCCAGATTACCACTCTACTGCACCTGGAGATACCCTCCAGGTCTGCATTGTTAACTTGCGTCTCAGAAGCCTGTGGCAAACGTCTCTGGTGAAGACCTGCAAAACTCACTCTGCAGGCAATGTGGAACTGTGAGGGACTGAGGGTGAGCTCAACTCTCAGAAGTAAGATTCTTTTGGACAAGGCGTTCAGCTACCTTCTCACGTATGGAACTTAGTATGTAGCACCTGTCTACCACACGAATTACTAGGCAATCGCTGGAATGAGCTTGGAGGCCCTAGTCTTGTGTGCCGGGAGATTCCAATTACCTCTCCCAACACTTCCGTCAAACAGCGAGCCTAGGCCTTTTAGAAGTGAAAGGAACCAGCAGGCTGGATGGGGAGGTACAGGCCTTAAGCTCAACTCTCAGAAGTGTGTATGCAGGGGAGACAGATGTCTGCTACCCACTCTGACATGGGAGTTGGAAACTAGCTACACTCTGATTGAAGAAGGCCATTGGAAATCGCTGTATTCAACTCAGATACACAGGAGTTCAGGCCCAATGCTTACACATGCTTTTCCCGCAACCTCTCTCAGCCACTAACATTAGGATGTTAGCAGCTGCGCCTACAGTCAGGCAGGATGCGGGTGGGTTCTGCCCTGTCCTCAGCACTCCCAGGGAAGCATGCCTAGAAGCCAGCTCTCAACTAGCTGCATTCTTATGGCAGTGTGAAGGTAGCAGTATTCTGAGTAAGTAGGTTCCCAGATTACCACTCTACTGCACCTGGAGATACCCTCCAGCTCTGCATTGTTAACTTGCGTCTCAGAAGCCTCTGGCAAACGTCTCTGGTGAAGACGTCCGAAACTCACTCTGCAGGCAGTGTGGAACTGTGAGGGACTGAGGGTGAGCTCAACTCTCAGAAGTAAGATGTTTTTGGACAAGGCGTTCAACTACCTACTCACGTATGGAAATTAGTATGTAGCACCAGTCTACCCCAGGAATTACTAGGAAATCGCTTGATTGAGCTTGGAGGCACTCGTCTTGTGTGCCGGGAGATTCCAGTTACCTCTCCCAACACTTGCGTCAAGCAGCGAGCCTAGGCATTTTGGAAGCGAAAGGTAGCGGCAGGCAGGATGTTGGGTTACAGGCCATAAGCTCAACTCTCAGAAGTGTGTATGCATGGGTGGCAGATGTCTGCTACCCACTCGGACATGGGAGTTGGAACCTAGCTACACTCCTACTGAAGAAGGACTTTGGAAATCGCTGTATTCAACTCAGATACACGGGAGTTCAGGCCCAATGCTTACACATGCTTTTCCCACAAACTATCCCAGCCACTAACAGAAGGAGGTTAGCAGGTAAGTCTACAGTCAGGCAGGATGCAGGAGGGTCCTGCCCTGTCCTCAGCTCTCACAGGGAAGCATGCCTTGAAGCCAGCTCTCAACTAGCTGCATTCTTATGACAGTGTGAAGGTAGCAGTATTCTGAGTAAGGAGGTTCCCAGATTACCACTCTACTGCACCTGGAGATACCCTCCAGGTCTGCATTGTTAACTTGCGTCTCAGAAGCCTCTGGCAAACGTCTCTGGTGAAGACGTGCGAAACTCACTCTGCAGGCAGTGTGGAACTGTGAGGGACTGAGGGTGAGCTCAACTCTCAGCAGTAAGATGATTTTGGACAAGGCGTTCAGCTACCTTCTCACATATGGAACTTAGTATGTAGCACCAGTCTACCCCAGGAATTACTGGGAAATCGCTGGATTGAGCTTGGAGGCACTAGTCTTGTTGCCGGGAGATTCCAGTTACCTCTCCCAACACTTCGGTGAAGCAGCGAGCCTAGGCCTTTTGGAAGCGAAAGCTAGCTGCAGGCAGGAGGTAGGGATACAGGCCTTAAGCTCAACTCTCAGAAGTGTGTATGCAGGGGAGACAGATGTCTGCTACCCACTCTGACATGGGAGTTGGAAACTACCTACACTCTGATTGAAGAAAGCCATTGGAAATCGCTGTATTCAACTCAGATACACGTGGGTTCAGGCACAACGATTCCACATGCTTTTCCCGCAACCTCTCTCAGCCACTAACATTAGGATGTTAGCAGCTGCGCCTACAGTCAGGCAGGATGCAGGTGGGTTCTGCCCTGTCCTCAGCATTCCCAGGGAAGCATGCCTAGAAGCCAGCTCTCAACTAGCTGCATTCTTATGGCAGTGTGAAGGTAGCAGTATTCTGAGTCAGGAGGTTCCCAGATTACCACTCTACTGCACCTGGAGATACCCTCCAGGTCTGCATTGTTAACTTGCGTCTCAGAAGCCTCTGGCAAACGTCTCTGGTGAAGACGTCCGAAACTCACTCTGCAGGCAGTGTGGAACTGTGAGGGACTGAGGGTCAGCTCAACTCTCAGAAGTAAGATGTTTTTGGACAAGGCGTTCAACTACCTACTCACGTATGGAACTTAGTATGTAGCACCAGTCTACCCCAGGAATTACTAGGAAATCGCTTGATTGAGCTTGGAGGCACTCGTCTTGTGTGCCGGGAGATTCCAGTTACCTCTCCCAACACTTGCGTCAAGCAGCGAGCCTAGGCATTTTGGAAGCGAAAGGTAGCGGCAGGCAGGATGTTGGGTTACAGGCCATAAGCTCAACTCTCAGAAGTGTGTATGCATGGGTGGCAGATGTCTGCTACCCACTCGGACATGGGAGTTGGAACCTAGCTACACTCCTATTGAAGAAGGACTTTGGAAATCGCTGTATTCAACTCAGATACACGGGAGTTCAGGCCCAATGCTTACACATGCTTTTCCCACAAACTATCCCAGCCACTAACAGAAGGAGGTTAGCAGGTAAGTCTACAGTCAGGCAGGATGCGGGAGGGTCCTGCCCTGTCCTCAGCTCTCACAGGGAAGCATGCCTTGAAGCCAGCTCTCAACTAGCTGCATTCTTATGACAGTGTGAAGGTAGCAGTATTCTGAGTAAGGAGGTTCCCAGATTACCACTCTACTGCACCTGGAGATACCCTCCAGGTCTGCATTGTTAACTTGCGTCTCAGAAGCCTCTGGCAAACGTCTCTGGTGAAGACGTGCGAAACTCACTCTGCAGGCAGTGTGGAACTGTGAGGGACTGAGGGTGAGCTCAACTCTCAGCAGTAAGATGATTTTGGACAAGGCGTTCAGCTACCTTCTCACATATGGAACTTAGTATGTAGCACCAGTCTACCCCAGGAATTACTGGGAAATCGCTGGATTGAGCTTGGAGGCACTAGTCTTGTTGCCGGGAGATTCCAGTTACCTCTCCCAACACTTCGGTGAAGCAGCGAGCCTAGGCCTTTTGGAAGCGAAAGCTAGCTGCAGGCAGGAGGTAGGGATACAGGCCATAAGCTCAACTCTCAGAAGTGTGTATGCATGGGAGGCAGATGTCTGCTACCCACTCGTACATGCGAGTGGGAACCTACTACACTCTGATGAAAAAGGACTTTGGAAATCGCTGTATTCAACTCAGATACACGTGGGTTCAGGCACAACGATTCCACATGCTTTTCTCACAACCTTTCCCTGCCACTAACATGAGGACGTTAGCAGCTCCTTCTACAGTCAAGCAGGATGCGGGAGGGTTGTGCCCTGTCCTTAGCTCTCACAGGGAAGCATGCCTTGAAGCCAGCGGTCAACTAGCTGCATACTTATGGCAGGGTCAAGGTAGCAGTATTCTGAGACAGGAGGTTCCCAGATTACCACTCTACTGCACCTGGAGATACCCTCCAGGTCTGCATTGTTAACTTGCGTCTCAGAGGCCTCTGGCAAACGTCTCTGGTGAAGACGTGCGAAACTCACTCTGCAGGCAGTGTGGAACTGTGAGGGACTGAGTGTCAGCTCAACTCTCAGCAGTAAGATGTTTTTGGACAAGGCGTTCAAATACCTACTCACGTATGGAACTTAGTATGTAGCACCAGTCTACCCCAGGAATTACTAGGCAATCGCTTGATTGAGCTTGGAGGCACTCGTCTTGTGTGCCGGGAGATTCCAATTACCTCTCCCAACACTTGCGTCAAGCAGCGAGCCTAGGCCTTTTGGAAGCGAAAGGTAGCGGCAGGCACTTTGTAGGGTTACAGGCCATAAGCTCAACTCTCAGAAGTGTGTATGCATGGGAGGCAGATGTCTGCTACCCACTCGGACATGGGAGTTGGAACCTAGCTACACTCCTATTGAAGAAGGATGTTGGAAATCGCTGTATTCAACTCAGATACTCGGGAGTTCAGGCCCAATGCTTACACATGCTTTTCCCACAACCTATCCCAGCCACTAACAGAAGGAGGTTAGCAGGTACGTCTACAGTCAGGCAGGATGCGGGAGGGTTCTGCCCTGTCCTCAGCTCTCACAGGGAAGCATGCCTAGAAGCCAGCTCTCAACTAGCTGCATTCTTATGACAGTGTGAAGGTAGCAGTATTCTGAGTAAGGCGGTTCCGAGATTACCACTCTACTGCACCTGGAGATACCCTCCAGGTCTGCATTGTTAACTTGCGTCTCAGAAGCCTGTGGCAAACGTCTCTGGTGAAGACCTGCGAAACTCACTCTGCAGGCAGTGTGGAACTGTGAGGGACTGAGGGTGAGCTCAACTCTCAGAAGTAAGATGCTTTTGGACAAGGCGTTCAGCTACATTCTCACGTATGGAACTTAGTATGTAGCACCTGTCTACCCCAGGAATTACTAGGCAATCGCTGGAATGAGCTTGGAGGCACTAGTCTTGTGTGCCGGGAGATTCCAATTACCTCTCCCAACACTTCCGTCAAACAGCGAGCCTAGGCCTTTTAGAAGTGAAAGGAACCAGCAGGCTGGATGGGGAGGTACAGGCCTTAAGCTCAACTCTCAGAAGTGTGTATGCAGGGGAGACAGATGTCTGCTACCCACTCTGACACGGGAGTTGGAAACTAGCTACACTCTGATTGAAGAAGGCCATTGGAAATCGCTGTATTCAACTCAGATACAAAGGAGTTCAGGCCCAATGCTTACACATGCTTTTCCCGCAACCTCTCTCAGCCACTAACATTAGGATGTTAGCAGCTGCGCCTACAGTCAGGCAGGATGCGGGTGGGTTCTGCCCTGTCCTCAGCACTCCCACGGAAGCATGCCTAGAAGCCAGCTCTCAACTAGCTGCATTCTTATGGCAGTGTGAAGGTAGCAGTATTCTGAGTCAGGAGGTTCCCAGATTACCATTCTACTGCACCTGGAGATACCCTCCAGGTCTGCATTGTTAACTTGCGTCTCAGAAGCCTCTGGCAAACGTCTCTGGTGAAGACGTCCGAAACTCACTCTGCAGGCAGTGTGGAACTGTGAGGGACTGAGGGTGAGCTCAACTCTCAGAAGTAAGATGTTTTTGGACAAGGCGTTCAACTACCTACTCACGTATGGAACTTAGTATGTAGCACCAGTCTAACCCAGGAATTACTAGGAAATCGCTTGATTGAGCTTGGAGGCACTCGCCTTGTGTGCCGGGAGATTCCAGTTACCTCTCCCAACACTTGCGTCAAGCAGCGAGCCTAGGCATTTTGGAAGCGAAAGGTAGCGGCAGGCAGGATGTTGGGTTACAGGCCATAAGCTCAACTCTCAGAAGTGTGTATGCATGGGTGGCAGATGTCTGCTACCCACTCGGACATGGGAGTTGGAACCTAGCTACACTCCTATTGAAGAAGGACTTTGGAAATCGCTGTATTCAACTCAGATACACGGGAGTTCAGGCCCAATGCTTACACATGCTTTTCCCACAAACTATCCCAGCCACTAACAGAAGGAGGTTAGCAGGTAAGTCTACAGTCAGGTAGGATGCGGGAGGGTCGTGCCCTGTCCTCAGCTCTCACAGGGAAGCATGCCTTGAAGCCAGCTCTCAACTAGCTGCATTCTTATGACAGTGTGAAGGTAGCAGTATTCTGAGTAAGGAGGTTCCCAGATGACCACTCTACTGCACCTGGAGATACCCTCCAGGTCTGCATTGTTAACTTGCGTCTCAGAGGCCTCTGGCAAACGTCTCTGGTGAAGACGTGCGAAACTCACTCTGCAGGCAGTGTGGAACTGTGAGGGACTGAGGGTCAGCTCAACTCTCAGCAGTAAGATGTTTTTGGACAAGGCGTTCAAATACCTACTCACGTATGGAACTTAGTATGTAGCACCAGTCTACCCCAGGAATTACTGGGAAATCGCTGGATTGAGCTTGGAGGCACTAGTCTTGTTGCCGGGAGATTCTAGTTACCTCTCCCAACACTTCGGTGAAGCAGCGAGCCTAGGCCTTTTGGAAGCGAAAGGTAGCTGCAGGCAGGAGGTAGGGATACAGGCCATAAGCTCAACTCTCAGAAGTCTGTATGCATGGGAGGCAGATGTCTGCTACCCACTCGTACATGCGAGTGGGAACCTACTACACTCTGATGAAAAAGGACTTTGGAAATCGCTGTATTCAACTCAGATACACGTGGGTTCAGGCACAAGGATTCCACATGCTTTTCTCACAACCTTTCCCTGCCACTAACATGAGGACGTTAGCAGCTCCTTCTACAGTCAAGCAGGATGCGGGAGGGTTGTGCCCTGTCCTTAGCTCTCACAGGGAAGCATGCCTTGAAGCCAGCGGTCAACTAGCTGCATACTTATGGCAGGGTCAAGGTAGCAGTATTCTGAGACAGGAGGTTCCCAGATTACCACTCTACTGCACCTGGAGATACCCTCCAGGTCTGCATTGTTAACTTGCGTCTCAGAGGCCTCTGGCAAACGTCTCTGGTGAAGACGTGCGAAACTCACTCTGCAGGCAGTGTGGAACTGTGAGGGACTGAGTGTCAGCTCAACTCTCAGCAGTAAGATGTTTTTGGACAAGGCGTTCAAATACCTACTCACGTATGGAACTTAGTATGTAGCACCAGTCTACCCCAGGAATTACTAGGCAATCGCTTGATTGAGCTTGGAGGCACTCGTCTTGTGTGCCGGGAGATTCCAATTACCTCTCCCAACACTTGCGTCAAGCAGCGAGCCTAGGCCTTTTGGAAGCGAAAGGTAGCGGCAGGCACGATGTAGGGTTACAGGCCATAAGCTCAACTCTCAGAAGTGTGTATGCATGGGAGGCAAATGTCTGCTACCCACTCGGACATGGGAGTTGGAACCTAGCTACACTCCTATTGAAGAAGGATGTTGGAAATCGCTGTATTCAACTCAGATACTCGGGAGTTCAGGCCCAATGCTTACACATGCTTTTCCCACAACCTATCCCAGCCACTAACAGAAGGAGGTTACCAGGTACGTCTACAGTCAGGCAGGATGCGGGAGGGTTCTGCCCTGTCCTCAGCTCTCACAGGGAAGCATGCTTAGAAGCCAGCTCTCAACTAGCTGCATTCTTATGACAGTGTGAGGGAGCAGTATTCTGAGTAAGGCGGTTCCGAGATTACCACTCTACTGCACCTGGAGATACCCTCCAGGTCTGCATTGTTAACTTGCGTCTCAGAAGCCTGTGGCAAACGTCTCTGGTGAAGACGTGCGAAACTCACTCTGCAGGCAGTGTGGAACTGTGAGGGACTGAGGGTGAGCTCAACTCTCAGAAGTAAGATGCTTTTGGACAAGGCGTTCAGCTACCTTCTCACGTATGGAACTTAGTATGTAGCACCTGTCTACCACACGAATTACTAGGCAATCGCTGGAATGAGCTTGGAATCACTAGTCTTGTGTGCCGGGAGATTCCAATTACCTCTCCCAACACTTCCATCAAACAGCGAGCCTAGGCCTTTTAGAAGTGAAAGGAACCAGCAGGCTGGATGGGGAGGTACAGGCCTTAAGCTCAACTCTCAGAAGTGTGTATGCAGGGGAGACAGATGTCTGCTACCCACTCTGACATGGGAGTTGGAAACTAGCTACACTCTGATTGAAGAAGGCCATTGGAAATCGCTGTATTCAACTCAGATACAAAGGAGTTCAGGCCCAATGCTTACACATGCTTTTCCCGCAACCTCTCTCAGCCACTAACATTAGGATGTTAGCAGCTGCGCCTACAGTCAGGCAGGATGCGGGTGGGTTCTGCCCTGTCCTCAGCACTCCCACGGAAGCATGCCTAGAAGCCAGCTCTCAACTAGCTGCATTCTTATGGCAGTGTGAAGGTAGCAGTATTCTGAGTCAGGAGGTTCCCAGATTACCATTCTACTGCACCTGGAGATACCCTCCAGGTCTGCATTGTTAACTTGCGTCTCAGAAGCCTCTGGCAAACGTCTCTGGTGAAGACGTCCGAAACTCACTCTGCAGGCAGTGTGGAACTGTGAGGGACTGAGGGTGAGCTCAACTCTCAGAAGTAAGATGTTTTTGGACAAGGCGTTCAACTACCTACTCACGTATGGAACTTAGTATGTAGCACCAGTCTAACCCAGGAATTACTAGGAAATCGCTTGATTGAGCTTGGAGGCACTCGCCTTGTGTGCCGGGAGATTCCAGTTACCTCTCCCAACACTTGCGTCAAGCAGCGAGCCTAGGCATTTTGGAAGCGAAAGGTAGCGGCAGGCAGGATGTTGGGTTACAGGCCATAAGCTCAACTCTCAGAAGTGTGTATGCATGGGTGGCAGATGTCTGCTACCCACTCGGACATGGGAGTTGGAACCTAGCTACACTCCTATTGAAGAAGGACTTTGGAAATCGCTGTATTCAACTCAGATACACGGGAGTTCAGGCCCAATGCTTACACATGCTTTTCCCACAAACTATCCCAGCCACTAACAGAAGGAGGTTAGCAGGTAAGTCTACAGTCAGGTAGGATGCGGGAGGGTCGTGCCCTGTCCTCAGCTCTCACAGGGAAGCATGCCTTGAAGCCAGCTCTCAACTAGCTGCATTCTTATGACAGTGTGAAGGTAGCAGTATTCTGAGTAAGGAGGTTCCCAGATGACCACTCTACTGCACCTGGAGATACCCTCCAGGTCTGCATTGTTAACTTGCGTCTCAGAGGCCTCTGGCAAACGTCTCTGGTGAAGACGTGCGAAACTCACTCTGCAGGCAGTGTGGAACTGTGAGGGACTGAGGGTCAGCTCAACTCTCAGCAGTAAGATGTTTTTGGACAAGGCGTTCAAATACCTACTCACGTATGGAACTTAGTATGTAGCACCAGTCTACCCCAGGAATTACTGGGAAATCGCTGGATTGAGCTTGGAGGCACTAGTCTTGTTGCCGGGAGATTCTAGTTACCTCTCCCAACACTTCGGTGAAGCAGCGAGCCTAGGCCTTTTGGAAGCGAAAGGTAGCTGCAGGCAGGAGGTAGGGATACAGGCCATAAGCTCAACTCTCAGAAGTCTGTATGCATGGGAGGCAGATGTCTGCTACCCACTCGTACATGCGAGTGGGAACCTACTACACTCTGATGAAAAAGGACTTTGGAAATCGCTGTATTCAACTCAGATACACGTGGGTTCAGGCACAAGGATTCCACATGCTTTTCTCACAACCTTTCCCTGCCACTAACATGAGGACGTTAGCAGCTCCTTCTACAGTCAAGCAGGATGCGGGAGGGTTGTGCCCTGTCCTTAGCTCTCACAGGGAAGCATGCCTTGAAGCCAGCGGTCAACTAGCTGCATACTTATGGCAGGGTCAAGGTAGCAGTATTCTGAGACAGGAGGTTCCCAGATTACCACTCTACTGCACCTGGAGATACCCTCCAGGTCTGCATTGTTAACTTGCGTCTCAGAGGCCTCTGGCAAACGTCTCTGGTGAAGACGTGCGAAACTCACTCTGCAGGCAGTGTGGAACTGTGAGGGACTGAGTGTCAGCTCAACTCTCAGCAGTAAGATGTTTTTGGACAAGGCGTTCAAATACCTACTCACGTATGGAACTTAGTATGTAGCACCAGTCTACCCCAGGAATTACTAGGCAATCGCTTGATTGAGCTTGGAGGCACTCGTCTTGTGTGCCGGGAGATTCCAATTACCTCTCCCAACACTTGCGTCAAGCAGCGAGCCTAGGCCTTTTGGAAGCGAAAGGTAGCGGCAGGCACGATGTAGGGTTACAGGCCATAAGCTCAACTCTCAGAAGTGTGTATGCATGGGAGGCAAATGTCTGCTACCCACTCGGACATGGGAGTTGGAACCTAGCTACACTCCTATTGAAGAAGGATGTTGGAAATCGCTGTATTCAACTCAGATACTCGGGAGTTCAGGCCCAATGCTTACACATGCTTTTCCCACAACCTATCCCAGCCACTAACAGAAGGAGGTTACCAGGTACGTCTACAGTCAGGCAGGATGCGGGAGGGTTCTGCCCTGTCCTCAGCTCTCACAGGGAAGCATGCTTAGAAGCCAGCTCTCAACTAGCTGCATTCTTATGACAGTGTGAGGGAGCAGTATTCTGAGTAAGGCGGTTCCGAGATTACCACTCTACTGCACCTGGAGATACCCTCCAGGTCTGCATTGTTAACTTGCGTCTCAGAAGCCTGTGGCAAACGTCTCTGGTGAAGACGTGCGAAACTCACTCTGCAGGCAGTGTGGAACTGTGAGGGACTGAGGGTGAGCTCAACTCTCAGAAGTAAGATGCTTTTGGACAAGGCGTTCAGCTACCTTCTCACGTATGGAACTTAGTATGTAGCACCTGTCTACCACACGAATTACTAGGCAATCGCTGGAATGAGCTTGGAGGACCTAGCCTTGTGTGCCGGGAGATTCCAATTACCTCTCCCAACACTTCCGTCAAACAGCGAGCCTAGGCCTTTTAGAAGTGAAAGGAACCAGCAGGCTGGATGGGGAGGTACAGGCCTTAAGCTCAACTCTCAGAAGTGTGTATGCAGGGGAGACAGATGTCTGCTACCCACTCTGACATGGGAGTTGGAAACTAGCTACACTCTGATTGAAGAAGGCCATTGGAAATCGCTGTATTCAACTCAGATACACAGGAGTTCAGGCCCAATGCTTACACATGCTTTTCCCGCAACCTCTCTCAGCCACTAACATTAGGATGTTAGCAGCTGCGCCTACAGTCAGGCAGGATGCGGGTGGGTTCTGCCCTGTCCTCAGCACTCCCAGGGAAGCATGCCTAGAAGCCAGCTCTCAACTAGCTGCATTCTTATGGCAGTGTGAAGGTAGCAGTATTCTGAGTAAGGAGGTTCCCAGATTACCACTCTACTGCACCTGGAGATACCCTCCAGGTCTGCATTGTTAACTTGCGTCTCAGAAGCCTCTGGCAAACGTCTCTGGTGAAGACGTCCGAAACTCACTCTGCAGGCAGTGTGGAACTGTGAGGGACTGAGGGTGAGCTCAACTCTCAGAAGTAAGATGTTTTTGGACAAGGCGTTCAACTACCTACTCACGTATGGAACTTAGTATGTAGCACCAGTCTACCCCAGGAATTACTAGAAAATCGCTTGATTGAGCTTGGAGGCACTCGTCTTGTGTGCCGGGAGATTCCAGTTACCTCTCCCAACACTTGCGTCAAGCAGCGAGCCTAGGCATTTTGGAAGCGAAAGGTAGCGGCAGGCAGGATGTTGGGTTACAGGCCATAAGCTCAACTCTCAGAAGTGTGTATGCATGGGTGGCAGATATCTGCTACCCACTCGGACATGGGAGTTGGAACCTAGCTACACTCCTATTGAAGAAGGACTTTGGAAATCGCTGTATTCAACTCAGATACACGGGAGTTCAGGCCCAATGCTTACACATGCTTTTCCCACAAACTATCCCAGCCACTAACAGAAGGAGGTTAGCAGGTAAGTCTACAGTCAGGCAGGATGCGGGAGGGTCCTGCCCTGTCCTCAGCTCTCACAGGGAAGCATGCCTTGAAGCCAGCTCTCAACTAGCTGCATTCTTATGACAGTGTGAAGGTAGCAGTATTCTGAGTAAGGAGGTTCCCAGATTACCACTCTACTGCACCTGGAGATATCCTCCAGGTCTGCATTGTTAACTTGCGTCTCAGAAGCCTCTGGCAAACGTCTCTGGTGAAGACGTCCGAAACTCACTCTGCAGGCAGTGTGGAACTGTGAGGGACTGAGGGTGAGCTCAACTCTCAGAAGTAAGATGTTTTTGGACAAGGCGTTCAACTACCTACTCACGTATGGAACTTAGTATGTAGCACCAGTCTACCCCAGGAATTACTAGGAAATCGCTTGATTGAGCTTGGAGGCACTCGTCTTGTGTGCCGGGAGATTCCAGTTACCTCTCCCAACACTTGCGTCAAGCAGCGAGCCTAGGCATTTTGGAAGCGAAAGGTAGCGGCAGGCAGGATGTTGGGTTACAGGCCATAAGCTCAACTCTCAGAAGTGTGTATGCATGGGTGGCAGATGTCTGCTACCCACTCGGACATGGGAGTTGGAACCTAGCTACACTCCTATTGAAGAAGGACTTTGGAAATCGCTGTATTCAACTCAGATACACGGGAGTTCAGGCCCAATGCTTACACATGCTTTTCCCACAAACTATCCCAGCCACTAACAGAAGGAGGTTAGCAGGTAAGTCTACAGTCAGGCAGGATGCGGGAGGGTCCTGCCCTGTCCTCAGCTCTCACAGGGAAGCATGCCTTGAAGCCAGCTCTCAACTAGCTGCATTCTTTTTTTTTTTTTTTTTTTTTTTTTTTTTGCTGCATTCTTATGACAGTGTGAAGGTAGCAGTATTCTGAGTAAGGAGGTTTCCAGATTACCACTCTACTGCACCTGGAGATACCCTCCAGGTCTGCATTGTTAACTTGCGTCTCAGAAGCCTCTGGCAAACGTCTCTGGTGAAGACGTGCGAAACTCACTCTGCAGGCAGTGTGGAACTGTGAGGGACTGAGGGTGAGCTCAACTCTCAGCAGTAAGATGATTTTGGACAAGGCGTTCAGCTACCTTCTCACATATGGAACTTAGTATGTAGCACCAGTCTACCCCAGGAATTACTGGGAAATCGCTGGATTGAGCTTGGAGGCACTAGTCTTGTTGCCGGGAGATTCCAGTTACCTCTCCCAACACTTCGGTGAAGCAGCGAGCCTAGGCCTTTTGGAAGCGAAAGCTAGCTGCAGGCAGGAGGTAGGGATACAGGCCATAAGCTCAACTCTCAGAAGTGTGTATGCATGGGAGGCAGATGTCTGCTACCCACTCGTACATGCGAGTGGGAACCTACTACACTCTGATGAAAAAGGACTTTGGAAATCGCTGTATTCAACTCAGATACACGTGGGTTCAGTCACAATGATTCCACATGCTTTTCTCACAACCTTTCCCTGCCACTAACATGAGGACGTTAGCAGCTCCTTCTACAGTCAAGCAGGATGCGGGAGGGTTGTGCCCTGTCCTTAGCTCTCACAGGGAAGCATGTCTTGAAGCCAGCGGTCAACTAGCTGCATACTTATGGCAGGGTCAAGGTAGCAGTATTCTGAGACAGGAGGTTCCCAGATTACCACTCTACTGCACCTGGAGATACCCTCCAGGTCTGCATTGTTAACTTGCGTCTCAGAAGCCTGTGGCAAACGTCTCTGGTGAAGACGTGCGAAACTCACTCTGCAGGCAGTGTGGAACTGTGAGGGACTGAGGGTGAGCTCAACTCTCAGAAGTAAGATGCTTTTGGACAAGGCGTTCAGCTACATTCTCACGTATGGAACTTAGTATGTAGCACCTGTCTACCCTAGGAATTACTAGGCAATCGCTGGAATGAGCTTGGAGGCACTAGTCTTGTGTGCCGGGAGATTCCAATTACCTCTCCCAACACTTCCGTCAAACAGCGAGCCTAGGCCTTTTAGAAGTGAAAGGAACCAGCAGGCTGGATGGGGAGGTACAGGTCTTAAGCTCAACTCTCAGAAGTGTGTATGCAGGGGAGACAGATGTCTGCTACCCACTCTGACATGGGAGTTGGAAACTAGCTACACTCTGATTGAAGAAGGCCATTGGAAATCGCTGTATTCAACTCAGATACACAGGAGTTCAGGCCCAATGCTTACACATGCTTTTCCTGCAACCTCTCTCAGCCACTAACATTAGGATGTTAGCAGCTGCGCCTACAGTCAGGCAGGATGCGGGTGGGTTCTGCCATGTCCTCAGCACTCCCAGGGAAGCATGCCTAGAAGCCAGCTCTCAACTAGCTGCATTCTTATGGCAGTGTGAAGGTAGCAGTATTCTGAGTCAGGAGGTTCCAAGATTACCACTCTACTGCACCTGGAGATACCCTCCAGGTCTGCATTGTTAACTTGCGTCTCAGAAGCAAACGTCTCTGATGAAGACCTGCAAAACTCACTCTGCAGGCAGTGTGGAACTGTGAGGGACTGAGGGTGAGCTCAACTCTCAGAAGTAAGATGCTTTTGGACAAGGCGTTCAGCTACCTTCTCACGTATGGAACTTAGTATGTAGCACCAGTCTACCACACGAATTACTAGGCAATCGCTGGAATGAGCTTGGAGGCCCTAGTCTTGTGTGCCGGGAGATTCCAATTACCTCTCCCAACACTTCCGTCAAACAGCGAGCCTAGGCCTTTTAGAAGTGAAAGGAACCAGCAGGCTGGATGGGGAGGTACAGGCCTTAAGCTCAACTCTCAGAAGTGTGTATGCAGGGGAGACAGATGTCTGCTACCCACTCTGACATGGGAGTTGGAAACTACCTACACTCTGATTGAAGAAGGCCATTGGAAATCGCTGTATTCAACTCAGATACACAGGAGTTCAGGCCCAATGCTTACACATGCTTTTCCCGCAACCTCTCTCAGCCACTAACATTAGGATGTTAGCAGCTGCGCCTACAGTCAGGCAGGATGCGGGTGGGTTCTGCCCTGTCCTCAGCACTCCCAGGGAAGCATGCCTAGAAGCCAGCTCTCAACTAGCTGCATTCTTATGGCAGTGTGAAGGTAGCAGTATTCTGAGTAAGGAGGTTCCCAGATTACCACTCTACTGCACATAGAGATACCCTCCAGGTCTGCATTGTTAACTTGCGTCTCAGAAGCCTCTGGCAAACGTCTCTGGTGAAGACGTCCGAAACTCACTCTGCAGGCAGTGTGGAACTGTGAGGGACTGAGGGTGAGCTCAACTCTCAGAAGTAAGATGTTTTTGGACAAGGCGTTCAACTACCTACTCACGTATGGAACTTAGTATGTAGCACCAGTCTACCCCAGGAATTACTAGGAAATCGCTTGATTGAGCTTGGAGGCACTCGTCTTGTGTGCCGGGAGATTCCAGTTACCTCTCCCAACACTTGCGTCAAGCAGCGAGCCTAGGCATTTTGGAAGCGAAAGGTAGCGGCAGGCAGGATGTTGGGTTACAGGCCATAAGCTCAACTCTCAGAAGTGTGTATGCATGGGTGGCAGATGTCTGCTACCCACTCGGACATGGGAGTTGGAACCTAGCTACACTCCTATTGAAGAAGGACTTTGGAAATCGCTGTATTCAACTCAGATACACGGGAGTTCAGGCCCAATGCTTACACATGCTTTTCCCACAAACTATCCCAGCCACTAACAGAAGGAGGTTAGCAGGTAAGTCTACAGTCAGGCAGGATGCGGGAGGGTCCTGCCCTGTCCTCAGCTCTCACAGGGAAGCATGCCATGAAGCCAGCTCTCAACTAGCTGCATTCTTATGACAGTGTGAAGGTAGCAGTATTCTGAGTAAGGAGGTTCCCAGATTACCACTCTACTGCACCTGGAGATACCCTCCAGGTCTGCATTGTTAACTTGCGTCTCAGAAGCCTCTGGCAAACGTCTCTGGTGAAGACGTCCGAAACTCACTCTGCAGGCAGTGTGGAACTGTGAGGGACTGAGGGTGAGCTCAACTCTCAGCAGTAAGATGTTTTTGGACAAGGCGTTCAACTACCTACTCACGTATGGAACTTAGTATGTAGCACCAGTCTACCCCAGGAATTACTAGGAAATCGCTTGATTGAGCTTGGAGGCACTCGTCTTGTGTGCCGGGAGATTCCAGTTACCTCTCCCAACACTTGCGTCAAGCAGCGAGCCTAGGCATTTTGGAAGCGAAAGGTAGCGGCAGGCAGGATGTTGGGTTACAGGCCATAAGTTCAACTCTCAGAAGTGTGTATGCATGGGTGGCAGATGTCTGCTACCCACTCGGACATGGGAGTTGGAACCTAGCTACACTCCTATTGAAGAAGGACTTTGGAAATCGCTGTATTCAACTCAGATACACGGGAGTTCAGGCCCAATGCTTACACATGCTTTTCCCACAAACTATCCCAGCCACTAACAGAAGGAGGTTAGCAGGTAAGTCTACAGTCAGGCAGGATGCGGGAGGGTCCTGCCCTGTCCTCAGCTCTCACAGGGATGCATGCCTTGAAGCCAGCTCTCAACTAGCTGCATTCTTATGACAGTGTGAAGGTAGCAGTATTCTGAGTAAGGAGGTTCCCAGATTACCACTCTACTGCACCTGGAGATACCCTCCAGGTCTGCATTGTTAACTTGCGTCTCAGAAGCCTCTGGCAAACGTCTCTGGTGAAGACGTGCGAAACTCACTCTGCAGGCAGTGTGGAACTGTGAGGGACTGAGGGTGAGCTCAACTCTCAGCAGTAAGATGATTTTGGACAAGGCGTTCAGCTACCTTCTCACATATGGAACTTAGTATGTAGCACCAGTCTACCCCAGGAATTACTGGGAAATCGCTGGATTGAGCTTGGAGGCACTAGTCTTGTTGCCGGGAGATTCCAGTTACCTCTCCCAACACTTCGGTGAAGCAGCGAGCCTAGGCCTTTTGGAAGCGAAAGCTAGCTGCAGGCAGGAGGTAGGGATACAGGCCATAAGCTCAACTCTCAGAAGTGTGTATGCATGGGAGGCAGATGTCTGCTACCCACTCGTACATGCGAGTGGGAACCTACTACACTCTGATGAAAAAGGACTTTGGAAATCGCTGTATTCAACTCAGATACACGTGGGTTCAGGCACAACGATTCCACATGCTTTTCTCACAACCTTTCCCTGCCACTAACATGAGGACGTTAGCAGCTCCTTCTACAGTCAAGCAGGATGCGGGAGGGTTGTGCCCTGTCCTTAGCTCTCACAGGGAAGCATGTCTTGAAGCCAGCGGTCAACTAGCTGCATACTTATGGCAGGGTCAAGGTAGCAGTATTCTGAGACAGGAGGTTCCCAGATTACCACTCTACTGCACCTGGAGATACCCTCCAGGTCTGCATTGTTAACTTGCGTCTCAGAAGCCTGTGGCAAACGTCTCTGGTGAAGACGTGCGAAACTCACTCTGCAGGCAGTGTGGAACTGTGAGGGACTGAGGGTGAGCTCAACTCTC
Organism: Canis lupus baileyi; assembly: GCF_048164855.1. Lineage (NCBI taxonomy): Eukaryota > Metazoa > Chordata > Mammalia > Carnivora > Canidae > Canis > Canis lupus. The sequence goes on along the minus strand of NC_132864.1, from coordinate 1,831,729 downwards.
AGAAGTAAGATGCTTTTGGACAAGGCGTTCAGCTACATTCTCACGTATGGAACTTAGTATGTAGCACCTGTCTACCCCAGGAATTACTAGGCAATCGCTGGAATGAGCTTGGAGGCACTAGTCTTGTGTGCCGGGAGATTCCAATTACCTCTCCCAACATTCCGTCAAACAGCGAGCCTAGGCCTTTTAGAAGTGAAAGGAACCAGCAGGCTGGATGGGGAGGTACAGGCCTTAAGCTCAACTCTCAGAAGTGTGTATGCAGGGGAGACAGATGTCTCCTACCCACTCTGACATGGGAGTTGGAAACTAGCTACACTCTGATTGAAGAAGGCCATTGGAAATCGCTGTATTCAACTCAGATACACAGGAGTTCAGGCCCAATGCTTACACACGCTTTTCCCGCAACCTCTCTCAGCCACTAACATTAGGATGTTAGCAGCTGCGCCTACAGTCAGGCAGGATGCGGGTGGGTTCTGCCATGTCCTCAGCACTCCCAGGGAAGCATGCCTAGAAGCCAGCTCTCAACTAGCTGCATTCTTATGGCAGTGTGAAGGTAGCAGTATTCTGAGTCAGGAGGTTCCAAGATTACCACTCTACTGCACCTGGAGATACCCTCCAGGTCTGCATTGTTAACTTGCGTCTCAGAAGCAAACGTCTCTGATGAAGACCTGCAAAACTCACTCTGCAGGCAGTGTGGAACTGTGAGGGACTGAGGGTGAGCTCAACTCTCAGAAGTAAGATGCTTTTGGACAAGGCGTTCAGCTACCTTCTCACGTATGGAACTTAGTATGTAGCACCAGTCTACCACACGAATTACTAGGCAATCGCTGGAATGAGCTTGGAGGCCCTAGTCTTGTGTGCCGGGAGATTCCAATTACCTCTCCCAACACTTCCGTCAAACAGCGAGCCTAGGCCTTTTAGAAGTGAAAGGAACCAGCAGGCTGGATGGGGAGGTACAGGCCTTAAGCTCAACTCTCAGAAGTGTGTATGCAGGGGAGACAGATGTCTGCTACCCACTCTGACATGGGAGTTGGAAACTAGCTACACTCTGATTGAAGAAGGCCATTGGAAATCGCTGTATTCAACTCAGATACACAGGAGTTCAGGCCCAATGCTTACACATGCTTTTCCCGGAACCTCTCTCAGCCACTAACATTAGGATGTTAGCAGCTGCGCCTACAGTCAGGCAGGAGGCGGGTGGGTTCTGCCATGTCCTCAGCACTCCCAGGGAAGCATGCCTAGAAGCCAGCTCTCAACTAGCTGCATTCTTATTGCAGTGTGAAGGTAGCAGTATTCTGAGACAGGAGGTTCCCAGATTACCACTCTACTGCACCTGGAGATACCCTCCAGGTCTGCATTGTTAACTTGCGTCTCAGAAGCCTCTGGCAAACGTCTCTGGTGAAGACGTCCGAAACTCACTCTGCAGGCAGTGTGGAACTGTGAGGGACTGAGGGTGAGCTCAACTCTCAGAAGTAAGATGTTTTTGGACAAGGCGTTCAACTACCTACTCACGTATGGAACTTAGTATGTAGCACCAGTCTACCCCAGGAATTACTAGGAAATCGCTTGATTGAGCTTGGAGGCACTCGTCTTGTGTGCCGGGAGATTCCAGTTACCTCTCCCAACACTTGCGTCAAGCAGCGAGCCTAGGCATTTTGGAAGCGAAAGGTAGCGGCAGGCAGGATGTTGGGTTACAGGCCATAAGCTCAACTCTCAGAAGTGTGTATGCATGGGTGGCAGATGTCTGCTACCCACTCGGACATGGGAGTTGGAACCTAGCTACACTCCTATTGAAGAAGGACTTTGGAAATCGCTGTATTCAACTCAGATACACGGGAGTTCAGGCCCAATGCTTACACATGCTTTTCCCACAAACTATCCCAGCCACTAACAGAAGGAGGTTAGCAGGTAAGTCTACAGTCAGGCAGGATGCGGGAGGGTCCTGCCCTGTCCTCAGCTCTCACAGGGAAGCATGCCTTGAAGCTAGCTCTCAACTAGATGCATTCTTATGACAGTGTGAAGGTAGCAGTATTCTGAGTAAGGAGGTTCCCAGATTACCACTCTACTGCACCTGGAGATACCCTCCAGGTCTGCATTGTTAACTTGCGTCTCAGAGGCCTCTGGCAAACGTCTCTGCTGAAGACGTGCGAAACTCACTCTGCAGGCAGTGTGGAACTCTGAGGGACTGAGGGTGAGCTCAACTCTCAGCAGTAAGATGATTTTGGACAAGGCGTTCAGCTACCTTCTCACATATGGAACTTAGTATGTAGCACCAGTCTACCCCAGGAATTACTTGGAAATCGCTGGATTGAGCTTGGAGGCACTAGTCTTGTTGCCGGGAGATTCCAGTTACCTCTCCCAACACTTCGGTGAAGCAGCGAGCCTAGGCCTTTTGGAAGCGAAAGCTAGCTGCAGGCAGGAGGTAGGGATACAGGCCATAAGCTCAACTCTCAGAAGTGTGTATGCATGGGTGGCAGATGTCTGCTACCCACTCGTACATGCGAGTGGGAACCTACTACACTCTGATGAAAAAGGACTTTGGAAATCGCTGTATTCAACTCAGATACACGTGGGTTCAGGCACAACGATTCCACATGCTTTTCTCACAACCTTTCCCTGCCACTAACATGAGGACGTTAGCAGCTCCTTCTACAGTCAAGCAGGATGCGGGAGGGTTGTGCCCTGTCCTTAGCTCTCACAGGGAAGCATGTCTTGAAGCCAGCGGTCAACTAGCTGCATACTTATGGCAGGGTCAAGGTAGCAGTATTCTGAGACAGGAGGTTCCCAGATTACCACTCTACTGCACCTGGAGATACCCTCCAGGTCTGCATTGTTAACTTGCGTCTCAGAGGCCTCTGGCAAACGTCTCTGGTGAAGACGTGCGAAACTCACTCTGCAGGCAGTGTGGAACTGTGAGGGACTGAGGGTCAGCTCAACTCTCAGCAGTAAGATGTTTTTGGACAAGGCGTTCAAATACCTACTCACGTATGGAACTTAGTATGTAGCACCAGTCTACCCCAGGAATTACTAGGCAATCGCTTGATTGAGCTTGGAGGCACTCGTCTTGTGTGCCGGGAGATTCCAATTACCTCTCCCAACACTTGCGTCAAGCAGCGAGCCTAGGCCTTTTGGAAGCGAAAGGTAGCGGCAGGCACGATGAAGGGTTACAGGCCATAAGCTCAACTCTCAGAAGTGTGTATGCATGGGAGGCAGATGTCTGCTACCCACTCGGACATGGGAGTTGGAACCTAGCTACACTCCTATTGAAGAAGGATGTTGGAAATCGCTGTATTCAACTCAGATACTCGGGAGTTCAGGCCCAATGCTTACACATGCTTTTCCCACAACCTATCCCAACCACTAACAGAAGGAGGTTAGCAGGTACGTCTACAGTCAGGCAGGATGCGGGAGGGTTCTGCCCTGTCCTCAGCTCTCACAGGGAAGCATGCCTAGAAGCCAGCTCTCAACTAGCTGCATTCTTATGACAGTGTGAAGGTAGCAGTATTCTGAGTAAGGCGGTTCCGAGATTACCACTCTACTGCACCTGGAGATACCCTCCAGGTCTGCATTGTTAACTTGCGTCTCAGAAAACTGTCTCAAACGTCTCTGGTGAAGACATGCGAAACTCACTCTGCAGGCAGTGTGGAACTGTGAGGGACTGAGGGTGAGCTCAACTCTCAGAAGTAAGATGCTTTTGGACAAGGCGTTCAGCTACCTTCTCACGTATGGAACTTAGTATGTAGCACCTGTCTACCCCAGGAATTACTAGGCAATCGCTGGAATGAGCTTGGAGGCCCTAGTCTTGTGTGCCGGGAGATTCCAATTACCTCTCCCAACACTTCCGTCAAACAGCGAGCCTAGGCCTTTTAGAAGTGAAAGGAACCAGCAGGCTGGATGGGGAGGTACAGGCCTTAAGCTCAACTCTCAGAAGTGTGTATGCAGGGGAGACAGATGTCTGCTACCCACTCTGACATGGGAGTTGGAAACTACCTACACTCTGATTGAAGAAGGCCATTGGAAATCGCTGTATTCAACTCAGATACACAGGAGTTCAGGCCCAATGCTTACACATGCTTTTCCCGCAACCTCTCTCAGCCACTAACATTAGGATGTTAGCAGCTGCGCCTACAGTCAGGCAGGATGCGGGTGGGTTCTGCCATGTCCTCAGCACTCCCAGGGAAGCATGCCTAGAAGCCAGCTCTCAACTAGCTGCATTCTTATGGCAGTGTGAAGGTAGCAGTATTCTGAGTCAGGAGGTTCCAAGATTACCACTCTACTGCACCTGGAGATACCCTCCAGGTCTGCATTGTTAACTTGCGTCTCAGAAGCCTGTGGCAAACGTCTCTGGTGAAGACCTGCAAAACTCACTCTGCAGGCAATGTGGAACTGTGAGGGACTGAGGGTGAGCTCAACTCTCAGAAGTAAGATGCTTTTGGACAAGGCGTTCAGCTACCTTCTCACGTATGGAACTTAGTATGTAGCACCAGTCTACCACACGAATTACTAGGCAATCGCTGGAATGAGCTTGGAGGCCCTAGTCTTGTGTGCTGGGAGATTCCAATTACCTCTCCCAACACTTCCGTCAAACAGCGAGCCTAGGCCTTTTAGAAGTGAAAGGAACCAGCAGGCTGGATGGGGAGGTACAGGCCTTAAGCTCAACTCTCAGAAGTGTGTATGCAGGGGAGACAGATGTCTGCTACCCACTCTGACATGGGAGTTGGAAACTAGCTACACTCTGATTGAAGAAGGCCATTGGAAATCGCTGTATTCAACTCAGATACACAGGAGTTGAGGCCCAATGCTTACACATGCTTTTCCCGCAACCTCTCTCAGCCACTAACATTAGGATGTTAGCAGCTGCGCCTACAGTCAGGCAGGATGCGGGTGGGTTCTGCCCTGTCCTCAGCACTCCCAGGGAAGCATGCCTAGAAGCCAGCTCTCAACTAGCTGCATTCTTATGGCAGTGTGAAGGTAGCAGTATTCTGAGTCAGGAGGTTCCCAGATTACCACTCTACTGTACCTGGAGATACCCTCCAGGTCTGCATTGTTAACTTGCGTCTCAGAAGCCTCTGGCAAACGTCTCTGGTGAAGACGTCCGAAACTCACTCTGCAGGCAGTGTGGAACTGTGAGGGACTGAGGGTGAGCTCAACTCTCAGAAGTAAGATGTTTTTGGACAAGGCGTTCAACTACCTACTCACGTATGGAACTTAGTATGTATCACCAGTCTACCCCAGGAATTACTAGGAAATCGCTTGATTGAGCTTGGAGGCACTCGTCTTGTGTGCCGGGAGATTCCAGTTACCTCTCCCAACACTTGCGTCAAGCAGCGAGCCTAGGCATTTTGGAAGCGAAAGGTAGCGGCAGGCAGGATGTTGGGTTACAGGCCATAAGCTCAACTCTCAGAAGTGTGTATGCATGGGTGGCAGTGTCTGCTACCCACTCGGACATGGGAGTTGGAACCTAGCTACACTCCTATTGAAGAAGGACTTTGGAAATCGCTGTATTCATCTCAGATACACGGGAGTTCAGGCCCAATGCTTACACTTGCTTTTCCCACAAACTATCCCAGCCACTAACAGAAGGAGGTTAGCAGGTAAGTCTACAGTCAGGCAGGATGCGGGAGGGTCCTGCCCTGTCCTCAGCTCTCACAGGGAAGCATGCCTTGAAGTCAGCTCTCAACTAGCTGCATTCTTATGACAGTGTGAAGGTAGCAGTATTCTGAGTAAGGCGGTTCCGAGATTACCACTCTACTGCACCTGGAGATACCCTCCAGGTCTGCATTGTTAACTTGCGTCTCAGAGGCCTCTGGCAAACGTCTCTGGTGAAGACGTGCGAAACTCACTCTGCAGGCAGTGTGGAACTGTGAGGGACTGAGGGTCAGCTCAACTCTCAGCAGTAAGATGTTTTTGGACAAGGCGTTCAAATACCTACTCACGTATGGAACTTAGTATGTAGCACCAGTCTACCCCAGGAATTACTGGGAAATCGCTGGATTGAGCTTGGAGGCACTAGTCTTGTTGCCGGGAGATTCCAGTTACCTCTCCCAACACTTCGGTGAAGCAGCGAGCCTAGGCCTTTTGGAAGCGAAAGCTAGCTGCAGGCAGGAGGTAGGGATACAGGCCATAAGCTCAACTCTCAGAAGTGTGTATGCATGGGAGGCAGATGTCTGCTACCCACTCGTACATGCGAGTGGGAACCTACTACACTCTGATGAAAAAGGACTTTGGAAATCGCTGTATTCAACTCAGATAAACGTGGGTTCAGGCACAACGATTCCACATGCTTTTCTCACAACCTTTCCCTGCCACTAACATGAGGACGTTAGCAGCTCCTTCTACAGTCAAGCAGGATGCGGGAGAGTTGTGCCCTGTCCTTAGCTCTCACAGGGAAGCATGCCTTGAAGCCAGCGGTCAACTAGCTGCATACTTATGGCAGGGTCAAGGTAGCAGTATTCTGAGACAGGAGGTTCCCAGATTACCACTCTACTGCACCTGGAGATACCCTCCAGGTCTGCATTGTTAACTTGCGTCTCAGAGGCCTCTGACAAACGTCTCTGGTGAAGACGTGCGAAACTCACTCTGCAGGCAGTGTGGAACTGTGAGGGACTGAGGGTCAACTCAACTCTCAGCAGTAAGATGTTTTTGGACAAGGCGTTCAAATACCTACTCACGGGATCCCTGGGTGGCGCAGCGGTTTGGCGCCTGCCTTTGGCCCAGGGCGCGATCCTGGAGACCCGGGATCGAATCCCACGTCGGGCTCCCGGTGCATGGAGCCTGCTTCTCCCTCTGCCTGTGTCTCTGCGCCTCTCTCTCTCTCTCTCTGTGACTATCATAAATAAATAAAAATTAAAAAAAAAAAAAAAAAAAAAATACCTACTCACGTATGGAACTTAGTATGTAGCACCAGTCTACCCCAGGAATTACTAGGCAATCGCTTGATTGAGCTTGGAGGCACTCGTCTTGTGTGCCGGGAGATTCCAATTACCTCTCCCAACACTTGCGTCAAGCAGCGAGCCTAGGCCTTTTGGAAGCGAAAGGTAGCGGCAGGCACGATGTAGGGTTACAGGCCATAAGCTCAACTCTCAGAAGTGTGTATGCATGGGAGGCAAATGTCTGCTACCCACTCGGACATGGGAGTTGGAACCTAGCTACACTCCTATTGAAGAAGGATGTTGGAAATCGCTGTATTCAACTCAGATACTCGGGAGTTCAGGCCCAATGCTTACACATGCTTTTCCCACAACCTATCCCAGCCACTAACAGAAGGAGGTTACCAGGTACGTCTACAGTCAGGCAGGATGCGGGAGGGTTCTGCCCTGTCCTCAGCTCTCACAGGGAAGCATGCCTAGAAGCCAGCTCTCAACTAGCTGCATTCTTATGACAGTGTGAAGGTAGCAGTATTCTGAGTAAGGCGGTTCCGAGATTACCACTCTACTGCACCTGGAGATACCCTCCAGGTCTGCATTGTTAACTTGCGTCTCAGAAGCCTGTGGCAAACGTCTCTGGTGAAGACCTGCGAAACTCACTCTGCAGGCAGTGTGGAACTGTGAGGGACTGAGGGTGAGCTCAACTCTCAGAAGTAAGATGCTTTTGGACAAGGCGTTCAGCTACATTCTCACGTATGGAACTTAGTATGTAGCACCTGTCTACCCCAGGAATTACTAGGCAATCGCTGGAGTGAGCTTGGAGGCACTAGTCTTGTGTGCCGGGAGATTCCAATTACCTCTCCCAACACTTCCGTCAAACAGCGAGCCTAGGCCTTTTAGAAGTGAAAGGAACCAGCAGGCTGGATGGGGAGGTACAGGCCTTAAGCTCAACTCTCAGAAGTGTGTATGCAGGGGAGACAGATGTCTGCTACCCACTCTGACATTGGAGTTGGAAACTAGCTACACTCTGATTGAAGAAGGCCATTGGAAATCGCTGTATTCAACTCAGATACACAGGAGTTCAGGCCCAATGCTTACACATGCTTTTCCCGCAACCTCTCTCAGCCACTAACATTAGGATGTTAGCAGCTGCGCCTACAGTCAGGCAGGATGCGGGTGGGTTCTGCCATGTCCTCAGCACTCCCAGGGAAGCATGCCTAGAAGCCAGCTCTCAACTAGCTGCATTCTTATGGCAGTGTGAAGGTAGCAGTATTCTGAGTCAGGAGGTTCCAAGATTACCACTCTACTGCACCTGGAGATACCCTCCAGGTCTGCATTGTTAACTTGCGTCTCAGAAGCAAACGTCTCTGATGAAGACCTGCAAAACTCACTCTGCAGGCAGTGTGGAACTGTGAGGGACTGAGGGTGAGCTCAACTCTCAGAAGTAAGATGCTTTTGGACAAGGCGTTCAGCTACCTTCTCACGTATGGAACTTAGTATGTAGCACCAGTCTACCACACGAATTACTAGGCAATCGCTGGAATGAGCTTGGAGGCCCTAGTCTTGTGTGCCGGGAGATTCCAATTACCTCTCCCAACACTTCCGTCAAACAGCGAGCCTAGGCCTTTTAGAAGTGAAAGGAACCGGCAGGCTGGATGGGGAGGTACAGGCCTTAAGCTCAACTCTCAGAAGTGTGTATGCAGGGGAGACAGATGTCTGCTACCCACTCTGACATGGGAGTTGGAAACTAGCTACACAATGATTGAAGAAGGCCATTGGAAATCGCTGTATTCAACTCAGATACACAGGAGTTCAGGCCCAATGCTTACACATGCTTTTCCCGCAACCTCTCTCAGCCACTAACATTAGGATGTTAGCAGCTGCGCCTACAGTCAGGCAGGATGCGGGTGGGTTCTGCCCTGTCCTCAGCACTCCCAGGGAAGCATGCCTAGAAGCCAGCTCTCAACTAGCTGCATTCTTATGGCAGTGTGAAGGTAGCAGTATTCTGAGTAAGGAGGTTCCCAGATTACCACTCTACTGCACCTGGAGATACCCTCCAGGTCTGCATTGTTAACTTGCGTCTCAGAAGCCTCTGGCAAACGTCTCTGCTGAAGACGTGCGAAACTCACTCTGCAGGCAGTGTGGAACTGTGAGGGACTGAGGGTGAGCTCAACTCTCAGCAGTAAGATGATTTTGGACAAGGCGTTCAGCTACCTTAACACATATGGAACTTAGTATGTAGCACCAGTCTACCCCAGGAATTACTGGGAAATCGCTGGATTGAGCTTGGAGGCACTAGTCTTGTTGCCGGGAGATTCCAGTTACCTCTCCCAACACTTCGGTGAAGCAGCGAGCCTAGGCCTTTTGGAAGCGAAAGCTAGCTGCAGGCAGGAGGTAGGGATACAGGCCATAAGCTCAACTCTCAGAAGTGTGTATGCATGGGAGGCAGATGTCTGCTACCCACTCGTACATGCGAGTGGGAACCTACTACACTCTGATGAAAAAGGACTTTGGAAATCGCTGTATTCAACTCAGATACACGTGGGTTCAGGCACAACGATTCCACATGCTTTTCTCACAACCTTTCCCTGCCACTAACATGAGGACGTTAGCAGCTCCTTCTACAGTCAAGCAGGATGCGGGAGGGTTGTGCCCTGTCCTTAGCTCTCACAGGGAAGCATGCCTTGAAGCCAGCGGTCAACTAGCTGCATACTTATGGCAGGGTCAAGGTAGCAGTATTCTGAGACAGGAGGTTCCCAGATTACCACTCTACTGCACCTGGAGATACCCTCCAGGTCTGCATTGTTAACTTGCGTCTCAGAGGCCTCTGGCAAACGTCTCTGGTGAAGACGTGCGAAACTCACTCTGCAGGCAGTGTGGAACTGTGAGGGACTGAGGGTCAGCTCAACTCTCAGCAGTAAGATGTTTTTGGACAAGGCGTTCAAATACCTACTCACGTATGGAACTTAGTATGTAGCACCAGTCTACCCCAGGAATTACTAGGCAATCGCTTGATTGAGCTTGGAGGCACTCGTCTTGTGTGCCGGGAGATTCCAATTACCTCTCCCAACACTTGCGTCAAGCAGCGAGCCTAGGCCTTTTGGAAGCGAAAGGTAGCGGCAGGCAGGATGTTGGGTTACAGGCCATAAGCTCAACTCTCAGAAGTGTGTATGCATGGGTGGCAGATGTCTGCTACCCACTCGGACATGGGAGTTGGAACCTAGCTACACTCCTATTGAAGAAGGACTTTGGAAATCGCTGTATTCAACTCAGATACACGGGAGTTCAGGCCCAATGCTTACACATGCTTTTCCCACAAACTATCCCAGCCACTAACAGAAGGAGGTTAGCAGGTAAGTCTACAGTCAGGCAGGATGCGGGAGGGTCCTGCCCTGTCCTCAGCTCTCACAGGGAAGCATGCCTTGAAGCCAGCTCTCAACTAGCTGCATTCTTATGACAGTGTGAAGGTAGCAGTATTCTGAGTAAGGAGGTTCCCAGATTACCACTCTACTGCACCTGGAGATACCCTCCAGGTCTGCATTGTTAACTTGCGTCTCAGAGGCCTCTGGCAAACGTCTCTGGTGAAGACCTGCGAAACTCACTCTGCAGGCAGTGTGGAACTGTTGGGGAGTGAGGGTCAGCTCAACTCTCAGCAGTAAGATGTTTTTGGACAAGGCGTTCAAATACCTACTCACGTATGGAACTTAGTATGTAGCATCAGTCTACCCCAGGAATTACTGGGAAATCGCTGGATTGAGCTTGGAGGCACTAGTCTTGTTGCCGGGAGATTCCAGTTACCTCTCCCAACACTTCGGTGAAGCAGCGAGCCTAGGCCTTTTGGAAGCGAAAGCTAGCTGCAGGCAAGAGGTAGGGATACAGGCCATAAGCTCAACTCTCAGAAGTGTGTATGCATGGGAGGCAGATGTCTGCTACCCACTCGTACATGCGAGTGGGAACCTACTACACTCTGATGAAAAAGGACTTTGGAAATCGCTGTATTCAACTCAGATACACGTGGGTTCAGGCACAACGATTCCACATGCTTTTCTCACAACCTTTCCCTGCCACTAACATGAGGACGTTAGCAGCTCCTTCTACAGTCAAGCAGGATGCGGGAGGGTTGTGCCCTGTCCTTAGCTCTCACAGGGAAGCATGTCTTGAAGCCAGCGGTCAACTAGCTGCATACTTATGGCAGGGTCAAGGTAGCAGTATTCTGAGACAGGAGGTTCCCAGATTACCACTCTACTGCACCTGGAGATACCCTCCAGGTCTGCATTGTTAACTTGCGTCTCAGAAGCCTGTGGCAAACGTCTCTGGTGAAGACCTGCGAAACTCACTCTGCAGGCAGTGTGGAACTGTGAGGGACTGAGGGTGAGCTCAACTCTCAGAAGTAAGATGCTTTTGGACAAGGCGTTCAGCTACATTCTCACGTATGGAACTTAGTATGTAGCACCTGTCTACCCCAGGAATTACTAGGCAATCGCTGGAATGAGCTTGGAGGCACTAGTCTTGTGTGCCGGGAGATTCCAATTACCTCTCCCAACACTTCCGTCAAACAGCGAGCCTAGGCCTTTTAGAAGTGAAAGGAACCAGCAGGCTGGATGGGGAGGTACAGGCCTTAAGCTCAACTCTCAGAAGTGTGTATGCAGGGGAGACAGATGTCTGTTACCCACTCTGACATGGGAGTTGGAAACTAGCTACACTCTGATTGAAGAAGGCCATTGGAAATCGCTGTATTCAACTCAGATACACAGGAGTTCAGGCCCAATGCTTACACATGCTTTTCCCGCAACCTCTCTCAGCCACTAATATTAGGATGTTAGCAGCTGCGCCTACAGTCAGGCAGGATGCGGGTGGGTTCTGCCATGTCCTCAGCACTCCCAGGGAAGCATGCCTAGAAGCCAGCTCTCAACTAGCTGCATTCTTATGGCAGTGTGAAGGTAGCAGTATTCTGAGTCAGGAGGTTCCAAGATTACCACTCTACTGCACCTGGAGATACCCTCCAGGTCTGCATTGTTAACTTGCGTCTCAGAAGCAAACGTCTCTGATGAAGACCTGCAAAACTCACTCTGCAGGCAGTGTGGAACTGTGAGGGACTGAGGGTGAGCTCAACTCTCAGAAGTAAGATGCTTTTGGACAAGGCGTTCAGCTACCTTCTCACGTATGGAACTTAGTATGTAGCACCAGTCTACCACACGAATTACTAGGCAATCGCTGGAATGAGCTTGGAGGCCCTAGTCTTGTGTGCCGGGAGATTCCAATTACCTCTCCCAACACTTCCGTCAAACAGCGAGCCTAGGCCTTTTAGAAGTGAAAGGAAACAGCAGGCTGGATGGGGAGGTACAGGCCTTAAGCTCAACTCTCAGAAGTGTGTATGCAGGGGAGACAGATGTCTGCTACCCACTCTGACATGGGAGTTGGAAACTAGCTACACTCTGATTGAAGAAGGCCATTGGAAATCGCTGTATTCAACTCAGATACACAGGAGTTCAGGCCCAATGCTTACACATGCTTTTCCCGCAAACTCTCTCAGCCACTAACATTAGGATGTTAGCAGCTGCGCCTACAGTCAGGCAGGATGCGGGTGGGTTCTGCCCTGTCCTCAGCATTCCCAGGGAAGCATGCCTAGAAGCCAGCTCTCAACTAGCTGCATTCTTATGGCAGTGTGAAGGTAGCAGTATTCTGAGTCAGGAGGTTCCCAGATTACCACTCTACTGCACCTGGAGATACCCTCCAGGTCTGCATTGTTAACTTGCGTCTCAGAAGCCTCTGGCAAACGTCTCTGGTGAAGACGTCCGAAACTCACTCTGCAGGCAGTGTGGAACTGTGAGGGACTGAGGGTGAGCTCAACTCTCAGAAGTAAGATGTTTTTGGACAAGGCGTTCAACTACCTACTCACGTATGGAACTTAGTATGTAGCACCAGTCTACCCCAGGAATTACTAGGAAATCGCTTGATTGAGCTTGGAGGCACTCGTCTTGTGTGCCGGGAGATTCCAGTTACCTCTCCCAACACTTGCGTCAAGCAGCGAGCCTAGGCATTTTGGAAGCGAAAGGTAGCGGCAGGCAGGATGTTGGGTTACAGGCCATAAGCTCAACTCTCAGAAGTGTGTATGCATGGGTGGCAGATGTCTGCTACCCACTCGGACATGGGAGTTGGAACCTACCTACACTCCTATTGAAGAAGGACTTTGGAAATCGCTGTATTCAACTCAGATACACGGGAGTTCAGGCCCAATGCTTACACATGCTTTTCCCACAAACTATCCCAGCCACTAACAGAAGGAGGTTAGCAGGTAAGTCTACAGTCAGGCAGGATGCGGGAGGGTCCTGCCCTGTCCTCAGCTCTCACAGGGAAGCATGCCTTGAAGCCAGCTCTCAACTAGCTGCATTCTTATGACAGTGTGAAGGTAGCAGTATTCTGAGTAAGGAGGTTCCCAGATTACCACTCTACTGCACCTGGAGATACCCTCCAGGTCTGCATTGTTAACTTGCGTCTCAGAGGCCTCTGGCAAACGTCTCTGGTGAAGACGTGCGAAACTCACTCTGCAGGCAGTGTGGAACTGTGAGGGACTGAGGGTCAGCTCAACTCTCAGCAGTTAGATGTTTTTGGACAAGGCGTTCAAATACCTACTCACGTATGGAACTTAGTATGTAGCACCAGTCTACCCCAGGAATTACTGGGAAATCGTTGGATTGAGCTTGGAGGCACTAGTCTTGTTGCCGGGAGATTCCAGTTACCTCTCCCAACACTTCGGTGAAGTAGCGAGCCTAGGCCTTTTGGAAGCGAAAGCTAGCTGCAGGCAGGAGGTAGGGATACAGGCCATAAGCTCAACTCTCAGAAGTGTGTATGCATGGGAGGCAGATGTCTGCTAAGCACTCGTACATGCGAGTGGGAACCTACTACACTCTGATGAAAAAGGACTTTGGAAATCGCTGTATTCAACTCAGATACACGTGGGTTCAGGCACAACGATTCCACATGCTTTTCTCACAACCTTTCCCTGCCACTAACATGAGGACGTTAGCAGCTCCTTCTACAGTCAAGCAGGATGCGGGAGGGTTGTGCCCTGTCCTTAGCTCTCACAGGGAAGCATGCCTTGAAGCCAGCGGTCAACTAGCTGCATACTTATGGCAGGGTCAAGGTAGCAGTATTCTGAGACAGGAGGTTCCCAGATTACCACTCTACTGCACCTGGAGATACCCTCCAGGTCTGCATTGTTAACTTGCGTCTCAGAGGCCTCTGGCAAACGTCTCTGGTGAAGACGTGCGAAACTCACTCTGCAGGCAGTGTGGAACTGTGAGGGACTGAGGGTCAGCTCAACTCTCAGCAGTAAGATGTTTTTGGACAAGGCGTTCAAATACCTACTCACGTATGGAACTTAGTATGTAGCACCAGTCTACCCCAGGAATTACTAGGCAATCGCTTGATTGAGCTTGGAGGCACTCGTCTTGTGTGCCGGGAGATTCCAATTACCTCTCCCAACACTTGCGTCAAGCAGCGAGCCTAGGCCTTTTGGAAGCGAAAGGTAGCGGCAGGCAGGATGTTGGGTTACAGGCCATAAGCTCAACTCTCAGAAGTGTGTATGCATGGGTGGCAGATGTCTGCTACCCACTCGGACATGGGAGTTGGAACCTAGCTACACTCCTATTGAAGAAGGATGTTGGAAATCGCTGTATTCAACTCAGATACACGGGAGTTCAGGCCCAATGCTTACACATGCTTTTCCCACAAACTATCCCAGCCACTAACAGAAGGAGGTTAGCAGGTAAGTCTACAGTCAGGCAGGATGCGGGAGGGTCCTGCCCTGTCCTCAGCTCTCACAGGGAAGCATGCCTTGAAGCCAGCTCTCAACTAGCTGCATTCTTATGACAGTGTGAAGGTAGCAGTATTCTGAGTAAGGCGGTTCCAAGATTACCACTCTACTGCACCTGGAGATACCCTCCAGGTCTGCATTGTTAACTTGCGTCTCAGAAGCCTCTGGCAAACGTCTCTGGTGAAGACGTGCGAAACTCACTCTGCAGGCAGTGTGGAACTGTGAGGGACTGAGGGTGAGCTCAACTCTCAGCAGTAAGATGATTTTGGACAAGGCGTTCAGCTACCTTCTCACATATGGAACTTAGTATGTAGCACCAGTCTACCCCAGGAATTACTGGGAAATCGCTGGATTGAGCTTGGAGGCACTAGTCTTGTTGCCGGGAGATTCCAGTTACCTCTCCCAACACTTCGGTGAAGCAGCGAGCCTAGGCCTTTTGGAAGCGAAAGCTAGCTGCAGGCAGGAGGTAGGGATACAGGCCATAAGCTCAACTCTCAGAAGTGTGTATGCATGGGAGGCAGATATCTGCTACCCACTCGTACATGCGAGTGGGAACCTACTACACTCTGATGAAAAAGGACTTTGGAAATCGCTATATTCAACTCAGATACACGTGGGTTCAGGCACAACGATTCCACATGCTTTTCTCACAACCTTTCCCTGCCACTAACATGAGGACGTTAGCAGCTCCTTCTACAGTCAAGCAGGATGCGGGAGGGTTGTGCCCTGTCCTTAGCTCTCACAGGGAAGCATGTCTTGAAGCCAGCGGTCAACTAGCTGCATACTTATGGCAGGGTCAAGGTAGCAGTATTCTGAGACAGGAGGTTCCCAGATTACCACTCTACTGCACCTGGAGATACCCTCCAGGTCTGCATTGTTAACTTGCGTCTCAGAAGCCTGTGGCAAACGTCTCTGGTGAAGACGTGCGAAACTCACTCTGCAGGCAGTGTGGAACTGTGAGGGACTGAGGGTCAGCTCAACTCTCAGAAGTAAGATGCTTTTGGACAAGGCGTTCAGCTACCTTCTCACGTATGGAACTTAGTATGTAGCACCTGTCTACCCCAGGAATTACTAGGCAATCGCTGGAATGAGCTTGGAGGCACTAGTCTTGTGTGCCGGGAGATTCCAATTACCTCTCCCAACACTTCCGTCAAACAGCGAGCCTAGGCCTTTTAGAAGTGAAAGGAACCAGCAGGCTGGATGGGGAGGTACAGGCCTTAAGCTCAACTCTCAGAAGTGTGTATGCAGGGGAGACAGATGTCTGCTACCCACTCTGACATGGGAGTTGGAAACTACCTACACTCTGATTGAAGAAGGCCATTGGAAATCGCTGTATTCAACTCAGATACACAGGAGTTCAGGCCCAATGCTTACACATGCTTTTCCCGCAACCTCTCTCAGCCACTAACATTAGGATGTTAGCAGCTGCGCCTACAGTCAGGCAGGATGCGGGTGGGTTCTGCCATGTCCTCAGCACTCCCAGGGAAGCATGCCTAGAAGCCAGCTCTCAACTAGCTGCATTCTTATGGCAGTGTGAAGGTAGCAGTATTCTGAGTCAGGAGGTTCCAAGATTACCACTCTACTGCACCTGGAGATACCCTCCAGGTCTGCATTGTTAACTTGCGTCTCAGAAGCAAACGTCTCTGATGAAGACCTGCAAAACTCACTCTGCAGGCAGTGTGGAACTGTGAGGGACTGAGGGTGAGCTCAACTCTCAGAAGTAAGATGCTTTTGGACAAGGCGTTCAGCTACCTTCTCACGTATGGAACTTAGTATGTAGCACCAGTCTACCACACGAATTACTAGGCAATCGCGGGAATGAGCTTGGAGGCCCTAGTCTTGTGTGCCGGGAGATTCCAATTACCTCTCCCAACACTTCCGTCAAACAGCGAGCCTAGGCCTTTTAGAAGTGAAAGGAACCAGCAGGCTGGATGGGGAGGTACAGGCCTTAAGCTCAACTCTCAGAAGTGTGTATGCAGGGGAGACAGATGTCTGCTACCCACTCTGACATGGGAGTTGGAAACTACCTACACTCTGATTGAAGAAGGCCATTGGAAATCGCTGTATTCAACTCAGATACACAGGAGTTCAGGCCCAATGCTTACACATGCTTTTCCCGCAACCTCTCTCAGCCACTAACATTAGGATGTTAGCAGCTGCGCCTACAGTCAGGCAGGATGCGGGTGGGTTCTGCCATGTCCTCAGCACTCCCAGGGAAGCATGCCTAGAAGCCAGCTCTCAACTAGCTGCATTCTTATGGCAGTGTGAAGGTAGCAGTATTCTGAGTCAGGAGGTTCCAAGATTACCACTCTACTGCACCTGGAGATACCCTCCAGGTCTGCATTGTTAACTTGCGTCTCAGAAGCCTGTGGCAAACGTCTCTGGTGAAGACCTGCGAAACTCACTCTGCAGGCAGTGTGGAACTGTGAGGGACTGAGGGTGAGCTCAACTCTCAGAAGTAAGATGCTTTTGGACAAGGCGTTCAGCTACATTCTCACGTATGGAACTTAGTATGTAGCACCTGTCTACCCCAGGAATTACTAGGCAATCGCTGGAATGAGCTTGGAGGCCCTAGTCTTGTGTGCCGGGAGATTCCAATTACCTCTCCCAACACTTCCGTCAAACAGCGAGCCTAGGCCTTTTAGAAGTGAAAGGAACCAGCAGGCTGGATGGGGAGGTACAGGCCTTAAGCTCAACTCTCAGAAGTGTGTATGCAGGGGAGACAGATGTCTGCTACCCACTCTGACATGGGAGTTGGAAACTAGCTACACTCTGATTGAAGAAGGCCATTGGAAATCGCTGTATTCAACTCAGATACACAGGAGTTCAGGCCCAATGCTTACACATGCTTTTCCCGCAACCTCTCTCAGCCACTAACATTAGGATGTTAGCAGCTGCGCCTACAGTCAGGCAGGATGCGGGTGGGTTCTGCCCTGTCCTCAGCACTCCCAGGGAAGCATGCCTAGAAGCCTGCTCTCAACTAGCTGCATTCTTATGGCAGTGTGAAGGTAGCAGTATTCTGAGTCAGGAGGTTCCCAGATTACCACTCTACTGCACCTGGAGATACCCTCCAGGTCTGCATTGTTAACTTGCGTCTCAGAAGCCTCTGGCAAACGTCTCTGGTGAAGACGTCCGAAACTCACTCTGCAGGCAGTGTGGAACTGTGAGGGACTGAGGGTGAGCTCAACTCTCAGAAGTAAGATGTTTTTGGACAAGGCGTTCAACTACCTACTCACGTATGGAACTTAGTATGTAGCACCAGTCTACCCCAGGAATTACTAGGAAATCGCTTGATTGAGCTTGGAGGCACTCGTCTTGTGTGCCGGGAGATTCCAGTTACCTCTCCCAACACTTGCGTCAAGCAGCGAGCCTAGGCCTTTTGGAAGCGAAAGGTAGCGGCAGGCAGGATGTTGGGTTACAGGCCATAAGCTCAACTCTCAGAAGTGTGTATGCATGGGTGGCAGATGTCTGCTACCCACTCGGACATGGGAGTTGGAACCTAGCTACACTCCTATTGAAGAAGGACTTTGGAAATCGCTGTATTCAACTCAGATACACGGGAGTTCAGGCCCAATGCTTACACATGCTTTTCCCACAAACTATCCCAGCCACTAACAGAAGGAGGTTAGCAGGTAAGTCTACAGTCAGGCAGGATGCGGGAGGGTCCTGCCCTGTCCTCAGCTCTCACAGGGAAGCATGCCTTGAAGCCAGCTCTCAACTAGCTGCATTCTTATGACAGTGTGAAGGTAGCAGTATTCTGAGTAAGGAGGTTCCCAGATTACCACTCTACTGCACCTGGAGATACCCTCCAGGTCTGCATTGTTAACTTGCGTCTCAGAGGCCTCTGGCAAACGTCTCTGCTGAAGACGTGCGAAACTCACTCTGCAGGCAGTGTGGAACTCTGAGGGACTGAGGGTGAGCTCAACTCTCAGCAGTAAGATGATTTTGGACAAGGCGTTCAGCTACCTTCTCACATATGGAACTTAGTATGTAGCACCAGTCTACCCCAGGAATTACTTGGAAATCGCTGGATTGCGCTTGGAGGCACTAGTCTTGTTGCCGGGAGATTCCAGTTACCTCTCCCAACACTTCGGTGAAGCAGCGAGCCTAGGCCTTTTGGAAGCGAAAGCTAGCTGCAGGCAGGAGGTAGGGATACAGGCCATAAGCTCAACTCTCAGAAGTGTGTATGCATGGGAGGCAGATGTCTGCTACCCACTCGTACATGCGAGTGGGAACCTACTACACTCTGATGAAAAAGGACTTTGGAAATCGCTGTATTCAACTCAGATACACGTGGGTTCAGGCACAACGATTCCACATGCTTTTCTCACAACCTTTCCCTGCCACTAACATGAGGACGTTAGCAGCTCCTTCTACAGTCAAGCAGGATGCGGGAGGGTTGTGCCCTGTCCTTAGCTCTCACAGGGAAGCATGTCTTGAAGCCAGCGGTCAACTAGCTGCATACTTATGGCAGGGTCAAGGTAGCAGTATTCTGAGACAGGAGGTTCCCAGATTACCACTCTACTGCACCTGGAGATACCCTCCAGGTCTGCATTGTTAACTTGCGTCTCAGAGGCCTCTGGCAAACGTCTCTGGTGAAGACGTGCGAAACTCACTCTGCAGGCAGTGTGGAACTGTGAGGGACTGAGGGTCAGCTCAACTCTCAGCAGTAAGATGTTTTTGGACAAGGCGTTCAAATACCTACTCACGTATGGAACTTAGTATGTAGCACCAGTCTACCCCAGGAATTACTAGGCAATCGCTTGATTGAGCTTGGAGGCACTCGTCTTGTGTGCCGGGAGATTCCAATTACCTCTCCCAACACTTGCGTCAAGCAGCGAGCCTAGGCCTTTTGAAAGCGAAAGGTAGCGGCAGGCACGATGTAGGGTTACAGGCCATAAGCTCAACTCTCAGAAGTGTGTATGCATGGGAGGCAGATGTCTGCTACCCACTCGTACATGGGAGTTGGAACCTAGCTACACTCCTATTGAAGAAGGATGTTGGAAATCGCTGTATTCAACTCAGATACTCGGGAGTTCAGGCCCAATGCTTACACATGCTTTTCCCACAACCTATCCCAGCCTCTAACAGAAGGAGGTTAGCAGGTACGTCTACAGTCAGGCAGGATGCGGGAGGGTCCTGCCCTGTCCTCAGCTCTCACAGGGAAGCATGCCTAGAAGCCAGCTCTCAACTAGCTGCATTCTTATGACAGTGTGAAGGTAGCAGTATTCTGAGTAAGGCGGTTCCGAGATTACCACTCTACTGCACCTGGAGATACCCTCCAGGTCTGCATTGTTAACTTGCGTCTCAGAAGCCTGTGGCAAAAGTCTCTGGTGAAGACCTGCGAAACTCACTCTGCAGGCAGTGTGGAACTGTGAGGGACTGAGGGTGAGCTCAACTCTCAGAAGTAAGATGCTTTTGGACAAGGCGTTCAGCTACATTCTCACGTATGGAACTTAGTATGTAGCACCTGTCTACCCCAGGAATTACTAGGCTATCGCTGGAATGAGCTTGGAGGCACTAGTCTTGTGTGCCGGGAGATTCCAATTACCTCTCCCAACACTTCCGTCAAACAGCGAGCCTAGGCCTTTTAGAAGTGAAAGGAACCAGCAGGCTGGATGGGGAGGTACAGGCCTTAAGCTCAACTCTCAGAAGTGTGTATGCAGGGGAGACAGATGTCTGCTACCCACTCTGACATGGGAGTTGGAAACTACCTACACTCTGATTGAAGAAGGCCATTGGAAATCGCTGTATTCAACTCAGATACACAGGAGTTCAGGCCCAATGCTTACACATGCTTTTCCCGCAACCTCTCTCAGCCACTAACATTAGGATGTTAGCAGCTGCGCCTACAGTCAGGCAGGATGCGGGTGGGTTCTGCCATGTCCTCAGCACTCCCAGGGAAGCATGCCTAGAAGCCAGCTCTCAACTAGCTGCATTCTTATGGCAGTGTGAAGGTAGCAGTATTCTGAGTCAGGAGGTTCCAAGATTACCACTCTACTGCACCTGGAGATACCCTCCAGGTCTGCATTGTTAACTTGCATCTCAGAAGCCTGTGGCAAACGTCTCTGGTGAAGACCTGCGAAACTCACTCTGCAGGCAGTGTGGAACTGTGAGGGACTGAGGGTGAGCTCAACTCTCAGAAGTAAGATGCTTTTGGACAAGGCGTTCAGCTACCTTCTCACGTATGGAACTTAGTATGTAGCAGCAGTCTACCACACGAATTACTAGGCAATCGCTGGAATGAGCTTGGAGGCCCGAGTCTTGTGTGCCGGGAGATTCCAATTACCTCTCCCAACACTTCCGTCAAACTGCGAGCCTAGGCCTTTTAGAAGTGAAAGGAACCAGCACGCTGGATGGGGAGGTACAGGCCTTAAGCTCAACTCTCAGAAGTGTGTATGCAAGGGAGACAGATGTCTGCTACCCACTCTGAGATGGGAGTTGGAAAATAGCTACACTCTGATTGAAGAAGGCCATTGGAAATCGCTGTATTCAACTCAGATACACAGGAGTTCAGGCCCAATGCTTACACATGCTTTTCCCGCAACCTCTCTCAGCCACTAACATTAGGATGTTAGCAGCTGCGCCTACAGTCAGGCAGGATGCGGGTGGGTTCTGCCCTGTCCTCAGCACTCCCAGGGAAGCATGCCTAGAATCCAGCTCTCAACCAGCTGCATTCTTATGGCAGTGTGAAGGTAGCAGTATTCTGAGTAAGGAGGTTCCCAGATTACCACTCTACTGCACCTGGAGATACCCTCCAGGTCTGCATTGTTAACTTGCGTCTCAGAAGCTTCTGGCAAACATCTCTGGTGAAGACGTCCGAAACTCACTCTGCAGGCAGTGTGGAACTGTGAGGGACTGAGGGTGAGCTCAACTCTCAGAAGTAAGATGTTTTTGGACAAGGCGTTCAACTACCTACTCACGTATGGAACTTAGTATGTAGCACCAGTCTACCCCAGGAATTACTAGGAAATCGCTTGATTGAGCTTGGAGGCACTCGTCTTGTGTGCCGGGAGATTCCAGTTACCTCTCCCAACACTTGCGTCAAGCAGCGAGCCTAGGCCTTTTGGAAGCGAAAGGTAGCGGCAGGCAGGATGTTGGGTTACAGGCCATAAGCTCAACTCTCAGAAGTGTGTATGCATGGGTGGCAGATGTCTGCTACCCACTCGGACATGGGAGTTGGAACCTAGCTACACTCCTATTGAAGAAGGACTTTGGAAATCGCTGTATTCAACTCAGATACACGGGAGTTCAGGCCCAATGCTTACACATGCTTTTCCCACAAACTATCCCAGCCACTAACAGAAGGAGGTTAGCAGGTAAGTCTACAGTCAGGCAGGATGCGGGAGGGTCCTGCCCTGTCCTCAGCTCTCACAGGGAAGCATGCCTTGAAGCCAGCTCTCAACTAGCTGCATTCTTATGACAGTGTGAAGGTAGCAGTATTCTGAGTAAGGAGGTTCCCAGATTACCACTCTACTGCACCTGGAGATACCCTCCAGGTCTGCATTGTTAACTTGCGTCTCAGAGGCCTCTGGCAAACGTCTCTGCTGAAGACGTGCGAAACTCACTCTGCAGGCAGTGTGGAAATCTGAGGGACTGAGGGTGAGCTCAACTCTCAGCAGTAAGATGATTTTGGACAAGGCGTTCAGCTACCTTCTCACATATGGAACTTAGTATGTAGCACCAGTCTACCCCAGGAATTACATGGAAATCGCTGGATTGAGCTTGGAGGCACTAGTCTTGTTGCCGGGAGATTCCAGTTACCTCTCCCAACACTTCGGTGAAGCAGCGAGCCTAGGCCTTTTGGAAGCGAAAGCTAGCTGCAGGCAGGAGGTAGGGATACAGGCCATAAGCTCAACTCTCAGAAGTGTGTATGCATGGGAGGCAGATGTCTGCTACCCACTCGTACATGCGAGTGGGAACCTACTACACTCTGATGAAAAAGGACTTTGGAAATCGCTGTATTCAACTCAGATACACGTGGGTTCAGGCACAACGATTCCACATGCTTTTCTCACAACCTTTCCCTGCCACTAACATGAGGACGTTAGCAGCTCCTTCTACAGTCAAGCAGGATGCGGGAGGGTTGTGCCATGTCCTTAGCTCTCACAGGGAAGCATGTCTTGAAGCCAGCGGTCAACTAGCTGCATACTTATGGCAGGGTCAAGGTAGCAGTATTCTGAGACAGGAGGTTCCCAGATTACCACTCTACTGCACCTGGAGATACCCTCCAGGTCTGCATTGTTAACTTGCGTCTCAGAGGCCTCTGGCAAACGTCTCTGGTGAAGACGTGCGAAACTCACTCTGCAGGCAGTGTGGAACTGTGAGGGACTGAGGGTCAGCTCAACTCTCAGCAGTAAGATGTTTTTGGACAAGGCGTTCAAATACCTACTCACGTATGGAACTTAGTATGTAGCACCAGTCTACCCCAGGAATTACTAGGCAATCGCTTGATTGAGCTTGGAGGCACTCGTCTTGTGTGCCGGGAGATTCCAATTACCTCTCCCAACACTTGCGTCAAGCAGCGAGCCTAGGCCTTTTGAAAGCGAAAGGTAGCGGCAGGCACGATGTAGGGTTACAGGCCATAAGCTCAACTCTCAGAAGTGTGTATGCATGGGAGGCAGATGTCTGCTACCCACTCGGACATGGGAGATGGAACCTAGCTACACTCCTATTGAAGAAGGATGTTGGAAATCGCTGTATTCAACTCAGATACTCGGGAGTTCAGGCCCAATGCTTACACATGCTTTTCCCACAACCTATCCCAGCCTCTAACAGAAGGAGGTTAGCAGGTACGTCTACAGTCAGGCAGGATGCGGGAGGGTTCTGCCCTGTCCTCAGCTCTCACAGGGAAGCATGCCTAGAAGCCAGCTCTCAACTAGCTGCATTCTTATGACAGTGTGAAGGTAGCAGTATTCTGAGTAAGGCGGTTCCGAGATTACCACTCTACTGCACCTGGAGATACCCTCCAGGTCTGCATTGTTAACTTGCGTCTCAGAAGCCTGTGGCAAACGTCTCTGGTGAAGACCTGCGAAACTCACTCTGCAGGCAGTGTGGAACTGTGAGGGACTGAGGGTGAGCTCAACTCTCAGAAGTAAGATGCTTTTGGACAAGGCGTTCAGCTACATTCTCACGTATGGAACTTAGTATGTAGCACCTGTCTACCCCAGGAATTACTAGGCTATCGCTGGAATGAGCTTGGAGGCACTAGTCTTGTGTGCCGGGAGATTCCAATTACCTCTCCCAACACTTCCGTCAAACAGCGAGCCTAGGCCTTTTAGAAGTGAAAGGAACCAGCAGGCTGGATGGGGAGGTACAGGCCTTAAGCTCAACTCTCAGAAGTGTGTATGCAGGGGAGACAGATGTCTGCTACCCACTCTGACATGGGAGTTGGAAACTACCTACACTCTGATTGAAGAAGGCCATTGGAAATCGCTGTATTCAACTCAGATACACAGGAGTTCAGGCCCAATGCTTACACATGCTTTTCCCGCAACCTCTCTCAGCCACTAACATTAGGATGTTAGCAGCTGCGCCTACAGTCAGGCAGGATGCGGGTGGGTTCTGCCATGTCCTCAGCACTCCCAGGGAAGCATCCCTAGAAGCCAGCTCTCAACTAGCTGCATTCTTATGGCAGTGTGAAGGTAGCAGTATTCTGAGTCAGGAGGTTCCAAGATTACCACTCTACTGCACCTGGAGATACCCTCCAGGTCTGCATTGTTAACTTGCGTCTCAGAAGCCTGTGGCAAACGTCTCTGGTGAAGACCTGCGAAACTCACTCTGCAGGCAGTGTGGAACTGTGAGGGACTGAGGGTGAGCTCAACTCTCAGAAGTAAGATGCTTTTGGACAAGACGTTCAGCTACCTTCTCACGTATGGAACTTAGTATGTAGCAGCAGTCTACCACACGAATTACTAGGCAATCGCTGGAATGAGCTTGGAGGCCCGAGTCTTGTGTGCCGGGAGATTCCAATTACCTCTCCCAACACTTCCGTCAAACTGCGAGCCTAGGCCTTTTAGAAGTGAAAGGAACCAGCACGCTGGATGGGGAGGTACAGGCCTTAAGCTCAACTCTCAGAAGTGTGTATGCAAGGGAGACAGATGTCTGCTACCCTCTCTGACATGGGAGTTGGAAACTAGCTACACTCTGATTGAAGAAGGCCATTGGAAATCGCTGTATTCAACTCAGATACACAGGAGTTCAGGCCCAATGCTTACACATGCTTTTCCCGCAACCTCTCTCAGCCACTAACATTAGGATGTTAGCAGCTGCGCCTACAGTCAGGCAGGATGCGGGTGGGTTCTGCCCTGTCCTCAGCACTCCCAGGGAAGCATGCCTAGAAGCCAGCTCTCAACTAGCTGCATTCTTATGGCAGTGTGAAGGTAGCAGTATTCTGAGTAAGGAGGTTCCCAGATTACCACTCTACTGCACCTGGAGATACCCTCCAGGTCTGCATTGTTAACTTGCGTCTCAGAAGCTTCTGGCAAACATCTCTGGTGAAGACGTCCGAAACTCACTCTGCAGGCAGTGTGGAACTGTGAGGGACTGAGGGTGAGCTCAACTCTCAGAAGTAAGATGTTTTTGGACAAGGCGTTCAACTACCTACTCACGTATGGAACTTAGTATGTAGCACCAGTCTACCCCAGGAATTACTAGGAAATCGCTTGATTGAGCTTGGAGGCACTCGTCTTGTGTGCCGGGAGATTCCAGTTACCTCTCCCAACACTTGCGTCAAGCAGCGAGCCTAGGCCTTTTGGAAGCGAAAGGTAGCGGCAGGCAGGATGTTGGGTTACAGGCCATAAGCTCAACTCTCAGAAGTGTGTATGCATGGGTGGCAGATGTCTGCTACCCACTCGGACATGGGAGTTGGAACCTAGCTACACTCCTATTGAAGAAGGACTTTGGAAATCGCTGTATTCAACTCAGATACACGGGAGTTCAGGCCCAATGCTTACACATGCTTTTCCCACAAACTATCCCAGCCACTAACAGAAGGAGGTTAGCAGGTAAGTCTACAGTCAGGCAGGATGCGGGAGGGTCCTGCCCTGTCCTCAGCTCTCACAGGGAAGCATGCCTTGAAGCCAGCTCTCAACTAGCTGCATTCTTATGACAGTGTGAAGGTAGCAGTATTCTGAGTAAGGAGGTTCCCAGATTACCACTCTACTGCACCTGGAGATACCCTCCAGGTCTGCATTGTTAACTTGCGTCTCAGAGGCCTCTGGCAAACGTCTCTGGTGAAGACGTGCGAAACTCACTCTGCAGGCAGTGTGGAACTGTGAGGGACTGAGGGTCAGCTCAACTCTCAGCAGTAAGATGTTTTTGGACAAGGCGTTCAAATACCTACTCACGTATGGAACTTAGTATGTAGCACCAGTCTACCCCAGGAATTACTTGGAAATCGCTGGATTGAGCTTGGAGGCACTAGTCTTGTTGCCGGGAGATTCCAGTTACCTCTCCCAACACTTCGGTGAAGCAGCGAGCCTAGGCCTTTTGGAAGCGAAAGCTAGCTGCAGGCAGGAGGTAGGGATACAGGCCATAAGCTCAACTCTCAGAAGTGTGTATGCATGGGAGGCAGATGTCTGCTACCCACTCGTACATGCGAGTGGGAACCTACTACACTCTGATGAAAAAGGACTTTGGAAATCGCTGTATTCAACTCAGATACACGTGGGTTCAGGCACAACGATTCCACATGCTTTTCTCACAACCTTTCCCTGCCACTAACATGAGGACGTTAGCAGCTCCTTCTACAGTCAAGCAGGATGCGGGAGGGTTGTGCCCTGTCCTTAGCTCTCACAGGGAAGCATGTCTTGAAGCCAGCGGTCAACTAGCTGCATACTTATGGCAGGGTCAAGGTAGCAGTATTCTGAGACAGGAGGTTCCCAGATTACCACTCTACTGCACCTGGAGATAACCTCCAGGTCTGCATTGTTAACTTGCGTCTCAGAGGCCTCTGGCAAACGTCTCTGGTGAAGACGTGCGAAACTCACTCTGCAGGCAGTGTGGAACTGTGAGGGACTGAGGGTCAGCTCAACTCTCAGCAGTAAGATGTTTTTGGACAAGGCGTTCAAATACCTACTCACGTATGGAACTTAGTATGTAGCACCAGTCTACCCCAGGAATTACTAGGCAATCGCTTGATTGAGCTTGGAGGCACTCGTCTTGTGTGCCGGGAGATTCCAATTACCTCTCCCAACACTTGCGTCAAGCACGAGCCTAGGCCTTTTGGAAGCGAAAGGTAGCGGCAGGCACGATGTAGGGTTACAGGCCATAAGCTCAACTCTCAGAAGTGTGTATGCATGGGAGGCAGATGTCTGCTACCCACTCGGACATGGGAGTTGGAATCTAGCTACACTCCTATTGAAGAAGGATGTTGGAAATCGATGTATTCAACTCAGATAATCGGGAGTTCAGGCCCAATGCTTACACATGCTTTTCCCACAACCTATCCCAGCCACAAACAGAAGGAGGTTAGCAGGTACGTCTACAGTCAGGCAGGATGCGGGAGGGTTCTGCCCTGTCCTCAGCTCTCACAGGGAAGCATGCCTAGAAGCCAGCTCTCAACTAGCTGCATTCTTATGACAGTGTGAAGGTAGCAGTATTCTGAGTAAGGCGGTTCCGAGATTACCAGTCTACTGCACCTGGAGATACCCTCCAGGACTGCATTGTTAACTTGCGTCTCAGAAGCCTGTGGCAAACGTCTCTGGTGAAGACCTGCGAAACTCACTCTGCAGGCAGTGTGGAACTGTGAGGGACTGAGGGTGAGCTCAACTCTCAGAAGTAAGATGCTTTTGGACAAGGCGTTCAGCTACATTCTCACGTATGGAACTTAGTATGTAGCACCTGTCTACCCCAGGAATTACTAGGCTATCGCTGGAATGAGCTTGGAGGCACTAGTCTTGTGTGCCGGGAGATTCCAATTACCTCTCCCAACACTTCCGTCAAACAGCGAGCCTAGGCCTTTTAGAAGTGTAAGGAACCAGCAGGCTGGATGGGGAGGTACAGGCCTTAAGCTCAACTCTCAGAAGTGTGTATGCAGGGGAGACAGATGTCTGCTACCCACTCTGACATGGGAGTTGGAAACTACCTACACTCTGATTGAAGAAGGCCATTGGAAATCGCTGTATTCAACTCAGATACACAGGAGTTCAGGCCCAATGCTTACACATGCTTTTCCCGCAACCTCTCTCAGCCACTAACATTAGGATGTTAGCAGCTGCGCCTACAGTCAGGCAGGATGCGGGTGGGTTCTGCCATGTCCTCAGCACTCCCAGGGAAGCATGCCTAGAAGCCAGCTCTCAACTAGCTGCATTCTTATGGCAGTGTGAAGGTAGCAGTATTCTGAGTCAGGAGGTTCCAAGATTACCACTCTACTGCACCTGGAGATACCCTCCAGGTCTGCATTGTTAACTTGCGTCTCAGAAGCCTGTGGCAAACGTCTCTGGTGAAGACCTGCGAAACTCACTCTGCAGGCAGTGTGGAACTGTGAGGGACTGAGGGTGAGCTCAACTCTCAGAAGTAAGATGCTTTTGGACAAGGCGTTCAGCTACCTTCTCACGTATGGAACTTAGTATGTAGCACCAGTCTACCACACGAATTACTAGGCAATCGCTGGAATGAGCTTGGAGGCCCTAGTCTTGTGTGCCGGGAGATTCCAATTACCTCTCCCAACACTTCCGTCAAACAGTGAGCCTAGGCCTTTTAGAAGTGAAAGGAACCAGCAGGCTGGATGGGGAGGTACAGACCTTAAGCTCAACTCTCAGAAGTGTGTATGCAGGGGAGACAGATGTCTGCTACCCACTCTGACATGGGAGTTGGAAACTAGCTACACTCTGATTGAAGAAGGCCATTGGAAATCGCTGTATTCAACTCAGATACACAGGAGTTCAGGCCCAATGCTTACACATGCTTTTCCCGCAACCTCTCTCAGCCACTAACATTAGGATGTTAGCAGCTGCGCCTACAGTCAGGCAGGATGCGGGTGGGTTCTGCCCTGTCCCCAGCACTCCCAGGGAAGCATGCCTAGAAGCCAGCTCTCAACTAGCTGCATTCTTATGGCAGTGTGAAGGTAGCAGTATTCTAAGTAAGGAGGTTCCCAGATTACCACTCTACTGCACCTGGAGATACCCTCCAGGTCTGCATTGTTAACTTGCGTCTCAGAAGCCTCTGGCAAACGTCTCTGGTGAAGACGTCCGAAACTCACTCTGCAGGCAGTGTGGAACTGTGAGGGACTGAGGGTGAGCTCAACTCTCAGAAGTAAGATGTTTTTGGACAAGGCGTTCAACTACCTACTCACGTATGGAACTTAGTATGTAGCACCAGTCTACCCCAGGAATTACTAGGAAATCGCTTGATTGAGCTTGGAGGCACTCGTCTTGTGTGCCGGGAGATTCCAGTTACCTCTCCAAACACTTGCGTCAAGCAGCGAGCCTAGGCATTTTGGAAGCGAAAGGTAGCGGCAGGCAGGATGTTGGGTTACAGGCCATAAGCTCAACTCTCAGAAGTGTGTATGCATGGGTGGCAGATGTCTGCTACCCACTCGGACATGGGAGTTGGAACCTAGCTACACTCCTATTGAAGAAGGACTTTGGAAATCGCTGTATTCAACTCAGATACACAGGAGTTCAGGCCCAATGCTTACATATGCTTTTCCCACAAACTATCCCAGCCACTAACAGAAGGAGGTTAGCAGGTAAGTCTACAGTCAGGCAGGATGCGGGAGGGTCCTGCCCTGTCCTCCACACTCACAGGGAAGCATGCCTTGAAGCCAGCTCTCAACTAGCTGCATTCTTATGACAGTGTGAAGGTAGCAGTATTCTGAGTAAGGAGGTTCCCAGATTACCACTCTACTGCACCTGGAGATACCCTCCAGGTCTGCATTGTTAACTTGCGTCTCAGAGGCCTCTGGCAAACGTCTCTGGTGAAGACGTGCGAAACTCACTCTGCAGGCAGTGTGGAATTGTGAGGGACTGAGGGTCAGCTCAACTCTCAGCAGTAAGATGTTTTTGGACAAGGCGTTCAGATACCTACTCACGTATGGAACTTAGTATGTAGCACCAGTCTACCCCAGAAATTACTGGGAAATCGCTGGATTGAGCTTGGAGGCACTAGTCTTGTTGCCGGGAGATTCCAGTTACCTCTCCCAACACTTCGGTGAAGCAGCGAGCCTAGGCCTTTTGGAAGCGAAAGCTAGCTGCAGGCAGGAGGTAGGGATACAGGCCATAAGCTCAACTCTCAGAAGTGTGTATGCATGGGAGGCAGATGTCTGCTACCCACTCGTACATGCGAGTGGGAACCTACTACACTCTGATGAAAAAGGACTTTGGAAATCGCTGTATTCAACTCAGATACACGTGGGTTCAGGCACAACGATTCCACATGCTTTTCTCACAACCTTTCCCTGCCACTAACATGAGGACGTTAGCAGCTCCTTCTACAGTCAAGCAGGATGCGGGAGGGTTGTGCCCTGTCCTTAGCTCTCACAGGGAAGCATGCCTTGAAGCCAGCGGTCAACTAGCTGCATACTTATGGCAGGGTCAAGGTAGCAGTATTCTGAGAGAGGAGGTTCCCAGATTACCACTCTACTGCACCTGGAGATACCCTCCAGGTCTGCATTGTTAACTTGCGTCTCAGAGGCCTCTGGCAAACGTCTCTGGTGAAGACGTGCGAAACTCACTCTGCAGGCAGTGTGGAACTGTGAGGGACTGAGGGTCAGCTCAACTCTCAGCAGTAAGATGTTTTTGGACAAGGCGTTCAAATACCTACTCACGTATGGAACTTAGTATGTAGCACCAGTCTACCCCAGGAATTACTAGGCAATCGCTTGATTGAGCTTGGAGGCACTCGTCTTGTGTGCCGGGAGATTCCAATTACCTCTCCCAACACTTGCGTCAAGCAGCGAGCCTAGGCCTTTTGGAAACGAAAGGTAGCGGCAGGCACGATGTAGGGTTACAGGCCATAAGCTCAACTCTCAGAAGTGTGTATGCATGGGAGGCAGATGTCTGCTACCCACTCGGACATGGGAGTTGGAACCTAGCTACACTCCTATTGAAGAAGGACGTTGGAAATCGCTGTATTCAACTCAGATACTCGGGAGTTCAGGCCCAATGCTTACACATGCTTTTCCCGCAACCTTTCTCAGCCACTAACATTAGGATGTTAGCAGCTGCGCCTACAGTCAGGCAGGATGCGGGTGGGTTCTGCCATGTCCTCAGCACTCCCAGGGAAGCATGCCTAGAAGCCAGCTCTCAACTAGCTGCATTCTTATGGCAGTGTGAAGATAGCAGTATTCTGAGTCAGGAGGTTCCAAGATTACCACTCTACTGCACCTGGAGATACCCTCCAGGTCTGCATTGCTAACTTGCGTCTCAGAAGCAAACGTCTCTGATGAAGACCTGCAAAACTCTCTCTGCAGGCAGTGTGGAACTGTGAGGGACTGAGGGTGAGCTCAACTCTCAGAAGTAAGATGCTTTTGGACAAGGCGTTCAGCTACCTTCTCACGTATGGAACTTAGTATGTAGCACCAGTCTACCACACGAATTACTAGGCAATCGCTGGAATGAGCTTGGAGGCCCTAGTCTTGTGTGCCGGGAGATTCCAAATACCTCTCCCAACACTTCCGTCAAACAGCGAGCCTAGGCCTTTTAGAAGTGAAAGGAACCAGCAGGCTGGATGGGGAGGTACAGGCCTTAAGCTCAACTCTCAGAAGTGTGTATGCAGGGGAGACAGATGTCTGCTACCCACTCTGACATGGGAGTTGGAAACTAGCTACACTCTGATTGAAGAAGGCCATTGGAAATCGCTGTATTCAACTCAGATACACAGGAGTTCAGGCCCAATGCTTACACATGCTTTTCACGCAACCTCTCTCAGCCACTAACATTAGGATGTTAGCAGCTGCGCCTACAGTCAGGCAGGATGCGGGTGGGTTCTGCCCTGTCCTCAGCACTCCCAGGGAAGCATGCCTAGAAGCCAGCTCTCAACTAGCTGCATTCTTATGGCAGTGTGAAGGTAGCAGTATTCTGAGTCAGGAGGTTCCAAGATTACCACTCTACTGCACCTGGAGATACCCTCCAGGTCTGCATTGTTAACTTGCGTCTCAGAAGCCTGTGGCAAACATCTCTGGTGAAGACCTGCGAAACTCAATCTGCAGGCAGTGTGGAACTGTGAGGGACTGAGGGTGAGCTCAACTCTCAGAAGTAAGATGCTTTTGGACAAGGCGTTCAGCTACATTCTCACGTATGGAACTTAGTATGTAGCAGCAGTCTACCACACGAATTACTAGGCTATCGCTGGAATGAGCTTGGAGGCACTAGTCTTGTGTGCCGGGAGATTCCAATTACCTCTCCCAACACTTCCGTCAAACAGCGAGCCTAGGCCTTTTAGAAGTGAAAGGAACCAGCAGGCTGGATGGGGAGGTACAGGCCTTAAGCTCAACTCTCAGAAGTGTGTATGCAGGGGAGACAGATGTCTGCTACCCACTCTGACATGGGAGTTGGAAACTACCTACACTCTGATTGAAGAAGGCCATTGGAAATCGCTGTATTCAACTCAGATACACAGGAGTTCAGGCCCAATGCTTACACATGCTTTTCCCGCAACCTCTCTCAGCCACTAACATTAGGATGTTAGCAGCTGCGCCTACAGTCAGGCAGGATGCGGGTGGGTTCTGCCATGTCCTCAGCACTCCCAGGGAAGCATGCCTAGAAGCCAGCTCTCAACTAGCTGCATTCTTATGGCAGTGTGAAGGTAGCAGTATTCTGAGTCAGGAGGTTCCCAGATTACCACTCTACTGCACCTGGAGATACCCTCCAGGTCTGCATTGTTAACTTGCGTCTCAGAAGCCTGTGGCAAACGTCTCTGGTGAAGACCTGCAAAACTCACTCTGCAGGCAGTGTGGAACTGTGAGGGACTGAGGGTGAGCTCAACTCTCAGAAGTAAGATGCTTTTGGACAAGGCGTTCAGCTACCTTCTCACGTATGGAACTTAGTATGTAGCACCAGTCTACCACACGAATTACTAGGCAATCGCTGGAATGAGCTTGGAGGCCCTAGTCTTGTGTGCCGGGAGATTCCAATTACCTCTCCCAACACTTCCGTCAAACAGTGAGCCTAGGCCTTTTAGAAGTGAAAGGAACCAGCAGGCTGGATGGGGAGGTACAGACCTTAAGCTCAACTCTCAGAAGTGTGTATGCAGGGGAGACAGATGTCTGCTACCCACTCTGACATGGGAGTTGGAAACTAGCTACACTCTGATTGAAGAAGGCCATTGGAAATCGCTGTATTCAACTCAGATACACAGGAGTTCAGGCCCAATGCTTACACATGTTTTTCCCGCAACCTCTCTCAGCCACTAACATTAGGATGTTAGCAGCTGCGCCTACAGTCAGGCAGGAGGCGGGTGGGTTCTGCCCTGTCCTCAGCACTCCAAGGGAAGCATGCCTAGAAGCCAGCTCTCAACTAGCTGCATTCTTATGGCAGTGTGAAGGTAGCAGTATTCTGAGTAAGGAGGTTCCCAGATTACCACTCTACTGCACCTGGAGATACCCTCCAGGTCTGCATTGTTAACTTGCGTCTCAGAAGCCTCTGGCAAACGTCTCTGGTGAAGACGTCCGAAACTCACTCTGCAGGCAGTGTGGAACTGTGAGGGACTGAGGGTGAGCTCAACTCTCAGCAGTAAGATGTTTTTGGACAAGGCGTTCAAATACCTACTCACGTATGGAACTTAGTATGTAGCACCAGTCTACCCCAGGAATTACTAGGAAATCGCTTGATTGAGCTTGGAGGCACTCGTCTTGTGTGCCGGGAGATTCCAGTTACCTCTCCAAACACTTGCGTCAAGCAGCGAGCCTAGGCATTTTGGAAGCGAAAGGTAGCGGCAGGCAGGATGTTGGGTTACAGGCCATAAGCTCAACTCTCAGAAGTGTGTATGCATGGGTGGCAGATGACTGCTACCCACTCGGACATGGGAGTTGGAACCTAGCTACACTCCTATTGAAGAAGGACTTTGGAAATCGCTGTATTCAACTCAGATACACAGGAGTTCAGGCCCAATGCTTACATATGCTTTTCCCACAAACTATCCCAGCCACTAACAGAAGGAGGTTAGCAGGTAAGTCTACAGTCAGGCAGGATGCGGGAGTGTCCTGCCCTGTCCTCCACTCTCACAGGGAAGCATGCCTTGAAGACAGCTCTCAACTAGCTGCATTCTTATGACAGTGTGAAGGTAGCAGTATTCTGAGTAAGGAGGTTCCCAGATTACCACTCTACTGCACCTGGAGATTCCCTCCAGGTCTGCATTGTTAACTTGCGTCTCAGAGGCCTCTGGCAAACGTCTCTGGTGAAGACGTGCGAAACTCACTCTGCAGGCAGTGTGGAATTGTGAGGGACTGAGGGTCAGCTCAACTCTCAGCAGTAAGATGTTTTTGGACAAGGCGTTCAAATACCTACTCACGTATGGAACTTAGTATGTAGCACCAGTCTACCCCAGGAATTACTGGGAAATCGCTGGATTGAGCTTGGAGGCACTAGTCTTGTTGCCGGGAGATTCCAGTTACCTCTCCCAACACTTCGGTGAAGCAGCGAGCCTAGGCCTTTTGGAAGCGAAAGCTAGCTGAAGGCAGGAGGTAGGGATACAGGCCATAAGCTCTACTCTCAGAAGTGTGTATGCATGGGAGGCAGATGTCTGCTACCCACTCGTACATGCGAGTGGGAACCTACTACACTCTGATGAAAAAGGACTTTGGAAATCGCTGTATTCAACTCAGATACACGTGGGTTCAGGCACAACGATTCCACATGCTTTTCTCACAACCTTTCCCTGCCACTAACATGAGGACGTTAGCAGCTCCTTCTACAGTCAAGCAGGATGCGGGAGGGTTGTGCCCTGTCCTTAGCTCTCACAGGGAAGCATGCCTTGAAGCCAGCGGTCAACTAGCTGCATACTTATGGCAGGGTCAAGGTAGCAGTATTCTGAGACAGGAGGTTCCCAGATTACCACTCTACTGCACCTGGAGATACCCTCCAGGTCTGCATTGTTAACTTGCGTCTCAGAGGCCTCTGGCAAACGTCTCTGGTGAAGACGTGCGAAACTCACTCTGCAGGCAGTGTGGAACTGTGAGGGACTGAGGGTCAGCTCAACTCTCAGCAGTAAGATGTTTTTGGACAAGGCGTTCAAATACCTACTCACGTATGGAACTTAGTATGTAGCACCAGTCTACCCCAGGAAATACTAGGCAATCGCTTGATTGAGCTTGGAGGCACTCGTCTTGTGTGCCGGGAGATTCCAATTACCTCTCCCAACACTTGCGTCAAGCAGCGAGCCTAGGCCTTTTGGAAACGAAAGGTAGCGGCAGGCACGATGTAGGGTTACAGGCCATAAGCTCAACTCTCAGAAGTGTGTATGCATGGGAGGCAGATGTCTGCTACCCACTCGGACATGGGAGTTGGAACCTACCTACACTCCTATTGAAGAAGGATGTTGGAAATCGCTGTATTCAACTCAGATACTCGGGAGTTCAGGCCCAATGCTTACACATGCTTTTCCCACAACCTATCCCAGCCACTAACAGAAGGAGGTTAGCAGGTACGTCTACAGTCAGGCAGGATGCGGGAGGGTTCTGCCCTGTCCTCAGCTCTCACAGGGAAGCATGCCTAGAAGCCAGCTCTCAACTAGCTGCATTCTTATGACAGTGTGAAGGTAGCAGTATTCTGAGTAAGGCGGTTCCGAGATTACCACTCTACTGCACCTGGAGATACCCTCCATGTCTGCATTGTTAACTTGCGTCTCAGAAGCCTGTGGCAAACGTCTCTGGTGAAGACCTGCGAAAGTCACTCTGCAGGCAGTGTGGAACTGTGAGGGACTGAGGATGAGCTCAACTCTCAGAAGTAAGATGCTTTTGGACAAGGCGTTCAGCTACATTCTCACGTATGGAACTTAGTATGTAGCACCTGTCTACCCCAGGAATTACTAGGCAATCGCTGGAATGAGCTTGGAGGCACTAGTCTTGTGTGCCGGGAGATTCCAATTACCTCTCCCAACACTTCCGTCAAACAGCGAGCCTAGGCCTTTTAGAAGTGAAAGGAACCAGCAGGCTGGATGGGGAGGTACAGGCCTTAAGCTCAACTCTCAGAAGTGTGTATGCAGGGGAGACAGATGTCTGCTACCCACTCTGACATGGGAGTTGGAAACTAGCTACACTCTGATTGAAGAAGGCCATTGGAAATCGCTGTATTCAACTCAGATACACAGGAGTTCAGGCCCAATGCTTACACATGCTTTTCCCGCAACCTCTCTCAGCCACTAACATTAGGATGTTAGCAGCTGCGCCTACAGTCAGGCAGGATGCGGGTGGGTTCTGCCCTGTCCTCAGCACTCCCAGGGAAGCATGCCTAGAAGCCAGCTCTCAACTAGCTGCATTCTTATGGCAGTGTGAAGGTAGCAGTATTCTGAGTCAGGAGGTTCCCAGATTACCACTCTACTGCACCTGGAGATACCCTCCAGGTCTGCATTGTTAACTTGCGTCTCAGAAGCCTCTGGCAAACGTCTCTGGTGAAGACGTCCGAAACTCACTCTGCAGGCAGTGTGGAACTGTGAGGGACTGAGGGTGAGCTCAACTCTCAGAAGTAAGGTGTTTTTGGACAAGGCGTTCAACTACCTACTCACGTATGGAACTTAGTATGTAGCACCAGTCTACCCCAGGAATTACTAGGAAATCGCTTGATTGAGCTTGGAGGCACTCGTCTTGTGTGCCGGGAGATTCCAGTTACCTCTCCCAACACTTGCGTCAAGCAGTGAGCCTAGGCATTTTGGAAGCGAAAGGTAGCGGCAGGCAGGATGTTGGGTTACAGGCCATAAGCTCAACTCTCAGAAGTGTGTATGCATGGGTGGCAGATGTCTGCTACCCACTCGGACATGGGAGTTGGAACCTAGCTACACTCCTATTGAAGAAGGACTTTGGAAATCGCTGTATTCAACTCAGATACACGGGAGTTCAGGCCCAATGCTTACACATGCTTTTCCCAAAAACTATCCCAGCCACTAACAGAAGGAGGTTAGCAGGTAAGTCTACAGTCAGGCAGGATGCGGGAGGGTCCTGCCCTGTCCTCAGCTCTCACAGGGAAGCATGCCTTGAAGCCAGCTCTCAACTAGCTGCATTCTTACGACAGTGTGAAGGTAGCAGTATTCTGAGTAAGGAGGTTCCCAGATTACCACTCTACTGCACCTGGAGATACCCTCCAGGTCTGCATTGTTAACTTGCGTCTCAGAGGCCTCTGGCAAACGTCTCTGGTGAAGACGTGCGAAACTCACTCTGCAGGCAGTGTGGAACAGTGAGGGACTGAGGGTGAGCTCAACTCTCAGCAGTAAGATGATTTTGGACAAGGCGTTCAGCTACCTTCTCACATATGGAACTTAGTATGTAGCACCAGTCTACCCCAGGAATTACTGGAAAATCGCTGGATTGAGCTTGGAGGCACTAGTCTTGTTGCCGGGAGATTCCAGTTACCTCTCCCAACACTTCGGTGAAGCAGCGAGCCTAGGCCTTTTGGAAGCGAAAGCTAGCTGCAGGCAGGAGGTAGGGATACAGGCCATAAGCTCAACTCTCAGAAGTGTGTATGCATGGGAGGCAGATGTCTGCTACCCACTCGTACATGCGAGTGGGAACCTACTACACTCTGATGAAAAAGGACTTTGGAAATCGCTGTATTCAACTCAGATACACGTGGGTTCAGGCACAACGATTCCACATGCTTTTCTCACAACCTTTCCCTGCCACTAACATGAGGACGTTAGCAGCTCCTTCTACAGTCAAGCAGGATGCGGGAGGGTTGTGCCCTGTCCTTAGCTCTCACAGGGAAGCATGCCTTGAAGCCAGCGGTCAACTAGCTGCATACTTATGGCAGGGTCAAGGTAGCAGTATTCTGAGACAGGAGGTTCCCAGATTACCACTCTACTGCACCTGGAGATACCCTCCAGGTCTGCATTGTTAACTTGCGTCTCAGAGGCCTCTGGCAAACGTCTCTGGTGAAGACGTGCGAAACTCACTCTGCAGGCAGTGTGGAACTGTGAGGGACTGAGGGTCAGCTCAACTCTCAGCAGTAAGATGTTTTTGGACAAGGCGTTCAAATACCTACTCACGTATGGAACTTAGTATGTAGCACCAGTCTACCCCAGGAATTACTAGGCAATCGCTTGATTGAGCTTGGAGGCACTCGTCTTGTGTGCCGGGAGATTCCAATTACCTCTCCCAACACTTGCGTCAAGCAGCGAGCCTAGGCCTTTTGGAAGCGAAAGGTAGCGGCAGGCACGATGTAGGGTTACAGGCCATAAGCTCAACTCTCAGAAGTGTGTATGCATGGGAGGCAGATGTCTGCTACCCACTCGGACATGGGAGTTGGAACCTAGCTACACTCCTATTGAAGAAGGATGTTGGAAATCGCTGTATTCAACTCAGATACTCGGGAGTTCAGGCCCAATGCTTACACATGCTTTTCCCACAACCTATCCCAGCCACTAACAGAAGGAGGTTAGCAGGTAAGTCTACAGTCAGGCAGGATGCGGGAGGGTTCTGCCCTGTCCTCAGCTCTCACAGGGAAGCATGCCTAGAAGCCAGCTCTCAACTAGCTGCATTCTTATGACAGTGTGAATGTAGCAGTATTCTGAGTAAGGCGGTTCCGAGATTACCACTCTACTGCACCTGGAGATACCCTCCAGGTCTGCATTGTTAACTTGCGTCTCAGAAGCCTGTGGCAAACGTCTCTGGTGAAGACCTGCGAAACTCACTCTGCAGGCAGTGTGGAACTGTGAGGGACTGAGGGTGAGCTCAACTCTCAGAAGTAAGATGCTTTTGGACAAGGCGTTCAGCTACATTCTCACGTATGGAACTTAGTATGTAGCACCTGTCTACCCCAGGAATTACTAGGCTATCGCTGGAATGAGCTTGGAGGCACTAGTCTTGTGTGCCGGGAGATTCCAATTACCTCTCCCAACACTTCCGTCAAACAGCGAGCCTAGGCCTTTTAGAAGTGAAAGGAACCAGCAGGCTGGATGGGGAGGTACAGGCCTTAAGCTCAACTCTCAGAAGTGTGTATGCAGGGGAGACAGATGTCTGCTACCCACTCTGACATGGGAGTTCGAAACTACCTACACTCTGATTGAAGAAGGCCATTGGAAATCGCTGTATTCAACTGAGATACACAGGAGTTCAGGCCCAATGCTTACACATGCTTTTCCCGCAACCTCTCTCAGCCACTAACATTAGGATGTTAGCAGCTGCGCCTACAGTCAGGCAGGATGCGGGTGGGTTCTGCCATGTCCTCAGCACTCCCAGGGAAGCATGCCTAGAAGCCAGCTCTCAACTAGCTGCATTCTTATGGCAGTGTGAAGGTAGCAGTATTCTGAGTCAGGAGGTTCCAAGATTACCACTCTACTGCACCTGGAGATACCCTCCAGGTCTGCATTGTTAACTTGCGTCTCAGAAGCCTGTGGCAAACGTCTCTGGTGAAGACCTGCGAAACTCACTCTGCAGGCA
Organism: Canis lupus baileyi; assembly: GCF_048164855.1. Taxonomy (NCBI): domain Eukaryota; kingdom Metazoa; phylum Chordata; class Mammalia; order Carnivora; family Canidae; genus Canis; species Canis lupus. The sequence goes on along the minus strand of NC_132864.1, from coordinate 1,792,518 downwards.
GTGTGGAACTGTGAGGGACTGAGGGTGAGCTCAACTCTCAGAAGTAAGATGCTTTTGGACAAGGCGTTCAGCTACCTTCTCACGTATGGAACTTAGTATGTAGCAGCAGTCTACCACACGAATTACTAGGCAATCGCTGGAATGAGCTTGGAGGCCCTAGTCTTGTGTGACGGGAGATTCCAATTACCTCTCCCAACACTTCCGTCAAACAGCGAGCCTAGGCCTTTTAGAAGTGAAAGGAACCAGCAGGCTGGATGGGGAGGTACAGGCCTTAAGCTCAACTCTCAGAAGTGTGTATGCATGGGAGACAGATGTCTGCTACCCACTCTGACATGGGAGTTGGAAACTAGCTACACTCTGATTGAAGAAGGCCATTGGAAATCGCTGTATTCAACTCAGATACACAGGAGTTCAGGCCCAATGCTTACACATGCTTTTCCCGCAACCTCTCTCAGCCACTAACATTAGGATGTTAGCAGCTGCGCCTACAGTCAGGCAGGATGCGGGTGTGTTCTGCCCTGTCCTCAGCACTCCCAGGGAAGCATGCCTAGAAGCCAGCTCTCAACTAGCTGCATTCTTATGGCAGTGTGAAGGTAGCAGTATTCTGAGTCAGGAGGTTCCCAGATTACCACTCTACTGCACCTGGAGATACCCTCCAGGTCTGCATTGTTAACTTGCGTCTCAGAAGCCTCTGGCAAACGTCTCTGGTGAAGACGTGCGAAACTCACTCTGCAGGCAGTGTGGAACTGTGAGGGACTGAGGGTGAGCTCAACTCTCAGAAGTAAGATGTTTTTGGACAAGGCGTTCAACTACCTACTCACGTATGGAACTTAGTATGTAGCACCAGTCTACCCCAGGAATTACTAGGAAATCGCTTGATTGAGCTTGGAGGCACTCGTCTTGTGTGCCGGGAGATTCCAGTTACCTCTCCCAACACTTGCGTCAAGCAGCGAGCCTAGGCCTTTTGGAAGCGAAAGGTAGCGGCAGGCAGGATGTTGGGTTACAGGCCATAAGCTCAACTCTCAGAAGTGTGTATGCATGGGTGGCAGATGTCTGCTACCCACTCGGACATGGGAGTTGGAACCTAGCTACACTCCTATTGAAGAAGGACTTTGGAAATCGCTGTATTCAACTCAGATACACGGGAGTTCAGGCCCAATGCTTACACATGCTTTTCCCACAACCTATCCCAGCCACTAACAGAAGGAGGTTAGCAGGTAAGTCTACAGTCAGGCAGGATGCGGGAGGGTCCTGCCCTGTCCTCAGCTCTCACAGGGAAGCATGCCTTGAAGCCAGCTCTCAACTAGCTGCATTCTTATGACAGTGTGAAGGTAGCAGTATTCTGAGTAAGGAGGTTCCCAGATTACCACTCTACTGCACCTGGAGATACCCTCCAGGTCTGCATTGTTAACTTGCGTCTCAGAGGCCTCTGGCAAACGTGTCTGGTGAAGACGTGCGAAACTCACTCTGCAGGCAGTGTGGAACTGTGAGGGACTGAGGGTCAGCTCAACTCTCAGCAGTAAGATGTTTTTGGACAAGGCGTTCAAATACCTACTCACGTATGGAACTTAGTATGTAGCACCTGTCTACCCCAGGAATTACTAGGCAATCGCTGGAATGAGCTTGGAGGCACTAGTCTTGTGTGCCGGGAGATTCCAATTACATCTCCCAACACTTCCGTCAAACAGCGAGCCTAGGCCTTTTAGAAGTGAAAGGAACCAGCAGGCTGGATGGGGAGGTACAGGCCTTAAGCTCAACTCTCAGAAGTGTGTATGCAGGGGAGACAGATGTCTGCTACCCACTCTGACATGGGAGTTGGAAACTAGCTACACTCTGATTGAAGAAGGCCATTGGAAATCACTGTATTCAACTCAGATACACAGGAGTTCAGGCCCAATGCTTACACATGCTTTTCCCGCAACCTCTCTCAGCCACTAACATTAGGATGTTAGCAGCTGCGCCTACAGTCAGGCAGGATGCGGGTGGGTTCTGCCATGTCCTCAGCACTCCCAGGGAAGCATGCCTAGAAGCCAGCTCTCAACTAGCTGCATTCTTATGGCAGTGTGAAGGTAGCAGTATTCTGAGTCAGGAGGTTCCAAGATTACCACTCTACTGCACCTGGAGATACCCTCCAGGTCTGCATTGTTAACTTGCGTCTCAGAAGCCTGTGGCAAACGTCTCTGGTGAAGACCTGCAAAACTCACTCTGCAGGCAGTGTGGAACTGTGAGGGACTGAGGGTGAGCTCAACTCTCAGAAGTAAGATGCTTTTGGACAAGGCGTTCAGCTACCTTCTCACGTATGGAACTTAGTATGTAGCACCAGTCTACCACACGAATTACTAGGCAATCGCTGGAATGAGCTTGGAGGCCCTAGTCTTGTGTGCCGGGAGATTCCAATTACCTCTCCCAACACTTCCGTCAAACAGCGAGCCTAGGCCTTTTAGAAGTGAAAGGAACCAGCAGGCTGGATGGGGAGGTACAGGCCTGAAGCTCAACTCTCAGAAGTGTGTATGCAGGGGAGACAGATGTCTGCTACCCACTCTGACATGGGAGTTGGAAACTAGCTACACTCTGATTGAAGAAGGCCATTGGAAATCGCTGTATTCAACTCAGATACACAGGAGTTCAGGCCCAATGCTTACACTTGCTTTTCCCGCAACCTCTCTCAGCCACTAACATTAGGATGTTAGCAGCTGCGCCTACAGTCAGGCAGGATGCGGGTGGGTTCTGCCCTGTCCTCAGCACTCCCAGGGAAGCATGCCTAGAAACCAGCTCTCAACTAGCTGCATTCTTATGGCAGTGTGAAGGTAGCAGTATTCTGAGTAAGGAGGTTCCCAGATTACCACTCTACTGCACCTGGAGATACCCTCCAGGTCTGCATTGTTAACTTGCGTCTCAGAAGCCTCTGGCAAACGTCTCTGGTGAAGACGTCCGAAACTCACTCTGCAGGCAGTGTGGAACTGTGAGGGACTGAGGGTGAGCTCAACTCTCAGAAGTAAGATGTTTTTGGACAAGGCGTTCAACTACCTACTCACGTATGGAACTTAGTATGTAGCACCAGTCTACCCCAGGAATTACTAGGAAATCGCTTGATTGAGCTTGGAGGCACTCGTCTTGTGTGCCGGGAGATTCCAGTTACCTCTCCCAACACTTGCGTCAAGCAGCGAGCCTAGGCCTTTTGGAAGCGAAAGGTAGCGGCAGGCAGGATGTTGGGTTACAGGCCATAAGCTCAACTCTCAGAAGTGTGTATGCATGGGTGGCAGATGTCTGCTACCCACTCGGACATGGGAGTTGGAACCTAGCTACACTCCTATTGAAGAAGGACTTTGGAAATCGCTGTATTCAACTCAGATACACGGGAGTTCAGGCCCAATGCTTACACATGCTTTTCCCACAAACTATCCCAGCCACCAGCAGAAGGAGGTTAGCAGGTAAGTCTACAGTCAGGCAGGATGCGGGAGGGTCCTGCCCTGTCCTCAGCTCTCACAGGGAAGCATGCCTTGAAGCCAGCTCTCAACTAGCTGCATTCTTATGACAGTGTGAAGGTAGCAGTATTCTGAGTAAGGAGGTTCCCAGATTACCACTCTACTGCACCTGGAGATACCCTCCAGGTCTGCATTGTTAACTTGCGTCTCAGAGGCCTCTGGCAAACGTCTCTGGTGAAGACGTGCGAAACTCACTCTGCAGGCAGTGTGGAACTGTGAGGGACTGAGGGTCAGCTCAACTCTCAGCAGTAAGATGTTTTTGGACAAGGCGTTCAAATACCTACTCACGTATGGAACTTAGTATGTAGCACCAGTCTACCCCAGGAATTACTAGGCAATCGCTGGAATGAGCTTGGAGGCACTAGTCTTGTGTGCCGGGAGATTCCAATTACATCTCCCAACACTTCCGTCAAACAGCGAGCCTAGGCCTTTTAGAAGTGAAAGGAACCAGCAGGCTGGATGGGGAGGTACAGGCCTTAAGCTCAACTCTCAGAAGTGTGTATGCAGGGGAGACAGATGTCTGCTACCCACTCTGACATGGGAGTTGGAAACTAGCTACACTCTGATTGAAGAAGGCCATTGGAAATCACTGTATTCAACTCAGATACACAGGAGTTCAGGCCCAATGCTTACACATGCTTTTCCCGCAACCTCTCTCAGCCACTAACATTAGGATGTTAGCAGCTGCGCCTACAGTCAGGCAGGATGCGGGTGGGTTCTGCCATGTCCTCAGCACTCCCAGGGAAGCATGCCTAGAAGCCAGCTCTCAACTAGCTGCATTCTTATGGCAGTGTGAAGGTAGCAGTATTCTGAGTCAGGAGGTTCCAAGATTACCACTCTACTGCACCTGGAGATACCCTCCAGGTCTGCATTGTTAACTTGCGTCTCAGAAGCCTGTGGCAAACGTCTCTGGTGAAGACCTGCAAAACTCACTCTGCAGGCAGTGTGGAACTGTGAGGGACTGAGGGTGAGCTCAACTCTCAGAAGTAAGATGCTTTTGGACAAGGCGTTCAGCTACCTTCTCACGTATGGAACTTAGTATGTAGCACCAGTCTACCACACGAATTACTAGGCAATCGCTGGAATGAGCTTGGAGGCCCTAGTCTTGTGTGCCGGGAGATTCCAATTACCTCTCCCAACACTTCCGTCAAACAGCGAGCCTAGGCCTTTTAGAAGTGAAAGGAACCAGCAGGCTGGATGGGGAGGTACAGGCCTGAAGCTCAACTCTCAGAAGTGTGTATGCAGGGGAGACAGATGTCTGCTACCCACTCTGACATGGGAGTTGGAAACTAGCTACACTCTGATTGAAGAAGGCCATTGGAAATCGCTGTATTCAACTCAGATACACGGGAGTTCAGGCCCAATGCTTACACATGCTTTTCCCGCAACCTCTCTCAGCCACTAACATTAGGATGTTAGCAGCTGCGCCTACAGTCAGGCAGGATGCGGGTGGGTTCTGCCCTGTCCTCAGCACTCCCAGGGAAGCATGCCTAGAAGCCAGCTCTCAACTAGCTGCATTCTTATGGCAGTGTGAAGGTAGCAGTATTCTGAGTAAGGAGGTTCCCAGATTACCACTCTACTGCACCTGGAGATACCCTCCAGGTCTGCATTGTTAACTTGCGTCTCAGAAGCCTCTGGCAAACGTCTCTGGTGAAGACGTCCGAAACTCACTCTGCAGGCAGTGTGGAACTGTGAGGGACTGAGGGTGAGCTCAACTCTCAGAAGTAAGATGTTTTTGGACAAGGCGTTCAACTACCTACTCACGTATGGAACTTAGTATGTAGCACCAGTCTACCCCAGGAATTACTAGGAAATCCCTTGATTGAGCTTGGAGGCACTCGTCTTGTGTGCCGGGAGATTCCAGTTACCTCTCCCAACACTTGCGTCAAGCAGCGAGCCTAGGCCTTTTGGAAGCGAAAGGTAGCGGCAGGCAGGATGTTGGGTTACAGGCCATAAGCTCAACTCTCAGAAGTGTGTATGCATGGGTGGCAGATGTCTGCTACCCACTCGGACATGGGAGTTGGAACCTAGCTACACTCCTATTGAAGAAGGACTTTGGAAATCGCTGTATTCAACTCAGATACACGGGAGTTCAGGCCCAATGCTTACACATGCTTTTCCCACAAACTATCCCAGCCACTAACAGAAGGAGGTTAGCAGGTAAGTCTACAGTCAGGCAGGATGCGGGAGGGTCCTGCCCTGTCCTCAGCTCTCACAGGGAAGCATGCCTTGAAGCCAGCTCTCAACTAGCTGCATTCTTATGACAGTGTGAAGGTAGCAGTATTCTGAGTAAGGAGGTTCCCAGATTACCACTCTACTGCACCTGGAGATACACTCCAGGTCTGCATTGTTAACTTGCGTCTCAGAGGCCTCTGGCAAACGTCTCTGGTGAAGACGTGCGAAACTCACTCTGCAGGCAGTGTGGAACTGTGAGGGACTGAGGGTCAGCTCAACTCTCAGCAGTAAGATGTTTTTGGACAAGGCGTTCAAATACCTACTCACGTATGGAACTTAGTATGTAGCACCTGTCTACCCCAGGAATTACTAGGCAATCGCTGGAATGAGCTTGGAGGCACTAGTCTTGTGTGCCGGGAGATTCCAATTACATCTCCCAACACTTCCGTCAAACAGCGAGCCTAGGCCTTTTAGAAGTGAAAGGAACCAGCAGGCTGGATGGGGAGGTACAGGCCTTAAGCTCAACTCTCAGAAGTGTGTATGCAGGGGAGACAGATATCTGCTACCCACTCTGACATGGGAGTTGGAAACTAGCTACACTCTGATTGAAGAAGGCCATTGGAAATCACTGTATTCAACTCAGATACACAGGAGTTCAGGCCCAATGCTTACACATGCTTTTCCCGCAACCTCTCTCAGCCACTAACATTAGGATGTTAGCAGCTGCGCCTACAGTCAGGCAGGATGCGGGTGGGTTCTGCCCTGTCCTCAGCACTCCCAGGGAAGCATGCCTAGAAGCCAGCTTTCAACTAGCTGCATTCTTATGGCAGTGTGAAGGTAGCAGTATTCTGAGTAAGGAGGTTCCCAGATTACCACTCTACTGCACCTGGAGATACCCTCCAGGTCTGCATTGTTAACTTGCGTCTCAGAAGCCTGTGGCAAACGTCTCTGGTGAAGACCTGCGAAACTCACTCTGCAGGCAGTGTGGAACTGTGAGGGACTGAGGGTGAGCTCAACTCTCAGAAGTAAGATGCTTTTGGACAAGGCGTTCAGCTACCTTCTCACGTATGGAACTTAGTATGTAGCACCAGTCTACCACACGAATTACTAGGCAATCGCTGGAATGAGCTTGGAGGCCCTAGTCTTGTGTGCCGGGAGATTCGAATTACCTCTCCCAACACTTCCGTCAAACAGCGAGCCTAGGCCTTTTAGAAGTGAAAGGAACCAGCAGGCTGGATGGAGAGGTACAGGCCTTAAGCTCAACTCTCAGAAGTGTGTATGCAGGGGAGACAGATGTCTGCTACCCACTCTGACATGGGAGTTGGAAACTACCTACACTCTGATTGAAGAAGGCCATTGGAAATCGCTGTATTCAACTCAGATACACAGGAGTTCAGGCCCAATGCTTACACATGCTTTTCCCGCAACCTCTCTCAGCCACTAACATTAGGATGTTAGCAGCTGCGCCTACAGTCAGGCAGGATGCGGGTGGGTTCTGCCCTGTCCTCAGCACTCCCAGGGAAGCATGCCTAGAAGCCAGCTCTCAACTAGCTGCATTCTTATGGCAGTGTGAAGGTAGCAGTATTCTGAGTCAGGAGGTTCCCAGATTACCACTCTACTGCACCTGGAGATACCCTCCAGGTCTGCATTGTTAACTTGCGTCTCAGAAGCCTCTGGCAAACGTCTCTGGTGAAGACGTCCGAAACTCACTCTGCAGGCAGTGTGGAACTGTGAGGGACTGAGGGTGAGCTCAACTCTCAGAAGTAAGATGTTTTTGGACAAGGCGTTCAAATACCTACTCACGTATGGAACTTAGTATGTAGCACCAGTCTACCCCAGGAATTACTAGGAAATCGCTTGATTGAGCTTGGAGGCACTCGTCTTGTGTGCCGGGAGATTCCAGTTACCTCTCCCAACACTTGCGTCAAGCAGCGAGCCTAGGCATTTTGGAAGCGAAAGGTAGCGGCAGGCAGGATGTTGGGTTACAGGCCATAAGCTCAACTCTCAGAAGTGTGTATGCATGGGTGGCAGATGTCTGCTACCCACTCGGACATGGGAGTTTGAACCTAGCTACACTCCTATTGAAGAAGGACTTTGGAAATCGCTGTATTCAACTCAGATACACGGGAGTTCAGGCCCAATGCTTACACATGCTTTTCCCACAAACTATCCCAGCCACTAACAGAAGGAGGTTAGCAGGTAAGTCTACAGTCAGGCAGGATGCGGGAGGGTCCTGCCCTGTCCTCAGCTCTCACAGGGAAGCATGCCTTGAAGCCAGCTCTCAACTAGCTGCATTCTTATGACAGTGTGAAGGTAGCAGTATTCTGAGTAAGGCTGTTCCGAGATTACCACTCTACTGCACCTGGAGATACCCTCCAGGTCTGCATTGTTAACTTGCGTCTCAGAAGCCTGTGGCAAACGTCTCTGGTGAAGACGTGCGAAACTCACTCTGCAGGCAGTGTGGAACTGTGAGGGACTGAGGGTGAGCTCAACTCTCAGAAGTAAGATGCTTTTGGACAAGGCGTTCAGCTACATTCTCACGTATGGAACTTAGTATGTAGCACCTGTCTACCCCAGGAATTACTAGGCTATCGCTGGAATGAGCTTGGAGGCACTAGTCTTGTGTGCCGGGAGATTCCAATTACCTCTCCCAACACCTCCGTCAAACAGCGAGCCTAGGCCTTTTAGAAGTGAAAGGAACCAGCAGGCTGGATGGGGAGGTACAGGCCTTAAGCTCAACTCTCAGAAGTGTGTATGCAGGGGAGACAGATGTCTGCTACCCACTCTGACATGGGAGTTGGAAACTACCTACACTCTGATTGAAGAAGGCCATTGGAAATCGCTGTATTCAACTCAGATACACAGGAGTTCAGGCCCAATGCTTACACATGCTTTTCCCGCAACCTCTCTCAGCCACTAACATTAGGATGTTAGCAGCTGCGCCTACAGTCAGGCAGGATGCGGGTGGGTTCTGCCATGTCCTCAGCACTCCCAGGGAAGCATGCCTAGAAGCCAGCTCTCAACTAGCTGCATTCTTATGGCAGTGTGAAGGTAGCAGTATTCTGAGTCAGGAGGTTCCAAGATTACCACTCTACTGCACCTGGAGATACCCTCCAGGTCTGCATTGTTAACTTGCGTCTCAGAAGCCTGTGGCAAACGTCTCTGGTGAAGACCTGCGAAACTCACTCTGCAGGCAGTGTGGAACTGTGAGGGACTGAGGGTGAGCTCAACTCTCAGAAGTAAGATGCTTTTGGACAAGGCGTTCAGCTACCTTCTCACGTATGGAACTTAGTATGTAGCAGCAGTCTACCACACGAATTACTAGGCAATCGCTGGAATGAGCTTGGAGGCCCTAGTCTTGTGTGCCGGGAGATTCCAATTACCTCTCCCAACACTTCCGTCAAACAGCGAGCCTAGGCCTTTTAGAAGTGAAAGGAACCAGCAGGCTGGATGGGGAGGTACAGGCCTTAAGCTCAACACTCAGAAGTGTGTATGCAGGGGAGACAGATGTCTGCTACCCACTCTGACATGGGAGTTGGAAACTACCTACACTCTGATTGAAGAAGGCCATTGGAAATCGCTGTATTCAACTCAGATACACAGGAGTTCAGGCCCAATGCTTACACATGCTTTTCCCGCAACCTCTCTCAGCCACTAACATTAGGATGTTAGCAGCTGCGCCTACAGTCAGGCAGGATGCGGGTGGGTTCTGCCATGTCCTCAGCACTCCCAGGGAAGCATGCCTAGAAGCCAGCTCTCAACTAGCTGCATTCTTATGGCAGTGTGAAGGTAGCAGTATTCTGAGTCAGGAGGTTCCAAGATTACCACTCTACTGCACCTGGAGATACCCTCCAGGTCTGCATTGTTAACTTGCGTCTCAGAAGCCTGTGGCAAACGTCTTTGGTGAAGACCTGCGAAACTCACTCTGCAGGCAGTGTGGAACTGTGAGGGACTGAGGGTGAGCTCAACTCTCAGAAGTAAGATGCTTTTGGACAAGGCGTTCAGCTACCTTCTCACGTATGGAACTTAGTATGTAGCAGCAGTCTACCACACGAATTACTAGGCAATCGCTGGAATGAGCTTGGAGGCCCTAGTCTTGTGTGCCGGGAGATTCCAATTACCTCTCCCAACACTTCCGTCAAACAGCGAGCCTAGGCCTTTTAGAAGTGAAAGGAACCAGCAGGCTGGATGGGGAGGTACAGGCCTTAAGCTCCACTCTCAGAAGTGTGTATGCATGGGTGGCAAATGTCTGCTACCCACTCGGACATGGGAGTTGGAACCTAGCTACACTCCTATTGAAGAAGGACTTTGGAAATCGCTGTATTCAACTCAGATACACGGGAGTTCAGGCCCAATGCTTACACATGCTTTTCCCACAAACTATCCCAGCCACTAACAGAAGGAGGTTAGCAGGTAAGTCTACAGTCAGGCAGGATGCGGGAGGGTCCTGCCCTGTCCTCAGCTCTCACGGGGAAGCATGCCTTGAAGCCAGCTCTCAACTAGCTGCATTCTTATGACAGTGTGAAGGTAGCAGTATTCTGAGTAAGGAGGTTCCCAGATTACCACTCTACTGCACCTGGAGATACCCTCCAGGTCTGCATTGTTAACTTGCGTCTCAGAGGCCTCTGGCAAACGTCTCTGGTGAAGACGTGCGAAACTCACTCTGCAGGCAGTGTGGAACTGTGAGGGACTGAGGGTCAGCTCAACTCTCAGCAGTAAGATGTTTTTGGACAAGGCGTTCAAATACCTACTCACGTATGGAACTTAGTATGTAGCACCAGTCTACCCCAGGAATTACTGGGAAATCGCTGGATTGAGCTTGGAGGCACTAGTCTTGTTGCCGGGAGATTCCAGTTACCTCTCCCAACACTTCGGTGAAGCAGCGAGCCTAGGCCTTTTGGAAGCGAAAGCTAGCTGCAGGCAGGAGGTAGGGTTACAGGCCATAAGCTCAACTCTCAGAAGTGTGTATGCATGGGAGGCAGATGTCTGCTACCCACTCGTACATGCGAGTGGGAACCTACTACACTCTGATGAAAAAGGACTTTGGAAATTGCTGTATTCAACTCAGATAAACGTGGGTTCAGGCACAACGATTCCACATGCTTTTCTCACAACCTTTCCCTGCCACTAACATGAGGACGTTAGCAGCTCCTTCTACAGTCAAGCAGGATGCGGGAGGGTTGTGCCCTGTTCTTAGCTCTCACAGGGAAGCATGTCTTGAACCCAGCGGTCAACTAGCTGCATACTTATGGCAGGGTCAAGGTAGCAGTATTCTGAGACAGGAGGTTCCCAGATTACCACTCTACTGCACCTGGAGATACCCTCCAGGTCTGCATTGTTAACTTGCGTCTCAGAGGCCTCTGGCAAACGTCTCTGGTGAAGACGTGCGAAACTCACTCTGCAGGCAGTGTGGAACTGTGAGGGACTGAGGGTGAGCTCAACTCTCAGCAGTAAGATGTTTTTGGACAAGGCGTTCAAATACCTACTCACGTATGGAACTTAGTATGTAGCACCAGTCTACCCCAGGAATTACTAGGCAATCGCTTGATTGAGCTTGGAGGCACTCGTCTTGTGTGCCGGGAGATTCCATTTACCTCTCCCAACACTTGCGTCAAGCAGCGAGCCTAGGCCTTTTGGAAGCGAAAGGTAGCGGCAGGCACGATGTAGGGTTACAGGCCATAAGCTCAACTCTCAGAAGTGTGTATGCATGGGAGGCAGATGTCTGCTACCCACTCGGACATGGGAGTTGGAACCTAGCTACACTCCTATTGAAGAAGGATGTTGGAAATCGCTGTATTCAACTCAGATACTCGGGAGTTCAGGCCCAATGCTTACACATGCTTTTCCCACAACCTATCCCAGCCACTAACATTAGGATGTTAGCAGCTGCGCCTACAGTCAGGCAGGATGCGGGAGCGTTCTGCCCTGTCTTCAGCTCTCACAGGGAAGCATGCCTAGAAGCCAGCTCTCAACTAGCTGCATTCTTATGACAGTGTGAAGGTAGCAGTATTCTGAGTAAGGCGGTTCAGAGATTACCACTCTACTGCACCTGGAGATATCCTCCAGGTCTGCATTGTTAACTTGCGTCTCAGAAGCCTGTGGCAAACGTCTCTGGTGAAGACCTGCGAAACTCACTCTGCAGGCAGTGTGGAACTGTGAGGGACTGAGGGTGAGCTCAACTCTCAGAAGTAAGATGCTTTTGGACAAGGCGTTCAGCTACCTTCTCACGTATGGAACTTAGTATGTAGCAGCAGTCTACCACACGAATTACTAGGCAATCGCTGGAATGAGCTTGGAGGCCCTAGTCTTGTGTGCCGGGAGATTCCAATTACCTCTCCCAACACTTCCGTCAAACAGCGAGCCTAGGCCTTTTAGAAGTGAAAGGAACCAGCAGGCTGGATGGGGAGGTACAGGCCTTAAGCTCAACTCTCAGAAGTGTGTATGCAGGGGAGACAGATGTCTGCTACCCACTCTGACATGGGAGTTGGAAACTACCTACACTCTGATTGAAGAAGGCCATTGGAAATCGCTGTATTCAACTCAGATACACAGGAGTTCAGGCCCAATGCTTACACATGCTTTTCCCGCAACCTCTCTCAGCCACTAACATTAGGATGTTAGCAGCTGCGCCTACAGTCAGGCAGGATGCGGGTGGGTTCTGCCCTGTCCTCAGCACTCCCAGGGAAGCATGCCTAGAAGCCAGCTCTCAACTAGCTGCTTTCTTATGGCAGTGTGAAGGTAGCAGTATTCTGAGTAAGGAGGTTCCCAGATTACCACTCTACTGCACCTGGAGATACCCTCCAGGTCTGCATTGTTAACTTGCGTCTCAGAAGCCTCTGGCAAACGTCTCTGGTGAAGACGTCCGAAACTCACTCTGCAGGCAGTGTGGAACTGTGAGGGACTGAGGGTGAGCTCAACTCTCAGAAGTAAGATGTTTTTGGACAAGGCGTTCAACTACCTACTCACGTATGGAACTTAGTATGTAGCACCAGTCTACCCCAGGAATTACTAGGAAATCGCTTGATTGAGCTTGGAGGCACTCGTCTTGTGTGCCGGGAGATTCCAGTTACCTCTCCCAACACTTGCGTCAAGCAGCGAGCCTAGGCCTTTTGGAAGCGAAAGGTAGCGGCAGGCAGGATGTTGGGTTACAGGCCATAAGCTCAACTCTCAGAAGTGTGTATGCATGGTTGCAGATGTCTGCTACCCACTCGGACATGGGAGTTGGAACCTAGCTACACTCCTATTGAAGAAGGACTTTGGAAATCGCTGTATTCAACTCAGATACACGGGAGTTCAGGCCCAATGCTTACACATCCTTTTCCCACAAACTATCCCAGCCACTAACAGAAGGAGGTTAGCAGGTAAGTCTACAGTCAGGCAGGATGCGGGAGGGTCCTGCCCTGTCCTCAGCTCTCACAGGGAAGCATGCCTTGAAGCCAGCTCTCAACTAGCTGCATTCTTATGACAGTGTGAAGGTAGCAGTATTCTGAGTAAGGAGGTTCCCAGATTACCACTCTACTGCACCTGGAGATACCCTCCAGGTCTGCATTGTTAACTTGCGTCTCAGAGGTCTCTGGCAAACGTCTCTGGTGAAGACGTCCGAAACTCACTCTGCAGGCAGTGTGGAACTGTGAGGGACTGAGGGTGAGCTCAACTCTCAGCAGTAAGATGATTTTGGACAAGGCGTTCAGCTACCTTCTCACATATGGAACTTAGTATGTAGCACCAGTCTACCCCAGGAATTACTGGGAAATCGCTGGATTGAGCTTGGAGGCACTAGTCTTGTTGCCGGGAGATTCCAGTTACCTCTCCCAACACTTCGGTGAAGCAGCGAGCCTAGGCCTTTTGGAAGCGAAAGCTAGCTGCAGGCAGGAGGTAGGGATACAGGCCATAAGCTCAACTCTCAGAAGTGTGTATGCATGGGAGGCAGATGTCTGCTACCCACTCGTACATGCGAGTGGGAACCTACTACACTCTGATGAAAAAGGACTTTGGAAATCGCTGTATTCAACTCAGATACACGTGGGTTCAGGCACAACGATTCCACATGCTTTTCTCACAACCTTTCCCTGCCACTAACATGAGGACGTTAGCAGCTCCTTCTACAGTCAAGCAGGATGCGGGAGGGTTGTGCCCTGTCCTTAGCTCTCACAGGGAAGCATGTCTTGAAGCCAGCGGTCAACTAGCTGCATACTTATGGCAGGGTCAAGGTAGCAGTATTCTGAGACAGGAGGTTCCCAGATTACCACTCTACTGCACCTGGAGATACCCTCCAGGTCTGCATTGTTAACTTGCGTCTCAGAGGCCTCTGGCAAACGTCTCTGGTGAAGACGTGCGAAACTCACTCTGCAGGCAGTGTGGAACTGTGAGGGACTGAGGGTCAGCTCAACTCTCAGCAGTAAGATGTTTTTGGACAAGGCGTTCAAATACCTACTCACGTATGGAACTTAGTATGTAGCACCAGTCTACCCCAGGAATTACTAGGCAATCGCTTGATTGAGCTTGGAGGCACTCGTCTTGTGTGCCGGGAGATTCCAATTACCTCTCCCAACACTTGCGTCAAGCAGCGAGCCTAGGCCTTTTGGAAGCGAAAGGTAGCGGCAGGCACGATGTAGGGTTACAGGCCATAAGCTCAACTCTCAGAAGTGTGTATGCATGGGAGGCAGATGTCTGCTACCCACTCGGACATGGGAGTTGGAACCTAGCTACACTCCTATTGAAGAAGGATGTTGGAAATCGCTGTATTCAACTCTGATACTCGGGAGTTCAGGCCCAATGCTTACACATGCTTTTCCCACAACCTATCCCAGCCACTAACAGAAGGAGGTTAGCAGGTACGTCTACAGTCAGGCAGGATGCGGGAGGGTTCTGCCCTGTCCTCAGCTCTCACAGGGAAGCATGCCTAGAAGCCAGCTCTCAACTAGCTGCATTCTTATGACAGTGTGAAGGTAGCAGTATTCTGAGTAAGGCGGTTCCGAGATTACCACTCTACTGCACCTGGAGATACCCTCCAGGTCTGCATTGTTAACTTGCGTCTCAGAAGCCTGTGGCAAACGTCTCTGGTGAAGACCTGCGAAACTCACTCTGCAGGCAGTGTGGAACTGTGAGGGACTGAGGGTGAGCTCAACTCTCAGAAGTAAGATGCTTTTGGACAAGGCGTTCAGCTACCTTCTCACGTATGGAACTTAGTATGTAGCAGCAGTCTACCACACGAATTACTAGGCAATCGCTGGAATGAGCTTGGAGGCCCTAGTCTTGTGTGCCGGGAGATTCCAATTACCTCTCCCAACACTTCCGTCAAACAGCGAGCCTAGGCCTTTTAGAAGTGAAAGGAACCAGCAGGCTGGATGGGGAGGTACAGGCCTTAAGCTCAACTCTCAGAAGTGTGTATGCAGGGGAGACAGATGTCTGCTACCCACTCTGACATGGGAGTTGGAAACTACCTACACTCTGATTGAAGAAGGCCATTGGAAATCGCTGTATTCAACTCAGATACACAGGAGTTCAGGCCCAATGCTTACACATGCTTTTCCCGCAACCTCTCTCAGCCACTAACATTAGGATGTTAGCAGCTGCGCCTACAGTCAGGCAGGATGCGGGTGGGTTCTGCCCTGTCCTCAGCACTCCCAGGGAAGCATGCCTAGAAGCCAGCTCTCAACTAGCTGCATTCTTATGGCAGTGTGAAGGTAGCAGTATTCTGAGTAAGGAGGTTCCCAGATTACCACTCTACTGCACCTGGAGATACCCTCCAGGTCTGCATTGTTAACTTGCGTCTCAGAAGCCTTGGCAAACGTCTCTGGTGAAGACGTCCGAAACTCACTCTGCAGGCAGTGTGGAACTGTGAGGGACTGAGGGTGAGCTCAACTCTCAGAAGTAAGATGTTTTTGGACAAGGCGTTCAACTACCTACTCACGTATGGAACTTAGTATGTAGCACCAGTCTACCCCAGGAATTACTAGGAAATCGCTTGATTGAGCTTGGAGGCACTCGTCTTGTGTGCCGGGAGATTCCAGTTACCTCTCCCAACACTTGCGTCAAGCAGCGAGCCTAGGCCTTTTGGAAGCGAAAGGTAGCGGCAGGCAGGATGTTGGGTTACAGGCCATAAGCTCAACTCTCAGAAGTGTGTATGCATGGGTGGCAGATGTCTGCTACCCACTCGGACATGGGAGTTGGAACCTAGCTACACTCCTATTGAAGAAGGACTTTGGAAATCGCTGTATTCAACTCAGATACACGGGAGTTCAGGCCCAATGCTTACACATGCTTTTCCCACAAACTATCCCAGCCAGTAACAGAAGGAGGTTAGCAGGTAAGTCTACAGTCAGGCAGGATGCGGGAGGGTCCTGCCCTGTCCTCAGCTCTCACAGGGAAGCATGCCTTGAAGCCAGCTCTCAACTAGCTGCATTCTTATGACAGTGTGAAGGTAGCAGTATTCTGAGTAAGGAGGTTCCCAGATTACCACTCTACTGCACCTGGAGATACCCTCCAGGTCTGCATTGTTAACTTGCGTCTCAGAGGCCTCCGGCAAACGTCTCTGGTGAAGACGTGCGAAACTCACTCTGCAGGCAGTGTGGAACTGTTGGGGACTGAGGGTCAGCTCAACTCTCAGCAGTAAGATGTTTTTGGACAAGGCGTTCAAATACCTACTCACGTATGGAACTTAGTATGTAGCACCAGTCTACCCCAGGAATTACTGGGAAATCGCTGGATTGAGCTTGGAGGCACTAGTCTTGTTGCCGGGAGATTCCAGTTACCTCTCCCAACACTTCGGTGAAGCAGCGAGCCTAGGCCTTTTGGAAGCGAAAGCTAGCTGCAGGCAAGAGGTAGGGATACAGGCCATAAGCTCAACTCTCAGAAGTGTGTATGCATGGGAGGCAGATGTCTGCTACCCACTCGTACATGCGAGTGGGAACCTACTACACTCTGATGAAAAAGGACTTTGGAAATCGCTGTATTCAACTCAGATACACGTGGGTTCAGGCACAACGATTCCACATGCTTTTCTCACAACCTTTCCCTGCCACTAACATGAGGACGTTAGCAGCTCCTTCTATAGTCAAGCAGGATGCGGGAGGGTTGTGCCCTGTCCTTAGCTCTCACAGGGAAGCATGTCTTGAAGCCAGCGGTCAACTAGCTGCATACTTATGGCAGGGTCAAGGTAGCAGTATTCTGAGACAGGAGGTTCCCAGATTACCACTCTACTGCACCTGGAGATTCCCTCCAGGTCTGCATTGTTAACTTGCGTCTCAGAGGCCTCTGGCAAACGTCTCTGGTGAAGACGTGCGAAACTCACTCTGCAGGCAGTGTGGAACTGTGAGGGACTGAGGGTCAGCTCAACTCTCAGCAGTAAGATGTTTTTGGACAAGGCGTTCAAATACCTACTCACGTATGGAACTTAGTATGTAGCACCAGTCTACCCCAGGAATTACTAGGCAATCGCTTGATTGAGCTTGGAGGCACTCGTCTTGTGTGCCGGGAGATTCCAATTACCTCTCCCAACATTTGCGTCAAGCAGCGAGCCTAGGCCTTTTGGAAGCGAAAGGTAGCGGCAGGCACGATGTAGGGTTACAGGCCATAAGCTCAACTCTCAGAAGTGTGTATGCATGGGAGGCAGATGTCTGCTACCCACTCGGACATGGGAGTTGGAACCTAGCTACACTCCTATTGAAGAAGGATGTTGGAAATCGCTGTATTCAACTCAGATACTCGGGAGTTCAGGCCCAATGCTTACACATGCTTTTCCCAAAACCTATCCCAGCCACTAACAGAAGGAGGTTAGCAGGTACGTCTACAGTCAGGCAGGATGCGGGAGGGTTCTGCCCTGTCCTCAGCTCTCACAGGGAAGCATGCCTAGAAGCCAGCTCTCAACTAGCTGCATTCTTATGACAGTGTGAAGGTAGCAGTATTCTGAGTAAGGCGGTTCCGAGATTACCACTCTACTGCACCTGGAGATACCCTCCAGGTCTGCATTGTTAACTTGCGTCTCAGAAGCCTGTGGCAAACGTCTCTGGTGAAGACCTGCGAAACTCACTCTGCAGGCAGTGTGGAACTGTGAGGGACTGAGGGTGAGCTCAACTCTCAGAAGTAAGATGCTTTTGGACAAGGCGTTCAGCTACATTCTCACGTATGGAACTTAGTATGTAGCACCTGTCTACCCCAGGAATTACTAGGCTATCGCTGGAATGAGCTTGGAGGCACTAGTCTTGTGTGCCGGGAGATTCCAATTACCTCTCCCAACACTTCCGTCAAACAGCGAGCCTAGGCCTTTTAGAAGTGAAAGGAACCAGCAGGCTGGATGGGGAGGTACAGGCCTTAAGCTCAACTCTCAGAAGTGTGTATGCAGGGGAGACAGATGTCTGCTACCCACTCTGACATGGGAGTTGGAAACTACCTACACTCTGATTGAAGAAGGCCATTGGAAATCGCTGTATTCAACTCAGATACACAGGAGTTCAGGCCCAATGCTTACACATGCTTTTCCCGCAACCTCTCTCAGCCAGTAACATTAGGATGTTAGCAGCTGCGCCTACAGTCAGGCAGGATGCGGGTGGGTTCTGCCCTGTCCTCAGCACTCCCAGGGAAGCATGCCTAGAAGCCAGCTCTCAACTAGCTGCATTCTTATGGCAGTGTGAAGGTAGCAGTATTCTGAGTCAGGAGGTTCCAAGATTACCACTCTACTGCACCTGGAGATACCCTCCAGGTCTGCATTGTTAACTTGCGTCTCAGAAGCCTGTGGCAAACGTCTCTGGTGAAGACCTGCGAAACTCACTCTGCAGGCAGTGTGGAACTGTGAGGGACTGAGGGTGAGCTCAACTCTCAGAAGTAAGATGCTTTTGGACAAGGCGTTCAGCTACCTTCTCACGTATGGAACTTAGTATGTAGCAGCAGTCTACCACACGAATTACTAGGCAATCGCTGGAATGAGCTTGGAGGCCCTAGTCTTGTGTGACGGGAGATTCCAATTACCTCTCCCAACACTTCCGTCAAACAGCGAGCCTAGGCCTTTTAGAAGTGAAAGGAACCAGCAGGCTGGATGGGGAGGTACAGGCCTTAAGCTCAACTCTCAGAAGTGTGTATGCAGGGGAGACAGATGTCTGCTACCCACTCTGACATGGGAGTTGGAAACTACCTACACTCTGATTGAAGAAGGCCATTGGAAATCGCTGTATTCAACTCAGATACACAGGAGTTCTGGCCCAATGCTTACACATACTTTTCCCGCAACCTCTCTCAGCCACTAACATTAGGATGTTAGCAGCTGCGCCTACAGTTAGGCAGGATGCGGGTGGGTTCTGCCCTGTCCTCAGCACTCCCAGGGAAGCATGCCTAGAAGCCAGCTCTCAACTAGCTGCATTCTTATGGCAGTGTGAAGGTAGCAGTATTCTGAGTAAGGAGGTTCCCAGATTACCACTCTACTGCACCTGGAGATACCCTCCAGGTCTGCATTGTTAACTTGCGTCTCAGAAGCCTCTCGCAAACGTCTCTGGTGAAGACGTCCGAAACTCACTCTGCAGGCAGTGTGGAACTGTGAGGGACTGAGGGTGAGCTCAACTCTCAGAAGTAAGAAGTTTTTGGACAAGGCGTTCAAATACCTACTCACGAATGGAACTTAGTATGTAGCACCAGTCTACCCCAGGAATTACTAGGAAATCGCTTGATTGAGCTTGGAGGCACTAGTCTTGTGTGCCGGGAGATTCCAGTTACCTCTCCCAACACTTGCGTCAAGCAGCGAGCCTAGGCCTTTTGGAAGCGAAAGCTAGCTGCAGGCAGGAGGTAGGGATACAGGCCATAAGCTCAACTCTCAGAAGTGTGTATGCATGGGAGGCAGATGTCTGCTACCCACTCGTACATGCGAGTGGGAACCTACTACACTCTGATGAAAAAGGACTTTGGAAATCGCTGTATTCAACTCAGATACACGTGGGTTCAGGCACAACGATTCCACATGCTTTTCTCACAACCTTTCCCTGCCACTAACATGAGGACGTTAGCAGCTCCTTCTACAGTCAAGCAGGATGCGGGAGGGTTGTGCCCTGTCCTTAGCTCTCACAGGGAAGCATGTCTTGAAGCCAGCGGTCAACTAGCTGCATACTTATGGCAGGGTCAAGGTAGCAGTATTCTGAGACAGGAGGTTCCCAGATTACCACTCTACTGCACCTGGAGATACCCTCCAGGTCTGCATTGTTAACTTGCGTCTCAGAGGCCTCTGGCAAACGTCTCTGGTGAAGACGTGCGAAACTCACTCTGCAGGCAGTGTGGAACTGTGAGGGACTGAGGGTCAGCTCAACTCTCAGCAGTAAGATGTTTTTGGACAAGGCGTTCAACTACCTACTCACGTATGGAACTTAGTATGTAGCACCAGTCTACCCCAGGAATTACTAGGAAATCGCTTGATTGAGCTTGGAGGCACTCGTCTTGTGTGCTGGGAGATTCCAATTACCTCTCCCAACACTTGCGTCAAGCAGCGAGCCTAGGCCATTTGGAAGCGAAAGGTAGCGGCAGGCACGATGTAGGGTTACAGGCCATAAGCTCAACTCTCAGAAGTGTGTATGCATGGGAGGCAGATGTCTGCTACCCACTCGGACATGGGAGTTGGAACATAGCTACACTCCTATTGAAGAAGGATGTTGGAAATCGCTGTATTCAACTCAGATACTCGGGAGTTCAGGCCCAATGCTTACACATGCTTTTCCCACAAACTATCCCAGCCACTAACAGAAGGAGGTTAGCAGGTAAGTCTACAGTCAGGCAGGATGCGGGAGGGTCCTGCCCTGTCCTCAGCTCTCACAGGGAAGCATGCCTTGAAGCCAGCTCTCAACTAGCTGCATTCTTATGACAGTGTGAAGGTAGCAGTATTCTGAGTAAGGAGGTTCCCAGATGACCACTCTACTGCACCTGGAGATACCCTCCAGGTCTGCATTGTTAACTTGCGTCTCAGAAGCCTCTGGTAAACGTCTCTGGTGAAGACGTGCGAAACTCACTCTGCAGGCAGTGTGGAACTGTGAGGGACTGAGGGTGTGCTCAACTCTCAGCAGTAAGATGATTTTGGACAAGGCGTTCAGCTACCTTCTCACATATGGAACTTAGTATGTAGCACCAGTCTACCCCAGGAATTACTGGGAAATCGCTGGATTGAGCTTTGAGGCACTAGTCTTGTTGCCGGGAGATTCCAGTTACCTCTCCCAACCCTTCGGTGAAGCAGCGAGCCTAGGCCTTTTGGAAGCGAAAGCTAGCTGCAGGCAGGAGGTAAGGATACAGGCCATAAGCTCAACTCTCAGAAGTGTGTATGCATGGGAGGCAGATGTCTGCTACCCACTCGTACATGCGAGTGGGAACCTACTACACTGTGATGAAAAAGGACTTTGGAAATCGCTGTATTCAACTCAGATACACGTGGGTTCAGGCACAACGATTCCACATGCTTTTCCACAACCTTTCCCTGCCACTAACATGAGGACGTTAGCAGCTCCTTCTACAGTCAAGCAGGATGCGGGTGGGTTCTGCCATGTCCTCAGCACTCCCAGGGAAGCATGCCTAGAAGCCAGCTCTCAACTAGCTGCATTCTTATGGCAGTGTGAAGGTAGCAGTATTCTGAGTCAGGACGTTCCAAGATTACCACTCTACTGCACCTGGAGATACCCTCCAGGTCTGCATTGTTAACTTGCGTCTCAGAAGCCTGTGGCAAACGTCTCTGGTGAAGACCTGCAAAACTCACTCTGCAGGCAGTGTGGAACTGTGAGGGACTGAGGGTGAGCTCAACTCTCAGAAGTAAGATGCTTTTGGACAAGGCGTTCAGCTACCTTCTCACGTATGGAACTTAGTATGTAGCAGCAGTCTACCACACGAATTACTAGGCAATCGCTGGAATGAGCTTGGAGGCCCTAGTCTTGTGTGCCGGGAGATTCCAATTACCTCTCCCAACACTTCCGTCAAACAGCGAGCCTA
The DNA here is from genome assembly GCF_048164855.1 of Canis lupus baileyi. Lineage (NCBI taxonomy): Eukaryota > Metazoa > Chordata > Mammalia > Carnivora > Canidae > Canis > Canis lupus. The sequence continues at coordinate 1,770,913 of NC_132864.1, read as the reverse complement.
GGCCTTTTAGAAGTGAAAGGAACCAGCAGGCTGGATGGGGAGGTACAGGCCTTAAGCTCAACTCTCAGAAGTGTGTATGCAGGGGAGACAGATGTCTGCTACCCACTCTGACATGGGAGTTGGAAACTAGCTACACTCTGATTGAAGAAGGCCATTGGAAATCGCTGTATTCAACTCAGATACACAGGAGTTCAGGCCCAATGCTTACACATGCTTTTCCCGCAACCTCTCTCAGCCACTAACATTAGGATGTTAGCAGCTGCGCCTACAGTCAGGCAGGATGCGGGTGGGTTCTGCCCTGTCCTCAGCACTCCCAGGGAAGCATGCCTAGAAGCCAGCTCTCAACTAGCTGCATTCTTATGGCAGTGTGAAGGTAGCAGTATTCTGAGTCAGGAGGTTCCCAGATTACCACTCTACTGCACCTGGAGATACCCTCCAGGTCTGCATTGTTAACTTGCGTCTCAGAAGCCTCTGGCAAACGTCTCTGGTGAAGACGTGCGAAACTCACTCTGCAGGCAGTGTGGAACTGTGAGGGACTGAGGGTGAGCTCAACTCTCAGAAGTAAGATGTTTTTGGACAAGGCGTTCAACTACCTACTCACGTATGGAACTTAGTATGTAGCACCAGTCTACCCCAGGAATTACTAGGAAATCGCTTGATTGAGCTTGGAGGCACTCGTCTTGTGTGCCGGGAGATTCCAGTTACCTCTCCCAACACTTGCGTCAAGCAGCGAACCTAGGCCTTTTGGAAGAGAAAGGTAGCGGCAGGCAGGATGTTGGGTTACAGGCCATAAGCTCAACTCTCAGAAGTGTGTATGCATGGGTGGCAGATGTCTGCTACCCACTCGGACATGGGAGTTGGAACCTAGCTACACTCCTATTGAAGAAGGACTTTGGAAATCGCTGTATTCAACTCAGATACACGGGAGTTCAGGCCCAATGCTTACACATGCTTTTCCCACAAACTATCCCAGCCACTAACAGAAGGAGGTTAGCAGGTAAGTCTACAGTCAGGCAGGATGCGGGAGGGTCCTGCCCTGTCCTCAGCTCTCACAGGGAAGCATGCCTTGAAGCCAGCTCTCAACTAGCTGCATTCTTATGACAGTGTGAAGGTAGCAGTATTCTGAGTAAGGAGGTTCCCAGATTACCACTCTACTGCACCTGGAGATACCCTCCAGGTCTGCATTGTTAACTTGCGTCTCAGAGGCCTCTGGCAAACGTCTCTGGTGAAGACGTGCGAAACTCACTCTGCAGGCAGTGTGGAACTGTGAGGGACTGAGGGTCAGCTCAACTCTCAGCAGTAAGATGTTTTTGGACAAGGCGTTCAAATACCTACTCACGTATGGAACTTAGTATGTAGCACCTGTCTACCCCAGGAATTACTAGGCAATCGCTGGAATGAGCTTGGAGGCACTAGTCTTGTGTGCCGGGAGATTCCAATTACATCTCCCAACACTTCCGTCAAACAGCGAGCCTAGGCCTTTTAGAAGTGAAAGGAACCAGCAGGCTGGATGGGGAGGTACAGGCCTTAAGCTCAACTCTCAGAAGTGTGTATGCAGGGGAGACAGATGTCTGCTACCCACTCTGACATGGGAGTTGGAAACTAGCTACACTCTGATTGAAGAAGGCCATTGGAAATCACTGTATTCAACTCAGATACACAGGAGTTCAGGCCCAATGCTTACACATGCTTTTCCCGCAACCTCTCTCAGCCACTAACATTAGGATGTTAGCAGCTGCGCCTACAGTCAGGCAGGATGCGGGTGGGTTCTGCCATGTCCTCAGCACTCCCAGGGAAGCATGCCTAGAAGCCAGCTCTCAACTAGCTGCATTCTTATGGCAGTGTGAAGGTAGCAGTATTCTGAGTCAGGAGGTTCCAAGATTACCACTCTACTGCACCTGGAGATACCCTCCAGGTCTGCATTGTTAACTTGCGTCTCAGAAGCCTGTGGCAAACGTCTCTGGTGAAGACCTGCAAAACTCACTCTGCAGGCAGTGTGGAACTGTGAGGGACTGAGGGTGAGCTCAACTCTCAGAAGTAAGATGCTTTTGGACAAGGCGTTCAGCTACCTTCTCACGTATGGAACTTAGTATGTAGCACCAGTCTACCACACGAATTACTAGGCAATCGCTGGAATGAGCTTGGAGGCCCTAGTCTTGTGTGCCGGGAGATTCCAATTACCTCTCCCAACACTTCCGTCAAACAGCGAGCCTAGGCCTTTTAGAAGTGAAAGGAACCAGCAGGCTGGATGGGGTGGTACAGGCCTGAAGCTCAACTCTCAGAAGTGTGTATGCAGGGGAGACAGATGTCTGCTACCCACTCTGACATGGGAGTTGGAAACTAGCTACACTCTGATTGAAGAAGGCCATTGGAAATCGCTGTATTCAACTCAGATACACAGGAGTTCAGGCCCAATGCTTACACTTGCTTTTCCCGCAACCTCTCTCAGCCACTAACATTAGGATGTTAGCAGCTGCGCCTACAGTCAGGCAGGATGCGGGTGGGTTCTGCCCTGTCCTCAGCACTCCCAGGGAAGCATGCCTAGAAACCAGCTCTCAACTAGCTGCATTCTTATGGCAGTGTGAAGGTAGCAGTATTCTGAGTAAGGAGGTTCCCAGATTACCACTCTACTGCACCTGGAGATACCCTCCAGGTCTGCATTGTTAACTTGCGTCTCAGAAGCCTCTGGCAAACGTCTCTGGTGAAGACGTCCGAAACTCACTCTGCAGGCAGTGTGGAACTGTGAGGGACTGAGGGTGAGCTCAACTCTCAGAAGTAAGATGTTTTTGGACAAGACGTTCAACTACCTACTCACGTATGGAACTTAGTATGTAGCACCATTCTACCCCAGGAATTACTAGGAAATCGCTTGATTGAGCTTGGAGGCACTCGTCTTGTGTGCCGGGAGATTCCAGTTACCTCTCCCAACACTTGCGTCAAGCAGCGAGCCTAGGCCTTTTGGAAGCGAAAGGTAGCGGCAGGCAGGATGTTGGGTTACAGGCCATAAGCTCAACTCTCAGAAGTGTGTATGCATGGGTGGCAGATGTCTGCTACCCACTCGGACATGGGAGTTGGAACCTAGCTACACTCCTATTGAAGAAGGACTTTGGAAATCGCTGTATTCAACTCAGATACACGGGAGTTCAGGCCCAATGCTTACACATGCTTTTCCCACAAACTATCCCAGCCACCAGCAGAAGGAGGTTAGCAGGTAAGTCTACAGTCAGGCAGGATGCGGGAGGGTCCTGCCCTGTCCTCAGCTCTCACAGGGAAGCATGCCTTGAAGCCAGCTCTCAACTAGCTGCATTCTTATGACAGTGTGAAGGTAGCAGTATTCTGAGTAAGGAGGTTCCCAGATTACCACTCTACTGCACCTGGAGATACCCTCCAGGTCTGCATTGTTAACTTGCGTCTCAGAGGCCTCTGGCAAACGTCTCTGGTGAAGACGTGCGAAACTCACTCTGCAGGCAGTGTGGAACTGTGAGGGACTGAGGGTCAGCTCAACTCTCAGCAGTAAGATGTTTTTGGACAAGGCGTTCAAATACCTACTCACGTATGGAACTTAGTATGTAGCACCTGTCTACCCCAGGAATTACTAGGCAATCGCTGGAATGAGCTTGGAGGCACTAGTCTTGTGTGCCGGGAGATTCCAATTACATCTCCCAACACTTCCGTCAAACAGCGAGCCTAGGCCTTTTAGAAGTGAAAGGAACCAGCAGGCTGGATGGGGAGGTACAGGCCTTAAGCTCAACTCTCAGAAGTGTGTATGCAGGGGAGACAGATGTCTGCTACCCACTCTGACATGGGAGTTGGAAACTAGCTACACTCTGATTGAAGAAGGCCATTGGAAATCACTGTATTCAACTCAGATACACAGGAGTTCAGGCCCAATGCTTACACATGCTTTTCCCGCAACCTCTCTCAGCCACTAACATTAGGATGTTAGCAGCTGCGCCTACAGTCAGGCAGGATGCGGGTGGGTTCTGCCATGTCCTCAGCACTCCCAGGGAAGCATGCCTAGAAGCCAGCTCTCAACTAGCTGCATTCTTATGGCAGTGTGAAGGTAGCAGTATTCTGAGTCAGGAGGTTCCAAGATTACCACTCTACTGCACCTGGAGATACCCTCCAGGTCTGCATTGTTAACTTGCGTCTCAGAAGCCTGTGGCAAACGTCTCTGGTGAAGACCTGCAAAACTCACTCTGCAGGCAGTGTGGAACTGTGAGGGACTGAGGGTGAGCTCAACTCTCAGAAGTAAGATGCTTTTGGACAAGGCGTTCAGCTACCTTCTCACGTATGGAACTTAGTATGTAGCACCAGTCTACCACACGAATTACTAGGCAATCGCTGGAATGAGCTTGGAGGCCCTAGTCTTGTGTGCCGGGAGATTCCAATTACCTCTCCCAACACTTCCGTCAAACAGCGAGCCTAGGCCTTTTAGAAGTGAAAGGAACCAGCAGGCTGGATGGGGAGGTACAGGCCTGAAGCTCAACTCTCAGAAGTGTGTATGCAGGGGAGACAGATGTCTGCTACCCACTCTGACATGGGAGTTGGAAACTAGCTACACTCTGATTGAAGAAGGCCATTGGAAATCGCTGTATTCAACTCAGATACACGGGAGTTCAGGCCCAATGCTTACACATGCTTTTCCCGCAACCTCTCTCAGCCACTAACATTAGGATGTTAGCAGCTGCGCCTACAGTCAGGCAGGATGCGGGTGGGTTCTGCCCTGTCCTCAGCACTCCCAGGGAAGCATGCCTAGAAGCCAGCTCTCAACTAGCTGCATTCTTATGGCAGTGTGAAGGTAGCAGTATTCTGAGTAAGGAGGTTCCCAGATTACCACTCTACTGCACCTGGAGATACCCTCCAGGTCTGCGTTGTTAACTTGCGTCTCAGAAGCCTCTGGCAAACGTCTCTGGTGAAGACGTCCGAAACTCACTCTGCAGGCAGTGTGGAACTGTGAGGGACTGAGGGTGAGCTCAACTCTCAGAAGTAAGATGTTTTTGGACAAGGCGTTCAACTACCTACTCACGTATGGAACTTAGTATGTAGCACCAGTCTACCCCAGGAATTACTAGGAAATCCCTTGATTGAGCTTGGAGGCACTCGTCTTGTGTGCCGGGAGATTCCAGTTACCTCTCCCAACACTTGCGTCAAGCAGCGAGCCTAGGCCTTTTGGAAGCGAAAGGTAGCGGCAGGCAGGATGTTGGGTTACAGGCCATAAGCTCAACTCTCAGAAGTGTGTATGCATGGGTGGCAGATGTCTGCTACCCACTCGGACATGGGAGTTGGAACCTAGCTACACTCCTATTGAAGAAGGACTTTGGAAATCGCTGTATTCAACTCAGATACACGGGAGTTCAGGCCCAATGCTTACACATGCTTTTCCCACAAACTATCCCAGCCACTAACAGAAGGAGGTTAGCAGGTAAGTCTACAGTCAGGCAGGATGCGGGAGGGTCCTGCCCTGTCCTCAGCTCTCACAGGGAAGCATGCCTTGAAGCCAGCTCTCAACTAGCTGCATTCTTATGACAGTGTGAAGGTAGCAGTATTCTGAGTAAGGAGGTTCCCAGATTACCACTCTACTGCACCTGGAGATACACTCCAGGTCTGCATTGTTAACTTGCGTCTCAGAGGCCTCTGGCAAACGTCTCTGGTGAAGACGTGCGAAACTCACTCTGCAGGCAGTGTGGAACTGTGAGGGACTGAGGGTCAGCTCAACTCTCAGCAGTAAGATGTTTTTGGACAAGGCGTTCAAATACCTACTCACGTATGGAACTTAGTATGTAGCACCTGTCTACCCCAGGAATTACTAGGCAATCGCTGGAATGAGCTTGGAGGCACTAGTCTTGTGTGCCGGGAGATTCCAATTACATCTCCCAACACTTCCGTCAAACAGCGAGCCTAGGCCTTTTAGAAGTGAAAGGAACCAGCAGGCTGGATGGGGAGGTACAGGCCTTAAGCTCAACTCTCAGAAGTGTGTATGCAGGGGAGACAGATGTCTGCTACCCACTCTGACATGGGAGTTGGAAACTAGCTACACTCTGATTGAAGAAGGCCATTGGAAATCACTGTATTCAACTCAGATACACAGGAGTTCAGGCCCAATGCTTACACATGCTTTTCCCGCAACCTCTCTCAGCCACTAACATTAGGATGTTAGCAGCTGCGCCTACAGTCAGGCAGGATGCGGGTGGGTTCTGCCCTGTCCTCAGCACTCCCAGGGAAGCATGCCTAGAAGCCAGCTCTCAACTAGCTGCATTCTTATGACAGTGTGAAGGTAGCAGTATTCTGAGTCAGGAGGTTCCAAGATTACCACTCTACTGCACCTGGAGATACCCTCCAGGTCTGCATTGTTAACTTGCGTCTCAGAAGCCTGTGGCAAACGTCTCTGGTGAAGACCTGCGAAACTCACTCTGCAGGCAGTGTGGAACTGTGAGGGACTGAGGGTGAGCTCAACTCTCAGAAGTAAGATGCTTTTGGACAAGGCGTTCAGCTACCTTCTCACGTATGGAACTTAGTATTAGCAGCAGTCTACCACACGAATTACTAGGCAATCGCTGGAATGAGCTTGGAGGCCCTAGTCTTGTGTGCCGGGAGATTCCAATTACCTCTCCCAACACTTCCGTCAAACAGCGAGCCTAGGCCTTTTAGAAGTGAAAGGAACCAGCAGGCTGGATGGGGAGGTACAGGCCTTAAGCTCAACTCTCAGAAGTGTGTATGCAGGGGAGACAGATGTCTGCTACCCACTCTGACATGGGAGTTGGAAACTAGCTACACTCTGATTGAAGAAGGCCATTGGAAATCGCTGTATTCAACTCAGATACACAGGAGATCAGGCCCAATGCTTACACATGCTTTTCCCGCAACCTCTCTCAGCCACTAACATTAGGATGTTAGCAGCTGCGCCTACAGTCAGGCAGGATGCGGGTGGGTTCTGCCATGTCCTCAGCACTCCCAGGGAAGCATGCCTAGAAGCCAGCTCTCAACTAGCTGCATTCTTATGGCAGTGTGAAGGTAGCAGTATTCTGAGTCAGGAGGTTCCAAGATTACCACTCTACTGCACCTGGAGATACCCTCCAGGTCTGCATTTTTAACTTGCGTCTCAGAAGCCTGTGGCAAACGTCTCTGGTGAAGACCTGCGAAACTCACTCTGCAGGCAGTGTGGAACTGTGAGGGACTGAGGGTGAGCTCAACTCTCAGAAGTAAGATGCTTTTGGACAAGGCGTTCAGCTACCTTCTCACGTATGGAACTTAGTATGTAGCAGCAGTCTACCACACGAATTACTAGGCAATCGCTGGAATGAGCTTGGAGGCCCTAGTCTTGTGTGCCGGGAGATTCCAATTACCTCTCCCAACACTTCCGTCAAACAGCGAGCCTAGGCCTTTTAGAAGTGAAAGGAACCAGCAGGCTGGATGGGGAGGTACAGGCCTTAAGCTCAACTCTCAGAAGTGTGTATGCAGGGGAGACAGATGTCTGCTACCCACTCTGACATGGGAGTTGGAAACTACCTACACTCTGATTGAAGAAGGCCATTGGAAATCGCTGTATTCAACTCAGATACACAGGAGTTCAGGCCCAATGCTTACACATGCTTTTCCCGCAACCTCTCTCAGCCACTAACATTAGGATGTTAGCAGCTGCGCCTACAGTCAGGCAGGATGCGGGTGGGTTCTGCCATGTCCTCAGCACTCCCAGGGAAGCATGCCTAGAAGCCAGCTCTCAACTAGCTGCATTCTTATGGCAGTGTGAAGGTAGCAGTATTCTGAGTCAGGAGGTTCCAAGATTACCACTCTACTGCACCTGGAGATACCCTCCAAGTCTGCATTTTTAACTTGCGTCTCAGAAGCCTGTGGCAAACGTCTCTGGTGAAGACCTGCGAAACTCACTCTGCAGGCAGTGTGGAACTGTGAGGGACTGAGGGTGAGCTCAACTCTCAGAAGTAAGATGCTTTTGGACAAGGCGTTCAGCTACCTTCTCACGTATGGAACTTAGTATGTAGCAGCAGTCTACCACACGAATTACTAGGCAATCGCTGGAATGAGCTTGGAGGCCCTAGTCTTGTGTGCCGGGAGATTCCAATTACCTCTCCCAACACTTCCGTCAAACAGCGAGCCTAGGCCTTTTAGAAGTGAAAGGAACCAGCAGGCTGGATGGAGAGGTACAGGCCTTAAGCTCAACTCTCAGAAGTGTGTATGCAGGGGAGACAGATGTCTGCTACCCACTCTGACATGGGAGTTGGAAACTACCTACACTCTGATTGAAGAAGGCCATTGGAAATCGCTGTATTCAACTCAGATACACAGGAGTTCAGGCCCAATGCTTACACATGCTTTTCCCGCAACCTCTCTCAGCCACTAACATTAGGATGTTAGCAGCTGCGCCTACAGTCAGGCAGGATGCGGGTGGGTTCTGCCCTGTCCTCAGCACTCCCAGGGAAGCATGCCTAGAAGCCAGCTCTCAACTAGCTGCATTCTTATGGCAGTGTGAAGGTAGCAGTATTCTGAGTCAGGAGGTTCCCAGATTACCACTCTACTGCACCTGGAGATACCCTACAGGTCTGCATTGTTAACTTGCGTCTCAGAAGCCTCTGGCAAACGTCTCTGGTGAAGACGTCCGAAACTCACTCTGCAGGCAGTGTGGAACTGTGAGGGACTGAGGGTGAGCTCAACTCTCAGAAGTAAGATGTTTTTGGACAAGGCGTTCAAATACCTACTCACGTATGGAACTTAGTATGTAGCACCAGTCTACCCCAGGAATTACTAGGAAATCGCTTGATTGAGCTTGGAGGCACTCGTCTTGTGTGCCGGGAGATTCCAGTTACCTCTCCCAACACTTGCGTCAAGCAGCGAGCCTAGGCATTTTGGAAGCGAAAGGTAGCGGCAGGCAGGATGTTGGGTTACAGGCCATAAGCTCAACTCTCAGAAGTGTGTATGCATGGGTGGCAGATGTCTGCTACCCACTCGGACATGGGAGTTTGAACCTAGCTACACTCCTATTGAAGAAGGACTTTGGAAATCGCTGTATTCAACTCAGATACACGGGAGTTCAGGCCCAATGCTTACACATGCTTTTCCCACAAACTATCCCAGCCACTAACAGAAGGAGGTTAGCAGGTAAGTCTACAGTCAGGCAGGATGCGGGAGGGTCCTGCCCTGTCCTCAGCTCTCACAGGGAAGCATGCCTTGAAGCCAGCTCTCAACTAGCTGCATTCTTATGACAGTGTGAAGGTAGCAGTATTCTGAGTAAGGCTGTTCCGAGATTACCACTCTACTGCACCTGGAGATACCCTCCAGGTCTGCATTGTTAACTTGCGTCTCAGAAGCCTGTGGCAAACGTCTCTGGTGAAGACGTGCGAAACTCACTCTGCAGGCAGTGTGGAACTGTGAGGGACTGAGGGTGAGCTCAACTCTCAGAAGTAAGATGCTTTTGGACAAGGCGTTCAGCTACATTCTCACGTATGGAACTTAGTATGTAGCACCTGTCTACCCCAGGAATTACTAGGCTATCGCTGGAATGAGCTTGGAGGCACTAGTCTTGTGTGCCGGGAGATTCCAATTACCTCTCCCAACACCTCCGTCAAACAGCGAGCCTAGGCCTTTTAGAAGTGAAAGGAACCAGCAGGCTGGATGGGGAGGTACAGGCCTTAAGCTCAACTCTCAGAAGTGTGTATGCAGGGGAGACAGATGTCTGCTACCCACTCTGACATGGGAGTTGGAAACTACCTACACTCTGATTGAAGAAGGCCATTGGAAATCGCTGTATTCAACTCAGATACACAGGAGTTCAGGCCCAATGCTTACACATGCTTTTCCCGCAACCTCTCTCAGCCACTAACATTAGGATGTTAGCAGCTGCGCCTACAGTCAGGCAGGATGCGGGTGGGTTCTGCCATGTCCTCAGCACTCCCTAGGAAGCATGCCTAGAAGCCAGCTCTCAACTAGCTGCATTCTTATGGCAGTGTGAAGGTAGCAGTATTCTGAGTCAGGAGGTTCCAAGATTACCACTCTACTGCACCTGGAGATACCCTCCAGGTCTGCATTGTTAACTTGCGTCTCAGAAGCCTGTGGCAAACGTCTCTGGTGAAGACCTGCGAAACTCACTCTGCAGGCAGTGTGGAACTGTGAGGGACTGAGGGTGAGCTCAACTCTCAGAAGTAAGATGCTTTTGGACAAGGCGTTCAGCTACCTTCTCACGTATGGAACTTAGTATGTAGCAGCAGTCTACCACACGAATTACTAGGCAATCGCTGGAATGAGCTTGGAGGCCCTAGTCTTGTGTGCCGGGAGATTCCAATTACCTCTCCCAACACTTCCGTCAAACAGCGAGCCTAGGCCTTTTAGAAGTGAAAGGAACCAGCAGGCTGGATGGGGAGGTACAGGCCTTAAGCTCAACACTCGGAAGTGTGTATGCAGGGGAGACAGATGTCTGCTACCCACTCTGACATGGGAGTTGGAAACTACCTACACTCTGATTGAAGAAGGCCATTGGAAATCGCTGTATTCAACTCAGATACACAGGAGTTCAGGCCCAATGCTTACACATGCTTTTCCCGCAACCTCTCTCAGCCACTAACATTAGGATGTTAGCAGCTGCGCCTACAGTCAGGCAGGATGCGGGTGGGTTCTGCCATGTCCTCAGCACTCCCAGGGAAGCATGCCTAGAAGCCAGCTCTCAACTAGCTGCATTCTTATGGCAGTGTGAAGGTAGCAGTATTCTGAGTCAGGAGGTTCCAAGATTACCACTCTACTGCACCTGGAGATACCCTCCAGGTCTGCATTGTTAACTTGCGTCTCAGAAGCCTGTGGCAAACGTCTTTGGTGAAGACCTGCGAAACTCACTCTGCAGGCAGTGTGGAACTGTGAGGGACTGAGGGTGAGCTCAACTCTCAGAAGTAAGATGCTTTTGGACAAGGCGTTCAGCTACCTTCTCACGTATGGAACTTAGTATGTAGCAGCAGTCTACCACACGAATTACTAGGCAATCGCTGGAATGAGCTTGGAGGCCCTAGTCTTGTGTGCCGGGAGATTCCAATTACCTCTCCCAACACTTCCGTCAAACAGCGAGCCTAGGCCTTTTAGAAGTGAAAGGAACCAGCAGGCTGGATGGGGAGGTACAGGCCTTAAGCTCAACTCTCAGAAGTGTGTATGCATGGGTGGCAAATGTCTGCTACCCACTCGGACATGGGAGTTGGAACCTAGCTACACTCCTATTGAAGAAGGACTTTGGAAATCGCTGTATTCAACTCAGATACACGGGAGTTCAGGCCCAATGCTTACACATGCTTTTCCCACAAACTATCCCAGCCACTAACAGAAGGAGGTTAGCAGGTAAGTCTACAGTCAGGCAGGATGCGGGAGGGTCCTGCCCTGTCCTCAGCTCTCACGGGGAAGCATGCCTTGAAGCCAGCTCTCAACTAGCTGCATTCTTATGACAGTGTGAAGGTAGCAGTATTCTGAGTAAGGAGGTTCCCAGATTACCACTCTACTGCACCTGGAGATACCCTCCAGGTCTGCATTGTTAACTTGCGTCTCAGAGGCCTCTGGCAAACGTCTCTGGTGAAGACGTGCGAAACTCACTCTGCAGGCAGTGTGGAACTGTGAGGGACTGAGGGTCAGCTCAACTCTCAGCAGTAAGATGTTTTTGGACAAGGCGTTCAAATACCTACTCACGTATGGAACTTAGTATGTAGCACCAGTCTACCCCAGGAATTACTGGGAAATCGCTGGATTGAGCTTGGAGGCACTAGTCTTGTTGCCGGGAGATTCCAGTTACCTCTCCCAACACTTCGGTGAAGCAGCGAGCCTAGGCCTTTTGGAAGCGAAAGCTAGCTGCAGGCAGGAGGTAGGGTTACAGGCCATAAGCTCAACTCTCAGAAGTGTGTATGCATGGGAGGCAGATGTCTGCTACCCACTCGTACATGCGAGTGGGAACCTACTACACTCTGATGAAAAAGGACTTTGGAAATTGCTGTATTCAACTCAGATAAACGTGGGTTCAGGCACAACGATTCCACATGCTTTTCTCACAACCTTTCCCTGCCACTAACATGAGGACGTTAGCAGCTCCTTCTACAGTCAAGCAGGATGCGGGAGGGTTGTGCCCTGTTCTTAGCTCTCACAGGGAAGCATGTCTTGAACCCAGCGGTCAACTAGCTGCATACTTATGGCAGGGTCAAGGTAGCAGTATTCTGAGACAGGAGGTTCCCAGATTACCACTCTACTGCACCTGGAGATACCCTCCAGGTCTGCATTGTTAACTTGCGTCTCAGAGGCCTCTGGCAAACGTCTCTGGTGAAGACGTGCGAAACTCACTCTGCAGGCAGTGTGGAACTGTGAGGGACTGAGGGTCAGCTCAACTCTCAGCAGTAAGATGTTTTTGGACAAGGCGTTCAAATACCTACTCACGTATGGAACTTAGTATGTAGCACCAGTCTACCTCAGGAATTACTAGGCAATCGCTTGATTGAGCTTGGAGGCACTCGTCTTGTGTGCCGGGAGATTCCATTTACCTCTCCCAACACTTGCGTCAAGCAGCGAGCCTAGGCCTTTTGGAAGCGAAAAGTAGCGGCAGGCACGATGTAGGGTTACAGGCCATAAGCTCAACTCTCAGAAGTGTGTATGCATGGGAGGCAGATGTCTGCTACCCACTCGGACATGGGAGTTGGAACCTAGCTACACTCCTATTGAAGAAGGATGTTGGAAATCGCTGTATTCAACTCAGATACTCGGGAGTTCAGGCCCAATGCTTACACATGCTTTTCCCACAACCTATCCCAGCCACTAACATTAGGATGTTAGCAGCTGCGCCTACAGTCAGGCAGGATGCGGGAGCGTTCTGCCCTGTCTTCAGCTCTCACAGGGAAGCATGCCTAGAAGCCAGCTCTCAACTAGCTGCATTCTTATGACAGTGTGAAGGTAGCAGTATTCTGAGTAAGGCGGTTCAGAGATTACCACTCTACTGCACCTGGAGATATCCTCCAGGTCTGCATTGTTAACTTGCGTCTCAGAAGCCTGTGGCAAACGTCTCTGGTGAAGACCTGCGAAACTCACTCTGCAGGCAGTGTGGAACTGTGAGGGACTGAGGGTGAGCTCAACTCTCAGAAGTAAGATGCTTTTGGACAAGGCGTTCAGCTACCTTCTCACGTATGGAACTTAGTATGTAGCAGCAGTCTACCACACGAATTACTAGGCAATCGCTGGAATGAGCTTGGAGGCCCTAGTCTTGTGTGCCGGGAGATTCCAATTACCTCTCCCAACACTTCCGTCAAACAGCGAGCCTAGGCCTTTTAGAAGTGAAAGGAACCAGCAGGCTGGATGGGGAGGTACAGGCCTTAAGCTCAACTCTCAGAAGTGTGTATGCAGGGGAGACAGATGTCTGCTACCCACTCTGACATGGGAGTTGGAAACTACCTACACTCTGATTGAAGAAGGCCATTGGAAATCGCTGTATTCAACTCAGATACACAGGAGTTCAGGCCCAATGCTTACACATGCTTTTCCCGCAACCTCTCTCAGCCACTAACATTAGGATGTTAGCAGCTGCGCCTACAGTCAGGCAGGATGCGGGTGGGTTCTGCCCTGTCCTCAGCACTCCCAGGGAAGCATGCCTAGAAGCCAGCTCTCAACTAGCTGCTTTCTTATGGCAGTGTGAAGGTAGCAGTATTCTGAGTAAGGAGGTTCCCAGATTACCACTCTACTGCACCTGGAGATACCCTCCAGGTCTGCATTGTTAACTTGCGTCTCAGAAGCCTCTGGCAAACGTCTCTGGTGAAGACGTCCGAAACTCACTCTGCAGGCAGTGTGGAACTGTGAGGGACTGAGGGTGAGCTCAACTCTCAGAAGTAAGATGTTTTTGGACAAGGCGTTCAACTACCTACTCACGTATGGAACTTAGTATGTAGCACCAGTCTACCCCAGGAATTACTAGGAAATCGCTTGATTGAGCTTGGAGGCACTCGTCTTGTGTGCCGGGAGATTCCAGTTACCTCTCCCAACACTTGCGTCAAGCAGCGAGCCTAGGCCTTTTGGAAGCGAAAGGTAGCGGCAGGCAGGATGTTGGGTTACAGGCCATAAGCTCAACTCTCAGAAGTGTGTATGCATGGTTGCAGATGTCTGCTACCCACTCGGACATGGGAGTTGGAACCTAGCTACACTCCTATTGAAGAAGGACTTTGGAAATCGCTGTATTCAACTCAGATACACGGGAGTTCAGGCCCAATGCTTACACATCCTTTTCCCACAAACTATCCCAGCCACTAACAGAAGGAGGTTAGCAGGTAAGTCTACAGTCAGGCAGGATGCGGGAGGGTCCTGCCCTATCCTCAGCTCTCACAGGGAAGCATGCCTTGAAGCCAGCTCTCAACTAGCTGCATTCTTATGACAGTGTGAAGGTAGCAGTATTCTGAGTAAGGAGGTTCCCAGATTACCACTCTACTGCACCTGGAGATACCCTCCAGGTCTGCATTGTTAACTTGCGTCTCAGAGGTCTCTGGCAAACGTCTCTGGTGAAGACGTCCGAAACTCACTCTGCAGGCAGTGTGGAACTGTGAGGGACTGAGGGTGAGCTCAACTCTCAGCAGTAAGATGATTTTGGACAAGGCGTTCAGCTACCTTCTCACATATGGAACTTAGTATGTAGCACCAGTCTACCCCAGGAATTACTGGGAAATCGCTGGATTGAGCTTGGAGGCACTAGTCTTGTTGCCGGGAGATTCCAGTTACCTCTCCCAACACTTCGGTGAAGCAGCGAGCCTAGGCCTTTTGGAAGCGAAAGCTAGCTGCAGGCAGGAGGTAGGGATACAGGCCATAAGCTCAACTCTCAGAAGTGTGTATGCATGGGAGGCAGATGTCTGCTACCCACTCGTACATGCGAGTGGGAACCTACTACACTCTGATGAAAAAGGACTTTGGAAATCGCTGTATTCAACTCAGATACACGTGGGTTCAGGCACAACGATTCCACATGCTTTTCTCACAACCTTTCCCTGCCACTAACATGAGGACGTTAGCAGCTCCTTCTACAGTCAAGCAGGATGCGGGAGGGTTGTGCCCTGTCCTTAGCTCTCACAGGGAAGCATGTCTTGAAGCCAGCGGTCAACTAGCTGCATACTTATGGCAGGGTCAAGGTAGCAGTATTCTGAGACAGGAGGTTCCCAGATTACCACTCTACTGCACCTGGAGATACCCTCCAGGTCTGCATTGTTAACTTGCGTCTCAGAGGCCTCTGGCAAACGTCTCTGGTGAAGACGTGCGAAACTCACTCTGCAGGCAGTGTGGAACTGTGAGGGACTGAGGGTCAGCTCAACTCTCAGCAGTAAGATGTTTTTGGACAAGGCGTTCAAATACCTACTCACGTATGGAACTTAGTATGTAGCACCAGTCTACCCCAGGAATTACTAGGCAATCGCTTGATTGAGCTTGGAGGCACTCGTCTTGTGTGCCGGGAGATTCCAATTACCTCTCCCAACACTTGCGTCAAGCAGCGAGCCTAGGCCTTTTGGAAGCGAAAGGTAGCGGCAGGCACGATGTAGGGTTACAGGCCATAAGCTCAACTCTCAGAAGTGTGTATGCATGGGAGGCAGATGTCTGCTACCCACTCGGACATGGGAGTTGGAACCTAGCTACACTCCTATTGAAGAAGGATGTTTGAAATCGCTGTATTCAACTCTGATACTCGGGAGTTCAGGCCCAATGCTTACACATGCTTTTCCCACAACCTATCCCAGCCACTAACAGAAGGAGGTTAGCAGGTACGTCTACAGTCAGGCAGGATGCGGGAGGGTTCTGCCCTGTCCTCAGCTCTCACAGGGAAGCATGCCTAGAAGCCAGCTCTCAACTAGCTGCATTCTTATGACAGTGTGAAGGTAGCAGTATTCTGAGTAAGGCGGTTCCGAGATTACCACTCTACTGCACC
The DNA here is from genome assembly GCF_048164855.1 of Canis lupus baileyi. Taxonomy (NCBI): domain Eukaryota; kingdom Metazoa; phylum Chordata; class Mammalia; order Carnivora; family Canidae; genus Canis; species Canis lupus. The sequence continues at coordinate 1,755,000 of NC_132864.1, read as the reverse complement.
TGGAGATACCCTCCAGGTCTGCATTGTTAACTTGCGTCTCAGAAGCCTGTGGCAAACGTCTCTGGTGAAGACCTGCGAAACTCACTCTGCAGGCAGTGTGGAACTGTGAGGGACTGAGGGTGAGCTCAACTCTCAGAAGTAAGATGCTTTTGGACAAGGCGTTCAGCTACCTTCTCACGTATGGAACTTAGTATGTAGCAGCAGTCTACCACACGAATTACTAGGCAATCGCTGGAATGAGCTTGGAGGCCCTAGTCTTGTGTGCCGGGAGATTCCAATTACCTCTCCCAACACTTCCGTCAAACAGCGAGCCTAGGCCTTTTAGAAGTGAAAGGAACCAGCAGGCTGGATGGGGAGGTACAGGCCTTAAGCTCAACTCTCAGAAGTGTGTATGCAGGGGAGACAGATGTCTGCTACCCACTCTGACATGGGAGTTGGAAACTACCTACACTCTGATTGAAGAAGGCCATTGGAAATCGCTGTATTCAACTCAGATACACAGGAGTTCAGGCCCAATGCTTACACATGCTTTTCCCGCAACCTCTCTCAGCCACTAACATTAGGATGTTAGCAGCTGCGCCTACAGTCAGGCAGGATGCGGGTGGGTTCTGCCCTGTCCTCAGCACTCCCAGGGAAGCATGCCTAGAAGCCAGCTCTCAACTAGCTGCATTCTTATGGCAGTGTGAAGGTAGCAGTATTCTGAGTAAGGAGGTTCCCAGATTACCACTCTACTGCACCTGGAGATACCCTCCAGGTCTGCATTGTTAACTTGCGTCTCAGAAGCCTTGGCAAACGTCTCTGGTGAAGACGTCCGAAACTCACTCTGCAGGCAGTGTGGAACTGTGAGGGACTGAGGGTGAGCTCAACTCTCAGAAGTAAGATGTTTTTGGACAAGGCGTTCAACTACCTACTCACGTATGGAACTTAGTATGTAGCACCAGTCTACCCCAGGAATTACTAGGAAATCGCTTGATTGAGCTTGGAGGCACTCGTCTTGTGTGCCGGGAGATTCCAGTTACCTCTCCCAACACTTGCGTCAAGCAGCGAGCCTAGGCCTTTTGGAAGCGAAAGGTAGCGGCAGGCAGGATGTTGGGTTACAGGCCATAAGCTCAACTCTCAGAAGTGTGTATGCATGGGTGGCAGATGTCTGCTACCCACTCGGACATGGGAGTTGGAACCTAGCTACACTCCTATTGAAGAAGGACTTTGGAAATCGCTGTATTCAACTCAGATACACGGGAGTTCAGGCCCAATGCTTACACATGCTTTTCCCACAAACTATCCCAGCCAGTAACAGAAGGAGGTTAGCAGGTAAGTCTACAGTCAGGCAGGATGCGGGAGGGTCCTGCCCTGTCCTCAGCTCTCACAGGGAAGCATGCCTTGAAGCCAGCTCTCAACTAGCTGCATTCTTATGACAGTGTGAAGGTAGCAGTATTCTGAGTAAGGAGGTTCCCAGATTACCACTCTACTGCACCTGGAGATACCCTCCAGGTCTGCATTGTTAACTTGCGTCTCAGAGGCCTCTGGCAAACGTCTCTGGTGAAGACGTGCGAAACTCACTCTGCAGGCAGTGTGGAACTGTTGGGGACTGAGGGTCAGCTCAACTCTCAGCAGTAAGATGTTTTTGGACAAGGCGTTCAAATACCTACTCACGTATGGAACTTAGTATGTAGCACCAGTCTACCCCAGGAATTACTGGGAAATCGCTGGATTGAGCTTGGAGGCACTAGTCTTGTTGCCGGGAGATTCCAGTTACCTCTCCCAACACTTCGGTGAAGCAGCGAGCCTAGGCCTTTTGGAAGCGAAAGCTAGCTGCAGGCAAGAGGTAGGGATACAGGCCATAAGCTCAACTCTCAGAAGTGTGTATGCATGGGAGGCAGATGTCTGCTACCCACTCGTACATGCGAGTGGGAACCTACTACACTCTGATGAAAAAGGACTTTGGAAATCGCTGTATTCAACTCAGATACACGTGGGTTCAGGCACAACGATTCCACATGCTTTTCTCACAACCTTTCCCTGCCACTAACATGAGGACGTTAGCAGCTCCTTCTATAGTCAAGCAGGATGCGGGAGGGTTGTGCCCTGTCCTTAGCTCTCACAGGGAAGCATGTCTTGAAGCCAGCGGTCAACTAGCTGCATACTTATGGCAGGGTCAAGGTAGCAGTATTCTGAGACAGGAGGTTCCCAGATTACCACTCTACTGCACCTGGAGATACCCTCCAGGTCTGCATTGTTAACTTGCGTCTCAGAGGCCTCTGGCAAACGTCTCTGGTGAAGACGTGCGAAACTCACTCTGCAGGCAGTGTGGAACTGTGAGGGACTGAGGGTCAGCTCAACTCTCAGCAGTAAGATGTTTTTGGACAAGGCGTTCAAATACCTACTCACGTATGGAACTTAGTATGTAGCACCAGTCTACCCCAGGAATTACTAGGCAATCGCTTGATTGAGCTCGGAGGCACTCGTCTTGTGTGCCGGGAGATTCCAATTACCTCTCCCAACACTTGCGTCAAGCAGCGAGCCTAGGCCTTTTGGAAGCGAAAGGTAGCGGCAGGCACGATGTAGGGTTACAGGCCATAAGCTCAACTCTCAGAAGTGTGTATGCATGGGAGGCAGATGTCTGCTACCCACTCGGACATGGGAGTTGGAACCTAGCTACACTCCTATTGAAGAAGGATGTTGGAAATCGCTGTATTCAACTCAGATACTCGGGAGTTCAGGCCCAATGCTTACACATGCTTTTCCCACAACCTATCCCAGCCACTAACAGAAGGAGGTTAGCAGGTACGTCTACAGTCAGGCAGGATGCGGGAGGGTTCTGCCCTGTCCTCAGCTCTCACAGGGAAGCATGCCTAGAAGCCAGCTCTCAACTAGCTGCATTCTTATGACAGTGTGAAGGTAGCAGTATTCTGAGTAAGGCGGTTCCGAGATTACCACTCTACTGCACCTGGAGATACCCTCCAGGTCTGCATTGTTAACTTGCGTCTCAGAAGCCTGTGGCAAACGTCTCTGGTGAAGACCTGCGAAACTCACTCTGCAGGCAGTGTGGAACTGTGAGGGACTGAGGGTGAGCTCAACTCTCAGAAGTAAGATGCTTTTGGACAAGGCGTTCAGCTACATTCTCACGTATGGAACTTAGTATGTAGCACCTGTCTACCCCAGGAATTACTAGGCTATCGCTGGAATGAGCTTGGAGGCACTAGTCTTGTGTGCCGGGAGATTCCAATTACCTCTCCCAACACTTCCGTCAAACAGCGAGCCTAGGCCTTTTAGAAGTGAAAGGAACCAGCAGGCTGGATGGGGAGGTACAGGCCTTAAGCTCAACTCTCAGAAGTGTGTATGCAGGGGAGACAGATGTCTGCTACCCACTCTGACATGGGAGTTGGAAACTACCTACACTCTGATTGAAGAAGGCCATTGGAAATCGCTGTATTCAACTCAGATACACAGGAGTTCAGGCCCAATGCTTACACATGCTTTTCCCGCAACCTCTCTCAGCCAGTAACATTAGGATGTTAGCAGCTGCGCCTACAGTCAGGCAGGATGCGGGTGGGTTCTGCCCTGTCCTCAGCACTCCCAGGGAAGCATGCCTAGAAGCCAGCTCTCAACTAGCTGCATTCTTATGGCAGTGTGAAGGTAGCAGTATTCTGAGTCAGGAGGTTCCAAGATTACCACTCTACTGCACCTGGAGATACCCTCCAGGTCTGCATTGTTAACTTGCGTCTCAGAAGCCTGTGGCAAACGTCTCTGGTGAAGACCTGCGAAACTCACTCTGCAGGCAGTGTGGAACTGTGAGGGACTGAGGGTGAGCTCAACTCTCAGAAGTAAGATGCTTTTGGACAAGGCGTTCAGCTACCTTCTCACGTATGGAACTTAGTATGTAGCAGCAGTCTACCACACGAATTACTAGGCAATCGCTGGAATGAGCTTGGAGGCCCTAGTCTTGTGTGACGGGAGATTCCAATTACCTCTCCCAACACTTCCGTCAAACAGCGAGCCTAGGCCTTTTAGAAGTGAAAGGAACCAGCAGGCTGGATGGGGAGGTACAGGCCTTAAGCTCAACTCTCAGAAGTGTGTATGCAGGGGAGACAGATGTCTGCTACCCACTCTGACATGGGAGTTGGAAACTACCTACACTCTGATTGAAGAAGGCCATTGGAAATCGCTGTATTCAACTCAGATACACAGGAGTTCTGGCCCAATGCTTACACATACTTTTCCCGCAACCTCTCTCAGCCACTAACATTAGGATGTTAGCAGCTGCGCCTACAGTTAGGCAGGATGCGGGTGGGTTCTGCCCTGTCCTCAGCACTCCCAGGGAAGCATGCCTAGAAGCCAGCTCTCAACTAGCTGCATTCTTATGGCAGTGTGAAGGTAGCAGTATTCTGAGTAAGGAGGTTCCCAGATTACCACTCTACTGCACCTGGAGATACCCTCCAGGTCTGCATTGTTAACTTGCGTCTCAGAAGCCTCTCGCAAACGTCTCTGGTGAAGACGTCCGAAACTCACTCTGCAGGCAGTGTGGAACTGTGAGGGACTGAGGGTGAGCTCAACTCTCAGAAGTAAGAAGTTTTTGGACAAGGCGTTCAAATACCTACTCACGAATGGAACTTAGTATGTAGCACCAGTCTACCCCAGGAATTACTAGGAAATCGCTTGATTGAGCTTGGAGGCACTAGTCTTGTGTGCCGGGAGATTCCAGTTACCTCTCCCAACACTTGCGTCAAGCAGCGAGCCTAGGCCTTTTGGAAGCGAAAGCTAGCTGCAGGCAGGAGGTAGGGATACAGGCCATAAGCTCAACTCTCAGAAGTGTGTATGCATGGGAGGCAGATGTCTGCTACCCACTCGTACATGCGAGTGGGAACCTACTACACTCTGATGAAAAAGGACTTTGGAAATCGCTGTATTCAACTGAGATACACGTGGGTTCAGGCACAACGATTCCACATGCTTTTCTCACAACCTTTCCCTGCCACTAACATGAGGACGTTAGCAGCTCCTTCTACAGTCAAGCAGGATGCGGGAGGGTTGTGCCCTGTCCTTAGCTCTCACAGGGAAGCATGTCTTGAAGCCAGCGGTCAACTAGCTGCATACTTATGGCAGGGTCAAGGTAGCAGTATTCTGAGACAGGAGGTTCCCAGATTACCACTCTACTGCACCTGGAGATACCCTCCAGGTCTGCATTGTTAACTTGCGTCTCAGAGGCCTCTGGCAAACGTCTCTGGTGAAGACGTGCGAAACTCACTCTGCAGGCAGTGTGGAACTGTGAGGGACTGAGGGTCAGCTCAACTCTCAGCAGTAAGATGTTTTTGGACAAGGCGTTCAACTACCTACTCACGTATGGAACTTAGTATGTAGCACCAGTCTACCCCAGGAATTACTAGGAAATCGCTTGATTGAGCTTGGAGGCACTCGTCTTGTGTGCTGGGAGATTCCAATTACCTCTCCCAACACTTGCGTCAAGCAGCGAGCCTAGGCCATTTGGAAGCGAAAGGTAGCGGCAGGCACGATGTAGGGTTACAGGCCATAAGCTCAACTCTCAGAAGTGTGTATGCATGGGAGGCAGATGTCTGCTACCCACTCGGACATGGGAGTTGGAACCTAGCTACACTCCTATTGAAGAAGGATGTTGGAAATCGCTGTATTCAACTCAGATACTCGGGAGTTCAGGCCCAATGCTTACACATGCTTTTCCCACAAACTATCCCAGCCACTAACAGAAGGAGGTTAGCAGGTAAGTCTACAGTCAGGCAGGATGCGGGAGGGTCCTGCCCTGTCCTCAGCTCTCACAGGGAAGCATGCCTTGAAGCCAGCTCTCAACTAGCTGCATTCTTATGACAGTGTGAAGGTAGCAGTATTCTGAGTAAGGAGGTTCCCAGATGACCACTCTACTGCACCTGGAGATACCCTCCAGGTCTGCATTGTTAACTTGCGTCTCAGAAGCCTCTGGTAAACGTCTCTGGTGAAGACGTGCGAAACTCACTCTGCAGGCAGTGTGGAACTGTGAGGGACTGAGGGTGAGCTCAACTCTCAGCAGTAAGATGATTTTGGACAAGGCGTTCAGCTACCTTCTCACATATGGAACTTAGTATGTAGCACCAGTCTACCCCAGGAATTACTGGGAAATCGCTGGATTGAGCTTTGAGGCACTAGTCTTGTTGCCGGGAGATTCCAGTTACCTCTCCCAACCCTTCGGTGAAGCAGCGAGCCTAGGCCTTTTGGAAGCGAAAGCTAGCTGCAGGCAGGAGGTAAGGATACAGGCCATAAGCTCAACTCTCAGAAGTGTGTATGCATGGGAGGCAGATGTCTGCTACCCACTCGTACATGCGAGTGGGAACCTACTACACTGTGATGAAAAAGGACTTTGGAAATCGCTGTATTCAACTCAGATACACGTGGGTTCAGGCACAACGATTCCACATGCTTTTCCACAACCTTTCCCTGCCACTAACATGAGGACGTTAGCAGCTCCTTCTACAGTCAAGCAGGATGCGGGTGGGTTCTGCCATGTCCTCAGCACTCCCAGGGAAGCATGCCTAGAAGCCAGCTCTCAACTAGCTGCATTCTTATGGCAGTGTGAAGGTAGCAGTATTCTGAGTCAGGACGTTCCAAGATTACCACTCTACTGCACCTGGAGATACCCTCCAAGTCTGCATTGTTAACTTGCGTCTCAGAAGCCTGTGGCAAACGTCTCTGGTGAAGACCTGCAAAACTCACTCTGCAGGCAGTGTGGAACTGTGAGGGACTGAGGGTGAGCTCAACTCTCAGAAGTAAGATGCTTTTGGACAAGGCGTTCAGCTACCTTCTCACGTATGGAACTTAGTATGTAGCACCAGTCTACCACACGAATTACTAGGCAATCGCTGGAATGAGCTTGGAGGCCCTAGTCTTGTGTGCCGGGAGATTCCAATTACCTCTCCCAACACTTCCGTCAAACAGCGAGCCTAGGCCTTTTAGAAGTGAAAGGAACCAGCAGGCTGGATGGGGAGGTACAGGCCTTAAGCTCAACTCTCAGAAGTGTGTATGCAGGGGAGACAGATGTCTGCTACCCACTCTGACATGGGAGTTGGAAACTACCTACACTCTGATTGAAGAAGGCCATTGGAAATCGCTGTATTCAACTCAGATACACAGGAGTTCAGGCCCAATGCTTACACATGCTTTTCCCGCAACCTCTCTCAGCCACTAACATTAGGATGTTAGCAGCTGCGCCTACAGTCAGGCAGGATGCGGGTGGGTTCTGCCCTGTCCTCAGCACTCCCAGGGAAGCATGCCTAGAAGCCAGCTCTCAACTAGCTGCATTCTTATGGCAGTGTGAAGGTAGCAGTATTCTGAGTAAGGAGGTTCCCAGATTACCACTCTACTGCACCTGGAGATACCCTCCAGGTCTGCATTGTTAACTTGCGTCTCAGAAGCCTCTGGCAAACGTCTCTGGTGAAGACGTCCGAAACTCACTCTGCAGGCAGTGTGGAACTGTGAGGGACTGAGGGTGAGCTCAACTCTCAGAAGTAAGATGTTTTTGGACAAGGCGTTCAACTACCTACTCACGTATGGAACTTAGTATGTAGCACCAGTCTACCCCAGGAATTACTAGGAAATCACTTGATTGAGCTTGGAGGCACTCGTCTTGTGTGCCGGGAGATTCCAGTTACCTCTCCCAACACTTGCGTCAAGCAGCGAGCCTAGGCATTTTGGAAGCGAAAGGTAGCGGCAGGCAGGATGTTGGGTTACAGGCCATAAGCTCAACTCTCAGAAGTGTGTATGCATGGGTGGCAGATGTCTGCTACCCACTCGGACATGGGAGTTGGAACCTAGCTACACTCCTATTGAAGAAGGACTTTGGAAATCGCTGTATTCAACTCAGATACACGGGAGTTCAGGCCCAATGCTTACACATGCTTTTCCCACAAACTATCGCAGCCACTAACAGAAGGAGGTTAGCAGGTAAGTCTACAGTCAGGCAGGATGCGGGAGGGTCCTGCCCTGTCCTCAGCTCTCACAGGGAAGCATGCCTTGAAGCCAGCTCTCAACTAGCTGCATTCTTATGACAGTGTGAAGGTAGCAGTATTCTGAGTAAGGAGGTTCCCAGATGACCACTCTACTGCACCTGGAGATACCCTCCAGGTCTGCATTGTTAACTTGCGTCTCAGAAGCCTGTGGCAAACGTCTCTGGTGAAGACGTGCGAAACTCACTCTGCAGGCAGTGTGGAACTGTGAGGGACTGAGGGTGAGCTCAACTCTCAGCAGTAAGATGATTTTGGACAAGGCGTTCAACTACCTACTCACGTATGGAACTTAGTATGTAGCACCAGTCTACCCCAGGAATTACTAGGAAATCGCTTGATTGAGCTTGGAGGCACTCGTCTTGCGTGCCGGGAGATTCCAATTACCTCTCCCAACACTTGCGTCAAGCAGCGAGCCTAGGCCTTTTGGAAGCGAAAGGTAGCAGCAGGCACGATGTAGGGTTACAGGCCATAAGCTCAACTCTCAGAAGTGTGTATGCATGGGAGGCAGATGTCTGCTACCCACTCGGACATGGGAGTTGGAACCTAGCTACACTCCTATTGAAGAAGGATGTTGGAAATCGCTGTATTCAACTCAGATACACGGGAGTTCAGACCCAATGCTAACACATGCTTTTCCCACAACGTATCCCAGCCACTAACATAAGGAGGTTAGCAGGTACGTCTACAGTCAAGCAGGATGCGGGAGGGTTCTGCCCTGTCCTCAGCTCTCACAGGGAAGCATGCCTAGAAGCCAGCTCTCAACTAGCTGCATTCTTATGACAGTGTGAAGGTAGCAGTATTCTGAGTAAGGCGGTTCCGAGATTACCACTCTACTGCACCTGGAGATACCCTCCAGGTCTGCATTGTTAACTTGCGTCTCAGAAGCCTGTGGCAAACGTCTCTGGTGAAGACCTGCGAAACTCACTCTGCAGGCAGTGTGGAACTGTGAGGGACTGAGGGTGAGCTCAACTCTCAGAAGTAAGATGCTTTTGGACAAGGCGTTCAGCTACATTCTCACGTATGGAACTTAGTATGTAGCACCTGTCTACCCCAGGAATTACTAGGCAATCGCTGGAATGAGCTTGGAGGCACTAGTCTTGTGTGCCGGGAGATTCCAATTACCTCTCCCAACACTTCCGTCAAGCAGCGAGCCTAGGCCTTTTAGAAGTGAAAGGAACCAGCAGGCTGGATGGGGAGGTACAGGCCTTAAGCTCAACTCTCAGAAGTGTGTATGCAGGGGAGACAGATGTCTGCTACCCACTCTGACATGGGAGTTGGAAACTACCTACACTCTGATTGAAGAAGGCCATTGGAAATCACTGTATTCAACTCAGATACACAGGAGTTCAGGCCCAATGCTTACACATGCTTTTCCCGCAACCTCTCTCAGCCACTAACATTAGGATGTTAGCAGCTGCGCCTACAGTCAGGCAGGATGCGGGTGGGTTCTGCCATGTCCTCAGCACTCCCAGGGAAGCATGCCTAGAAGCCAGCTCTCAACTAGCTGCATTCTTATGGCAGTGTGAAGGTAGCAGTATTCTGAGTCAGGAGGTTCCAAGATTACCACTCTACTGCACCTGGAGATACCCTCCAGGTCTGCATTGTTAACTTGCGTCTCAGAAGCCTGTGGCAAACGTCTCTGGTGAAGACCTGCAAAACTCACTCTGCAGGCAGTGTGGAACTGTGAGGGACTGAGGGTGAGCTCAACTCTCAGAAGTAAGATGCTTTTGGACAAGGCGTTCAGCTACCTTCTCACGTATGGAACTTAGTATGTAGCAGCAGTCTACCACACGAATTACTAGGCAATCGCTGGAATGAGCTTGGAGGCCCTAGTCTTGTGTGCCGGGAGATTCCAATTACCTCTCCCAACACTTCCGTCAAACAGCGAGCCTAGGCCTTTTAGAAGTGAAAGGAACCAGCAGGCTGGATGGGGAGGTACAGGCCTTAAGCTCAACTCTCAGAAGTGTGTATGCAGGGGAGACAGATGTCTGCTACCCACTCTGACATGGGAGTTGGAAACTACCTACACTCTGATTGAAGAAGGCCATTGGAAATCGCTGTATTCAACTCAGATACACAGGAGTTCAGGCCCAATGCTTACACATGCTTTTCCCGCAACCTCTCTCAGCCACTAACATTAGGATGTTAGCAGCTGCGCCTACAGTCAGGCAGGATGCGGGTGGGTTCTGCCCTGTCCTCAGCACTCCCAGGGAAGCATGCCTAGAAGCCAGCTCTCAACTAGCTGCATTCTTATGGCAGTGTGAAGGTAGCAGTATTCTGAGTAAGGAGGTTCCCAGATTACCACTCTACTGCACCTGGAGATACCCTCCAGGTCTGCATTGTTAACTTGCGTCTCAGAAGTCTCTGGCAAACGTCTCTGGTGAAGACGTCCGAAACTCACTCTGCAGGCAGTGTGGAACTGTGAGGGACTGAGGGTGAGCTCAACTCTCAGAAGTAAGATGTTTTTGGACAAGGCGTTCAACTACCTACTCACGTATGGAACTTAGTATGTAGCACCAGTCTACCCCAGGAATTACTAGGAAATCGCTTGATTGAGCTTGGAGGCACTCGTCTTGTGTGCCGGGAGATTCCAGTTACCTCTCCCAACACTTGCGTCAAGCAGCGAGCCTAGGCATTTTGGAAGCGAAAGGTAGCGGCAGGCAGGATGTTGGGTTACAGGCCATAAGCTCAACTCTCAGAAGTGTGTATGCATGGGTGGCAGATGTCTGCTACCCACTCGGACATGGGAGTTGGAACCTAGCTACACTCCTATTGAAGATGGACTTTGGAAATCGCTGTATTCAACTCAGATACACGGGAGTTCAGGCCCAATGCTTACACATGCTTTTCCCACAAACTATCCCAGCCACTAACATTAGGATGTTAGCAGGTAAGTCTACAGTCAGGCAGGATGCGGGAGGGTCCTGCCCTGTCCTCAGCTCTCACAGGGAAGCATGCCTTGAAGCCAGCTCTCAACTAGCTGTATTCTTATGACAGTGTGAAGGTAGCAGTATTCTGAGTAAGGAGGTTCCCAGATTACCACTCTACTGCACCTGGAGATACCCTCCAGGTCTGCATTGTTAACTTGCGTCTCAGAAGCCTCTGGCAAACGTCTCTGGTGAAGACGTGCGAAACTCACTCTGCAGGCAGTGTGGAACTGTGAGGGACTGAGGGTGAGCTCAACTCTCAGCAGTAAGATGATTTTGGACAAGGCGTTCAGCTACCTTCTCACATATGGAACTTAGTATGTAGCACCAGTCTACCCCAGGAATTACTGGGAAATCGCTGGATTGAGCTTGGAGGCACTAGTCTTGTTGCCGGGAGATTCCAGTTACCTCTCCCAACACTTCGGTGAAGCAGCGAGCCTAGGCCTTTTGGAAGCGAAAGCTAGCTGCAGGCAGGAGGTAGGGATACAGGCCATAAGCTCAACTCTCAGAAGTGTGTATGCATGGGAGGCAGATGTCTGCTACCCACTCATACATGCGAGTGGGAACCTACTACACTCTGATGAAAAAGGACTTTGGAAATCGCTGTATTCAACTCAGATACACGTGGGTTCAGGCACAACGATTCCACATGCTTTTCTCACAACCTTTCCCTGCCACTAACATGAGGACGTTAGCAGCTTCTTCTACAGTCAAGCAGGATGCGGGAGGGTTGTGCCCTGTCCTTAGCTCTCACAGGGAAGCATGTCTTGAAGCCAGCGGTCAACTAGCTGCATACTTATGGCAGGGTCAAGGTAGCAGTATTCTGAGACAGGAGGTTCCCAGATTACCACTCTACTGCACCTGGAGATACCCTCCAGGTCTGCATTGTTAACTTGCCTCTCAGAAGCCTGTGGCAAACGTCTCTGGTGAAGACCTGCGAAACTCACTCTGCAGGCAGTGTGGAACTGTGAGGGACTGAGGGTGAGCTCAACTCTCAGAAGTAAGATGCTTTTGGACAAGGCGTTCAGCTACATTCTCACGTATGGAACTTACTATGTAGCACCAGTCTACCACACGAATTACTAGGCAATCGCTGGAATGAGCTTAGAGGCACTAGTCTTGTGTGCCGGGAGATTCCAATTACCTCTCCCAACACTTCCGTCAAACAGCGAGCCTAGGCCTTTTAGAAGTGAAAGGAACCAGCAGGCTGGATGGGGAGGTACAGGCCTTAAGCTCAACTCTCAGAAGTGTGTATGCAGGGGAGACAGATGTCTGCTACCCACTCTGACATGGGAGTTGGAAACTACCTACACTCTGATTGAAGAAGGCCATTGGAAATCGCTGTATTCAACTCAGATACACAGGAGTTCAGGCCCAATGCTTACACATGCTTTTCCCGCAACCTCTCTCAGCCACTAACATTAGGATGTTAGCAGCTGCGCCTACAGTCAGGCAGGATGCGGGTGGGTTCTGCCCTGTCCTCAGCACTCCCAGGGAAGCATGCCTAGAAGCCAGCTCTCAACTAGCTGCATTCTTATGGCAGTGTGAAGGTAGCAGTATTCTGAGTCAGGAGGTTCCAAGATTACCACTCTACTGCACCTGGAGATACCCTCCAGGTCTGCTTTGTTAACTTGCGTCTCAGAAGCCTGTGGCAAACGTCTCTGGTGAAGACCTGCGAAACTCACTCTGCAGGCAGTGTGGAACTGTGAGGGACTGAGGGTGAGCTCAACTCTCAGAAGTAAGATGCTTTTGGACAAGGCGTTCAGCTACCTTCTCACGTATGGAACTTAGTATGTAGCACCAGTCTACCACACGAATTACTAGGCAATCGCTGGAATGAGCTTGGAGGCCCTAGTATTGTGTGCCGGGAGATTCCAATTACCTCTCCCAACACTTCCGTCAAACAAGGAGCCTAGGCCTTTTAGAAGTGAAAGGAACCAGCAGGCTGGATGGGGAGGTACAGGCCTTAAGCTCAACTCTCAGAAGTGTGTATGCAGGGGAGACAGATGTCTGCTACCCACTCTGACATTGGAGTTGGAAACTAGCTACACTGATTGAAGAAGGCCATTGGAAATCGCTGTATTCAACTCAGATACACAGGAGTTCAGGCCCAATGCTTACACATGCTTTTCCCGCAACCTCTCTCAGCCACTAACATTAGGATGTTAGCAGCTGCGCCTACAGTCAGGCAGGATGCGGGTGGGTTCTGCCCTGTCCTCAGCACTCCCAGGGAAGCATGCCTAGAAGCCAGCTCTCAACTAGCTGCATTCTTATGACAGTGTGAAGGTAGCAGTATTCTGAGTAAGGAGGTTCCCAGATTACCACTCTACTGCACCTGGAGATACCCTCCAGGTCTGCATTGTTAACTTGCGTCTCAGAGGCCTCTGGCAAACTTCTCTGGTGAAGACGTGCGAAACTCACACTGCAGGCAGTGTGGAACTGTGAGGGACTGAGGGTGAGCTCAACTCTCAGCAGTAAGATGTTTTTGGACAAGGCGTTCAAATACCTACTCACGTATGGAACTTAGTATGTAGCACCAGTCTACCCCAGGAATTACTGGGAAATCGCTGGATTGAGCTTGGAGGCACTAGTCTGGTTGCCGGGAGATTCCAGTTACCTCTCCCAACACTTCGGTGAAGCAGCGAGCCTAGGCCTTTTGGAACCGAAAGCTAGCTGCAGGCAGGAGGTAGGGATACAGGCCATAAGCTCAACTCTCAGAAGTGTGTATGCATGGGAGGCAGATGTCTGCTACCCACTCGTACATGCGAGTGGGAACCTACTACACTCTGATGAAAAAGGACTTTGGAAATCGCTGTATTCAACTCAGATACACGTGGGTTCAGGCACAACGATTCCACATGCTTTTCTCACAACCTTTCCCTGCCACTAACATGAGGACGTTAGCAGCTCCTTCTACAGTCAAGCAGGATGCGGGAGGGTTGTGCACTGTCCTTAGCTCTCACAGGGAAGCATGTCTTGAAGCCAGCGGTCAACTAGCTGCATACTTATGGCAGGGTCAAGGTAGCAGTATTCTGAGACAGGAGGTTCCCGATTACCACTCTACTGCACCTGGAGATACCCTCCAGGTCTGCATTGTTAACTTGCGTCTCAGAGGCCTCTGGCAAACGTCTCTGGTGAAGACGTGCGAAACTCACTCTGCAGGCAGTGTGGAACTGTGAGGGACTGAGGGTCAGCTCAACTCTCAGCAGTAAGATGTTTTTGGACAAGGCGTTCAAATACCTACTCACGTATGGAACTTAGTATGTAGCACCAGTCTACCCCAGGAATTACTAGGAAATCGCTTGATTGAGCTTGGAGGCACTCGTCTTGCGTGCCGGGAGATTCCAATTACCTCTCCCAACACTTGCGTCAAGCAGCGAGCCTAGGCCTTTTGGAAGCGAAAGGTAGCGGCAGGCACGATGTAGGGTTACAGGCCATAAGCTCAACTCTCAGAAGTGTGTATGCATGGGAGGCAGATGTCTGCTACCCACTCGGACATGAGAGTTGGAACCTAGCTACACTCCTATTGAAGAAGGATGTTGGAAATCGCTGTATTCAACTCAGATACTCGGGAGTTCAGGCCCAATGCTTACACATGCTTTTCCCACAACCTATCCCAGCCACTAACATTAGGATGTTAGCAGCTGCGCCTACAGTCAGGCAGGATGCGGGAGGGTTCTGCCCTGTCCTCAGCTCTCACAGGGAAGCATGCCTAGAAGCCAGCTCTCAACTAGCTGCATTCTTATGACAGTGTGAAGGTAGCAGTATTTTGAGTAAGGCGGTTCCTAGATTACCACTCTACTGCACCTGGAGATACCCTCCAGGTCTGCATTCTTAACTTGTGTCTCAGAAGCCTGTGGCAAACGTCTCTGGTGAAGACCTGCGAAACTCACTCTGCAGGCAGTGTGGAACTGTGAGGGACTGAGGGTGAGCTCAACTCTCAGAAGTAAGATGCTTTTGGACAAGGCGTTCAGCTACATTCTCACGTATGGAACTTAGTGTGTAGCACCTGTCTACCGCAGGAATTACTAGGCTATCGCTGGAATGAGCTTGGAGGCACTAGTCTTGTGTGCCGGGAGATTCCAATTACCTCTCCCAACACTTCCGTCAAACAGCGAGCCTAGGCCTTTTAGAAGTGAAAGGAACCAGCAGGCTGGATGGGGAGGTACAGGCCTTAAGCTCAACTCTCAGAAGTGTGTATGCAGGGGAGACAGATGTCTGCTACCCACTCGGACATGGGAGTTGGAACCTAGCTACACTCCTATTGAAGAAGGACTATGGAAATCGCTGTATTCAACTCAGATACACGGGAGTTCAGGCCCAATGCTTACACATGCTTTTCCCACAAACTATCCCAGCCACTAACAGAAGGAGGTTAGCAGGTAAGTCTACAGTCAGGCAGGATGCGGGAGAGTCCTGCCCTGTCCTCAGCTCTCACAGGGAAGCATGCCTTGAAGCCAGCTCTCAACTAGCTGCATTCTTATGACAGTGTGAAGGTAGCAGTATTCTGAATAAGGAGGTTCCCAGATGACCACTCTACTGCACCTGGAGATACCCTCCAGGTCTGCGTTGTTAACTTGCGTCTCAGAAGCCTCTGGTAAACGTCTCTGGTGAAGACGTGCGAAACTCACTCTGCAGGCAGTGTGGAACTGTGAGGGACTGAGGGTGAGCTCAACTCTCAGCAGTAAGATGATTTTGGACAAGGCGTTCAACTACCTACTCACGTATGGAACTTAGTATGTAGCACCAGTCTACCCCAGGAATTACTAGGAAATCGCTTGATTGAGCTTGGAGGCACTCGTCTTGTGTGCCGGGAGATTCCAATTACCTCTCCCAACACTTGCGTCAAGCAGCGAGCCTAGGCCTTTTGGAAGCGAAAGGTAGCAGCAGGCACGATGTACGGTTACAGGCCATAAGCTCAACTCTCAGAAGTGTGTATGCATGGGAGGCAGATGTCTGCTACCCACTCGGACATGGGAGTTGGAACCTAGCTACACTCCTATTGAAGAAGGATGTTGGAAATCGCTGTATTCAACTCAGATACACGGGAGTTCAGACCCAATGCTAACACATGCTTTTCCCACAACGTATCCCAGCCACTAACATAAGGAGGTTAGCAGGTACGTCTACAGTCAGGCAGGATGCGGGAGGGTTCTGCCCTGTCCTCAGCTCTCACAGGGAAGCATGCCTAGAAGCCAGCTCTCAACTAGCTGCATTCTTATGACAGTGTGAAGGTAGCAGTATTCTGAGTAAGGCGGTTCCGAGATTACCACTCTACTGCACCTGGAGATACCCTCCAGGTCTGCATTGTTAACTTGCGTCTCAGAAGCCTGTGGCAAACTTCTCTGGTGAAGACCTGCGAAACTCACTCTGCAGGCAGTGTGGAACTGTGAGGGACTGAGGGTGAGCTCAACTCTCAGAAGTAAGATGCTTTTGGACAAGGCGTTCAGCTACATTCTCACGTATGGAACTTAGTATGTAGCACCTGTCTACCCCAGGAATTACTAGGCAATCGCTGGAATGAGCTTGGAGGCCATAGTCTTGTGTGCCAGGAGATTCCAATTACCTCTCCCAACACTTCCGTCAAACAGCGAGCCTAGGCCTTTTAGAAGTGAAAGGAACCAGCAGGCTGGATGGGGAGGTACAGGCCTTAAGCTCAACTCTCAGAAGTGTGTATGCAGGGGAGACAGATGTCTGCTACCCACTCTGACATGGGAGTTGGAAACTAGCTACACTCTGATTGAAGAAGGCCATTGGAAATCGCTGTATTCAACTCAGATACACAGGAGTTCAGGCCCAATGCTTACACATGCTTTTCCCGCAACCTCTCTCAGCCACTAACATTAGGATGTTAGCAGCTGCGCCTACAGTCAGGCAGGATGCGGGTGGGTTCTGCCCTGTCCTCAGCACTCCCAGGGAAGCATGCCTAGAAGCCAGCTCTCAACTAGCTGCATTCTTATGGCAGTGTGAAGGTAGCAGTATTCTGAGTCAGGAGGTTCCCAGATTACCACTCTACTGCACCTGGAGATACCCTCCAGGTCTGCATTGTTAACTTGCGTCTCAGAAGCCTCTGGCAAACGTCTCTGGTGAAGACGTCCGAAACTCACTCTGCAGGCAGTGTGGAACTGTGAGGGACTGAGGGTGAGCTCAACTCTCAGAAGTAAGATGTTTTTGGACAAGGCGTTCAACTACCTACTCACGTATGGAACTTAGTATGTAGCACCAGTCTACCCCAGGAATTACTAGGAAATCGCTTGATTGAGCTTGGAGGCACTCGTCTTGTGTGCCGGGAGATTCCAGTTACCTCTCCCAACACTTGCGTCAAACAGCGAGCCTAGGCCTTTTGGAAGTGAAAGGTAGCGGCAGGCAGGATGTTGGGTTACAGGCCATAAGCTCAACTCTCAGAAGTGTGTATGCATGGGTGGCAGATGTCTGCTACCCACTCGGAAATGGGAGTTAGAACCTAGCTACACTCCTATTGAAGAAGGACTTTGGAAATCGCTGTATTCAACTCAGATACACGGGAGTTCAGGCCCAATGCTTACACATGCTTTTCCCACAAACTATCCCAGCCACTAACAGAAGGAGGTTAGCAGGTAAGTCTACAGTCAGGCAGGATGCGGGAGGGTCCTGCCCTGTCCTCAGCTCTCACAGGGAAGCATGCCTTGAAGCCAGCTCTCAACTAGCTGCATTCTTATGACAGTGTGAAGGTAGCAGTATTCTGAGTAAGGAGGTTCCCAGATTACCACTCTACTGCACCTGGAGATACCCTCCAGGTCTGCATTGTTAACTTGCGTCTCAGAGGCCTCTGGCAAACTTCTCTGGTGAAGACGTGCGAAACTCACACTGCAGGCAGTGTGAAACTGTGAGGGACTGAGGGTCAGCTCAACTCTCAGCAGTAAGATGTTTTTGGACAAGGCGTTCAAATACCTACTCACGTATGGAACTTAGTATGTAGCACCAGTCTACCCCAGGAATTACTGGGAAATCGCTGGATTGAGCTTGGAGGCACTAGTCTGGTTGCCGGGAGATTCCAGTTACCTCTCCCAACACTTCGGTGAAGGAGCGAGCCTAGGCCTTTTGGAACCGAAAGCTAGCTGCAGGCAGGAGGTAGGGATACAGGCCATAAGCTCAACTCTCAGAAGTGTGTATGCATGGGAGGCAGATGTCTGCTACCCACTCGTACATGCGAGTGGGAACCTACTACACTCTGATGAAAAAGGACTTTGGAAATCGCTGTATTCAACTCAGATACACGTGGGTTCACGCACAACGATTCCACATGCTTTTCTCACAACCTTTCCCTGCCACTAACATGAGGACGTTAGCAGCTCCTTCTACAGTCAAGCAGGATGCGGGAGGGTTGTGCCCTGTCCTTAGCTCTCACAGGGAAGCATGTCTTGAAGCCAGCGGTCAACTAGCTGCATACTTCTGGCAGGGTGAAGGTAGCAGTATTCTGAGACAGGAGGTTCCCAGATTACCACTCTACTGCACCTGGAGATACCCTCCAGGTCTGCATTGTTAACTTGCGTCTCAGAGGCCTCTGGCAAACGTCTCTGGTGAAGACGTGCGAAACTCACTCTGCAGGCAGTGTGGAACTGTGAGGGACTGAGGGTCAGCTCAACTCTCAGCAGTAAGATGTTTTTGGACAAGGCGTTCAAATACCTACTCACGTATGGAACTTAGTATGTAGCACCAGTCTACCCCAGGAATTACTAGGAAATCGCTTGATTGAGCTTGGAGGCACTCGTCTTGCGTGCCGGGAGATTCCAATTACCTCTCCCAACACTTGCGTCAAGCAGCGAGCCTAGGCCTTTTGGAAGCGAATGGTAGCGGCAGGCACGATGTAGGGTTACAGGCCATAAGCTCAACTCTCAGAAGTGTGTATGCATGGGTGGCAGATGTCTGCTACCCACTCGGACATGAGAGTTGGAACCTAGCTACACTCCTATTGAAGAAGGATGTTGGAAATCGCTGTATTCAACTCAGATACTCGGGAGTTCAGGCCCAATGCTTACACATGCTTTTCCCACAACCTATCCCAGCCACTAACATTAGGATGTTAGCAGCTGCGCCTACAGTCAGGCAGGATGCGGGAGGGTTCTGCCCTGTCCTCAGCTCTCACAGGGAAGCATGCCTAGAAGCCAGCTCTCAACTAGCTGCATTCTTATGACAGTGTGAAGGTAGCAGTATTCTGAGTAAGGCGGTTCCGAGATTACCACTCTACTGCACCTGGAGATACCCTCCAGGTGTGCATTGTTAACTTGCGTCTCAGAAGCCTGTGGCAAACGTCTCTGGTGAAGACCTGCGAAACTCACTCTGCAGGCAGTGTGGAACTGTGAGGGACTGAGGGTGAGCTCAACTCTCAGAAGTAAGATGCTTTTGGACAAGGCGTTCAGCTACATTCTCACGTATGGAACTTAGTGTGTAGCACCTGTCTACCGCAGGAATTACTAGGCTATCGCTGGAATGAGCTTGGAGGCACTAGTCTTGTGTGCCGGGAGATTCCAATTACCTCTCCCAACACTTCCGTCAAACAGCGAGCCTAGGCCTTTTAGAAGTGAAAGGAACCAGCAGGCTGGATGGGGAGGTACAGGCCTTAAGCTCAACTCTCAGAAGTGTGTATGCAGGGGAGACAGATGTCTGCTACCCACTCTGACATGGGAGTTGGAAACTACCTACACTCTGATTGAAGAAGGCCATTGGAAATCACTGTATTCCACTCAGATACACAGGAGTTCAGGCCCAATTCTTACACATGCTTTTCCCGCAACCTCTCTCAGCCACTAACATTAGGATGTTAGCAGCTGCGCCTACAGTCAGGCAGGATGCGGGTGGGTTCTGCCATGTCCTCAGCACTCCCAGGGAAGCATGCCTAGAAGCCAGCTCTCAACTAGCTGCATTCTTATGGCAGTGTGAAGGTAGCAGTATTCTGAGTCAGGAGGTTCCAAGATTACCACTCTACTGCACCTGGAGATACCCTCCAGGTCTGCATTGTTAACTTGCGTCTCAGAAGCCTGTGGCAAACGTCTCTGGTGAAGACATGCAAAACTCACTCTGCAGGCAGTGTGGAACTGTGAGGGACTGAGGGTGAGCTCAACTCTCAGAAGTAAGATGCTTTTGGAGAAGGCGTTCAGCTACCTTCTCACGTATGGAACTTAGTATGTAGCACCAGTCTACCACACGAATTGCTAGGCAATCGCTGGAATGAGCTTGGAGGCCCTAGTCTTGTGTGCCGGGAGATTCCAATTACCTCTCCCAACACTTCCGTCAAACAGCGAGCCTAGGCCTTTTAGAAGTGAAAGGAACCAGCAGGCTGGATGGGGAGGTACAGGCCTTAAGCTCAACTCTCAGAAGTGTGTATGCAGGGGAGACAGATGTCTGCTACCCACTCTGACATGGGAGTTGGAAACTAGCTACACTCTGATTGAAGAAGGCCATTGGAAATCGCTGTATTCAACTCAGATACACAGGAGTTCAGGCCCAATGCTTACACATGCTTTTCCCGCAACCTCTCTCAGCCACTAACATTAGGATGTTAGCAGCTGCGCCTACAGTCAGGCAGGATGCGGGTGGGTTCTGCCCTGTCCTCAGCACTCCCAGGGAAGCATGCCTAGAAGCCAGCTCTCAACTAGCTGCATTCTTATGGCAGTGTGAAGGTAGCAGTATTCTGAGTAAGGAGGTTCCCAGATTACCACTCTACTGCACCTGGAGATACCCTCCAGGTCTGCGTTGTTAACTTGCGTCTCAGAAGCCTCTGGTAAACGTCTCTGGTGAAGACGTGCGAAACTCACTCTGCAGGCAGTGTGGAACTGTGAGGGACTGAGGGTGAGCTCAACTCTCAGCAGTAAGATGATTTTGGACAAGGCGTTCAACTACCTACTCACGTATGGAACTTAGTATGTAGCACCAGTCTACCCCAGGTATTACTAGGAAATCGCTTGATTGAGCTTGGAGGCACTCGTCTTGTGTGCCGGGAGATTCCAATTACCTCTCCCAACACTTGCGTCAAGCCGCGAGCCTAGGCCTTTTGGAAGCGAAAGGTAGCAGCAGGCACGATGTACGGTTACAGGCCATAAGCTCAACTCTCAGAAGTGTGTATGCATGGGAGGCAGATGTCTGCTACCCACTCGGACATGGGAGTTGGAACCTAGCTACACTCCTATTGAAGAAGGATGTTGGAAATCGCTGTATTCAACTCAGATACACGGGAGTTCAGACCCAATGCTAACACATGCTTTTCCCACAACGTATCCCAGCCACTAACATAAGGAGGTTAGCAGGTACGTCTACAGTCAGGCAGGATGCGGGAGGGTTCTGCCCTGTCCTCAGCTCTCACAGGGAAGCATGCCTAGAAGCCAGCTCTCAACTAGCTGCATTTTTATGACAGTGTGAAGGTAGCAGTATTCTGAGTAAGGCGGTTCCGAGATTACCACTCTACTGCACCTGGAGATACCCTCCAGGTCTGCATTGTTAACTTGCGTCTCAGAAGCCTGTGGCAAACTTCTCTGGTGAAGACCAGCGAAACTCACTCTGCAGGCAGTGTGGAACTGTGAGGGACTGAGGGTGAGCTCAACTCTCAGAAGTAAGATGCTTTTGGACAAGGCGTTCAGCTACATTCTCACGTATGGAACTTAGTATGTAGCACCTGTCTACCCCAGGAATTACTAGGCAATCGCTGGAATGAGCTTGGAGGCCCTAGTCTTGTGTGCCGGGAGATTCCAATTACCTCTCCCAACACTTCCGTCAAACAGCGAGACTAGGCCTTTTAGAAGTGAAAGGAACCAGCAGGCTGGATGGGGAGGTACAGGCCTTAAGCTCAACTCTCAGAAGTGTGTATGCAGGGGAGACAGATGTCTGCTACCCACTCTGACATGGGAGTTGGAAACTAGCTACACTGTGATTGAAGAAGGCCATTGGAAATCGCTGTATTCAACTCAGATACACAGGAGTTCAGGCCCAATGCTTACACATGCTTTTCCCGCAACCTCTCTCAGCCACTAACATTAGGATGTTAGCAGCTGCGCCTACAGTCAGGCAGGATGCGGGTGGGTTCTGCCCTGTCCTCAGCACTCCCAGGGAAGCATGCCTAGAAGCCAGCTCTCAACTAGCTGCATTCTTATGGCAGTGTGAAGGTAGGAGTATTCTGAGTAAGGAGGTTCCCAGATTACCACTCTACTGCACCTGGAGATACCCTCCAGGTCTGCATTGTTAACTTGCGTCTGAGAAGCCTCTGGCAAACGTCTCTGGTGAAGACGTGCGAAACTCACTCTGCAGGCAGTGTGGAACTGTGAGGGACTGAGGGTGAGCTCAACTCTCAGAAGTAAGATGTTTTTGGACAAGGCGTTCAACTACCTACTCACGTATGGAACTTAGTATGTAGCATCAGTCTACCCCAGGAATTACTAGGAAATCGCTTGATTGAGCTTGGAGGCACTCGTCTTGTGTGCCGGGAGATTCCAGTTACCTCTCCCAACACTTGCGTCAAGCAGCGAGCCTAGGCATTTTGGAAGCGAAAGGTAGAGGCAGGCAGGATGTTGGGTTACAGGCCATAAGCTCAACTCTCAGAAGTGTGTATGCATGGGTGGCAGATGTCTGCTACCCACTCGGACATGGGAGTTGGAACATAGCTACACTCCTATTGAAGAAGGACTTTGGAAATCGCTGTATTCAACTCAGATACACGGGAGTTCAGGCCCAATGCTTACACATGCTTTTCCCACAAACTATCCCAGCCACTAACAGAAGGAGGTTAGCAGGTAAGTCTACAGTCAGGCAGGATGCGGGAGGGTCCTGCCCTGTCCTCAGCTCTCACAGGGAAGCATGCCTTGAAGCCAGCTCTCAACTAGCTGCATTCTTATGACAGTGTGAAGGTAGCAGTATTCTGAGTAAGGAGGTTCCCAGATGACCACTCTACTGCACCTGGAGATACCCTCCAGGTCTGCATTGTTAACTTGCGTCTCAGAGGCCTCTGGCAAACGTCTCTGGTGAAGACGTGCGAAACTCACTCTGCAGGCAGTGTGGAACTGTGAGGGACTGAGGGTCAGCTCAACTCTCAGCAGTAAGATGTTTTTGGACAAGGCGTTCAAATACCTACTCACGTATGGAACTTAGTATGTAGCACCTGCCTACCCCAGGAATTACTGGGAAATCGCTGGATTGAGCTTGGAGGCACTAGTCTTGTTGCCGGGAGATTCCAGTTACCTCTCCCAACACTTCGGTGAAGCAGCGAGCCTAGGCCTTTTGGAAGCGAAAGCTAGCTGCAGGCAGGAGGTAGGGATACAGGCCATAAGCTCAACTCTCAGAAGTGTGTATGCATGGGAGGCAGATGTCTGCTACCCACTCGTACATGCGAGTGGGAACCTACTACACTCTGATGAAAAAGGACTTTGGAAATCGCTGTATTCAACTCAGATACACGTGGGTTCAGGCACAACGATTCCACATGCTTTTCTCACAACCTTTCCCTGCCACTAACATGAGGACGTTAGCAGCTCCTTCTACAGTCAAGCAGGATGCGGGAGGGTTGTGCCCTGTCCTTAGCTCTCACAGGGAAGCATGTCTTGAAGCCAGCGGTCAACTAGCTGCATACTTATGGCAGGGTCAAGGTAGCAGTATTCTGAGACAGGAGGTTCCCAGATTACCACTCTACTGCACCTGGAGATACCCTCCAGGTCTGCATTGTTAACTTGCGTCTCAGAAGCCTGTGGCAAACGTCTCTGGTGAAGACCTGCGAAACTCACTCTGCAGGCAGTGTGGAACTGTGAGGGACTGAGGGTGAGCTCAACTCTCAGAAGTAAGATGCTTTTGGACAAGGCGTTCAGCTACCTTCTCACGTATGGAACTTAGTATGTAGCACCAGTCTACCACACGAATTACTAGGCAATCGCTGGAATGAGCTTGGAGGCCCTAGTCTTGTGTGCCGGGAGATTCCAATTACCTCTCCCAACACTTCCGTCAAACAGGGAGCCTAGGCCTTTTAGAAGTGAAAGGAACCAGCAGGCTGGATGGGGAGGTACAGGCCTTAAGCTCAACTCTCAGAAGTGTGTATGCAGGGGAGACAGATGTCTGCTACCCACTCTGACATGGGAGTTGGAAACTAGCTACACTCTGATTGAAGAAGGCCATTGGAAATCGCTGTATTCAACTCAGATACACAGGAGTTCAGGCCCAATGCTTACACATGCTTTTCCCGCAACCTCTCTCAGCCACTAACATTAGGATGTTAGCAGCTGCGCCTACAGTCAGGCAGGATGCGGGTGGGTTCTGCCCTGTCCTCAGCACTCCCAGGGAAGCATGCCTAGAAGCCAGCTCTCAACTAGCTGCATTCTTATGGCAGTGTGAAGGTAGCAGTATTCTGAGTCAGGAGGTTCCCAGATTACCACTCTACTGCACCTGGAGATACCCTCCAGGTCTGCATTGTTAACTTGCGTCTCAGAAGCCTCTGGCAAACGTCTCTGGTGAAGACGTCCGAAACTCACTCTGCAGGCAGTGTGGAACTGTGAGGGACTGAGGGTGAGCTCAACTCTCAGAAGTAAGATGTTTTTGGACAAGGCGTTCAACTACCTACTCACGTATGGAACTTAGTATGTAGCACCAGTCTACCCCAGGAATTACTAGGAAATCGCTTGATTGAGCTTGGAGGCACTCGTCTTGTGTGCCGGGAGATTCCAGTTACCTCTCCCAACACTTGCGTCAAGCAGCGAGCCTAGGCATTTTGGAAGCGAAAGGTAGCGGCAGGCAGGATGTTGGGTTACAGGCCATAAGCTCAACTCTCAGAAGTGTGTATGCATGGGTGGCAGATGTCTGCTACCCACTCGGACATGGGAGTTGGAACCTAGCTACACTCCTATTGAAGAAGGACTTTGGAAATCGCTGTATTCAACTCAGATACACGGGATTTCAGGACCAATGCTTACACATGCTTTTCCCACAAACTATCCCAGCCACTAACAGAAGGAGGTTAGCAGGTAAGTCTACAGTCAGGCAGGATGCGGGAGGGTCCTGCCTTGTCCTCAGCTCTCACAGGGAAGCATGCCTTGAAGCCAGCTCTCAACTAGCTGCATTCTAATGACAGTGTGAAGGTAGCAGTATTCTGAGTAAGGAGGTTCCCAGATTACCACTCTACTGCACCTGGAGATACCCTCCAGGTCTGCATTGTTAACTTGCGTCTCAGAAGCCTCTGGCAAACGTCTCTGGTGAAGACGTGCGAAACTCACTCTGCAGGCAGTGTGGAACTGTGAGGGACTGAGGGTCAGCTCAACTCTCAGCAGTAAGATGTTTTTGGACAAGGCGTTCAGCTACCTTCTCACATATGGAACTTAGTATGTAGCACCAGTCTTCCCCAGGAATTACTGGGAAATCGCTGGATTGAGCTTGGAGGCACTAGTCTTGTTGCCGGGAGATTCCAGTTACCTCTCCCAACACTTCGGTGAAGCAGCGAGCCTAGGCCTTTTGGAAGCGAAAGCTAGCTGCAGGCAGGAGGTAGGGATACAGGCCATAAGCTCAACTCTCAGAAGTGTGTATGCATGGGAGGCAGATGTCTGCTACCCACTCGTACATGCGAGTGGGAACCTACTACACTCTGATGAAAAAGGACTTTGGAAATCGCTGTATTCAACTCAGATACACGTGGGTTCAGGCACAACGATTCCACATGCTTTTCTCACAACCTTTCCCTGCCACTAACATGAGGACGTTAGCAGCTCCTTCTACAGTCAAGCAGGATGCGGGAGGGTTGTGCCCTGTCCTTAGCTCTCACAGGGAAGCATGTCTTGAAGCCAGCGGTCAACTAGCTGCATACTTATGGCAGGGACAAGGTAGCAGTATTCTGAGACAGGAGGTTCCCAGATTACCACTCTACTGCACCTGGAGATACCCTCCAGGTCTGCATTGTTAACTTGCGTCTCAGAAGCCTGTGGCAAACGTCTCTGGTGAAGACGTGCGAAACTCACTCTGCAGGCAGTGTGGAACTGTGAGGGACTGAGGGTGAGCTCAACTCTCAGAAGTAAGATGCTTTTGGACAAGGCGTTCAGCTACCTTCTCACGTATGGAACTTAGTATGTAGCACCAGTCTACCACACGAATTACTAGGCAATCGCTGATATGAGCTTGGAGGCCCTAGTCTTGTGTGCCGGGAGATTCCAATTACCTCTCCCAACACTTCCGTCAAACAGCGAGCCTAGGCCTTTTAGAAGTGAAAGGAACCAGCAGGCTGGATGGGGAGGTACAGGCCTTAAGCTCAACTCTCAGAAGTGTGTATGCAGGGGAGACAGATGTCTGCTACCCACTCTGACATGGGAGTTGGAAACTAGCTACACTGATTGAAGAAGGCCATTGGAAATCGCTGTATTCAACTCAGATACACAGGAGTTCAGGCCCAATGCTTACACATGCTTTTCCCGCAACCTCTCTCAGCCACTAACATTAGGATGTTAGCAGCTGCGCCTACAGTCAGGCAGGATGCGGGTGGGTTCTGCCCTGTCCTCAGCACTCCCAGGGAAGCATGCCTAGAAGCCAGCTCTCAACTAGCTGCATTCTTATGGCAGTGTGAAGGTAGCAGTATTCTGAGTAAGGAGGTTCCCAGATTACCACTCTACTGCACCTGGAGATACCCTCCAGGTCTGCATTGTTAACTTGCGTC
Organism: Canis lupus baileyi; assembly: GCF_048164855.1. Classification (NCBI taxonomy): domain Eukaryota; kingdom Metazoa; phylum Chordata; class Mammalia; order Carnivora; family Canidae; genus Canis; species Canis lupus. The sequence continues at coordinate 1,728,424 of NC_132864.1, read as the reverse complement.
TCAGAAGCCTGTGGCAAACGTCTCTGGTGAAGACGTGCGAAACTCACTCTGCAGTCAGTGTGGAACTGTGAGGGACTGAGGGTGAGCTCAACTCTCAGCAGTAAGATGATTTTGGACAAGGCGTTCAGCTACCTTCTCACATATGGAACTTAGTATGTAGCACCAGTCTACCCCAGGAATTACTGGGAAATCGCTGGATTGAGCTTGGAGGCACTAGTCTTGTTGCCGGGAGATTCCAGTTACCTCTCCCAACACTTCGGTGAAGCAGCGAGCCTAGGCCTTTTGGAAGCGAAAGCTAGCTGCAGGCAGGAGGTAGGGATACAGGCCATAAGCTCAACTCTCAGAAGTGTGTATGCATGGGAGGCAGATGTCTGCTACCCACTCGTACATGCGAGTGGGAACCTACTACACTCTGATGAAAAAGGACTTTGGAAATCGCTGTATTCAACTCAGATACACGTGGGTTCAGGCACAACGATTCCACATGCTTTTCTCACAACCTTTCCCTGCCACTAACATGAGGACGTTAGCAGGTCCTTCTACAGTCAAGCAGGATGCGGGAGGGTTGTGCCCTGTCCTTAGCTCTCACAGGGAAGCATGTCTTGAAGCCAGCGGTCAACTAGCTGCATACTTATGGCAGGGTGAAGGTAGCAGTATTCTGAGACAGGAGGTTCCCAGATTACCACTCTACTGCACCTGGAGATACCCTCCAGGTCTGCATTGTTAACTTGCGTCTCAGAGGCCTCTGGCAAACGTCTCTGGTGAAGACGTGCGAAACTCACTCTGCAGGCAGTGTGGAACTGTGAGGGACTGAGGGTCAGATCAACTCTCAGCAGTAAGATGTTTTTGGACAAGGCGTTCAAATACCTACTCACGTATGGAACTTAGTATGTAGCACCAGTCTACCCCAGGAATTACTAGGAAATCGCTTGATTGAGCTTGGAGGCACTCGTCTTGCGTGCCGGGAGATTCCAATTACCTCTCCCAACACTTGCGTCAAGCAGCGAGCCTAGGCCTTTTGGAAGCGAAAGGTAGCGGCAGGCACGATGTAGGGTTACAGGCCATAAGCTCAACTCTCAGAATTGTGTATGCATGGGAGGCAGATGTCTGCTACCCACTGGGACATGGGAGTTGGAACCTAGCTACACTCCTATTGAAGAAGGATGTTGGAAATCGCTGTATTCAACTAGATACACGGGAGTTCAGACCCAATGCTTACGCATGCTTTTCCCACAACGTATCCCAGCCACTAACATAAGGAGGTTGGCAGGTACGTCTACAGTCAGGCAGGATGCGGGAGGGTTCTGCCCTGTCCTCAGCTCTCACAGGGAAGCATGCCCAGAAGCCAGCTCTCAACTAGCTGCATTCTTATGACAGTGTGAAGGTAGCAGTATTCTGAGTAAGGCGGTTCCGAGATTACCACTCTACTGCACCTGGAGATACCCTCCAGGTCTGCATTGTTAACTTGCGTCTCAGAAGCCTGTGGCAAACGTCTCTGGTGAAGACCTGCGAAACTCACTCTGCAGGCAGTGTGGAACTGTGAGGGACTGAGGGTGAGCTCAACTCTCAGAAGTAAGATGCTTTTGGACAAGGCGTTCAGCTACATTCTCACGTATGGAACTTAGTATGTAGCACCTGTCTACCCCAGGAATTACTAGGCAATCGCTGGAATGAGCTTGGAGGCCCTAGTCTTGTGTGCCGGGAGATTCCAATTACCTCTACCAACACTTCCGTCAAACAGCGAGCCTAGGCCTTTTAGGAGTGAAAGGAACCAGCAGGCGGGATGGGGAGGTACAGGCCTTAAGCTCAACTCTCAGAAGTGTGTATGCAGGGGAGACAGATGTCTGCTACCCACTCTGACATGGGAGTTGGAAACTAGCTACACTCTGATTGAAGAAGGCCATTGGAAATCGCTGTATTCAACTCAGATACACAGGAGTTCAGGCCCAATGCTTACACATGCTTTTCCGCAACCTCTCTCAGCCACTAACATTAGGATGTTAGCAGCTGCGCCTACAGTCAGGCAGGATGCGTGTGGGTTCTGCCATGTCCTCAGCACTCCCAGGGAAGCATGCCTAGAAGCCAGCTCTCAACTAGCTGCATTCTTATGGCAGTGTGAAGGTAGCAGTATTCTGAGTCAGGAGGTTCCCAGATTACCACTCTACTGCACCTGGAGATACCCTCCAGGTCTGCATTGTTAACTTGCGTCTCAGAAGCCTGTGGCAAACGTCTCTGGTGAAGACCTGCGAAACTCACTCTGCAGGCAGTGTGGAACTGTGAGGGACTGAGGGTGAGCTCAACTCTCAGAAGTAAGATGCTTTTGGACAAGGCGTTCAGCTACCTTCTCACGTATGGAACTTAGTATGTAGCAGCAGTCTACCACACGAATTACTAGGCAATCGCTGGAATGAGCTTGGAGGCCCTAGTCTTGTGTGCCGGGAGATTCCAATTACCTCTCCCAACACTTCCGTCAAACAGGGAGCCTAGGCCTTTTAGAAGTGAAAGGAACCAGCAGGCTGGATGGGGAGGTACAGGCCTTAAGCTCAACTCTCAGAAGTGTGTATGCAGGGGAGACAGATGTCTGCTACCCACTCTGACATGGGAGTTGGAAACTAGCTACACTCTGATTGAAGAAGGCCATTGGAAATCGCTGTATTCAACTCAGATACACAGGAGTTCAGGCCCAATGCTTACACATGCTTTTCCCGCAACCTCTCTCAGCCACTAACATTAGGATGTTAGCAGCTGCGCCTACAGTCAGGCAGGATGCGGGTGGGTTCTGCCCTGTCCTCAGCACTCCCAGGGAAGCATGCCTAGAAGCCAGCTCTCAACTAGCTGCATTCTTATGGCAGTGTGAAGGTAGCAGTATTCTGAGTAAGGAGGTTCCCAGATTACCACTCTACTGCACCTGGAGATACCCTCCAGGTCTGCATTGTTAACTTGCGTCTCAGAAGCCTCTGGCAAACGTCTCTGGTGAAGACGTCCGAAACTCACTCTGCAGGCAGTGTGGAACTGTGAGGGACTGAGGGTGAGCTCAACTCTCAGAAGTAAGATGTTTTTGGACAAGGCGTTCAACTACCTACTCACGTATGGAACTTAGTATGTAGCACCAGTCTACCCCAGGAATTACTAGGAAATCGCTTGATTGAGCTTGGAGGCACTCGTCTTGTGTGCCGGGAGATTCCAGTTACCTCTCCCAACACTTGCGTCAAGCAGCGAGCCTAGGCATTTTGGAAGCGAAAGGTAGCGGCAGGCAGGATGTTGGGTTACAGGCCATAAGCTCAACTCTCAGAAGTGTGTATGCATGGGTGGCAGATGTCTGCTACCCACTCGGACATGGGAGTTGGAACCTAGCTACACTCCTATTGAAGAAGGACTTTGGAAATCGCTCTATTCAACTCAGATACACGGGAGTTCAGGCCCAATGCTTACACATGCTTTTCCCACAAAATATCCCAGCCACTAACAGAAGGAGGATAGCAGGTAAGTCTACAGTCAGGCAGGATGCGGGAGGTTCCTGCCCTGTCCTCAGCTCTCACAGGGAAGCATGCCTTGAAGCCAGCTCTCAACTAGCTGCATTCTTATGACAGTGTGAAGGTAGCAGTATTCTGAGTAAGGAGGTTCCCAGATTACCACTCTACTGCACCTGGAGATACCCTCCAGGTCTGCATTGTTAACTTGCGTCTCAGAAGCCTCTGGCAAACGTCTCTGGTGAAGACGTGCGAAACTCACTCTGCAGGCAGTGTGGAACTGTGAGGGACTGAGGGTGAGCTCAACTCTCAGCAGTAAGATGATTTTGGACAAGGCGTTCAGCTACCTTCTGACATATGGAACTTAGTATGTAGCACCAGTCTACCCCAGGAATTACTGGGAAATCGCTGGATTGAGCTTGGAGGCACTAGTCTTGTTGCCGGGAGATTCCAGTTACCTCTCCCAACACTTCGGTGAAGCAGCGAGCCTAGGCCTTTTGGAAGCGAAAGCTAGCTGCAGGCAGGAGGTTGGGATACAGGCCATAAGCTCAACTCTCAGAAGTGTGTATGCATGGGAGGCAGATGTCTGCTACCCACTCGTACATGCGAGTGGGAACCTACTACACTCTGATGAAAAAGGACTTTGGAAATCGCTGTATTCAACTCAGATACACGTGGGTTCAGGCACAACGATTCCACATGCTTTTCTCACAACCTTTCCCTGCCACTAACATGAGGACGTTAGCAGCTCCTTCTACAGTCAAGCAGGATGCGGGAGGGTTGTGCCCTGTCCTTAGCTCTCACAGGGAAGCATGTCTTGTAGCCAGCGGTCAACTAGCTGCATACTTATGACAGGGTCAAGGTAGCAGTATTCTGAGACAGGAGGTTCCCAGATTACCACTCTACTGCACCTGGAGATACCCTCCAGGTCTGCATTGTTAACTTGCGTCTCAGAGGCCTCTGGCAAACGTCTCTGGTGAAGACGTGCGAAACTCACTCTGCAGGCAGTGTGGAACTGTGAGGGACTGAGGGTCAGCTCAACTCTCAGCAGTAAGATGTTTTTGGACAAGGCGTTCAAATACCTACTCACGTATGGAACTTAGTATGTAGCACCAGTCTACCCCAGGAATTACTAGGCAATCGCTTGATTGAGCTTGGAGGCACTCGTCTTGTGTGCCGGGAGATTCCAATTACCTCTCCCAACACTTGCGTCAAGCAGCGAGCCTTGGCCTTTTGGAAGCGAAAGATAGCGGCAGGCACGATGTAGGGTTACAGGCCATAAGCTCAACTCTCAGAAGTGTGTATGCATGGGAGGCAGATGTCTGCTACCCACTCGGACATGGGAGTTGGAACCTAGCTACACTCCTATTGAAGAAGGATGTTGGAAATCGCTGTATTCAACTCAGATACTCGGGAGTTCAGGCCCAATGCTTACACATGCTTTTCCCACAACCTATCCCAGCCACTAAGAGAAGGAGGTTAGCAGGTACGTCTACAGTCAGGCAGGATGCGGGAGGGTTCTGCCCTGTCCTCAGCTCTCACAGGGAAGCATGCCTAGAAGCCAGCTCTCAACTAGCTGCATTCTTATGACAGTGTGAAGGTAGCAGTATTCTGAGTAAGGCGGTTCCGAGATTACCACTCTACTGCACCTGGAGATACCCTCCAGGTCTGCATTGTTAACTTGCGTCTCAGAAGCCTGTGGCAAACGTCTCTGGTGAAGACCTGCGAAACTCACTCTGCAGGCAGTGTGGAACTGTGAGGGACTGAGGGTGAGCTCAACTCTCAGAAGTAAGATGCTTTTGGACAAGACGTTCAGCTACATTCTCACGTATGGAACTTAGTATGTAGCACCTGTCTACCCCAGGAATTACTAGGCTATCGCTGGAATGAGCTTGGAGGCACTAGTCTTGTGTGCCGGGAGATTCCAATTACCTCTCCCAACACTTCCGTTAAACAGCGAGCCTAGGCCTTTTAGAAGTGAAAGGAACCAGCAGGCTGGATGGGGAGGTACAGGCCTTAAGCTCAACTCTCAGAAGTGTGTATGCAGGGGAGACAGATGTCTGCTACCCACTCTGACATGGGAGTTGGAAACTACCTACACTCTGATTGAAGAAGGCCATTGGAAATCGCTGTATTCAACTCAGATACACAGGAGTTCAGGCCCAATGCTTACACATGCTTTTCCCGCAACCTCTCTCAGCCACTAACATTAGGATGTTAGCAGCTGCGCCTACAGTCAGGCAGGATGCGGGTGGGTTCTGCCATGTCCTCAGCACTCCCAGGGAAGCATGCCTAGAAGCCAGCTCTCAACTTGCTGCATTCTTATGGCAGTGTGAAGGTAGCAGTATTCTGAGTCAGGAGGTTCCAAGATTACCACTCTACTGCACCTGGAGATACCCTCCAGGTCTGCATTGTTAACTTGCGTCTCAGAAGCCTGTGGCAAACGTCTCTGGTGAAGACCTGCGAAACTCACTCTGCAGGCAGTGTGGAACTGTGAGGGACTGAGGGTGAGCTCAACTCTCAGAAGTAAGATGCTTTTGGACAAGGCGTTCAGCTACCTTCTCACGTATGGAACTTAGTATGTAGCACCAGTCTACCCCAGGAATTACTAGGAAATCGCTTGATTGAGCTTGGAGGCACTCGTCTTGTGTGCCGGGAGATTCCAGTTACCTCTCCCAACACTTGCGTCAAGCAGCGAGCCTAGGCCTTTTGGAAGCGAAAGGTAGCGTCAGGCAGGATGTTGGGTTACAGGCCATAAGCTCAACTCTCAGAAGTGTGTATGCATGGGTGGCAGATGTCTGCTACCCACTCGGACATGGGAGTTGGAACCTAGCTACACTCCTATTGAAGAAGGACTTTGGAAATCGCTGTATTCAACTCAGATACACGGGAGTTCAGGCCCAATGCTTACACATGCTTTTCCCACAAACTATCCCAGCCACTAACAGAAGGAGGTTAGCAGGTAAGTCTACAGTCAGGCAGGATGCGGGAGGTTCCTGCCCTGTCCTCAGCTCTCACAGGGAAGCATGCCTTGAAGCCAGCTCTCAACTAGCTGCATTCTTATGACAGTGTGAAGGTAGCAGTATTCTGAGTAAGGAGGTTCCCAGATTACCACTCTACTGCACCTGGAGATACCCTCCAGGTCTGCATTGTTAACCTGCGTCTCAGAAGCCTCTGGCAAACGTCTCTGGTGAAGACGTGCGAAACTCACTCTGCAGGCAGTGTGGAACTGTGAGGGACTGAGGGTGAGCTCAACTCTCAGCAGTAAGATGATTTTGGACAAGGCGTTCAGCTACCTTCTCACATATGGAACTTAGTATGTAGCACCAGTCTACCCCAGGAATTACTGGGAAATCGCTGGATTGAGCTTGGAGGCACTAGTCTTGTTGCCGGGAGATTCCAGTTACCTCTCCCAACACTTCGGTGAAGCAGCGAGCCTAGGCCTTTTGGAAGCGAAAGCTAGCTGCAGGCAGGAGGTAGGGATACAGGCCATAAGCTCAACTCTCAGAAGTGTGTATGCATGGGAGGCAGATGTCTGCTACCCACTCATACATGCGAGTGGGAACCTACTACACTCTGATGAAAAAGGACTTTGGAAATCGCTGTATTCAACTCAGATACACGTGGGTTCAGGCACAACGATTCCACATGCTTTTCTCACAACCTTTCCCTGCCACTAACATGAGGACGTTAGCAGGTCCTTCTACAGTCAAGCAGGATGCGGGAAGGTTGTGCCCTGTCCTTAGCTCTCACAGGGAAGCATGTCTTGAAGCCAGCGGTCAACTAGCTGCATACTTATGGCAGGGTCAAGGTAGCAGTATTCTGAGACAGGAGGTTCCCAGATTACCACTCTTCTGCACCTGGAGATACCCTCCAGGTCTGCATTGTTAACTTGCGTCTCAGAGGCCTCTGGCAAACGTCTCTGGTGAAGACGGGCGAAACTCACTCTGCAGGCAGTGTGGAACTGTGAGGGACTGAGGGTCAGCTCAACTCTCAGCAGTAAGATGTTTTTGGACAAGGCGTTCAAATACCTACTCACGTATGGAACTTAGTATGTAGCACCAGTCTACCCAGGGAATTACTAGGCAATCGCTTGATTGAGCTTGGAGGCACTCGTCTTGTGTGCCGGGAGATTCCAGTTACCTCTCCCAACACTTGCGTCAAGCAGCGAGCATAGGCCTTTTGGAAGCGAAAGGTAGCGGCAGGCACGATGTAGGGTTACAGGCCATAAGCTCAACTCTCAGAAGTGTGTATGCATGGGAAGCAGATGTCTGCTACCCACTCAGACATGGGAGTTGGAACCTAGCTACACTCCTATTGAAGAAGGATGTTGGAAATCGCTGTATTCAACTCAGATACTCGGGAGTTCAGGCCCAATGCTTACACATGCTTTTCCCACAACCTATCCCAGCCACTAACAGAAGGAGGTTAGCAGGTACGTCTACAGTCAGGGAGGATGCGGGAGGGTTCTGTCCTGTCCTCAGCTCTCACAGGGAAGCATGCCTAGAAGCCAGCTCTCAACTAGCTGCATTCTTATGACAGTGTGAAGGTAGCAGTATTCTGAGTAAGGCGGTTCCGAGATTACCACTCTACTGCACCTGGAGATACCCTCCAGGTCTGCATTGTTAACTTGCGTCTCAGAAGCCTGTGGCAAACGTCTCTGGTGAAGACCTGCGAAACTCACTCTGCAGGCAGTGTGGAACTGTGAGGGACTGAGGGTCAGCTCAACTCTCAGGAGTAAGATGCTTTTGGACAAGGCATTCAGCTACCTTCTCACGTATGGAACTTAGTATGTAGCACCAGTCTACCACACGAATTACTAAGCAATCGCTGGAATGAGCTTGGAGGCCCTAGTCTTGTGTGCCGGGAGATTCCAATTACCTCTCCCAACACTTCCGTCAAACAGAGAGCCTAGGCCTTTTAGAAGTGAAAGGAACCAGCAGGCTGGATGGGGAGGTACAGGCCTTAAGCTCAACTCTCAGAAGTGTGTATGCAGGGGAGACAGATATCTGCTACCCACTCTGACATGGGAGTTGGAAACTACCTACACTCTGATTGAAGAAGGCCATTGGAAATCGCTGTATTCAACTCAGATACACAGGAGTTCAGGCCCAATGCTTACACATGCTTTTCCCGCAACCTCTCTCAGCCACTAACATTAGGATGTTAGCAGCTGCGCCTACAGTCAGGCAGGATGCGGGTGGGTTCTGCCCTGTCCTCAGCACTCCCAGGGAAGCATGCCTAGAAGCCAGCTCTCAACTAGCTGCATTCTTATGGCAGTGTGAAGGTAGCAGTATTCTGAGTAAGGAGGTTCCCAGATTACCACTCTACTGCACCTGGAGATACCCTCCAGGTCTGCATTGTTAACTTGCGTCTCAGAAGCCTCTGGCAAACGTCTCTGGTGAAGACGTCCGCAACTCACTCTGCAGGCAGTGTGGAACTGTGAGGGACTGAGGGTCAGCTCAACTCTCAGAAGTAAGATGTTTTTGGACAAGGCGTTCAACTACCTACTCACGTATGGAACTTAGTATGTAGCACCAGTCTACCCCAGGAATTACTAGGAAATCGCTTGATTGAGCTTGGAGGCACTCGTCTTGTGTGCCGGGAGATTCCAGTTACCTCTCCCAACACTTGCGTCAAGCAGCGAGCCTAGGCCTTTTGGAAGCGAAAGGTAGCGTCAGGCAGGATGTTGGGTTACAGGCCATAAGCTCAACTCTCAGAAGTGTGTATGCATGGGTGGCAGATGTCTGCTACCCACTCGGACATGGGAGTTGGAACCTAGCTACACTCCTATTGAAGAAGGACTTTGGAAATCGCTGTATTCAACTCAGATACACGGGAGTTCAGGCCCAATGCTTACACATGCTTTTCCCACAAACTATCCCAGCCACTAACAGAAGGAGGTTAGCAGGTAAGTCTACAGTCAGGCAGGATGCAGGAGGGTCCTGCCCTGTCCTCAGCTCTCACAGGGAAGCATGCCTTGAAGCCAGCTCTCAACTAGCTGCATTCTTATGACAGTGTGAAGGTAGCAGTATTCTGAGTAAGGAGGTTCCCAGATTACCACTCTACTGCACCTGGAGATACCCTCCAGGTCTGCATTGTTAACTTGCGTCTCAGAGGCCTCTGGCAAACTTCTCTGGTGAAGACGTGCGAAACTCACTCTGCAGGCAGTGTGGAACTGTGAGGGACTGAGGGTCAGCTCAACTCTCAGCAGTAAGATGTTTTTGGACAAGGCGTTCAAATACCTACTCACGTATGGAACTTAGTATGTAGCACCAGTCTACCCCAGGAATTACTGGGAAATCGCTGGATTGAGCTTGGAGGCACTAGTCTTGTTGCCGGGAGATTCCAGTTACCTCTCCCAACACTTCGGTGAAGCAGCGAGCCTAGGCCTTTTGGAAGCGAAAGCTAGCTGCAGGCAGGAGGTAGGGATACAGGCCATAAGCTCAACTCTCAGAAGTGGGTATGCATGGGAGGCAGATGTCTGCTACCCACTCGTACATGCGAGTGGGAACCTACTACACTCTGATGAAAAAGGACTTTGGAAATCGCTGTATTCAACTCAGATACACGTGGGTTCAGGCACAACGATTCCACATGCTTTTCTCACAACCTTTCCCTGCCACTAACATGAGGACGTTAGCAGCTCCTTCTATAGTCAAGCAGGATGCGGGAGGGTTGTGCCCTGTCCTTAGCTCTCACAGGGAAGCTTGTCTTGAAGCCAGCGGTCAACTAGCTGCATACTTATGGCAGGGTGAAGGTAGCAGTATTCTGAGACAGGAGGTTCCCAGATTACCACCCTACTGCACCTGAAGATACCCTCCAGGTCTGCATTGTTAACTTGCGTCTCAGAGGCCTCTGGCAAACGTCTCTGGTGAAGACGTGCGAAACTCACTCTGCAGGCAGTGTGGAACTGTGAGGGACTGAGGGTCAGCTCAACTCTCAGCAGTAAGATGTTTTTGGACAAGGCGTTCAAATACCTACTCACGTATGGAACTTAGTATGTAGCACCAGTCTTCCACACGAATTACTAGGCAATCGCTGGAATGAGCTTGGAGGCCCTAGTCTTGTGTGCCGGGAGATTCCAATTACCTCTCCCAACACTTCCGTCAAACAGCGAGCCTAGGCCTTTTAGAAGTGAAAGGAACCAGCAGGCTGGATGGGGAGGTACAGGCCTTAAGCTCAACTCTCAGAAGTGTGTATGCAGGGGAGACAGATGTCTGCTACCCACTCTGACATGGGACTTGGAAACTAGCTACACTCTGATTGAAGAAGGACTTTGGAAATCGCTGTATTCAACTCAGATACACAGGAGTTCAGGCCCAATGCTTACACATGCTTTTCCCGCAACCTCTCTCAGCCACTAACATTAGGATGTTAGCAGCTGCGCCTACAGTCAGGCAGGATGCGGGTGGGTTCTGCCCTGTCCTCAGCACTCCCAGGGAAGCATGCCTAGAAGCCAGCTCTCAACTAGCTGCATTCTTATTGGCAGTGTGAAGGTAGCAGTATTCTGAGTAAGGATGTTCCCAGATTACCACTCTACTGCACCTGGAGATACCCTCCAGGTCTGCATTGTTAACTTGCGTCTCAGAAGCCTCTGGCAAACGTCTCTGGTGAAGACGTCCGAAACTTACTCTGCAGGCAGTGTGGAACTGTGAGGGACTGAGGGTCAGCTCAACTCTCAGCAGTAAGATGTTTCTGGACAAGGCGTTCAAATACCTACTCACGTATGGAACTTAGTATGTAGCACCAGTCTACCCCAGGAATTACTGGGAAATCGCTGGATTGAGCTTGGAGGCACTAGTCTTGTTGCCGGGAGATTCCATTTACCTCTCCCAACACTTGCGTCAAGCAGCGAGCCTAGGCCTTTTGGAAGCGAAAGGTAGCGGCAGGCACGATGTAGGGTTAGGGGCCATAAGCTCAACTCTCAGAAGTGTGTATGCATGGGAGGCAGATGTCTGCTACCCACTCGGACATGGGAGTTGGAACCTAGCTACACTCCTATTGAAGAAGGATGTTGGAAATCGCTGTATTCAACTCAGATACTCGGGAGTTCAGGCCCAATGCTTACACATGCTTTTCCCACAACCTATCCCAGCCACTAACAGAAGGAGGTTAGCAGGTACGTCTACAGTCAGGCAGGATGCGGGAGGGTTCTGCCCTGTCCTCAGCTCTCACAGGGAAGCATGCCTAGAAGCCAGCTCTCAACTAGCTGCATTCTTATGACAGTGTGAAGGTAGCAGTATTCTGAGTAAGGCGGTTCCGAGATTACCACTCTACTGCACCTGGAGATACCCTCCAGGTCTGCATTGTTAACTTGCGTCTCAGAAGCCTGTGGCAAACGTCTCTGGTGAAGACCTGCGAAACTCACTCTGCAGGCAGTGTGGAACTGTGAGGGACTGAGGGTGAGCTCAACTCTCAGAAGTAAGATGCTTTTGGACAAGGCGTTCAGCTACCTTCTCACGTATGGAACTTAGTATGTAGCACCAGTCTACCCCAGGAATTACTAGGAAATCGCTTGATTGAGCTTGGAGGCACTCGTCTTGTGTGCCGGGAGATTCCAGTTACCTCTCCCAACACTTGCGTCAAGCAGCGAGCCTAGGCCTTTTGGAAGCGAAAGGTAGCGGCAGGCAGGATGTTGGGTTACAGGCCATGAGCTCAACTCTCAGAAGTGTGTATGCATGGGTGGCAGATGTCTGCTACCCACTCGGACATGGGAGTTGGAACCTAGCTACACTCCTATTGAAAAAGGACTTTGGAAATCGCTGTATTCAACTCAGATACACGGGAGTTCAGGCCCAATGCTTACACATGCTTTTCCCACAAACTATCCCAGCCACTAACAGAAGGAGGTTAGCAGGTAAGTCTACAGTCAGGCAGGATGCGGGAGGGTCCTGCCCTGTCCTCAGCTCTCACAGGGAAGCATGCCTTGAAGCCAGCTCTCAACTAGCTGCATTCTTATGACAGTGTGAAGGTAGCAGTATTCTGAGTAAGGAGGTTCCCAGATTACCACTCTACTGCACCTGGAGATACCCTCCAGGTCTGCATTGTTAACTTGCGTCTCAGAGGCCTCTGGGAAACGTCTCTGGTGAAGACGTGCGAAACTCACTCTGCAGGCAGTGTGGAACTGTGAGGGACTGAGGGTGAGCTCAACTCTCAGCAGTAAGATGTTATTGGACAAGGCGTTCAGCTACCTTCTCACATATGGAACTTAGTATGTAGCACCAGTCTACCCCAGGAATTACTGGGAAATCGCTGGATTGAGCTTGGAGGCACTAGTCTTGTTGCCGGGAGATTCCAGTTACCTCTCCCAACACTTCAGTGAAGCAGCGAGCCTAGGCCTTTTGGAAGCGAAAGCTAGCTGCAGGCAGGAGGTAGGGATACAGGCCATAAGCTCAACTCTCAGAAGTGTGTATGCATGGGAGGCAGATGTCTGCTACCCACTCGTACATGCGAGTGGGAACCTACTACACTCTGATGAAAAAGGCCATTGGAAATCGCTGTATTCAACTCAGATACACGTGGGTTCAGGCACAACGATTCCACATGCTTTTCTCACAACCTTTCCCTGCCACTAACATGAGGACGTTAGCAGCTCCTTCTACAGTCAAGCAGGATGCGGGAGGGTTGTGCCCTGTCCTTAGCACTCACAGGGAAGCATGTCTTGAAGCCAGCGGTCAACTAGCTGCATACTTATGACAGGGTCAAGGTAGCAGTATTCTGAGACAGGAGGTTCCCAGATTACCACTCTACTGCACCTGGAGATACCCTCCAGGTCTGCATTGTTAACTTGCGTCTCAGAGGCCTCTGGCAAACGTCTCTGGTGAAGACGTGCGAAACTCACTCTGCAGGCAGTGTGGAACTGTGAGGGACTGAGGGTCAGCTCAACTCTCAGCAGTAAGATGTTTTTGGATAAGGCGTTCAAATACCTACTCACGTATGGAACTTAGTATGTAGCACCAGTCTACCCCAGGAATGACTAGGAAATCGCTTGATTGAGCTTGGAGGCACTCGTCTTGTGTGCCGGGAGATTCCAATTACCTCTCCCAACACTTGCGTCAAGCAGCGAGCCTAGGCCTTTTGGAAGCGAAAGGTAGCGGCAGGCACGATGTAGGGTTACAGGCCATAAGCTCAACTCTCAGAAGTGTGTATGCATGGGAGGCAGATGTCTGCTTCCCACTCGGACATGGGAGTTGGAACCTAGCTACACTCCTATTGAAGAAGGATGTTGGAAATCGCTGTATTCAACTCAGATACTCGGGAGTTCAGGCCCAATGCTTACACATGCTTTTCCCACAACCTATCCCAGCCACTAACATTAGGATGTTAGCAGCTGCGCCTACAGTCAGGCAGGATGCGGGAGGGTTCTGCCCTGTCCTCAGCTCTCACAGGGAAGCATGCCTAGAAGCCAGCTCTCAACTAGCTGCATTCTTATGACAGTGTGAAGGTAGCAGTATTCTGAGTAAGGCGGTTCCGAGATTACCACTCTACTGCACCTGGAGATACCCTCCAGGTCTGCATTGTTAACTTGCGTCTCAGAAGCCTGTGGCAAACGTCTCTGGTGAAGACCTGCGAAACTCACTCTGCAGGCAGTGTGGAACTGTGAGGGACTGAGGGTGAGCTCAACTCTCAGAAGTAAGATGCTTTTGGACAAGGCGTTCAGCTACATTCTCACGTATGAAACTTACTATGTAGCACCTGTCTACCCCAGGAATTACTAGGCTATCGCTGGAATGAGCTTGGAGGCACTAGTCTTGTGTGCCGGGAGATTCCAATTACCTCTCCCAACACTTGCGTCAAGCAGCGAGCCTAGGCCTTTTGGAAGCGAAAGGTAGCGGCAGGCACGATGTAGGGTTACAGGCCATAAGCTCAACTCTCAGAAGTGTGTATGCATGGGAGGCAGATGTCTGCTACCCACTCGGACATGGGAGTTGGAACCTAGCTACCCTCCTATTGAAGAAGGATGTTGGAAATCGCTGTATTCAACTCAGATACTCGGGAGTTCAGGCCCAATGCTTACACATGCTTTTCCCACAAGCTATCCCAGCCACTAACAGAAGGAGGTTAGCAGGTACGTCTACAGTCAGGCAGGATGCGGGAGGGTTCTGCCCTGTCCTCAGCTCTCACAGGGAAGCATGCCTAGAAGCCAGCTCTCAACTAGCTGCATTCTTATGACAGTGTGAAGGTAGCAGTATTCTGAGTAAGGCGGTTCCGAGATTACCACTCTACTGCACCTGGAGATACCCTCCAGGTCTGCATTGTTAACTTGCGTCTCAGAAGCCTGTGGCAAACGTCTCTGGTGAAGACCTGCGAAACTCACTCTGCAGGCAGTGTGGAACTGTGAGGGACTGAGGGTGAGCTCAACTCTCAGAAGTAAGATGCTTTTGGACAAGGCGTTCAGCTACCTTCTCACGTATGGAACTTAGTATGTAGCAGCAGTCTACCACACGAATTACTAGGCAATCGCTGGAATGAGCTTGGAGGCCCTAGTCTTGTGTGCCGGGAGATTCCAATTACCTCTCCCAACACTTCCGTCAAACAGTGAGCCTAGGCCTTTTAGAAGTGAAAGGAACCAGCAGGCTGGATGGGGAGGTACAGGCCTTAAGCTCAACTCTCAGAAGTGTGTATGCAGGGGAGACAGATGTCTGCTACCCACTCTGACATGGGAGTTGGAAACTACCTACACTCTGATTGAAGAAGGCCATTGGAAATCGCTGTATTCAACTCAGATACACAGGAGTTCAGGCCCAATGCTTACACATGCTTTTCCCAAAAACTATCCCAGCCACTAACAGAAGGAGGTTAGCAGGTAAGTCTACAGTCAGGCAGGATGCGGGAGGGTCCTGCCCTGTCCTCAGCTCTCACAGGGAAGCATGCCTTGAAGCCAGCTCTCAACTAGCTGCATTCTTACGACAGTGTGAAGGTAGCAGTATTCTGAGTAAGGAGGTTCCCAGATTACCACTCTACTGCACCTGGAGATACCCTCCAGGTCTGCATTGTTAACTTGCGTCTCAGAAGCCTCTGGCAAACGTCTCTGGTGAAGACGTGCGAAACTCACTCTGCAGGCAGTGTGGAACTGTGAGGGACTGAGGGTGAGCTCAACTCTCAGCAGTAAGATGATTTTGGACAAGGCGTTCAGCTACCTTCTCACATATGGAACTTAGTATGTAGCACCAGTCTACCCCAGGAATTACTGGGAAATCGCTGGATTGAGCTTGGAGGCACTAGTCTTGTTGCCGGGAGATTCCAGTTACCTCTCCCAACACTTCGGTGAAGCAGCGAGCCTAGGCCTTTTGGAAGCGAAAGCTAGCTGCAGGCAGGAGGTAGGGATACAGGCCATAAGCTCAACTCTCAGAAGTGTGTATGCATGGGAGGCAGATGTCTGCTACCCACTCGTACATGCGAGTGGGAACCTACTACACTCTGATGAAAAAGGACTTTGGAAATCGCTGTATTCAACTCAGATACACGTGGGTTCAGGCACAACGATTCCACATGCTTTTCTCACAACCTTTCCCTACCACTAACATGAGGACGTTAGCAGCTCCTTCTACAGTCAAGCAGGATGCGGGAGGGTTGTGCCCTGTCCTTAGCTCTCACAGGGAAGCATGTCTTGAAGCCAGCGGTCAACTAGCTGCATACTTATGGCAGGGTCAAGGTAGCAGTATTCTGAGACAGGAGGTTCCCAGATTACCACTCTACTGCACCTGGAGATACCCTCCAGGTCTGCATTGTTAACTTGCGTCTCAGAAGCCTGTGGCAAACGTCTCTGGTGAAGACCTGCGAAACTCACTCTGCAGGCAGTGTGGAACTGTGAGGGACTGAGGGTGAGCTCAACTCTCAGAAGTAAGATGCTTTTGGACAAGGCGTTCAGCTACCTTCTCACGTATGGAACTTAGTATGTAGCACCAGTCTACCACACGAATTACTAGGCTATCGCTGGAATGAGCTTGGAGGCACTAGTCTTGTGTGCCGGGAGATTCCAATTATCTCTCCCAACACTTGCGTCAAGCAGCGAGCCTAGGCCTTTTGGAAGCGAAAGGTAGCGGCAGGCACGATGTAGGGTTACAGGCCATAAGCTCAACTCTCAGAAGTGTGTATGCATGGGAGGCAGATGTCTGCTACCCACTCGGACATGGGAGTTGGAACCTAGCTACACTCCTATTGAAGAAGGATGTTGGAAATCGCTGTATTCAACTCAGATACTCGGGAGTTCAGGCCCAATGCTTACACATGCTTTTCCCACAACCTATCCCAGCCACTAAGAGAAGGAGGTTAGCAGGTACGTCTACAGTCAGGCAGGATGCGGGAGGGTTCTGCCCTGTCCTCAGCTCTCACAGGGAAGCATGCCTAGAAGCCAGCTCTCAACTAGCTGCATTCTTATGACAGTGTGAAGGTAGCAGTATTCTGAGTAAGGCGGTTCCGAGATTACCACTCTACTGCACCTGGAGATACCCTCCAGGTCTGCATTGTTAACTTGCGTCTCAGAAGCCTGTGGCAAACGTCTCTGGTGAAGACCTGCGAAACTCACTCTGCAGGCAGTGTGGAACTGTGAGGGACTGAGGGTGAGCTCAACTCTCAGAAGTAAGATGCTTTTGGACAAGACGTTCAGCTACATTCTCACGTATGGAACTTAGTATGTAGCACCTGTCTACCCCAGGAATTACTAGGCTATCGCTGGAATGAGCTTGGAGGCACTAGTCTTGTGTGCCGGGAGATTCCAATTACCTCTCCCAACACTTCCGTTAAACAGCGAGCCTAGGCCTTTTAGAAGTGAAAGGAACCAGCAGGCTGGATGGGGAGGTACAGGCCTTAAGCTCAACTCTCAGAAGTGTGTATGCAGGGGAGACAGATGTCTGCTACCCACTCTGACATGGGAGTTGGAAACTACCTACACTCTGATTGAAGAAGGCCATTGGAAATCGCTGTATTCAACTCAGATACACAGGAGTTCAGGCCCAATGCTTACACATGCTTTTCCCGCAACCTCTCTCAGCCACTAACATTAGGATGTTAGCAGCTGCGCCTACAGTCAGGCAGGATGCGGGTGGGTTCTGCCATGTCCTCAGCACTCCCAGGGAAGCATGCCTAGAAGCCAGCTCTCAACTTGCTGCATTCTTATGGCAGTGTGAAGGTAGCAGTATTCTGAGTCAGGAGGTTCCAAGATTACCACTCTACTGCACCTGGAGATACCCTCCAGGTCTGCATTGTTAACTTGCGTCTCAGAAGCCTGTGGCAAACGTCTCTGGTGAAGACATGCGAAACTCACTCTGCAGGCAGTGTGGAACTGTGAGGGACTGAGGGTGAGCTCAACTCTCAGAAGTAAGATGCTTTTGGACAAGGCGTTCAGCTACCTTCTCACGTATGGAACTTAGTATGTAGCACCAGTCTACCCCAGGAATTACTAGGAAATCGCTTGATTGAGCTTGGAGGCACTCGTCTTGTGTGCCGGGAGATTCCAGTTACCTCTCCCAACACTTGCGTCAAGCAGCGAGCCTAGGCCTTTTGGAAGCGAAAGGTAGCGTCAGGCAGGATGTTGGGTTACAGGCCATAAGCTCAACTCTCAGAAGTGTGTATGCATGGGTGGCAGATGTCTGCTACCCACTCGGACATGGGAGTTGGAACCTAGCTACACTCCTATTGAAGAAGGACTTTGGAAATCGCTGTATTCAACTCAGATACACGGGAGTTCAGGCCCAATGCTTACACATGCTTTTCCCACAAACTATCCCAGCCACTAACAGAAGGAGGTTAGCAGGTAAGTCTACAGTCAGGCAGGATGCGGGAGGTTCCTGCCCTGTCCTCAGCTCTCACAGGGAAGCATGCCTTGAAGCCAGCTCTCAACTAGCTGCATTCTTATGACAGTGTGAAGGTAGCAGTATTCTGAGTAAGGAGGTTCCCAGATTACCACTCTACTGCACCTGGAGATACCCTCCAGGTCTGCATTGTTAACCTGCGTCTCAGAAGCCTCTGGCAAACGTCTCTGGTGAAGACGTGCGAAACTCACTCTGCAGGCAGTGTGGAACTGTGAGGGACTGAGGGTGAGCTCAACTCTCAGCAGTAAGATGATTTTGGACAAGGCGTTCAGCTACCTTCTCACATATGGAACTTAGTATGTAGCACCAGTCTACCCCAGGAATTACTGGGAAATCGCTGGATTGAGCTTGGAGGCACTAGTCTTGTTGCCGGGAGATTCCAGTTACCTCTCCCAACACTTCGGTGAAGCAGCGAGCCTAGGCCTTTTGGAAGCGAAAGCTAGCTGCAGGCAGGAGGTAGGGATACAGGCCATAAGCTCAACTCTCAGAAGTGTGTATGCATGGGAGGCAGATGTCTGCTACCCACTCATACATGCGAGTGGGAACCTACTACACTCTGATGAAAAAGGACTTTGGAAATCGCTGTATTCAACTCAGATACACGTGGGTTCAGGCACAACGATTCCACATGCTTTTCTCACAACCTTTCCCTGCCACTAACATGAGGACGTTAGCAGGTCCTTCTACAGTCAAGCAGGATGCGGGAAGGTTGTGCCCTGTCCTTAGCTCTCACAGGGAAGCATGTCTTGAAGCCAGCGGTCAACTAGCTGCATACTTATGGCAGGGTCAAGGTAGCAGTATTCTGAGACAGGAGGTTCCCAGATTACCACTCTTCTGCACCTGGAGATACCCTCCAGGTCTGCATTGTTAACTTGCGTCTCAGAGGCCTCTGGCAAACGTCTCTGGTGAAGACGGGCGAAACTCACTCTGCAGGCAGTGTGGAACTGTGAGGGACTGAGGGTCAGCTCAACTCTCAGCAGTAAGATGTTTTTGGACAAGGCGTTCAAATACCTACTCACGTATGGAACTTAGTATGTAGCACCAGTCTACCCAGGGAATTACTAGGCAATCGCTTGATTGAGCTTGGAGGCACTCGTCTTGTGTGCCGGGAGATTCCAGTTACCTCTCCCAACACTTGCGTCAAGCAGCGAGCCTAGGCCTTTTGGAAGCGAAAGGTAGCGGCAGGCACGATGTAGGGTTACAGGCCATAAGCTCAACTCTCAGAAGTGTGTATGCATGGGAAGCAGATGTCTGCTACCCACTCAGACATGGGAGTTGGAACCTAGCTACACTCCTATTGAAGAAGGATGTTGGAAATCGCTGTATTCAACTCAGATACTCGGGAGTTCAGGCCCAATGCTTACACATGCTTTTCCCACAACCTATCCCAGCCACTAACAGAAGGAGGTTAGCAGGTACGTCTACAGTCAGGCAGGATGCGGGAGGGTTCTGTCCTGTCCTCAGCTCTCACAGGGAAGCATGCCTAGAAGCCAGCTCTCAACTAGCTGCATTCTTATGACAGTGTGAAGGTAGCAGTATTCTGAGTAAGGCGGTTCCGAGATTACCACTCTACTGCACCTGGAGATACCCTCCAGGTCTGCATTGTTAACTTGCGTCTCAGAAGCCTGTGGCAAACGTCTCTGGTGAAGACCTGCGAAACTCACTCTGCAGGCAGTGTGGAACTGTGAGGGACTGAGGGTCAGCTCAACTCTCAGGAGTAAGATGCTTTTGGACAAGGCGTTCAGCTACCTTCTCACGTATGGAACTTAGTATGTAGCACCAGTCTACCACACGAATTACTAAGCAATCGCTGGAATGAGCTTGGAGGCCCTAGTCTTGTGTGCCGGGAGATTCCAATTACCTCTCCCAACACTTCCGTCAAACAGAGAGCCTAGGCCTTTTAGAAGTGAAAGGAACCAGCAGGCTGGATGGGGAGGTACAGGCCTTAAGCTCAACTCTCAGAAGTGTGTATGCAGGGGAGACAGATGTCTGCTACCCACTCTGACATGGGAGTTGGAAACTACCTACACTCTGATTGAAGAAGGCCATTGGAAATCGCTGTATTCAACTCAGATACACAGGAGTTCAGGCCCAATGCTTACACATGCTTTTCCCGCAACCTCTCTCAGCCACTAACATTAGGATGTTAGCAGCTGCGCCTACAGTCAGGCAGGATGCGGGTGGGTTCTGCCCTGTCCTCAGCACTCCCAGGGAAGCATGCCTAGAAGCCAGCTCTCAACTAGCTGCATTCTTATGGCAGTGTGAAGGTAGCAGTATTCTGAGTAAGGAGGTTCCCAGATTACCACTCTACTGCACCTGGAGATACCCTCCAGGTCTGCATTGTTAACTTGCGTCTCAGAAGCCTCTGGCAAACGTCTCTGGTGAAGACGTCCGAAACTCACTCTGCAGGCAGTGTGGAACTGTGAGGGACTGAGGGTCAGCTCAACTCTCAGAAGTAAGATGTTTTTGGACAAGGCGTTCAACTACCTACTCACGTATGGAACTTAGTATGTAGCACCAGTCTACCCCAGGAATTACTAGGAAATCGCTTGATTGAGCTTGGAGGCACTCGTCTTGTGTGCCGGGAGATTCCAGTTACCTCTCCCAACACTTGCGTCAAGCAGCGAGCCTAGGCCTTTTGGAAGCGAAAGGTAGCGTCAGGCAGGATGTTGGGTTACAGGCCATAAGCTCAACTCTCAGAAGTGTGTATGCATGGGTGGCAGATGTCTGCTACCCACTCGGACATGGGAGTTGGAACCTAGCTACACTCCTATTGAAGAAGGACTTTGGAAATCGCTGTATTCAACTCAGATACACGGGAGTTCAGGCCCAATGCTTACACATGCTTTTCCCACAAACTATCCCAGCCACTAACAGAAGGAGGTTAGCAGGTAAGTCTACAGTCAGGCAGGATGCAGGAGGGTCCTGCCCTGTCCTCAGCTCTCACAGGGAAGCATGCCTTGAAGCCAGCTCTCAACTAGCTGCATTCTTATGACAGTGTGAAGGTAGCAGTATTCTGAGTAAGGAGGTTCCCAGATTACCACTCTACTGCACCTGGAGATACCCTCCAGGTCTGCATTGTTAACTTGCGTCTCAGAGGCCTCTGGCAAACTTCTCTGGTGAAGACGTGCGAAACTCACTCTGCAGGCAGTGTGGAACTGTGAGGGACTGAGGGTCAGCTCAACTCTCAGCAGTAAGATGTTTTTGGACAAGGCGTTCAAATACCTACTCACGTATGGAACTTAGTATGTAGCACCAGTCTACCCCAGGAATTACTGGGAAATCGCTGGATTGAGCTTGGAGGCACTAGTCTTGTTGCCGGGAGATTCCAGTTACCTCTCCCAACACTTCGGTGAAGCAGCGAGCCTAGGCCTTTTGGAAGCGAAAGCTAGCTGCAGGCAGGAGGTAGGGATACAGGCCATAAGCTCAACTCTCAGAAGTGGGTATGCATGGGAGGCAGATGTCTGCTACCCACTCGTACATGCGAGTGGGAACCTACTACACTCTGATGAAAAAGGACTTTGGAAATCGCTGTATTCAACTCAGATACACGTGGGTTCAGGCACAACGATTCCACATGCTTTTCTCACAACCTTTCCCTGCCACTAACATGAGGACGTTAGCAGCTCCTTCTATAGTCAAGCAGGATGCGGGAGGGTTGTGCCCTGTCCTTAGCTCTCACAGGGAAGCTTGTCTTGAAGCCAGCGGTCAACTAGCTGCATACTTATGGCAGGGTGAAGGTAGCAGTATTCTGAGACAGGAGGTTCCCAGATTACCACCCTACTGCACCTGAAGATACCCTCCAGGTCTGCATTGTTAACTTGCGTCTCAGAGGCCTCTGGCAAACGTCTCTGGTGAAGACGTGCGAAACTCACTCTGCAGGCAGTGTGGAACTGTGAGGGACTGAGGGTCAGCTCAACTCTCAGCAGTAAGATGTTTTTGGACAAGGCGTTCAAATACCTACTCACGTATGGAACTTAGTATGTAGCACCAGTCTTCCACACGAATTACTAGGCAATCGCTGGAATGAGCTTGGAGGCCCTAGTCTTGTGTGCCGGGAGATTCCAATTACCTCTCCCAACACTTCCGTCAAACAGCGAGCCTAGGCCTTTTAGAAGTGAAAGGAACCAGCAGGCTGGATGGGGAGGTACAGGCCTTAAGCTCAACTCTCAGAAGTGTGTATGCAGGGGAGACAGATGTCTGCTACCCACTCTGACATGGGACTTGGAAACTAGCTACACTCTGATTGAAGAAGGACTTTGGAAATCGCTGTATTCAACTCAGATACACAGGAGTTCAGGCCCAATGCTTACACATGCTTTTCCCGCAACCTCTCTCAGCCACTAACATTAGGATGTTAGCAGCTGCGCCTACAGTCAGGCAGGATGCGGGTGGGTTCTGCCCTGTCCTCAGCACTCCCAGGGAAGCATGCCTAGAAGCCAGCTCTCAACTAGCTGCATTCTTATTGGCAGTGTGAAGGTAGCAGTATTCTGAGTAAGGATGTTCCCAGATTACCACTCTACTGCACCTGGAGATACCCTCCAGGTCTGCATTGTTAACTTGCGTCTCAGAAGCCTCTGGCAAACGTCTCTGGTGAAGACGTCCGAAACTTACTCTGCAGGCAGTGTGGAACTGTGAGGGACTGAGGGTCAGCTCAACTCTCAGCAGTAAGATGTTTCTGGACAAGGCGTTCAAATACCTACTCACGTATGGAACTTAGTATGTAGCACCAGTCTACCCCAGGAATTACTGGGAAATCGCTGGATTGAGCTTGGAGGCACTAGTCTTGTTGCCGGGAGATTCCATTTACCTCTCCCAACACTTGCGTCAAGCAGCGAGCCTAGGCCTTTTGGAAGCGAAAGGTAGCGGCAGGCACGATGTAGGGTTAGGGGCCATAAGCTCAACTCTCAGAAGTGTGTATGCATGGGAGGCAGATGTCTGCTACCCACTCGGACATGGGAGTTGGAACCTAGCTACACTCCTATTGAAGAAGGATGTTGGAAATCGCTGTATTCAACTCAGATACTCGGGAGTTCAGGCCCAATGCTTACACATGCTTTTCCCACAACCTATCCCAGCCACTAACAGAAGGAGGTTAGCAGGTACGTCTACAGTCAGGCAGGATGCGGGAGGGTTCTGCCCTGTCCTCAGCTCTCACAGGGAAGCATGCCTAGAAGCCAGCTCTCAACTAGCTGCATTCTTATGACAGTGTGAAGGTAGCAGTATTCTGAGTAAGGCGGTTCCGAGATTACCACTCTACTGCACCTGGAGATACCCTCCAGGTCTGCATTGTTAACTTGCGTCTCAGAAGCCTGTGGCAAACGTCTCTGGTGAAGACCTGCGAAACTCACTCTGCAGGCAGTGTGGAACTGTGAGGGACTGAGGGTGAGCTCAACTCTCAGAAGTAAGATGCTTTTGGACAAGGCGTTCAGCTACCTTCTCACGTATGGAACTTAGTATGTAGCACCAGTCTACCACACGAATTACTAGGCAATCGCTGGAATGAGCTTGGAGGCCCTAGTCTTGTGTGCCGGGAGATTCCAATTACCTCTCCCAACACTTCCGTCAAACAGCGAGCCTAGGCCTTTTAGAAGTGAAAGGAACCAGCAGGCTGGATGGGGAGGTACAGGCCTTAAGCTCAACTCTCAGA
Organism: Canis lupus baileyi; assembly: GCF_048164855.1. Taxonomy (NCBI): domain Eukaryota; kingdom Metazoa; phylum Chordata; class Mammalia; order Carnivora; family Canidae; genus Canis; species Canis lupus. The sequence goes on along the minus strand of NC_132864.1, from coordinate 1,704,488 downwards.
AGTGTGTATGCAGGGGAGACAGATGTCTGCTACCCACTCTGACATGGGAGTTGGAAACTACCTACACTCTGATTGAAGAAGGCCATTGGAAATCGCTGTATTCAACTCAGATACACAGGAGTTCAGGCCCAATGCTTACACATGCTTTTCCCGCAACCTCTCTCAGCCACTAACATTAGGATGTTAGCAGCTGCGCCTACAGTAAGGCAGGATGCGGGTGGGTTCTGCCATGTCCTCAGCACTCCCAGGGAAGCATGCCTAGAAGCCAGCTCTCAACTAGCTGCATTCTTATGGCAGTGTGAAAGTAGCAGTATTCTGAGTCAGAAGGTTCCAAGATTACCACTCTACTGCACCTGGAGATACCCTCCAGGTCTGCATTGTTAACTTGCGTCTCAGAAGCCTGTGGCAAACGTCTCTGGTGAAGACCTGAGAAACTCACTCTGCAGGCAGTGTGGAACTGTGAGGGACTGAGGGTGAGCTCAACTCTCAGAAGTAAGATGTTTTGGACAAGGCGTTCAACTACCTACTCACGTATGGAACTTAGTATGTAGCACCAGTCTACCCCAGGAATTACTAGGAAATCGCTTGATTGAGCTTGGAGGCACTCGTCTTGTGTGCCGGGAGATTCCAGTTACCTCTCCCAACACTTGCGTCAAGCAGCGAGCCTAGGCCTTTTGGAAGCGAAAGGTAGCGGCAGGCAGGATGTTGGGTTACAGGCCATAAGCTCAACTCTCAGAAGTGTGTATGCATGGGTGGCAGATGTCTGCTACCCACTCGGACATGGGAGTTGGAACCTAGCTACACTCCTATTGAAAAAGGACTTTGGAAATCGCTGTATTCAACTCAGATACACGGGAGTTCAGGCCCAATGCTTACACATGCTTTTCCCACAAACTATCCCAGCCACTAACAGAAGGAGGTTAGCAGGTAAGTCTACAGTCAGGCAGGATGCGGGAGGGTCCTGCCCTGTCCTCAGCTCTCACAGGGAAGCATGCCTTGAAGCCAGCTCTCAACTAGCTGCATTCTTATGACAGTGTGAAGGTAGCAGTATTCTGAGTAAGGAGGTTCCCAGATTACCACTCTACTGCACCTGGAGATACCCTCCAGGTCTGCATTGTTAACTTGCGTCTCAGAGGCCTCTGGGAAACGTCTCTGGTGAAGACGTGCGAAACTCACTCTGCAGGCAGTGTGGAACTGTGAGGGACTGAGGGTGAGCTCAACTCTCAGCAGTAAGATGTTATTGGACAAGGCGTTCAGCTACCTTCTCACATATGGAACTTAGTATGTAGCACCAGTCTACCCCAGGAATTACTGGGAAATCGCTGGATTGAGCTTGGAGGCACTAGTCTTGTTGCCGGGAGATTCCAGTTACCTCTCCCAACACTTCAGTGAAGCAGCGAGCCTAGGCCTTTTGGAAGCGAAAGCTAGCTGCAGGCAGGAGGTAGGGATACAGGCCATAAGCTCAACTCTCAGAAGTGTGTATGCATGGGAGGCAGATGTCTGCTACCCACTCGTACATGCGAGTGGGAACCTACTACACTCTGATGAAAAAGGCCATTGGAAATCGCTGTATTCAACTCAGATACACGTGGGTTCAGGCACAACGATTCCACATGCTTTTCTCACAACCTTTCCCTGCCACTAACATGAGGACGTTAGCAGCTCCTTCTACAGTCAAGCAGGATGCGGGAGGGTTGTGCCCTGTCCTTAGCACTCACAGGGAAGCATGTCTTGAAGCCAGCGGTCAACTAGCTGCATACTTATGACAGGGTCAAGGTAGCAGTATTCTGAGACAGGAGGTTCCCAGATTACAACTCTACTGCACCTGGAGATACCCTCCAGGTCTGCATTGTTAACTTGCGTCTCAGAGGCCTCTGGCAAACGTCTCTGGTGAAGACGTGCGAAACTCACTCTGCAGGCAGTGTGGAACTGTGAGGGACTGAGGGTCAGCTCAACTCTCAGCAGTAAGATGTTTTTGGATAAGGCGTTCAAATACCTACTCACGTATGGAACTTAGTATGTAGCACCAGTCTACCCCAGGAATGACTAGGAAATCGCTTGATTGAGCTTGGAGGCACTCGTCTTGTGTGCCGGGAGATTCCAATTACCTCTCCCAACACTTGCGTCAAGCAGCGAGCCTAGGCCTTTTGGAAGCGAAAGGTAGCGGCAGGCACGATGTAGGGTTACAGGCCATAAGCTCAACTCTCAGAAGTGTGTATGCATGGGAGGCAGATGTCTGCTTCCCACTCGGACATGGGAGTTGGAACCTAGCTACACTCCTATTGAAGAAGGATGTTGGAAATCGCTGTATTCAACTCAGATACTCGGGAGTTCAGGCCCAATGCTTACACATGCTTTTCCCACAACCTATCCCAGCCACTAACATTAGGATGTTAGCAGCTGCGCCTACAGTCAGGCAGGATGCGGGAGGGTTCTGCCCTGTCCTCAGCTCTCACAGGGAAGCATGCCTAGAAGCCAGCTCTCAACTAGCTGCATTCTTATGACAGTGTGAAGGTAGCAGTATTCTGAGTAAGGCGGTTCCGAGATTACCACTCTACTGCACCTGGAGATACCCTCCAGGTCTGCATTGTTAACTTGCGTCTCAGAAGCCTGTGGCAAACGTCTCTGGTGAAGACCTGCGAAACTCACTCTGCAGGCAGTGTGGAACTGTGAGGGACTGAGGGTGAGCTCAACTCTCAGAAGTAAGATGCTTTTGGACAAGGCGTTCAGCTACATTCTCACGTATGAAACTTACTATGTAGCACCTGTCTACCCCAGGAATTACTAGGCTATCGCTGGAATGAGCTTGGAGGCACTAGTCTTGTGTGCCGGGAGATTCCAATTACCTCTCCCAACACTTGCGTCAAGCAGCGAGCCTAGGCCTTTTGGAAGCGAAAGGTAGCGGCAGGCACGATGTAGGGTTACAGGCCATAAGCTCAACTCTCAGAAGTGTGTATGCATGGGAGGCAGATGTCTGCTACCCACTCGGACATGGGAGTTGGAACCTAGCTACCCTCCTATTGAAGAAGGATGTTGGAAATCGCTGTATTCAACTCAGATACTCGGGAGTTCAGGCCCAATGCTTACACATGCTTTTCCCACAAGCTATCCCAGCCACTAACAGAAGGAGGTTAGCAGGTACGTCTACAGTCAGGCAGGATGCGGGAGGGTTCTGCCCTGTCCTCAGCTCTCACAGGGAAGCATGCCTAGAAGCCAGCTCTCAACTAGCTGCATTCTTATGACAGTGTGAAGGTAGCAGTATTCTGAGTAAGGCGGTTCCGAGATTACCACTCTACTGCACCTGGAGATACCCTCCAGGTCTGCATTGTTAACTTGCGTCTCAGAAGCCTGTGGCAAACGTCTCTGGTGAAGACCTGCGAAACTCACTCTGCAGGCAGTGTGGAACTGTGAGGGACTGAGGGTGAGCTCAACTCTCAGAAGTAAGATGCTTTTGGACAAGGCGTTCAGCTACCTTCTCACGTATGGAACTTAGTATGTAGCAGCAGTCTACCACACGAATTACTAGGCAATCGCTGGAATGAGCTTGGAGGCCCTAGTCTTGTGTGCCGGGAGATTCCAATTACCTCTCCCAACACTTCCGTCAAACAGTGAGCCTAGGCCTTTTAGAAGTGAAAGGAACCAGCAGGCTGGATGGGGAGGTACAGGCCTTAAGCTCAACTCTCAGAAGTGTGTATGCAGGGGAGACAGATGTCTGCTACCCACTCTGACATGGGAGTTGGAAACTACCTACACTCTGATTGAAGAAGGCCATTGGAAATCGCTGTATTCAACTCAGATACACAGGAGTTCAGGCCCAATGCTTACACATGCTTTTCCCAAAAACTATCCCAGCCACTAACAGAAGGAGGTTAGCAGGTAAGTCTACAGTCAGGCAGGATGCGGGAGGGTCCTGCCCTGTCCTCAGCTCTCACAGGGAAGCATGCCTTGAAGCCAGCTCTCAACTAGCTGCATTCTTACGACAGTGTGAAGGTAGCAGTATTCTGAGTAAGGAGGTTCCCAGATTACCACTCTACTGCACCTGGAGATACCCTCCAGGTCTGCATTGTTAACTTGCGTCTCAGAAGCCTCTGGCAAACGTCTCTGGTGAAGACGTGCGAAACTCACTCTGCAGGCAGTGTGGAACTGTGAGGGACTGAGGGTGAGCTCAACTCTCAGCAGTAAGATGATTTTGGACAAGGCGTTCAGCTACCTTCTCACATATGGAACTTAGTATGTAGCACCAGTCTACCCCAGGAATTACTGGGAAATCGCTGGATTGAGCTTGGAGGCACTAGTCTTGTTGCCGGGAGATTCCAGTTACCTCTCCCAACACTTCGGTGAAGCAGCGAGCCTAGGCCTTTTGGAAGCGAAAGCTAGCTGCAGGCAGGAGGTAGGGATACAGGCCATAAGCTCAACTCTCAGAAGTGTGTATGCATGGGAGGCAGATGTCTGCTACCCACTCGTACATGCGAGTGGGAACCTACTACACTCTGATGAAAAAGGACTTTGGAAATCGCTGTATTCAACTCAGATACACGTGGGTTCAGGCACAACGATTCCACATGCTTTTCTCACAACCTTTCCCTACCACTAACATGAGGACGTTAGCAGCTCCTTCTACAGTCAAGCAGGATGCGGGAGGGTTGTGCCCTGTCCTTAGCTCTCACAGGGAAGCATGTCTTGAAGCCAGCGGTCAACTAGCTGCATACTTATGGCAGGGTCAAGGTAGCAGTATTCTGAGACAGGAGGTTCCCAGATTACCACTCTACTGCACCTGGAGATACCCTCCAGGTCTGCATTGTTAACTTGCGTCTCAGAAGCCTGTGGCAAACGTCTCTGATGAAGACCTGCGAAACTCACTCTGCAGGCAGTGTGGAACTGTGAGGGACTGAGGGTGAGCTCAACTCTCAGAAGTAAGATGCTTTTGGACAAGGCGTTCAGCTACCTTCTCACGTATGGAACTTAGTATGTAGCACCAGTCTACCACACGAATTACTAGGCTATCGCTGGAATGAGCTTGGAGGCACTAGTCTTGTGTGCCGGGAGATTCCAATTATCTCTCCCAACACTTGCGTCAAGCAGCGAGCCTAGGCCTTTTGGAAGCGAAAGGTAGCGGCAGGCACGATGTAGGGTTACAGGCCATAAGCTCAACTCTCAGAAGTGTGTATGCATGGGAGGCAGATGTCTGCTACCCACTCGGACATGGGAGTTGGAACCTAGCTACACTCCTATTGAAGAAGGATGTTGGAAATCGCTGTATTCAACTCAGATACTCGGGAGTTCAGGCCCAATGCTTACACATGCTTTTCCCACAACCTATCCCAGCCACTAACAGAAGGAGGTTAGCAGGTACGTCTAGAGTCAGGCAGGATGCGGGAGGGTTCTGCCCTGTCCTCAGCTCTCACAGGGAAGCATGCCTAGAAGCCAGCTCTCAACTAGCTGCATTCTTATGACAGTGTGAAGGTAGCAGTATTCTGAGTAAGGCGGTTCCGAGATTACCACTCTACTGCACCTGGAGATACCCTCCAGGTCTGCATTGTTAACTTGCGTCTCAGAAGCCTGTGGCAAACGTCTCTGGTGAAGACCTGCGAAACTCACTCTGCAGGCAGTGTGGAACTGTGAGGGACTGAGGGTGAGCTCAACTCTCAGAAGTAAGATGCTTTTGGACAAGGCGTTCAGCTACATTCTCACGTATGGAACTTAGTATGTAGCACCTGTCTACCCCAGGAATTACTGGCTATCGCTGGAATGAGCTTGGAGGCACTAGTCTTGTGTGCCGGGAGATTCCAATTACCTCTCCCAACACTTCCGTCAAACAGCGAGCCTAGGCCTTTTAGAAGTGAAAGGAACCAGCAGGCTGGATGGGGAGGTACAGGCCTTAAGCTCAACTCTCAGAAGTGTGTATGCAGGGGAGACAGATGTCTGCTACCCACTCTGACATGGGAGTTGGAAACTACCTACACTCTGATTGAAGAAGGCCATTGGAAATCGCTGTATTCAACTCAGATACACAGGAGTTCAGGCCCAATGCTTACACATGCTTTTCCCGCAACCTCTCTCAGCCACTAACATTAGGATGTTAGCAGCTGCGCCTACAGTCAGGCAGGATGCGGGTGGGTTCTGCCCTGTCCTCAGCACTCCCAGGGAAGCATGCCTAGAAGCCAGCTCTCAACTAGCTGCATTCTTATGGCAGTGTGAAGGTAGCAGTATTCTGAGTAAGGAGGTTCCCAGATTACCACTCTACTGCACCTGGAGATACCCTCCAGGTCTGCATTGTTAACTTGCGTCTCAGAAGCCTTTGGCAAACGTCTCTGGTGAAGACGTCCGAAACTCACTCTGCAGGCAGTGTGGAACTGTGAGGGACTGAGGGTGAGCTCAACTCTCAGAAGTAAGATGTTTTTGGACAAGGCGTTCAACTACCTACTCACGTATGGAACTTAGTATGTAGCACCAGTCTACCCCAGGAATTACTAGGAAATCGCTTGATTGAGCTTGGAGGCACTCGTCTTGTGTGCCGGGAGATTCCAGTTACCTCTCCCAACACTTGCGTCAAGCAGCGAGCCTAGGCCTTTTGGAAGCGAAAGGTAGCGGCAGGCAGGATGTTGGGTTACAGGCCATAAGCTCAACTCTCAGAAGTGTGTATGCATGGGTGGCAGATGTCTGCTACCCACTCGGACATGGGAGTTGGAACCTAGCTACACTCCTATTGAAGAAGGACTTTGGAAATCGCTGTATTCAACTCAGATACACGGGATTTCAGGCCCAATGCTTACACATGCTTTTCCCACAAACTATCCCAGCCACTAACAGAAGGAGGTTAGCAGGTAAGTCTACAGTCAGGCAGGATGCGGGAGGGTCCTGCCCTGTCCTCAGCTCTCACAGGGAAGCATGCCTTGAAGCCAGCTCTCAACTAGCTGCATTCTTATGACAGTGTGAAGGTAGCAGTATTCTGAGTAAGGAGGTTCCCAGATTACCACTCTACTGCACCTGGAGATACCCTCCAGGTCTGCATTGTTAACTTGCGTCTCAGAGGCCTCTGGCAAACGTCTCTGGTGAAGACGTGCGAAACTCACTCTGCAGGCAGTGTGGAACTGTGAGGGACTGAGGGTCAGCTCAACTCTCAGCAGTAAGATGTTTTTGGACAAGGCGTTCAAATACCTACTCACGTATGGAACTTAGTATGTAGCACCAGTCTACCCCAGGAATTACGGGGAAATCGCTGGATTGAGCTTGGAGGCACTAGTCTTGTTGCCGGGAGATTCCAGTTACCTCTCCCAACACTTCGGTGAAGCAGCGAGCCTAGGCCTTTTGGAAGCGAAAGCTAGCTGCAGGCAGGAGGTAGGGATAAGGCCATAAGCTCAACTCTCAGAAGTGTGTATGCATGGGAGGCAGATGTCTGCTACCCACTCGGACATGCGAGTGGGAACCTACTACACTCTGATGAAAAAGGACTTTGGAAATCGCTGTATTCAACTCAGATACACGGGGGTTCAGGCACAACGATTCCACATGCTTTTCTCACAACCTTTCCCTGCCACTAACATGAGGACGTTAGCAGCTCCTTCTACAGTCAAGCAGGATGCGGGAGGGTTGTGCCCTGTCCTTAGCTCTCACAGGGAAGCATGTCTTGAAGCCAGCGGTCAACTAGCTGCATACTTATGGCAGGGTCAAGGTAGCAGTATTCTGAGAAAGGAGGTTCCCAGATTACCACTCTACTGCACCTGGAGATACCCTCCAGGTCTGCATTGTTAACTTGCGTCTCAGAGGCCTCTGGCAAACGTCTCTGGTGAAGACGTGCGAAACTCACTCTGCAGGCAGTGTGGAACTGTGAGGGACTGAGGGTCAGCTCAACTCTCAGCAGTAAGATGTTTTTGGACAAGGCGTTCAAATACCTACTCACGTATGGAACTTAGTATGTAGCACCAGTCTACCCCAGGAATTACTAGGCAATCGCTTGATTGAGCTTGGAGGCACTCGTCTTGTGTGCCGGGAGATTCCAATTACCTCTCCCAACACTTGCGTCAAGCAGCGAGCCTAGGCCTTTTGGAAGCGAAAGGTAGCGGCAGGCACGATGTAGGGTTACAGGCCATAAGCTCAACTCTCAGAAGTGTGTATGCATGGGAGGCAGATGTCTGCTACCCACTCGGACATGGGAGTTGGAACCTAGCTACACTCCTATTGAAGAAGGATGTTGGAAATCGCTGTATTCAACTCAGATACTCGGGAGTTCAGGCCCAATGCTTACACATGCTTTTCCCACAACCTATCCCAGCCACTAACAGAAGGAGGTTAGCAGGTACGTCTACAGTCAGGCAGGATGCGGGAGGGTTGTGCCCTGTCCTTAGCTCTCACAGGGAAGCATGCCTAGAAGCCAGCTCTCAACTAGCTGCATTCTTATGACAGTGTGAAGGTAGCAGTATTCTGAGTAAGGCGGTTCCGAGATTACCACTCTACTGCACCTGGAGATACCCTCCAGGTCTGCATTGTTAACTTGCGTCTCAGAAGCCTGTGGCAAACGTCTCCGGTGAAGACCTGCGAAACTCACTCTGCAGGCAGTGTGGAACTGTGAGGGACTGAGGGTGACCTCAACTCTCAGAAGTAAGATGCTTTTGGACAAGGCGTTCAGCTACATTCTCACGTATGGAACTTAGTATGTAGCACCTGTCTACCCCAGGAATTACTAGGCTATCGCTGGAATGAGCTTGGAGGCACTAGTCTTGTGTGCCGGGAGATTCCAATTACCTCTCCCAACACTTCCGTCAAACAGCGAGCCTAGGCCTTTTAGAAGTGAAAGGAACCAGCAGGCTGGATGGGGAGGTACAGGCCTTAAGCTCAACTCTCAGAAGTGTGTATGCAGGGGAGACAGATGTCTGCTACCCACTCTGACATGGGAGTTGGAAACTACCTACACTCTGATTGAAGAAGGCCATTGGAAATCGCTGTATTCAACTCAGATACACAGGAGTTCAGGCCCAATGCTTACACATGCTTTTCCCGCAACCTCTCTCAGCCACTAACATTAGGATGTTAGCAGCTGCGCCTACAGTCAGGCAGGATGCGGGTGGGTTCTGCCATGTCCTCAGCACTCCCAGGGAAGCATGCCTAGAAGCCAGCTCTCAACTAGCTGCATTCTTATGGCAGTGTGAAGGTAGCAGTATTCTGAGTAAGGAGTTTCCCAGATTACCACTCTACTGCACCTGGAGATACCCTCCAGGTCTGCATTGTTAACTTGCGTCTCAGAAGCCTGTGGCAAACGTCTCTGGTGAAGACCTGCGAAACTCACTCTGCAGGCAATGTGGAACTGTGAGGGACTGAGGGTGAGCTCAACTCTCAGAAGTAAGATGCTTTTGGACAAGGCGTTCAGCTACCTTCTCACGTATGGAACTTAGTATGTAGCAGCAGTCTACCACACGAATTACTAGGCAATCGCTGGAATGAGCTTGGAGGCCCTAGTCTTGTGTGCCGGGAGATTCCAATTACCTCTCCCAACACTTCCGTCAAACAGCGAGCCTAGGCCTTTTAGAAGTGAAAGGAACCAGCAGGCTGGATGGGGAGGTACAGGCCTTAAGCTCAACTCTCAGAAGTGTGTATGCAGGGGAGACAGATGTCTGCTACCCACTCTGACATGGGAGTTGGAAACTAGCTACACTCTGAATGAAGAAGGCCATTGGAAATCGCTGTATTCAACTCAGATACACAGGAGTTCTGGCCCAATGCTTACACATGCTTCTCCCGCAACCTCTCTCAGCCACTAACATTAGGATGTTAGCAGCTGCGCCTACAGTCAGGCAGGATGCGGGTGGGTTCTGCCCTGTCCTCAGCACTCCCAGGGAAGCATGCCTAGAAGCCAGCTCTCAACTAGCTGCATTCTTATGGCAGTGTGAAGGTAGCAGTATTCTGAGTAAGGAGGTTCCCAGATTACCACTCTACTGCACCTGGAGATACCCTCCAGGTCTGCATTGTTAACTTGCGTCTCAGAAGCCTCTGGCAAACGTCTCTGGTGAAGACGTCCGAAACTCACTCTGCAGGCAGTGTGGAACTGTGAGGGACTGAGGGTGAGCTCAACTCTCAGAAGTAAGATGTTTTTGGACAAGGCGTTCAACTACCTACTCACGAATGGAACTTAGTATGTAGCACCAGTCTACCCCAGGAATTACTAGGAAATCGCTTGATTGAGCTTGGAGGCACTCGTCTTGTGTGCCGGGAGATTCCAGTTACCTCTCCCAACACTTGCGTCAAGCAGCGAGCCTAGGCCTTTTGGAAGCGAAAGCTAGCTGCAGGCAGGAGGTAGGGATACAGGCCATAAGCTCAACTCTCAGAAGTGTGTATGCATGGGAGGCAGATGTCTGCTACGCACTCGTACATGCGAGTGGGATCCTACTACACTCTGATGAAAAAGGACTTTGGAAATTGCTGTATTCAACTCAGATACACGTGGGTTCAGGCACAACGATTCCACATGCTTTTCTCACAACCTTTCCCTGCCACTAACATGAGGACGTTAGCAGCTCCTTCTACAGTCAAGCAGGATGCGGGAGGGTTGTGCCCTGTCCTTAGCTCTCACAGGGAAGCATGTCTTGAAGCCAGCGGTCAACTAGCTGCATACTTATGGCAGGGTCAAGGTAGCAGTATTCTGAGACAGGAGGTTCCCAGATTACCACTCTACTGCACCTGGAGATACCCTCCAGGTCTGCATTGTTAACTTGCGTCTCAGAGGCCTCTGGCAAACGTCTCTGGTGAAGACGTGCGAAACTCACTCTGCAGGCAGTGTGGAACTGTGAGGGACTGAGGGTCAGCTCAACTCTCAGCAGTAAGATGTTTTTGGACAAGGCGTTCAAATACCTACTCACGTATGGAACTTAGTATGTAGCACCAGTCTACCCCAGGAATTACTAGGAAATCGCTTGATTGAGCTTGGGGGCACTCGTCTTGTGTGCCGGGAGATTCCAATTACCTCTCCCAACACTTCCGTCAAACAGCGAGCCTAGGCCTTTTGGAAGCGAAAGGTAGCGGCAGGCACGATGTAGGGTTACAGGCCATAAGCTCAACTCTCAGAAGTGTGTATGCATGGGAGGCAGATGTCTGCTACCCACTCGGACATGGGAGTTGGAACCTAGCTACACTCCTATTGAAGAAGGATGTTGGAAATCGCTGTATTCAACTGAGATACTCGGGAGTTCAGGCCCAATGCTTACACATGCTTTTCCCACAACCTATCCCAGCCACTAACAGAAGGAGGTTAGCAGGTACGTCTACAGTCAGGCAGGATGCGGGAGGGTTCTGCCCTGTCCTCAGCTCTCACAGGGAAGCATGCCTAGAAGCCAGCTCTCAACTAGCTGCATTCTTATGACAGTGTGAAGGTAGCAGTATTCTGAGTAAGGCGGTTCCGAGATTACCACTCTACTGCACCTGGAGATACCCTCCAGGTCTGCATTGTTAACTTGCGTCTCAGAAGCCTGTGGCAAACGTCTCTGGTGAAGACCTGCGAAACTCACTCTGCAGGCAGTGTGGAACTGTGAGGGACTGAGGGTGAGCTCAACTCTCAGAAGTAAGATGCTTTTGGACAAGGCGTTCAGCTACCTTCTCACGTATGGAACTTAGTATGTAGCACCAGTCTACCACACGAATTACTAGGCAATCGCTGGAATGAGCTTGGAGGCACTAGTCTTGTGTGCCGGGAGATTCCAATTACCTCTCCCAACACTTCCGTCAAACAGCGAGCCTAGGCCTTTTAGAAGTGAAAGGAACCAGCAGGCTGGATGGGGAGGTACAGGCCTTAAGCTCAACTCTCAGAAGTGTGTATGCAGGGGTGACAGATGTCTGCTACCCACTCTGACATGGGAGTTGGAAACTACCTACACTCTGATTGAAGAAGGCCATTGGAAATCGCTGTATTCAACTCAGATACACAGGAGTTCAGGCCCAATGCTTACACATGCTTTTCCCGCAACCTCTCTCAGCCACTAACATTAGGATGTTAGCAGCTGCGCCTACAGTCAGGCAGGATGCGGGTGGGTTCTGCCCTGTCCTCAGCACTCCCAGGGAACCATGCCTAGAAGCCAGCTCTCAACTAGCTGCATTCTTATGAAAGTGTGAAGGTAGCAGTATTCTGAGTCAGGAGGTTCCAAGATTACCACTCTACTGCACCTGGAGATACCCTCCAGGTCTGCATTGTTAACTTGCGTCTTAGAAGCCTGTGGCAAACGTCTCTGGTGAAGACCTAAGAAACTCACTCTGCAGGCAGTGTGGAACTGTGAGGGACTGAGGGTGAGCTCAACTCTCAGAAGTAAGATGTTTTTGGACAAGGCGTTCAACTACCTACTCACGTATGGAACTTAGTATGTAGCACCAGTCTACCCCAGGAATTACTAGGAAATCGCTTGATTGAGCTTGGAGGCACTCGTCTTGTGTGCCGGGAGATTCCAGTTACCTCTCCCAACACTTGCGTCAAGCAGCGAGCCTAGGCATTTTGGAAGCGAAAGGTAGCGGCAGGCAGGATGTTGGGTTACAGGCCATAAGCTCAACTCTCAGAAGTGTGTATGCATGGGTGGCAGATGTCTGCTACCCACTCGGACATGGGAGTTGGAACCTAGCTACACTCCTATTGAAGAAGGACTTTGGAAATCGCTGTATTCAACTCAGATACACGGGAGTTCAGGCCCAATGCTTACACATGCTTTTCCCACAAACTATCCCAGCCACTAACAGAAGGAGGTTAGCAGGTAAGTCTACAGTCAGGCAGGATGCGGGAGGGTCCTGCCCTGTCCTCAGCTCTCACAGGGAAGCATGCCTTGAAGCCAGCTCTCAACTAGCTGCATTCTTATGACAGTGTGAAGGTAGCAGTATTCTGAGTAAGGCGGTTCCGAGATTACCACTCTACTGCACCTGGAGATACCCTCCAGGTCTGCATTGTTAACTTGCGTCTCAGAAGCCTGTGGCAAACGTCTCTGGTGAAGACCTGCGAAACTCACTCTGCAGGCAGTGTGGAACTGTGAGGGACTGAGGGTGAGCTCAACTCTCAGAAGTAAGATGCTTTTGGACAAGGCGTTCAGCTACCTTCTCACGTATGGAACTTAGTATGTAGCACCAGTCTACCACACAAATTACTAGGCAATCGCTGGAATGAGCTTGGAGGCCCTAGTCTTGTGTGCCGGGAGATTCCAATTACCTCTCCCAACACTTCCGTCAAACAGCGAGCCTAGGCCTTTTAGAAGTGAAAGGAACCAGCAGGCTGGATGGGGAGGTACAGGCCTTAAGCTCAACTCTCAGAAGTGTGTATGCAGGGGAGACAGATGTCTGCTACCCACTCTGACATGGGAGTTGGAAACTAGCTACACAATGATTGAAGAAGGCCATTGGAAATCGCTGTATTCAACTCAGATACACAGGAGTTCAGGCCCAATGCTTACACATGCTTTTCCCGCAACCTCTCTCAGCCACTAACATTAGGATGTTAGCAGCTGCGCCTACAGTCAGGCAGGATGCGGGTGGGTTCTGCCCTGTCCTCAGCACTCCCAGGGAAGCATGCCTAGAAGCCAGCTCTCAACTAGCTGCATTCTTATGGCAGTGTGAAGGTAGCAGTATTCTGAGTAAGGAGGTTCCCAGATTACCACTCTACTGCACCTGGAGATACCCTCCAGGTCTGCATTGTTAACTTGCGTCTCAGAAGCCTCTGGCAAACGTCTCTGGTGAAGACGTCCGAAACTCACTCTGCAGGCAGTGTGGAACTGTGAGGGACTGAGGGTGAGCTCAACTCTCAGAAGTAAGATGATTTTGGACAAGGCGTTCAACTACCTACTCACGTATGGAACTTAGTATGTAGCACCAGTCTACCCCAGGAATTACTAGGAAATCGCTTGATTGAGCTTGGAGGCACTCGTCTTGTGTGCCGGGAGATTCCAGTTACCTCTCCCAACACTTGCGTCAAGCAGCGAGCCTAGGCATTTTGGAAGCGAAAGGTAGCGGGAGGCAGGATATTGGGTTACAGGCCATAAGCTCAACACTCAGAAGTGTGTATGCATGGGTGGCAGATGTCTGCTACCCACTCGGACATGGGAGTTGGAACCTAGCTACACTCCTATTGAAGAAGGACTTTGGAAATCGCTGTATTCAACTCAGATACACGGGAGTTCAGGCCCAATGCTTACACATGCTTTTCCCACAAACTATCCCAGCCACTAACAGAAGGAGGTTAGCAGGTAAGTCTACAGTCACGCAGGATGCGGGAGGGTCCTGCCCTGTCCTCAGCTCTCACAGGGAAGCATGCCTTGAAGCCAGCTCTCAACTAGCTGCATTCTTATGGCAGTGTGAAGGTAGCAGTATTCTGAGTCAGGAGGTTCCCAGATTACCACTCTACTGCACCTGGAGATACCCTCCAGGTCTGCATTGTTAACTTGCGTCTCAGAAGCCTCTGGCAAACGTCTCTGGTGAAGACGTCCGAAACTCACTCTGCAGGCAGTGTGGAACTGTGAGGGACTGAGGGTGAGCTCAACTCTCAGAAGTAAGATGTTTTTGGACAAGGCGTTCAAATACCTACTCACGTATGGAACTTAGTATGTAGCACCAGTCTACCCCAGGAATTACTAGGAAATCGCTTGATTGAGCTTGGAGGCACTCGTCTTGTGTGCCGGGAGATTCCAGTTACCTCTCCCAACACTTCGGTGAAGCAGCGAGCCTAGGCCTTTTGGAAGCGAAAGCTAGCTGCAGGCAGGAGGTAGGGATACAGGCCATAAGCTCAACTCTCAGAAGTGTGTATGCATGGGAGGCAGATGTCTGCTACCCACTCGTACATGCGAGTGGGAACCTACTACACTCTGATGAAAAAGGACTTTGGAAATTGCTGTATTCAACTCAGATACACGTGGGTTCAGGCACAACGATTCCACATGCTTTTCTCACAACCTTTCCCTGCCACTAACATGAGGACGTTAGCAGCTCCTTCTACAGTCAAGCAGGATGCGGGAGGGTTGTGCCCTGTCCTTAGCTCTCACAGGGAAGCATGTCTTGAAGCCAGCGGTCAACTAGCTGCATACTTATGGCAGGGTCAAGGTAGCAGTATTCTGAGACAGGAGGTTCCCAGATTACCACTCTACTGCACCTGGAGATACATTCCAGGTCTGCATTGTTAACTTGCGTCTCAGAGGCCTCTGGCAAACGTCTCTGGTGAAGACGTGCGAAACTCACTCTGCAGGCAGTGTGGAACTGTGAGGGACTGAGGGTCAGCTCAACTCTCAGCAGTAAGATGTTTTTGGACAAGGCGTTCAAATACCTACTCACGTATGGAACTTAGTATGTAGCACAGGTCTACCCCAGGAATTACTAGGAAATCGCTTGATTGAGCTTGGAGGCACTCGTCTTGTGTGCCGGGAGATTCCAATTACCTCTCCCAACACTTGCGTCAAGCAGCGAGCCTAGGCCTTTTGGAAGCGAAAGGTAGCGGCAGGCACGATGTAGGGTTACAGGCCATAAGCTCAACTCTCAGAAGTGTGTATGCATGGGAGGCAGATGTCTGCTACCCACTCGGACATGGGAGTTGGAACCTAGCTACACTCCTATTGAAGAAGGATGTTGGAAATCGCTGTATTCAACTCAGATACTCGGGAGTTCAGGCCCAATGCTTACACATGCTTTTCCCACAACCTATCCCAGCCACTAAAATTAGGATGTTAGCAGCTGCGCCTACAGTCAGGCAGGATGCGGGAGGGTTCTGCCCTGTCCTCAGCTCTCACAGGGAAGCATGCCTAGAAGCCAGCTCTCAACTAGCTGCATTCTTATGACAGTGTGAAGGTAGCAGTATTCTGAGTAAGGCGGTTCCGAGATTACCTCTCTACTGCACCTGGAGATACCCTCCAGGTCTGCATTGTTAACTTGCGTCTCAGAAGCCTGTGGCAAACGTCTCTGGTGAAGACCCGCAAAACTCACTCTGCAGGCAGTGTGGAACTGTGAGGGACTGAGGGTGAGCTCAACTCTCAGAAGTAAGATGCTTTTGGACAAGGCGTTCAGCTACCTTCTCACGTATGGAACTTAGTATGTAGCAGCAGTCTACCACACGAATTACTAGGCAATCGCTGGAATGAGCTTCGAGGCCCTAGTCTTGTGTGCCGGGAGATTCCAATTACCTCTCCCAACACTTCCGTCAAACAGCGAGCCTAGGCCTTTTAGAAGTGAAAGGAACCAGCAGGCTGGATGGGGAGGTACAGGCCTTAAGCTCAACTCTCAGAAGTGTGTATGCAGGGGAGACAGATGTCTGCTACCACTCTGACATGGGAGTTGGAAACTACCTACACTCTGATTGAAGAAGGCCATTGGAAATCGCTGTATTCAACTCAGATACACAGGAGTTCAGGCCCAATGCTTACACATGCTTTTCCCGCAACCTCTCTCAGCCACTAACATTAGGATGTTAGCAGCTGCGCCTACAGTCAGGCAGGATGCGGGTGGCTTCTGCCCTGTCCTCAGCACTCCCAGGGAAGCATGCCTAGAAGCCAGCTCTCAACTAGCTGCATTCTTATGGCAGTGTGAAGGTAGCAGTATTCTGAGTAAGGAGGTTCCCAGATTACCACTCTACTGCACCTGGAGATACCCTCCAGGTCTGCATTGTTAACTTGCGTCTCAGAAGCCTCTGGCAAACGTCTCTGGTGAAGACGTCCGAAACTCACTCTGCAGGCAGTGTGGAACTGTGAGGGACTGAGGGTGAGCTCAACTCTCAGAAGTAAGATGTTTTTGGACAAGGCGTTCAACTACCTACTCACGTACGGAACTTAGTATGTAGCACCAGTCTACCCCAGGAATTACTAGGAAATCGCTTGATTGAGCTTGGAGGCACTCGTCTTGTGTGCCGGGAGATTCCAGTTACCTCTCCCAACACTTGCGTCAAGCAGCGAGCCTAGGCATTTTGGAAGCGAAAGGTAGCGGCAGGCAGGATGTTGGGTTACAGGCCATAAGCTCAACTCTCAGAAGTGTGTATGCATGGGTGGCAGATGTCTGCTACCCACTCGGACATGGGAGTTGGAACCTAGCTACACTCCTATTGAAGAAGGACTTTGGAAATCGCTGTATTCAACTCAGATACACGGGAGTTCAGGCCCAATGCTTACACATGCTTTTCCCACAAACTATCCCAGCCACTAAAAGAAGGAGGTTAGCATTTAAGTCTACAGTCAGGCAGGATGCGGGAGGGTCCTGCCCTGTCCTCAGCTCTCACAGGGAAGCATGCCTTGAAGCCAGCTCTCAACTAGCTGCATTCTTATGACAGTGTGAAGGTAGCAGTATTCTGAGTAAGGAGGTTACCAGATTACCACTCTACTGCACCTGGAGATACCCTCCAGGTCTGCATTGTTAACTTGCGTCTCAGAGGCCTCTGGCAAACGTCTCTGGTGAAGACGTGCGAAACTCACTCTCAGGCAGTGTGGAACTGTGAGGGACTGAGGGTCAGCTCAACTCTCAGCAGTAAGATGTTTTTGGACAAGGCGTTCAAATACCTACTCACGTATGGAACTTAGTATGTAGCACCTGTCTACCCCAGGAATTACTGGGAAATCACTGGATTGAGCTTGGAGGCACTAGTCTTGTTGCCGGGAGATTCCAGTTACCTCTCCCAACACTTCGGTGAAGCAGCGAGCCTAGGCCTTTTGGAAGCGAAAGCTAGCTGCAGGCAGGAGGTAGGGATACAGGTCATAAGCTCAACTCTCAGAAGTGTGTATGCATGGGAGGCAGATGTCTGCTACCCACTCGTACATGCGAGTGGGAACCTACTACACTCTGATGAAAAAGGACTTTGGAAATCGCTGTATTCAACTCAGATACACGTGGGTTCAGGCACAACGATTCCACATGCTTTTCTCACAACCTTTCCCTGCCACTAACATGAGGACGTTAGCAGCTCCTTCTACAGTCAAGCAGGATGCGGGAGGGTTGTGCCCTGTCCTTAGCTCTCACAGGGAAGCATGTCTTGAAGCCAGCAGTCAACTAGCTGCATACTTATGGCAGGGTCAAGGTAGCAGTATTCTGAGACAGGAGGTTCCCAGATTACCACTCTACTGCACCTGGAGATACCCTCCAGGTCTGCATTGTTAACTTGCGTCTCAGAGGCCTCTGGCAAACGTCTCTGGTGAAGACGTGCGAAACTCACTCTGCAGGCAGTCTGGAACTGTGAGGGACTGAGGGTCAGCTCAACTCTCAGCAGTAAGATGTTTTTGGACAAGGCGTTCAAATACCTACTCACCTATGGAACTTAGTATGTAGCACCAGTCTACCCCCGGAATTACTAGGCAATCGCTTGATTGAGCTTGGAGGCACTCGTCTTGTGTGCCGGGAGATTCCAATTACCTCTCCCAACACTTCCGTCAAACAGCGAGCCTAGGCCTTTTAGAAGTGAAAGGAACCAGCAGGCTGGATGGAGAGGTACAGGCCTTAAGCTCAACTCTCAGAAGTGTGTATGCAGGGGAGACAGCTGTCTGCTACCCACTCTGACATGGGAGTTGGAAACTACCTACACTCTGATTGAAGAAGGCCATTGGAAATCGCTGTATTCAACTCAGATACACAGGAGTTCAGGCCCAATGCTTACACATGCTTTTCCCGCAACCTCTCTCAGCCACTAACATTAGGATGTTAGCAGCTGCGCCTACAGTCAGGCAGGATGCGGGTGGGTTCTGCCCTGTCCTCAGCACTCCCAGGGAAGCATGCCTAGAAGCCAGCTCTCAACTAGCTGCATTCTTATGGCAGTGTGAAGGTAGCAGTATTCTGAGTAAGGAGGTTCCCAGATTACCACTCTACTGCACCTGGAGATACCCTCCAGGTCTGCATTGTTAACTTGCGTCTCAGAAGCCTCTGGCAAACGTCTCTGGTGAAGACGTCCGAAACTCACTCTGCAGGCAGTGTGGAACTGTGAGGGACTGAGGGTGAGCTCAACTCTCAGAAGTAAGATGTTTTTGGACAAGGCGTTCAACTACCTACTCACGTATGGAACTTAGTATGTAGCACCAGTCTACCCCAGGAATTACTAGGAAATCGCTTGATTGAGCTTGGAGGCACTCGTCTTGTGTGCCGGGAGATTCCAGTTACCTCTCCCAACACTTGCGTCAAGCAGCGAGCCTAGGCCTTTTGGAAGCGAAAGGTAGCGGCAGGCAGGATGTTGGGTTACAGGCCATAAGCTCAACTCTCAGAAGTGTGTATGCATGGGTGGCAGATGTCTGCTACCCACTCGGACATGGGAGTTGGAACCTAGCTACACTCCTATTGAAGAAGGACTTTGGAAATCGCTGTATTCAACTCAGATACACGGGAGTTCAGGCCCAATGCTTACACATGCTTTTCCCACAAACTATCCCAGCCACTAACAGAAGGAGGTTAGCAGGTAAGTCTACAGTCAGGCAGGATGCGGGAGGGTCCTGCGCTGTCCTCAGCTCTCACAGGGAAGCATGCCTTGAAGCCAGCTCTCAACTAGCTGCATTCTTATGACAGTGTGAAGGAAGCAGTATTCTGACTAAGGCGGTTCCGAGATTACCACTCTACTGCACCTGGAGATACCCTCCAGGTCTGCATTGTTAACTTGCGTCTCAGAAGCCTGTGGCAAACGTCTCTGGTGAAGACCTGCGAAACTCACTCTGCAGGCAGTGTGGAACTGTGAGGGACTGAGGGTGAGCTCAACTCTCAGAAGTAAGATGCTTTTGGACAAGGCGTTCAGCTACCTTATCACGTATGGAACTTAGTATGTAGCACCTATCTACCCCAGGAATTACTAGGCTATCGCTGGAATGAGCTTGGAGGCACTAGTCTTGTGTGCCGGGAGATTCCAATTACCTCTCCCAACACTTCCGTCAAACAGCGAGCCTAGGCCTTTTAGAAGTGAAAGGAACCAGCAGGCTGGATGGGGAGGTACAGGCCTTAAGCTCAACTCTCAGAAGTGTGTATGCAGGGGAGACAGATGTCTGTTACCCACTCTGACATGGGAGTTGGAAACTACCTACACTCTGATTGAAGAAGGCCATTGGAAATCGCTGTATTCAACTCAGATACACAGGAGTTCAGGCCCAATGCTTACACATGCTTTTCCCGCAACCTCTCTCAGCCACTAACATTAGGATGTTAGCAGCTGCGCCTACAGTCAGGCAGGATGCGGGTGGGTTCTGCCCTGTCCTCAGCACTCCCAGGGAAGCATGCCTAGAAGCCAGCTCTCAACTAGCTGCATTCTTATGGCAGTGTGAAGGTAGCAGTATTCTGAGTAAGGAGGTTCCCAGATTACCACTCTACTGCACCTGGAGATACCCTCCAGGTCTGCATTGTTAACTTGCGTCTCAGAGGCCTCTGGCAAACGTCTCTGTTGAAGACGTGCGAAACTCACTCTGCAGGCAGTGTGGAACTGTGAGGGACTGAGGGTCAGCTCAACTCTCAGCAGTAAGATGTTTTTGGACAAGGCGTTCAAATACCTACTCACGTATGGAACTTAGTATGTAGCACCAGTCTACCCCAGGAATTACTGGGAAATCGCTGGATTGAGCTTGGAGGCACTAGTCTTGTTGCCGGGAGATTCCAGTTACCTCTCCCAACACTTCGGTGAAGCAGCGAGCCTAGGCCTTTTGGAAGCGAAAGCTAGCTTCAGGCAGGAGGTAGGGTTACAGGCCATAAGCTCAACTCTCAGAAGTGTGTATGCATGGGAGGCAGATGTCTGCTACCCACTCATACATGCGAGTGGGAACCTACTACACTCTGATGAAAAAGGACTTTGGAAATCGCTGTATTCAACTCAGATACACGTGGGTTCAGGCACAACGATTCCACATGCTTTTCTCACAACCTTTCCCTGCCACTAACATGAGGACGTTAGCAGCTCCTTCTACAGTCAAGCAGGATGCGGGAGGGTTGTGCCCTGTCCTTAGCTCTCACAGGGAAACATGTCTTGAAGCCAGCGGTCAACTAGCTGCATACTTATGGCAGGGTCAAGGTAGCAGTATTCTGAGACAGGAGGTTCCCAGATTACCACTCTACTGCAGCTGGAGATACCCTCCAGGTCTGCATTGTTAACTTGCGTCTCAGAGGCCTCTGGCAAACGTCTCTGGTGAAGACGTGCGAAACTCACTCTGCAGGCAGTGTGGAACTGTGAGGGACTGAGGGTGAGCTCAACTCTCAGAAGTAAGATGCTTTTGGACAAGGCGTTCAGCTACATTCTCACGTATGGAACTTAGTATGTAGCACCTGTCTACCCCAGGAATTACTAGGCTATCGCTGGAATGAGCTTGGAGGCACTAGTCTTGTGTGCCGGGAGATTCCAATTACCTCTCCCAACACTTCCGTCAAACAGCGAGCCTAGGCCTTTTAGAAGTGAAAGGAACCAGCAGGCTGGATGGGGAGGTACAGGCCTTAAGCTCAACTCTCAGAAGTGTGTATGCAGGGGAGACAGATGTCTGCTACCCACTCTGACATGGGAGTTGGAAACTACCTACACTCTGATTGAAAAAGGCCATTGGAAATCGCTGTATTCAACTCAGATACACAGGAGTTCAGGCCCAATACTTACACATGATTTTCCCGCAACCTCTCTCAGCCACTAACATTAGGATGTTAGCAGCTGCGCCTACAGTCAGGCAGGATGCGGGTGGGTTTTGCCCTGTCCTCAGCACTCCCAGGGAAGCATGCCTAGAAGCCAGCTCTCAACTAGCTGCATTCTTATGGCAGTGTGAAGGTAGCAGTATTCTGAGTAAGGAGGTTCCCAGATTACCACTCTACTGCACCTGGAGATACCCTCCAGGTCTGCATTGTTAACTTGCGTCTCAGAAGCCTCTGGCAAACGTCTCTGGTGAAGACGTCCGAAACTCACTCTGCAGGCAGTGTGGAACTGTGAGGGACTGAGGGTGAGCTCAACTCTCAGAAGTAAGATGATTTTGGACAAGGCGTTCAACTACCTACTCACGTATGGAACTTAGTATGTAGCACCAGTCTACCCCAGGAATTACTAGGAAATCGCTTGATTGAGCTTGGAGGCACTCGTCTTGTGTGCCGGGAGATTCCAGTTACCTCTCCCAACACTTGCGTCAAGCAGCGAGCCTAGGCCTTTTGGAAGCGAAAGGTAGCGGCAGGCAGGATGTTGGGTTACAGGCCATAAGCTCAACTCTCAGAAGTGTGTATGCATGGGTGGCAGATGTCTGCTACCCACTCGGACATGGGAGTTGGAACCTAGCTACACTCCTATTGAAGAAGGACTTTGGAAATCGCTGTATTCAACTCAGATACACGGGAGTTCAGGCCCAATGCTTACACATGCTTTTCCCACAAACTATCCCAGCCACTACAGAAGGAGGTTAGCAGGTAAGTCTACAGTCAGGCAGGATGCGGGAGGGTCCTGCGCTGTCCTCAGCTCTCACAGGGAAGCATGCCTAGAAGCCAGCTCTCAACTAGCTGCATTCTTATGACAGTGTGAAGGAAGCAGTATTCTGACTAAGGCGGTTCCGAGATTACCACTCTACTGCACCTGGAGATACCCTCCAGGTCTGCATTGTTAACTTGCGTCTCAGAAGCCTGTGGCAAACGTCTCTGGTGAAGACCTGCGAAACTCACTCTGCAGGCAGTGTGGAACTGTGAGGGACTGAGGGTGAGCTCAACTCTCAGAAGTAAGATGCTTTTGGACAAGGCGTTCAGCTACCTTATCACGTATGGAACTTAGTATGTAGCACCTATCTACCCCAGGAATTACTAGGCTATCGCTGGAATGAGCTTGGAGGCACTAGTCTTGTGTGCCGGGAGATTCCAATTACCTCTCCCAACACTTCCGTCAAACAGCGAGCCTAGGCCTTTTAGAAGTGAAAGGAACCAGCAGGCTGGATGGGGAGGTACAGGCCTTAAGCTCAACTCTCAGAAGTGTGTATGCAGGGGAGACAGATGTCTGTTACCCACTCTGACATGGGAGTTGGAAACTACCTACACTCTGATTGAAGAAGGCCATTGGAAATCGCTGTATTCAACTCAGATACACAGGAGTTCAGGCCCAATGCTTACACATGCTTTTCCCGCAACCTCTCTCAGCCACTAACATTAGGATGTTAGCAGCTGCGCCTACAGTCAGGCAGGAGGCGGGTGGGTTCTGCCCTGTCCTCAGCACTCCCAGGGAAGCATGCCTAGAAGCCAGCTCTCAACTAGCTGCATTCTTATGGCAGTGTGAAGGTAGCAGTATTCTGAGTAAGGAGGTTCCCAGATTACCACTCTACTGCACCTGGAGATACCCTCCAGGTCTGCATTGTTAACTTGCGTCTCAGAGGCCTCTGGCAAACGTCTCTGGTGAAGACGTGCGAAACTCACTCTGCAGGCAGTGTGGAACTGTGAGGGACTGAGGGTCAGCTCAACTCTCAGCAGTAAGATGTTTTTGGACAAGGCGTTCAAATACCTACTCACGTATGGAACTTAGTATGTAGCACCTGTCTACCCTAGGAATTACTGGGAAATCGCTGGATTGAGCTTGGAGGCACTAGTCTTGTTGCCGGGAGATTCCAGTTACCTCTCCCAACACTTCGGTGAAGCAGCGAGCCTAGGCCTTTTGGAAGCGAAAGCTAGCTTCAGGCAGGAGGTAGGGTTACAGGCCATAAGCTCAACTCTCAGAAGTGTGTATGCATGGGAGGCAGATGTCTGCTACCCACTCATACATGCGAGTGGGAACCTACTACACTCTGATGAAAAAGGACTTTGGAAATCGCTGTATTCAACTCAGATACACGTGGGTTCAGGCACAACGATTCCACATGCTTTTCTCACAACCTTTCCCTGCCACTAACATGAGGAGGTTAGCAGGTAAGTCTACAGTCAGGCAGGATGCGGGAGGGTCCTGCCCTGTCCTCAGCTCTCACAGGGAAGCATGCCTAGAAGCCAGCTCTCAACTAGCTGCATTCTTATGACAGTGTGAAGGTAGCAGTATTCTGAGTAAGGCGGTTCCGAGATTACCACTCTACTGCACCTGGAGATACCCTCCAGGTCTGCATTGTTAACTTGCGTCTCAGAAGCCTGTGGCAAACGTCTCTGGTGAAGACCTGCGAAACTCACTCTGCAGGCAGTGTGGAACTGTGAGGGACTGAGGGTGAGCTCAACTCTCAGAAGTAAGATGCTTTTGGACAAGGCGTTCAGCTACATTCTCACGTATGGAACTTAGTATGTAGCACCTGTCTACCCCAGGAATTACTAGGCTATCGCTGGAATGAGCTTGGAGGCACTAGTCTTGTGTGCCGGGAGATTCCAATTACCTCTCCCAACACTTCCGTCAAACAGCGAGCCTAGGCCTTTTAGAAGTGAAAGGAACCAGCAGGCTGGATGGGGAGGTACAGGCCTTAAGCTCAACTCTCAGAAGTGTGTATGCAGGGGAGACAGATGTCTGCTACCCACTCTGACATGGGAGTTGGAAACTACCTACACTCTGATTGAAGAAGGCCATTGGAAATCGCTGTATTCAACTCAGATACACAGGAGTTCAGGCCCAATGCTTACACATGCTTTTCCCGCAACCTCTCTCAGCCACTAACATTAGGATGTTAGCAGCTGCGCCTACAGTCAGGCAGGATGCGGGTGGGTTCTGCCCTGTCCTCAGCACTCCCAGGGAAGCATGCCTAGAAGCCAGCTCTCAACTAGCTGCATTCTTATGGCAGTGTGAAGGTAGCAGTATTCTGAGTAAGGAGGTTCCCAGATTACCACTCTACTGCACCTGGAGATACCCTCCAGGTCTGCATTGTTAACTTGCGTCTCAGAAGCCTCTGGCAAACGTCTCTGGTGAAGACGTCCGAAACTCACTCTGCAGGCAGTGTGGAACTGTGAGGGACTGAGGGTGAGCTCAACTCTCAGAAGTAAGATGTTTTTGGACAAGGCGTTCAACTACCTACTCACGTATGGAACTTAGTATGTAGCACCAGTCTACCCCAGGAATTACTAGGAAATCGCTTGATTGAGCTTGGAGGCACTCGTCTTGTGTCCCGGGAGATTCCAGTTACCTCTCCCAACACTTGCATCAAGCAGCGAGCCTAGGCCTTTTGGAAGCGAAAGCTAGCTGCAGGCAGGAGGTAGGGATACAGGCCATAAGCTCTACTCTCAGAAGTGTGTATGCATGGGTGGCAGATATCTGCTACCCACTCGTACATGCGAGTGGGAACCTACTACACTCTGATGAAAAAGGACTTTGGAAATCGCTGTATTCAACTCAGATACACGTGGGTTCAGGCACAACGATTCCACAGGCTTTTCTCACAACCTTTCCCTGCCACTAACATGAGGACGTTAGCAGCTCCTTCTACAGTCAAGCAGGATGCGGGAGGGTTGTGCCCTGTCCTTAGCTCTCACAGGGAAGCATGTCTTGAAGCCAGCGGTCAACTAGCTGCATACTTATGGCAGGGTCAAGGTAGCAGTATTCTGAGACAGGAGGTTCCCAGATTACCACTCTACTGCACCTGGAGATACCCTCCAGGTCTGCATTGTTAACTTGCGTCTCAGAGGCCTCTGGCAAACGTCTCTGGTGAAGACGTGCGAAACTCACTCTGCAGGCAGTGTGGAACTGTGAGGGACTGAGGGTGAGCTCAACTCTCAGAAGTAAGATGCTTTTGGACAAGGCGTTCAGCTACATTCTCACGTATGGAACTTAGTATGTAGCACCTGTCTACCCCAGGAATTACTAGGCTATCGCTGGAATGAGCTTGGAGGCACTAGTCTTGTGTGCCGGGAGATTCCAATTACCTCTCCCAACACTTCCGTCAAACAGCGAGCCTAGGCCTTTTAGAAGTGAAAGGAACCAGCAGGCTGGATGGGGAGGTACAGGCCTTAAGCTCAACTCTCAGAAGTGTGTATGCAGGGGAGACAGATGTCTGCTACCCACTCTGACATGGGAGTTGGAACCTAGCTACACTCCTATTGAAGAAGGACTTTGGAAATCGCTGTATTCAACTCAGATACACGGGAGTTCAGGCCCAATGCTTACACATGCTTTTCCCACAAACTATCCCAGCCACTAACAGAAGGAGGTTAGCAGGTAAGTCTACAGTCAGGCAGGATGCGGGAGGGTCCTGCCCAGTCCTCAGCTCTCACAGGGAAGCATGCCTAGAAGCCAGCTCTCAACTAGCTGCATTCTTATGACAGTGTGAAGGTAGCAGTATTCTGAGTAAGGCGGTTCCGAGATTACCACTCTACTGCACCTGGAGATACCCTCCAGGTCTGCATTGTTAACTTGCGTCTCAGAAGCCTGTGGCAAACGTCTCTGGTGAAGACCTGCGAAACTCACTCTGCAGGCAGTGTGGAACTGTGAGGGACTGAGGGTGAGCTCAACTCTCAGAAGTAAGATGCTTTTGGACAAGGCGTTCAGCTACATTCTCACGTATGGAACTTAGTATGTAGCACCTGTCTACCCCAGGAATTACTAGGCTATCGCTGGAATGAGCTTGGAGGCACTAGTCTTGTGTGCCGGGAGATTCCAATTACCTCTGCCAACACTTCCGTCAAACAGCGAGCCTAGGCCTTTTAGAAGTGAAAGGAACCAGCAGGCTGGATGGGGAGGTACAGGCCTTAAGCTCAACTCTCAGAAGTGTGTATGCAGGGGAGACAGATGTCTGCTACCCACTCTGACATGGGAGTTGGAAACTACCTACACTCTGATTGAAGAAGGCCATTGGAAATCGCTGTATTCAACTCAGATACACAGGAGTTCAGGCCCAATGCTTACACATGCTTTTCCCGCAACCTCTCTCAGCCACTAACATTAGGATGTTAGCAGCTGCGCCTACAGTCAGGCAGGATGCGGGTGGGTTCTGCCCTGTCCTCAGCACTCCCAGGGAAGCATGCCTAGAAGCCAGCTCTCAACTAGCTGCATTCTTATGGCAGTGTGAAGGTAGCAGTATTCTGAGTAAGGAGGTTCCCAGATTACCACTCTACTGCACCTGGAGATACCCTCCAGGTCTGCATTGTTAACTTGCGTCTCAGAAGCCTCTGGCAAACGTCTCTGGTGAAGACGTCCGAAACTCACTCTGCAGGCAGTGTGGAACTGTGAGGGACTGAGGGTGAGCTCAACTCTCAGAAGTAAGATGTTTTTGGACAAGGCGTTCAACTACCTACTCACGTATGGAACTTAGTATGTAGCACCAGTCTACCCCAGGAATTACTAGGAATTCGCTTGATTGAGCTTGGAGGCACTCGTCTTGTGTGCCGCGAGATTCCAGTTACCTCTCCCAACACTTGCGTCAAGCAGCGAGCCTAGGCCTTTTGGAAGCGAAAGGTAGCGGCAGGCAGGATGTTGGGTTACAGGCCATAAGCTCAACTCTCAGAAGTGTGTATGCATGGGTGGCAGATGTCTGCTACCCACTCGGACATGGGAGTTGGAACCTAGCTACACTCCTATTGAAGAAGGACTTTGGAAATCGCTGTATTCAACTCAGATACACGGGAGTTCAGGCCCAATGCTTACACATGCTTTTCCCACAAACTATCCCAGCCACTAACAGAAGGAGGTTAGCAGGTAAGTCTACAGTCAGGCAGGATGCGGGAGGGTCCTGCCCTGTCCTCAGCTCTCACAGGGAAGCATGCCTTGAAGCCAGCTCTCAACTAGCTGCATTCTTATGACAGTGTGAAGGTAGCAGTATTCTGAGTAAGGAGGTTCCCAGATTACCACTCTACTGCACCTGGAGATACCCTCCAGGTCTGCATTGTTAACTTGCGTCTCAGAAGCCTGTGGCAAACGTCTCTGGTGAAGACCTGCGAAACTCACTCTGCAGGCAGTGTGGAACTGTGAGGGACTGAGGGTGAGCTCAACTCTCAGAAGTAAGATGCTTTTGGACAAGGCGTTCAGCTACATTCTCACGTATGGAACTTAGTATGTAGCACCTGTCTACCCCAGGAATTACTAGGCTATCGCTGGAATGAGCTTGGAGGCACTAGTCTTGTGTGCCGGGAGATTCCAATTACCTCTCCCAACACTTCCGTCAAACAGCGAGCCTAGGCCTTTTAGAAGTGAAAGGAACCAGCAGGCTGGATGGGGAGGTACAGGCCTTAAGCTCAACTCTCAGAAGTGTGTATGCAGGGGAGACAGATGTCTGCTACCCACTCTGACATGGGAGTTGGAAACTACCTACACTCTGATTGAAGAAGGCCATTGGAAATCGCTGTATTCAACTCAGATACACAGGAGTTCAGGCCCAATGCTTACACATGCTTTTCCCGCAACCTCTCTCAGCCACTAACATTAGGATGTTAGCAGCTGCGCCTACAGTCAGGCAGGATGCGGGTGGGTTCTGCCCTGTCCTCAGCACTCCCAGGGAAGCATGCCTAGAAGCCAGCTCTCAACTAGCTGCATTCTTATGGCAGTGTGAAGGTAGCAGTATTCTGAGTAACGAGGTTCCCAGATTACCACTCTACTGCACCTGGAGATACCCTCCAGGTCTGCATTGTTAACTTGCGTCTCAGAAGCCTCTGGCAAACGTCTCTGGTGAAGACGTCCGAAACTCACTCTGCAGGCAGTGTGGAACTGTGAGGGACTGAGGGTGAGCTCAACTCTCAGAAGTAAGATGTTTTTGGACAAGGCGTTCAACTACCTACTCACGTATGGAACTTAGTATGTAGCACCAGTCTACCCCAGGAATTACTAGGAATTCGCTTGATTGAGCTTGGAGGCACTCGTCTTGTGTGCCGGGAGATTCCAGTTACCTCTCCCAACACTTGCGTCAAGCAGCGAGCCTAGGCCTTTTGGAAGCGAAAGGTAGCGGCAGGCAGGATGTTGGGTTACAGGCCATAAGCTCAACTCTCAGAAGTGTGTATGCATGGGTGGCAGATGTCTGCTACCCACTCGGACATGGGAGTTGGAACCTAGCTACACTCCTATTGAAGAAGGACTTTGGAAATCGCTGTATTCAACTCAGATACACGGGAGTTCAGGCCCAATGCTTACACATGCTTTTCCCACAAACTATCCCAGCCACTAACAGAAGGAGGTTAGCAGGTAAGTCTACAGTCAGGCAGGATGCGGGAGGGTCCTGCCCTGTCCTCAGCTCTCACAGGGAAGCATGCCTTGAAGCCAGCTCTCAACTAGCTGCATTCTTATGACAGTGTGAAGGTAGCAGTATTCTGAGTAAGGAGGTTCCCAGATTACCACTCTACTGCACCTGGAGATACCCTCCAGGTCTGCATTGTTAACTTGCGTCTCAGAAGCCTGTGGCAAACGTCTCTGGTGAAGACCTGCGAAACTCACTCTGCAGGCAGTGTGGAACTGTGAGGGACTGAGGGTGAGCTCAACTCTCAGAAGTAAGATGCTTTTGGACAAGGCGTTCAGCTACATTCTCACGTATGGAACTTAGTATGTAGCACCTGTCTACCCCAGGAATTACTAGGCTATCGCTGGAATGAGCTTGGAGGCACTAGTCTTGTGTGCCGGGAGATTCCAATTACCTCTCCCAACACTTCCGTCAAACAGCGAGCCTAGGCCTTTTAGAAGTGAAAGGAACCAGCAGGCTGGATGGGGAGGTACAGGCCTTAAGCTCAACTCTCAGAAGTGTGTATGCAGGGGAGACAGATGTCTGCTACCCACTCTGACATGGGAGTTGGAAACTACCTACACTCTGATTGAAGAAGGCCATTGGAAATCGCTGTATTCAACTCAGATACACAGGAGTTCAGGCCCAATGCTTACACATGCTTTTCCCGCAACCTCTCTCAGCCACTAACATTAGGATGTTAGCAGCTGCGCCTACAGTCAGGCAGGATGCGGGTGGGTTCTGCCCTGTCCTCAGCACTCCCAGGGAAGCATGCCTAGAAGCCAGCTCTCAACTAGCTGCATTCTTATGGCAGTGTGAAGGTAGCAGTATTCTGAGTAACGAGGTTCCCAGATTACCACTCTACTGCACCTGGAGATACCCTCCAGGTCTGCATTGTTAACTTGCGTCTCAGAAGCCTCTGGCAAACGTCTCTGGTGAAGACGTCCGAAACTCACTCTGCAGGCAGTGTGGAACTGTGAGGGACTGAGGGTGAGCTCAACTCTCAGAAGTAAGATGTTTTTGGACAAGGCGTTCAACTACCTACTCACGTATGGAACTTAGTATGTAGCACCAGTCTACCCCAGGAATTACTAGGAATTCGCTTGATTGAGCTTGGAGGCACTCGTCTTGTGTGCCGGGAGATTCCAGTTACCTCTCCCAACACTTGCGTCAAGCAGCGAGCCTAGGCCTTTTGGAAGCGAAAGGTAGCGGCAGGCAGGATGTTGGGTTACAGGCCATAAGCTCAACTCTCAGAAGTGTGTATGCATGGGTGGCAGATGTCTGCTACCCACTCGGACATGGGAGTTGGAACCTAGCTACACTCCTATTGAAGAAGGACTTTGGAAATCGCTGTATTCAACTCAGATACACGGGAGTTCAGGCCCAATGCTTACACATGCTTTTCCCACAAACTATCCCAGCCACTAACAGAAGGAGGTTAGCAGGTAAGTCTACAGTCAGGCAGGATGCGGGAGGGTCCTGCCCTGTCCTCAGCTCTCACAGGGAAGCATGCCTAGAAGCCAGCTCTCAACTAGCTGCATTCTTATGACAGTGTGAAGGTAGCAGTATTCTGAGTAAGGCGGTTCCCAGATTACCACTCCACTGCACCTGGAGATACCCTCCAGGTCTGCATTGTTAACTTGCGTCTCAGAAGCCTGTGGCAAACGTCTCTGGTGAAGACCTGCGAAACTCACTCTGCAGGCAGTGTGGAACTGTGAGGGACTGAGGGTGAGCTCAACTCTCAGAAGTAAGATGCTTTTGGACAAGGCGTTCAGCTACATTCTCACGTATGGAACTTAGTATGTAGCACCTGTCTACCCCAGGAATTACTAGGCTATCGCTGGAATGAGCTTGGAGGCACTAGTCTTGTGTGCCGGGAGATTCCAATTACCTCCCCCAACACTTCCGTCAAACAGCGAGCCTAGGCCTTTTAGAAGTGAAAGGAACCAGCAGGCTGGATGGGGAGGTACAGGCCTTAAGCTCAACTCTCAGAAGTGTGTATGCAGGGGAGACAGATGTCTGCTACCCACTCTGACATGGGAGTTGGAAACTACCTACACTCTGATTGAAGAAGGCCATTGGAAATCGCTGTATTCAACTCAGATACACAGGAGTTCAGGCCCAATGCTTACACATGCTTTTCCCGCAACCTCTCTCAGCCACTAACATTAGGATGTTAGCAGCTGCGCCTACAGTCAGGCAGGATGCGGGTGGGTTCTGCCATGTCCTCAGCACTCCCAGGGAAGCATGCCTAGAAGCCAGCTCTCAACTAGCTGCATTCTTATGGCAGTGTGAAGGTAGCAGTATTCTGAGTCAGGAGGTTCCAAGATTACCACTCTACTGCACCTGGAGATACCCTCCAGGTCTGCATTGTTAACTTGCGTCTCAGAAGCCTGTGGCAAACGTCTCTGGTGAAGACGTCCGAAACTCACTCTGCAGGCAGTGTGGAACTGTGAGGGACTGAGGGTGAGCTCAACTCTCAGAAGTAAGATGCTTTTGGACAAGGCGTTCAGCTACCTTCTCACGTATGGAACTTAGTATGTAGCAGCAGTCTACCACACGAATTACTAGGCAATCGCTGGAATGAGCTTGGAGGCCCTAGTCTTGTGTGCCGGGAGATTCCAAATACCTCTCCCAACACTTCCGTCAAACAGCGAGCTTAGGCCTTTTAGAAGTGAAAGGAACCAGCAGGCTGGATGGGGAGGTACAGGCCTTAAGCTCAACTCTCAGAAGTGTGTATGCAGCGGAGACAGATGTCTGCTACCCACTCTGACATGGGAGTTGGAAACTACCTACACTCTGATTGAAGAAGGCCATTGGAAATCGCTGTATTCAACTCAGATACACAGGAGTTCAGGCCCAATGCTTACACATGCTTTTCCCGCAACCTCTCTCAGCCACTAACATTAGGATGTTAGCAGCTGCGCCTACAGTCAGGCAGGATGCGGGTGGGTTCTGCCCTGTCCTCAGCACTCCCAGGGAAGCATGCCTAGAAGCCAGCTCTCAACTAGCTGCATTCTTATGGCAGTGTGAAGGTAGCAGTATTCTGAGTAAGGAGGTTCCCAGATTACCACTCTACTGCACCTGGAGATACCCTCCAGGTCTGCATTGTTAACTTGCGTCTCAGAAGCCTCTGGCAAACGTCTCTGGTGAACACGTCCGAAACTCACTCTGCAGGCAGTGTGGAACTGTGAGGGACTGAGGGTGAGCTCAACTCTCAGAAGTAAGATGTTTTTGGACAAGGCGTTCAACTACCTACTCACGTATGGAACTTAGTATGTAGCACCAGTCTACCCCAGGAATTACTAGGAAATCGCTTGATTGAGCTTGGAGGCACTCGTCTTGTGTGCCGGGAGATTCCAGTTACCTCTCCCAACACTTGCGTCAAGCAGCGAGCCTAGGCCTTTTGGAAGCGAAAGGTAGCGGCAGGCAGGATGTTGGGTTACAGGCCATAAGCTCAACTCTCAGAAGTGTGTATGCATGGGTGGCAGATGTCTGCTACCCACTCGGACATGGGAGTTGGAACCTAGCTACACTCCTATTGAAGAAGGACTTTGGAAATCGCTGTATTCAACTCAGATACACGGGAGTTCAGGCCCAATGCTTACACATGCTTTTCCCACAAACTATCCCAGCCACTAACAGAAGGAGGTTAGCAGGTAAGTCTACAGTCAGGCAGGATGCGGGAGGGTCCTGCCCTGTCCTCAGCTCTCACAGGGAAGCATGCCTAGAAGCCAGCTCTCAACTAGCTGCATTCTTATGACAGTGTGAAGGTAGCAGTATTCTGAGTAAGGAGGTTCCCAGATTACCACTCTACTGCACCTGGAGATACCCTCCAGGTCTGCATTGTTAACTTGCGTCTCAGAGGCCTCTGGCAAACGTCTCTGGTGAAGACGTGCGAAACTCACTCTGCAGGCAGTGTGGAACTGTGAGGGACTGAGGGTCAGCTCAACTCTCAGCAGTAAGATGTTTTTGGACAAGGCGTTCAAATACCTACTCACGTATGGAACTTAGTATGTAGCACCTGTCTACCCCAGGAATTACTGGGAAATCGCTGGATTGAGCTTGGAGGCACTAGTCTTGTTGCCGGGAGATTCCAGTTACCTCTCCCAACACTTCGGTGAAGCAGCGAGCCTAGGCCTTTGGAAGCGAAAGCTAGCTGCAGGCAGGAGGTAGGGTTACAGGCCATAAGCTCAACTCTCAGAAGTGTGTATGCATGGGAGGCAGATGTCTTCTACCCACTCGTACATGCGAGTGGGAACCTACTACACTCTGATGAAAAAGGACTTTGGAAATTGCTGTATTCAACTCAGATACACGTGGGTTCAGGCACAACGATTCCACATGCTTTTCTCACAACCTTTCCCTGCCACTAACATGAGGACGTTAGCAGCTCTTTCTACAGTCAAGCAGGATGCGGGAGGGTTGTGCCCTGTCCTTAGCTCTCACAGGGAAGCATGTCTTGAAGCCAGCGGTCAACTAGCTGCATACTTATGGCAGGGTCAAGGTAGCAGTATTCTGAGACAGGAGGTTCCCAGATTACCACTCTACTGCACCTGGAGATACCCTCCAGGTCTGCATTGTTAACTTGCGTCTCAGAGGCCTCTGGCAAACGTCTCTGGTGAAGACGTGCGAAACTCACTCTGCAGGCAGTGTGGAACTGTGAGGGACTGAGGGTCAGCTCAACTCTCAGCAGTAAGATGTTTTTGGACAAGGCGTTCAAATACCTACTCACGTATGGAACTTAGTATGTAGCACCAGTCTACCCCAGGAATTACTAGGAAATCGCTTGATTGAGCTTCGAGGCACTCGTCTTGTGTGCCGGGAGATTCCAGTTACCTCTCCCAACACTTGCGTCAAGCAGCGAGCCTAGGCCTTTTGGAAGCGAAAGGTAGCGGCAGGCAGGATGTTGGGTTACAGGCCATAAGCTCAACTCTCAGAAGTGTGTATGCATGGGTGGCAGATGTCTGCTACCCACTCGGACATGGGAGTTGGAACCTAGCTACACTCCTATTGAAGAAGGACTTTGGAAATCGCTGTATTCAACTCAGATACACGGGAGTTCAGGCCCAATGCTTACACATGCTTTTCCCACAAACTATCCCAGCCACTAACAGAAGGAGGTTAGCAGGTAAGTCTACAGTCAGGCAGGATGCGGGAGGGTCCTGCCCTGTCCTCAGCTCTCACAGGGAAGCATGCCTTGAAGCCAGCTCTCAACTGGCTGCATTCTTATGACAGTGTGAAGGTAGCAGTATTCTGAGTAAGGAGGTTCCCAGATTACCACTCTACTGCACCTGGAGATACCCTCCAGGTCTGCATTGTTAACTTGCGTCTCAGAAGCCTGTGGCAAACGTCTCTGGTGAAGACCTGCGAAACTCACTCTGCAGGCAGTGTGGAACTGTGAGGGACTGAGGGTGAGCTCAACTCTCAGAAGTAAGATGCTTTTGGACAAGGCGTTCAGCTACATTCTCACGTATGGAACTTAGTATGTAGCACCTGTCTACCCCAGGAATTACTAGGCTATCGCTGGAATGAGCTTGGAGGCACTAGTCTTGTGTGCCGGGAGATTCCAATTACCTCTCCCAACACTTCCGTCAAACAGCGAGCCTAGGCCTTTTAGAAGTGAAAGGTACCAGCAGGCTGGATGGGGAGGTACAGGCCTTAAGCTCAACTCTCAGAAGTGTGTATGCAGGGGAGACAGATGTCTGCTACCCACTCTGACATGGGAGTTGGAAACTACCTACACTCTGATTGAAGAAGGCCATTGGAAATCGCTGTATTCAACTCAGATACACAGGAGTTCAGGCCCAATGCTTACACATGCTTTTCCCGCAACCTCTCTCAGCCAGTAACATTAGGATGTTAGCAGCTGCGCCTACAGTCAGGCAGGATGCGGGTGGGTTCTGCCATGTCCTCAGCACTCCCAGGGAAGCATGCCTAGAAGCCAGCTCTCAACTAGCTGCATTCTTATGGCAGTGTGAAGGTAGCAGTATTCTGAGTAAGGAGTTTCCCAGATTACCACTCTACTGCACCTGGAGATACCCTCCAGGTCTGCATTGTTAACTTGCGTCTCAGAAGCCTCTGGCAAACGTCTCTGGTGAAGACGTCCGAAACTCACTCTGCAGGCAGTGTGGAACTGTGAGGGACTGAGGGTGAGCTCAACTCTCAGAAGTAAGATGTTTTTGGACAAGGCGTTCAACTACCTACTCACGTATGGAACTTAGTATGTAGCACCAGTCTACCCCAGGAATTACTAGGAAATCGCTTGATTGAGCTTGGAGGCACTCGTCTTGTGTGCCTGGAGATTCCAGTTACCTCTCCCAACACTTGCGTCAAGCAGCGAGCCTAGGCCTTTTGGAAGCGAAAGGTAGCGGCAGGCAGGATGTTGGGTTACAGGCCATAAGCTCAACTCTCAGAAGTGTGTATGCATGAGTGGCAGATGTCTGCTACCCACTCGGACATGGGAGTTGGAACCTAGCTACACTCTTATTGAAGAAGGACTTTGGAAATCGCTGTATTCAACTCAGATACACGGGAGTTCAGGCCCAATGCTTACACATGCTTTTCCCACAAACTATCCCAGCCACTAACAGAAGGAGGTTAGCAGGTAAGTCTACAGTCAGGCAGGATGCGGGAGGGTCCTGCCCTGTCCTCAGCTCTCACAGGGAAGCATGCCTAGAAGCCAGCTCTCAACTAGCTGCATTCTTATGACAGTGTGAAGGTAGCAGTATTCTGAGTAAGGCGGTTCCGAGATTACCACTCTACTGCACCTGGAGATACCCTCCAGGTCTGCATTGTTAACTTGCGTCTCAGAAGCCTGTGGCAAACGTCTCTGGTGAAGACCTGCGAAACTCACTCTGCAGGCAGTGTGGAACTGTGAGGGACTGAGGGTGAGCTCAACTCTCAGAAGTAAGATGCTTTTGGACAAGGCGTTCAGCTACATTCTCACGTATGGAACTTAGTATGTAGCACCTGTCTACCCCAGGAATTACTAGGCTATCGCTGGAATGAGCTTGGAGGCACTAGTCTTGTGTGCCGGGAGATTCCAATTACCTCTCCCAACACTTCCGTCAAACAGCGAGCCTAGGCCTTTTAGAAGTGAAAGGAACCAGCAGGCTGGATGGGGAGGTACAGGCCTTAAGCTCAACTCTCAGAAGTGTGTATGCAGGGGAGACAGATGTCTGCTACCCACTCTGACATGGGAGTTGGAAACTACCTACACTCTGATTGAAGAAGGCCATTGGAAATCGCTGTATTCAACTCAGATACACAGGAGTTCAGGCCCAATGCTTACACATGCTTTTCCCGCAACCTCTCTCAGCCACTAACATTAGGATGTTAGCAGCTGCGCCTACAGTCAGGCAGGATGCGGGTGGGTTCTGCCATGTCCTCAGCACTCCCAGGGAAGCATGCCTAGAAGCCAGCTCTCAACTAGCTGCATTCTTATGGCAGTGTGAAGGTAGCAGTATTCTGAGTAAGGAGTTTCCCAGATTACCACTCTACTGCACCTGGAGATACCCTCCAGGTCTGCATTGTTAACTTGCGTCTCAGAAGCCTCTGGCAAACGTCTCTGGTGAAGACGTCCGAAACTCACTCTGCAGGCAGTGTGGAACTGTGAGGGACTGAGGGTGAGCTCAACTCTCAGAAGTAAGATGTTTTTGGACAAGGCGTTCAACTACCTACTCACGTATGGAACTTAGTATGTAGCACCAGTCTACCCCAGGAATTACTAGGAAATCGCTTGATTGAGCTTGGAGGCACTCGTCTTGTGTGCCGGGAGATTCCAGTTACCTCTCCCAACACTTGCGTCAAGCAGCGAGCCTAGGCCTTTTGGAAGCGAAAGGTAGCGGCAGGCAGGATGTTGGGTTACAGGCCATAAGCTCAACTCTCAGAAGTGTGTATGCATGGGTGGCAGATGTCTGCTACCCAATCGGACATGGGAGTTGGAACCTAGCTACACTCCTATTGAAGAAGGACTGTGGAAATCGCTGTATTCAACTCAGATACACGGGAGTTCAGGCCCAATGCTTACACATGCTTTTCCCACAAACTATCCCAGCCACTAACAGAAGGAGGTTAGCAGGTAAGTCTACAGTCAGGCAGGATGTGGGAGGGTCCTGCCCTGTCCTCAGCTCTCACAGGGAAGCATGCCTAGAAGCCAGCTCTCAACTAGCTGCATTCTTATGACAGTGTGAAGGTAGCAGTATTCTGAGTAAGGCGGTTCCGAGATTACCACTCTACTGCAACTGGAGATACCCTCCAGGTCTGCATTGTTAACTTGCGTCTCAGAAGCCTGTGGCAAACGTCTCTGGTGAAGACCTGCGAAACTCACTCTGCAGGCAGTGTGGAACTGTGAGGGACTGAGGGTGAGCTCAACTCTCAGAAGTAAGATGCTTTTGGACAAGGCGTTCAGCTACATTCTCACGTATGGAACTTAGTATGTAGCACCTCTCTACCCCAGGAATTACTAGGCTATCGCTGGAATGAGCTTGGAGGCACTAGTCTTGTGTGCCGGGAGATTCCAATTACCTCTCCCAACACTTCCGTCAAACAGCGAGCCTAGGCCTTTTAGAAGTGAAAGGAACCAGCAGGCTGGATGGGGAGGTACAGGTCTTAAGCTCAACTCTCAGAAGTGTGTATGCAGGGGAGACAGATGTCTGCTACCCACTCTGACATGGGAGTTGGAAACTACCTACATTCTGATTGAAGAAGGCCATTGGAAATCGCTGTATTCAACTCAGATACACAGGAGTTCAGGCCCAATGCTTACACATGCTTTTCCCCCAACCTCTCTCAGCCACTAACATTAGGATGTTAGCAGCTGCGCCTACAGTCAGGCAGGATGCGGGTGGGTTCTGCCATGTCCTCAGCACTCCCAGGGAAGCATGCCTAGAAGCCAGCTCTCAACTAGCTGCATTCTTATGGCAGTGTGAAGGTAGCAGTATTCTGAGTCAGGAGGTTCCAAGATTACCACTCTACTGCACCTGGAGATACCCTCCAGGTCTGCATTGTTAACTTGCGTCTCAGAAGCCTGTGGCAAACGTCTCTGGTGAAGACCTGCGAAACTCACTCTGCAGGCAGTGTGGAACTGTGAGGGACTGAGGGTGAGCTCAACTCTCAGAAGTAAGATGCTTTTGGACAAGGCGTTCAGCTACCTTCTCACGTATGGAACTTAGTATGTAGCAGCAGTCTACCACACGAATTACTAGGCAATCGCTGGAATGAGCTTGGAGGCCCTAGTCTTGTGTGCCGGGAGATTCCAATTACCTCTCCCAACACTTCCGTCAAACAGCGAGCCTAGGCCTTTTAGAAGTGAAAGGAACCAGCAGGCTGGATGGGGAGGTACAGGCCTTAAGCTCAACTCTCAGAAGTGTGTATGCAGGGGAGACAGATGTCTGCTACCCACTCTGACATGGGAGTTGGAAACTACCTACACTCTGATTGAAGAAGGCCATTGGAAATCGCTGTATTCAACTCAGATACACAGGAGTTCAGGCCCAATGCTTACACATGCTTTTCCCGCAACCTCTCTCAGCCACTAACATTAGGATGTTAGCAGCTGCGCCTACAGTCAGGCAGGATGCGGGTGGGTTCTGCCCTGTCCTCAGCACTCCCAGGGAAGCATGCCTAGAAGCCAGCTCTCAACTAGCTGCATTCTTATGGCAGTGTGAAGGTAGCAGTATTCTGAGTAAGGAGGTTCCCAGATTACCACTCTACTGCACCTGGAGATACCCTCCAGGTCTGCATTGTTAACTTGCGTCTCAGAAGCCTGTGGCAAACGTCTCTGGTGAAGACGTCCGAAACTCACTCTGCAGGCAGTGTGGAACTGTGAGGGACTGAGGGTGAGCTCAACTCTCAGAAGTAAGATGCTTTTGGACAAGGCGTTCAGCTACATTCTCACGTATGGAACTTAGTATGTAGCAGCAGTCTACCACACGAATTACTAGGCAATCGCTGGAATGAGCTTGGAGGCCCTAGTCTTGTGTGCCGGGAGATTCCAAATACCTCTCCCAACACTTCCGTCAAACAGCGAGCATAGGCCTTTTAGAAGTGAAAGGAACCAGCAGGCTGGATGGGGAGGTACAGGCCTTAAGCTCAACTCTCAGAAGTGTGTATGCAGGGGAGACAGATGTCTGCTACCCACTCTGACATGGGAGTTGGAAACTACCTACACTCTGATTGAAGAAGGCCATTGGAAATCGCTGTATTCAACTCAGATACACAGGAGTTCAGGCCCAATGCTTACACATGCTTTTCCCGCAACCTCTCTCAGCCACTAACATTAGGATGTTAGCAGCTGCGCCTACAGTCAGGCAGGATGCGGGTGGGTTCTGTCCTGTCCTCAGCACTCCCAGGGAAGCATGCCTAGAAGCCAGCTCTCAACTAGCTGCATTCTTATGGCAGTGTGAAGGTAGCAGTATTCTGAGTAAGGAGGTTCCCAGATTACCACTCTACTGCACCTGGAGATACCCTCCAGGTCTGCATTGTTAACTTGCGTCTCAGAAGCCTCTGGCAAACGTCTCTGGTGAAGACGTCCGAAACTCACTCTGCAGGCAGTGTGGAACTGTGAGGGACTGAGGGTGAGCTCAACTCTCAGAAGTAAGATGTTTTTGGACAAGGCGTTCAACTACCTACTCACGTATGGAACTTAGTATGTAGCACCAGTCTACCCCAGGAATTACTAGGAAATCGCTTGATTGAGCTTGGAGGCACTCGTCTTGTGTGCCGGGAGATTCCAGTTACCTCTCCCAACACTTGCGTCAAGCAGCGAGCCTAGGCCTTTTGGAAGCGAAAGGTAGCGGCAGGCAGGATGTTGGGTTACAGGCCATAAGCTCAACTCTCAGAAGTGTGTATGCATGGGTGGCAGATGTCTGCTACCCACTCGGACATGGGAGTTGGAACCTAGCTACACTCCTATTGAAGAAGGACTTTGGAAATCGCTGTATTCAACTCAGATACACGGGAGTTCAGGCCCAATGCTTACACATGCTTTTCCCACAAACTATCCCAGCCACTAACAGAAGGAGGTTAGCAGGTAAGTCTACAGTCAGGCAGGATGCGGGAGGGTCCTGCCCTGTCCTCAGCTCTCACAGGGAAGCATGCCTTGAAGCCAGCTCTCAACTAGCTGCATTCTTATGACAGTGTGAAGGTAGCAGTATTCTGAGTAAGGAGGTTCCCAGATTACCACTCTACTGCACCTGGAGATACCCTCCAGGTCTGCATTGTTAACTTGCGTCTCAGAGGCCTCTGGCAAACGTCTCTGGTGAAGACGTGCGAAACTCACTCTGCAGGCAGTGTGGAACTGTGAGGGACTGAGGGTCAGCTCAACTCTCAGCAGTAAGATGTTTTTGGACAAGGCGTTCAAATACCTACTCACGTATGGAACTTAGTATGTAGCACCTGTCTACCCCAGGAATTACTGGGAAATCGCTGGATTGAGCTTGGAGGCACTAGTCTTGTTGCCGGGAGATTCCAGTTACCTCTCCCAACACTTCGGTGAAGCAGCGAGCCTAGGCCTTTGGAAGCGAAAGCTAGCTGCAGGCAGGAGGTAGGGTTACAGGCCATAAGCTCAACTCTCAGAAGTGTGTATGCATGGGAGGCAGATGTCTTCTACCCACTCGTACATGCGAGTGGGAACCTACTACACTCTGATGAAAAAGGACTTTGGAAATTGCTGTATTCAACTCAGATACACGTGGGTTCAGGCACAACGATTCCACATGCTTTTCTCACAACCTTTCCCTGCCACTAACATGAGGACGTTAGCAGCTCTTTCTACAGTCAAGCAGGATGCGGGAGGGTTGTGCCCTGTCCTTAGCTCTCACAGGGAAGCATGTCTTGAAGCCAGCGGTCAACTAGCTGCATACTTATGGCAGGGTCAAGGTAGCAGTATTCTGAGACAGGAGGTTCCCAGATTACCACTCTACTGCACCTGGAGATACCCTCCAGGTCTGCATTGTTAACTTGCGTCTCAGAGGCCTCTGGCAAACGTCTCTGGTGAAGACGTGCGAAACTCACTCTGCAGGCAGTGTGGAACTGTGAGGGACTGAGGGTCAGCTCAACTCTCAGCAGTAAGATGTTTTTGGACAAGGCGTTCAAATACCTACTCACGTATGGAACTTAGTATGTAGCACCAGTCTACCCCAGGAATTACTAGGAAATCGCTTGATTGAGCTTGGAGGCACTCGTCTTGTGTGCCGGGAGATTCCAGTTACCTCTCCCAACACTTGCGTCAAGCAGCGAGCCTAGGCCTTTTGGAAGCGAAAGGTAGCGGCAGGCAGGATGTTGGGTTACAGGCCATAAGCTCAACTCTCAGAAGTGTGTATGCATGGGTGGCAGATGTCTGCTACCCACTCGGACATGGGAGTTGGAAACTAGCTACACTCCTATTGAAGAAGGACTTTGGAA
The DNA here is from genome assembly GCF_048164855.1 of Canis lupus baileyi. Classification (NCBI taxonomy): domain Eukaryota; kingdom Metazoa; phylum Chordata; class Mammalia; order Carnivora; family Canidae; genus Canis; species Canis lupus. The sequence continues at coordinate 1,663,107 of NC_132864.1, read as the reverse complement.
ATCGCTGTATTCAACTCAGATACACGGGAGTTCAGGCCCAATGCTTACACATGCTTTTCCCACAAACTATCCCAGCCACTAACAGAAGGAGGTTAGCAGGTAAGTCTACAGTCAGGCAGGATGCGGGAGGGTCCTGCCCTGTCCTCAGCTCTCACAGGGAAGCATGCCTTGAAGCCAGCTCTCAACTAGCTGCATTCTTATGACAGTGTGAAGGTAGCAGTATTCTGAGTAAGGAGGTTCCCAGATTACCACTCTACTGCACCTGGAGATACCCTCCAGGTCTGCATTGTTAACTTGCGTCTCAGAAGCCTGTGGCAAACGTCTCTGGTGAAGACGTCCGAAACTCACTCTGCAGGCAGTGTGGAACTGTGAGGGACTGAGGGTGAGCTCAACTCTCAGAAGTAAGATGTTTTTGGACAAGGCGTTCAACTACCTACTCACGTATGGAACTTAGTATGTAGCACCAGTCTACCCCAGGAATTACTAGGAAATCGCTTGATTGAGCTTGGAGGCACTCGTCTTGTGTGCCGGGAGATTCCAGTTACCTCTCCCAACACTTGCGTCAAGCAGCGAGCCTAGGCCTTTTGGAAGCGAAAGGTAGCGGCAGGCAGGATGTTGGGTTACAGGCCATAAGCTCAACTCTCAGAAGTGTGTATGCATGGGTGGCAGATGTCTGCTACCCACTCGGACATGGGAGTTGGAACCTAGCTACACTCCTATTGAAGAAGGACTTTGGAAATCGCTGTATTCAACTCAGATACACGGGAGTTCAGGCCCAATGCTTACACATGCTTTTCCCACAAACTATCCCAGCCACTAACAGAAGGAGGTTAGCAGGTAAGTCTACAGTCAGGCAGGATGCGGGAGGGTCCTGCCCTGTCCTCAGCTCTCACAGGGAAGCATGCCTAGAAGCCAGCTCTCAACTAGCTGCATTCTTATGACAGTGTGAAGGTAGCAGTATTCTGAGTAAGGCGGTTCCGAGATTACCACTCTACTGCACCTGGAGATACCCTCCAGGTCTGCATTGTTAACTTGCGTCTCAGAAGCCTGTGGCAAACGTCTCTGGTGAAGACCTGCGAAACTCACTCTGCAGGCAGTGTGGAACTGTGAGGGACTGAGGGTGAGCTCAACTCTCAGAAGTAAGATGCTTTTGGACAAGGCGTTCAGCTACATTCTCACGTATGGAACTTAGTATGTAGCACCTGTCTACCCCAGGAATTACTAGGCTATCGCTGGAATGAGCTTGGAGGCACTAGTCTTGTGTGCCGGGAGATTCCAATTACCTCTCCCAACACTTCCGTCAAACAGCGAGCCTAGGCCTTTTAGAAGTGAAAGGAACCAGCAGGCTGGATGGGGAGGTACAGGCCTTAAGCTCAACTCTCAGAAGTGTGTATGCAGGGGAGACAGATGTCTGCTACCCACTCTGACATGGGAGTTGGAAACTACCTACATTCTGATTGAAGAAGGCCATTGGAAATCGCTGTATTCAACTCAGATACACAGGAGTTCAGGCCCAATGCTTACACATGCTTTTCCCGCAACCTCTCTCAGCCACTAACATTAGGATGTTAGCAGCTGCGCCTACAGTCAGGCAGGATGCGGGTGGGTTCTGCCATGTCCTCAGCACTCCCAGGGAAGCATGCCTAGAAGCCAGCTCTCAACTAGCTGCATTCTTATGGCAGTGTGAAGGTAGCAGTATTCTGAGTCAGGAGGTTCCCAGATTACCACTCTACTGCACCTGGAGATACCCTCCAGGTCTGCATTGTTAACTTGCGTCTCAGAAGCCTGTGGCAAACGTCTCTGGTGAAGACCTGCGAAACTCACTCTGCAGGCAGTGTGGAACTGTGAGGGACTGAGGGTGAGCTCAACTCTCAGAAGTAAGATGCTTTTGGACAAGGCGTTCAGCTACATTCTCACGTATGGAACTTAGTATGTAGCACCTGTCTACCCCAGGAATTACTAGGCTATCGCTGGAATGAGCTTGGAGGCACTAGTCTTGTGTGCCGGGAGATTCCAATTACCTCTCCCAACACTTCCGTCAAACAGCGAGCCTAGGCCTTTTAGAAGTGAAAGGTACAAGCAGGCTGGATGGGGAGGTACAGGCCTTAAGCTCAACTCTCAGAAGTGTGTATGCAGGGGAGACAGATGTCTGCTACCCACTCTGACATGGGAGTTGGAAACTACCTACACTCTGATTGAAGAAGGCCATTGGAAATCGCTGTATTCAACTCAGATACACAGGAGTTCAGGCCCAATGCTTACACATGCTTTTCCCGCAACCTCTCTCAGCCACTAACATTAGGATGTTAGCAGCTGCGCCTACAGTCAGGCAGGATGCGGGTGGGTTCTGCCATGTCCTCAGCACTCCCAGGGAAGCATGCCTAGAAGCCAGCTCTCAACTAGCTGCATTCTTATGGCAGTGTGAAGGTAGCAGTATTCTGAGTAAGGAGTTTCCCAGATTACCACTCTACTGCACCTGGAGATACCCTCCAGGTCTGCATTGTTAACTTGCGTCTCAGAAGCCTCTGGCAAACGTCTCTGGTGAAGACGTCCGAAACTCACTCTGCAGGCAGTGTGGAACTGTGAGGGACTGAGGGTGAGCTCAACTCTCAGAAGTAAGATGTTTTTGGACAAGGCGTTCAACTACCTACTCACGTATGGACCTTAGTATGTAGCACCAGTCTACCCCAGGAATTACTAGGAAATCGCTTGATTGAGCTTGGAGGCACTCGTCTTGTGTGCCTGGAGATTCCAGTTACCTCTCCCAACACTTGCGTCAAGCAGCGAGCCTAGGCCTTTTGGAAGCGAAAGGTAGCGGCAGGCAGGATGTTGGGTTACAGGCCATAAGCTCAACTCTCAGAAGTGTGTATGCATGGGTGGCAGATGTCTGCTACCCACTCGGACATGGGAGTTGGAACCTAGCTACACTCTTATTGAAGAAGGACTTTGGAAATCGCTGTATTCAACTCAGATACACGGGAGTTCAAGCCCAATGCTTACACATGCTTTTCCCACAAACTATCCCAGCCACTAACAGAAGGAGGTTAGCAGGTAAGTCTACAGTCAGGCAGGATGCGGGAGGGTCCTGCCCTGTCCTCAGCTCTCACAGGGAAGCATGCCTAGAAGCCAGCTCTCAACTAGCTGCATTCTTATAACAGTGTGAAGGTAGCAGTATTCTGAGTAAGGCGGTTCCGAGATTACCACTCTACTGCACCTGGAGATACCCTCCAGGTCTGCATTGTTAACTTGCGTCTCAGAAGCCTGTGGCAAACGTCTCTGGTGAAGACCTGCGAAACTCACTCTGCAGGCAGTGTGGAACTGTGAGGGACTGAGGGTGAGCTCAACTCTCAGAAGTAAGATGCTTTTGGACAAGGCGTTCAGCTACATTCTCACGTATGGAACTTAGTATGTAGCACCTGTCTACCCCAGGAATTACTAGGCTATCGCTGGAATGAGCTTGGAGGCACTAGTCTTGTGTGCCGGGAGATTCCAATTACCTCTCCCAACACTTCCGTCAAACAGCGAGCCTAGGCCTTTTAGAAGTGAAAGGAACCAGCAGGCTGGATGGGGAGGTACAGGCCTTAAGCTCAACACTCAGAAGTGTGTATGCAGGGGAGACAGATGTCTGCTACCCACTCTGACATGGGAGTTGGAAACTACCTACACTCTGATTGAAGAAGGCCATTGGAAATCGCTGTATTCAACTCAGATACACAGGAGTTCAGGCCCAATGCTTACACATGCTTTTCCCGCAACCTCTCTCAGCCACTAACATTAGGATGTTAGCAGCTGCGCCTACAGTCAGGCAGGATGCGGGTGGGTTCTGCCATGTCCTCAGCACTCCCAGGGAAGCATGCCTAGAAGCCAGCTCTCAACTAGCTGCATTCTTATGGCAGTGTGAAGGTAGCAGTATTCTGAGTAAGGAGTTTCCCAGATTACCACTCTACTGCACCTGGAGATACCCTCCAGGTCTGCATTGTTAACTTGCGTCTCAGAAGCCTCTGGCAAACGTCTCTGGTGAAGACGTCCGAAACTCACTCTGCAGGCAGTGTGGAACTGTGAGGGACTGAGGGTGAGCTCAACTCTCAGAAGTAAGATGTTTTTGGACAAGGCGTTCAACTACCTACTCACGTATGGAACTTAGTATGTAGCACCAGTCTACCCCAGGAATTACTAGGAAATCGCTTGATTGAGCTTGGAGGCACTCGTCTTGTGTGCCTGGAGATTCCAGTTACCTCTCCCAACACTTGCGTCAAGCAGCGAGCCTAGGCCTTTTGGAAGCGAAAGGTAGCGGCAGGCAGGATGTTGGGTTACAGGCCATAAGCTCAACTCTCAGAAGTGTGTATGCATGGGTGGCAGATGTCTGCTACCCACTCGGACATGGGAGTTGGAACCTAGCTACACTCTTATTGAAGAAGGACTTTGGAAATCGCTGTATTCAACTCAGATACACGGGAGTTCAAGCCCAATGCTTACACATGCTTTTCCCACAAACTATCCCAGCCACTAACAGAAGGAGGTTAGCAGGTAAGTCTACAGTCAGGCAGGATGCGGGAGGGTCCTGCCCTGTCCTCAGCTCTCACAGGGAAGCATGCCTAGAAGCCAGCTCTCAACTAGCTGCATTCTTATAACAGTGTGAAGGTAGCAGTATTCTGAGTAAGGCGGTTCCGAGATTACCACTCTACTGCACCTGGAGATACCCTCCAGGTCTGCATTGTTAACTTGCGTCTCAGAAGCCTGTGGCAAACGTCTCTGGTGAAGACCTGCGAAACTCACTCTGCAGGCAGTGTGGAACTGTGAGGGACTGAGGGTGAGCTCAACTCTCAGAAGTAAGATGCTTTTGGACAAGGCGTTCAGCTACATTCTCACGTATGGAACTTAGTATGTAGCACCTGTCTACCCCAGGAATTACTAGGCTATCGCTGGAATGAGCTTGGAGGCACTAGTCTTGTGTGCCGGGAGATTCCAATTACCTCTCCCAACACTTCCGTCAAACAGCGAGCCTAGGCCTTTTAGAAGTGAAAGGAACCAGCAGGCTGGATGGGGAGGTACAGGCCTTAAGCTCAACACTCAGAAGTGTGTATGCAGGGGAGACAGATGTCTGCTACCCACTCTGACATGGGAGTTGGAAACTACCTACACTCTGATTGAAGAAGGCCATTGGAAATCGCTGTATTCAACTCAGATACACAGGAGTTCAGGCCCAATGCTTACACATGCTTTTCCCGCAACCTCTCTCAGCCACTAACATTAGGATGTTAGCAGCTGCGCCTACAGTCAGGCAGGATGCGGGTGGGTTCTGCCATGTCCTCAGCACTCCCAGGGAAGCATGCCTAGAAGCCAGCTCTCAACTAGCTGCATTCTTATGGCAGTGTGAAGGTAGCAGTATTCTGAGTAAGGAGTTTCCCAGATTACCACTCTACTGCACCTGGAGATACCCTCCAGGTCTGCATTGTTAACTTGCGTCTCAGAAGCCTCTGGCAAACGTCTCTGGTGAAGACGTCCGAAACTCACTCTGCAGGCAGTGTGGAACTGTGAGGGACTGAGGGTGAGCTCAACTCTCAGAAGTAAGATGTTTTTGGACAAGGCGTTCAACTACCTACTCACGTATGGAACTTAGTATGTAGCACCAGTCTACCCCAGGAATTACTAGGAAATCGCTTGATTGAGCTTGGAGGCACTCGTCTTGTGTGCCGGGAGATTCCAGTTACCTCTCCCAACACTTGCGTCAAGCAGCGAGCCTAGGCCTTTTGGAAGCGAAAGGTAGCGGCAGGCAGGATGTTGGGTTACAGGCCATAAGCTCAACTCTCAGAAGTGTGTATGCATGGGTGGCAGATGTCTGCTACCCACTCGGACATGGGAGTTGGAACCTAGCTACACTCCTATTGAAGAAGGACTTTGGAAATCGCTGTATTCAACTCAGATACACGGGAGTTCAGGCCCAATGCTTACACATGCTTTTCCCACAAACTATCACAGCCACTAACAGAAGGAGGTTAGCAGGTAAGTCTACAGTCAGGCAGGATGCGGGAGGGTCCTGCCCTGTCCTCAGCTCTCACAGGGAAGCATGCCTAGAAGCCAGCTCTCAACTAGCTGCATTCTTATGACAGTGTGAAGGTAGCAGTATTCTGAGTAAGGCGGTTCCGAGATTACCACTCTACTGCACCTGGAGATACCCTCCAGGTCTGCATTGTTAACTTGCGTCTTAGAAGCCTGTGGCAAACGTCTCTGGTGAAGACCTGCGAAACTCACTCTGCAGGCAGTGTGGAACTGTGAGGGACTGAGGGTGAGCTCAACTCTCAGAAGTAAGATGCTTTTGGACAAGGCGTTCAGCTACATTCTCACGTATGGAACTTAGTATGTAGCACCTCTCTACCCCAGGAATTACTAGGCTATCGCTGGAATGAGCTTGGAGGCACTAGTCTTGTGTGCCGGGAGATTCCAATTACCTCTCCCAACACTTCCGTCAAACAGCGAGCCTAGGCCTTTTAGAAGTGAAAGGAACCAGCAGGCTGGATGGGGAGGTACAGGCCTTAAGCTCAACTCTCAGAAGTGTGTATGCAGGGGAGACAGATGTCTGCTACCCACTCTGACATGGGAGTTGGAAACTACCTACATTCTGATTGAAGAAGGCCATTGGAAATCGCTGTATTCAACTCAGATACACAGGAGTTCAGGCCCAATGCTTACACATGCTTTTCCCGCAACCTCTCTCAGCCACTAACATTAGGATGTTAGCAGCTGCGCCTACAGTCAGGCAGGATGCGGGTGGGTTCTGCCATGTCCTCAGCACTCCCAGGGAAGCATGCCTAGAAGCCAGCTCTCAACTAGCTGCATTCTTATGGCAGTGTGAAGGTAGCAGTATTCTGAGTCAGGAGGTTCCAAGATTACCACTCTACTGCACCTGGAGATACCCTCCAGGTCTGCATTGTTAACTTGCGTCTCAGAAGCCTGTGGCAAACGTCTCTGGTGAAGACCTGCGAAACTCACTCTGCAGGCAGTGTGGAACTGTGAGGGACTGAGGGTGAGCTCAACTCTCAGAAGTAAGATGCTTTTGGACAAGGCGTTCAGCTACCTTCTCACGTATGGAACTTAGTATGTAGCAGCAGTCTACCACACGAATTACTAGGCAATCGCTGGAATGAGCTTGGAGGCCCTAGTCTTGTGTGCCGGGAGATTCCAATTACCTCTCCCAACACTTCCGTCAAACAGCGAGCCTAGGCCTTTTAGAAGTGAAAGGAACCAGCAGGCTGGATGGGGAGGTACAGGCCTTAAGCTCAACTCTCAGAAGTGTGTATGCAGGGGAGACAGATGTCTGCTACCCACTCTGACATGGGAGTTGGAAACTACCTACACTCTGATTGAAGAAGGCCATTGGAAATCGCTGTATTCAACTCAGATACACAGGAGTTCAGGCCCAATGCTTACACATGCTTTTCCCGCAACCTCTCTCAGCCACTAACATTAGGATGTTAGCAGCTGCGCCTACAGTCAGGCAGGATGCGGGTGGGTTCTGCCCTGTCCTCAGCACTCCCAGGGAAGCATGCCTAGAAGCCAGCTCTCAACTAGCTGCATTCTTATGGCAGTGTGAAGGTAGCAGTATTCTGAGTAAGGAGGTTCCCAGATTACCACTCTACTGCACCTGGAGATACCCTCCAGGTCTGCATTGTTAACTTGCGTCTCAGAAGCCTGTGGCAAACGTCTCTGGTGAAGACGTCCGAAACTCACTCTGCAGGCAGTGTGGAACTGTGAGGGACTGAGGGTGAGCTCAACTCTCAGAAGTAAGATGTTTTTGGACAAGGCGTTCAACTACCTACTCACGTATGGAACTTAGTATGTAGCACCAGTCTACCCCAGGAATTACTAGGAAATCGCTTGATTGAGCTTGGAGGCACTCGTCTTGTGTGCCGGGAGATTCCAGTTACCTCTCCCAACACTTGCGTCAAGCAGCGAGCCTAGGCCTTTTGGAAGCGAAAGGTAGCGGCAGGCAGGATGTTGGGTTACAGGCCATAAGCTCAACTCTCAGAAGTGTGTATGCATGGGTGGCAGATGTCTGCTACCCACTCGGACATGGGAGTTGGAACCTAGCTACACTCCTATTGAAGAAGGACTTTGGAAATCGCTGTATTCAACTCAGATACACGGGAGTTCAGGCCCAATGCTTACACATGCTTTTCCCACAAACTATCCCAGCCACTAACAGAAGGAGGTTAGCAGGTAAGTCTACAGTCAGGCAGGATGCGGGAGGGTCCTGCCCTGTCCTCAGCTCTCACAGGGAAGCATGCCTAGAAGCCAGCTCTCAACTAGCTGCATTCTTATGACAGTGTGAAGGTAGCAGTATTCTGAGTAAGGCGGTTCCGAGATTACCACTCTACTGCACCTGGAGATACCCTCCAGGTCTGCATTGTTAACTTGCGTCTCAGAAGCCTGTGGCAAACGTCTCTGGTGAAGACCTGCGAAACTCACTCTGCAGGCAGTGTGGAACTGTGAGGGACTGAGGGTGAGCTCAACTCTCAGAAGTAAGATGCTTTTGGACAAGGCGTTCAGCTACATTCTCACGTATGGAACTTAGTATGTAGCACCTGTCTACCCCAGGAATTACTAGGCTATCGCTGGAATGAGCTTGGAGGCACTAGTCTTGTGTGCCGGGAGATTCCAATTACCTCTCCCAACACTTCCGTCAAACAGCGAGCCTAGGCCTTTTAGAAGTGAAAGGAACCAGCAGGCTGGATGGGGAGGTACAGGCCTTAAGCTCAACTCTCAGAAGTGTGTATGCAGGGGAGACAGATGTCTGCTACCCACTCTGACATGGGAGTTGGAAACTACCTACACTCTGATTGAAGAAGGCCATTGGAAATCGCTGTATTCAACTCAGATACACAGGAGTTCAGGCCCAATGCTTACACATGCTTTTCCCGCAACCTCTCTCAGCCACTAACATTAGGATGTTAGCAGCTGCGCCTACAGTCAGGCAGGATGCGGGTGGGTTCTGCCATGTCCTCAGCACTCCCAGGGAAGCATGCCTAGAAGCCAGCTCTCAACTAGCTGCATTCTTATGGCAGTGTGAAGGTAGCAGTATTCTGAGTCAGGAGGTTCCAAGATTACCACTCTACTGCACCTGGAGATACCCTCCAGGTCTGCATTGTTAACTTGCGTCTCAGAAGCCTGTGGCAAACGTCTCTGGTGAAGACCTGCGAAACTCACTCTGCAGGCAGTGTGGAACTGTGAGGGACTGAGGGTGAGCTCAACTCTCAGAAGTAAGATGCTTTTGGACAAGGCGTTCAGCTACCTTCTCACGTATGGAACTTAGTATGTAGCAGCAGTCTACCACACGAATTACTAGGCAATCGCTGGAATGAGTTTGGAGGCCCTAGTCTTGTGTGCCGGGAGATTCCAATTACCTCTCCCAACACTTCCGTCAAACAGCGAGCCTAGGCCTTTTAGAAGTGAAAGGAACCAGCAGGCTGGATGGGGAGGTACAGGCCTTAAGCTCAACTCTCAGAAGTGTGTATGCAGGGGAGACAGATGTCTGCTACCCACTCTGACATGGGAGTTGGAAACTACCTACACTCTGATTGAAGAAGGCCATTGGAAATCGCTGTATTCAACTCAGATACACAGGAGTTCAGGCCCAATGCTTACACATGCTTTTCCCGCAACCTCTCTCAGCCACTAACATTAGGATGTTAGCAGCTGCGCCTACAGTCAGGCAGGATGCGGGTGGGTTCTGCCCTGTCCTCAGCACTCCCAGGGAAGCATGCCTAGAAGCCAGCTCTCAACTAGCTGCATTCTTATGGCAGTGTGAAGGTAGCAGTATTCTGAGTAAGGAGGTTCCCAGATTACCACTCTACTGCACCTGGAGATACCCTCCAGGTCTGCATTGTTAACTTGCGTCTCAGAAGCCTCTGGCAAACGTCTCTGGTGAAGACGTCCGAAACTCACTCTGCAGGCAGTGTGGAACTGTGAGGGACTGAGGGTGAGCTCAACTCTCAGAAGTAAGATGTTTTTGGACAAGGCGTTCAACTACCTACTCACGTATGGAACTTAGTATGTAGCACCAGTCTACCCCAGGAATTACTAGGAAATCGCTTGATTGAGCTTGGAGGCACTCGTCTTGTGTGCCGGGATATTCCAGTTACCTCTCCCAACACTTGCATCAAGCAGCGAGCCTAGGCCTTTTGGAAGCGAAAGCTAGCTGCAGGCAGGAGGTAGGGATACAGGCCATAAGCTCTACTCTCAGAAGTGTGTATGCATGGGTGGCAGATGTCTGCTACCCACTCGTACATGCGAGTGGGAACCTACTACACTCTGATGAAAAAGGACTTTGGAAATCGCTGTATTCAACTCAGATACACGTGGGTTCAGGCACAACGATTCCACATGCTTTTCTCACAACCTTTCCCTGCCACTAACATGAGGACGTTAGCAGCTCCTTCTACAGTCAAGCAGGATGCGGGAGGGTTGTGCCCTGTCCTTAGCTCTCACAGGGAAGCATGTCTTGAAGCCAGCGGTCAACTAGCTGCATACTTATGGCAGGGTCAAGGTAGCAGTATTCTGAGACAGGAGGTTCCCAGATTACCACTCTACTGCACCTGGAGATACCCTCCAGGTCTGCATTGTTAACTTGCGTCTCAGAGGCCTCTGGCAAACGTCTCTGGTGAAGACGTGCGAAACTCACTCTGCAGGCAGTGTGGAACTGTGAGGGACTGAGGGTCAGCTCAACTCTCAGCAGTAAGATGTTTTTGGACAAGGCGTTCAAATACCTACTCAAGTATGGAACTTAGTATGTAGCACCAGTCTACCCCAGGAATTACTAGGAAATCGCTTGATTGAGCTTGGAGGCACTCGTCTTGTGTGCCGGGAGATTCCAATTACCTCTCCCAACACTTGCGTCAAGCAGCGAGCCTAGGCCTTTTGGAAGCGAAAGGTAGCGGCAGGCAGGATGTTGGGTTACAGGCCATAAGCTCAACTCTCAGAAGTGTGTATGCATGGGTGGCAGATGTCTGCTACCCACTCGGACATGGGAGTTGGAACCTAGCTACACTCCTATTGAAGAAGGACTTTGGAAATCGCTGTATTCAACTCAGATACACGGGAGTTCAGGCCCAATGCTTACACATGCTTTTCCCACAAACTATCCCAGCCACTAACAGAAGGAGGTTAGCAGGTAAGACTACAGTCAGGCAGGATGCGGGAGGGTCCTGCCCTGTCCTCAGCTCTCACAGGGAAGCATGCCTTGAAGCCAGCTCTCAACTAGCTGCATTCTTATGACAGTGTGAAGGTAGCAGTATTCTGAGTAAGGAGGTTCCCAGATTACCACTCTACTGCACCTGGAGATACCCTCCAGGTCTGCATTGTTAACTTGCGTCTCAGAAGCCTCTGGCAAACGTCTCTGGTGAAGACGTGCGAAACTCACTCTGCAGGCAGTGTGGAACTGTGAGGGACTGAGGGTGAGCTCAACTCTCAGAAGTAAGATGCTTTTGGACAAGGCGTTCAGCTACATTCTCACGTATGGAACTTAGTATGTAGCACCTGTCTACCCCAGGAATTACTAGGCTATCGCTGGAATGAGCTTGGAGGCACTAGTCTTGTGTGCCGGGAGATTCCAATTACCTCTCCCAACACTTCCGTCAAACAGCGAGCCTAGGCCTTTTAAAAGTGAAAGGAACCAGCAGGCTGGATGGGGAGGTACAGGCCTTAAGCTCAACTCTCAGAAGTGTGTATGCAGGGGAGACAGATGTCTGCTACCCACTCTGACATGGGAGTTGGAAACTACCTACACTCTGATTGAAGAAGGCCATTGGAAATCGCTGTATTCAACTCAGATACACAGGAGTTCAGGCCCAATGCTTACACATGCTTTTCCCGCAACCTCTCTCAGCCACTAACATTAGGATGTTAGCAGCTGCGCCTACAGTCAGGCAGGATGCGGGTGGGTTCTGCCCTGTCCTCAGCACTCCCAGGGAAGCATGCCTAGAAGCCAGCTCTCAACTAGCTGCATTCTTATGGCAGTGTGAAGGTAGCAGTATTCTGAGTAACGTGGTTCCCAGATTACCACTCTACTGCACCTGGAGATACCCTCCAGGTCTGCATTGTTAACTTGCGTCTCAGAAGCCTCTGGCAAACGTCTCTGGTGAAGACGTCCGAAACTCACTCTGCAGGCAGTGTGGAACTGTGAGGGACTGAGGGTGAGCTCAACTCTCAGAAGTAAGATGTTTTTGGACAAGGCGTTCAACTACCTACTCACGTATGGAACTTAGTATGTAGCACCAGTCTACCCCAGGAATTACTAGGAATTCGCTTGATTGAGCTTGGAGGCACTCGTCTTGTGTGCCGGGAGATTCCAGTTACCTCTCCCAACACTTGCGTCAAGCAGCGAGCCTAGGCCTTTTGGAAGCGAAAGGTAGCGGCAGGCAGGATGTTGGGTTACAGGCCATAAGCTCAACTCTCAGAAGTGTGTATGCATGGGTGGCAGATGTCTGCTACCCACTCGGACATGGGAGTTGGAACCTAGCTACACTCCTATTGAAGAAGGACTTTGGAAATCGCTGTATTCAACTCAGATACACGGGAGTTCAGGCCCAATGCTTACACATGCTTTTCCCACAAACTATCCCAGCCACTAACAGAAGGAGGTTAGCAGGTAAGTCTACAGTCAGGCAGGATGCGGGAGGGTCCTGCCCTGTCCTCAGCTCTCACAGGGAAGCATGCCTTGAAGCCAGCTCTCAACTAGCTGCATTCTTATGACAGTGTGAAGGTAGCAGTATTCTGAGTAAGGAGGTTCCCAGATTACCACTCTACTGCACCTGGAGATACCCTCCAGGTCTGCATTGTTAACTTGCGTCTCAGAAGCCTGTGGCAAACGTCTCTGGTGAAGACCTGCGAAACTCACTCTGCAGGCAGTGTGGAACTGTGAGGGACTGAGGGTGAGCTCAACTCTCAGAAGTAAGATGCTTTTGGACAAGGCGTTCAGCTACATTCTCACGTATGGAACTTAGTATGTAGCACCTGTCTACCCCAGGAATTACTAGGCTATCGCTGGAATGAGCTTGGAGGCACTAGTCTTGTGTGCCGGGAGATTCCAATTACCTCTCCCAACACTTCCGTCAAACAGCGAGCCTAGGCCTTTTAGAAGTGAAAGGAACCAGCAGGCTGGATGGGGAGGTACAGGCCTTAAGCTCAACTCTCAGAAGTGTGTATGCAGGGGAGACAGATGTCTGCTACCCACTCTGACATGGGAGTTGGAAACTACCTACACTCTGATTGAAGAAGGCCATTGGAAATCGCTGTATTCAACTCAGATACACAGGAGTTCAGGCCCAATGCTTACACATGCTTTTCCCGCAACCTCTCTCAGCCACTAACATTAGGATGTTAGCAGCTGCGCCTACAGTCAGGCAGGATGCGGGTGGGTTCTGCCCTGTCCTCAGCACTCCCAGGGAAGCATGCCTAGAAGCCAGCTCTCAACTAGCTGCATTCTTATGGCAGTGTGAAGGTAGCAGTATTCTGAGTAAGGAGGTTCCCAGATTACCACTCTACTGCACCTGGAGATACCCTCCAGGTCTGCATTGTTAACTTGCGTCTCAGAAGCCTCTGGCAAACGTCTCTGGTGAAGACGTCCGAAACTCACTCTGCAGGCAGTGTGGAACTGTGAGGGACTGAGGGTGAGCTCAACTCTCAGAAGTAAGATGTTTTTGGACAAGGCGTTCAACTACCTACTCACGTATGGAACTTAGTATGTAGCACCAGTCTACCCCAGGAATTACTAGGAAATCGCTTGATTGAGCTTGGAGGCACTCGTCTTGTGTGCCGGGAGATTCCAGTTACCTCTCCCAACACTTGCGTCAAGCAGCGAGCCTAGGCCTTTTGGAAGCGAAAGGTAGCGGCAGGCAGGATGTTGGGTTACAGGCCATAAGCTCAACTCTCAGAAGTGTGTATGCATGGGTGGCAGATGTCTGCTACCCACTCGGACATGGGAGTTGGAACCTAGCTACACTCCTATTGAAGAAGGACTTTGGAAATCGCTGTATTCAACTCAGATACACGGGAGTTCAGGCCCAATGCTTACACATGCTTTTCCCACAAACTATCCCAGCCACTAAGAGAAGGAGGTTAGCAGGTAAGTCTACAGTCAGGCAGGATGCGGGAGGGTCCTGCCCTGTCCTCAGCTCTCACAGGGAAGCATGCCTTGAAGCCAGCTCTCAACTAGCTGCATTCTTATGACAGTGTGAAGGTAGCAGTATTCTGAGTAAGGAGGTTCCCAGATTACCACTCTACTGCACCTGGAGATACCCTCCAGGTCTGCATTGTTAACTTGCGTCTCAGAAGCCTGTGGCAAACGTCTCTGGTGAAGACCTGCGAAACTCACTCTGCAGGCAGTGTGGAACTGTGAGGGACTGAGGGTGAGCTCAACTCTCAGAAGTAAGATGCTTTTGGACAAGGCGTTCAGCTACATTCTCACGTATGGAACTTAGTATGTAGCACCTGTCTACCCCAGGAATTACTAGGCTATCGCTGGAATGAGCTTGGAGGCACTAGTCTTGTGTGCCGGGAGATTCCAATTACCTCTCCCAACACTTCCGTCAAACAGCGAGCCTAGGCCTTTTAGAAGTGAAAGGAACCAGCAGGCTGGATGGGGAGGTACAGGCCTTAAGCTCAACTCTCAGAAGTGTGTATGCAGGGGAGACAGATGTCTGCTACCCACTCTGACATGGGAGTTGGAAACTACCTACACTCTGATTGAAGAAGGCCATTGGAAATCGCTGTATTCAACTCAGATACACAGGAGTTCAGGCCCAATGCTTACACATGCTTTTCCCGCAACCTCTCTCAGCCACTAACATTAGGATGTTAGCAGCTGCGCCTACAGTCAGGCAGGATGCGGGTGGGTTCTGCCCTGTCCTCAGCACTCCCAGGGAAGCATGCCTAGAAGCCAGCTCTCAACTAGCTGCATTCTTATGGCAGTGTGAAGGTAGCAGTATTCTGAGTAACGAGGTTCCCAGATTACCACTCTACTGCACCTGGAGATACCCTCCAGGTCTGCATTGTTAACTTGCGTCTCAGAAGCCTCTGGCAAACGTCTCTGGTGAAGACGTCCGAAACTCACTCTGCAGGCAGTGTGGAACTGTGAGGGACTGAGGGTGAGCTCAACTCTCAGAAGTAAGATGTTTTTGGACAAGGCGTTCAACTACCTACTCACGTATGGAACTTAGTATGTAGCACCAGTCTACCCCAGGAATTACTAGGAATTCGCTTGATTGAGCTTGGAGGCACTCGTCTTGTGTGCCGGGAGATTCCAGTTACCTCTCCCAACACTTGCGTCAAGCAGCGAGCCTAGGCCTTTTGGAAGCGAAAGGTAGCGGCAGGCAGGATGTTGGGTTACAGGCCATAAGCTCAACTCTCAGAAGTGTGTATGCATGGGTGGCAGATGTCTGCTACCCACTCGGACATGGGAGTTGGAACCTAGCTACACTCCTATTGAAGAAGGACTTTGGAAATCGCTGTATTCAACTCAGATACACGGGAGTTCAGGCCCAATGCTTACACATGCTTTTCCCACAAACTATCCCAGCCACTAACAGAAGGAGGTTAGCAGGTAAGTCTACAGTCAGGCAGGATGCGGGAGGGTCCTGCCCTGTCCTCAGCTCTCACAGGGAAGCATGCCTAGAAGCCAGCTCTCAACTAGCTGCATTCTTATGACAGTGTGAAGGTAGCAGTATTCTGAGTAAGGCGGTTCCCAGATTACCACTCTACTGCACCTGGAGATACCCTCCAGGTCTGCATTGTTAACTTGCGTCTCAGAAGCCTGTGGCAAACGTCTCTGGTGAAGACCTGCGAAACTCACTCTGCAGGCAGTGTGGAACTGTGAGGGACTGAGGGTGAGCTCAACTCTCAGAAGTAAGATGCTTTTGGACAAGGCGTTCAGCTACATTCTCACGTATGGAACTTAGTATGTAGCACCTGTCTACCCCAGGAATTACTAGGCTATCGCTGGAATGAGCTTGGAGGCACTAGTCTTGTGTGCCGGGAGATTCCAATTACCTCTCCCAACACTTCCGTCAAACAGCGAGCCTAGGCCTTTTAGAAGTGAAAGGAACCAGCAGGCTGGATGGGGAGGTACAGGCCTTAAGCTCAACTCTCAGAAGTGTGTATGCAGGGGAGACAGATGTCTGCTACCCACTCTGACATGGGAGTTGGAAACTACCTACACTCTGATTGAAGAAGGCCATTGGAAATCGCTGTATTCAACTCAGATACACAGGAGTTCAGGCCCAATGCTTACACATGCTTTTCCCGCAACCTCTCTCAGCCACTAACATTAGGATGTTAGCAGCTGCGCCTACAGTCAGGCAGGATGCGGGTGGGTTCTGCCATGTCCTCAGCACTCCCAGGGAAGCATGCCTAGAAGCCAGCTCTCAACTAGCTGCATTCTTATGGCAGTGTGAAGGTAGCAGTATTCTGAGTCAGGAGGTTCCAAGATTACCACTCTACTGCACCTGGAGATACCCTCCAGGTCTGCATTGTTAACTTGCGTCTCAGAAGCCTGTGGCAAACGTCTCTGGTGAAGACGTCCGAAACTCACTCTGCAGGCAGTGTGGAACTGTGAGGGACTGAGGGTGAGCTCAACTCTCAGAAGTAAGATGCTTTTGGACAAGGCGTTCAGCTACCTTCTCACGTATGGAACTTAGTATGTAGCAGCAGTCTACCACACGAATTACTAGGCAATCGCTGGAATGAGCTTGGAGGCCCTAGTCTTGTGTGCCGGGAGATTCCAAATACCTCTCCCAACACTTCCGTCAAACAGCGAGCTTAGGCCTTTTAGAAGTGAAAGGAACCAGCAGGCTGGATGGGGAGGTACAGGCCTTAAGCTCAACTCTCAGAAGTGTGTATGCAGCGGAGACAGATGTCTGCTACCCACTCTGACATGGGAGTTGGAAACTACCTACACTCTGATTGAAGAAGGCCATTGGAAATCGCTGTATTCAACTCAGATACACAGGAGTTCAGGCCCAATGCTTACACATGCTTTTCCCGCAACCTCTCTCAGCCACTAACATTAGGATGTTAGCAGCTGCGCCTACAGTCAGGCAGGATGCGGGTGGGTTCTGCCCTGTCCTCAGCACTCCCAGGGAAGCATGCCTAGAAGCCAGCTCTCAACTAGCTGCATTCTTATGGCAGTGTGAAGGTAGCAGTATTCTGAGTAAGGAGGTTCCCAGATTACCACTCTACTGCACCTGGAGATACCCTCCAGGTCTGCATTGTTAACTTGCGTCTCAGAAGCCTCTGGCAAACGTCTCTGGTGAACACGTCCGAAACTCACTCTGCAGGCAGTGTGGAACTGTGAGGGACTGAGGGTGAGCTCAACTCTCAGAAGTAAGATGTTTTTGGACAAGGCGTTCAACTACCTACTCACGTATGGAACTTAGTATGTAGCACCAGTCTACCCCAGGAATTACTAGGAAATCGCTTGATTGAGCTTGGAGGCACTCGTCTTGTGTGCCGGGAGATTCCAGTTACCTCTCCCAACACTTGCGTCAAGCAGCGAGCCTAGGCCTTTTGGAAGCGAAAGGTAGCGGCAGGCAGGATGTTGGGTTACAGGCCATAAGCTCAACTCTCAGAAGTGTGTATGCATGGGTGGCAGATGTCTGCTACCCACTCGGACATGGGAGTTGGAACCTAGCTACACTCCTATTGAAGAAGGACTTTGGAAATCGCTGTATTCAACTCAGATACACGGGAGTTCAGGCCCAATGCTTACACATGCTTTTCCCACAAACTATCCCAGCCACTAACAGAAGGAGGTTAGCAGGTAAGTCTACAGTCAGGCAGGATGCGGGAGGGTCCTGCCCTGTCCTCAGCTCTCACAGGGAAGCATGCCTAGAAGCCAGCTCTCAACTAGCTGCATTCTTATGACAGTGTGAAGGTAGCAGTATTCTGAGTAAGGAGGTTCCCAGATTACCACTCTACTGCACCTGGAGATACCCTCCAGGTCTGCATTGTTAACTTGCGTCTCAGAGGCCTCTGGCAAACGTCTCTGGTGAAGACGTGCGAAACTCACTCTGCAGGCAGTGTGGAACTGTGAGGGACTGAGGGTCAGCTCAACTCTCAGCAGTAAGATGTTTTTGGACAAGGCGTTCAAATACCTACTCACGTATGGAACTTAGTATGTAGCACCTGTCTACCCCAGGAATTACTGGGAAATCGCTGGATTGAGCTTGGAGGCACTAGTCTTGTTGCCGGGAGATTCCAGTTACCTCTCCCAACACTTCGGTGAAGCAGCGAGCCTAGGCCTTTGGAAGCGAAAGCTAGCTGCAGGCAGGAGGTAGGGTTACAGGCCATAAGCTCAACTCTCAGAAGTGTGTATGCATGGGAGGCAGATGTCTTCTACCCACTCGTACATGCGAGTGGGAACCTACTACACTCTGATGAAAAAGGACTTTGGAAATTGCTGTATTCAACTCAGATACACGTGGGTTCAGGCACAACGATTCCACATGCTTTTCTCACAACCTTTCCCTGCCACTAACATGAGGACGTTAGCAGCTCTTTCTACAGTCAAGCAGGATGCGGGAGGGTTGTGCCCTGTCCTTAGCTCTCACAGGGAAGCATGTCTTGAAGCCAGCGGTCAACTAGCTGCATACTTATGGCAGGGTCAAGGTAGCAGTATTCTGAGACAGGAGGTTCCCAGATTACCACTCTACTGCACCTGGAGATACCCTCCAGGTCTGCATTGTTAACTTGCGTCTCAGAGGCCTCTGGCAAACGTCTCTGGTGAAGACGTGCGAAACTCACTCTGCAGGCAGTGTGGAACTGTGAGGGACTGAGGGTCAGCTCAACTCTCAGCAGTAAGATGTTTTTGGACTAGGCGTTCAAATACCTACTCACGTATGGAACTTAGTATGTAGCACCAGTCTACCCCAGGAATTACTAGGAAATCGCTTGATTGAGCTTCGAGGCACTCGTCTTGTGTGCCGGGAGATTCCAGTTACCTCTCCCAACACTTGCGTCAAGCAGCGAGCCTAGGCCTTTTGGAAGCGAAAGGTAGCGGCAGGCAGGATGTTGGGTTACAGGCCATAAGCTCAACTCTCAGAAGTGTGTATGCATGGGTGGCAGATGTCTGCTACCCACTCGGACATGGGAGTTGGAACCTAGCTACACTCCTATTGAAGAAGGACTTTGGAAATCGCTGTATTCAACTCAGATACACGGGAGTTCAGGCCCAATGCTTACACATGCTTTTCCCACAAACTATCCCAGCCACTAACAGAAGGAGGTTAGCAGGTAAGTCTACAGTCAGGCAGGATGCGGGAGGGTCCTGCCCTGTCCTCAGCTCTCACAGGGAAGCATGCCTTGAAGCCAGCTCTCAACTAGCTGCATTCTTATGGCAGTGTGAAGGTAGCAGTATTCTGAGTAAGGAGGTTCCCAGATTACCACTCTACTGCACCTGGAGATACCCTCCAGGTCTGCATTGTTAACTTGCGTCTCAGAAGCCTGTGGCAAACGTCTCTGGTGAAGACCTGCGAAACTCACTCTGCAGGCAGTGTGGAACTGTGAGGGACTGAGGGTGAGCTCAACTCTCAGAAGTAAGATGCTTTTGGACAAGGCGTTCAGCTACATTCTCACGTATGGAACTTAGTATGTAGCACCTGTCTACCCCAGGAATTACTAGGCTATCGCTGGAATGAGCTTGGAGGCACTAGTCTTGTGTGCCGGGAGATTCCAATTACCTCTCCCAACACTTCCGTCAAACAGCGAGCCTAGGCCTTTTAGAAGTGAAAGGTACCAGCAGGCTGGATGGGGAGGTACAGGCCTTAAGCTCAACTCTCAGAAGTGTGTATGCAGGGGAGACAGATGTCTGCTACCCACTCTGACATGGGAGTTGGAAACTACCTACACTCTGATTGAAGAAGGCCATTGGAAATCGCTGTATTCAACTCAGATACACAGGAGTTCAGGCCCAATGCTTACACATGCTTTTCCCGCAACCTCTCTCAGCCACTAACATTAGGATGTTAGCAGCTGCGCCTACAGTCAGGCAGGATGCGGGTGGGTTCTGCCATGTCCTCAGCACTCCCAGGGAAGCATGCCTAGAAGCCAGCTCTCAACTAGCTGCATTCTTATGGCAGTGTGAAGGTAGCAGTATTCTGAGTAAGGAGTTTCCCAGATTACCACTCTACTGCACCTGGAGATACCCTCCAGGTCTGCATTGTTAACTTGCGTCTCAGAAGCCTCTGGCAAACGTCTCTGGTGAAGACGTCCGAAACTCACTCTGCAGGCAGTGTGGAACTGTGAGGGACTGAGGGTGAGCTCAACTCTCAGAAGTAAGATGTTTTTGGACAAGGCGTTCAACTACCTACTCACGTATGGAACTTAGTATGTAGCACCAGTCTACCCCAGGAATTACTAGGAAATCGCTTGATTGAGCTTGGAGGCACTCGTCTTGTGTGCCTGGAGATTCCAGTTACCTCTCCCAACACTTGCGTCAAGCAGCGAGCCTAGGCCTTTTGGAAGCGAAAGGTAGCGGCAGGCAGGATGTTGGGTTACAGGCCATAAGCTCAACTCTCAGAAGTGTGTATGCATGAGTGGCAGATGTCTGCTACCCACTCGGACATGGGAGTTGGAACCTAGCTACACTCTTATTGAAGAAGGACTTTGGAAATCGCTGTATTCAACTCAGATACACGGGAGTTCAGGCCCAATGCTTACACATGCTTTTCCCACAAACTATCCCAGCCACTAACAGAAGGAGGTTAGCAGGTAAGTCTACAGTCAGGCAGGATGCGGGAGGGTCCTGCCCTGTCCTCAGCTCTCACAGGGAAGCATGCCTAGAAGCCAGCTCTCAACTAGCTGCATTCTTATGACAGTGTGAAGGTAGCAGTATTCTGAGTAAGGCGGTTCCGAGATTACCACTCTACTGCACCTGGAGATACCCTCCAGGTCTGCATTGTTAACTTGCGTCTCAGAAGCCTGTGGCAAACGTCTCTGGTGAAGACCTGCGAAACTCACTCTGCAGGCAGTGTGGAACTGTGAGGGACTGAGGGTGAGCTCAACTCTCAGAAGTAAGATGCTTTTGGACAAGGCGTTCAGCTACATTCTCACGTATGGAACTTAGTATGTAGCACCTGTCTACCCCAGGAATTACTAGGCTATCGCTGGAATGAGCTTGGAGGCACTAGTCTTGTGTGCCGGGAGATTCCAATTACCTCTCCCAACACTTCCGTCAAACAGCGAGCCTAGGCCTTTTAGAAGTGAAAGGAACCAGCAGGCTGGATGGGGAGGTACAGGCCTTAAGCTCAACTCTCAGAAGTGTGTATGCAGGGGAGACAGATGTCTGCTACCCACTCTGACATGGGAGTTGGAAACTACCTACACTCTGATTGAAGAAGGCCATTGGAAATCGCTGTATTCAACTCAGATACACAGGAGTTCAGGCCCAATGCTTACACATGCTTTTCCCGCAACCTCTCTCAGCCACTAACATTAGGATGTTAGCAGCTGCGCCTACAGTCAGGCAGGATGCGGGTGGGTTCGGCCATGTCCTCAGCACTCCCAGGGAAGCATGCCTAGAAGCCAGCTCTCAACTAGCTGCATTCTTATGGCAGTGTGAAGGTAGCAGTATTCTGAGTAAGGAGTTTCCCAGATTACCACTCTACTGCACCTGGAGATACCCTCCAGGTCTGCATTGTTAACTTGCGTCTCAGAAGCCTCTGGCAAACGTCTCTGGTGAAGACGTCCGAAACTCACTCTGCAGGCAGTGTGGAACTGTGAGGGACTGAGGGTGAGCTCAACTCTCAGAAGTAAGATGTTTTTGGACAAGGCGTTCAACTACCTACTCACGTATGGAACTTAGTATGTAGCACCAGTCTACCCCAGGAATTACTAGGAAATCGCTTGATTGAGCTTGGAGGCACTCGTCTTGTGTGCCGGGAGATTCCAGTTACCTCTCCCAACACTTGCGTCAAGCAGCGAGCCTAGGCCTTTTGGAAGCGAAAGGTAGCGGCAGGCAGGATGTTGGGTTACAGGCCATAAGCTCAACTCTCAGAAGTGTGTATGCATGGGTGGCAGATGTCTGCTACCCACTCGGACATGGGAGTTGGAACCTAGCTACACTCCTATTGAAGAAGGACTTTGGAAATCGCTGTATTCAACTCAGATACACGGGAGTTCAGGCCCAATGCTTACACATGCTTTTCCCACAAACTATCCCAGCCACTAACAGAAGGAGGTTAGCAGGTAAATCTACAGTCAGGCAGGATGCGGGAGGGTGCTGCCCAGTCCTCAGCTCTCACAGGGAAGCATGCCTTGAAGCCAGCTCTCAACTAGCTGCATTCTTATGACAGTGTGAAGGTAGCAGTATTCTGAGTAAGGAGGTTCCCAGATTACCACTCTACTGCACCTGGAGATACCCTCCAGGTCTGCATTGTTAACTTGCGTCTCAGAGGCCTCTGGCAAACGTCTCTGGTGAAGACGTGCGAAACTCACTCTGCAGGCAGTGTGGAACTGTGAGGGACTGAGGGTCAGCTCAACTCTCAGCAGTAAGATGTTTTTGGACAAGGCGTTCAAATACCTACTCACGTATGGAACTTAGTATGTAGCACCAGTCTACCCCAGGAATTACTGGGAAATCGCTGGATTGAGCTTGGAGGCACTAGTCTTGTTGCCGGGAGATTCCAGTTACCTCTCCCAACACTTCGGTGAAGCAGCGAGCCTAGGCCTTTTGGAAGCGAAAGCTAGCTGCAGGCAGGAGGTAGGGTTACAGACCATAAGCTCAACTCTCAGAAGTGTGTATGCATGGGAGGCAGATGTCTTCTACCCACTCGTACATGCGAGTGGGAACCTACTACACTCTGATGAAAAAGGACTTTGGAAATTGCTGTATTCAACTCAGATACACGTGGGTTCAGGCACAACGATTCCACATGCTTTTCTCACAACCTTTCCCTCCACTAACATGAGGACGTTAGCAGCTCCTTCTACAGTCAAGCAGGATGCGGGAGGGTTGTGCCCTGTCCTTAGCTCTCACAGGGAAGCATGTCTTGAAGCCAGCGGTCAACTAGCTGCATACTTATGGCAGGGTCAAGGTAGCAGTATTCTGAGACAGGAGGTTCCCAGATTACCACTCTACTGCACCTGGAGATACCCTCCAGGTCTGCATTGTTAACTTGCGTCTCAGAGGCCTCTGGCAAACGTCTCTGGTGAAGACGTGCGAAACTCACTCTGCAGGCAGTGTGGAACTGTGAGGGACTGAGGGTCAGCTCAACTCTCAGCAGTAAGATGTTTTTGGACAAGGCGTTCAACTACCTACTCACGTATGGAACTTAGTATGTAGCACCAGTCTACCCCAGGAATTACTAGGAAATCGCTTGATTGAGCTTGGAGGCACTCGTCTTGTGTGCCGGGAGATTCCAGTTACCTCTCCCAACACTTGCGTCAAGCAGCGAGCCTAGGCCTTTTGGAAGCGAAAGGTAGCGGCAGGCAGGATGTTGGGTTACAGGCCATAAGCTCAACTCTCAGAAGTGTGTATGCATGGGGGGCAGATGTCTGCTACCCACTCGGACATGGGAGTTGGAACCTAGCTACACTCCTATTGAAGAAGGACTTTGGAAATCGCTGTATTCAACTCAGATACACGGGAGTTCAGGCCCAATGCTTACACATGCTTTTCCCACAACCTATCCCAGCCACTAACAGAAGGAGGTTAGCAGGTAAGTCTACAGTCAGGCAGGATGCGGGAGGGTCCTGCCCTGTCCTCAGCTCTCACAGGGAAGCATGCCTAGAAGCCAGCTCTCCACTAGCTGCATTCTTATTACAGTGTGAAGGTAGCAGTATTCTGAGTAAGGCGGTTCCGAGATTACCACTCTACTGCACCTGGAGATACCCTCCAGGTCTGCATTGTTAACTTGCGTCTCAGAAGCCTGTGGCAAACGTCTCTGGTGAAGACCTGCGAAACTCACTCTGCAGGCAGTGTGGAACTGTGAGGGACTGAGGGTCAGCTCAACTCTCAGAAGTAAGATGCTTTTGGACAAGGCGTTCAGCTACATTCTCACGTATGGAACTTAGTATGTAGCACCTGTCTACCCCAGGAATTACTAGGCTATCGCTGGAATGAGCTTGGAGGCACTAGTCTTGTGTGCCGGGAGATTCCAATTACCTCTCCCAACACTTCCGTCAAACAGCGAGCCTAGGCCTTTTAGAAGTGAAAGGAACCAGCAGGCTGGATGGGGAGGTACAGGCCTTAAGCTCAACTCTCAGAAGTGTGTATGCAGGGGAGACAGATGTCTGCTACCCACTCTGACATGGGAGTTGGAAACTACCTACACTCTGATTGAAGAAGGCCATTGGAAATCGCTGTATTCAACTCAGATACACAGGAGTTCAGGCCCAATGCTTACACATGCTTTTCCCGCAACCTCTCTCAGCCACTAACATTAGGATGTTAGCAGCTGCGCCTACAGTCAGGCAGGATGCGGGTGGGTTCTGCCATGTCCTCAGCACTCCCAGGGAAGCATGCCTAGAAGCCAGCTCTCAACTAGCTGCATTCTTATGGCAGTGTGAAGGTAGCAGTATTCTGAGTCAGGAGGTTCCAAGATTACCACTCTACTGCACCTGGAGATACCCTCCAGGTCTGCATTCTTAACTTGCGTCTCAGAAGCCTGTGGCAAACGTCTCTGGTGAAGACGTCCGAAACTCACTCTGCAGGCAGTGTGGAACTGTGAGGGACTGAGGGTGAGCTCAACTCTCAGAAGTAAGATGTTTTTGGACAAGGCGTTCAACTACCTACTCACGTATGGAACTTAGTATGTAGCACCAGTCTACCCCAGGAATTACTAGGAAATCGCTTGATTGAGCTTGGAGGCACTCGTCTTGTGTGCCGGGAGATTCCAGTTACCTCTCCCAACACTTGCGTCAAGCAGCGAGCCTAGGCCTTTTGGAAGCGAAAGGTAGCGGCAGGCAGGATGTTGGGTTACAGGCCATAAGCTCAACTCTCAGAAGTGTGTATGCATGGGTGGCAGATGTCTGCTACCCACTCGGACATGGGAGTTGGAACCTAGCTACACTCCTATTGAAGAAGGACTTTGGAAATCGCTGTATTCAACTCAGATACACGGGAGTTCAGGCCCAATGCTTACACATGCTTTTCCCACAAACTATCCCAGCCACTAACAGAAGGAGGTTAGCAGGTAAGTCTACAGTCAGGCAGGATGCGGGAGGGTCCTGCCCTGTCCTCAGCTCTCACAGGGAAGCATGCCTTGAAGCCAGCTCTCAACTAGCTGCATTCTTATGACAGTGTGAAGGTAGCAGTATTCTGAGTAAGGAGGTTCCCAGATTACCACTCTGCTGCACCTGGAGATACCCTCCAGGTCTGCATTGTTAACTTGCGTCTCAGAAGCCTGTGGCAAACGTCTCTGGTGAAGACGTGCGAAACTCACTCTGCAGGCAGTGTGGAACTGTGAGGGACTGAGGGTCAGCTCAACTCTCAGCAGTAAGATGTTTTTGGACAAGGCGTTCAAATACCTACTCACGTATGGAACTTAGTATGTAGCACCAGTCTACCCCAGGAATTACTGGGAAATCGCTGGATTGAGCTTGGAGGCACTAGTCTTGTTGCCGGCAGATTCCAGTTACCTCTCCCAACACTTCGGTGAAGCAGCGAGCCTAGGCCTTTTGGAAGCGAAAGCTAGCTGCAGGCAGGAGGTAGGGTTACAGGCCATAAGCTCAACTCTCAGAAGTGTGTATGCATGGGAGGCAGATGTCTGCTACCCACTCGTACATGCGAGTGGGAACCTACTACACTCTGATGAAAAAGGACTTTGAAAATTGCTGTATTCAACTCGGATACACGTGGGTTCAGGCACAACGATTCCACATGCTTTTCTCACAACCTTTCCCTGCCACTAACATGAGGAAGTTAGCAGCTCCTTCTACAGTCAAGCAGGATGCGGGAGGGTTGTGCCCTGTCCTTAGCTCTCACAGGGAAGCATGTCTTGAAGCCAGCGGTCAACTAGCTGCATACATATGGCAGGGTCAAGGTAGCAGTATTCTGAGACAGGAGGTTCCCAGATTACCACTCTACTGCACCTGGAGATACCCTCCAGGTCTGCATTGTTAACTTGCGTCTCAGAGGCCTCTGGCAAACGTCTCTGGTGAAGACGTGCGAAACTCACTCTGCAGGCAGTGTGGAACTGTGAGGGACTGAGGGTCAGCTCAACTCTCAGCAGTAAGATGTTTTTGGACAAGGCGTTCAAATACCTACTCACGTATGGAACTTAGTATGTAGCACCAGTCTACCCCAGGAATTACTAGGAAATCGCTTGATTGAGCTTGGAGGCACTCGTCTTGTGTGCCGGGAGATTCCAGTTACCTCTCCCAACACTTGCGTCAAGCAGCGAGCCTAGGCCTTTTGGAAGCGAAAGGTAGCGGCAGGCAGGATGTTGGGTTACAGGCCATAAGCTCAACTCTCAGAAGTGTGTATGCATGGGTGGCAGATGTCTGCTACCCACTCGGACATGGGAGTTGGAACCTAGCTACACTCCTATTGAAGAAGGACTTTGGAAATCGCTGTATTCAACTCAGATACACGGGAGTTCAGGCCCAATGCTTACACATGCTTTTCCCACAAACTATCCCAGCCACTAACAGAAGGAGGTTAGCAGGTAAGTCTACAGTCAGGCAGGATGCGGGAGGGTCCTGCCCTGTCCTCAGCTCTCACAGGGAAGCATGCCTTGAAGCCAGCTCTCAACTAGCTGCATTCTTATGACAGTGTGAAGGTAGCAGTATTCTGAGTAAGGAGGTTCCCAGATTACCACTCTACTGCACCTGGAGATACCCTCCAGGTCTGCATTGTTAACTTGCGTCTCAGAAGCCTGTGGCAAACGTCTCTGGTGAAGACCTGCGAAACTCACTCTGCAGGCAGTGTGGAACTGTGAGGGACTGAGGGTGAGCTCAACTCTCAGAAGTAAGATGCTTTTGGACAAGGCGTTCAGCTACATTCTCACGTATGGAACTTAGTATGTAGCACCTGTCTACCCCAGGAATTACTAGGCTATCGCTGGAATGAGCTTGGAGGCACTAGTCTTGTGTGCCGGGAGATTCCAATTACCTCTCCCAACACTTCCGTCAAACAGCGAGCCTAGGCCTTTTAGAAGTGAAAGGAACCAGCAGGCTGGATGGGGAGGTACAGGCCTTAAGCTCAACTCTCAGAAGTGTGTATGCAGGGGAGACAGATGTCTGCTACCCACTCTGACATGGGAGTTGGAAACTACCTACACTCTGATTGAAGAAGGCCATTGGAAATCGCTGTATTCAACTCAGATACACAGGAGTTCAGGCCCAATGCTTACACATGCTTTTCCCGCAACCTCTCTCAGCCAGTAACATTAGGATGTTAGCAGCTGCGCCTACAGTCAGGCAGGATGCGGGTGGGTTCTGCCATGTCCTCAGCACTCCCAGGGAAGCATGCCTAGAAGCCAGCTCTCAACTAGCTGCATTCTTATGGCAGTGTGAAGGTAGCAGTATTCTGAGTCAGGAGGTTCCAAGATTACCACTCTACTGCACCTGGAGATACCCTCCAGGTCTGCATTGTTAACTTGCGTCTCAGAAGCCTGTGGCAAACGTCTCTGGTGAAGACGTCCGAAACTCACTCTGCAGGCAGTTGGAACTGTGAGGGACTGAGGGTGAGCTCAACTCTCAGAAGTAAGATGTTTTTGGACAAGGCGTTCAACTACCTACTCACGTATGGAACTTAGTATGTAGCACCAGTCTACCCCAGGAATTACTAGGAAATCGCTTGATTGAGCTTGGAGGCACTCGTCTTGTGTGCCGGGAGATTCCAGTTACCTCTCCCAACACTTGCGTCAAGCAGCGAGCCTAGGCCTTTTGGAAGCGAAAGTTAGCGGCAGGCAGGATGTTGGGTTACTGGCCATAAGCTCAACTCTCAGAAGTGTGTATGCATGGGTGGCAGATGTCTGCTACCCACTCGGACATGGGAGTTGGAACCTAGCTACACTCCTATTGAAGAAGGACTTTGGAAATCGCTGTATTCAACTCAGATACACGGGAGTTCAGGCCCAATGCTTACACATGCTTTTCCCACAAACTATCCCAGCCACTAACAGAAGGAGGTTAGCAGGTAAATCTACAGTCAGGCAGGATGCGGGAGGGTGCTGCCCTGTCCTCAGCTCTCACAGGGAAGCATGCCTTGAAGCCAGCTCTCAACTAGCTGCATTCTTATGACAGTGTGAAGGTAGCAGTATTCTGAGTAAGGAGGTTCCCAGATTACCACTCTACTGCACCTGGAGATACCCTCCAGGTCTGCATTGTTAACTTGCGTCTCAGAGGCCTCTGGCAAACGTCTCTGGTGAAGACGTGCGAAACTCACTCTGCAGGCAGTGTGGAACTGTGAGGGACTGAGGGTCAGCTCAACTCTCAGCAGTAAGATGTTTTTGGACAAGGCGTTCAAATACCTACTCACGTATGGAACTTAGTATGTAGCACCAGTCTACCCCAGGAATTACTGGGAAATCGCTGGATTGAGCTTGGAGGCACTAGTCTTGTTGCCGGGAGATTCCAGTTACCTCTCCCAACACTTCGGTGAAGCAGCGAGCCTAGGCCTTTTGGAAGCGAAAGCTAGCTGCAGGCAGGAGGTAGGGTTACAGACCATAAGCTCAACTCTCAGAAGTGTGTATGCATGGGAGGCAGATGTCTTCTACCCACTCGTACATGCGAGTGGGAACCTACTACACTCTGATGAAAAAGGACTTTGGAAATTGCTGTATTCAACTCAGATACACGTGGGTTCAGGCACAACGATTCCACATGCTTTTCTCACAACCTTTCCCTCCACTAACATGAGGACGTTAGCAGCTCCTTCTACAGTCAAGCAGGATGCGGGAGGGTTGTGCCCTGTCCTTAGCTCTCACAGGGAAGCATGTCTTGAAGCCAGCGGTCAACTAGCTGCATACTTATGGCAGGGTCAAGGTAGCAGTATTCTGAGACAGGAGGTTCCCAGATTACCACTCTACTGCACCTGGAGATACCCTCCAGGTCTGCATTGTTAACTTGCGTCTCAGAGGCCTCTGGCAAACGTCTCTGGTGAAGACGTGCGAAACTCACTCTGCAGGCAGTGTGGAACTGTGAGGGACTGAGGGTCAGCTCAACTCTCAGCAGTAAGATGTTTTTGGACAAGGCGTTCAACTACCTACTCACGTATGGAACTTAGTATGTAGCACCAGTCTACCCCAGGAATTACTAGGAAATCGCTTGATTGAGCTTGGAGGCACTCGTCTTGTGTGCCGGGAGATTCCAGTTACCTCTCCCAACACTTGCGTCAAGCAGCGAGCCTAGGCCTTTTGGAAGCGAAAGGTAGCGGCAGGCAGGATGTTGGGTTACAGGCCATAAGCTCAACTCTCAGAAGTGTGTATGCATGGGGGGCAGATGTCTGCTACCCACTCGGACATGGGAGTTGGAACCTAGCTACACTCCTATTGAAGAAGGACTTTGGAAATCGCTGTATTCAACTCAGATACACGGGAGTTCAGGCCCAATGCTTACACATGCTTTTCCCACAACCTATCCCAGCCACTAACAGAAGGAGGTTAGCAGGTAAGTCTACAGTCAGGCAGGATGCGGGAGGGTCCTGCCCTGTCCTCAGCTCTCACAGGGAAGCATGCCTAGAAGCCATCTCTCCACTAGCTGCATTCTTATGACAGTGTGAAGGTAGCAGTATTCTGAGTAAGGCGGTTCCGAGATTACCACTCTACTGCACCTGGAGATACCCTCCAGGTCTGCATTGTTAACTTGCGTCTCAGAAGCCTGTGGCAAACGTCTCTGGTGAAGACCTGCGAAACTCACTCTGCAGGCAGTGTGGAACTGTGAGGGACTGAGGGTCAGCTCAACTCTCAGAAGTAAGATGCTTTTGGACAAGGCGTTCAGCTACATTCTCACGTATGGAACTTAGTATGTAGCACCTGTCTACCCCAGGAATTACTAGGCTATCGCTGGAATGAGCTTGGAGGCACTAGTCTTGTGTGCCGGGAGATTCCAATTACCTCTCCCAACACTTCCGTCAAACAGCGAGCCTAGGCCTTTTAGAAGTGAAAGGAACCAGCAGGCTGGATGGGGAGGTACAGGCCTTAAGCTCAACTCTCAGAAGTGTGTATGCAGGGGAGACAGATGTCTGCTACCCACTCTGACATGGGAGTTGGAAACTACCTACACTCTGATTGAAGAAGGCCATTGGAAATCGCTGTATTCAACTCAGATACACAGGAGTTCAGGCCCAATGCTTACACATGCTTTTCCCGCAACCTCTCTCAGCCACTAACATTAGGATGTTAGCAGCTGCGCCTACAGTCAGGCAGGATGCGGGTGGGTTCTGCCATGTCCTCAGCACTCCCAGGGAAGCATGCCTAGAAGCCAGCTCTCAACTAGCTGCATTCTTATGGCAGTGTGAAGGTAGCAGTATTCTGAGTCAGGAGGTTCCAAGATTACCACTCTACTGCACCTGGAGATACCCTCCAGGTCTGCATTCTTAACTTGCGTCTCAGAAGCCTGTGGCAAACGTCTCTGGTGAAGACGTCCGAAACTCACTCTGCAGGCAGTGTGGAACTGTGAGGGACTGAGGGTGAGCTCAACTCTCAGAAGTAAGATGTTTTTGGACAAGGCGTTCAACTACCTACTCACGTATGGAACTTAGTATGTAGCACCAGTCTACCCCAGGAATTACTAGGAAATCGCTTGATTGAGCTTGGAGGCACTCGTCTTGTGTGCCGGGAGATTCCAGTTACCTCTCCCAACACTTGCGTCAAGCAGCGAGCCTAGGCCTTTTGGAAGCGAAAGGTAGCGGCAGGCAGGATGTTGGGTTACAGGCCATAAGCTCAACTCTCAGAAGTGTGTATGCATGGGTGGCAGATGTCTGCTACCCACTCGGACATGGGAGTTGGAACCTAGCTACACTCCTATTGAAGAAGGACTTTGGAAATCGCTGTATTCAACTCAGATACACGGGAGTTCAGGCCCAATGCTTACACATGCTTTTTTCACAAACTATCCCAGCCACTAACAGAAGGAGGTTAGCAGGTAAGTCTACAGTCAGGCAGGATGCGGGAGGGTCCTGCCCTGTCCTCAGCTCTCACAGGGAAGCATGCCTTGAAGCCAGCTCTCAACTAGCTGCATTCTTATGACAGTGTGAAGGTAGCAGTATTCTGAGTAAGGAGGTTCCCAGATTACCACTCTGCTGCACCTGGAGATACCCTCCAGGTCTGCATTGTTAACTTGCGTCTCAGAAGCCTGTGGCAAACGTCTCTGGTGAAGACGTGCGAAACTCACTCTGCAGGCAGTGTGGAACTGTGAGGGACTGAGGGTCAGCTCAACTCTCAGCAGTAAGATGTTTTTGGACAAGGCGTTCAAATACCTACTCACGTATGGAACTTAGTATGTAGCACCAGTCTACCCCAGGAATTACTGGGAAATCGCTGGATTGAGCTTGGAGGCACTAGTCTTGTTGCCGGCAGATTCCAGTTACCTCTCCCAACACTTCGGTGAAGCAGCGAGCCTAGGCCTTTTGGAAGCGAAAGCTAGCTGCAGGCAGGAGGTAGGGTTACAGGCCATAAGCTCAACTCTCAGAAGTGTGTATGCATGGGAGGCAGATGTCTGCTACCCACTCGTACATGCGAGTGGGAACCTACTACACTCTGATGAAAAAGGACTTTGAAAATTGCTGTATTCAACTCAGATACACGTGGGTTCAGGCACAACGATTCCACATGCTTTTCTCACAACCTTTCCCTGCCACTAACATGAGGACGTTAGCAGCTCCTTCTACAGTCAAGCAGGATGCGGGAGGGTTGTGCCCTGTCCTTAGCTCTCACAGGGAAGCATGTCTTGAAGCCAGCGGTCAACTAGCTGCATACATATGGCAGGGTCAAGGTAGCAGTATTCTGAGACAGGAGGTTCCCAGATTACCACTCTACTGCACCTGGAGATACCCTCCAGGTCTGCATTGTTAACTTGCGTCTCAGAGGCCTCTGGCAAACGTCTCTAGTGAAGACGTGCGAAACTCACTCTGCAGGCAGTGTGGAACTGTGAGGGACTGAGGGTCAGCTCAACTCTCAGCAGTAAGATGTTTTTGGACAAGGCGTTCAAATACCTACTCACGTATGGAACTTAGTATGTAGCACCAGTCTACCCCAGGAATTACTAGGAAATCGCTTGATTGAGCTTGGAGGCACTCGTCTTGTGTGCCGGGAGATTCCAGTTACCTCTCCCAACACTTGCGTCAAGCAGCGAGCCTAGGCCTTTTGGAAGCGAAAGGTAGCGGCAGGCAGGATGTTGGGTTACAGGCCATAAGCTCAACTCTCAGAAGTGTGTATGCATGGGTGGCAGATGTCTGCTACCCACTCGGACATGGGAGTTGGAACCTAGCTACACTCCTATTGAAGAAGGACTTTGGAAATCGCTGTATTCAACTCAGATACACGGGAGTTCAGGCCCAATGCTTACACATGCTTTTCCCACAAACTATCCCAGCCACTAACAGAAGGAGGTTAGCAGGTAAGTCTACAGTCAGGCAGGATGCGGGAGGGTCCTGCCCTGTCCTCAGCTCTCACAGGGAAGCATGCCTAGAAGCCAGCTCTCAACTAGCTGCATTCTTATGACAGTGTGAAGGTAGCAGTATTCTGAGTAAGGCGGTTCCGAGATTACCACTCTACTGCACCTGGAGATACCCTCCAGGTCTGCATTGTTAACTTGCGTCTCAGAAGCCTGTGGCAAACGTCTCTGGTGAAGACCTGCGAAACTCACTCTGCAGGCAGTGTGGAACTGTGAGGGACTGAGGGTGAGCTCAACTCTCAGAAGTAAGATGCTTTTGGACAAGGCGTTCAGCTACCTTCTCACGTATGGAACTTAGTATGTAGCAGCAGTCTACCACACGAATTACTAGGCAATCGCTGGAATGAGCTTGGAGGCCCTAGTCTTGTGTGCCGGGAGATTCCAATTACCTCTCCCAACACTTCCGTCAAACAGCGAGCCTAGGCCTTTTAGAAGTGAAAGGAACCAGCAGGCTGGATGGGGAGGTACAGGCCTTAAGCTCAACTCTCAGAAGTGTGTATGCAGGGGAGACAGATGTCTGCTACCCACTCTGACATGGGAGTTGGAAACTAGCTACACTCTGATTGAAGAAGGCCATTGGAAATCGCTGTATTCAACTCAGATACACAGGAGTTCAGGCCCAATGCTTACACATGCTTTTCCCGCAACCTCTCTCAGCCACTAACATTAGGATGTTAGCAGCTGCGCCTACAGTCAGGCAGGATGCGGGTGGGTTCTGCCCTGTCCTCAGCACTCCCAGGGAAGCATGCCTAGAAGCCAGCTCTCAACTAGCTGCATTCTTATGGCAGTGTGAAGGTAGCAGTATTCTGAGTAAGGAGGTTCCCAGATTACCACTCTACTGCACCTGGAGATACCCTCCAGGTCTGCATTGTTAACTTGCGTCTCAGAAGCCTCTGGCAAACGTCTCTGGTGAAGACGTCCGAAACTCACTCTGCAGGCAGTGTGGAACTGTGAGGGACTGAGGGTGAGCTCAACTCTCAGAAGTAAGATGTTTTTGGACAAGGCGTTCAACTACCTACTCACGTATGGAACTTAGTATGTAGCACCAGTCTACCCCAGGAATTACTAGGAAATCGCTTGATTGAGCTTGGAGGCACTCGTCTTGTGTGCCGGGAGATTCCAGTTACCTCTCCCAACACTTGCGTCAAGCAGCGAGCCTAGGCCTTTTGGAAACGAAAGGTAGCGGCCGGCAGGATGTTGGGTTACAGGCCATAAGCTCAACTCTCAGAAGTGTGTATGCATGGGTGGCAGATGTCTGCTACCCACTCGGACATGGGAGTTGGAACCTAGCTACACTCCTATTGAAGAAGGACTTTGGAAATCGCTGTATTCAACTCAGATACACGGGAGTTCAGGCCCAATGCTTACACATGCTTTTCCCACAAACTATCCCAGCCACTAACAGAAGGAGGTTAGCAGGTAAGTCTACAGTCAGGCAGGATGCGGGAGGGTCCTGCCCTGTCCTCAGCTCTCACAGGGAAGCATGCCTAGAAGCCAGCTCTCAACTAGCTGCATTCTTATGACAGTGTGAAGGTAGCAGTATTCTGAGTAAGGCGGTTCCGAGATTACCACTCTACTGCACCTGGAGATACCCTCCAGGTCTGCATTGTTAACTTGCGTCTCAGAAGCCTGTGGCAAACGTCTCTGGTGAAGACCTGCGAAACTCACTCTGCAGGCAGTGTGGAACTGTGAGGGACTGAGGGTGAGCTCAACTCTCAGAAGTAAGATGCTTTTGGACAAGGCGTTCAGCTACATTCTCACGTATGGAACTTAGTATGTAGCACCTGTCTACCCCAGGAATTACTAGGCTATCGCTGGAATGAGCTTGGAGGCACTAGTCTTGTGTGCCGGGAGATTCCAATTACCTCTCCCAACACTTCCGTCAAACAGCGAGCCTAGGCCTTTTAGAAGTGAAAGGAACCAGCAGGCTGGATGGGGAGGTACAGGCCTTAAGCTCAACTCTCAGAAGTGTGTATGCAGGGGAGACAGATGTCTGCTACCCACTCTGACATGGGAGTTGGAAACTACCTACACTCTGATTGAAGAAGGCCATTGGAAATCGCTGTATTCAACTCAGATACACAGGAGTTCAGGCCCAATGCTTACACATGCTTTTCCCGCAACCTCTCTCAGCCAGTAACATTAGGATGTTAGCAGCTGCGCCTACAGTCAGGCAGGATGCGGGTGGGTTCTGCCATGTCCTCAGCACTCCCAGGGAAGCATGCCTAGAAGCCAGCTCTCAACTAGCTGCATTCTTATGGCAGTGTGAAGGTAGCAGTATTCTGAGTCAGGAGGTTCCAAGATTACCACTCTACTGCACCTGGAGATACCCTCCAGGTCTGCATTGTTAACTTGCGTCTCAGAAGCCTGTGGCAAACGTCTCTGGTGAAGACGTCCGAAACTCACTCTGCAGGCAGTTGGAACTGTGAGGGACTGAGGGTGAGCTCAACTCTCAGAAGTAAGATGTTTTTGGACAAGGCGTTCAACTACCTACTCACGTATGGAACTTAGTATGTAGCACCAGTCTACCCCAGGAATTACTAGGAAATCGCTTGATTGAGCTTGGAGGCACTCGTCTTGTGTGCCGGGAGATTCCAGTTACCTCTCCCAACACTTGCGTCAAGCAGCGAGCCTAGGCCTTTTGGAAGCGAAAGGTAGCGGCAGGCAGGATGTTGGGTTACAGGCCATAAGCTCAACTCTCAGAAGTGTGTATGCATGGGTGGCAGATGTCTGCTACCCACTCGGACATGGGAGTTGGAACCTAGCTACACTCCTATTGAAGAAGGACTTTGGAAATCGCTGTATTCAACTCAGATACACGGGAGTTCAGGCCCAATGCTTACACATGCTTTTCCCACAAACTATCCCAGCCACTAACAGAAGGAGGTTAGCAGGTAAATCTACAGTCAGGCAGGATGCGGGAGGGTGCTGCCCTGTCCTCAGCTCTCACAGGGAAGCATGCCTTGAAGCCAGCTCTCAACTAGCTGCATTCTTATGACAGTGTGAAGGTAGCAGTATTCTGAGTAAGGAGGTTCCCAGATTACCACTCTACTGCACCTGGAGATACCCTCCAGGTCTGCATTGTTAACTTGCGTCTCAGAGGCCTCTGGCAAACGTCTCTGGTGAAGACGTGCGAAACTCACTCTGCAGGCAGTGTGGAACTGTGAGGGACTGAGGGTCAGCTCAACTCTCAGCAGTAAGATGTTTTTGGACAAGGCGTTCAAATACCTACTCACGTATGGAACTTAGTATGTAGCACCAGTCTACCCCAGGAATTACTGGGAAATCGCTGGATTGAGCTTGGAGGCACTAGTCTTGTTGCCGGGAGATTCCAGTTACCTCTCCCAACACTTCGGTGAAGCAGCGAGCCTAGGCCTTTTGGAAGCGAAAGCTAGCTGCAGGCAGGAGGTAGGGTTACAGACCATAAGCTCAACTCTCAGAAGTGTGTATGCATGGGAGGCAGATGTCTTCTACCCACTCGTACATGCGAGTGGGAACCTACTACACTCTGATGAAAAAGGACTTTGGAAATTGCTGTATTCAACTCAGATACACGTGGGTTCAGGCACAACGATTCCACATGCTTTTCTCACAACCTTTCCCTGCCACTAACATGAGGACGTTAGCAGCTCCTTCTACAGTCAAGCAGGATGCGGGAGGGTTGTGCCCTGTCCTTAGCTCTCACAGGGAAGCATGTCTTGAAGCCAGCGGTCAACTAGCTGCATACTTATGGCAGGGTCAAGGTAGCAGTATTCTGAGACAGGAGGTTCCCAGATTACCACTCTACTGCACCTGGAGATACCCTCCAGGTCTGCATTGTTAACTTGCGTCTCAGAGGCCTCTGGCAAACGTCTCTGGTGAAGACGTGCGAAACTCACTCTGCAGGCAGTGTGGAACTGTGAGGGACTGAGGGTCAGCTCAACTCTCAGCAGTAAGATGTTTTTGGACAAGGCGTTCAAATACCTACTCACGTATGGAACTTAGTATGTAGCACCAGTCTACCCCAGGAATTACTAGGAAATCGCTTGATTGAGCTTGGAGGCACTCGTCTTGTGTGCCGGGAGATTCCAGTTACCTCTCCCAACACTTGCGTCAAGCAGCGAGCCTAGGCCTTTTGGAAGCGAAAGGTAGCGGCAGGCAGGATGTTGGGTTACAGGCCATAAGCTCAACTCTCAGAAGTGTGTATGTTTGGGTGGCAGATGTCTGCTACCCACTCGGACATGGGAGTTGGAACCTAGCTACACTCCTATTGAAGAAGGACTTTGGAAATCGCTGTATTCAACTCAGATACACGGGAGTTCAGGCCCAATGCTTACACATGCTTTTCCCACAAACTATCCCAGCCACTAACAGAAGGAGGTTAGCAGGTAAGTCTACAGTCAGGCAGGATGCGGGAGGGTCCTGCCCTGTCCTCAGCTCTCACAGGGAAGCATGCCTTGAAGCCAGCTCTCAACTAGCTGCATTCTTATGACAGTGTGAAGGTAGCAGTATTCTGAGTAGGGAGGTTCCCAGATTACCACTCTACTGCACCTGGAGATACCCTCCAGGTCTGCATTGTTAACTTGCGTCTCAGAAGCCTGTGGCAAACGTCTCTGGTGAAGACCTGCGAAACTCACTCTGCAGGCAGTGTGGAACTGTGAGGGACTGAGGGTGAGCTCAACTCTCAGAAGTAAGATGCTTTTGGACAAGGCGTTCAGCTACATTCTCACGTATGGAACTTAGTATGTAGCACCTGTCTACCCCAGGAATTACTAGGCTATCGCTGGAATGAGCTTGGAGGCACTAGTCTTGTGTGCCGGGAGATTCCAATTACCTCTCCCAACACTTCCGTCAAACAGCGAGCCTAGGCCTCTTAGAAGTGAAAGGAACCAGCAGGCTGGATGGGGAGGTACAGGCCTTAAGCTCAACTCTCAGAAGTGTGTATGCAGGGGAGACAGATGTCTGCTACCCACTCTGACATGGGAGTTGGAAACTACCTACACTCTGATTGAAGAAGGCCATTGGAAATCGCTGTATTCAACTCAGATACACAGGAGTTCAGGCCCAATGCTTACACATGCTTTTCCCGCAACCTCTCTCAGCCACTAACATTAGGATGTTAGCAGCTGCGCCTACAGTCAGGCAGGATGCGGGTGGGTTCTGCCATGTCCTCAGCACTCCCAGGGAAGCATGCCTAGAAGCCAGCTCTCAACTAGCTGCATTCTTATGGCAGTGTGAAGGTAGCAGTTTTCTGAGTAAGGAGTTTCCCAGATTACCACTCTACTGCACCTGGAGATACCCTCCAGGTCTGCATTGTTAACTTGCGTCTCAGAAGCCTCTGGCAAACGTCTCTGGTGAAGACGTCCGAAACTCACTCTGCAGGCAGTGTGGAACTGTGAGGGACTGAGGGTGAGCTCAACTCTCAGAAGTAAGATGTTTTTGGACAAGGCGTTCAACTACCTACTCACGTATGGAACTTAGTATGTAGCACCAGTCTACCCCAGGAATTACTAGGAAATCGCTTGATTGAGCTTGGAGGCACTCGTCTTGTGTGCCGGGAGATTCCAGTTACCTCTCCCAACACTTGCGTCAAGCAGCGAGCCTAGGCCTTTTGGAAGCGAAAGGTAGCGGCAGGCAGGATGTTGGGTTACAGGCCATAAGCTCAACTCTCAGAAGTGTGTATGCATGGGTGGCAGATGTCTGCTACCCACTCGGACATGGGAGTTGGAACCTAGCTACACTCCTATTGAAGAAGGACTTTGGAAATCGCTGTATTCAACTCAGATACACGGGAGTTCAGGCCCAATGCTTACACATGCTTTTCCCACAAACTATCCCAGCCACTAACAGAAGGAGGTTAGCAGGTAAATCTACAGTCAGGCAGGATGCGGGAGGGTCCTGCCCTGTCCTCAGCTCTCACAGGGAAGCATGCCTAGAAGCCAGCTCTCAACTAGCTGCATTCTTATGACAGTGTGAAGGTAGCAGTATTCTGAGTAAGGCGGTTCCGAGATTACCACTCTACTGCACCTGGAGATACCCTCCAGGTCTGCATTGTTATATTGCGTCTCAGAAGCCTGTGGCAAACGTCTCTGGTGAAGACCTGCGAAACTCACTCTGCAGGCAGTGTGGAACTGTGAGGGACTGAGGGTCAGCTGAACTCTCAGAAGTAAGATGCTTTTGGACAAGGCGTTCAGCTACATTCTCACGTATGGAACTTAGTATGTAGCACCTGTCTACCCCAGGAATTACTAGGCTATCGCTGGAATGAGCTTGGAGGCACTAGTCTTGTGTGCCGGGAGATTCCAATTACCTCTCCCAACACTTCTGTCAAACAGCGAGCCTAGGCCTTTTAGAAGTGAAAGGAACCAGCAGGCTGGATGGGGAGGTACAGGCCTTAAGCTCAACTCTCAGAAGTGTGTATGCAGGGGAGACAGATGTCTGCTACCCACTCTGACATGGGAGTTGGAAACTACCTACACTCTGATTGAAGAAGGCCATTGGAAATCGCTGTATTCAACTCAGATACACAGGAGTTCAGGCCCAATGCTTACACATGCTTTTCCCGCAACCTCTCTCAGCCACTAACATTAGGATGTTAGCAGCTGCGCCTACAGTCAGGCAGGATGCGGGTGGGTTCTGCCATGTCCTCAGCACTCCCAGGGAAGCATGCCTAGAAGCCAGCTCTCAACTAGCTGCATTCTTATGGCAGTGTGAAGGTAGCAGTATTCTGAGTCAGGAGGTTCCAAGATTACCACTCTACTGCACCTGGAGATACCCTCCAGGTCTGCATTGTTAACTTGCGTCTCAGAAGCCTGTGGCAAACGTCTCTGGTGAAGACCTGCGAAACTCACTCTGCAGGCAGTGTGGAACTGTGAGGGACTGAGGGTGAGCTCAACTCTGAGAAGTAAGATGCTTTTGGACAAGGCGTTCAGCTACCTTCTCACGTATGGAACTTAGTATGTAGCAGCAGTCTACCACACGAATTACTAGGCAATCGCTGGAATGAGCTTGGAGGCCCTAGTCTTGTGTGCCGGGAGATTCCAATTACCTCTCCCAACACTTCCGTCAAACAGCGAGCCTAGGCCTTTTAGAAGTGAAAGGAACCAGCAGGCTGGATGGGGAGGTACAGGCCTTAAGCTCAACTCTCAGAAGTGTGTATGCAGGGGAGACAGATGTCTGCTACCCACTCTGACATGGGAGTTGGAAACTACCTACACTCTGATTGAAGAAGGCCATTGGAAATCGCTGTATTCAACTCAGATACACAGGAGTTCAGGCCCAATGCTTACACATGCTTTTCCCGCAACCTCTCTCAGCCACTAACATTAGGATGTTAGCAGCTGCGCCTACAGTCAGGCAGGATGCGGGTGGGTTCTGCCCTGTCCTCAGCACTCCCAGGGAAGCATGCCTAGAAGCCAGCTCTCAACTAGCTGCATTCTTATGGCAGTGTGAAGGTAGCAGTATTCTGAGTAAGGAGGTTCCCAGATTACCACTCTACTGCACCTGGAGATACCCTCCAGGTCTGCATTGTTAACCTGCGTCTCAGAAGCCTCTGGCAAACGTCTCTGGTGAAGACGTCCGAAACTCACTCTGCAGGCAGTGTGGAACTGTGAGGGACTGAGG
Organism: Canis lupus baileyi; assembly: GCF_048164855.1. Classification (NCBI taxonomy): domain Eukaryota; kingdom Metazoa; phylum Chordata; class Mammalia; order Carnivora; family Canidae; genus Canis; species Canis lupus. Next base: position 1,622,898 of record NC_132864.1, on the reverse strand, counting down.
GTGAGCTCAACTCTCAGAAGTAAGATGTTTTTGGACAAGGCGTTCAACTACCTACTCACGTATGGAACTTAGTATGTAGCACCAGTCTCCCCCAGGAATTACTAGGAAATCGCTTGATTGAGCTTGGAGGCACTCGTCTTGTGTGCCGGGAGATTCCAGTTACCTCTCTCAACACTTGCGTCAAGCAGCGAGCCTAGGCCTTTTGGAAACGAAAGGTAGCGGCAGGCAGGATGTTGGGTTACAGGCCATAAGCTCAACTCTCAGAAGTGTGTATGCATGGGTGGCAGATGTCTGCTACCCACTCGGACATGGGAGTTGGAACCTAGCTACACTCCTATTGAAGAAGGACTTTGGAAATCGCTGTATTCAACTCAGATACACGGGAGTTCAGGCCCAATGCTTACACATGCTTTTCCCACAAACTATCCCAGCCACTAACAGAAGGAGGTTAGCAGGTAAGTCTACAGTCAGGCAGGATGCGGGAGGGTCCTGCCCTGTCCTCAGCTCTCACAGGGAAGCATGCCTAGAAGCCAGCTCTCAACTAGCTGCATTCTTATGACAGTGTGAAGGTAGCAGTATTCTGAGTAAGGCGGTTCCGAGATTACCACTCTACTGCACCTGGAGATACCCTCCAGGTCTGCATTGTTAACTTGCGTCTCAGAAGCCTGTGGCAAACGTCTCTGGTGAAGACCTGCGAAACTCACTCTGCAGGCAGTGTGGAACTGTGAGGGACTGAGGGTGAGCTCAACTCTCAGAAGTAAGATGCTTTTGGACAAGGCGTTCAGCTACCTACTCACGTATGGAACTTAGTATGTAGCACCAGTCTACCCCAGGAATTACTAGGAAATCGCTTGATTGAGCTTGGAGGCACTCGTCTTGTGTGCCGGGAGATTTCAGTTACCTCTCCCAACACTTGCGTCAAGCAGCGAGCCTAGGCATTTTGGAAGCGAAAGGTAGCGGCAGGCAGGATGTTGGGTTACAGGCCATAAGCTCAACTCTCAGAAGTGTGTATGCATGGGTGGCAGATGTCTGCTACCCACTCGGACATGGGAGTTGGAACCTAGCTACACTCCTATTGAAGAAGGACTTTGGAAATCGCTGTATTCAACTCAGATACACGGGAGTTCAGGCCCAATGCTTACACATGCTTTTCCCACAAACTATCCCAGCCACTAACAGAAGGAGGTTAGCAGGTAAGTCTACAGTCAGGCAGGATGCGGGAGGGTCCTGCCCTGTCCTCAGCTCTCACAGGGAGCATGCCTTGAAGCCAGCTCTCAACTAGCTGCATTCTTATGACAGTGTGAAGGTAGCAGTATTCTGAGTAAGGAGGTTCCCAGATGACCACTCTACTGCACCTGGAGATACCCTCCAGGTCTGCATTGTTAACTTGCGTCTCAGAAGCCTGTGGCAAACGTCTCTGGTGAAGACCTGCGAAACTCACTCTGCAGGCAGTGTGGAACTGTGAGGGACTGAGGGTCAGCTCAACTCTCAGAAGTAAGATGCTTTTGGACAAGGCGTTCAGCTACATTCTCACGTATGGAACTTAGTATGTAGCACCTGTCTACCCCAGGAATTACTAGGCTATCGCTGGAATGAGCTTGCAGGCACTAGTCTTGTGTGCCGGGAGATTCCAATTACCTCTCCCAACACTTCCGTCAAACAGCGAGCCTAGGCCTTTTAGAAGTGAAAGGAACCAGCAGGCTGGATGGGGAGGTACAGGCCTTAAGCTCAACTCTCAGAAGTGTGTATGCAGGGGAGACAGATGTCTGCTACCCACTCTGACATGGGAGTTGGAAACTACCTACACTCTGATTGAAGAAGGCCATTGGAAATCGCTGTATTCAACTCAGATACACAGGAGTTCAGGCCCAATGCTTACACATGCTTTTCCCGCAACCTCTCTCAGCCACTAACATTAGGATGTTAGCAGCTGCGCCTACAGTCAGGCAGGATGCGGGTGGGTTCTGCCATGTCCTCAACACTCCCAGGGAAGCATGCCTAGAAGCCAGCTCTCAACTAGCTGCATTCTTATGGCAGTGTGAAGGTAGCAGTATTCTGAGTCAGGAGGTTCCAAGATTACCACTCTACTGCACCTGGAGATACCCTCCAGGTCTGCATTGTTAACTTGCGTCTCAGAAGCCTCTGGCAAACGTCTCTGGTGAAGACGTCCGAAACTCACTCTGCAGGCAGTGTGGAACTGTGAGGGACTGAGGATGAGCTCAACTCTCAGAAGTAAGATGTTTTTGGACAAGGCGTTCAACTACCTACTCACGTATGGAACTTAGTATGTAGCACCAGTCTACCCCAGGAATTACTAGGAAATCGCTTGATTGAGCTTGGAGGCACTCGTCTTGTGTGCCGGGAGATTCCAGTTACCTCTCCCAACACTTGCGTCAAGCAGCGAGCCTAGGCCTTTTGGAAGCGAAAGGTAGCGGCAGGCAGGATGTTGGGTTACAGGCCATAAGCTCAACTCTCAGAAGTGTGTATGAATGGGTGGCAGATGTCTGCTACCCACTCGGACATGGGAGTTGGAACCTAGCTACACTCCTATTGAAGAAGGACTTTGGAAATCGCTGTATTCAACTCAGATACACGGGAGTTCAGGCCCAATGCTTACACATGCTTTTCCCACAAACTATCCCAGCCACTAACAGAAGGAGGTTAGCAGGTAAATCTACAGTCAGGCAGGATGCGGGAGGGTCCTGCCCTGTCCTCAGCTCTCACAGGGAAGCATGCCTAGAAGCCAGCTCTCAACTAGCTGCATTCTTATGACAGTGTGAAGGTAGCAGTATTCTGAGTAAGGCGGTTCCGAGATTACCACTCTACTGCACCTGGAGATACCCTCCAGGTCTGCATTGTTATATTGCGTCTCAGAAGCCTGTGGCAAACGTCTCTGGTGAAGACCTGCGAAACTCACTCTGCAGGCAGTGTGGAACTGTGAGGGACTGAGGGTCAGCTCAACTCTCAGAAGTAAGATGCTTTTGGACAAGGCGTTCAGCTACATTCTCACGTATGGAACTTAGTATGTAGCACCTGTCTACCCCAGGAATTACTAGGCTATCGCTGGAATGAGCTTGGAGGCACTAGTCTTGTGTGCCGGGAGATTCCAATTACCTCTCCCAACACTTCCGTCAAACAGCGAGCCTAGGCCTTTTAGAAGTGAAAGGAACCAGCAGGCTGGATGGGGAGGTACAGGCCTTAAGCTCAACTCTCAGAAGTGTGTATGCAGGGGAGACAGATGTCTGCTACCCACTCTGACATGGGAGTTGGAAACTACCTACACTCTGATTGAAGAAGGCCATTGGAAATCGCTGTATTCAACTCAGATACACAGGAGTTCAGGCCCAATGCTTACACATGCTTTTCCCGCAACCTCTCTCAGCCACTAACATTAGGATGTTAGCAGCTGCGCCTACAGTCAGGCAGGATGCGGGTGGGTTCTGCCATGTCCTCAGCACTCCCAGGGAAGCATGCCTAGAAGCCAGCTCTCAACTAGCTGCATTCTTATGGCAGTGTGAAGGTAGCAGTATTCTGAGTCAGGAGGTTCCAAGATTACCACTCTACTGCACCTGGAGATACCCTCCAGGTCTGCATTGTTAACTTGCGTCTCAGAAGCCTGTGGCAAACGTCTCTGGTGAAGACCTGCGAAACTCACTCTGCAGGCAGTGTGGAACTGTGAGGGACTGAGGGTGAGCTCAACTCTCAGAAGTAAGATGCTTTTGGACAAGGCGTTCAGCTACCTTCTCACGTATGGAACTTAGTATGTAGCAGCAGTCTACCACACGAATTACTAGGCAATCGCTGGAATGAGCTTGGAGGCCCTAGTCTTGTGTGCCGGGAGATTCCAATTACCTCTCCCAACACTTCCGTCAAACAGCGAGCCTAGGCCTTTTAGAAGTGAAAGGAACCAGCAGGCTGGATGGGGAGGTACAGGCCTTAAGCTCAACTCTCAGAAGTGTGTATGCAGGGGAGACAGATGTCTGCTACCCACTCTGACATGGGAGTTGGAAACTACCTACACTCTGATTGAAGAAGGCCATTGGAAATCGCTGTATTCAACTCAGATACACAGGAGTTCAGGCCCAATGCTTACACATGCTTTTCCCGCAACCTCTCTCAGCCACTAACATTAGGATGTTAGCAGCTGCGCCTACAGTCAGGCAGGATGCGGGTGGGTTCTGCCATGTCCTCAACACTCCCAGGGAAGCATGCCTAGAAGCCAGCTCTCAACTAGCTGCATTCTTATGGCAGTGTGAAGGTAGCAGTATTCTGAGTCAGGAGGTTCCAAGATTACCACTCTACTGCACCTGGAGATACCCTCCAGGTCTGCATTGTTAACTTGCGTCTCAGAAGCCTCTGGCAAACGTCTCTGGTGAAGACGTCCGAAACTCACTCTGCAGGCAGTGTGGAACTGTGAGGGACTGAGGATGAGCTCAACTCTCAGAAGTAAGATGTTTTTGGACAAGGCGTTCAACTACCTACTCACGTATGGAACTTAGTATGTAGCACCAGTCTACCCCAGGAATTACTAGGAAATCGCTTGATTGAGCTTGGAGGCACTCGTCTTGTGTGCCGGGAGATTCCAGTTACCTCTCCCAACACTTGCGTCAAGCAGCGAGCCTAGGCCTTTTGGAAGCGAAAGGTAGCGGCAGGCAGGATGTTGGGTTACAGGCCATAAGCTCAACTCTCAGAAGTGTGTATGAATGGGTGGCAGATGTCTGCTACCCACTCGGACATGGGAGTTGGAACCTAGCTACACTCCTATTGAAGAAGGACTTTGGAAATCGCTGTATTCAACTCAGATACACGGGAGTTCAGGCCCAATGCTTACACATGCTTTTCCCACAAACTATCCCAGCCACTAACAGAAGGAGGTTAGCAGGTAAATCTACAGTCAGGCAGGATGCGGGAGGGTCCTGCCCTGTCCTCAGCTCTCACAGGGAAGCATGCCTAGAAGCCAGCTCTCAACTAGCTGCATTCTTATGACAGTGTGAAGGTAGCAGTATTCTGAGTAAGGCGGTTCCGAGATTACCACTCTACTGCACCTGGAGATACCCTCCAGGTCTGCATTGTTATATTGCGTCTCAGAAGCCTGTGGCAAACGTCTCTGGTGAAGACCTGCGAAACTCACTCTGCAGGCAGTGTGGAACTGTGAGGGACTGAGGGTCAGCTCAACTCTCAGAAGTAAGATGCTTTTGGACAAGGCGTTCAGCTACATTCTCACGTATGGAACTTAGTATGTAGCACCTGTCTACCCCAGGAATTACTAGGCTATCGCTGGAATGAGCTTGGAGGCACTAGTCTTGTGTGCCGGGAGATTCCAATTACCTCTCCCAACACTTCCGTCAAACAGCGAGCCTAGGCCTTTTAGAAGTGAAAGGAACCAGCAGGCTGGATGGGGAGGTACAGGCCTTAAGCTCAACTCTCAGAAGTGTGTATGCAGGGGAGACAGATGTCTGCTACCCACTCTGACATGGGAGTTGGAAACTACCTACACTCTGATTGAAGAAGGCCATTGGAAATCGCTGTATTCAACTCAGATACACAGGAGTTCAGGCCCAATGCTTACACATGCTTTTCCCGCAACCTCTCTCAGCCACTAACATTAGGATGTTAGCAGCTGCGCCTACAGTCAGGCAGGATGCGGGTGGGTTCTGCCATGTCCTCAGCACTCCCAGGGAAGCATGCCTAGAAGCCAGCTCTCAACTAGCTGCATTCTTATGGCAGTGTGAAGGTAGCAGTATTCTGAGTCAGGAGGTTCCAAGATTACCACTCTACTGCACCTGGAGATACCCTCCAGGTCTGCATTGTTAACTTGCGTCTCAGAAGCCTGTGGCAAACGTCTCTGGTGAAGACCTGCGAAACTCACTCTGCAGGCAGTGTGGAACTGTGAGGGACTGAGGGTGAGCTCAACTCTCAGAAGTAAGATGCTTTTGGACAAGGCGTTCAGCTACCTTCTCACGTATGGAACTTAGTATGTAGCAGCAGTCTACCACACGAATTACTAGGCAATCGCTGGAATGAGCTTGGAGGCCCTAGTCTTGTGTGCCGGGAGATTCCAATTACCTCTCCCAACACTTCCGTCAAACAGCGAGCCTAGGCCTTTTAGAAGTGAAAGGAACCAGCAGGCTGGATGGGGAGGTACAGGCCTTAAGCTCAACTCTCAGAAGTGTGTATGCAGGGGAGACAGATGTCTGCTACCCACTCTGACATGGGAGTTGGAAACTACCTACACTCTGATTGAAGAAGGCCATTGGAAATCGCTGTATTCAACTCAGATACACAGGAGTTCAGGCCCAATGCTTACACATGCTTTTCCCGCAACCTCTCTCAGCCACTAACATTAGGATGTTAGCAGCTGCGACTACAGTCAGGCAGGATGCGGGTGGGTTCTGCCCTGTCCTCAGCACTCCCAGGGAAGCATGCCTAGAAGCCAGCTCTCAACTAGCTGCATTCTTATGGCAGTGTGAAGGTAGCAGTATTCTCAGTAAGGAGGTTCCCAGATTACCACTCTACTGCACCTGGAGATACCCTCCAGGTCTGCATTGTTAACTTGCGTCTCAGAAGCCTCTGGCAAACGTCTCTGGTGAAGACGTCCGAAACTCACTCTGCAGGCAGTGTGGAACTGTGAGGGACTGAGGGTGAGCTCAACTCTCAGAAGTAAGATGTTTTTGGACAAGGCGTTCAACTACCTACTCACGTATGGAACTTAGTATGTAGCACCAGTCTACCCCAGGAATTACTAGGAAATCGCTTGATTGAGCTTGGAGGCACTCGTCTTGTGTGCCGGGAGATTCCAGTTACCTCTCCCAACACTTGCGTCAAGCAGCGAGCCTAGGCCTTTTGGAAACGAAAGGTAGCGGCAGGCAGGATGTTGGGTTACAGGCCATAAGCTCAACTCTCAGAAGTGTGTATGCATGGGTGGCAGATGTCTGCTACCCACTCAGACATGGGAGTTGGAACCTAGCTACACTCCTATTGAAGAAGGACTTTGGAAATCGCTGTATTCAACTCAGATACACGGGAGTTCAGGCCCAATGCTTACACATGCTTTTCCCACAAACTATCCCAGCCACTAACAGAAGGAGGTTAGCAGGTAAGTCTACAGTCAGGCAGGATGCGGGAGGGTCCTGCCCTGTCCTCAGCTCTCACAGGGAAGCATGCCTAGAAGCCAGCTCTCAACTAGCTGCATTCTTATGACAGTGTGAAGGTAGCAGTATTCTGAGTAAGGCGGTTCCGAGATTACCACTCTACTGCACCTGGAGATACCCTCCAGGTCTGCATTGTTAACTTGCGTCTCAGAAGCCTGTTGCAAACGTCTCTGGTGAAGACCTGCGAAACTAACTCTGCAGGCAGTGTGGAACTGTGAGGGACTGAGGGTGAGCTCAACTCTCAGAAGTAAGATGCTTTTGGACAAGGCGTTCAGCTACATTCTCACGTATGGAACTTAGTATGTAGCACCTGTCTACCCCAGGAATTACTAGGCTATCGCTGGAATGAGCTTGGAGGCACTAGTCTTGTGTGCCGGGAGATTCCAATTACCTCTCCCAACACTTCCGTCAAACAGCGAGCCTAGGCCTTTTAGAAGTGAAAGGAACCAGCAGGCTGGATGGGGAGGTACAGGCCTTAAGCTCAACTCTCAGAAGTGTGTATGCAGGGGAGACAGATGTCTGCTACCCACTCTGACATGGGAGTTGGAAACTACCTACACTCTGATTGAAGAAGGCCATTGGAAATCGCTGTATTCAACTCAGATACACAGGAGTTCAGGCCCAATGCTTACACATGCTTTTCCCGCAACCTCTCTCAGCCACTAACATTAGGATGTTAGCAGCTGCGCCTACAGTCAGGCAGGATGCGGGTGGGTTCTGCCATGTCCTCAGCACTCCCAGGGAAGCATGCCTAGAAGCCAGCTCTCAACTAGCTGCATTCTTATGGCAGTGTGAAGGTAGCAGTATTCTGAGTCAGGAGGTTCCAAGATTACCACTCTACTGCACCTGGAGATACCCTCCAGGTCTGCATTGTTAACTTGCGTCTCAGAAGCCTCTGGCAAACGTCTCTGGTGAAGACGTCCGAAACTCACTCTGCAGGCAGTGTGGAACTGTGAGGGACTGAGGGTGAGCTCAACTCTCAGAAGTAAGATGTTTTTGGACAAGGCGTTCAACTACCTACTCACGTATGGAACTTAGTATGTAGCACCAGTCTACCCCAGGAATTACTAGGAAATCGCTTGATTGAGCTTGGAGGCACTCGTCTTGTGTGCCGGGAGATTCCAGTTACCTCTCCCAACACTTGCGTCAAGCAGCGAGCCTAGGCCTTTTGGAAGCGAAAGGTAGCGGGAGGCAGGATGTTGGGTTACAGGCCATAAGCTCAACTCTCAGAAGTGTGTATGCATGGGTGGCAGATGTCTGCTACCCACTCGGACATGGGAGTTGGAACCTAGCTACACTCCTATTGAAGAAGGACTTTGGAAATCGCTGTATTCAACTCAGACACACGGGAGTTCAGGCCCAATGCTTACACATGCTTTTCCCACAAACTATCCCAGCCACTAACAGAAGGAGGTTAGCAGGTAAGTCTACAGTCAGGCAGGATGCGGGAGGGTCCTGCCCTGTCCTCAGCTCTCACAGGGAAGCATGCCTTGAAGCCAGCTCTCAACTAGCTGCATTCTTATGACAGTGTGAAGGTAGCAGTATTCTGAGTAAGGAGGTTCCCAGATGACCACTCTACTGCACCTGGAGATACCCTCCAGGTCTGCATTGTTAACTTGCGTCTCAGAAGCCTGTGGCAAACGTCTCTGGTGAAGACCTGCGAAACTCACTCTGCAGGCAGTGTGGAACTGTGAGGGACTGAGGGTGAGCTCAACTCTCAGAAGTAAGATGCTTTTGGACAAGGCGTTCAGCTACATTCTCACGTATGGAACTTAGTATGTAGCACCTGTCTACCCCAGGAATTACTAGGCTATCGCTGGAATGAGCTTGGAGGCACTAGTCTTGTGTGCCGGGAGATTCCAATTACCTCTCCCAACACTTCCGTCAAACAGCGAGCCTAGGCCTTTTAGAAGTGAAAGGAACCAGCAGGCTGGATGGGGAGGTACAGGCCTTAAGCTCAACTCTCAGAAGTGTGTATGCAGGGGAGACAGATGTCTGCTACCCACTCTGACATGGGAGTTGGAAACTACCTACACTCTGATTGAAGAAGGCCATTGGAAATCGCTGTATTCAACTCAGATACACAGGAGTTCAGGCCCAATGCTTACACATGCTTTTCCCGCAACCTCTCTCAGCCACTAACATTAGGATGTTAGCAGCTGCGCCTACAGTCAGGCAGGATGCGGGTGGGTTCTGCCATGTCCTCAGCACTCACAGGGAAGCATGCCTAGAAGCCAGCTCTCAACTAGCTGCATTCTTATGGCAGTGTGAAGGTAGCAGTATTCTGAGTCAGGAGGTTCCAAGATTACCACTCTACTGCACCTGGAGATACCCTCCAGGTCTGCATTGTTAACTTGCGTCTCAGAAGCCTGTGGCAAACGTCTCTGGTGAAGACCTGCGAAACTCACTCTGCAGGCAGTGTGGAACTGTGAGGGACTGAGGGTGAGCTCAACTCTCAGAAGTAAGATGCTTTTGGACAAGGCGTTCAGCTACATTCTCACGTATGGAACTTAGTATGTAGCAGCAGTCTACCACACGAATTACTAGGCAATCGCTGGAATGAGCTTGGAGGCCCTAGTCTTGTGTGCCGGGAGATTCCAATTACCTCTCCCAACACTTCCGTCAAACAGCGAGCCTAGGCCTTTTAGAAGTGAAAGGAACCAGCAGGCTGGATGGGGAGGTACAGGCCTTAAGCTCAACTCTCAGAAGTGTGTATGCAGGGGAGACAGATGTCTGCTACCCACTCTGACATGGGAGTTGGAAACTACCTACACTCTGATTGAAGAAGGCCATTGGAAATCGCTGTATTCAACTCAGATACACAGGAGTTCAGGCCCAATGCTTACACATGCTTTTCCCGCAACCTCTCTCAGCCACTAACATTAGGATGTTAGCAGCTGCGCCTACAGTCAGGCAGGATGCGGGTGGGTTCTGCCCTGTCCTCAGCACTCCCAGGGAAGCATGCCTAGAAGCCAGCTCTCAACTAGCTGCATTCTTATGGCAGTGTGAAGGTAGCAGTATTCTGAGTAAGGAGGTTCCCAGATTACCACTCTACTGCACCTGGAGATACCCTCCAGGTCTGCATTGTTAACTTGCGTCTCAGAAGCCTCTGGCAAACGTCTCTGGTGAAGACGTCCGAAACTCACTCTGCAGGCAGTGTGGAACTGTGAGGGACTGAGGGTGAGCTCAACTCTCAGAAGTAAGATGTTTTTGGACAAGGCGTTCAACTACCTACTCACGTATGGAACTTAGTATGTAGCACCAGTCTACCCCAGGAATTACTAGGAAATCGCTTGATTGAGCTTGGAGGCACTCGTCTTGTGTGCCGGGAGATTCCAGTTACCTCTCCCAACACTTGCGTCAAGCAGCGAGCCTAGGCCTTTTGGAAGCGAAAGGTAGCGGCAGGCAGGATGTTGGGTTACAGGCCATAAGCTCAACTCTCAGAAGTGTGTATGCATGGGTGGCAGATGTCTGCTACCCAATCGGACATGGGAGTTGGAACCTAGCTACACTGTGATTGAAGAAGGCCATTGGAAATCGCTGTATTCAACTCAGATACACGGGAGTTCAGGCCCAATGCTTACACATGCTTTTCCCACAAACTATCTCAGCCACTAACAGAAGGAGGTTAGCAGGTAAGTCTACAGTCAGGCAGGATGCGGGAGGGTCCTGCCCTGTCCTCAGCTCTCACAGGGAAGCATGCCTTGAAGCCAGCTCTCAACTAGCTGCATTCTTATGACAGTGTGAAGGTAGCAGTATTCTGAGTAAGGAGGTTCCCAGATTACCACTCTACTGCACCTGGAGATACCCTCCAGGTCTGCATTGTTAACTTGCGTCTCAGAGGCCTCTGGCAAACGTCTCTGGTGAAGACGTGCGAAACTCACTCTGCAGGCAGTGTGGAACTGTGAGGGACTGAGGGTCAGCTCAACTCTCAGCAGTAAGATGTTTTTGGACAAGGCGTTCAAATACCTACTCACGTATGGAACTTAGTATGTAGCACCAGTCTACCCCAGGAATTACTGGGAAATCGCTGGATTGAGCTTGGAGGCACTAGTCTTGTTGCCGGGAGATTCCAGTTACCTCTCCCAACACTTCGGTGAAGCAGCGAGCCTAGGCCTTTTGGAAGCGAAAGCTAGCTGCAGGCAGGAGGTAGGGTTACAGGCCATAAGCTCAACTCTCAGAAGTGTGTATGCATGGGAGGCAGATGTCTTCTACCCACTCGTACATGCGAGTGGGAACCTACTACACTCTGATGAAAAAGGACTTTGGAAATTGCTGTATTCAACTCAGATACACGTGGGTTCAGGCACAACGATTCCACAATGCTTTTCTCACACCTTTCCCTGCCACTAACATGAGGACGTTAGCAGCTCCTTCTACAGTCAAGCAGGATGCGGGAGGGTTGTGCCCTGTCCTTAGCTCTCACAGGGAAGCATGTCTTGAAGCCAGCGGTCAACTAGCTGCATACTTATGGCAGGGTCAAGGTAGCAGTATTCTGAGACAGGAGGTTCCCAGATTACCACTCTACAGCACCTGGAGATACCCTCCAGGTCTGCATTGTTAACTTGCGTCTCAGAGGCCTCTGGCAAACGTCTCTGGTGAAGACGTGCGAAACTCACTCTGCAGGCAGTGTGGAACTGTGAGGGACTGAGGGTCAGCTCAACTCTCAGCAGTAAGATGTTTTTGGACAAGGCGTTCAAATACCTACTCACGTATGGAACTTAGTATGTAGCACCAGTCTACCCCAGGAATTACTAGGAAATCGCTTGATTGAGCTTGGAGGCACTCGTCTTGTGTGCCGGGAGATTCCAGTTACCTCTCCCAACACTTGCGTCAAGCAGCGAGCCTAGGCCTTTTGGAAGCGAAAGGTAGCGGCGGGCAGGATGTTGGGTTACAGGCCATAAGCTCAACTCTCAGAAGTGTGTATGCATGGGTGGCAGATGTCTGCTACCCACTCGGACATGGGAGTTGGAACCTAGCTACACTCCTATTGAAGAAGGACTTTGGAAATCGCTGTATTCAACTCAGATACACGGGAGTTCAGGCCCAATGCTTACACATGCTTTTCCCACAAACTATCCCAGCCACTAAGAGAAGGAGGTTAGCAGGTAAGTCTACAGTCAGGCAGGATGCGGGAGGGTCCTGCCCTGTCCTCAGCTCTCACAGGGAAGCATGCCTTGAAGCCAGCTCTCAACTAGCTGCATTCTTATGACAGTGTGAAGGTAGCAGTATTCTGAGTAAGGAGGTTCCCAGATTACCACTCTACTGCACCTGGAGATACCCTCCAGGCTGCATTGTTAACTTGCGTCTCAGAAGCCTGTGGCAAACGTCTCTGGTGAAGACCTGCGAAACTCACTCTGCAGGCAGTGTGGAACTGTGAGGGACTGAGGGTGAGCTCAACTCTCAGAAGTAAGATGCTTTTGGACAAGGCGTTCAGCTACATTCTCACGTATGGAACTTAGTATGTAGCACCTGTCTACCCCAGGAATTACTAGGCTATCGCTGGAATGAGCTTGGATGCACTAGTCTTGTGTGCCGGGAGATTCCAATTACCTCTCCCAACACTTCCGTCAAACAGCGAGCCTAGGCCTTTTAGAAGTGAAAGGAACCAGCAGGCTGGATGGGGAGGTACAGGCCTTAAGCTCAACTCTCAGAAGTGTGTATGCAGGGGAGACAGATGTCTGCTACCCACTCTGACATGGGAGTTGGAAACTACCTACACTCTGATTGAAGAAGGCCATTGGAAATCGCTGTATTCAACTCAGATACACAGGAGTTCAGGCCCAATGCTTACACATGCTTTTCCCGCAACCTCTCTCAGCCACTAACATTAGGATGTTAGCAGCTGCGCCTACAGTCAGGCAGGATGCGGGTGGGTTCTGCCATGTCCTCAGCACTCCCAGGGAAGCATGCCTAGAAGCCAGCTCTCAACTAGCTGCATTCTTATGGCAGTGTGAAGGTAGCAGTATTCTGAGTCAGGAGGTTCCAAGATTACCACTCTACTGCACCTGGAGATACCCTTCAGGTCTGCATTGTTAACTTGCGTCTCAGAAGCCTGTGGCAAACGTCTCTGGTGAAGACCTGCGAAACTCACTCTGCAGGCAGTGTGGAACTGTGAGGGACTGAGGGTGAGCTCAACTCTCAGAAGTAAGATGCTTTTGGACAAGGCGTTCAGCTACCTTCTCACGTATGGAACTTAGTATGTAGCAGCAGTCTACCACACGATTATTAGGCAATCGCTGGAATGAGCTTGGAGGCCCTAGTCTTGTGTGCCGGGAGATTCCAATTACCTCTCCCAACACTTCCGTCAAACAGCGAGCCTAGGCCTTTTAGAAGTGAAAGGAACCAGCAGGCTGGATGGGGAGGTACAGGCCTTAAGCTCAACTCTCAGAAGTGTGTATGCAGGGGAGACAGATGTCTGCTACCCACTCTGACATGGGAGTTGGAAACTACCTACACTCTGATTGAAGAAGGCCATTGGAAATCGCTGTATTCAACTCAGATACACAGGAGTTCAGGCCCAATGCTTACACATGCTTTTCCCGCAACCTCTCTCAGCCGCTAACATTAGGATGTTAGCAGCTGCGCCTACAGTCAGGCAGGATGCGGGTGGGTTCTGCCCTGTCCTCAGCACTCCCAGGGAAGCATGCCTAGAAGCCAGCTCTCAACTAGCTGCATTCTTATGGCAGTGTGAAGGTAGCAGTATTCTGAGTAAGGAGGTTCCCAGATTACCACTCTACTGCACCTGGAGATACCCTCCAGGTCTGCATTGTTAACTTGCGTCTCAGAAGCCTCTGGCAAACGTCTCTGGTGAAGACGTCCGAAACTCACTCTGCAGGCAGTGTGGAACTGTGAGGGACTGAGGGTGAGCTCAACTCTCAGAAGTAAGATGTTTTTGGACAAGGCGTTCAACTACCTACTCACGTATGGAACTTAGTATGTAGCACCAGTCTACCCCAGGAATTACTAGGAAATCGCTTGATTGAGCTTGGAGGCACTCGTCTTGTGTGCCGGGAGATTCCAGTTACCTCTCCCAACACTTGCGTCAAGCAGCGAGCCTAGGCCTTTTGGAAGCGAAAGGTAGCGGCAGGCAGGATGTTGGGTTACAGGCCAGAAGCTCAACTCTCAGAAGTGTGTATGCATGGGTGGCAGATGTCTGCTACCCACTCGGACATGGGAGTTGGAACCTAGCTACACTCCTATTAAAGAAGGACTTTGGAAATCGCTGTATTCAACTCAGATACACGGGAGTTCAGGCCCAATGCTTACACATGATTTTCCCACAAACTATCCCAGCCACTAACAGAAGGAGGTTAGCAGGTAAGTCTACAGTCAGGCAGGATGCGGGAGGGTCCTGCCCTGTCCTCAGCTCTCACAGGGAAGCATGCCTTGAAGCCAGCTCTCAACTAGCTGCATTCTTATGACAGTGTGAAGGTAGCAGTATTCTGAGTAAGGAGGTTCCCAGATTACCACTCTACTGCACCTGGAGATACCCTCCAGGTCTGCATTGTTAACTTGCGTCTCAGAGGCCTCTGGCAAACGTCTCTGGTGAAGACGTGCGAAACTCACTCTGCAGGCAGTGTGGAACTGTGAGGGACTGAGGGTCAGCTCAACTCTCAGCAGTAAGATGTTTTTGGACAAGGCGTTCAAATACCTACTCACGTATGGAACTTAGTATGTAGCACCAGTCTACCCCAGGAATTACTGGGAAATCGCTGGATTGAGCTTGGAGGCACTAGTCTTGTTGCCGGGAGATTCCAGTTACCTCTCCCAACACTTCGGTGAAGCAGCGAGCCTAGGCCTTTTGGAAGCGAAAGCTAGCTGCAGGCAGGAGGTAGGGTTACAGGCCATAAGCTCAACTCTCAGAAGTGTGTATGCATGGGAGGCAGATGTCTTCTACCCACTCGTACATGCGAGTGGGAACCTACTACACTCTGATGAAAAAGGACTTTGGAAATTGCTGTATTCAACTCAGATACACGTGGGTTCAGGCACAACGATTCCACAATGCTTTTCTCACACCTTTCCCTGCCACTAACATGAGGACGTTAGCAGCTCCTTCTACAGTCAAGCAGGATGCGGGAGGGTTGTGCCCTGTCTTTAGCTCTCACAGGGAAGCATGTCTTGAAGCCAGCGGTCAACTAGCTGCATACTTATGGCAGGGTCAAGGTAGCAGTATTCTGAGACAGGAGGTTCCCAGATTACCACTCTACTGCACCTGGAGATACCCTCCAGGTCTGCATTGTTAACTTGCGTCTCAGAGGCCTCTGGCAAACGTCTCTGGTGAAGACGTGCGAAACTCACTCTGCAGGCAGTGTGGAACTGTGAGGGACTGAGGGTCAGCTCAACTCTCAGCAGTAAGATGTTTTTGGACAAGGCGTTCAAATACCTACTCACGTATGGAACTTAGTATGTAGCACAAGTCTACCCCAGGAATTACTAGGAAATCGCTTGATTGAGCTTGGAGGCACTCGTCTTGTGTGCCGGGAGATTCCAGTTACCTCTCCCAACACTTGCGTCAAGCAGCGAGCCTAGGCCTTTTGGAAGCGAAAGGTAGCGGCAGGCAGGATGTTGGGTTACAGGCCATAAGCTCAACTCTCAGAAGTGTGTATGCATGGGTGGCAGATGTCTGCTACCCACTCGGATATGGGAGTTGGAACCTAGCTACACTCCTATTGAAGAAGGACTTTGGAAATCGCTGTATTCAACTCAGATACACGGGAGTTCAGGCCCAATGCTTACACATGCTTTTCCCACAAACTATCCCAGCCACTAACAGAAGGAGGTTAGCAGGTAAGTCTACAGTCAGGCAGGATGCGGGAGGGTCCTGCCCTGTCCTCAGCTCTCACAGGGAAGCATGCCTAGAAGCCAGCTCTCAACTAGCTGCATTCTTATGACAGTGTGAAGGTAGCAGTATTCTGAGTAAGGCGGTTCCGAGATTACCACTCTACTGCACCTGGAGATACCCTCCAGGTCTGCATTGTTAACTTGCGTCTCAGAAGCCTGTGGCAAACGTCTCTGGTGAAGACCTGCGAAACTCACTCTGCAGGCAGTGTGGAACTGTGAGGGACTGAGGGTCAGCTCAACTCTCAGAAGTAAGATGCTTTTGGACAAGGCGTTCAGCTACATTCTCACGTATGGAACTTAGTATGTAGCACCTGTCTACCCCAGGAATTACTAGGCTATCGCTGGAATGAGCTTGGAGGCACTAGTCTTGTGTGCCGGGAGATTCCAATTACCTCTCCCAACACTTCCGTCAAACAGCTAGCCTAGGCCTTTTAGAAGTGAAAGGAACCAGCAGGCTGGATGGGGAGGTACAGGCCTTAAGCTCAACTCTCAGAAGTGTGTATGCAGGGGAGACAGATGTCTGCTACCCACTCTGACATGGGAGTTGGAAACTACCTACACTCTGATTGAAGAAGGCCATTGGAAATCGCTGTATTCAACTCAGATACACAGGAGTTCAGGCCCAATGCTTACACATGCTTTTCCCGCAACCTCTCTCAGCCACTAACATTAGGATGTTAGCAGCTGCGCCTACAGTCAGGCAGGATGCGGGTGGGTTCTGCCATGTCCTCAGCACTCCCAGGGAAGCATGCCTAGAAGCCAGCTCTCAACTAGCTGCATTCTTATGGCAGTGTGAAGGTAGCAGTATTCTGAGTCAGGAGGTTCCAAGATTACCACTCTACTGCACCTGGAGATACCCTCCAGGTCTGCATTGTTAACTTGCGTCTCAGAAGCCTGTGGCAAACGTCTCTGGTGAAGACCTGCGAAACTCACTCTGCAGGCAGTGTGGAACTGTGAGGGACTGAGGGTGAGCTCAACTCTCAGAAGTAAGATGCTTTTGGACAAGGCGTTCAGCTACCTTCTCACGTATGGAACTTAGTATGTAGCAGCAGTCTACCACATGAATTACTAGGGAATCGCTGGAATGAGCTTGGAGGCCCTAGTCTTGTGTGCCGGGAGATTCCAGTTACCTCTCCCAACACTTCCGTCAAACAGCGAGCCTAGGCCTTTTAGAAGTGAAAGGAACCAGCAGGCTGGATGGGGAGGTACAGGCCTTAAGCTCAACTCTCAGAAGTGTGTATGCAGGGGAGACAGATGTCTGCTACCCACTCTGACATGGGAGTTGGAAACTACCTACACTCTGATTGAAGAAGGCCATTGGAAATCGCTGTATTCAACTCAGATACACAGGAGTTCAGGCCCAATGCTTACACATGCTTTTCCCGCAACCTCTCTCAGCCACTAACATTAGGATGTTAGCAGCTGCGCCTACAGTCAGGCAGGATGCGGGTGGGTTCTGCCCTGTCCTCAGCACTCCCAGGGAAGCATGCCTAGAAGCCAGCTCTCAACTAGCTGCATTCTTATGGCAGTGTGAAGGTAGCAGTATTCTGAGTAAGGAGGTTCCCAGATTACCACTCTACTGCACCTGGAGATACCCTCCAGGTCTGCATTGTTAACTTGCGTCTCAGAAGCCTCTGGCAAACGTCTCTGGTGAAGACGTCCGAAACTCACTCTGCAGGCAGTGTGGAACTGTGAGGGACTGAGGGTGAGCTCAACTCTCAGAAGTAAGATGTTTTTGGACAAGGCGTTCAACTACCTACTCACGTATGGAACTTAGTATGTAGCACCAGTCTACCCCAGGAATTACTAGGAAATCGCTTGATTGAGCTTGGAGGCACTCGTCTTGTGTGCCGGGAGATTCCAGTTACCTCTCCCAACACTTGCGTCAAGCAGCGAGCCTAGGCCTTTTGGAAGCGAAAGGTAGCGGCAGGCAGGATGTTGGGTTACAGGCCATAAGCTCAACTCTCAGAAGTGTGTATGCATGGGTGGCAGATGTCTGCTACCCACTCGGACATGGGAGTTGGAACCTAGCTACACTCCTATTGAAGAAGGACTTTGGAAATCGCTGTATTCAACTCAGATACACGGGAGTTCAGGCCCAATGCTTACACATGCTTTTCCCACAAACTATCCCAGCCACTAACAGAAGGAGGTTAGCAGGTAAGTCTACAGTCAGGCAGGATGCGGGAGGGTCCTGCCCTGTCCTCAGCTCTCACAGGGAAGCATGCCTTGAAGCCAGCTCTCAACTAGCTGCATTCTTATGACAGTGTGAAGGTAGCAGTATTCTGAGTAAGGAGGTTCCCAGATTACCACTCTACTGCACCTGGAGATACCCTCCAGGTCTGCATTGTTAACTTGCGTCTCAGAGGCCTCTGGCAAACGTCTCTGGTGAAGACGTGCGAAACTCACTCTGCAGGCAGTGTGGAACTGTGAGGGACTGAGGGTCAGCTCAACTCTCAGCAGTAAGATGTTTTTGGACAAGGCGTTCAAATACCTACTCACGTATGGAACTTAGTATGTAGCACCAGTCTACCCCAGGAATTACTGGGAAATCGCTGGATTGAGCTTGGAGGCACTAGTCTTGTTGCCGGGAGATTCCAGTTACCTCTCCCAACACTTCGGTGAAGCAGCGAGCCTAGGCCTTTTGGAAGCGAAAGCTAGCTGCAGGCAGGAGGTAGGGTTACAGGCCATAAGCTCAACTCTCAGAAGTGTGTATGCATGGGAGGCAGATGTCTTCTACCCACTCGTACATGCGAGTGGGAACCTACTACACTCTGATGAAAAAGGACTTTGGAAATTGCTGTATTCAACTCAGTTACACGTGGGTTCAGGCACAACGATTCCACAATGCTTTTCTCACAACCTTTCCCTGCCACTAACATGAGGACGTTAGCAGCTCCTTCTACAGTCAAGCAGGATGCGGGAGGGTTGTGCCCTGTCCTTAGCTCTCACAGGGAAGCATGTCTTGAAGCCAGCGGTCAACTAGCTGCATACTTATGGCAGGGTCAAGGTAGCAGTATTCTGAGACAGGAGGTTCCCAGATTACCACTCTACTGCACCTGGAGATACCCTCCAGGTCTGCATTGTTAACTTGCGTCTCAGAGGCCTCTGGCAAACGTCTCTGGTGAAGACGTGCGAAACTCACTCTGCAGGCAGTGTGGAACTGTGAGGGACTGAGGGTCAGCTCAACTCTCAGCAGTAAGATGTTTTTGGACAAGGCGTTCAAATACCTACTCACGTATGGAACTTAGTATGTAGCACCAGTCTACCCCAGGAATTACTAGGAAATCGCTTGATTGAGCTTGGAGGCACTCGTCTTGTGTGCCGGGAGATTCCAGTTACCTCTCCCAACACTTGCGTCAAGCAGCGAGCCTAGGCCTTTTGGAAGCGAAAGGTAGCGGCAGGCAGGATGTTGGGTTACAGGCCATAAGCTCAACTCTCAGAAGTGTGTATGCATGGGTGGCAGATGTCTGCTACCCACTCAGACATGGGAGTTGGAACCTAGCTACACTCCTATTGAAGAAGGACTTTGGAAATCGCTGTATTCAACTCAGATACACGGGAGTTCAGGCCCAATGCTTACACATGCTTTTCCCACAAACTATCCCAGCCACTAACAGAAGGAGGTTAGCAGGTAAGTCTACAGTCAGGCAGGATGCGGGAGGGTCCTGCCCTGTCCTCAGCTCTCACAGGGAAGCATGCCTTGAAGCCAGCTCTCAACTAGCTGCATTCTTATGACAGTGTGAAGGTAGCAGTATTCTGAGTAAGGAGGTTCCCAGATTACCACTCTACTGCACCTGGAGATACCCTCCAGGTCTGCATTGTTAACTTGCGTCTCAGAAGCCTGTGGCAAACGTCTCTGGTGAAGACCTGCGAAACTCACTCTGCAGGCAGTGTGGAACTGTGAGGGACTGAGGGTGAGCTCAACTCTCAGAAGTAAGATGCATTTGGACAAGGCGTTCAGCTACATTCTCACGTATGGAACTTAGTATGTAGCACCTGTCTACCCCAGGAATTACTAGGCTATCGCTGGAATGAGCTTGGAGGCACTAGTCTTGTGTGCCGGGAGATTCCAATTACCTCTCCCAACACTTCCGTCAAACAGCGAGCCTAGGCCTTTTAGAAGTGAAAGGAACCAGCAGGCTGGATGGGGAGGTACAGGCCTTAAGCTCAACTCTCAGAAGTGTGTATGCAGGGGAGACAGATGTCTGCTACCCACTCTGACATGGGAGTTGGAAACTACCTACACTCTGATTGAAGAAGGCCATTGGAAATCGCTGTATTCAACTCAGATACACAGGAGTTCAGGCCCAATGCTTACACATGCTTTTCCCGCAACCTCTCTCAGCCACTAACATTAGGATGTTAGCAGCTGCGCCTACAGTCAGGCAGGATGCGGGTGGGTTCTGCCATGTCCTCAGCACTCCCAGGGAAGCATGCCTAGAAGCCAGCTCTCAACTAGCTGCATTCTTATGGCAGTGTGAAGGTAGCAGTATTCTGAGTCAGGAGGTTCCAAGATTACCACTCTACTGCACCTGGAGATACCCTCCAGGTCTGCATTGTTAACTTGCGTCTCAGAAACCTGTGGCAAACGTCTCTGGTGAAGACCTGCGAAACTCACTCTGCAGGCAGTGTGGAACTGTGAGGGACTGAGGGTCAGCTCAACTCTCAGAAGTAAGATGTTTTTGGACAAGGCGTTCAACTACCTACTCACGTATGGAACTTAGTATGTAGCACCAGTCTACCCCAGGAATTACTAGGAAATCGCTTGATTGAGCTTGGAGGCACTCGTCTTGTGTGCCGGGAGATTCCAGTTACCTCTCCCAACACTTGCGTCAAGCAGCGAGCCTAGGCCTTTTGGAAGCGAAAGGTAGCGGCAGGCAGGAAGTTGGGTTACAGGCCGTAAGCTCAACTCTCAGAAGTGTGTATGCATGGGTGGCAGATGTCTGCTACCCACTCGGACATGGGAGTAGGAACCTAGCTACACTCCTATTGAAGAAGGACTTTGGAAATCGCTGTATTCAACTCAGATACACGGGAGTTCAGGCCCAATGCTTACACATGCTTTTCCCACAAACTATCCCAGCCACTAACAGAAGGAGGTTAGCAGGTAAGTCTACAGTCAGGCAGGATGCGGGAGGGTCCTGCCCTGTCCTCAGCTCTCACAGGGAAGCATGCCTAGAAGCCAGCTCTCAACTAGCTGCATTCTTATGACAGTGTGAAGGTAGCAGTATTCTGAGTAAGGCGGTTCCGAGATTACCACTCTACTGCACCTGGAGATACCCTCCAGGTCTGCATTGTTAACTTGCGTCTCAGAAGCCTGTGGCAAACGTCTCTGGTGAAGACCTGTGAAACTCACTCTGCAGGCAGTGTGGAACTGTGAGGGACTGAGGGTCAGCTCAACTCTCAGAAGTAAGATGCTTTTGGACAAGGCGTTCAGCTACATTCTCACGTATGGAACTTAGTATGTAGCACCTGTCTACCCCAGGAATTACTAGGCTATCGCTGGAATGAGCTTGGAGGCACTAGTCTTGTGTGCCGGGAGATTCCAATTACCTCTCCCAACACTTCCGTCAAACAGCGAGCCTAGGCCTTTTAGTAGTGAAAGGAACCAGCAGGCTGGATGGGGAGGTACAGGCCTTAAGCTCAACTCTCAGAAGTGTGTATGCAGGGGAGACAGATGTCTGCTACCCACTCTGACATGGGAGTTGGAAACTACCTACACTCTGATTGAAGAAGGCCATTGGAAATCGCTGTATTCAACTCAGATACACAGGAGTTCAGGCCCAATGCTTACACATGCTTTTCCCGCAACCTCTCTCAGCCACTAACATTAGGATGTTAGCAGCTGCGCCTACAGTCAGGCAGGATGCGGGTGGGTTCTGCCATGTCCTCAGCACTCCCAGGGAAGCATGCCTAGAAGCCAGCTCTCAACTAGCTGCATTCTTATGGCAGTGTGAAGGTAGCAGTATTCTGAGTAAGGAGTTTCCCAGATTACCACTCTACTGCACCTGGAGATACCCTCCAGGTCTGCATTGTTAACTTGCGTCTCAGAAGCCTGTGGCAAACGTCTCTGGTGAAGACTTGCGAAACTCACTCTGCAGGCAGTGTGGAACTGTGAGGGACTGAGGGTGAGCTCAACTCTCAGAAGTAAGATGTTTTTGGACAAGGCGTTCAACTACCTACTCACGTATGGAACTTAGTATGTAGCACCAGTCTACCCCAGGAATTACTAGGAAATCGCTTGATTGAGCTTGGAGGCACTCGTCTTGTGTGCCGGGAGATTCCAGTTACCTCTCCCAACACTTGCGTCAAGCAGCGAGCCTAGGCCTTTTGGAAGCGAAAGGTAGCGGCAGGCAGGATGTTGGGTTACAGGCCATAAGCTCAACTCTCAGAAGTGTGTATGCATGGGTGGCAGATGTCTGCTACCCACTCGGACATGGGAGTTGGAACCTAGCTACACTCCTATTGAAGAAGGACTTTGGAAATCGCTGTATTCAACTCAGATACACGGGAGTTCAGGCCCAATGCTTACACATGCTTTTCCCACAAACTATCCCAGCCACTAACAGAAGGAGATTAGCAGGTAAGTCTACAGTCAGGCAGGATGCGGGAGGGTCCTGCCCTGTCCTCAGCTCTCACAGGGAAGCATGCCTAGAAGCCAGCTCTCAACTAGCTGCATTCTTATGACAGTGTGAAGGTAGCAGTATTCTGAGTAAGGCGGTTCCGAGATTACCACCCTACTGCACCTGGAGATACCCTCCAGGTCTGCATTGTTAACTTGCGTCTCAGAAGCCTGTGGCAAACGTCTCTGGTGAAGACCTGCGAAACTCACTCTGCAGGCAGTGTGGAACTGTGAGGGACTGAGGGTGAGCTCAACTCTCAGAAGTAAGATGCTTTTGGACAAGGCGTTCAGCTACCTTCTCACGTATGGAACTTAGTATGTAGCAGCAGTCTACCACACGAATTACTAGGCAATCGCTGGAATGAGCTTGGAGGCCCTAGTCTTGTGTGCCGGGAGATTCCAAATACCTCTCCCAACACTTCCGTCAAACAGCGAGCCTAGGCCTTTTAGAAGTGAAAGGAACCAGCAGGCTGGATGGGGAGGTACAGGCCTTAAGCTCAACTCTCAGAAGTGTGTATGCAGGGGAGACAGATGTCTGCTACCCACTCTGACATGGGAGTTGGAAACTACCTACACTCTGATTGAAGAAGGCCATTGGAAATCGCTGTATTCAACTCAGATACACAGGAGTTCAGACCCAATGCTTACACATGCTTTTCCCGCAACCTCTCTCAGCCACTAACATTAGGATGTTAGCAGCTGCGCCTACAGTCAGGCAGGATGCGGGTGGGTTCTGCCCTGTCCTCAGCACTCCCAGGGAAGCATGCCTAGAAGCCAGCTCTCAACTAGCTGCATTCTTATGGCAGTGTGAAGGTAGCAGTATTCTGAGTAAGGAGGTTCCCAGATTACCACTCTACTGCACCTGGAGATACCCTCCAGGTCTGCATTGTTAACTTGCGTCTCAGAAGCCTCTGGCAAATGTCTCTGGTGAAGACGTCCGAAACTCACTCTGCAGGCAGTGTGGAACTGTGAGGGACTGAGGGTCAGCTCAACTCTCAGCAGTAAGATGTTTTTGGACAAGGCGTTCAAATACCTACTCACGTATGGAACTTAGTATGTAGCACCAGTCTACCCCAGGAATTACTGGGAAATCGCTGGATTGAGCTTGGAGGCACTAGTCTTGTTGACGGGAGATTCCAGTTACCTCTCCCAACACTTCGGTGAAGCAGCGAGCCTAGGCCTTTTGGAAGCGAAAGCTAGCTGCAGGCAGGAGGTAGGGTTACAGGCCATAAGCTCAACTCTCAGAAGTGTGTATGCATGGGAGGCAGATGTCTTCTACCCACTCGTACATGCGAGTGGGAACCTACTACACTCTGATGAAAAAGGACTTTGGAAATTGCTGTATTCAACTCAGATACACATGGGTTCAGGCACAACGATTCCACATGCTTTTCTCACAACCTTTCCCTGCCACTAACATGAGGACGTTAGCAGCTCCTTCTACAGGCAAGCAGGATGCGGGAGGGTTGTGCCCTGTCCTTAGCTCTCACAGGGAAGCATGTCTTGAAGCCAGCGGTCAACTAGCTGCATACTTATGGCAGGGTCAAGGTAGCAGTATTCTGAGACAGGAGGTTCCCAGATTACCACTCTACTGCACCTGGAGATACCCTCCAGGTCTGCATTGTTAACTTGCGTCTCAGAGGCCTCTGGCAAACGTCTCTGGTGAAGACGTGCGAAACTCACTCTGCAGGCAGTGTGGAACTGTGAGGGACTGAGGGTCAGCTCAACTCTCAGCAGTAAGATGTTTTTGGACAAGGCGTTCAACTACCTACTCACGTATGGAACTTAGTATGTAGCACCAGTCTACCCCAGGAATTACTAGGAAATCGCTTGATTGAGCTTGGAGGCACTCGTCTTGTGTGCCGGGAGATTCCAGTTACCTCTCCCAACACTTGCGTCAAGCAGCGAGCCTAGGCCTTTTGGAAGCGAAAGGTAGCGGCAGGCAGGATGTTGGGTTACAGGCCATAAGCTCAACTCTCAGAAGTGTGTATGCATGGGTGGCAGATGTCTGCTACCCACTCGGACATGGGAGTTGGAACCTAGCTACACTCCTATTGAAGAAGGACTTTGGAAATCGCTGTATTCAACTCAGATACACGGGAGTTCAGGCCCAATGCTTACACATGCTTTTCCCACAAACTATCCCAGCCACTAACAGAAGGAGGTTAGCAGGTAAGTCTACAGTCAGGCAGGATGCGGGAGGGTCCTGCCCTGTCCTCAGCTCTCACCGGGAAGCATGCCTAGAAGCCAGCTCTCAACTAGCTGCATTCTTATGACAGTGTGAAGGTAGCAGTATTCTGAGTAAGGCGGTTCCGAGATTACCACTCTACTGCACCTGGAGATACCCTCCAGGTCTGCATTGTTAACTTGCGTCTCAGAAGCCTGTGGCAAACGTCTCTGGTGAAGACCTGCGAAACTCACTCTGCAGGCAGTGTGGAACTGTGAGGGACTGAGGGTGAGCTCAACTCTCAGAAGTAAGATGCTTTTGGACAAGGCGTTCAGCTACATTCTCACGTATGGAACTTAGTATGTAGCACCTGTCTACCCCAGGAATTACTAGGCTATCGCTGGAATGAGCTTGGAGGCACTAGTCTTGTGTGCCGGGAGATTCCAATTACCTCTCTCAACACTTCCGTCAAACAGCGAGCCTAGGCCTTTTAGAAGTGAAAGGAACCAGCAGGCTGGATGGGGAGGTACAGGCCTTAAGCTCAACTCTCAGAAGTGTGTATGCAGGGGAGACAGATGTCTGCTACCCACTCTGACATGGGAGTTGGAAACTACCTACACTCTGATTGAAGAAGGCCATTGGAAATCGCTGTATTCAACTCAGATACACAGGAATTCAGGCCCAATGCTTACACATGCTTTTCCCGCAACCTCTCTCAGCCACTAACATTAGGATGTTAGCAGCTGCGCCTACAGTCAGGGAGGATGCGGGTGGGTTCTGCCATGTCCTCAGCACTCCCAGGGAAGCATGCCTAGAAGCCAGCTCTCAACTAGCTGCATTCTTATGGCAGTGTGAAGGTAGCAGTATTCTGAGTCAGGAGGTTCCAAGATTACCACTCTACTGCACCTGGAGATACCCTCCAGGTCTGCATTGTTAACTTGCGTCTCAGAAGCCTGTGGCAAACGTCTCTGGTGAAGACCTGCGAAACTCACTCTGCAGGCAGTGTGGAACTGTGAGGGACTGAGGGTGAGCTCAACTCTGAGAAGTAAGATGCTTTTGGACAAGGCGTTCAGCTACCTTCTCACGTATGGAACTTAGTATGTAGCAGCAGTCTACCACACGAATTACTAGGCAATCGCTGGAATGAGCTTGGAGGCCCTAGTCTTGTGTGCCGGGAGATTCCAATTACCTCTCCCAACACTTCCGTCAAACAGCGAGCCTAGGCCTTTTAGAAGTGAAAGGAACCAGCAGGCTGGATGGGGAGGTACAGGCCTTAAGCTCAACTCTCAGAAGTGTGTATGCAGGGGAGACAGATGTCTGCTACCCACTCTGACATGGGAGTTGGAAACTACCTACACTCTGATTGAAGAAGGCCATTGGAAATCGCTGTATTCAACTCAGATACACAGGAGTTCAGGCCCAATGCTTACACATGCTTTTCCCGCAACCTCTCTCAGCCACTAACATTAGGATGTTAGCAGCTGCGCCTACAGTCAGGCAGGATGCGGGTGGGTTCTGCCCTGTCCTCAGCACTCCCAGGGAAGCATGCCTAGAAGCCAGCTCTCAACTAGCTGCATTCTTATGGCAGTGTGAAGGTAGCAGTATTCTGAGTAAGGAGGTTCCCAGATTACCACTCTACTGCACCTGGAGATACCCTCCAGGTCTGCATTGTTAACTTGCGTCTCAGAAGCCTCTGGCAAACGTCTCTGGTGAAGACGTCCGAAACTCACTCTGCAGGCAGTGTGGAACTGTGAGGGACTGAGGGTGAGCTCAACTCTCAGAAGTAAGATGTTTTTGGACAAGGCGTTCAACTACCTACTCACGTATGGAACTTAGTATGTAGCACCAGTCTACCCCAGGAATTACTAGGAAATCGCTTGATTGAGCTTGGAGGCACTCGTCTTGTGTGCCGGGAGATTCCAGTTACCTCTCCCAACACTTGCGTCAAGCAGCGAGCCTAGGCCTTTTGGAAGCGAAAGGTAGCGGCAGGCAGGATGTTGGGTTACAGGCCATAAGCTCAACTCTCAGAAGTGTGTATGCATGGGTGGCAGATGTCTGCTACCCACTCGGACATGGGAGTTGGAACCTAGCTACACTCCTATTGAAGAAGGACTTTGGAAATCGCTGTATTCAACTCAGACACACGGGAGTTCAGGCCCAATGCTTACACATGCTTTTCCCACAAACTATCCCAGCCACTAACAGAAGGAGGTTAGCAGGTAAGTCTACAGTCAGGCAGGATGCGGGAGGGTCCTGCCCTGTCCTCAGCTCTCACAGGGAAGCATGCCTTGAAGCCAGCTCTCAACTAGCTGCATTCTTATGACAGTGTGAAGGTAGCAGTATTCTGAGTAAGGAGGTTCCCAGATTACCACTCTACTGCACCTGGAGACACCCTCCAGGTCTGCATTGTTAACTTGCGTCTCAGAGGCCTCTGGCAAACGTCTCTGGTGAAGACGTGCGAAACTCACTCTGCAGGCAGTGTGGAACTGTGAGGGACTGAGGGTCAGCTCAACTCTCAGCAGTAAGATGTTTTTGGACAAGGCGTTCAAATACCTACTCACGTATGGAACTTAGTATGTAGCACCAGTCTACCCAAGGAATTACTGGGAAATCCCTGGATTGAGCTTGGAGGCACTAGTCTTGTTGCCGGGAGATTCCAGTTACCTCTCCCAACACTTCGGTGAAGCAGCGAGCCTAGGCCTTTTGGAAGCGAAAGCTAGCTGCAGGCAGGAGGTAGGGTTACAGGCCATAAGCTCAACTCTCAGAAGTGTGTATGCATGGGAGGCAGATGTCTGCTACCCACTCGTACATGCGAGTGGGAACCTACTACACTCTGATGAAAAAGGACCTTGGAAATCGCTGTATTCAACTCAGATACACGTGGGTTCAGGCACAACGATTCCACAGGCTTTTCTCACAACCTTTCCCTGCCACTAACATGAGGACGTTAGCAGCTCCTTCTACAGTCAAGAAGGATGCGGGAGGGTTGTGCCCTGTCCTTAGCTCTCACAGGGAAGCATGTCTTGAAGCCAGCGGTCAACTAGCTGCATACTTATGGCAGTGTCAAGGTAGCAGTATTCTGAGACAGGAGGTTCCCAGATTACCACTCTACTGCACCTGGAGATACCCTCCAGGTCTGCATTGTTAACTTGCGTCTCAGAGGCCTCTGGCAAACGTCTCTGGTGAAGACGTGCGAAACTCACTCTGCAGGCAGTGTGGAACTGTGAGGGACTGAGGGTCAGCTCAACTCTCAGCAGTAAGATGTTTTTGGACAAGGCGTTCAAATACCTACTCACGTATGGAACTTAGTATGTAGCACCAGTCTACCCCAGGAATTACTAGGAAATCGCTTGATTGAGCTTGGAGGCACTCGTCTTGTGTGCCGGGAGATTCCAATTACCTCTCCCAACACTTGCGTCAAGCAGCGAGCCTAGGCCTTTTGGAAGCGAAAGGTAGCGGCAGGCACGACGTAGGGTTACAGGCCATAAGCTCAACTCTCAGAAGTGTGTATGCATGGGAGGCAGATGTCTGCTACCCACTTGGACATGAGAGTTGGAACCTAGCTACACTCCTATTGAAGAAGGATGTTGGAAATCGCTGTATTCAACTCAGATACTCGGGAGTTCAGGCCCAATGCTAACACATGCTTTTCCCACAACCTATCCCAGCCACTAACATAAGGAGGTTAGCAGGTACGTCTACAGTCAGGCAGGATGCGGGAGGGTTCTGCCCTGTCCTCAGCTCTCACAGGGAAGCATGCCTAGAAGCCAGCTCTCAACTAGCTGCATTCTTATGACAGTGTGAAGGTAGCAGTATTCTGAGTAAGGCGGTTCCGAGATTACCACTCTACTGCACCTGGAGATACCCTCCAGGTCTGCATTGTTAACTT
Source organism: Canis lupus baileyi (assembly GCF_048164855.1). NCBI lineage: Eukaryota > Metazoa > Chordata > Mammalia > Carnivora > Canidae > Canis > Canis lupus. The sequence goes on along the minus strand of NC_132864.1, from coordinate 1,594,219 downwards.
GCGTCTCAGAAGCCTGTGGCAAACGTCTCTGGTGAAGACCTGCGAAACTCACTCTGCAGGCAGTGTGGAACTGTGAGGGACTGAGGGTGAGCTCAACTCTCAGAAGTAAGATGCTTTTGGACAAGGCGTTCAGCTACCTTCTCACGTATGGAACTTAGTATGTAGCACCAGTCTACCACACGAATTACTAGGCAATCGCTGGAATGAGCTTGGAGGCCCTAGTCTTGTGTGCCGGGAGATTCCAATTACCTCTCCCAACACTTCCGTCAAACAGCGAGCCTAGGCCTTTTAGAAGTGAAAGGAACCAGCAGGCTGGATGGGGAGGTACAGGCCTTAAGCTCAACTCTCAGAAGTGTGTATGCAGGGGAGACAGATGTCTGCTACCCACTCTGACATGGGAGTTGGAAACTAGCTACACTCTGATTGAAGAAGGCCATTGGAAATCGCTGTATTCAACTCAGATACACAGGAGTTCAGGCCCAATGCTTACACATGCTTTTCCCGCAACCTCTCTCAGCCACTAACATTAGGATGTTAGCAGCTGCGCCTACAGTCAGGCAGGATGCGGGTGGGTTCTGCCCTGTCCTCAGCACTCCCAGGGAAGCATGCCTAGAAGCCAGCTCTCAACTAGCTGCCTTCTTATGGCAGTGTGAAGGTAGCAGTATTCTGAGTAAGGAGGTTCCCAGATTACCACTCTACTGCACCTGGAGATACCCTCCAGGTCTGCATTGTTAACTTGCGTCTCAGAAGCCTCTGGCAAACGTCTCTGGTGAAGACGTCCGAAACTCACTCTGCAGGCAGTGTGGAACTGTGAGGGACTGAGGGTGAGCTCAACTCTCAGAAGTAAGATGTTTTTGGACAAGGCGTTCAACTACCTACTCACGTATGGAACTTAGTATGTAGCACCAGTCTACCCCAGGAATTACTAGGAAATCGCTTGATTGAGCTTGGAGGCACTCGTCTTGTGTGCCGGGAGATTCCAGTTACCTCTCCCAACACTTGCGTCAAGCAGCGAGCCTAGGCCTTTTGGAAGCGAAAGGTAGCGGCAGGCAGGATGTTGGGTTACAGGCCATAAGCTCAACTCTCAGAAGTGTGTATGCATGGGTGGCAGATGTCTGCTACCCACTCGGACATGGGAGTTGGAACCTAGCTACACTCCTATTGAAGAAGGACTTTGGAAATCGCTGTATTCAACTCAGACACACGGGAGTTCAGGCCCAATGCTTACACATGCTTTTCCCACAAAATATCCCAGCCACTAACAGAAGGAGGTTAGCAGGTAAGTCTACAGTCAGGCAGGATGCGGGAGGGTCCTGCCCTGTCCTCAGCTCTCACAGGGAAGCATGCCTTGAAGCCAGCTCTCAACTAGCTGCATTCTTATGACAGTGTGAAGGTAGCAGTATTCTGAGTAAGGAGGTTCCCAGATTACCACTCTACTGCACCTGGAGACACCCTCCAGGTCTGCATTGTTAACTTGCGTCTCAGAGGCCTCTGGCAAACGTCTCTGGTGAAGACGTGCGAAACTCCCTCTGCAGGCAGTGTGGAACTGTGAGGGACTGAGGGTCAGCTCAACTCTCAGCAGTAAGATGTTTTTGGACAAGGCGTTCAAATACCTACTCACGTATGGAACTTAGTATGTAGCACCCGTCTACCCAAGATATTACTGGGAAATCCCTGGATTGAGCTTGGAGGCACTAGTCTTGTTGCCGGGAGATTCCAGTTACCTCTCCCAACACTTCGGTGAAGCAGCGAGCCTAGGCCTTTTGGAAGCGAAAGCTAGCTGCAGGCAGGAGGTAGGGTTACAGGCCATAAGCTCAACTCTCAGAAGTGTGTATGCATGGGAGGCAGATGTCTGCTACCCACTCGTACATGCGAGGGGGAACCTACTACACTCTGATGAAAAAGGACCTTGGAAATCGCTGTATTCAACTCAGATACACGTGGGTTCAGGCACAACGATTCCACATGCTTTTCTCACAACCTTTCCCTGCCACTAACATGAGGACGTTAGCAGCTCCTTCTACAGTCAAGCAGGATGCGGGAGGGTTGTGCCCTGTCCTTAGCTCTCACAGGGAAGCATGTCTTGAAGCCAGCGGTCAACTACCTGCATACTTATGGCAGGGTCAAGGTAGCAGTATTCTGAGACAGGAGGTTCCCAGATTACCACTCTACTGCACCTGGAGATACCCTCCAGGTCTGCATTGTTAACTTGCGTCTCAGAGGCCTCTGGCAAACGTCTCTGGTGAAGACGTGCGAAACTCACTCTGCAGGCAGTGTGGAACTGTGAGGGACTGAGGGTCAGCTCAACTCTCAGCAGTAAGATGTTTTTGGACAAGGCGTTCAAATACCTACTCACGTATGGAACTTAGTATGTAGCACCAGTCTACCCCAGGAATTACTAGGAAATCGCTTGATTGAGCTTGGAGGCACTCGTCTTGTGTGCCGGGAGATTCCAATTACCTCTCCCAACACTTGCGTCAAGCAGCGAGCCTAGGCCTTTTGGAAGCGAAATGTAGCGGCAGGCACGATGTAGGGTTACAGGCCATAAGCTCAACTCTCAGAAGTGTGTATGCATGGGTGGCAGATGTCTGCTACCCACTCGGACATGGGAGTTGGAACCTAGCTACACTCCTATTGAAGAAGGATGTTGGAAATCGCTGTATTCAACTCAGATACTCGGGAGTTCAGGCCCAATGCTAACACATGCTTTTCCCACAACCTATCCCAGCCACTAACATAAGGAGGTTAGCAGGTACGTCTACAGTCAGGCAGGATGCGGGAGGGTTCTGCCCTGTCCTCAGCTCTCACAGGGAAGCATGCCTAGAAGCCAGCTCTCAACTAGCTGCATTCTTATGACAGTGTGAAGGTAGCAGTATTCTGAGTAAGGCGGTTCCGAGATTACCACTCTACTGCACCTGGAGATACCCTCCAGGTCTTCATTGTTAACTTGCGTCTCAGAAGCCTGTGGCAAACGTCTCTGGTGAAGACCTGCGAAACTCACTCTGCAGGCAGTGTGGAACTGTGAGGGACTGAGGGTGAGCTCAACTCTCAGAAGTAAGATGCTTTTGGACAAGGCGTTCAGCTACCTTCTCACGTATGGAACTTAGTATGTAGCACCAGTCTACCACACGAATTACTAGGCAATCGCTGGAATGAGCTTGGAGGCCCTAGTCTTGTGTGCCGGGAGATTCCAATTACCTCTCCCAACACTTCCGTCAAACAGCGAGCCTAGGCCTTTTAGAAGTGAAAGGAACCAGCAGGCTGGATGGGGAGGTACAGGCCTTAAGCTCAACTCTCAGAAGTGTGTATGCAGGGGAGACAGATATCTGCTACCCACTCTGACATGGGAGTTGGAAACTAGCTACACTCTGATTGAAGAAGGCCATTGGAAATCGCTGTATTCAACTCAGATACACAGGAGTTCAGGCCCAATGCTTACACATGCTTTTCCCGCAACCTCTCTCAGCCACTAACATTAGGATGTTAGCAGCTGCGCCTACAGTCAGGCAGGATGCGGGTGGGTTCTGCCCTGTCCTCAGCACTCCCAGGGAAGCATGCCTAGAAGCCAGCTCTCAACTAGCTGCATTCTTATGGCAGTGTGAAGGTAGCAGTATTCTGAGTAAGGAGGTTCCCAGATTACCACTCTACTGCACCTGGAGATACCCTCCAGGTCTGCATTGTTAACTTGCGTCTCAGAAGCCTCTGGCAAACGTCTCTGGTGAAGACGTCCGAAACTCACTCTGCAGGCAGTGTGGAACTGTGAGGGACTGAGGGTGAGCTCAACTCTCAGAAGTAAGATGTTTTTGGACAAGGCGTTCAACTACCTACTCACGTATGGAACTTAGTATGTAGCACCAGTCTACCCCAGGAATTACTAGGAAATCGCTTGATTGAGCTTGGAGGCACTCGTCTTGTGTGCCGGGAGATTCCAGTTACCTCTCCCAACACTTGCGTCAAGCAGCGAGCCTAGGCCTTTTGGAAGCGAAAGGTAGCGGCAGGCAGGATGTTGGGTTACAGGCCATAAGCTCAACTCTCAGAAGTGTGTATGCATGGGTGGCAGATGTCTGCTACCCACTCGGACATGGGAGTTGGAACCTAGCTACACTCCTATTGAAGAAGGACTTTGGAAATCGCTGTATTCAACTCAGATACACGGGAGTTCAGGCCCAATGCTTACACATGCTTTTCCCACAAACTATCCCAGCCACTAACAGAAGGAGGTTAGCAGGTAAGTCTACAGGCAGGCAGGATGCGGGAGGGTCCTGCCCTGTCCTCAGCTCTCACAGGGAAGCATGCCTTGAAGCCAGCTCTCAACTAGCTGCATTCTTATGACAGTGTGAAGGTAGCAGTATTCTGAGTAAGGAGGTTCCCAGATTACCACTCTACTGCACCTGGAGATACCCTCCAGGTCTGCATTGTTAACTTGCGTCTCAGAAGCCTGTGGCAAACGTCTCTGGTGAAGACGTGCGAAACTCACTCTGCAGGCAGTGTGGAACTGTGAGGGACTGAAGGTGAGCTCAACTCTCAGCAGTAAGATGATTTTGGACAAGGCGTTCAGCTACCTTCTCACATATGGAACTTAGTATGTAGCACCAGTCTACCCCAGGAATTACTGGGAAATCGCTGGATTGAGCTTGGAGGCACTAGTCTTGTTGCCGGGAGATTCCAGTTACCTCTCCCAACACTTCGGTGAAGCAGCGAGCCTAGGCCTTTTGGAAGCGAAAGCTAGCTGCAGGCAGGAGGTAGGGATACAGGCCATAAGCTCAACTCTCAGAAGTGTGTATGCATGGGAGGCAGATGTCTGCTACCCAATCGTATATGCGAGTGGGAACCTACTACACTCTGATGAAAAAGGACTTTGGAAATCGCTGTATTCAACTCAGATACACGTGGGTTCAGGCACAACGATTCCACATGCTTTTCTCACAACCTTTCCCTGCCACTAACATGAGGACGTTAGCAGCTCCTTCTACAGTCAAGCAGGATGCGGGAGGGTTGTGCCCTGTCCTTAGCTCTCACAGGGAAGCATGTCTTGAAGCCAGCGGTCAACTAGCTGCATACTTATGGCAGGGTCAAGGTAGCAGTATTCTGAGACAGGAGGTTCCCAGATTACCACTCTACTGCACCTGGAGATACCCTCCAGGTCTGCATTGTTAACTTGCGTCTCAGAGGCCTCTGGCAAACGTCTCTGGTGAAGACGTGCGAAACTCACTCTGCAGGCAGTGTGGAACTGTGAGGGACTGAGGGTCAGCTCAACTCTCAGCAGTAAGATGTTTTTGGACAAGGCGTTCAAATACCTACTCACGTATGGAACTTAGTATGCAGCACCAGTCTACCCCAGGAATTACTAGGAAATCGCTTGATTGAGCTTGGAGGCACTCGTCTTGTGTGCCGGGAGATTCCAATTACCTCTCCCAACACTTGCGTCAAGCAGCGAGCCTAGGCCTTTTGGAAGCGAAAGGTAGCGGCAGGCACGATGTAGGGTTACAGGCCATAAGCTCAACTCTCAGAAGTGTGTATGCATGGGAGGCAGATGTCTGCTACCCACTCGGACATGGGAGTTGGAACCTAGCTACACTCCTATTGAAGAAGGATGTTGGAAATCGCTGTATTCAACTCAGATACTCTGGAGTTCAGGCCCAATGCTTACACATGCTTTTCCCACAACCTATCCCAGCCACTAACATTAGGATGTTAGAAGCTGCGCCTACAGTCAGGCAGGATGCGGGAGGGTTCTGCCCTGTCCTCAGCTCTCACAGGGAAGCATGCCTAGAAGCCAGCTCTCAACTAGCTGCATTCTTATGACAGTGTGAAGGTAGCAGTATTCTGAGTAAGGCGGTTCCGAGATTACCACTCTACTGCACCTGGAGATACCCTCCAGGTCTGCATTGTTAACTTGCGTCTCAGAAGCCTGTGGCAAACGTCTCTGGTGAAGACCTGCGAAACTCACTCTGCAGGCAGTGTGGAACTGTGAGGGACTGAGGGTGAGCTCAACTCTCAGAAGTAAGATGCTTTTGGACAAGGCGTTCAGCTACCTTCTCACGTATGGAACTTAGTATGTAGCACCAGTCTACCACACGAATTACTAGGCAATCGCTGGAATGAGCTTGGAGGCCCTAGTCTTGTGTGCCGGGAGATTCCAATTACCTCTCCCAACACTTCCGTCAAACAGCGAGCCTAGGCCTTTTAGAAGTGAAAGGAACCAGCAGGCTGGATGGGGAGGTACAGGCCTTAAGCTCAACTCTCAGAAGTGTGTATGCAGGGGAGACAGATGTCTGCTACCCACTCTGACATGGGAGTTGGAAACTAGCTACACTCTGATTGAAGAAGGCCATTGGAAATCGCTGTATTCAACTCAGATACACAGGAGTTCAGGCCCAATGCTTACACATGCTTTTCCCGCAACCTCTCTCAGCCACTAACATTAGGATGTTAGCAGCTGCGCCTACAGTCAGGCAGGATGCGGGTGGGTTCTGCCCTGTCCTCAGCACTCCCAGGGAAGCATGCCTAGAAGCCAGCTCTCAACTAGCTGCCTTCTTATGGCAGTGTGAAGGTAGCAGTATTCTGAGTAAGGAGGTTCCCAGATTACCACTCTACTGCACCTGGAGATACCCTCCAGGTCTGCATTGTTAACTTGCGTCTCAGAAGCCTCTGGCAAACGTCTCTGGTGAAGACGTCCGAAACTCACTCTGCAGGCAGTGTGGAACTGTGAGGGACTGAGGGTGAGCTCAACTCTCAGAAGTAAGATGTTTTTGGACAAGGCGTTCAACTACCTACTCACGTATGGAACTTAGTATGTAGCACCAGTCTACCCCAGGAATTACTAGGAAATCGCTTGATTGAGCTTGGAGGCACTCGTCTTGTGTGCCGGGAGATTCCAGTTACCTCTCCCAACACTTGCGTCAAGCAGCGAGCCTAGGCCTTTTGGAAGCGAAAGGTAGCGGCAGGCAGGATGTTGGGTTACAGACCATAAGCTCAACTCTCAGAAGTGTGTATGCATGGGTGGCAGATGTCTGCTACCCACTCGGACATGGGAGTTGGAACCTAGCTACACTCCTATTGAAGAAGGACTTTGGAAATCGCTGTATTCAACTCAGATACACGGGAGTTCAGGCCCAATGCTTACACATGCTTTTCCCACAAACTATCCCAGCCACTAACAGAAGGAGGTTAGCAGGTAAGTCTACAGTCAGGCAGGATGCGGGAGGGTCCTGCCCTGTCCTCAGCTCTCACAGGGAAGCATGCCTTGAAGCCAGCTCTCAACTAGCTGCATTCTTATGACAGTGTGAAGGTAGCAGTATTCTGAGTAAGGAGGTTCCCAGATTACCACTCTACTGCACCTGGAGACACCCTCCAGGTCTGCATTGTTAACTTGCGTCTCAGAGGCCTCTGGCAAACGTCTCTGGTGAAGACGTGCGAAACTCCCTCTGCAGGCAGTGTGGAACTGTGAGGGACTGAGGGTCAGCTCAACTCTCAGCAGTAAGATGTTTTTGGACAAGGCGTTCAAATACCTACTCACGTATGGAACTTAGTATGTAGCACCAGTCTACCCAAGGAATTACTGGGAAATCCCTGGATTGAGCTTGGAGGCACTAGTCTTGTTGCCGGGAGATTCCAGTTACCTCTCCCAACACTTCGGTGAAGCAGCGAGCCTAGGCCTTTTGGAAGCGAAAGCTAGCTGCAGGCAGGAGGTAGGGTTACAGGCCATAAGCTCAACTCTCAGAAGTGTGTATGCATGGGAGGCAGATGTCTGCTACCCACTCGTACATGCGAGTGGGAACCTACTACACTCTGATGAAAAAGGACCTTGGAAATCGCTGTATTCAACTCAGATACACGTGGGTTCAGGCACAACGATTCCACATGCTTTTCTCACAGCCTTTCCCTGCCACTAACATGAGGACGTTAGCAGCTCCTTCTACAGTCAAGCAGGATGCGGGAGGGTTGTGCCCTGTCCTTAGCTCTCACAGGGAAGCATTTCTTGAAGCCAGCGGTCAACTAGCTGCATACTTAAGACAGGGTCAAGGTAGCAGTATTCTGAGACAGGAGGTTCCCAGATTACCACTCTACTGCACCTGGAGATACCCTCCAGGTCTGCATTGTTAACTTGCGTCTCAGAGGCCTCTGGCAAACGTCTCTGGTGAAGACGTGCGAAACTCACTCTGCAGGCAGTGTGGAACTGTGAGGGACTGAGGGTCAGCTCAACTCTCAGCAGTAAGATGTTTTTGGACAAGGCGTTCAAATACCTACTCACGTATGGAACTTAGTGTGTAGCACCAGTCTACCCCAGGAATTACTAGGAAATCGCTTGATTGAGCTTGGAGGCACTCGTCTTGTGTGCCGGGAGATTCCAATTACCTCTCCCAACACTTGCGTCAAGCAGCGAGCCTAGGCCTTTTGGAAGCGAAAGGTAGCGGCAGGCACGATGTAGGGTTACAGGCCATAAGCTCAACTCTCAGAAGTGTGTATGCATGGGAGACAGATGTCTGCTACCCACTCGGACATGGGAGTTGGAACCTAGCTACACTCCTATTGAAGAAGGATGTTGGAAATCGCTGTATTCAACTCAGATACTCGGGAGTTCAGGCCCAATGCTAACACATGCTTTTCCCACAACCTATGCCAGCCACTAACATAAGGAGGTTAGCAGGTACGTCTACAGTCAGGCAGGATGCGGGAGGGTTCTGCCCTGTCCTCAGCTCTCACAGGGAAGCATGCCTAGAAGCCAGCTCTCAACTAGCTGCATTCTTATGACAGTGTGAAGGTAGCAGTATTCTGAGTAAGGCGGTTCCGAGATTACCACTCTACTGCACCTGGAGATACCCTCCAGGTCTGCATTGTTAACTTGCGTCTCAGAAGCCTGTGGCAAACGTCTCTGGTGAAGACCTGCGAAACTCACTCTGCAGGCAGTGTGGAACTGTGAGGGACTGAGGGTGAGCTCAACTCTCAGAAGTAAGATGCTTTTGGACAAGGCGTTCAGCTACCTTCTCACGTATGGAACTTAGTATGTAGCAGCAGTCTACCACACGAATTACTAGGCAATCGCTGGAATGAGCTTGGAGGCCCTAGTCTTGTGTGCCGGGAGATTCCAATTACCTCTCCCAACACTTCCGTCAAACAGCGAGCCTAGGCCTTTTAGAAGTGAAAGGAACCAGCAGGCTGGATGGGGAGGTACAGGCCTTAAGCTCAAGTCTCAGAAGTGTGTATGCAGGGGAGACAGATGTCTGCTACCCACTCTGACATGGGAGTTGGAAACTAGCTACACTCTGATTGAAGAAGGCCATTGGAAATCGCTGTATTCAACTCAGATACACAGGAGTTCAGGCCCAATGCTTACACATGCTTTTCCCGCAACCTCTCTCAGCCACTAACATTAGGATGTTAGCAGCTGCGCCTACAGTCAGGCAGGATGCGGGTGGGTTCTGCCCTGTCCTCAGCACTCCCAGGGAAGCATGCCTAGAAGCCAGCTCTCAACTAGCTGCCTTCTTATGGCAGTGTGAAGGTAGCAGTATTCTGAGTAAGGAGGTTCCCAGATTACCACTCTACTGCACCTGGAGATACCCTCCAGGTCTGCATTGTTAACTTGCGTCTCAGAAGCCTCTGGCAAACGTCTCTGGTGAAGACGTCCGAAACTCACTCTGCAGGCAGTGTGGAACTGTGAGGGACTGAGGGTGAGCTCAACTCTCAGAAGTAAGATGTTTTTGGACAAGGCGTTCAACTACCTACTCACGTATGGAACTTAGTATGTAGCACCAGTCTACCCCAGGAATTACTAGGAAATCGCTTGATTGAGCTTGGAGGCACTCGTCTTGTGTGCCGGGAGATTCCAGTTACCTCTCCCAACACTTGCGTCAAGCAGCGAGCCTAGGCCTTTTGGAAGCGAAAGGTAGCGGCAGGCAGGATGTTGGGTTACAGGCCATAAGCTCAACTCTCAGAAGTGTGTATGCATGGGTGGCAGATGTCTGCTACCCACTCGGACATGGGAGTTGGAACCTAGCTACACTCCTATTGAAGAAGGACTTTGGAAATCGCTGTATTCAACTCAGATACACGGGAGTTCAGGCCCAATGCTTACACATGCTTTTCCCACAAACTATCCCAGCCACTAACAGAAGGAGGTTAGCAGGTAAGTCTACAGTCAGGCAGGATGCGGGAGGGTCCTGCCCTGTCCTCAGCTCTCACAGGGAAGCATGCCTTGAAGCCAGCTCTCAACTAGCTGCATTCTTATGACAGTGTGAAGGTAGCAGTATTCTGAGTAAGGAGGTTCCCAGATTACCACTCTACTGCACCTGGAGACACCCTCCAGGTCTGCATTGTTAACTTGCGTCTCAGAGGCCTCTGGCAAACGTCTCTGGTGAAGACGTGCGAAACTCCCTCTGCAGGCAGTGTGGAACTGTGAGGGACTGAGGGTCAGCTCAACTCTCAGCAGTAAGATGTTTTTGGACAAGGCGTTCAAATACCTACTCACGTATGGAACTTAGTATGTAGCACCAGTCTACCCAAGGAATTACTGGGAAATCCCTGGATTGAGCTTGGAGGCACTAGTCTTGTTGCCGGGAGATTCCAGTTACCTCTCCCAACACTTCGGTGAAGCAGCGAGCCTAGGCCTTTTGGAAGCGAAAGCTAGCTGCAGGCAGGAGGTAGGGTTACAGGCCATAAGCTCAACTCTCAGAAGTGTGTATGCATGGGAGGCAGATGTCTGCTACCCACTCGTACATGCGAGTGGGAACCTACTACACTCTGATGAAAAAGGACCTTGGAAATCGCTGTATTCAACTCAGATACACGTGGGTTCAGGCACAACGATTCCACATGCTTTTCTCACAGCCTTTCCCTGCAACTAACATGAGGACATTAGCAGCTCCTTCTACAGTCAAGCAGGATGCGGGAGGGTTGTGCCCTGTCCTTAGCTCTCACAGGGAAGCATGTCTTGAAGCCAGCGGTCAACTAGCTGCATACTTATGGCAGGGTCAAGGTAGCAGTATTCTGAGACAGGAGGTTCCCAGATTACAACTCTACTGCACCTGGAGATACCCTCCAGGTCTGCATTGTTAACTTGCGTCTCAGAGGCCTCTGGCAAACGTCTCTGGTGAAGACGTGCGAAACTCACTCTGCAGGCAGTGTGGAACTGTGAGGGACTGAGGGTCAGCTCAACTCTCAGCAGTAAGATGATTTTGGACAAGGCGTTCAAATACCTACTCACGTATGGAACTTAGTATGTAGCACCAGTCTACCCCAGGAATTACTAGGAAATCGCTTGATTGAGCTTGGAGGCACTCGTCTTGTGTGCCGGGAGATTCCAATTACCTCTCCCAACACTTGCGTCAAGCAGCGAGCCTAGGCCTTTTGGAAGCGAAAGGTAGCGGCAGGCACGATGTAGGGTTACAGGCCATAAGCTCAACTCTCAGAAGTGTGTATGCATGGGAGGCAGATGTCTGCTACCCACTCGGACATGGGAGTTGGAACCTAGCTACACTCCTATTGAAGAAGGATGTTGGAAATCGCTGTATTCAACTCAGATACTCGGGAGTTCAGGCCCAATGCTAACACATGCTTTTCCCACAACCTATCCCAGCCACTAACATAAGGAGGTTAGCAGGTACGTCTACAGTCAGGCAGGATGCGGGAGGGTTCTGCCCTGTCCTCAGCTCTCACAGGGAAGCATGCCTAGAAGCCAGCTCTCAACTAGCTGCATTCTTATGACAGTGTGAAGGTAGCAGTATTCTGAGTAAGGCGGTTCCGAGATTACCACTCTACTGCACCTGGAGATACCCTCCAGGTCTGCATTGTTAACTTGCGTCTCAGAAGCCTGTGGCAAACGTCTCTGGTGAAGACCTGCGAAACTCACTCTGCAGGCAGTGTGGAACTGTGAGGGACTGAGGGTGAGCTCAACTCTCAGAAGTAAGATGCTTTTGGACAAGGCGTTCAGCTACCTTCTCACGTATGGAACTTAGTATGTAGCAGCAGTCTACCACACGAATTACTAGGCAATCGCTGGAATGAGCTTGGAGGCCCTAGTCTTGTGTGCCGGGAGATTCCAATTACCTCTCCCAACACTTCCGTCAAACAGCGAGCCTAGGCCTTTTAGAAGTGAAAGGAACCAGCAGGCTGGATGGGGAGGTACAGGCCTTAAGCTCAAGTCTCAGAAGTGTGTATGCAGGGGAGACAGATGTCTGCTACCCACTCTGACATGGGAGTTGGAAACTAGCTACACTCTGATTGAAGAAGGCCATTGGAAATCGCTGTATTCAACTCAGATACACAGGAGTTCAGGCCCAATGCTTACACATGCTTTTCCCGCAACCTCTCTCAGCCACTAACATTAGGATGTTAGCAGCTGCGCCTACAGTCAGGCAGGATGCGGGTGGGTTCTGCCCTGTCCTCAGCACTCCCAGGGAAGCATGCCTAGAAGCCAGCTCTCAACTAGCTGCATTCTTATGGCAGTGTGAAGGTAGCAGTATTCTGAGTAAGGAGGTTCCCAGATTACCACTCTACTGCACCTGGAGATACCCTCCAGGTCTGCATTGTTAACTTGCGTCTCAGAAGCCTCTGTCAAACGTCTCTGGTGAAGACGTCCGAAACACACTCTGCAGGCAGTGTGGAACTGTGAGGGACTGAGGGTGAGCTCAACTCTCAGAAGTAAGATGTTTTTGGACAAGGCGTTCAACTACCTACTCACGTATGGAACTTAGTATGTAGCACCAGTCTACCCCAGGAATTACTAGGAAATCGCTTGATTGAGCTTGGAGGCACTCGTCTTGTGTGCCGGGAGATTCCAGTTACCTCTCCCAACACTTGCGTCAAGCAGCGAGCCTAGGCCTTTTGGAAGCGAAAGGTAGCGGCAGGCAGGATGTTGGGTTACAGGCCATAAGCTCAACTCTCAGAAGTGTGTATGCATGGGTGGCAGATGTCTGCTACCCACTCGGACATGGGAGTTGGAACCTAGCTACACTCCTATTGAAGAAGGACTTTGGAAATCGCTGTATTCAACTCAGATACACGGGAGTTCAGGCCCAATGCTTACACATGCTTTTCCCACAAACTATCCCAGCCACTAACAGAAGGAGGTTAGCAGGTAAGTCTACAGTCAGGCAGGATGCGGGAGGGTCCTGCCCTGTCCTCAGCTCTCACAGGGAAGCATGCCTTGAAGCCAGCTCTCAACTAGCTGCATTCTTATGGCAGTGTGAAGGTAGCAGTATTCTGAGTAAGGAGGTACCCAGATTACCACTCTACTGCACCTGGAGATACCCTCCAGGTCTGCATTGTTAACTTGCGTCTCAGAAGCCTCTGGCCAACGTCTCTGGTGAAGACGTGCGAAACTCACTCTGCAGGCAGTGTGGAACTGTGAGGGACTGAGGGTGAGCTCAACTCTCAGCAGTAAGATGATTTTGGACAAGGCGTTCAGCTACCTTCTCACATATGGAACTTAGTATGTAGCACCAGTCTACCCCAGGAATTACTGGGAAATCGCTGGATTGAGCTTGGAGGCACTAGTCTTGTTGCCGGGAGATTCCAATTACCTCTCCCAACACTTCGGTGAAGCAGCGAGCCTAGGCCTTTTGGAAGCGAAAGCTAGCTGCAGGCAGGAGGTAGGGATACAGGCCATAAGCTCAACTCTCAGAAGTGCGTATGCATGGGAGGCAGATGTCTGCTACCCACTCGTATATGCGAGTGGGAACCTACTACACTCTGATGAAAAAGGACTTTGGAAATCGCTGTATTCAACTCAGATACACGTGGGTTCAGGCACAACGATTCCACATGCTTTTCTCACAACCTTTCCCTGCCACTAACATGAGGACGTTAGCAGCTCCTTCTACAGTCAAGCAGGATGCGGGAGGGTTGTGCCCTGTCCTTAGCTCTCACAGGGAAGCATGTCTTGAAGCCAGCGGTCAACTACCTGCATACTTATGGCAGGGTCAAGGTAGCAGTATTCTGAGACAGGAGGTTCCCAGATTACCACTCTACTGCACCTGGAGATACCCTCCAGGTCTGCATTGTTAACTTGCGTCTCAGAGGCCTCTGGCAAACGTCTCTGGTGAAGACGTGCGAAACTCACTCTGCAGGCAGTGTGGAACTGTGAGGGACTGAGGGTCAGCTCAACTCTCAGCAGTAAGATGTTTTTGGACAAGGCGTTCAAATACCTACTCACGTATGGAACTTAGTATGCAGCACCAGTCTACCCCAGGAATTACTAGGAAATCGCTTGATTGAGCTTGGAGGCACTCGTCTTGTGTGCCGGGAGATTCCAATTACCTCTCCCAACACTTGCGTCAAGCAGCGAGCCTAGGCCTTTTGGAAGCGAAAGGTAGCGGCAGGCACGATGTAGGGTTACAGGCCATAAGCTCAACTCTCAGAAGTGTGTATGCATGGGAGGCAGATGTCTGCTACCCACTCGGACATGGGAGTTGGAACCTAGCTACACTCCTATTGAAGAAGGATGTTGGAAATCGCTGTATTCAACTCAGATACTCGGGAGTTCAGGCCCAATGCTTACACATGCTTTTCCCACAACCTATCCCAGCCACTAACATTAGGATGTTAGAAGCTGCGCCTACAGTCAGGCAGGATGCGGGAGGGTTCTGCCCTGTCCTCAGCTCTCACAGGGAAGCATGCCTAGAAGCCAGCTCTCAACTAGCTGCATTCTTATGACAGTGTGAAGGTAGCAGTATTCTGAGTAAGGCGGTTCCGAGATTACCACTCTACTGCACCTGGAGATACCCTCCAGGTCTGCATTGTTAACTTGCGTCTCAGAAGCCTGTGGCAAACGTCTCTGGTGAAGACCTGCGAAACTCACTCTGCAGGCAGTGTGGAACTGTGAGGGACTGAGGGTCAGCTCAACTCTCAGAAGTAAGATGCTTTTGGACAAGGCGTTCAGCTACCTTCTCACGTATGGAACTTAGTATGTAGCAGCAGTCTACCACACGAATTACTAGGCAATCGCTGGAATGAGCTTGGAGGCCCTAGTCTTGTGTGCCGGGAGATTCCAATTACCTCTCCCAACACTTCCGTCAAACAGCGAGCCTAGGCCTTTTAGAAGTGAAAGGAACCAGCAGGCTGGATGGGGAGGTACAGGCCTTAAGCTCAACTCTCAGAAGTGTGTATGCAGGGGAGGCAGATGTCTGCTACCCACTCTGACATGGGAGTTGGAAACTAGCTACACTCTGATTGAAGAAGGCCATTGGAAATCGCTGTATTCAACTCAGATACACAGGAGTTCAGGCCCAATGCTTACACATGCTTTTCCCGCAACCTCTCTCAGCCACTAACATTAGGATGTTAGCAGCTGCGCCTACAGTCAGGCAGGATGCGGGTGGGTTTTGCCATGTCCTCAGCACTCCCAGGGAAGCATGCCTAGAAGCCAGCTCTCAACTAGCTGCATTCTTATGGCAGTGTGAAGGTAGCAGTATTCTGAGTAAGGAGTTTCCCAGATTACCACTCTACTGCACCTGGAGATACCCTCCAGGTCTGCATTGTTAACTTGCGTCTCAGAAGCCTCTGGCAAACGTCTCTGGTGAAGACGTCCGAAACTCACTCTGCAGGCAGTGTGGAACTGTGAGGGACTGAGGGTGAGCTCAACTCTCAGAAGTAAGATGTTTTTGGACAAGGCGTTCAACTACCTACTCACGTATGGAACTTAGTATGTAGCACCAGTCTACCCCAGGAATTATTAGGAAATCGCTTGATTGAGCTGGAGGCACTCGTCTTGTGTGCCGGGAGATTCCAGTTACCTCTCCCAACACTTGCATCAAGCAGCGAGCCTAGGCCTTTTGGAAGCGAAAGCTGGCTGCAGGCAGGAGGTAGGGATACAGGCCATAAGCTCTACTCTCAGAAGTGTGTATGCATGGGAGGCAGATGTCTGCTACCCACTCGTACATGCGAGTGGGAACCTACTACACTCTGATGAAAAAGGACTTTGGAAATCGCTGTATTCAACTCAGATACACGTGGGTTCAGGCACAACGATTCCACATGCTTTTCTCACAACCTTTCCCTGCCACTAACATGAGGACGTTAGCAGCTCCTTCTACAGTCAAGCAGGATGCGGGAGGGTTGTGCCCTGTCCTTAGCTCTCACAGGGAAGCATGTCTTGAAGCCAGCGGTCAACTACCTGCATAATTATGGCAGGGTCAAGGTAGCAGTATTCTGAGACAGGAGGTTCCCAGATTACCACTCTACTGCACCTGGAGATACCCTCCAGGTCTGCATTGTTAACTTGCGTCTCAGAAGCCTCTGGCAAACGTCTCTGGTGAAGAAGTGCGAAACTCACTCTGCAGGCAGTGTGGAACTGTGAGGGACTGAGGGTCAGCTCAACTCTCAGCAGTAAGATGTTTTTGGACAAGGCGTTCAAATACCTACTCACTTATGGAACTTAGTATGCAGCACCAGTCTACCCCAGGAATTACTAGGAAATCGCTTGATTGAGCTTGGAGGCACTCGTCTTGTGTGCCGGGAGATTCCAATTACCTCTCCCAACACTTGCGTCAAGCAGCGAGCCTAGGCCTTTTGGAAGCGAAAGGTAGCGGCAGGCACGATGTAGGGTTACAGGCCATAAGCTCAACTCTCAGAAGTGTGTATGCATGGGAGGCAGATGTCTGCTACCCACTCGGACATGGGAGTTGGAACCTAGCTACACTCCTATTGAAGAAGGATGTTGGAAATCGCTGTATTCAACTCAGATACTCGGGAGTTCAGGCCCAATGCTTACACATGCTTTTCCCACAACCTATCCCAGCCACTAACATTAGGATGTTAGCAGCTGCGCCTACAGTTAGGCAGGATGCGGGAGGGTTCTGCCCTGTCCTCAGCTCTCACAGGGAAGCATGCCTAGAAGCCAGCTCTCAACTAGCTGCATTCTTATGACAGTGTGAAGGTAGCAGTATTCTGAGTAAGGCGGTTCCGATATTACCACTCTACTGCACCTGGAGATACCCTCCAGGTCTGCATTGTTAACTTGCGTCTCAGAAGCCTGTGGCAAACGTCTCTGGTGAAGACCTGCGAAACTCACTCTGCAGGCAGTGTGGAACTGTGAGGGACTGAGGGTGAACTCAACTCTCAGAAGTAAGATGCTTTTGGGCAAGGCGTTCAGCTACATTCTCACGTATGGAACTTAGTATGTAGCACCTGTCTACCCCAGGAATTACTAGGCTATCGCTGGAATGAGCTTGGAGGCACTAGTCTTGTGTGCCGGGAGATTCCAATTACCTCTCCCAACACTTCCGTCAAACAGCGAGCCTAGGCCTTTTAGAAGTGAAAGGAACCAGCAGGCTGGATGGGGAGGTACAGGCCTTAAGCTCAACTCTCAGAAGTGTGTATGCAGGGGAGACAGATGTCTGCTACCCACTCTGACATGGGAGTTGGAAACTACCTACACTCTGATTGAAGAAGGCCATTGGAAATCGCTGTATTCAACTCAGATACACAGGAGTTCAGGCCCAATGCTTACACATGCTTTTCCCGCAACCTCTCTCAGCCACTAACATTAGGATGTTAGCAGCTGCGCCTACAGTCAGGCAGGATGCGGGTGGGTTCTGCCATGTCCTCAGCACTCCCAGGGAAGCATGCCTAGAAGCCAGCTCTCAACTAGCTGCATTCTTATGGCAGTGTGAAAGTAGCAGTATTCTGAGTCAGGAGGTTCCAAGATTACCACTCTACTGCACCTGGAGATACCCTCCAGGTCTGCATTGTTAACTTGCGTCTCAGAAGCCTGTGGCAAACGTCTCTGGTGAAGACCTGCAAAACTCACTCTGCAGGCAGTGTGGAACTGTGAGGGACTGAGGGTGAGCTCAACTCTCAGAAGTAAGATGATTTGGACAAGGCGTTCAACTACCTACTCACGTATGGAACTTAGTATTTAGCACCAGTCTACCCCAGGAATTACTAGGAAATCGCTTGATTGAGCTTGGAGGCACTCGTCTTGTGTGCCGGGAGATTCCAGTTACCTCTCCCAACACTTGCGTCAAGCAGCGAGCCTAGGCCTTTTGGAAGCGAAAGGTAGCGGCAGGCAGGATGTTGGGTTACAGGCCATAAGCTCAACTCTCAGAAGTGTGTATGCATGGGTGGCAGATGTCTGCTACCCACTCGGACATGGGAGTTGGAACCTAGCTACACTCCTATTGAAGAAGGACTTTGGAAATCGCTGTATTCAACTCAGATACACGGGAGTTGAGGCCCAATGCTTACACATGCTTTTCCCACAAAATATCCCAGCCACTAACAGAAGGAGGTTAGCAGGTAAGTCTACAGTCAGGCAGGATGCGGGAGGGTCCTGCCCTGTCCTCAGCTCTCACAGGGAAGCATGCCTTGAAGCCAGCTCTCAACTAGCTGCATTCTTATGACAGTGTGAAGGTAGCAGTATTCTGAGTAAGGAGGTTCCCAGATTACCACTCTACTGCACCTGGAGATACCCTCCAGGTCTGCATTGTTAATTTGCGTCTCAGAAGCCTCTGGCAAACGTCTCTGGTGAAGACGTGCGAAACTCACTCTGCAGGCAGTGTGGAACTGTGAGGCACTGAGGGTGAGCTCAACTCTCAGCAGTAAGATGATTTTGGACAAGGCGTTCAGCTACCTTCTCACATATGGAACTTAGTATGTAGCACCAGTCTACCCCACGAATTACTGGGAAATCGCTGGATTGAGCTTGGAGGCACTAGTCTTGTTGCCGGGAGATTCCAGTTACCTCTCCCAACACTTCGGTGAAGCAGCGAGCCTAGGCCTTTTGGAAGCGAAAGCTAGCTGCAGGCAGGAGGTAGGGATACAGGCCATAAGCTCAACTCTCAGAAGTGCGTATGCATGGGAGGCACATGTCTGCTACCCACTCGTATATGCGAGTGGGAACCTACTACACTCTGATGAAAAAGGACTTTGGAAATCGCTGTATTCAACTCAGATACACGTGGGTTCAGGCACAACGATTCCACATGCTTTTCTCACAACCTTTCCCTGCCACTAACATGAGGACGTTAGCAGCTCCTTCTACAGTCAAGCAGGATGCGGGAGGGTTGTGCCCTGTCCTTAGCTCTCACAGGGAAGCATGTCTTGAAGCCAGCGGTCAACTACCTGCATACTTATGGCAGGGTCAAGGTAGCAGTATTCTGAGACAGGAGGTTCCCAGATTACCACTCTACTGCACCTGGAGATACCCTCCAGGTCTGCATTGTTGACTTGCGTCTCAGAGGCCTCTGGCAAACGTCTCTGGTGAAGACGTGCGAAACTCACTCTGCAGGCAGTGTGGAACTGTGAGGGACTGAGGGTCAGCTCAACTCTCAGCAGTAAGATGTTTTTGGACAAGGCGTTCAAATACCTACTCACGTATGGAACTTAGTATGCAGCACCAGTCTACCCCAGGAATTACTAGGAAATCGCTTGATTGAGCTTGGAGGCACTCGTCTTGTGTGCCGGGAGATTCCAATTACCTCTCCCAACACTTGCGTCAAGCAGCGAGCCTAGGCCTTTTGGAAGCGAAAGGTAGCGGCAGGCACGATGTAGGGTTACAGGCCATAAGCTCAACTCTCAGAAGTGTGTATGCATGGGAGGCAGATGTCTGCTACCCACTCGGACATGGGAGTTGGAACCTAGCTACACTCCTATTGAAGAAGGATGTTGGAAATCGCTGTATTCAACTCAGATACTCGGGAGTTCAGGCCCAATGCTTACACATGCTTTTCCCACAACCTATCCCAGCCACTAACATTAGGATGTTAGCAGCTGCGCCTACAGTCAGGCAGGATGCGGGAGGGTTCTGCCCTGTCCTCAGCTCTCACAGGGAAGCATGCCTAGAAGCCAGCTCTCAACTAGCTGCATTCTTATGACAGTGTGAAGGTAGCAGTATTCTGAGTAAGGCGGTTCCGAGATTACCACTCTACTGCACCTGGAGATACCCTCCAGGTCTGCATTGTTAACTTGCGTCTCAGAAGCCTGTGGCAAACGTCTCTGGTGAAGACCTGCGAAACTCACTCTGCAGGCAGTGTGGAACTGTGAGGGACTGAGGGTGAGCTCAACTCTCAGAAGTAAGATGCTTTTGGACAAGGCGTTCAGCTACATTCTCACGTATGGAACTTAGTATGTAGCACCTGTCTACCCCAGGAATTACTACGCTATCGCCGGAATGAGCTTGGAGGCACTAGTCTTGTGTGCCGGGAGATTCCAATTACCTCTCCCAACACTTCCGTCAAACAGCGAGCCTAGGCCTTTTAGAAGTGAAAGGAACCAGCAGGCTGGATGGGGAGGTACAGGCCTTAAGCTCAACTCTCAGAAGTGTGTATGCAGGGGAGACAGATGTCTGCTACCCACTCTGACATGGGAGTTGGAAACTACCTACACTCTGATTGAAGAAGGCCATTGGAAATCGCTGTATTCAACTCAGATACACAGGAGTTCAGGCCCAATGCTTACACATGCTTTTCCCGCAACCTCTCTCAGCCACTAACATTAGGATGTTAGCAGCTGCGCCTACAGTCAGGCAGGATGCGGGTGGGTTCTGCCCTGTCCTCAGCACTCCCAGGGAAGCATGCCTAGAAGCCAGCTCTCAACTAGCTGCATTCTTATGGCAGTGTGAAGGTAGCAGTATTCTGAGTAAGGAGGTTCCCAGATTACCACTCTACTGCACCTGGAGATACCCTCCAGGTCTGCATTGTTAACTTGCGTCTCAGAAGCCTCTGGCAAACGTCTCTGGTGAAGACGTCCGAAACTCACTCTGCAGGCAGTGTGGAACTGTGAGGGACTGAGGGTGAGCTCAACTCTCAGAAGTAAGATGTTTTTGGACAAGGCGTTCAACTACCTACTCACGTATGGAACTTAGTATGTAGCACAAGTCTACCCCAGGAATTACTAGGAAATCGCTTGATTGAGCTTGGAGGCACTCGTCTTGTGTGCCGGGAGATTCCAGTTACCTCTCCCAACACTTGCGTCAAGCAGCGAGCCTAGGCCTTTTGGAAGCGAAAGGTAGCGGCAGGCAGGATGTTGGGTTACAGGCCATAAGCTCAACTCTCAGAAGTGTGTATGCATGGGTGGCAGATGTCTGCTACCCACTCGGACATGGGAGTTGGAACCTAGCTACACTCCTATTGAAGAAGGACTTTGGAAATCGCTGTATTCAACTCAGATACACGGGAGTTCAGGCCCAATGCTTACACATGCTTTTCCCACAAACTATCCCAGCCACTAAGAGAAGGAGGTTAGCAGGTAAGTCTACAGTCAGGCAGGATGCGGGAGGGTCCTGCCCTGTCCTCAGCTCTCACAGGGAAGCATGCCTAGAAGCCAGCTCTCAACTAGCTGCATTCTTATGACAGTGTGAAGGTAGCAGTATTCTGAGTAAGGCGGTTCCGAGATTACCACTCTACTGCACCTGGAGATACCCTCCAGGTCTGCATTGTTAACTTGCGTCTCAGAAGCCTGTGGCAAACGTCTCTGGTGAAGACCTGCGAAACTCACTCTGCAGGCAGTGTGGAACTGTGAGGGACTGAGGGTGAGCTCAACTCTCAGAAGTAAGATGCTTTTGGACAAGGCGTTCAGCTACATTCTCACGTATGGAACTTAGTATGTAGCACCTGTCTACCCCAGGAATTACTAGGCTATCGCTGGAATGAGCTTGGAGGCACTAGTCTTGTGTGCCGGGAGATTCCAATTACCTCTCCCAACACTTCCGTCAAACAGCGAGCCTAGGCCTTTTAGAAGTGAAAGGAACCAGCAGGCTGGATGGGGAGGTACAGGCCTTAAGCTCAACTCTCAGAAGTGTGTATGCAGGGGAGACAGATGTCTGCTACCCACTCTGACATGGGAGTTGGAAACTACCTACACTCTGATTGAAGAAGGCCATTGGAAATCGCTGTATTCAACTCAGATACACAGGAGTTCAGGCCCAATGCTTACACATGCTTTTCCCGCAACCTCTCTCAGCCACTAACATTAGGATGTTAGCAGCTGCGCCTACAGTCAGGCAGGATGCGGGTGGGTTCTGCCCTGTCCTCAGCACTCCCAGGGAAGCATGCCTAGAAGCCAGCTCTCAACTAGCTGCATTCTTATGGCAGTGTGAAGGTAGCAGTATTCTGAGTAAGGAGTTTCCCAGATTACCACTCTACTGCACCTGGAGATACCCTCCAGGTCTGCATTGTTAACTTGCGTCTCAGAAGCCTCTGGCAAACGTCTCTGGTGAAGACGTCCGAAACTCACTCTGCAGGCAGTGTGGAACTGTGAGGGCCTGAGGGTGAGCTCAACTCTCAGAAGTAAGATGTTTCTGGACAAGGCGTTCAACTACCTACTCACGTATGGAACTTAGTATGTAGCACAAGTCTACCCCAGGAATTACTAGGAAATCGCTTGATTGAGCTTGGAGGCACTCGTCTTGTGTGCCGGGAGATTCCAGTTACCTCTCCCAACACTTGCGTCAAGCAGCGAGCCTAGGCCTTTTGGAAGCGAAAGGTAGCGGCAGGCAGGATGTTGGGTTACAGGCCATAAGCTCAACTCTCAGAAGTGTGTATGCATGGGTGGCAGATGTCTGCTACCCACTCGGACATGGGAGTTGGAACCTAGCTACACTCCTATTGAAGAAGGACTTTGGAAATCGCTGTATTCAACTCAGATACACGGGAGTTCAGGCCCAATGCTTACACATGCTTTTCCCACAAACTATCCCAGCCACTAAGAGAAGGAGGTTAGCAGGTAAGTCTACAGTCAGGCAGGATGCGGGAGGGTCCTGCCCTGTCCTCAGCTCTCACAGGGAAGCATGCCTAGAAGCCAGCTCTCAACTAGCTGCATTCTTATGACAGTGTGAAGGTAGCAGTATTCTGAGTAAGGCGGTTCCGAGATTACCACTCTACTGCACCTGGAGATACCCTCCAGGTCTGCATTGTTAACTTGCGTCTCAGAAGCCTGTGGCAAACGTCTCTGGTGAAGACCTGCGAAACTCACTCTGCAGGCAGTGTGGAACTGTGAGGGACTGAGGGTGAGCTCAACTCTCAGAAGTAAGATGCTTTTGGACAAGGCGTTCAGCTACATTCTCACGTATGGAACTTAGTATGTAGCACCTGTCTACCCCAGGAATTACTAGGCTATCGCTGGAATGAGCTTGGAGGCACTAGTCTTGTGTGCCGGGAGATTCCAATTACCTCTCCCAACACTTCCGTCAAACAGCGAGCCTAGGCCTTTTAGAAGTGAAAGGAACCAGCAGGCTGGATGGGGAGGTACAGGCCTTAAGCTCAACTCTCAGAAGTGTGTATGCAGGGGAGACAGATGTCTGCTACCCACTCTGACATGGGAGTTGGAAACTACCTACACTCTGATTGAAGAAGGCCATTGGAAATCGCTGTATTCAACTCAGATACACAGGAGTTCAGGCCCAATGCTTACACATGCTTTTCCCGCAACCTCTCTCAGCCACTAACATTAGGATGTTAGCAGCTGCGCCTACAGTCAGGCAGGATGCGGGTGGGTTCTGCCCTGTCCTCAGCACTCCCAGGGAAGCATGCCTAGAAGCCAGCTCTCAACTAGCTGCATTCTTATGGCAGTGTGAAGGTAGCAGTATTCTGAGTAAGGAGTTTCCCAGATTACCACTCTACTGCACCTGGAGATACCCGCCAGGTCTGCATTGTTAACTTGCGTCTCAGAAGCCTCTGGCAAACGTCTCTGGTGAAGACGTCCGAAACTCACTCTGCAGGCAGTGTGGAACTGTGAGGGACTGAGGGTGAGCTCAACTCTCAGAAGTAAGATGTTTTTGGACAAGGCGTTCAACTACCTACTCACGTATGGAACTTAGTATGTAGCACCAGTCTACCCCAGGAATTACTAGGAAATCGCTGGATTGAGCTTGGCGGCACTCGTCTTGTGTGCCGGGAGATTCCAGTTACCTCTCCCAACACTTGCATCAAGCAGCGAGCCTAGGCCTTTTGGAAGCGAAAGCTAGCTGCAGGCAGGAGGTAGGGATACAGGCCATAAGCTCTACTCCCAGAAGTGTGTATGCATGGGAGGCAGATGTCTGCTACCCACTCGTACATGCGAGTGGGAACCTAGCTACACTCTGATGAAAAAGGTCTTTGGAAATCGCTGTATTCAACTCAGATACACGTGGGTTCAGGCACAACGATTCCACATGCTTTTCTCACAACCTTTCCCTGCCACTAACATGAGGACGTTAGCAGCTCCTTCTACAGTCAAGCAGGATGCGGGAGGGTTGTGCCCTGTCCTTAGCTCTCACAGGGAAGCATGTCTTGAAGCCAGCGGTCAACTAGCTGCATACTTATGGCAGGGTCAAGGTAGCAGTATTCTGAGACAGGAGGTTCCCAGATTACCACTCTACTGCACCTGGAGATACCCTCCAGGTCTGCATTGTTAACTTGCGTCTCAGAGGCCTCTGGCAAACGTCTCTGGTGAAGACGTGCGAAACTCACTCTGCAGGCAGTGTGGAACTGTGAGGGACTGAGGGTCAGCTCCAACTCTCAGCAGTAAGATGTTTTTGGACAAGGCGTTCAAATACCTACTCACGTATGGAACTTAGTATGTAGCACCAGTCTACCCCAGGAATTACTAAGAAATCGCTTGATTGAGCTTGGAGGCACTCGTCTTGTGTGCCGGGAGATTCCAGTTACCTCTCCCAACACTTGCGTCAAGCAGCGAGCCTAGGCCTTTTGGAAGCGAAAGGTAGCGGCAGGCAGGATGTTGGGTTACAGGCCATAAGCTCAACTCTCAGAAGTGTGTATGCATGGGTGGCAGATGTCTGCTACCCACTCGGACATGGGAGTTGGAACCTAGCTACACTCCTATTGAAGAAGGACTTTGGAAATCGCTGTATTCAACTCAGATACACGGGAGTTCAGGCCCAATGCTTACACATGCTTTTCCCACAAACTATCCCAGCCACTAACAGAAGGAGGTTAGCAGGTAAGTCTACAGTCAGGCAGGATGCGGGAGGGTCCTGCCCTGTCCTCAGCTCTCACAGGGAAGCATGCCTAGAAGGCAGCTCTCAACAAGCTGCATTCTTATGACAGTGTGAAGGTAGCAGTATTCTGAGTAAGGCGGTTCCGAGATTACCACTCTACTGCACCTGGAGATACCCTCCATGTCTGCATTGTTAACTTGCGTCTCAGAAGCCTGTGGCAAACGTCTCTGGTGAAGAACTGCGAAACTCACTCTGCAGGCAGTGTGGAACTGTGAGGGACTGAGGGTGAGCTCAACTCTCAGAAGTAAGATGCTTTTGGACAAGGCGTTCAGCTACATTCTCACGTATGGAACTTAGTATGTAGCACCTGTCTACCCCAGGAATTACTAGGCTATCGCTGGAATGAGCTTGGAGGCACTAGTCTTGTGTGCCGGGAGATTCCAATTACCTCTCCCAACACTTCCGTCAAAAAGCGAGCCTAGGCCTTTTAGAAGTGAAAGGAACCAGCAGGCTGGATGGGGAGGTACAGGCCTTAAGCTCAACTCTCAGAAGTGTGTATGCAGGGGAGACAGATGTCTGCTACCCACTCTGACATGGGAGTTGGAAACTACCTACACTCTGATTGAAGAAGGCCATTGGAAATCGCTGTATTCAACTCAGATACACAGGAGTTCAGGCCCAATGCTTACACATGCTTTTCCCGCAACCTCTCTCAGCCACTAACATTAGGATGTTAGCAGCTGCGCCTACAGTCAGGCAGGATGCGGGTGGGTTCTGCCCTGTCCTCAGCACTCCCAGGGAAGCATGCCTAGAAGCCAGCTCTCAACTAGCTGCATTCTTATGGCAGTGTGAAGGTAGCAGTATTCTGAGTAAGGAGGTTCCCAGATTACCACTCTACTGCACCTGGAGATACCCTCCAGGTCTGCATTGTTAACTTGCGTCTCAGAAGCCTCTGGCAAACGTCTCTGGTGAAGACGTCCGAAACTCACTCTGCAGGCAGTGTGGAACTGTGAGGGACTGAGGGTGAGCTCAACTCTCAGAAGAAAGATGTTTTTGGACAAGGCGTTCAACTACCTACTCACGTATGGAACTTAGTATGTAGCACCAGTCTACCCCAGGAATTACTAGGAAATCGCTTGATTGAGCTTGGAGGCACTCGTCTTGTGTGCCGGGAGATTCCAGTTACCTCTCCCAACACTTGCGTCAAGCAGTGAGCCTAGGCCTTTTGGAAGCGAAAGGTAGCGGCAGGCAGGATGTTGGGTTACAGGCCATAAGCTCAACTCTCAGAAGTGTGTATGCATGGGTGGCAGATGTCTGCTACCCACTCGGACATGGGAGTTGGAACCTAGCTACACTCCTATTGAAGAAGGACTTTGGAAATCGCTGTATTCAACTCAGATACACGGGAGTTCAGGCCCAATGCTTACACATGCTTTTCCCACAAACTATCCCAGCCACTAACAGAAGGAGATTAGCAGGTAAGTCTACAGTCAGGCAGGATGCGGGAGGGTCCTGCCCTGTCCTCAGCTCTCACAGGGAAGCATGCCTAGAAGCCAGCTCTCAACTAGCTGCATTCTTATGACAGTGTGAAGGTAGCAGTATTCTGAGTAAGGCGGTTCCGAGATTACCACTCTACTGCACCTGGAGATACCCTCCAGGTCTGCATTGTAAACTTGCGTCTCAGAAGCCTGTGGCAAACGTCTCTGGTGAAGACCTGCGAAACTCACTCTGCAGGCAGTGTGGAACTGTGAGGGACTGAGGGTGAGCTCAACTCTCAGAAGTAAGATGCTTTTGGACAAGGCGTTCAGCTACCTTCTCACGTATGGAACTTAGTATGTAGCAGCAGTCTACCACACGAATTACTAGGCAATCGCTGGAATGACCTTGGAGGCCCTAGTCTTGTGTGCCGGGAGATTCCAAATACCTCTCCCAACACTTCCGTCAAACAGCGAGCCTAGGCCTTTTAGAAGTGAAAGGAACCAGCAGGCTGGATGGGGAGGTACAGGCCTTAAGCTCAACTCTCAGAAGTGTGTATGCAGGGGAGACAGATGTCTGCTACCCACTCTGACATGGGAGTTGGAAACTACCTACACTCTGATTGAAGAAGGCCATTGGAAATCGCTGTATTCAACTCAGATACACAGGAGTTCAGGCCCAATGCTTACACATGCTTTTCCCGCAACCTCTCTCAGCCACTAACATTAGGATGTTAGCAGCTGCGCCTACAGTCAGGCAGGATGCGGGTGGGTTCTGCCCTGTCCTCAGCACTCCCAGGGAAGCATGCCTAGAAGCCAGCTCTCAACTAGCTGCATTCTTATGGCAGTGTGAAGGTAGCAGTATTCTGAGTAAGGAGTTTCCCAGATTACCACTCTACTGCACCTGGAGATACCCTCCAGGTCTGCATTGTTAACTTGCGTCTGAGAAGCCTCTGGCAAACGTCTCTGGTGAAGACGTCCGAAACTCACTCTGCAGGCAGTGTGGAACTGTGAGGGACTGAGGGTGAGCTCAACTCTCAGAAGTAAGATGTTTTTGGACAAGGCGTTCAAATACCTACTCACGTATGGAACTTAGTATGTAGCACCAGTCTACCCCAGGAATTACTAGGAAATCGCTTGATTGAGCTTGGAGGCACTCGTCTTGTGTGCCGGGACATTCCAGTTACCTCTCCCAACACTTGCGTCAAGCAGCGAGCCTAGGCCTTTTGGAAGCGAAAGGTAGCGGCAGGCAGGATGTTGGGATACAGGCCATAAGCTCAACTCTCAGAAGTGTGTATGCATGGGTGGCAGATGTCTGCTACCCACTCGGACATGGGAGTTGGAACCTAGCTACACTCCTATTGAAGAAGGACTTTGGAAATCGCTGTATTCAACTCAGATACACGGGAGTTCAGGCCCAATGCTTACACATGCTTTTCCCTCAAACTATCCCAGCCACTAACAGAAGGAGGTTAGCAGGTAAGTCTACAGTCAGGCAGGATGCGGGAGGGTCCTGCCCTGTCCTCAGCTCTCACAGGGAAGCATGCCTTGAAGCCAGCTCTCAACTAGCTGCATTCTTATGACAGTGTGAAGGTAGCAGTATTCTGAGTAAGGAGGTTCCCAGATTACCACTCTACTGCACTTGGAGATACCCTCCAGGTCTGCATTGTTAACTTGCGTCTCAGAAGCCTGTGGCAAACGTCTCTGGGGAAGACCTGCGAAACTCACTCTGCAGGCAGTGTGGAACTGTGAGGGACTGAGGGTGAGCTCAAGTCTCAGAAGTAAGATGCTTTTGGACAAGGCGTTCAGCTACATTCTCACGTATGGAACTTAGTATGTAGCACCTGTGTACCCCAGGAATTACTAGGCTATCGCTGGAATGAGCTTGGAGGCACTATTCTTGTGTGCCGGGAGATTCCAATTACCTCTCCCAACACTTCCGTCAAACAGCGAGCCTAGGCCTTTTAGAAGTGAATGGAACCAGCAGGCTGGATGGGGAGGTACAGGCCTTAAGCTCAACTCTCAGAAGTGTGTATGCAGGGGAGACAGATGTCTGCTACCCACTCTGACATGGGAGTTGGAAACTACCTACACTCTGATTGAAGAAGGCCATTGGAAATCGCTGTATTCAACTCAGATACACAGGAGTTCAGGCCCAATGCTTACACATGCTTTTCCCGCAACCTCTCTCAGCCACTAACATTAGGATGTTAGCAGCTGCGCCTACAGTCAGGCAGGATGCGGGTGGGTTCTGCCATGTCCTCAGCACTCCCAGGGAAGCATGCCTAGAAGCCAGCTCTCAACTAGCTGCATTCTTATGGCAGTGTGAAGGTAGCAGTATTCTGAGTAAGGAGTTTCCCAGATTACCACTCTACTGCACCTGTAGATACCCTCCAGGTCTGCATTGTTAACTTGCGTCTCAGAAGCCTCTGGCAAACGTCTCTGGTGAAGACGTCCGAAACTCACTCTGCAGGCAGTGTGGAACTGTGAGGGACTGAGGGTGAGCTCAACTCTCAGAAGTAAGATGCTTTTGGACAAGGCGTTCAGCTACCTTCTCACGTATGGAACTTAGTATGTAGCAGCAGTCTACCACACGAATTACTAGGCAATCGCTGGAATGAGCTTGGAGGCCCTAGTCTTGTGTGTCGGGAGATTCCAAATACCTCTCCCAACACTTCCGTCAAACAGCGAGCCTAGGCCTTTTAGAAGTGAAAGGAACCAGCAGGCTGGATGGGGAGGTACAGGCCTTAAGCTCAACTCTCAGAAGTGTGTATGCAGGGGAGACAGATGTCTGCTACCCACTCTGACATGGGAGTTGGAAACTACCTACACTCTGATTGAAGAAGGCCATTGGAAATCGCTGTATTCAACTCAGATACACAGGAGTTCAGGCCCAATGCTTACACATGCTTTTCCCGCAACCTCTCTCAGCCACTAACATTAGGATGTTAGCAGCTGCGCCTACAGTCAGGCAGGATGCGGGTGGGTTCTGCCCTGTCCTCAGCACTCCCAGGGAAGCATGCCCAGAAGCCAGCTCTCAACTAGCTGCATTCTTATGGCAGTGTGAAGGTAGCAGTATTCTGAGTAAGGAGGTTCCCAGATTACCACTCTACTGCACCTGGAGATTCCCTCCAGGTCTGCATTGTTAACTTGCGTCTCAGAAGCCTCTGGCAAATGTCTCTGGTGAAGACGTCCGAAACTCACTCTGCAGGCAGTGTGGAACTGTGAGGGACTGAGGGTGAGCTCAACTCTCAGAAGTAAGATGTTTTTGGACAAGGCGTTCAACTACCTACTCACGTATGGAACTTAGTATGTAGCACCAGTCTACCCCAGGAATTACTAGGAAATCGCTTGATTGAGCTTGGAGGCACTCGTCTTGTGTGCCGGGAGATTCCAGTTACCTCTCCCAACACTTGCGTCAAGCAGCGAGCCTAGGCCTTTTGGAAGCGAAAGGTAGCGGCAGGCAGGATGTTGGGTTACAGGCCATAAGCTCAACTCTCAGAAGTGTGTATGCATGGGTGGCAGATGTCTGCTACCCACTCGGACATGGGAGTTGGAACCTAGCTACACTCCTATTGAAGAAGGACTTTGGAAATCGCTGTATTCAACTCAGATACACGGGAGTTCAGGCCCAATGCTTACACATGCTTTTCCCACAAACTATCCCAGCCACTAACAGAAGGAGATTAGCAGGTAAGTCTACAGTCAGGCAGGATGCGGGAGGGTCCTGCCCTGTCCTCAGCTCTCACAGGGAAGCATGCCTAGAAGCCAGCTCTCAACTAGCTGCATTCTTATGACAGTGTGAAGGTAGCAGTATTCTGAGTAAGGCGGTTCCGAGATTACCACTCTACTGCACCTGGAGATACCCTCCAGGTCTGCATTGTTAACTTGCGTCTCAGAAGCCTGTGGCAAACGTCTCTGGTGAAGACCTGCGAAACTCACTCTGCAGGCAGTGTGGAACTGTGAGGGACTGAGGGTGAGCTCAACTCTCAGATGTAAGATGCTTTTGGACAAGGCGTTCAGCTACCTTCTCACGTATGGAACTTAGTATGTAGCAGCAGTCTACCACACGAATTACTAGGCAATCGCTGGAATGAGCTTGGAGGCCCTAGTCTTGTGTGCCGGGAGATTCCAAATACCTCTCCCAACACTTCCGTCAAACAGCGAGCCTAGGCCTTTTAGAAGTGAAAGGAACCAGCAGGCTGGATGGGGAGGTACAGGCCTTAAGCTCAACTCTCAGAAGTGTGTATGCAGGGGAGACAGATGTCTGCTACCCACTCTGACATGGGAGTTGGAAACTACCTACACTCTGATTGAAGAAGGCCATTGGAAATCGCTGTATTCAACTCAGATACACAGGAGTTCAGGCCCAATGCTTACACATGCTTTTCCGCAACCTCTCTCAGCCACTAACATTAGGATGCTAGCAGCTGCGCCTACAGTCAGGCAGGATGCGGGTGGGTTCTGCCCTGTCCTCAGCACTCCCAGGGAAGCATGCCTAGAAGCCAGCTCTCAACTAGCTGCATTCTTATGGCAGTGTGAAGGTAGCAGTATTCTGAGTAAGGAGGTTCCCAGATTACCACTCTACTGCACCTGGAGATACCCTCCAGGTCTGCATTGTTAACTTGCGTCTCAGAAGCCTCTGGCAAACGTCTCTGGTGAAGACGTCCGAAACTCACTCTGCAGGCAGTGTGGAACTGTGAGGGACTGAGGGTGAGCTCAATTCTCAGAAGTAAGATGTTTTTGGACAAGGAGTTCAACTACCTACTCACGTATGGAACTTAGTATGTAGCAGCAGTCTACCCCAGGAATTACTGGGAAATCGCTGGATTGAGCTTGGAGGCACTAGTCTTGTTGACGGGAGATTCCAGTTACCTCTCCCAACACTTCGGTGAAGCAGCGAGCCTAGGCCTTTTGGAAGCGAAAGCTAGCTGCAGGCAGGAGGTAGGGTTACAGGCCATAAGCTCAACTCTCAGAAGTGTGTATGCATGGGAGGCAGATGTCTTCTACCCACTCGTACATGCGAGTGGGAACCTACTACACTCTGATGAAAAAGGACTTTGGAAATTGCTGTATTCAACTCAGATACACGTGGGTTCAGGCACAACGATTCCACATGCTTTTCTCACAACCTTTCCCTGCCACTAACATGAGGACGTTAGCAGCTCCTTCTACAGTCAAGCAGGATGCGGGAGGGTTGTGCCCTGTCCTTAGCTATCACAGGGAAGCATGTCTTGAAGCCAGCGGTCAACTAGCTGCATACTTATGGCAGGGTCAAGGTAGCAGTATTCTGAGACAGGTTCCCAGATTACCACTCTACTGCACCTGGAGATACCCTCCAGGTCTGCATTGTTAACTTGCGTCTCAGAGGCCTCTGGCAAACGTCTCTGGTGAAGACGTGCGAAACTCACTCTGCAGGCAGTGTGGAACTGTGAGGGACTGAGGGTCAGTTCAACTCTCAGCAGTAAGATGTTTTTGGACAAGGCGTTCAAATACCTACTCACGTATGGAACTTAGTATGTAGCACCAGTCTACCCCAGGAATTACTAGGAAATCGCTTGATTGAGCTTGGAGGCACTCGTCTTGTGTGCCGGGAGATTCCAGTTACCTCTCCCAACACTTGCGTCAAGCAGCGAACCTAGGCCTTTTGGAAGCGAAAGGTAGTGGCAGGCAGGATGTTGGGTTACAGGCCATAAGCTCAACTCTCAGAAGTGTGTATGCATGGGTGGCAGATGTCTGCTACCCACTCGGACATGGGAGTTGGAACCTAGCTACACTCCTATTGAAGAAGGACTTTGGAAATCGCTGTATTCAACTCAGATACACGGGAGTTCAGGCCCAATGCTTACACATGCTTTTCCCACAAACTATCCCAGCCACTAACAGAAGGAGGTTAGCAGTTAAGTCTACAGTCAGGCAGGATGCGGGAGGGTCCTGCCCTGTCCTCAGCTCTCACAGGGAAGCATGCCTTGAAGCCAGCTCTCAACTAGCTGCATTCTTATGACAGTGTGAAGGTAGCAGTATTCTGAGTAGGGAGGTTCCCAGATTACCACTCTACTGCACCTGGAGATACCCTCCAGGTCTGCATTGTTAACTTGCGTCTCAGAAGCCTGTGGCAAACGTCTCTGGTGAAGACCTGCGAAACTCACTCTGCAGGCAGTGTGGAACTGTGAGGGACTGAGGGTGAGCTCAACTCTCAGAAGTAAGATGCTTTTGGACAAGGCGTTCAGCTACATTCTCACGTATGGAACTTAGTATGTAGCACCTGTCTACCCCAGGAATTACTAGGCTATCGCTGGAATGAGCTTGGAGGCACTAGTCTTGTGTGCCGGGAGATTCCAGTTACCTCTCCCAACACTTCCGTCAAACAGCGAGCCTAGGCCTTTTAGAAGTGAAAGGAACCAGCAGGCTGGATGGGGAGGTACAGGCCTTAAGCTCAACTCTCAGAAGTGTGTATGCAGGGGAGACAGATGTCTGCTACCCACTCTGACATGGGAGTTGGAAACTACCTACACTCTGATTGAAGAAGGCCATTGGAAATCGCTGTATTCAACTCAGATACACAGGAGTTCAGGCCCAATGCTTACACATGCTTTTCCCGCAACCTCTCTCAGCCACTAACATTAGGATGTTAGCAGCTGCGCCTACAGTCAGGCAGGATGCGGGTGGGTTCTGCCATGTCCTCAGCACTCCCAGGGAAGCATGCCTAGAAGCCAGCTCTCAACTAGCTGCATTCTTATGGCAGTGTGAAGGTAGCAGTATTCTGAGTAAGGAGTTTCCCAGATTACCACTCTACTGCACCTGGAGATACCCTCCAGGTCTGCATTGTTAACTTGCGTCTCAGAAGCCTCTGGCAAACGTCTCTGGTGAAGACTTGCGAAACTCACTCTGCAGGCAGTGTGGAACTGTGAGGGACTGAGGGTGAGCTCAACTCTCAGAAGTAAGATGTTTTTGGACAAGGCGTTCAACTACCTACTCACGTATGGAACTTAGTATGTAGCACCAGTCTACCCCAGGAATTACTAGGAAATCGCTTGATTGAGCTTGGAGGCACTCGTCTTGTGTGCCGGGAGATTCCAGTTACCTCTCCCAACACTTGCGTCAAGCAGCGAGCCTAGGCCTTTTGGAAGCGAAAGGTAGCGGCAGGCAGGATGTTGGGTTACAGGCCATAAGCTCAACTCTCAGAAGTGTGTATGCATGGGTGGCAGATGTCTGCTACCCACTCGGACATGGGAGTTGGAACCTAGCTACACTCCTATTGAAGAAGGACTTTGGAAATCGCTGTATTCAACTCAGATACACGGGAGTTCAGGCCCAATGCTTACACATGCTTTTCCCACAAACTATCCCAGCCACTAACAGAAGGAGGTTAGCAGGTAAGTCTACAGTCAGGCAGGATGCGGGAGGGTCCTGCCCTGTCCTCAGCTCTCACAGGGAAGCATGCCTAGAAGCCAGCTCTCAACTAGCTGCATTCTTATGACAGTGTGAAGGTAGCAGTATTCTGAGTAAGGCGGTTCCGAGATTACCACTCTACTGCACCTGGAGATACCCTCCAGGTCTGCATTGTTAACTTGCGTCTCAGAAGCCTGTGGCAAACGTCTCTGGTAAAGACGTGCGAAACTCACTCTGCAGGCAGTGTGGAACTGTGAGGGACTGAGGGTGAGCTCAACTCTCAGAAGTAAGATGCTTTTGGACAAGGCGTTCAGCTACATTCTCACGTATGGAACTTAGTATGTAGCACCTGTCTACCCCAGGAATTACTAGGCTATCGCTGGAATGAGCTTGGAGGCACTAGTCTTGTGTGCCGGGAGATTCCAATTACCTCTCCCAACACTTCCGTCAAACAGCGAGCCTAGGCCTTTTAGAAGTGAAAGGAACCAGCAGGCTGGATGGGGAGGTACAGGCCTTAAGCTCAACTCTCAGAAGTGTGTATGCAGGGGAGACAGATGTCTGCTACCCACTCTGACATGGGAGTTGGAAACTACCTACACTCTGATTGAAGAAGGCCATTGGAAATCGCTGTATTCAACTCAGATACACAGGAGTTCAGGCCCAATGCTTACACATGCTTTTCCCGCAACCTCTCTCAGCCACTAACATTAGGATGTTAGCAGCTGCGCCTACAGTCAGGCAGGATGCGGGTGGGTTCTGCCATGTCCTCAGCACTCCCAGGGAAGCATGCCTAGAAGCCAGCTCTCAACTAGCTGCATTCTTATGGCAGTGTGAAGGTAGCAGTATTCTGAGTCAGGAGGTTCCAAGATTACCACTCTACTGCACCTGGAGATACCCTCCAGGTCTGCATTGTTAACTTGCGTCTCAGAAGCCTGTGGCAAACGTCTCTGGTGAAGACCTGCGAAACTCACTCTGCAGGCAGTGTGGAACTGTGAGGGACTGAGGGTGAGCTCAACTCTCAGAAGTAAGATGCTTTTGGACAAGGCGTTCAGCTACCTTCTCACGTATGGAACTTAGTATGTAGCAGCAGTCTACCACACGAATTACTAGGCAATCGCTGGAATGAGCTTGGAGGCCCTAGTCTTGTGTGCCGGGAGATTCCAATTACCTCTCCCAACACTTCCGTCAAACAGCGAGCCTAGGCCTTTTAGAAGTGAAAGGAACCAGCAGGCTGGATGGGGAGGTACAGGCCTTAAGCTCAACTCTCAGAAGTGTGTATGCAGGGGAGACAGATGTCTGCTACCCACTCTGACATGGGAGTTGGAAACTACCTACACTCTGATTGAAGAAGGCCATTGGAAATCGCTGTATTCAACTCAGATACACAGGAGTTCAGGCCCAATGCTTACACATGCTTTTCCCGCAACCTCTCTCAGCCACTAACATTAGGATGTTAGCAGCTGCGCCTACAGTCAGGCAGGATGCGGGTGGGTTCTGCCCTGTCCTCAGCACTCCCAGGGAAGCATGCCTAGAAGCCAGCTCTCAACTAGCTGCATTCTTATGGCAGTGTGAAGGTAGCAGTATTCTGAAAAGGAGGTTCCCAGATTACCACTCTACTGCACCTGGAGATACCCTCCAGGTCTGCATTGTTAACTTGCGTCTCAGAAGCCTCTGGCAAATGTCTCTGGTGAAGACGTCCGAAACTCACTCTGCAGGCAGTGTGGAACTGTGAGGGACTGAGGGTGAGCTCAACTCTCAGAAGTAAGATGTTTTTGGACAAGGCGTTCAAATACCTACTCACGTATGGAACTTAGTATGTAGCACCAGTCTACCCCAGGAATTACTAGGAAATCGCTTGATTGAGCTTGGAGGCACTCGTCTTGTGTGCCGGGAGATTCCAGTTACCTCTCCCAACACTTGCGTCAAGCAGCGAGCCTAGGCCTTTTGGAAGCGAAAGGTAGCGGCAGGCAGGATGTTGGGTTACAGGCCATAAGCTCAACTCTCAGAAGTGTGTATGCATGGGTGGCAGATGTCTGCTACCCACTCGGACATGGGAGTTGGAACCTAGCTACACTCCTATTGAAGAAGGACTTTGGAAATCGCTGTATTCAACTCAGATACACGGGAGTTCAGGCCCAATGGTTACACATGCTTTTCCCACAAACTATCCCAGCCACTAACAGAAGGAGGTTAGCAGGTAAATCTACAGTCAGGCAGGATGCGGGAGGGTGCTGCCCTGTCCTCAGCTCTCACAGGGAAGCATGCCTTGAAGCCAGCTCTCAACTAGCTGCATTCTTATGACAGTGTGAAGGTAGCAGTATTCTGAGTAAGGAGGTTCCCAGATTACCACTCTACTGCACCTGGAGATACCCTCCAGGTCTGCATTGTTAACTTGCGTCTCAGAGGCCTCTGGCAAACGTCTCTGGTGAAGACGTGCGAAACTCACTCTGCAGGCAGTGTGGAACTGTGAGGGACTGAGGGTCAGCTCAACTCTCAGCAGTAAGATGTTTTTGGACAAGGCGTTCAAATACCTACTCACGTATGGAACTTAGTATGTAGCACCAGTCTACCCCAGGAATTACTGGGAAATCGCTGGATTGAGCTTGGAGGCACTAGTCTTGTTGCCGGGAGATTCCAGTTACCTCTCCCAACACTTCGGTGAAGCAGCGAGCCTAGGCCTTTTGGAAGCGAATGCTAGCTGCAGGCAGGAGGTAGGGTTACAGGCCATAAGCTCAACTCTCAGAAGTGTGTATGCATGGGAGGCAGATGTCTTCTACCCACTCGTACATGCGAGTGGGAACCTACTACACTCTGATGAAAAAGGACTTTGGAAATTGCTGTATTCAACTCAGATACACGTGGGTTCAGGCACAACGATTCCACATGCTTTTCTCACAACCTTTCCCTGCCACTAACATGAGGACGTTAGCAGCTCCTTCTACAGTCAAGCAGGATGCGGGAGGGTTGTGCCCTGTCCTTAGCTCTCACAGGGAAGCATGTCTTGAAGCCAGCGGTCAACTAGCTGCATACTTATGGCAGGGTCAAGGTAGCAGTATTCTGAGACAGGAGGTTCCCAGATTACCACTCTACTGCACCTGGAGATACCCTCCAGGTCTGCATTGTTAACTTGCGTCTCAGAGGCCTCTGGCAAACGTCTCTGGTGAAGACGTGCGAAACTCACTCTGCAGGCAGTGTGGAACTGTGAGGGACTGAGGGTCAGCTCAACTCTCAGAAGTAAGATGTTTTTGGACAAGGCGTTCAAATACCTACTCACGTATGGAACTTAGTATGTAGCCCCAGTCTACCCCAGGAATTACTAGGAAATCGCTTGATTGAGCTTGGAGGCACTCGTCTTGTGTGCCGGGAGATTCCAGTTACCTCTCCCAACACTTGCGTCAAGCAGCGAGCCTAGGCCTTTTGGAAGCGAAAGGTAGCGGCAGGCAGGATGTTGGGTTACAGGCCATAAGCTCAACTCTCAGAAGTGTGTATGCATGGGTGGCAGATGTCTGCTACCCACTCGGACATTGGAGTTGGAACCTAGCTACACTCCTATTGAAGAAGGACTTTGGAAATCGCTGTATTCAACTCAGATACACGGGAGTTCAGGCCCAATGCTTACACATGCTTTTCCCACAAACTATCCCAGCCACTAACAGAAGGAGGTTAGCAGGTAAGTCTACAGTCAGGCAGGATGCGGGAGGGTCCTGCCCTGTCCTCAGCTCTCACAGGGAAGCATGCCTTGAAGCCAGCTCTCAACTAGCTGCATTCTTATGACAGTGTGAAGGTAGCAGTATTCTCAGTAGGGAGGTTCCCAGATTACCACTCTACTGCACCTGGAGATACCCTCCAGGTCTGCATTGTTAACTTGCGTCTCAGAAGCCTGTGGCAAACGTCTCTGGTGAAGACCTGCGAAACTCACTCTGCAGGCAGTGTGGAACTGTGAGGGACTGAGGGTGAGCTCAACTCTCAGAAGTAAGATGCTTTTGGACAAGGCGTTCAGCTACATTCTCACGTATGGAACTTAGTATGTAGCAACAGTCTACCACACGAATTACTAGGCTATCGCTGGAATGAGCTTGGAGGCACTAGTCTTGTGTGCCGGGAGATTCCAATTACCTCTCCCAACACTTCCGTCAAACAGCGAGCCTAGGCCTTTTAGAAGTGAAAGGAACCAGCAGGCTGGATGGGGAGGTACAGGCCTTAAGCTCAACTCTCAGAAGTGTGTATGCAGGGGAGACAGATGTCTGCTACCCACTCTGACATGGGAGTTGGAACCTACCTACACTCTGATTGAAGAAGGCCATTGGAAATCGCTGTATTCAACTCAGATACACAGGAGTTCAGGCCCAATGCTTACACATGCTTTTCCCGCAACCTCTCTCAGCCACTAACATTAGGATGTTAGCAGCTGCGCCTACAGTCAGGCAGGATGCGGGTGGGTTCTGCCCTGTCCTCAGCACTCCCAGGGAAGCATGCCTAGAAGCCAGCTCTCAACTAGCTGCATTCTTATGGCAGTGTGAAGGTAGCAGTATTCTGAGTAAGGAGGTTCCCAGATTACCACTCTACTGCACCTGGAGATACCCTCCAGGTCTGCATTGTTAACTTGCGTCTCAGAAGCCTCTGGCAAACGTCTCTGGTGAAGACGTCCGAAACTCACTCTGCAGGCAGTGTGGAACTGTGAGGGACTGAGGGTGAGCTCAACTCTCAGAAGTAAGATGTTTTTGGACAAGGCGTTCAACTACCTACTCACGTATGGAACTTAGTATGTAGCACCAGTCTACCCCAGGAATTACTAGGAAATCGCTTGATTGAGCTTGGAGGCACTCGTCTTGTGTGCCGGGAGATTCCAGTTACCTCTCCCAACACTTGCGTCAAGCAGCGAGCCTAGGCCTTTTGGAAGCGAAAGGTAGCGGCAGGCAGGATGTTGGGTTACAGGCCATAAGCTCAACTCTCAGAAGTGTGTATGCATGGGTGGCAGATGTCTGCTACCCACTCGGACATGGGAGTTGGAACCTAGCTACACTCCTATTGAAGAAGGACTTTGGAAATCGCTGTATTCAACTCAGATACACGGGAGTTCAGGCCCAATGCTTACACATGCTTTTCCCACAAACTATCCCAGCCACTAACAGAAGGAGGTTAGCAGGTAAGTCTACAGTCAGGCAGGATGCGGGAGGGTCCTGCCCTGTCCTCAGCTCTCACAGGGAAGCATGCCTTGAAGCCAGCTCTCAACTAGCTGCATTCTTATGACAGTGTGAAGGTAGCAGTATTCTGAGTAAGGAGGTTCCGAGATTACCACTCTACTGCACCTGGAGATACCCTCCAGGTCTGCATTGTTAACTTGCGTCTCAGAGGCCTCTGGCAAACGTCTCTGGTGAAGACGTGCGAAACTCACTCTGCAGGCAGTGTGGAACTGTGAGGGACTGAGGGTCAGCTCAACTCTCAGCAGTAAGATGTTTTTGGACAAGGCGTTCAAATACCTACTCACGTATGGAACTTAGTATGTAGCACCAGTCTACCCCAGGAATTACTGGGAAATCGCTGGATTGAGCTTGGAGGCACTAGTCTTGTTGCCGGGAGATTCCAGTTACCTCTCCCAACACTTGCGTCAAGCAGCGAGCCTAGGCCTTTTGGAAGTTAAAGCTAGCTGCAGGCAGGAGGTAGGGTTACAGGCCATAAGCTCAACTCTCAGAAGTGTGTATGCATGGGAGGCAGATGTCTTCTACCCACTCGTACATGCGAGTGGGAACCTACTACACTCTGATGAAAAAGGACTTTGGAAATTGCTGTATTCAACTCAGATACACGTGGGTTCAGGCACAACGATTCCACATGCTTTTCTCACAACCTTTCCCTGCCACTAACATGAGGACGTTAGCAGCTCCTTCTACAGTCAAGCAGGATGCGGGAGGGTTGTGCCCTGTCCTTAGCTCTCACAGGGAAGCATGTCTTGAAGCCAGCGGTCAACTAGCTGCATACTTATGGCAGGGTCAAGGTAGCAGTATTCTGAGACAGGAGGTTCCCAGATTACCACTCTACTGCACCTGGAGATACCCTCCAGGTCTGCATTGTTAACTTTCGTCTCAGAGGCCTCTGGCAAACGTCTCTGGTGAAGACGTGCGAAACTCACTCTGCAGGCAGTGTGGAACTGTGAGGGACTGAGGGTCAGCTCAACTCTCAGCAGTAAGATGTTTTTGGACAAGGCGTTCAAATACCTACTCACGTATGGAACTTAGTATGTAGCACCAGTCTACCCCAGGAATTACTAGGAAATCGCTTGATTGAGCTTGGAGGCACTCGTCTTGTGTGCCGGGAGATTCCAGTTACCTCTCCCAACACTTGCGTCAAGCAGCGAGCCTAGGCCTTTTGGAAGCGAAAGGTAGCGGCAGGCAGGATGTTGGGTTACAGGCCATAAGCTCAACTCTCAGAAGTGTGTATGCATGGGTGGCAGATGTCTGCTACCCACTCGGACATGGGAGTTGGAACCTAGCTACACTCCTATTGAAGAAGGACTTTGGAAATCGCTGTATTCAACTCAGATACACGGGAGTTCAGGCCCAATGCTTACACATGCTTTTCCCACAAACTATCACAGCCACTAACAGAAGGAGGTTAGCAGGTAAGTCTACAGTCAGGCAGGATGCGGGAGGGTCCTGCCCTGTCCTCAGCTCTCACAGGGAAGCATGCCTTGAAGCCAGCTCTCAACTAGCTGCATTCTTACGACAGTGTGAAGGTAGCAGTATTCTGAGTAAGGAGGTTCCCAGATTACCACTCTACTGCACCTGGAGATACCCTCCAGGTCTGCATTGTTAACTTGCGTCTCAGAGGCCTCTGGCAAACGTCTCTGGTGAAGACGTGCGAAACTCACTCTGCAGGCAGTGTGGAACTGTGAGGGACTGAGGGTCAGCTCAACTCTCAGCAGTAAGATGTTTTTGGACAAGGCGTTCAAATACCTACTCACGTATGGAACTTAGTATGTAGCACCAGTCTACCCCAGGAATTACTGGGAAATCGCTGGATTGAGCTTGGAGGCACTAGTCTTGTTGCCGGGAGATTCCAGTTACCTCTCCCAACACTTGCGTCAAGCAGCGAGCCTAGGCCTTTTGGAAGCGAAAGCTAGCTGCAGGCAGGAGGTAGGGTTACAGGCCATAAGCTCAACTCTCAGAAGTGTGTATGCATGGGAGGCAGATGTCTTCTACCCACTCGTACATGCGAGTGGGAACCTACTACACTCTGATGAAAAAGGACTTTGGAAATTGCTGTATTCAACTCAGATACACGTGGGTTCAGGCACAACGATTCCACATGCTTTTCTCACAACCTTTCCCTGCCACTAACATGAGGACGTTAGCAGCTCCTTCTACAGTCAAGCAGGATGCGGGAGGGTTGTGCCCTGTCCTTAGCTCTCACAGGGAAGCATGTCTTGAAGCCAGCGGTCAACTAGCTGCATACTTATGGCAGGGTCAAGGTAGCAGTATTCTGAGACAGGAGGTTCCCAGATTACCACTCTACTGCACCTGGAGATACCCTCCAGGTCTGCATTGTTAACTTGCGTCTCAGAGGCCTCTGGCAAACGTCTCTGGTGAAGACGTGCGAAACTCACTCTGCAGGCAGTGTGGAACTGTGAGGGACTGAGGGTCAGCTCAACTCTCAGAAGTAAGATGTTTTTGGACAAGGCGTTCAAATACCTACTCACCTATGGAACTTAGTATGTAGCCCCAGTCTACCCCAGGAATTACTAGGAAATCGCTTGATTGAGCTTGGAGGCACTCGTCTTGTGTGCCGGGAGATTCCAGTTACCTCTCCCAACACTTGCGTCAAGCAGCGAGCCTAGGCCTTTTGGAAGCGAAAGGTAGCGGCAGGCAGGATGTTGGGTTACAGGCCATAAGCTCAACTCTCAGAAGTGTGTATGCATGGGTGGCAGATGTCTGCTACCCACTCGGACATTGGAGTTGGAACCTAGCTACACTCCTATTGAAGAAGGACTTTGGAAATCGTTGTATTCAACTCAGATACACGGGAGTTCAGGCCCAATGCTTACACATGCTTTTCCCACAAACTATCCCAGCCACTAACAGAAGGAGGTTAGCAGGTAAGTCTACAGTCAGGCAGGATGCGGGAGGGTCCTGCCCTGTCCTCAGCTCTCACAGGGAAGCATGCCTTGAAGCCAGCTCTCAACTAGCTGCATTCTTATGACAGTGTGAAGGTAGCAGTATTCTCAGTAGGGAGGTTCCCAGATTACCACTCTACTGCACCTGGAGATACCCTCCAGGTCTGCATTGTTAACTTGCGTCTCAGAAGCCTGTGGCAAACGTCTCTGGTGAAGACCTGCGAAACTCACTCTGCAGGCAGTGTGGAACTGTGAGGGACTGAGGGTGAGCTCAACTCTCAGAAGTAAGATGCTTTTGGACAAGGCGTTCAGCTACATTCTCACGTATGGAACTTAGTATGTAGCAGCAGTCTACCACACGAATTACTAGGCTATCGCTGGAATGAGCTTGGAGGCACTAGTCTTGTGTGCCGGGAGATTCCAATTACCTCTCCCAACACTTCCGTCAAACAGCGAGCCTAGGCCTTTTAGAAGTGAAAGGAACCAGCAGGCTGGATGGGGAGGTACAGGCCTTAAGCTCAACTCTCAGAAGTGTGTATGCAGGGGAGACAGATGTCTGCTACCCACTCTGACATGGGAGTTGGAAACTACCTACACTCTGATTGAAGAAGGCCATTGGAAATCGCTGTATTCAACTCAGATACACAGGAGTTCAGGCCCAATGCTTACACATGCTTTTCCCGCAACCTCTCTCAGCCACTAACATTAGGATGTTAGCAGCTGCGCCTACAGTCAGGCAGGATGCGGGTGGGTTCTGCCCTGTCCTCAGCACTCCCAGGGAAGCATGCCTAGAAGCCAGCTCTCAACTAGCTGCATTCTTATGGCAGTGTGAATGTAGCAGTATTCTGAGTAAGGAGGTTCCCAGATTACCACTCTACTGCACCTGGAGATACCCTCCAGGTCTGCATTGTTAACTTGCGTCTCAGAAGCCTCTGGCAAACGTCTCTGGTGAAGACGTCCGAAACTCACTCTGCAGGCAGTGTGGAACTGTGAGGGACTGAGGGTGAGCTCAACTCTCAGAAGTAAGATGTTTTTGGACAAGGCGTTCAACTACCTACTCACGTATGGAACTTAGTATGTAGCACCAGTCTACCCCAGGAATTACTAGGAAATCGCTTGATTGAGCTTGGAGGCACTCGTCTTGTGTGCCGGGAGATTCCAGTTACCTCTCCCAACACTTGCGTCAAGCAGCGAGCCTAGGCCTTTTGGAAGTGAAAGGTAGCGGCAGGCAGGATGTTGGGTTACAGGCCATAAGCTCAACTCTCAGAAGTGTGTATGCATGGGTGGCAGATGTCTGCTACCCACTCGGACATGGGAGTTGGAACCTAGCTACACTCCTATTGAAGAAGGACTTTGGAAATCGCTGTATTCAACTCTGATACACGGGAGTTCAGGCCCAATGCTTACACATGCTTTTCCCACAAACTATCCCAGCCACTAACAGAAGGAGGTTAGCAGGTAAGTCTACAGTCAGGCAGGATGCGGGAGGGTCCTGCCCTGTCCTCAGCTCTCACAGGGAAGCATGCCTTGAAGCCAGCTCTCAACTAGCTGCATTCTTATGACAGTGTGAAGGTAGCAGTATTCTGAGTAAGGAGGTTCCCAGATTACCACTCTACTGCACCTGGAGATACCCTCCAGGTCTGCATTGTTAACTTGCGTCTCAGAGGCCTCTGGCAAACGTCTCTGGTGAAGACGTGCGAAACTCACTCTGCAGGCAGTGTGGAACTGTGAGGGACTGAGGGTGAGCTCAACTCTCAGCAGTAAGATGTTTTTGGACAAGGCGTTCAAATACCTACTCACGTATGGAACTTAGTATGTAGCACCAGTCTACCCCAGGAATTACTGGGAAATCGCTGGATTGAGCTTGGAGGCACTAGTCTTGTTGCCGGGAGATTCCAGTTACCTCTCCCAACACTTGCGTCAAGCAGCGAGCCTAGGCCTTTTGGAAGTGAAAGCTAGCTGCAGGCAGGAGGTAGGGTTACAGGCCATAAGCTCAACTCTCAGAAGTGTGTATGCATGGGAGTCAGATGTCTTCTACCCACTCGTACATGCGAGTGGGAACCTACTACACTCTGATGAAAAAGGACTTTGGAAATTGCTGTATTCAACTCAGATACACGTGGGTTCAGGCACAACGATTCCACATGCTTTTCTCACAACCTTTCCCTGCCACTAACATGAGGACATTAGCAGCTCCTTCTACAGTCAAGCAGGATGCGGGAGGGTTGTGCCCTGTCCTTAGCTCTCACAGGGAAGCATGTCTTGAAGCCAGCGGTCAACTAGCTGCATACTTATGGCAGGGTCAAGGTAGCAGTATTCTGAGACAGGAGGTTCCCAGATTACCACTCTACTGCACCTGGAGATACCCTCCAGGTCTGCATTGTTAACTTTCGTCTCAGAGGCCTCTGGCAAACGTCTCTGGTGAAGACGTGCGAAACTCACTCTGCAGGCAGTGTGGAACTGTGAGGGACTGAGGGTCAGCTCAACTCTCAGCAGTAAGATGTTTTTGGACAAGGCGTTCAAATACCTACTCACGTATGGAACTTAGTATGTAGCACCAGTCTACCCCAGGAATTACTAGGAAATCGCTTGATTGAGCTTGGAGGCACTCGTCTTGTGTGCCGGGAGATTCCAGTTACCTCTCCCAACACTTGCGTCAAGCAGCGAGCCTAGGCCTTTTGGAAGCGAAAGGTAGCGGCAGGCAGGATGTTGGGTTACAGGCCATAAGCTCAACTCTCAGAAGTGTGTATGCATGGGTGG
Organism: Canis lupus baileyi; assembly: GCF_048164855.1. Classification (NCBI taxonomy): domain Eukaryota; kingdom Metazoa; phylum Chordata; class Mammalia; order Carnivora; family Canidae; genus Canis; species Canis lupus. The sequence goes on along the minus strand of NC_132864.1, from coordinate 1,549,611 downwards.
CAGATGTCTGCTACCCACTCGGACATGGGAGTTGGAACCTAGCTACACTCCTATTGAAGAAGGACTTTGGAAATCGCTGTATTCAACTCAGATACACGGGAGTTCAGGCCCAATGCTTACACATGCTTTTCCCACAAACTATCCCAGCCACTAACAGAAGGAGGTTAGCAGGTAAGTCTACAGTCAGGCAGGATGCGGGAGGGTCCTGCCCTGTCCTCAGCTCTCACAGGGAAGCATGCCTTGAAGCCAGCTCTCAACTAGCTGCATTCTTACGACAGTGTGAAGGTAGCAGTATTCTGTGTAAGGAGGTTCCCAGATTACCACTCTACTGCACCTGGAGATACCCTCCAGGTCTGCATTGTTAACTTGCGTCTCAGAGGCCTCTGGCAAACGTCTCTGGTGAAGACGTGCGAAACTCACTCTGCAGGCAGTGTGGAACTGTGAGGGACTGAGGGTCAGCTCAACTCTCAGCAGTAAGATGTTTTTGGACAAGGCGTTCAAATACCTACTCACGTATGGAACTTAGTATGTAGCACCAGTCTACCCCAGGAATTACTGGGAAATCGCTGGATTGAGCTTGGAGGCACTAGTCTTGTTGCCGGGAGATTCCAGTTACCTCTCCCAACACTTGCGTCAAGCAGCGAGCCTAGGCCTTTTGGAAGCGAAAGCTAGCTGCAGGCAGGAGGTAGGGTTACAGGCCATAAGCTCAACTCTCAGAAGTGTGTATGCATGGGAGTCAGATGTCTTCTACCCACTCGTACATGCGAGTGGGAACCTACTACACTCTGATGAAAAAGGACTTTGGAAATTGCTGTATTCAACTCAGATACACGTGGGTTCAGGCACAACGATTCCACATGCTTTTCTCACAACCTTTCCCTGCCACTAACATGAGGACGTTAGCAGCTCCTTCTACAGTCAAGCAGGATGCGGGAGGGTTGTGCCCTGTCCTTAGCTCTCACAGGGAAGCATGTCTTGAAGCCAGCGGTCAACTAGCTGCATAATTATGGCAGGGTCAAGGTAGCAGTATTCTGAGACAGGAGGTTCCCAGATTACCACTCTACTGCACCTGGAGATACCCTCCAGGTCTGCATTGTTAACTTTCGTCTCAGAGGCCTCTGGCAAACGTCTCTGGTGAAGACGTGCGAAACTCACTCTGCAGGCAGTGTGGAACTGTGAGGGACTGAGGGTCAGCTCAACTCTCAGCAGTAAGATGTTTTTGGACAAGGCGTTCAAATACCTACTCACGTATGGAACTTAGTATGTAGCACCAGTCTACCCCAGGAATTACTAGGAAATCGCTTGATTGAGCTTGGAGGCACTCGTCTTGTGTGCCGGGAGATTCCAGTTACCTCTCCCAACACTTGCGTCAAGCAGCGAGCCTAGGCCTTTTGGAAGCGAAAGGTAGCGGCAGGCAGGATGTTGGGTTACAGGCCATAAGCTCAACTCTCAGAAGTGTGTATGCATGGGTGGCAGATGTCTGCTACCCACTCGGACATGGGAGTTGGAACCTAGCTACACTCCTATTGAAGAAGGACTTTGGAAATCGCTGTATTCAACTCAGATACACGGGAGTTCAGGCCCAATGCTTACACATGCTTTTCCCACAAACTATCCCAGCCACTAACAGAAGGAGGTTAGCAGGTAAGTCTACAGTCAGGCAGGATGCGGGAGGGTCCTGCCCTGTCCTCAGCTCTCACAGGGAAGCATGCCTTGAAGCCAGCTCTCAACTAGCTGCATTCTTATGACAGTGTGAAGGTAGCAGTATTCTGAGTAAGGAGGTTCCCAGATTACCACTCTACTGCACCTGGAGATACCCTCCAGGTCTGCATTGTTAACTTGCGTCTCAGAAGCCTCTGGCAAACGTCTCTGGTGAAGACCTGCGAAACTCACTCTGCAGGCAGTGTGGAACTGTGAGGGACTGAGGGTGAGCTCAACTCTCAGAAGTAAGATGCTTTTGGACAAGGCGTTCAGCTACATTCTCACGTATGGAACTTAGTATGTAGCACCTGTCTACCCCAGGAATTACTAGGCTATCGCTGGAATGAGCTTGGAGGCACTAGTCTTGTGTGCCGGGAGATTCCAATTACCTCTCCCAACACTTCCGTCAAACAGCGAGCCTAGGCCTTTTAGAACTGAAAGGAACCAGCAGGCTGGATGGGGAGGTACAGGCCTTAAGCTCAACTCTCAGAAGTGTGTATGCAGCGGAGACAGATGTCTGCTACCCACTCTGACATGGGAGTTGGAAACTACCTACACTCTGATTGAAGAAGGCCATTGGAAATCGCTGTATTCAACTCAGATACACAGGAGTTCAGGCCCAATGCTTACACATGCTTTTCCCGCAACCTCTCTCAGCCACTAACATTAGGATGTTAGCAGCTGCGCCTACAGTCAGGCAGGATGCGGGTGGGTTCTGCCATGTCCTCAGCACTCCCAAGGAAGCATGCCTAGAAGCCAGCTCTCAACTAGCTGCATTCTTATGGCAGTGTGAAGGTAGCTGTATTCTGAGTCAGGAGGTTCCCAGATTACCACTCTACTGCACCTGGAGATACCCTCCAGGTCTGCATTGTTAACTTGCGTCTCAGAAGCCTCTGGCAAACGTCTCTGGTGAAGACGTCCGAAACTCACTCTGCAGGCAGTGTGGAACTGTGAGGGACTGAGGGTGAGCTCAACTCTCAGAAGTAAGATGTTTTTGGACAAGGCGTTCAACTACCTACTCACGTATGGAACTTAGTATGTAGCACCAGTCTACCCCAGGAATTACTAGGAAATCGCTTGATTGAGCTTGGAGGCACTCGTCTTGTGTGCCGGGAGATTCCAGTTACCTCTCCCAACACTTGCGTCAAGCAGCGAGCCTAGGCCTTTTGGAAGCGAAAGGTAGCGGCAGGCAGGATGTTGGGTTACAGGCCATAAGCTCAACTCTCAGAAGTGTGTATGCATGGGTGGCAGATGTCTGCTACCCACTCGGACATGGGAGTTGGAACCTAGCTACACTCCTATTGAAGAAGGACTTTGGAAATCGCTGTATTCAACTCAGATACACGGGAGTTCAGGCCCAATGCTTACACATGCTTTTCCCACAAACTATCCCAGCCACTAACAGAAGGAGGTTAGCAGGTAAGTCTACAGTCAGGCAGGATGCGGGAGGGTCCTGCCCTGTCCTCAGCTCTCACAGGGAAGCATGCCTAGAAGCCAGCTCTCAACTAGCTGCATTCTTATGACAGTGTGAAGGTAGCAGTATTCTGAGTAAGGCGGTTCCGAGATTACCACTCTACTGCACCTGGAGATACCCTCCAGGTCTGCATTGTTAACTTGCGTCTCAGAAGCCTGTGGCAAACGTCTCTGGTGAAGACCTGCGAAACTCACTCTGCAGGCAGTGTGGAACTGTGAGGGACTGAGGGTGAGCTCAACTCTCAGAAGTAAGATGCTTTTGGACAAGGCGTTCAGCTACATTCTCACGTATGGAACTTAGTATGTAGCAGCAGTCTACCACACGAATTACTAGGCAATCGCTGGAATGAGCTTGGAGGCCCTAGTCTTGTGTGCCGGGAGATTCCAATTACCTCTCCCAACACTTCCGTCAAACAGCGAGCCTAGGCCTTTTAGAACTGAAAGGAACCAGCAGGCTGGATGGGGAGGTACAGGCCTTAAGCTCAACTCTCAGAAGTGTGTATGCAGGGGAGACAGATGTCTGCTACCCACTCTGACATGGGAGTTGGAAACTACCTACACTCTGATTGAAGAAGGCCATTGGAAATCGCTGTATTCAACTCAGATACACAGGAGTTCAGGCCCAATGCTTACACATGCTTTTCCCGCAACCTCTCTCAGCCACTAACATTAGGATGTTAGCAGCTGCGCCTACAGTCAGGCAGGATGCGGGTGGGTTCTGCCATGTCCTCAGCACTCCCAGGGAAGCATGCCTAGAAGCCAGCTCTCAACTAGCTGCATTCTTATGGCAGTGTGAAGGTAGCAGTATTCTGAGTCAGGAGGTTCCAAGATTACCACTCTACTGCACCTGGAGATACCCTCCAGGTCTGCATTGTTAACTTGCGTCTCAGAAGCCTGTGGCAAACGTCTCTTGTGAAGACTTGCGAAACTCACTCTGCAGGCAGTGTGGAACTGTGAGGGACTGAGGGTGAGCTCAACTCTCAGAAGTAAGATGTTTTTGGACAAGGCGTTCAACTACCTACTCACGTATGGAACTTAGTATGTAGCACCAGTCTACCCCAGGAATTACTAGGAAATCGCTTGATTGAGCTTGGAGGCACTCGTCTTGTGTGCCGGGAGATTCCAGTTACCTCTCCCAACACTTGCGTCAAGCAGCGAGCCTAGGCCTTTTGGAAGCGAAAGGTAGCGGCAGGCAGGATGTTGGGTTACAGGCCATAAGCTCAACTCTCAGAAGTGTGTATGCATGGGTGGCAGATGTCTGCTACCCACTCGGACATGGGAGTTGGAACCTAGCTACACTCCTATTGAAGAAGGACTTTGGAAATCGCTGTATTCAACTCAGATACACGGGAGTTCAGGCCCAATGCTTACACATGCTTTTCCCACAAACTATCCCAGCCACTAACAGAAGGAGGTTAGCAGGTAAGTCTACAGTCAGGCAGGATGCGGGAGGGTCCTGCCCTGTCCTCAGCTCTCACAGGGAAGCATGCCTTGAAGCCAGCTCTCAACTAGCTGCATTCTTATGACAGTGTGAAGGTAGCAGTATTCTGAGTAAGGAGGTTCCCAGATTACCACTCTGCTGCACCTGGAGATACCCTCCAGGTCTGCATTGTTAACTTGCGTCTCAGAGGCCTCTGGCAAACGTCTCTGGTGAAGACGTGCGAAACTCACTCTGCAGGCAGTGTGGAACTGTGAGGGACTGAGGGTCAGCTCAACTCTCAGCAGTAAGATGTTTTTGGACAAGGCGTTCAAATACCTACTCACGTATGGAACTTAGTATGTAGCACCAGTCTACCCCAGGAATTACTGGGAAATCGCTGGATTGAGCTTGGAGGCACTAGTCTTGTTGCCGGGAGATTCCAGTTACCTCTCCCAACACTTCCGTGAAGCAGCGAGCCTAGGCCTTTTGGAAGCGAAAGCTAGCTGCAGGCAGGAGGTAGGGTTACAGGCCATAAGCTCAACTCTCAGAAGTGTGTATGCATGGGAGGCAGATGTCTGCTACCCACTCGTACATGCGAGTGGGAACCTACTACACTCTGATGAAAAAGGATATTGAAAATTGCTGTATTCAACTCAGATACACGTGGGTTCAGGCACAACGATTCCACATGCTTTTCTCACAACCTTTCCCTGCCACTAACATGAGGACGTTAGCAGCTCCTTCTACAGTCAAGCAGGATGCGGGAGGGTTGTGCCCTGTCCTTAGCTCTCACAGGGAAGCATGTCTTGAAGCCAGCGGTCAACTAGCTGCATACTTATGGCAGGGTCAAGGTAGCAGTATTCTGAGACAGGAGGTTCCCAGATTACCACTCTACTGCACCTGGAGATACCCTCCAGGTCTGCATTGTTAACTTGCGTCTCAGAGGCCTCTGGCAAACGTCTCTGGTGAAGACGTGCGAAACTCACTCTGCAGGCAGTGTGGAACTGTGAGGGACTGAGGGTCAGCTCAACTCTCAGCAGTAAGATGTTTTTGGACAAGGCGTTCAACTACCTACTCACGTATGGAACTTAGTATGTAGCACCAGTCTACCCCAGGAATTACTAGGAAATCGCTTGATTGAGCTTGGAGGCACTCGTCTTGTGTGCCGGGAGATTCCAGTTACCTCTCCCAACACTTGCGTCAAGCAGCGAGCCTAGGCCTTTTGGAAGCGAAAGGTAGCGGCAGGCAGGATGTTGGGTTACAGGCCATAAGCTCAACTCTCAGAAGTGTGTATGCATGGGTGGCAGATGTCTGCTACCCACTCGGACATGGGAGTTGGAACCTAGCTACACTCCTATTGAAGAAGGACTTTGGAAATCGCTGTATTCAACTCAGATACACGGGAGTTCAGGCCCAATGCTTACACATGCTTTTCCCACAAACTATCCCAGCCACTAACAGAAGGAGGTTAGCAGGTAAGTCTACAGTCAGGCAGGATGCGGGAGGGTCCTGCCCTGTCCTCAGCTCTCACAGGGAAGCATGCCTTGAAGCCAGCTCTCAACTACCTGCATTCTTACGACAGTGTGAAGGTAGCAGTATTCTGTGTAAGGAGGTTCCCAGATTACCACTCTACTGCACCTGGAGATACCCTCCAGGTCTGCATTGTTAACTTGCGTCTCAGAGGCCTCTGGCAAACGTCTCTGGTGAAGACGTGCGAAACTCACTCTGCAGGCAGTGTGGAACTGTGAGGGACTGAGGGTCAGCTCAACTCTCAGCAGTAAGATGTTTTTGGACAAGGCGTTCAAATACCTACTCACGTATGGAACTTAGTATGTAGCACCAGTCTACCCCAGGAATTACTGGGAAATCGCTGGATTGAGCTTGGAGGCACTAGTCTTGTTGCCGGGAGATTCCAGTTACCTCTCCCAACACTTGCGTCAAGCAGCGAGCCTAGGCCTTTTGGAAGCGAAAGCTAGCTGCAGGCAGGAGGTAGGGTTACAGGCCATAAGCTCAACTCTCAGAAGTGTGTATGCATGGGAGTCAGATGTCTTCTACCCACTCGTACATGCGAGTGGGAACCTACTACACTCTGATGAAAAAGGACTTTGGAAATTGCTGTATTCAACTCAGATACACGTGGGTTCAGGCACAACGATTCCACATGCTTTTCTCACAACCTTTCCCTGCCACTAACATGAGGACGTTAGCAGCTCCTTCTACAGTCAAGCAGGATGCGGGAGGGTTGTGCCCTGTCCTTAGCTCTCACAGGGACGCATGTCTTGAAGCCAGCGGTCAACTAGCTGCATACTTATGGCAGGGTCAAGGTAGCAGTATTCTGAGACAGGAGGTTCCCAGATTACCACTCTACTGCACCTGGAGATACCCTCCAGGTCTGCATTGTTAACTTGCGTCTCAGAGGCCTCTGGCAAACGTCTCTGGTGAAGACGTGCGAAACTCACTCTGCAGGCAGTGTGGAACTGTGAGGGACTGAGGGTCAGCTCAACTCTCAGCAGTAAGATGTTTTTGGACAAGGCGTTCAAATACCTACTCACGTATGGAACTTAGTATGTAGCACCAGTCTACCCCAGGAATTACTAGGAAATCGCTTGATTGAGCTTGGAGGCACTCGTCTTGTGTGCCGGGAGATTCCAGTTACCTCTCCCAACACTTGCGTCAAGCAGCGAGCCTAGGCCTTTTGGAAGCGAAAGGTAGCGGCAGGCAGGATGTTGGGTTACAGGCCATAAGCTCAACTCTCAGAAGTGTGTATGCATGGGTGGCAGATGTCTGCTACCCACTCGGACATGGGAGTTGGAACCTAGCTACACTCCTATTGAAGAAGGACTTTGGAAATCGCTGTATTCAACTCAGATACACGGGAGTTCAGGCCCAATGCTTACACATGCTTTTCCCACAAACTATCCCAGCCACTAACAGAAGGAGGTTAGCAGGTAAGTCTACAGTCAGGCAGGATGCGGGAGGGTCCTGCCCTGTCCTCAGCTCTCACAGGGAAGCATGCCTTGAAGCCAGCTCTCAACTAGCTGCATTCTTATGACAGTGTGAAGGTAGCAGTATTCTGAGTAAGGAGGTTCCCAGATTACCACTCTACTGCACCTGGAGATACCCTCCAGGTCTGCATTGTTAACTTGCGTCTCAGAAGCCTGTGGCAAACGTCTCTGGTGAAGACGTGCGAAACTCACTCTGCAGGCAGTGTGGAACTGTGAGGGACTGAGGGTGAGCTCAACTCTCAGAAGTAAGATGCTTTTGGACAAGGCGTTCAGCTACATTCTCACGTATGGAACTTAGTATGTAGCACCTGTCTACCACAGGAATTACTAGGCTATCGCTGGAATGAGCTTGGAGGCACTAGTCTTGTGTGCCGGGAGATTCCAATTACCTCTCCCAACACTTCCGTCAAACAGCGAGCCTAGGCCTTTTAGAACTGAAAGGAACCAGCAGGCTGGATGGGGAGGTACAGGCCTTAAGCTCAACTCTCAGAAGTGTGTATGCAGGGGAGACAGATGTCTGCTACCCACTCTGACATGGGAGTTGGAAACTACCTACACTCTGATTGAAGAAGGCCATTGGAAATCGCTGTATTCAACTCAGATACACAGGAGTTCAGGCCCAATGCTTACACATGCTTTTCCCGCAACCTCTCTCAGCCACTAACATTAGGATGTTAGCAGCTGCGCCTACAGTCAGGCAGGATGCGGGTGGGTTCTGCCATGTCCTCAGCACTCCCAAGGAAGCATGCCTAGAAGCCAGCTCTCAACTAGCTGCATTCTTATGGCAGTGTGAAGGTAGCTGTATTCTGAGTCAGGAGGTTCCCAGATTACCACTCTACTGCACCTGGAGATACCCTCCAGGTCTGCATTGTTAACTTGCGTCTCAGAAGCCTCTGGCAAACGTCTCTGGTGAAGACGTCCGAAACTCACTCTGCAGGCAGTGTGGAACTGTGAGGGACTGAGGGTGAGCTCAACTCTCAGAAGTAAGATGTTTTTGGACAAGGCGTTCAACTACCTACTCACGTATGGAACTTAGTATGTAGCACCAGTCTACCCCAGGAATTACTAGGAAATCGCTTGATTGAGCTTGGAGGCACTCGTCTTGTGTGCCGGGAGATTCCAGTTACCTCTCCCAACACTTGCGTCAAGCAGCGAGCCTAGGCCTTTTGGAAGCGAAAGGTAGCGGCAGGCAGGATGTTGGGTTACAGGCCATAAGCTCAACTCTCAGAAGTGTGTATGCATGGGTGGCAGATGTCTGCTACCCACTCGGACATGGGAGTTGGAACCTAGCTACACTCCTATTGAAGAAGGACTTTGGAAATCGCTGTATTCAACTCAGATACACGGGAGTTCAGGCCCAATGCTTACACATGCTTTTCCCACAAACTATCCCAGCCACTAACAGAAGGAGGTTAGCAGGTAAGTCTACAGTCAGGCAGGATGCGGGAGGGTCCTGCCCTGTCCTCAGCTCTCACAGGGAAGCATGCCTAGAAGCCAGCTCTCAACTAGCTGCATTCTTATGACAGTGTGAAGGTAGCAGTATTCTGAGTAAGGCGGTTCCGAGATTACCACTCTACTGCACCTGGAGATACCCTCCAGGTCTGCATTGTTAACTTGCGTCTCAGAAGCCTGTGGCAAACGTCTCTGGTGAAGACCTGCGAAACTCACTCTGCAGGCAGTGTGGAACTGTGAGGGACTGAGGGTGAGCTCAACTCTCAGAAGTAAGATGCTTTTGGACAAGGCGTTCAGCTACATTCTCACGTATGGAACTTAGTATGTAGCAGCAGTCTACCACACGAATTACTAGGCAATCGCTGGAATGAGCTTGGAGGCCCTAGTCTTGTGTGCCGGGAGATTCCAATTACCTCTCCCAACACTTCCGTCAAACAGCGAGCCTAGGCCTTTTAGAACTGAAAGGAACCAGCAGGCTGGATGGGGAGGTACAGGCCTTAAGCTCAACTCTCAGAAGTGTGTATGCAGGGGAGACAGATGTCTGCTACCCACTCTGACATGGGAGTTGGAAACTACCTACACTCTGATTGAAGAAGGCCATTGGAAATCGCTGTATTCAACTCAGATACACAGGAGTTCAGGCCCAATGCTTACACATGCTTTTCCCGCAACCTCTCTCAGCCACTAACATTAGGATGTTAGCAGCTGCGCCTACAGTCAGGCAGGATGCGGGTGGGTTCTGCCATGTCCTCAGCACTCCCAGGGAAGCATGCCTAGAAGCCAGCTCTCAACTAGCTGCATTCTTATGGCAGTGTGAAGGTAGCAGTATTCTGAGTCAGGAGGTTCCAAGATTACCACTCTACTGCACCTGGAGATACCCTCCAGGTCTGCATTGTTAACTTGCGTCTCAGAAGCCTGTGGCAAACGTCTCTTGTGAAGACTTGCGAAACTCACTCTGCAGGCAGTGTGGAACTGTGAGGGACTGAGGGTGAGCTCAACTCTCAGAAGTAAGATGTTTTTGGACAAGGCGTTCAACTACCTACTCACGTATGGAACTTAGTATGTAGCACCAGTCTACCCCAGGAATTACTAGGAAATCGCTTGATTGAGCTTGGAGGCACTCGTCTTGTGTGCCGGGAGATTCCAGTTACCTCTCCCAACACTTGCGTCAAGCAGCGAGCCTAGGCCTTTTGGAAGCGAAAGGTAGCGGCAGGCAGGATGTTGGGTTACAGGCCATAAGCTCAACTCTCAGAAGTGTGTATGCATGGGTGGCAGATGTCTGCTACCCACTCGGACATGGGAGTTGGAACCTAGCTACACTCCTATTGAAGAAGGACTTTGGAAATCGCTGTATTCAACTCAGATACACGGGAGTTCAGGCCCAATGCTTACACATGCTTTTCCCACAAACTATCCCAGCCACTAACAGAAGGAGGTTAGCAGGTAAGTCTACAGTCAGGCAGGATGCGGGAGGGTCCTGCCCTGTCCTCAGCTCTCACAGGGAAGCATGCCTTGAAGCCAGCTCTCAACTAGCTGCATTCTTATGACAGTGTGAAGGTAGCAGTATTCTGAGTAAGGAGGTTCCCAGATTACCACTCTGCTGCACCTGGAGATACCCTCCAGGTCTGCATTGTTAACTTGCGTCTCAGAGGCCTCTGGCAAACGTCTCTGGTGAAGACGTGCGAAACTCACTCTGCAGGCAGTGTGGAACTGTGAGGGACTGAGGGTCAGCTCAACTCTCAGCAGTAAGATGTTTTTGGACAAGGCGTTCAAATACCTACTCACGTATGGAACTTAGTATGTAGCACCAGTCTACCCCAGGAATTACTGGGAAATCGCTGGATTGAGCTTGGAGGCACTAGTCTTGTTGCCGGGAGATTCCAGTTACCTCTCCCAACACTTCGGTGAAGCAGCGAGCCTAGGCCTTTTGGAAGCGAAAGCTAGCTGCAGGCAGGAGGTAGGGTTACAGGCCATAAGCTCAACTCTCAGAAGTGTGTATGCATGGGAGGCAGATGTCTGCTACCCACTCGTACATGCGAGTGGGAACCTACTACACTCTGATGAAAAAGGACATTGAAAATTGCTGTATTCAAATCAGATACACGTGGGTTCAGGCACAACGATTCCACATGCTTTTCTCACAACCTTTCCCTGCCACTAACATGAGGACGTTAGCAGCTCCTTCTACAGTCAAGCAGGATGCGGGAGGGTTGTGCCCTGTCCTTAGCTCTCACAGGGAAGCATGTCTTGAAGCCAGCGGTCAACTAGCTGCATACTTATGGCAGGGTCAAGGTAGCAGTATTCTGAGACAGGAGGTTCCCAGATTACCACTCTACTGCACCTGGAGATACCCTCCAGGTCTGCATTGTTAACTTGCGTCTCAGAGGCCTCTGGCAAACGTCTCTGGTGAAGACGTGCGAAACTCACTCTGCAGGCAGTGTGGAACTGTGAGGGACTGAGGGTCAGCTCAACTCTCAGCAGTAAGATGTTTTTGGACAAGGCGTTCAACTACCTACTCACGTATGGAACTTAGTATGTAGCACCAGTCTACCCCAGGAATTACTAGGAAATCGCTTGATTGAGCTTGGAGGCACTCGTCTTGTGTGCCGGGAGATTCCAGTTACCTCTCCCAACACTTGCGTCAAGCAGCGAGCCTAGGCCTTTTGGAAGCGAAAGGTAGCGGCAGGCAGGATGTTGGGTTACAGGCCATAAGCTCAACTCTCAGAAGTGTGTATGCATGGGTGGCAGATGTCTGCTACCCACTCGGACATGGGAGTTGGAACCTAGCTACACTCCTATTGAAGAAGGACTTTGGAAATCGCTGTATTCAACTCAGACACACGGGTGTTCAGGCCCAATGCTTACACATGCTTTTCCCACAAACTATCCCAGCCACTAACAGAAGGAGGTTAGCAGGTAAGTCTACAGTCAGGCAGGATGCGGGAGGGTCCTGCCCTGTCCTCAGCTCTCACAGGGAAGCATGCCTAGAAGCCAGCTCTCAACTAGCTGCATTCTTATGACAGTGTGAAGGTAGCAGTATTCTGAGTAAGGCGGTTCCGAGATTACCACTCTACTGCACCTGGAGATACCCTCCAGGTCTGCATTGTTAACTTGCGTCTCAGAAGCCTGTGGCAAACGTCTCTGGTGAAGACCTGCGAAACTCACTCTGCAGGCAGTGTGGAACTGTGAGGGACTGAGGGTGAGCTCAACTCTCAGAAGTAAGATGCTTTTGGACAAGGCGTTCAGCTACATTCTCACGTATGGAACTTAGTATGTAGCACCTGTCTACCCCAGGAATTACTAGGCTATCGCTGGAATGAGCTTGGAGGCACTAGTCTTGTGTGCCGGGAGATTCCAATTACCTCTCTCAACACTTCCGTCAAACAGCGAGCCTAGGCCTTTTAGAAGTGAAAGGAACCAGCAGGCTGGATGGGGAGGTACAGGCCTTAAGCTCAACTCTCAGAAGTGTGTATGCAGGGGAGACATATGTCTGCTACCCACTCTGACATGGGAGTTGGAAACTACCTACACTCTGATTGAAGAAGGCCATTGGAAATCGCTGTATTCAACTCAGATACACAGGAGTTCAGGCCCAATGCTTACACATGCTTTTCCCGCAACCTCTCTCAGCCACTAACATTAGGATGTTAGCAGCTGCGCCTACAGTCAGGCAGGATGCGGGTGGGTTCTGCCATGTCCTCAGCACTCCCAGGGAAGCATGCCTAGAAGCCAGCTCTCAACTAGCTGCATTCTTATGGCAGTGTGAAGGTAGCAGTATTCTGAGTCAGGAGGTTCCAAGATTACCACTCTACTGCACCTGGAGATACCCTCCAGGTCTGCATTGTTAACTTGCGTCTCAGAAGCCTGTGGCAAACGTCTCTGGTGAAGACCTGCGAAACTCACTCTGCAGGCAGTGTGGAACTGTGAGGGACTGAGAGTGAGCTCAACTCTCAGAAGTAAGATGCTTTTGGACAAGGCGTTCAGCTACCTTCTCACGTATGGAACTTAGTATGTAGCAGCAGTCTACCACACGAATTACTAGGCAATCGCTGGAATGAGCTTGGAGGCCCTAGTCTTGTGTGCCGGGAGATTCCAATTACCTCTCCCAACACTTCCGTCAAACAGCGAGCCTAGGCCTTTTAGAACTGAAAGGAACCAGCAGGCTGGATGGGGAGGTACAGGCCTTAAGCTCAACTCTCAGAAGTGTGTATGCAGGGGAGACAGATGTCTGCTACCCACTCTGACATGGGAGTTGGAAACTACCTACACTCTGATTGAAGAAGGCCATTGGAAATCGCTGTATTCAACTCAGATACACAGGAGTTCAGACCCAATGCTTACACATGCTTTTCCCGCAACCTCTCTCAGCCACTAACATTAGGATGTTAGCAGCTGCGCCTACAGTCAGGCAGGATGCGGGTGGGTTCTGCCCTGTCCTCAGCACTCCCAGGGAAGCATGCCTAGAAGCCAGCTCTCAACTAGCTGCATTCTTATGGCAGTGTGAAGGTAGCAGTATTCTGAGTAAGGAGGTTCCCAGATTACCACTCTACTGCACCTGGAGATACCCTCCAGGTCTGCATTGTTAACTTGCGTCTCAGAAGCCTCTGGCAAACGTCTCTGGTGAAGACGTCCGAAACTCACTCTGCAGGCAGTGTGGAACTGTGAGGGACTGAGGGTGAGCTCAACTCTCAGAAGTAAGATGTTTTTGGACAAGGCGTTCAACTACCTACTCACGTATGGAACTTAGTATGTAGCACCAGTCTACCCCAGGAATTACTAGGAAATCGCTTGATTGAGCTTGGAGGCACTCGTCTTGTGTGCCGGGAGATTCCAGTTACCTCTCCCAACACTTGCGTCAAGCAGCGAGCCTAGGCCTTTTGGAAGCGAAAGGTAGCGGCAGGCAGGATGTTGGGTTACAGGCCATAAGCTCAACTCTCAGAAGTGTGTATGCATGGGTGGCAGATGTCTGCTACCCACTCGGACATGGGAGTTGGAACCTAGCTACACTCCTATTGAAGAAGGACTTTGGAAATCGCTGTATTCAACTCAGACACACGGGTGTTCAGGCCCAATGCTTACACATGCTTTTCCCACAAACTATCCCAGCCACTAACAGAAGGAGGTTAGCAGGTAAGTCTACAGTCAGGCAGGATGCGGGAGGGTCCTGCCCTGTCCTCAGCTCTCACAGGGAAGCATGCCTTGAAGCCAGCTCTCAACTAGCGGCATTCTTATGACAGTGTGAAGGTAGCAGTATTCTGAGTAAGGAGGTTCCAAGATTACCACTCTACTGCACCTGGAGACACCCTCCAGGTCTGCATTGTTAACTTGCGTCTCAGAGGCCTCTGGCAAACGTCTCTGGTGAAGACGTGCGAAACTCACTCTGCAGGCAGTGTGGAACTGTGAGGGACTGAGGGTCAGCTCAACTCTCAGCAGTAAGATGTTTTTGGACAAGGCGTTCAAATACCTACTCACGTATGGAACTTAGTATGTAGCACCAGTCTACCCCAGGAATTACTGGGAAATCCCTGGATTGAGCTTGAAGGCACTAGTCTTGTTGCCGGGAGATTCCAGTTACCTCTCCCAACACTTCGGTGAAGCAGCGAGCCTAGGCCTTTTGGAAGCGAAAGCTAGCTGCAGGCAGGAGGTAGGGTTACAGGCCATAAGCTCAACTCTCAGAAGTGTGTATGAATGGGAGGCAGATATCTGCTACCCACTCGTACATGCGAGTGGGAACCTACTACACTCTGATGAAAAAGGACCTTGGAAATCGCTGTATTCAACTCAGATACACGTGGGTTCAGGCACAACGATTCCACATGCTTTTCTCACAACCTTTCCCTGCCACTAACATGAGGACGTTAGCAGCTCCTTCTACAGTCAAGCAGGATGCGGGAGGGTTGTGCCCTGTCCTTAGCTCTCACAGGGAAGCATGTCTTGAAGCCAGCGGTCAACTAGCTGCATACTTATGGCAGGGTCAAGGTAGCAGTATTCTGAGACAGGAGGTTCCCAGATTACCACTCTACTGCACCTGGAGATACCCTGCAGGTCTGCATTGTTAACTTGCGTCTCAGAGGCCTCTGGCAAACGTCTCTGGTGAAGACGTGCGAAACTCACTCTGCAGGCAGTGTGGAACTGTGAGGGACTGAGGGTCAGCTCAACTCTCAGCAGTAAGATGTTTTTGGACAAGGCGTTCAACTACCTACTCACGTATGGAACTTAGTATGTAGCACCAGTCTACCCCAGGAATTACTAGGAAATCGCTTGATTGAGCTTGGAGGCACTCGTCTTGTGTGCCGGGAGATTCCAATTACCTCTCCCAACACTTCCGTCAAACAGCGAGCCTAGGCCTTTTAGAAGTGAAAGGAACCAGCAGGCTGGATGGGGAGGTACAGGCCTTAAGCTCAACTCTCAGAAGTGTGTATGCAGGGGAGACAGATGTCTGCTACCCACTCTGACATGGGAGTTGGAAACTACCTACACTCTGATTGAAGAAGGCCATTGGAAATCGCTGTATTCAACTCAGATACACAGGAGTTCAGGCCCAATGCTTACACATGCTTTTCCCGCAACCTCTCTCAGCCACTAACATTAGGATGTTAGCAGCTGCGCCTACAGTCAGGCAGGATGCGGGTGGGTTCTGCCATGTCCTCAGCACTCCCAGGGAAGCATGCCTAGAAGCCAGCTCTCAACTAGCTGCATTCTTATGGCAGTGTGAAGGTAGCAGTATTCTGAGTCAGGAGGTTCCAAGATTACCACTCTACTGCACCTGGAGATACCCTCCAGGTCTGCATTGTTAACTTGCGTCTCAGAAGCCTGTGGCAAACGTCTCTGGTGAAGACCTGCGAAACTCACTCTGCAGGCAGTGTGGAACTGTGAGGGACTGAGGGTGAGCTCAACTCTCAGAAGTAAGATGCTTTTGGACAAGGCGTTCAGCTACCTTCTCACGTATGGAACTTAGTATGTAGCAGCAGTCTACCACACGAATTACTAGGCAATCGCTGGAATGAGCTTGGAGGCCCTAGTCTTGTGTGCCGGGAGATTCCAATTACCTCTCCCAACACTTCCGTCAAACAGCGAGCCTAGGCCTTTTAGAACTGAAAGGAACCAGCAGGCTGGATGGGGAGGTACAGGCCTTAAGCTCAACTCTCAGAAGTGTGTATGCAGGGGAGACAGATGTCTGCTACCCACTCTGACATGGGAGTTGGAAACTAGCTACACTCTGATTGAAGAAGGCCATTGGAAATCGCTGTATTCAACTCAGATACACAGGAGTTCAGGCCCAATGCTTACACATGCTTTTCCCGCAACCTCTCTCAGCCACTAACATTAGGATGTTAGCAGCTGCGCCTACAGTCAGGCAGGATGCGGGTGGGTTCTGCCCTGTCCTCAGCACTCCCAGGGAAGCATGCCTAGAAGCCAGCTCTCAACTAGCTGCATTCTTATGGCAGTGTGAAGGTAGCAGTATTCTGAGTAAGGAGGTTCCCAGATTACCACTCTACTGCACCTGGAGATACCCTCCAGGTCTGCATTGTTAACTTGCGTCTCAGAAGCCTCTGGCAAACGTCTCTGGTGAAGACGTCCGAAACTCACTCTGCAGGCAGTGTGGAACTGTGAGGGACTGAGGGTGAGCTCAACTCTCAGAAGTAAGATGTTTTTGGACAAGGCGTTCAACTACCTACTCACGTATGGAACTTAGTATGTAGCACCAGTCTACCCCAGGAATTACTAGGAAATCGCTTGATTGAGCTTGGCGGCACTCGTCTTGTGTGCCGGGAGATTCCAGTTACCTCTCCCAACACTTGCGTCAAGCAGCGAGCCTAGGCCTTTTGGAAGCGAAAGGTAGCGGCAGGCAGGATGTTGGGTTACAGGCCATAAGCTCAACTCTCAGAAGTGTGTATGCATGGGTGGCAGATGTCTGCTACCCACTCGGACATGGGAGTTGGAACCTAGCTACACTCCTATTGAAGAAGGACTTTGGAAATCGCTGTATTCAACTCAGACACACGGGAGTTCAGGCCCAATGCTTACACATGCTTTTCCCACAAACTATCCCAGCCACTAACAGAAGGAGGTTAGCAGGTAAGTCTACAGTCAGGCAGGATGCGGGAGGGTCCTGCCCTGTCCTCAGCTCTCACAGGGAAGCATGCCTTGAAGCCAGCTCTCAACTAGCTGCATTCTTATGACAGTGTGAAGGTAGCAGTATTCTGAGTAAGGAGGTTCCCAGATTACCACTCTACTGCACCTGGAGACACCCTCCATGTCTGCATTGTTAACTTGCGTCTCAGAGGCCTCTGGCAAACGTCTCTGGTGAAGACGTGCGAAACTCACTCTGCAGGCAGTGTGGAACTGTGAGGGACTGAGGGTCAGCTCAACTCTCAGCAGTAAGATGTTTTTGGACAAGGCGTTCAAATACCTACTCACGTATGGAACTTAGTATGTAGCACCAGTCTACCCCAGGAATTACTGGGAAATCCCTGGATTGAGCTTGGAGGCACTAGTCTTGTTGCCGGGAGATTCCAGTTACCTCTCCCAACACTTCGGTGAAGCAGCGAGCCTAGGCCTTTTGGAAGCGAAAGCTAGCTGCAGGCAGGAGGTAGGGTTACAGGCCATAAGCTCAACTCTCAGAAGTGTGTATGCATGGGAGGCAGATGTCTGCTACCCACTCGTACATGCGAGTGGGAACCTACTACACTCTGATGAAAAAGGACCTTGGAAATCGCTGTATTCAACTCAGATACACGTGGGTTCAGGCACAACGATTCCACATGCTTTTCTCACAACCTTTCCCTGCCACTAACATGAGGACGTTAGCAGCTCCTTCTACAGTCAAGCAGGATGCGGGAGGGTTGTGCCCTGTCCTTAGCTCTCACAGGGAAGCATGTCTTGAAGCCAGCGGTCAACTAGCTGCATACTTATGGCAGGGTCAAGGTAGCAGTATTCTGAGACAGGAGGTTCCCAGATTACCACTCTACTGCACCTGGAGATACCCTCCAGGTCTGCATTGTTAACTTGCGTCTCAGAGGCCTCTGGCAAACGTCTCTGTTGAAGACGTGCGAAACTCACTCTGCAGGCAGTGTGGAACTGTGAGGGACTGAGGGTCAGCTCAACTCTCAGCAGTAAGATGTTTTTGGACAAGGCGTTCAAATACCTACTCACGTATGGAACTTAGTATGTAGCACCAGTCTACCCCAGGAATTACTAGGAAATCGCTTGATTGAGCTTGGAGGCACTCGTCTTGTGTGCCGGGAGATTCCAATTACCTCTCCCAACACTTGCGTCAAGCAGCGAGCCTAGGCCTTTTGGAAGCGAAAGGTAGCGGCAGGCACGATGTAGGGTTACAGGCCATAAGCTCAACTCTCAGAAGTGTGTATGCATGGGAGGCAGATGTCTGCTACCCACTCGGACATGGGAGTTGGAACCTAGCTACACTCCTATTGAAGAAGGATGTTGGAAATCGCTGTATTCAACTCAGATACTCGGGAGTTCAGGCCCAATGCTAACACATGCTTTTCCCACAACCTATCCCAGCCACTAACATAAGGAGGTTAGCAGGTACGTCTACAGTCAGGCAGGATGCGGGAGGGTTCTGCCCTGTCCTCAGCTCTCACAGGGAAGCATGCCTAGAAGCCAGCTCTCAACTAGCTGCATTCTTATGACAGTGTGAAGGTAGCAGTATTCTGAGTAAGGCGGTTCCGAGATTACCACTCTACTGCACCTGGAGATACCCTCCAGGTCTGCATTGTTAACTTGCGTCTCAGAAGCCTGTGGCAAACGTCTCTGGTGAAGACCTGCGAAACTCACTCTGCAGGCAGTGTGGAACTGTGAGGGACTGAGGGTGAGCTCAACTCTCAGAAGTAAGATGCTTTTGGACAAGGCGTTCAGCTACCTTCTCACGTATGGAACTTAGTATGTAGCACCAGTCTACCACACGAATTACTAGGCAATCGCTGGAATGAGCTTGGAGGCCCTAGTCTTGTGTGCCGGGAGATTCCAATTACCTCTCCCAACACTTCCGTCAAACAGCGAGCCTAGGCCTTTTAGAAGTGAAAGGAACCAGCAGGCTGGATGGGGAGGTACAGGCCTTAAGCTCAACTCTCAGAAGTGTGTATGCAGGGGAGACAGATGTCTGCTACCCACTCTGACATGGGAGTTGGAAACTAGCTACACTCTGATTGAAGAAGGCCATTGGAAATCGCTGTATTCAACTCAGATACACAGGAGTTCAGGCCCAATGCTTACACATGCTTTTCCCGCAACCTCTCTCAGCCACTAACATTAGGATGTTAGCAGCTGCGCCTACAGTCAGGCAGGATGCGGGTGGGTTCTGCCCTGTCCTCAGCACTCCCAGGGAAGCATGCCTAGAAGCCAGCTCTCAACTAGCTGCATTCTTATGGCAGTGTGAAGGTAGCAGTATTCTGAGTAAGGAGGTTCCCAGATTACCACTCTACTGCACCTGGAGATACCCTCCAGGTCTGCATTGTTAACTTGCGTCTCAGAAGCCTGTGGCAAACGTCTCTGGTGAAGACGTCCGAAACTCACTCTGCAGGCAGTGTGGAACTGTGAGGGACTGAGGGTGAGCTCAACTCTCAGAAGTAAGATGTTTTTGGACAAGGCGTTCAACTACCTACTCACGTATGGAACTTAGTATGTAGCACCAGTCTACCCCAGGAATTACTAGGAAATCGCTTGATTGAGCTTGGAGGCACTCGTCTTGTGTGCCGGGAGATTCCAGTTACCTCTCCCAACACTTGCGTCAAGCAGCGAGCCTAGGCCTTTTGGAAGCGAAAGGTAGCGGCAGGCAGGATGTTGGGTTACAGGCCATAAGCTCAACTCTCAGAAGTGTGTATGCATGGGTGGCAGATGTCTGCTACCCACTCGGACATGGGAGTTGGAACCTAGCTACACTCCTATTGAAGAAGGACTTTGGAAATCGCTGTATTCAACTCAGACACACGGGAGTTCAGGCCCAATGCTTACACATGCTTTTCCCACAACCTATCCCAGCAACTAACAGAAGGAGGTTAGCAGGTAAGTCTACAGTCAGGCAGGATGCGGGAGGGTCCTGCCCTGTCCTCAGCTCTCACAGGGAAGCATGCCTTGAAGCCAGCTCTCAACTAGCTGCATTCTTATGACAGTGTGAAGGTAGCAGTATTCTGAGAAAGGAGGTTCCCAGATTACCACTCTACTGCACCTGGAGACACCCTCCAGGTCTGCATTGTTAACTTGCGTCTCAGAGGCCTCTGGCAAACGTCTCTGGTGAAGACGTGCGAAACTCACTCTGCAGGCAGTGTGGAACTGTGAGGGACTGAGGGTCAGCTCAACTCTCAGCAGTAAGATGTTTTTGGACAAGGCGTTCAAATACCTACTCACGTATGGAACTTAGTATGTAGCACCAGTCTACCCAAGGAATTACTGGGAAATCCCTGGATTGAGCTTGGAGGCACTAGTCTTGTTGCCGGGAGATTCCAGTTACCTCTCCCAACACTTCGGTGAAGCAGCGAGCCTAGGCCTTTTGGAAGCGAAAGCTAGCTGCAGGCAGGAGGTAGGGTTACAGGCCATAAGCTCAACTCTCAGAAGTGTGTATGCATGGGAGGCAGATGTCTGCTACCCACTCGTACATGCGAGGGGGAACCTACTACACTCTGATGAAAAAGGACCTTGGAAATCGCTGTATTCAACTCAGATACACGTGGGTTCAGGCACAACGATTCCACAGGCTTTTCTCACAACCTTTCCCTGCCACTAACATGAGGACGTTAGCAGCTCCTTCTACAGTCAAGCAGGATGCGGGAGGGTTGTGCCCTGTCCTTAGCTCTCACAGGGAAGCATGTCTTGAAGCCAGCGGTCAACTAGCTGCATACTTATGACAGGGTCAAGGTAGCAGTATTCTGAGACAGGAGGTTCCCAGATTACCACTCTACTGCACCTGGAGATACCCTCCAGGTCTGCATTGTTAACTTGCGTCTCAGAGGCCTCTGGCAAACGTCTCTGTTGAAGACGTGCGAAACTCACTCTGCAGGCAGTGTGGAACTGTGAGGGACTGAGGGTCAGCTCAACTCTCAGCAGTAAGATGTTTTTGGACAAGGCGTTCAAATACCTACTCACGTATGGAACTTAGTATGTAGCACCAGTCTACCCCAGGAATTACTAGGAAATCGCTTGATTGAGCTTGGAGGCACTCGTCTTGTGTGCCGGGAGATTCCAATTACCTCTTCCAACACTTGCGTCAAGCAGCGAGCCTAGGCCTTTTGGAAGCGAAAGGTAGCGGCAGGCACGATGTAGGGTTACAGGCCATAAGCTCAACTCTCAGAAGTGTGTATGCATGGGAGGCAGATGTCTGCTACCCACTCGGACATGGGAGTTGGAACCTAGCTACACTCCTATTGAAGAAGGATGTTGGAAATCGCTGTATTCAACTCAGATACTCGGGAGTTCAGGCCCAATGCTAACACATGCTTTTCCCACAACCTATCCCAGCCACTAACATAAGGAGGTTAGCAGGTACGTCTACAGTCAGGCAGGATGCGGGAGGGTTCTGCCCTGTCCTCAGCTCTCACAGGGAAGCATGCCTAGAAGCCAGCTCTCAACTAGCTGCATTCTTATGACAGTGTGAAGGTAGCAGTATTCTGAGTAAGGCGGTTCCGAGATTACCACTCTACTGCACCTGGAGATACCCTCCAGGTCTGCATTGTTAACTTGCGTCTCAGAAGCCTGTGGCAAACGTCTCTGGTGAAGACCTGCGAAACTCACTCTGCAGGCAGTGTGGAACTGTGAGGGACTGAGGGTGAGCTCAACTCTCAGAAGTAAGATGCTTTTGGACAAGGCGTTCAGCTACCTTCTCACGTATGGAACTTAGTATGTAGCACCAGTCTACCACACGAATTACTAGGCAATCGCTGGAATGAGCTTGGAGGCCCTAGTCTTGTGTGCCGGGAGATTCCAATTACCTCTCCCAACACTTCCGTCAAACAGCGAGCCTAGGCCTTTTAGAAGTGAAAGGAACCAGCAGGCTGGATGGGGAGGTACAGGCCTTAAGCTCAACTCTCAGAAGTGTGTATGCAGGGGAGACAGATGTCTGCTACCCACTCTGACATGGGAGTTGGAAACTAGCTACACTCTGATTGAAGAAGGCCATTGGAAATCGCTGTATTCAACTCAGATACACAGGAGTTCAGGCCCAATGCTTACACATGCTTTTCCCGCAACCTCTCTCAGCCACTAACATTAGGATGTTAGCAGCTGCGCCTACAGTCAGGCAGGATGCGGGTGGGTTCTGCCCTGTCCTCAGCACTCCCAGGGAAGCATGCCTAGAAGCCAGCTCTCAACTAGCTGCATTCTTATGGCAGTGTGAAGGTAGCAGTATTCTGAGTAAGGAGGTTCCCAGATTACCACTCTACTGCAGCTGGAGATACCCTCCAGGTCTGCATTGTTAACTTGCGTCTCAGAAGCCTGTGGCAAACGTCTCTGGTGAAGACGTCCGAAACTCACTCTGCAGGCAGTGTGGAACTGTGAGGGACTGAGGGTGAGCTCAACTCTCAGAAGTAAGATGTTTTTGGACAAGGCGTTCAACTACCTACTCACGTATGGAACTTAGTATGTAGCACCAGTCTACCCCAGGAATTACTAGGAAATCGCTTGATTGAGCTTGGAGGCACTCGTCTTGTGTGCCGGGAGATTCCAGTTACCTCTCCCAACACTTGCGTCAAGCAGCGAGCCTAGGCCTTTTGGAAGCGAAAGGTAGCGGCAGGCAGGATGTTGGGTTACAGGCCATAAGCTCAACTCTCAGAAGTGTGTATGCATGGGTGGCAGATGTCTGCTACCCACTCGGACATGGGAGTTGGAACCTAGCTACACTCCTATTGAAGAAGGACTTTGGAAATCGCTGTATTCAACTCAGACACACGGGAGTTCAGGCCCAATGCTTACACATGCTTTTCCCACAAACTATCCCAGCCACTAACAGAAGGAGGTTAGCAGGTAAGTCTACAGTCAGGCAGGATGCGGGAGGGTCCTGCCCTGTCCTCAGCTCTCACAGGGAAGCATGCCTTGAAGCCAGCTCTCAACTAGCTGCATTCTTATGACAGTGTGAAGGTAGCAGTATTCTGAGAAAGGAGGTTCCCAGATTACCACTCTACTGCACCTGGAGACACCCTCCAGGTCTGCATTGTTAACTTGCGTCTCAGAGGCCTCTGGCAAACGTCTCTGGTGAAGACGTGCGAAACTCACTCTGCAGGCAGTGTGGAACTGTGAGGGACTGAGGGTCAGCTCAACTCTCAGCAGTAAGATGTTTTTGGACAAGGCGTTCAAATACCTACTCACGTATGGAACTTAGTATGTAGCACCAGTCGACCCAAGGAATTACTGGGAAATCCCTGGATTGAGCTTGGAGGCACTAGTCTTGTTGCCGGGAGATTCCAGTTACCTCTCCCAACACTTCGGTGAAGCAATGAGCCTAGGCCTTTTGGAAGCGAAAGCTAGCTGCAGGCAGGAGGTAGGGTTACAGGCCATAAGCTCAACTCTCAGAAGTGTGTATGCATGGGAGGCAGATGTCTGCTACCCACTCGTACATGCGAGGGGGAACCTACTACACTCTGATGAAAAAGGACCTTGGAAATCGCTGTATTCAACTCAGATACACGTGGGTTCAGGCACAACGATTCCACAGGCTTTTCTCACAACCTTTCCCTGCCACTAACATGAGGACGTTAGCAGCTCCTTCTACAGTCAAGCAGGATGCGGGAGGGTTGTGCCCTGTCCTTAGCTCTCACAGGGAAGCATGTTTGAAGCCAGCGGTCAACTAGCTGCATACTTATGGCAGGGTCAAGGTAGCAGTATTCTGAGACAGGAGGTTCCCAGATTACCACTCTACTGCACCTGGAGATACCCTCCAGGTCTGCATTGTTAACTTGCGTCTCAGAGGCCTCTGGCAAACGTCTCTGGTGAAGGCGTGCGAAACTCACTCTGCAGGCAGTGTGGAACTGTGAGGGACTGAGGGTCAGCTCAACTCTCAGCAGTAAGATGTTTTTGGACAAGGCGTTCAAATACCTACTCACGTATGGAACTTAGTATGTAGCACCAGTCTACCCCAGGAATTACTAGGAAATCGCTTGATTGAGCTTGGAGGCACTCGTCTTGTGTGCCGGGAGATTCCAATTACCTCTCCCAACACTTGCGTCAAGCAGCGAGCCTAGGCCTTTTGGAAGCGAAATGTAGCGGCAGGCACGATGTAGGGTTACAGGCCATAAGCTCAACTCTCAGAAGTGTGTATGCATGGGTGGCAGATGTCTGCTACCCACTCGGACATGGGAGTTGGAACCTAGCTACACTCCTATTGAAGAAGGATGTTGGAAATCGCTGTATTCAACTCAGATACTCGGGAGTTCAGGCCCAATGCTAACACATGCTTTTCCCACAACCTATCCCAGCCACTAACATAAGGAGGTTAGCAGGTACGTCTACAGTCAGGCAGGATGCGGGAGGGTTCTGCCCTGTCCTCAGCTCTCACAGGGAAGCATGCCTAGAAGCCAGCTCTCAACTAGCTGCATTCTTATGACAGTGTGAAGGTAGCAGTATTCTGAGTAAGGCGGTTCCGAGATTACCACTCTACTGCACCTGGAGATACCCTCCAGGTCTGCATTGTTATCTTGCGTCTCAGAAGCCTGTGGCAAACGTCTCTGGTGAAGACGTGCGAAACTCACTCTGCAGGCAGTGTGGAACTGTGAGGGACTGAGGGTGAGCTCAACTCTCAGCAGTAAGATGATTTTGGACAAGGCGTTCAGCTACCTTCTCACATATGGAACTTAGTATGTAGCACCAGTCTACCCCAGGAATTACTGGGAAATCGCTGGATTGAGCTTGGAGGCACTAGTCTTGTTGCCGGGAGATTCCAGTTACCTCTCCCAACACTTCGGTGATGCAGCGAGCCTAGGCCTTTTGGAAGCGAAAGCTAGCTGCAGGCAGGAGGTAGGGATACAGGCCATAAGCTCAACTCTCAGAAGTGTGTATGCATGGGAGGCAGATGTCTGCTACCCACTCGTATATGCGAGTGGGAACCTACTACACTCTGATGAAAAAGGACTTTGGAAATCGCTGTATTCAACTCAGATACACGTGGGTTCAGGCACAACGATTCCACATGCTTTTCTCACAACCTTTCCCTGCCACTAACATGAGGACGTTAGCAGCTCCTTCTACAGTCAAGCAGGATGCGGGAGGGTTGTGCCCTGTCCTTAGCTCTCACAGGGAAGCATGTCTTGAAGCCAGCGGTCAACTACCTGCATACTTATGGCAGGGTCAAGGTAGCAGTATTCTGAGACAGGAGGTTCCCAGATTACCACTCTACTGCACCTGGAGATACCCTCCAGGTCTGCATTGTTAACTTGCGTCTCAGAGGCCTCTGGCAAACGTCTCTGGTGAAGACGTGCGAAACTCACTCTGCAGGCAGTGTGGAACTGTGAGGGACTGAGGGTCAGCTCAACTCTCAGCAGTAAGATGTTTTTGGACAAGGCGTTCAAATACCTACTCACGTATGGAACTTAGTATGCAGCACCAGTCTACCCCAGGAATTACTAGGAAATCGCTTGATTGAGCTTGGAGGCACTCGTCTTGTGTGCCGGGAGATTCCAATTACCTCTCCCAACACTTGCGTCAAGCAGCGAGCCTAGGCCTTTTGGAAGCGAAAGGTAGCGGCAGGCACGATGTAGGGTTACAGGCCATAAGCTCAACTCTCAGAAGTGTGTATGCATGGGAAGCAGATGTCTGCTACCCACTCGGACATGGGAGTTGGAACCTAGCTACACTCCTATTGAAGAAGGATGTTGGAAATCGCTGTATTCAACTCAGATACTCGGGAGTTCAGGCCCAATGCTTACACATGCTTTTCCCACAACCTATCCCAGCCACTAACATTAGGATGTTAGAAGCTGCGTCTACACTCAGGCAGGATGCGGGAGGGTTCTGCCCTGTCCTCAGCTCTCACAGGGAAGCATGCCTAGAAGCCAGCTCTCAACTAGCTGCATTCTTATGACAGTGTGAAGGTAGCAGTATTCTGAGTAAGGCGGTTCCGAGATTACCACTCTACTGCACCTGGAGATACCCTCCAGGTCTGCATTGTTAACTTGCGTCTCAGAAGCCTGTGGCAAACGTCTCTGGTGAAGACGTGCGAAACTCACTCTGCAGGCAGTGTGGAACTGTGAGGGACTGAGGGTGAGCTCAACTCTCAGAAGTAAGATGCTTTTGGACAAGGCGTTCAGCTACCTTCTCACGTATGGAACTTAGTATGTAGCACCAGTCTACCACACGAATTACTAGGCAATCGCTGGAATGAGCTTGGAGGCCCTAGTCTTGTGTGCCGGGAGATTCCAATTACCTCTCCCAACACTTCCGTCAAACAGCGAGCCTAGGCCTTTTAGAAGTGAAAGGAACCAGCAGGCTGGATGGGGAGGTACAGGCCTTAAGCTCAACTCTCAGAAGTGTGTATGCAGGGGAAACAGATGTCTGCTACCCACTCTGACATGGGAGTTGGAAACTAGCTACACTCTGATTGAAGAAGGCCATTGGAAATCGCTGTATTCAACTCAGATACACAGGAGTTCAGGCCCAATGCTTACACATGCTTTTCCCGCAACCTCTCTCAGCCACTAACATTAGGATGTTAGCAGCTGCGCCTACAGTCAGGCAGGATGTGGGTGGGTTCTGCCCTGTCCTCAGCACTCCCAGGGAAGCATGCCTAGAAGCCAGCTCTCAACTAGCTGCATTCTTATGGCAGTGTGAAGGTAGCAGTATTCTGAGTAAGGAGGTTCCCAGATTACCACTCTACTGCACCTGGAGATACCCTCCAGGTCTGCATTGTTAACTTGCGTCTCAGAAGCCTCTGGCAAACGTCTCTGGTGAAGACGTCCGAAACTCACTCTGCAGGCAGTGTGGAACTGTGAGGGACTGAGGGTGAGCTCAACTCTCAGAAGTAAGATGTTTTTGGACAAGGCGTTCAACTACCTACTCACGTATGGAACTTAGTATGTAGCACCAGTCTACCCCAGGAATTACTAGGAAATCGCTTGATTGAGCTTGGAGGCACTCGTCTTGTGTGCCGGGAGATTCCAGTTACCTCTCCCAACACTTGCGTCAAGCAGCGAGCCTAGGCCTTTTGGAAGCGAAAGGTAGCGGCAGGCAGGATGTTGGGTTACAGGCCATAAGCTCAACTCTCAGAAGTGTGTATGCATGGGTGGCAGATGTCTGCTACCCACTCGGACATGGGAGTTGGAACCTAGCTACACTCCTATTGAAGAAGGATGTTGGAAATCGCTGTATTCAACTCAGATACACGGGAGTTCAGGCCCAATGCTTACACATGCTTTTCCCACAAACTATCCCAGCCACTAACAGAAGGAGGTTAGCAGGTAAGTCTACAGTCAGGCAGGATGCGGGAGGGTCCTGCCCTGTCCTCAGCTCTCACAGGGAAGCATGCCTTGAAGCCAGCTCTCAACTAGCTGCATTCTTATGACAGTGTGAAGGTAGCAGTATTCTGAGTAAGGAGGTTCCCAGATTACCACTCTACTGCACCTGGAGATACCCTCCAGGTCTGCATTGTTAACTTGCGTCTCAGAAGCCTGTGGCAAACGTCTCTGGTGAAGACGTGCGAAACTCACTCTGCAGGCAGTGTGGAACTGTGAGGGACTGAGGGTGAGCTCAACTCTCAGCAGTAAGATGATTTTGGACAAGGCGTTCAGCTACCTTCTCACATATGGAACTTAGTATGTAGCACCAGTCTACCCCAGGAATTACTGGGAAATCGCTGGATTGAGCTTGGAGGCACTAGTCTTGTTGCCGGGAGATTCCAGTTACCTCTCCCAACACTTCGGTGAAGCAGCGAGCCTAGGCCTTTTGGAAGCGAAAGCTAGCTGCAGGCAGGAGGTAGGGATACAGGCCATAAGCTCAACTCTCAGAAGTGTGTATGCATGGGAGGCAGATGTCTGCTACCCACTCGTATATGCGAGTGGGAACCTACTACACTCTGATGAAAAAGGACTTTGGAAATCGCTGTATTCAACTCAGATACACGTGGGTTCAGGCACAACGATTCCACATGCTTTTCTCACAACCTTTCCCTGCCACTAACATGAGGACGTTAGCAGCTCCTTCTACAGTCAAGCAGGATGCGGGAGGGTTGTGCCCTGTCCTTAGCTCTCACAGGGAAGCATGTCTTGAAGCCAGCGGTCAACTACCTGCATACTTATGGCAGGGTCAAGGTAGCAGTATTCTGAGACAGGAGGTTCCCAGATTACCACTCTACTGCACCTGGAGATACCCTCCAGGTCTGCATTGTTAACTTGCGTCTCAGAGGCCTCTGGCAAACGTCTCTGGTGAAGACGTGCGAAACTCACTCTGCAGGCAGTGTGGAACTGTGAGGGACTGAGGGTCAGCTCAACTCTCAGCAGTAAGATGTTTTTGGACAAGGCGTTCAAATACCTACTCACGTATGGAACTTAGTATGCAGCACCAGTCTACCCCAGGAATTACTAGGAAATCGCTTGATTGAGCTTGGAGGCACTCGTCTTGTGTGCCGGGAGATTCCAATTACCTCTCCCAACACTTGCGTCAAGCAGCGAGCCTAGGCCTTTTGGAAGCGAAAGGTAGCGGCAGGCACGATGTAGGGTTACAGGCCATAAGCTCAACTCTCAGAAGTGTGTATGCATGGGAGGCAGATGTCTGCTACCCACTCGGACATGGGAGTTGGAACCTAGCTACACTCCTATTGAAGAAGGATGTTGGAAATCGCTGTATTCAACTCAGATACTCGGGAGTTCAGGCCCAAAGCTTACACATGCTTTTCCCACAACCTATCCCAGCCACTAACATTAGGATGTTAGAAGCTGCGCCTACAGTCAGGCAGGATGCGGGAGGGTTCTGCCCTGTCCTCAGCTCTCAAAGGGAAGCATGCCTAGAAGCCAGCTCTCAACTAGCTGCATTCTTATGACAGTGTGAAGGTAGCAGTATTATGAGTAAGGCGGTTCCGAGATTACCACTCTACTGCACCTGGAGATACCCTCCAGGTCTGCATTTTTAACTTGCGTCTCAGAAGCCTCTGGCAAACGTCTCTGGTGAAGACGTCCGAAACTCACTCTGCAGGCAGTGTGGAACTGTGAGGGACTGAGGGTGAGCTCAACTCTCAGAAGTAAGATGTTTTTGGACAAGGCGTTCAACTACCTACTCACGTATGGAACTTAGTATGTAGCACCAGTCTACCCCAGGAATTACTAGGAAATCGCTTGATTGAGCTTGGAGGCACTCGTCTTGTGTGCCGGGAGATTCCAGTTACCTCTCCCAACACTTGCGTCAAGCAGCGAGCCTAGGCCTTTTGGAAGCGAAAGGTAGCGGCAGGCAGGATGTTGGGTTACAGGCCATAAGCTCAACTCTCAGAAGTGTGTATGCATGGGTGGCAGATGTCTGCTACCCACTCGGACATGGGAGTTGGAACCTAGCTACACTCCTATTGAAGAAGGACTTTGGAAATCGCTGTATTCAACTCAGATACACGGGAGTTCAGGCCCAATGCTTACACATGCTTTTCCCACAAACTATCCCAGCCACTAACAGAAGGAGGTTAGCAGGTAAGTCTACAGTCAGGCAGGATGCGGGAGGGTCCTGCCCTGTCCTCAGCTCTCACAGGGAAGCATGCCTTGAAGCCAGCTCTCAACTAGCTGCATTCTTATGACAGTGTGAAGGTAGCAGTATTCTGAGTAAGGAGGTTCCCAGATTACCACTCTACTGCACCTGGAGATACCCTCCAGGTCTGCATTGTTAACTTGCGTCTCAGAAGCCTGTGGCAAAGGTCTCTGGTGAAGACGTGCGAAACTCACTCTGCAGGCAGTGTGGAACTGTGAGGGACTGAGGGTGAGCTCAACTCTCAGCAGTAAGATGATTTTGGACAAGGCGTTCAACTACCTTCTCACATATGGAACTTAGTATGTAGCACCTGTCTACCCCAGGAATTACTGGGAAATCGCTGGATTGAGCTTGGAGGCACTAGTCTTGTTGCCGGGAGATTCCAGTTACCTCTCCCAACACTTCGGTGAAGCAGCGAGCCTAGGCCTTTTGGAAGCGAAAGCTAGCTGCAGGCAGGAGGTAGGGATACAGGCCATAAGCTCAACTCTCAGAAGTGTGTATGCATGGGAGGCAGATGTCTGCTACCCACTCGTATATGCGAGTGGGAACCTACTACACTCTGATGAAAAAGGACTTTGGAAATCGCTGTATTCAACTCAGATACACGTGGGTTCAGGCACAACGATTCCACATGCTTTTCTCACAACCTTTCCCTGCCACTAACATGAGGACGTTAGCAGCTCCTTCTACAGTCAAGCAGGATGCGGGAGGGTTGTGCCCTGTCCTTAGCTCTCACAGGGAAGCATGTCTTGAAGCCAGCGGTCAACTACCTGCATACTTATGGCAGGGTCAAGGTAGCAGTATTCTGAGACAGGAGGTTCCCAGATTACCACTCTACTGCACCTGGAGATACCCTCCAGGTCTGCATTGTTAACTTGCGTCTCAGAGGCCTCTGGCAAACGTCTCTGGTGAAGACGTGCGAAACTCACTCTGCAGGCAGTGTGGAACTGTGAGGGACTGAGGGTCAGCTCAACTCTCAGCAGTAAGATGTTTTTGGACAAGGCGTTCAAATACCTACTCACGTATGGAACTTAGTATGCAGCACAAGTCTACCCCAGGAATTACTAGGAAATCGCTTGATTGAGCTTGGAGGCACTCGTCTTGTGTGCCGGGAGATTCCAATTACCTCTCCCAACACTTGCGTCAAGCAGCGAGCCTAGGCCTTTTGGAAGCGAAAGGTAGCGGCAGGCACGATGTAGGGTTACAGGCCATAAGCTCAACTCTCAGAAGTGTGTATGCATGGGAGGCAGATGTCTGCTACCCACTCGGACATGGGAGTTGGAACCTAGCTACACTCCTATTGAAGAAGGATGTTGGAAATCGCTGTATTCAACTCAGATACTCGGGAGTTCAGGCCCAATGCTTACACATGCTTTTCCCACAACCTATCCCAGCCACTAACATTAGGATGTTAGAAGCTGCGCCTACAGTCAGGCAGGATGCGGGAGGGTTCTGCCCTGTCCTCAGCTCTCACAGGGAAGCATGCCTAGAAGCCAGCTCTCAACTAGCTGCATTCTTATGACAGTGTGAAGGTAGCAGTATTCTGAGTAAGGCGGTTCCGAGATTACCACTCTACTGCACCTGGAGATACCCTCCAGGTCTGCATTGTTAACTTGCGTCTCAGAAGCCTGTGGCAAACGTCTCTGGTGACGACCTGCGAAACTCACTCTGCAGGCAGTGTGGAACTGTGAGGGACTGAGGGTGAGCTCAACTCTCAGAAGTAAGATGCTTTTGGACAAGGCGTTCAGCTACCTTCTCACGTATGGAACTTAGTATGTAGCAGCAGTCTACCACACGAATTACTAGGCAATCGCTGGAATGAGCTTGGAGGCCCTAGTCTTGTGTGCCGGGAAATTCCAATTACCTCTCCCAACACTTCCGTCAAACAGCGAGCCTAGGCCTTTTAGAAGTGAAAGGAACCAGCAGGCTGGATGGGGAGGTACAGGCCTTAAGCTCAACTCTCAGAAGTGTGTATGCAGGGGAGACAGATGTCTGCTACCCACTCTGACATGGGAGTTGGAAACTACCTACACTCTGATTGAAGAAGGCCATTGGAAATCGCTGTATTCAACTCAGATACACAGGAGTTCAGGCCCAATGCTTACACATGCTTTTCCCGCAACCTCTCTCAGCCACTAACATTAGGATGTTAGCAGCTGCGCCTACAGTCAGGCAGGATGCGGGTGGGTTCTGCCCTGTCCTCAGCACTCCCAGGGAAGCATGCCTAGAAGCCAGCTCTCAACTAGCTGCATTCTTATGGCAGTGTGAAGGTAGCAGTATTCTGAGTAAGGAGGTTCCCAGATTACCACTCTACTGCACCTGGAGATACCCTCCAGGTCTGCATTGTTAACTTGCGTCTCAGAAGCCTCTGGCAAACGTCTCTGGTGAAGACGTCCGAAACTCACTCTGCAGGCAGTGTGGAACTGTGAGGGACTGAGGGTGAGCTCAACTCTCAGAAGTAAGATGTTTTTGGACAAGGCGTTCAACTACCTACTCACGTATGGAACTTAGTATGTAGCACCAGTCTACCCCAGGAATTACTAGGAAATCGCTTGATTGAGCTTGGAGGCACTCGTCTTGTGTGCCGGGAGATTCCAGTTACCTCTCCCAACACTTGCGTCAAGCAGCGAGCCTAGGCCTTTTGGAAGCGAAAGGTAGCGGCAGGCAGGATGTTGGGTTACAGGCCATAAGCTCAACTCTCAGAAGTGTGTATGCATGGGTGGCAGATGTCTGCTACCCACTCGGACATGGGAGTTGGAACCTAGCTACACTCCTATTGAAGAAGGATGTTGGAAATCGCTGTATTCAACTCAGATACACGGGAGTTCAGGCCCAATGCTTACACATGCTTTTCCCACAAACTATCCCAGCCACTAACAGAAGGAGGTTAGCAGGTAAGTCTACAGTCAGGCAGGATGCGGGAGGGTCCTGCCCTGTCCTCAGCTCTCACAGGGAAGCATGCCTTGAAGCCAGCTCTCAACTAGCTGCATTCTTATGACAGTGTGAAGGTAGCAGTATTCTGAGTAAGGAGGTTCCCAGATTACCACTCTACTGCACCTGGAGATACCCTCCAGGTCTGCATTGTTAACTTGCGTCTCAGAAGCCTGTGGCAAACGTCTCTGGTGAAGACGTGCGAAACTCACTCTGCAGGCAGTGTGGAACTGTGAGGGACTGAGGGTGAGCTCAACTCTCAGCAGTAAGATGATTTTGGACAAGGCGTTCAGCTACCTTCTCACATATGGAACTTAGTATGTAGCACCAGTCTACCCCAGGAATTACTGGGAAATCGCTGGATTGAGCTTGGAGGCACTAGTCTTGTTGCCGGGAGATTCCAGTTACCTCTCCCAACACTTCGGTGAAGCAGCGAGCCTAGGCCTTTTGGAAGCGAAAGCTAGCTGCAGGCAGGAGGTAGGGATACAGGCCATAAGCTCAACTCTCAGAAGTGTGTATGCATGGGAGGCAGATGTCTGCTACCCACTCGTATATGCGAGTGGGAACCTACTACACTCTGATGAAAAAGGACTTTGGAAATCGCTGTATTCAACTCAGATACACGTGGGTTCAGGCACAACGATTCCACATGCTTTTCTCACAACCTTTCCCTGCCACTAACATGAGGACGTTAGCAGCTCCTTCTACAGTCAAGCAGGATGCGGGAGGGTTGTGCCCTGTCCTTAGCTCTCACAGGGAAGCATGTCTTGAAGCCAGCGGTCAACTACCTGCATACTTATGGCAGGGTCAAGGTAGCAGTATTCTGAGACAGGAGGTTCCCAGATTACCACTCTACTGCACCTGGAGATACCCTCCAGGTCTGCATTGTTAACTTGCGTCTCAGAGGCCTCTGGCAAACGTCTCTGGTGAAGACGTGCGAAACTCACTGTGCAGGCAGTGTGGAACTGTGAGGGACTGAGGGTCAGCTCAACTCTCAGCAGTAAGATGTTTTTGGACAAGGCGTTCAAATACCTACTCACGTATGGAACTTAGTATGCAGCACCAGTCTACCCCAGGAATTACTAGGAAATCGCTTGATTGAGCTTGGAGGCACTCGTCTTGTGTGCCGGGAGATTCCAATTACCTCTCCCAACACTTGCGTCAAGCAGCGAGCCTAGGCCTTTTGGAAGCGAAAGGTAGTGGCAGGCACGATGTAGGGTTACAGGCCATAAGCTCAACTCTCAGAAGTGTGTATGCATGGGAGGCAGATGTCTGCTACCCACTCGGACATGGGAGTTGGAACCTAGCTACACTCCTATTGAAGAAGGATGTTGGAAATCGCTGTATTCAACTCAGATACTCGGGAGTTCAGGCCCAATGCTTACACATGCTTTTCCCACAACCTATCCCAGCCACTAACATTAGGATGTTAGAAGCTGCGCCTACAGTCAGGCAGGATGCGGGAGGGTTCTGCCCTGTCCTCAGCTCTCACAGGGAAGCATGCCTAGAAGCCAGCTCTCAACTAGCTGCATTCTTATGACAGTGTGAAGGTAGCAGTATTCTGAGTAAGGCGGTTCCGAGATTACCACTCTACTGCACCTGGAGATACCCTCCAGGTCTGCATTGTTAACTTGCGTCTCAGAAGCCTGTGGCAAACGTCTCTGGTGAAGACCTGCGAAACTCACTCTGCAGGCAGTGTGGAACTGTGAGGGACTGAGGGTGAGCTCAACTCTCAGAAGTAAGATGCTTTTGGACAAGGCGTTCAGCTACCTTCTCACGTATGGAACTTAGTATGTAGCACCAGTCTACCACACGAATTACTAGGCAATCGCTGGAATGAGCTTGGAGGCCCTAGTCTTGTGTGCCGGGAGATTCCAATTACCTCTCCCAACACTTCCGTCAAACAGCGAGCCTAGGCCTTTTAGAAGTGAAAGGAACCAGCAGGCTGGATGGGGAGGTACAGGCCTTAAGCTCAACTCTCAGAAGTGTGTATGCAGGGGAGACAGATGTCTGCTACCCACTCTGACATGGGAGTTGGAAACTAGCTACACTCTGATTGAAGAAGGCCATTGGAAATCGCTGTATTCAACTCAGATACACAGGAGTTCAGGCCCAATGCTTACACATGCTTTTCCCGCAACCTCTCTCAGCCACTAACATTAGGATGTTAGCAGCTGCGCCTACAGTCAGGCAGGATGCGGGTGGGTTCTGCCCTGTCCTCAGCACTCCCAGGGAAGCATGCCTAGAAGCCAGCTCTCAACTAGCTGCATTCTTATGACAGTGTGAAGGTAGCAGTATTCTGAGTAAGGAGGTTCCCAGATTACCACTCTACTGCACCTGGAGATACCCTCCAGGTCTGCATTGTTAACTTGCGTCTCAGAAGCCTCTGGCAAACGTCTCTGGTGAAGACGTCCGAAACTCACTCTGCAGGCAGTGTGGAACTGTGAGGGACTGAGGGTGAGCTCAACTCTCAGAAGTAAGATGTTTTTGGACAAGGCGTTCAACTACCTACTCACGTATGGAACTTAGTATGTAGCACCAGTCTACCCCAGGAATTACTAGGAAATCGCTTGATTGAGCTTGGAGGCACTCGTCTTGTGTGCCGGGAGATTCCAGTTACCTCTCCCAACACTTGCGTCAAGCAGCGAGCCTAGGCCTTTTGGAAGCGAAAGGTAGCGGCAGGCAGGATGTTGGGTTACAGGCCATAAGCTCAACTCTCAGAAGTGTGTATGCATGGGTGGCAGATGTCTGCTACCCACTCGGACATGGGAGTTGGAACCTAGCTACACTCCTATTGAAGAAGGACTTTGGAAATCGCTGTATTCAACTCAGATACACGGGAGTTCAGGCCCAATGCTTACACATGCTTTTCCCACAAACTATCCCAGCCACTAACAGAAGGAGGTTAGCAGGTAAGTCTACAGTCAGGCAGGATGCGGGAGGGTTCTGCCCTGTCCTCAGCTCTCACAGGGAAGCATGCCTTGAAGCCAGCTCTCAACTAGCTGCATTCTTATGACAGTGTGAAGGTAGCAGTATTCTGAGTAAGGAGGTACCCAGATTACCACTCTACTGCACCTG
The DNA here is from genome assembly GCF_048164855.1 of Canis lupus baileyi. Taxonomy (NCBI): domain Eukaryota; kingdom Metazoa; phylum Chordata; class Mammalia; order Carnivora; family Canidae; genus Canis; species Canis lupus. Next base: position 1,513,887 of record NC_132864.1, on the reverse strand, counting down.
GAGATACCCTCCAGGTCTGCATTGTTAACTTGCGTCTCAGAAGCCTCTGGCCAACGTCTCTGGTGAAGACGTGCGAAACTCACTCTGCAGGCAGTGTGGAACTGTGAGGGACTGAGGGTGAGCTCAACTCTCAGCAGTAAGATGATTTTGGACAAGGCGTTCAGCTACCTTCTCACATATGGAACTTAGTATGTAGCACCAGTCTACCCCAGGAATTACTGGGAAATCGCTGGATTGAGCTTGGAGGCACTAGTCTTGTTGCCGGGAGATTCCAGTTACCTCTCCCAACACTTCGGTGAAGCAGCGAGCCTAGGCCTTTTGGAAGCGAAAGCTAGCTGCAGGCAGGAGGTAGGGATACAGGCCATAAGCTCAACTCTCAGAAGTGTGTATGCATGGGAGGCAGATGTCTGCTACCCACTCGTATATGCGAGTGGGAACCTACTACACTCTGATGAAAAAGGACTTTGGAAATCGCTGTATTCAACTCAGATACACGTGGGTTCAGGCACAACGATTCCACATGCTTTTCTCACAACCTTTCCCTGCCACTAACATGAGGACGTTAGCAGCTCCTTCTACAGTCAAGCAGGATGCGGGAGGGTTGTGCCCTGTCCTTAGCTCTCACAGGGAAGCATGTCTTGAAGCCAGCGGTCAACTACCTGCATACTTATGGCAGGGTCAAGGTAGCAGTATTCTGAGACAGGAGGTTCCCAGATTACCACTCTACTGCACCTGGAGATACCCTCCAGGTCTGCATTGTTAACTTGCGTCTCAGAGGCCTCTGGCAAACGTCTCTGGTGAAGACGTGCGAAACTCACTCTGCAGGCAGTGTGGAACTGTGAGGGACTGAGGGTCAGCTCAACTCTCAGCAGTAAGATGTTTTTGGACAAGGCGTTCAAATACCTACTCACGTATGGAACTTAGTATGCAGCACCAGTCTACCCCAGGAATTACTAGGAAATCGCTTGATTGAGCTTGGAGGCACTCGTCTTGTGTGCCGGGAGATTCCAATTACCTCTCCCAACACTTGCGTCAAGCAGCGAGCCTAGGCCTTTTGGAAGCGAAAGGTAGCGGCAGGCACGATGTAGGGTTACAGGCCATAAGCTCAACTCTCAGAAGTGTGTATGCATGGGAGGCAGATGTCTGCTACCCACTCGGACATGGGAGTTGGAACCTAGCTACACTCCTATTGAAGAAGGATGTTGGAAATCGCTGTATTCAACTCAGATACTCGGGAGTTCAGGCCCAATGCTTACACATGCTTTTCCCACAACCTATCCCAGCCACTAACATTAGGATGTTAGAAGCTGCGCCTACAGTCAGGCAGGATGCGGGTGGGTTCTGCCCTGTCCTCAGCACTCCCAGGGAAGCATGCCTAGAAGCCAGCTCTCAACTAGCTGCATTCTTATGACAGTGTGAAGGTAGCAGTATTCTGAGTAAGGCGGTTCCGAGATTACCACTCTACTGCACCTGGAGATACCCTCCAGGTCTGCATTGTTAACTTGCGTCTCAGAAGCCTGTGGCAAACGTCTCTGGTGAAGACCTGCGAAACTCACTCTGCAGGCAGTGTGGAACTGTGAGGGACTGAGGGTGAGCTGAACTCTCAGAAGTAAGATGCTTTTGGACAAGGCGTTCAGCTACCTTCTCACGTATGGAACTTAGTATGTAGCACCAGTCTACCACACGAATTACTAGGCAATCGCTGGAATGAGCTTGGAGGCCCTAGTCTTGTGTGCCGGGAGATTCCAATTACCTCTCCCAACACTTCCGTCAAACAGCGAGCCTAGGCCTTTTAGAAGTGAAAGGAACCAGCAGGCTGGATGGGGCGGTACAGGCCTTAAGCTCAACTCTCAGAAGTGTGCATGCAGGGGAGACAGATGTCTGCTACCCACTCTGACATGGGAGTTGGAAACTACCTACACTCTGATTGAAGAAGGCCATTGGAAATCGCTGTATTCAACTCAGATACACAGGAGTTCAGGCCCAATGCTTACACATGCTTTTCCCGCAACCTCTCTCAGCCACTAACATTAGGATGTTAGCAGCTGCGCCTACAGTCAGGCAGGATGCGGGTGGGTTCTGCCCTGTCCTCAGCACTCCCAGGGAAGCATGCCTAGAAGCCAGCTCTCAACTAGCTGCATTCTTATGGCAGTGTGAAGGTAGCAGTATTCTGAGTAAGGAGGTTCCCAGATTACCACTCTACTGCACCTGGAGATACCCTCCAGGTCTGCATTGTTAACTTGCGTCTCAGAAGCCTCTGGCAAACGTCTCTGGTGAAGACGTCCGAAACTCACTCTGCAGGCAGTGTGGAACTGTGAGGGACTGAGGGTGAGCTCAACTCTCAGAAGTAAGATGTTTTTGGACAAGGCGTTCAACTACCTACTCACGTATGGAACTTAGTATGTAGCACCAGTCTACCCCAGGAATTACTAGGAAATCGCTTGATTGAGCTTGGAGGCACTCGTCTTGTGTGCCGGGAGATTCCAGTTACCTCTCCCAACACTTGCGTCAAGCAGCGAGCCTAGGCCTTTTGGAAGCGGAAGGTAGCGGCAGGCAGGATGTTGGGTTACAGGCCATAAGCTCAACTCTCAGAAGTGTGTATGCATGGGTGGCAGATGTCTGCTACCCACTCGGACATGGGAGTTGGAACCTAGCTACACTCCTATTGAAGAAGGACTTTGGAAATCGCTGTATTCAACTCAGATACACGGGAGTTCAGGCCCAATGCTTACACATGCTTTTCCCACAAACTATCCCAGCCACTAACAGAAGGAGGTTAGCAGGTAAGTCTACAGTCAGGCAGGATGCGGGAGGGTCCTGCCCTGTCCTCAGCTCTCACAGGGAAGCATGCCTTGAAGCCAGCTCTCAACTAGCTGCATTCTTATGACAGTGTGAAGGTAGCAGTATTCTGAGTAAGGAGGTTCCCAGATTACCACTCTACTGCACCTGGAGATACCCTCCAGGTCTGCATTGTTAACTTGCGTCTCAGAAGCCTGTGGCAAACGTCTCTGGTGAAGACGTGCGAAACTCACTCTGCAGGCAGTGTGGAACTGTGAGGGACTGAGGGTGAGCTCAACTCTCAGCAGTAAGATGATTTTGGACAAGGCGTTCAGCTACCTTCTCACATATGGAACTTAGTATGTAGCACCAGTCTACCCCAGGAATTACTGGGAAATCGCTGGATTGAGCTTGGAGGCACTAGTCTTGTTGCCGGGAGATTCCAGTTACCTCTCCCAACACTTCGGTGAAGCAGCGAGCCTAGGCCTTTTGGAAGCGAAAGCTAGCTGCAGGCAGGAGGTAGGGATACAGGCCATAAGCTCAACTCTCAGAAGTGTGTATGCATGGGAGGCAGATGTCTGCTACCCACTCGTATATGCGAGTGGGAACCTACTACACTCTGATGAAAAAGGACTTTGGAAATCGCTGTATTCAACTCAGATACACGTGGGTTCAGGCACAACGATTCCACATGCTTTTCTCACAACCTTTCCCTGCCACTAACATGAGGACGTTAGCAGCTCCTTCTACAGTCAAGCAGGATGCGGGAGGGTTGTGCCCTGTCCTTAGCTCTCACAGGGAAGCATGTCTTGAAGCCAGCGGTCAACTACCTGCATACTTATGGCAGGGTCAAGGTAGCAGTATTCTGAGACAGGAGGTTCCCAGATTACTACTCTACTGCACCTGGAGATACCCTCCAGGTCTGCATTGTTAACTTGCGTCTCAGAGGCCTCTGGCAAACGTCTCTGGTGAAGACGTGCGAAACTCACTCTGCAGGCAGTGTGGAACTGTGAGGGACTGAGGGTCAGCTCAACTCTCAGCAGTAAGATGTTTTTGGACAAGGCGTTCAAATACCTACTCACGTATGGAACTTAGTATGCAGCACCAGTCTACCCCAGGAATTACTAGGAAATCGCTTGATTGAGCTTGGAGGCACTCGTCTTGTGTGCCGGGAGATTCCAATTACCTCTCCCAACACTTGCGTCAAGCAGCGAGCCTAGGCCTTTTGGAAGCGAAAGGTAGCGGCAGGCACGATGTAGGGTTACAGGCCATAAGCTCAACTCTCAGAAGTGTGTATGCATGGGAGGCAGATGTCTGCTACCCACTCGGACATGGGAGTTGGAACCTAGCTACACTCCTATTGAAGAAGGATGTTGGAAATCGCTGTATTCAACTCAGGTACTCGGGAGTTCAGGCCCAATGCTTACACATGCTTTTCCCACAACCTATCCCAGCCACTAACATTAGGATGTTAGAAGCTGCGCCTACAGTCAGGCAGGATGCGGGAGGGTTCTGCCCTGTCCTCAGCTCTCACAGGGAAGCATGCCTAGAAGCCAGCTCTCAACTAGCTGCATTCTTATGACAGTGTGAAGGTAGCAGTATTCTGAGTAAGGCGGTTCCGAGATTACCACTCTACTGCACCTGGAGATACCCTCCAGGTCTGCATTGTTAACTTGCGTCTCAGAAGCCTGTGGCAAACGTCTCTGGTGAAGACCTGCGAAACTCACTCTGCAGGCAGTGTGGAACTGTGAGGGACTGAGGGTGAGCTCAACTCTCAGAAGTAAGATGCTTTTGGACAAGGCGTTCAGCTACCTTCTCACGTATGGAACTTAGTATGTAGCACCAGTCTACCACACGAATTACTAGGCAATCGCTGGAATGAGCTTGGAGGCCCTAGTCTTGTGTGCCGGGAGATTCCAATTACCTCTCCCAACACTTCCGTCAAACAGCGAGCCTAGGCCTTTTAGAAGTGAAAGGAACCAGCAGGCTGGATGGGGAGGTACAGGCCTTAAGCTCAACTCTCAGAAGTGTGTATGCAGGGGAGACAGATGTCTGCTACCCACTCTGACATGGGAGTTGGAAACTAGCTACACTCTGATTGAAGAAGGCCATTGGAAATCGCTGTATTCAACTCAGATACACAGGAGTTCAGGCCCAATGCTTACACATGCTTTTCCCGCAACCTCTCTCAGCCACTAACATTAGGATGTTAGCAGCTGCGCCTACAGTCAGGCAGGATGCGGGTGGGTTCTGCCCTGTCCTCAGCACTCCCAGGGAAGCATGCCTAGAAGCCAGCTCTCAACTAGCTGCATTCTTATGGCAGTGTGAAGGTAGCAGTATTCTGAGTCAGGAGGTTCCCAGATTACCACTCTACTGCACCTGGAGATACCCTCCAGGTCTGCATTGTTAACTTGCGTCTCAGAAGCCTCTGGCAAACGTCTCTGGTGAAGACGTCCGAAACTCACTCTGCAGGCAGTGTGGAACTGTGAGGGACTGAGGGTGAGCTCAACTCTCAGAAGTAAGATGTTTTTGGACAAGGCGTTCAACTACCTACTCACGTATGGAACTTAGTATGTAGCACCAGTCTACCCCAGGAATTACTAGGAAATCGCTTGATTGAGCTTGGAGGCACTCGTCTTGTGTGCCGGGAGATTCCAGTTACCTCTCCCAACACTTGCGTCAAGCAGCGAGCCTAGGCCTTTTGGAAGCGAAAGGTAGCGGCAGGCAGGATGTTGGGTTACAGGCCATAAGCTCAACTCTCAGAAGTGTGTATGCATGGGTGGCAGATGTCTGCTACCCACTCGGACATGGGAGTTGGAACCTAGCTACACTCCTATTGAAGAAGGACTTTGGAAATCGCTGTATTCAACTCAGATACACGGGAGTTCAGGCCCAATGCTTACACATGCTTTTCCCACAAACTATCCCAGCCACTAACAGAAGGAGGTTAGCAGGTAAGTCTACAGTCAGGCAGGATGCGGGAGGGTTCTGCCCTGTCCTCAGCTCTCACAGGGAAGCATGCCTTGAAGCCAGCTCTCAACTAGCTGCATTCTTATGACAGTGTGAATGTAGCAGTATTCTGAGTAAGGAGGTACCCAGATTACCACTCTACTGCACCTGGAGATACCCTCCAGGTCTGCATTGTTAACTTGCGTCTCAGAAGCCTCTGGCCAACGTCTCTGGTGAAGACGTGCGAAACTCACTCTGCAGGCAGTGTGGAACTGTGAGGGACTGAGGGTGAGCTCAACTCTCAGCAGTAAGATGATTTTGGACAAGGCGTTCAGCTACCTTCTCACATATGGAACTTAGTATGTAGCACCAGTCTACCCCAGGAATTACTGGGAAATCGCTGGATTGAGCTTGGAGGCACTAGTCTTGTTGCCGGGAGATTCCAATTACCTCTCCCAACACTTCGGTGAAGCAGCGAGCCTAGGCCTTTTGGAAGCGAAAGCTAGCTGCAGGCAGGAGGTAGGGATACAGGCCATAAGCTCAACTCTCAGAAGTGTGTATGCATGGGAGGCAGATGTCTGCTACCCACTCGTATATGCGAGTGGGAACCTACTACACTCTGATGAAAAAGGACTTTGGAAATCGCTGTATTCAACTCAGATACACGTGGGTTCAGGCACAACGATTCCACATGCTTTTCTCACAACCTTTCCCTGCCACTAACATGAGGACGTTAGCAGCTCCTTCTACAGTCAAGCAGGATGCGGGAGGGTTGTGCCCTGTCCTTAGCTCTCACAGGGAAGCATGTCTTGAAGCCAGCGGTCAACTACCTGCATACTTATGGCAGGGTCAAGGTAGCAGTATTCTGAGACAGGAGGTTCCCAGATTACCACTCTACTGCACCTGGAGATACCCTCCAGGTCTGCATTGTTAACTTGCGTCTCAGAGGCCTCTGGCAAACGTCTCTGGTGAAGACGTGCGAAACTCACTCTGCAGGCAGTGTGGAACTGTGAGGGACTGAGGGTCAGCTCAACTCTCAGCAGTAAGATGTTTTTGGACAAGGCGTTCAAATACCTACTCACGTATGGAACTTAGTATGCAGCACCAGTCTACCCCAGGAATTACTAGGAAATCGCTTGATTGAGCTTGGAGGCACTCGTCTTGTGTGCCGGGAGATTCCAATTACCTCTCCCAACACTTGCGTCAAGCAGCGAGCCTAGGCCTTTTGGAAGCGAAAGGTAGCGGCAGGCACGATGTAGGGTTACAGGCCATAAGCTCAACTCTCAGAAGTGTGTATGCATGGGAGGCAGATGTCTGCTACCCACTCGGACATGGGAGTTGGAACCTAGCTACACTCCTATTGAAGAAGGATGTTGGAAATCGCTGTATTCAACTCAGATACTCGGGAGTTCAGGCCCAATGCTTACACATGCTTTTCCCACAACCTATCCCAGCCACTAACATTAGGATGTTAGAAGCTGCGCCTACAGTCAGGCAGGATGCGGGAGGGTTCTGCCCTGTCCTCAGCTCTCACAGGGAAGCATGCCTAGAAGCCAGCTCTCAACTAGCTGCATTCTTATGACAGTGTGAAGGTAGCAGTATTCTGAGTAAGGCGGTTCCGAGATTACCACTCTACTGCACCTGGAGATACCCTCCAGGTCTGCATTGTTAACTTGCGTCTCAGAAGCCTGTGGCAAACGTCTCTGGTGAAGACCTGCGAAACTCACTCTGCAGGCAGTGTGGAACTGTGAGGGACTGAGGGTCAGCTCAACTCTCAGAAGTAAGATGCTTTTGGACAAGGCGTTCAGCTACCTTCTCACGTATGGAACTTAGTATGTAGCAGCAGTCTACCACACGAATTACTAGGCAATCGCTGGAATGAGCTTGGAGGCCCTAGTCTTGTGTGCCGGGAGATTCCAATTACCTCTCCCAACACTTCCGTCAAACAGCGAGCCTAGGCCTTTTAGAAGTGAAAGGAACCAGCAGGCTGGATGGGGAGGTACAGGCCTTAAGCTCAACTCTCAGAAGTGTGTATGCAGGGGAGGCAGATGTCTGCTACCCACTCTGACATGGGAGTTGGAAACTAGCTACACTCTGATTGAAGAAGGCCATTGGAAATCGCTGTATTCAACTCAGATACACAGGAGTTCAGGCCCAATGCTTACACATGCTTTTCCCGCAACCTCTCTCAGCCACTAACATTAGGATGTTAGCAGCTGCGCCTACAGTCAGGCAGGATGCGGGTGGGTTCTGCCCTGTCCTCAGCACTCCCAGGGAAGCATGCCTAGAAGCCAGCTCTCAACTAGCTGCATTCTTATGGCAGTGTGAAGGTAGCAGTATTCTGAGAAGGAGGTTCCCAGATTACCACTCTACTGCACCTGGAGATACCCTCCAGGTCTGCATTGTTAACTTGCGTCTCAGAAGCCTCTGGCAAACGTCTCTGGTGAAGACGTCCGAAACTCACTCTGCAGGCAGTGTGGAACTGTGAGGGACTGAGGGTGAGCTCAACTCTCAGAAGTAAGATGTTTTTGGACAAGGCGTTCAACTACCTACTCACGTATGGAACTTAGTATGTAGCACCAGTCTACCCCAGGAATTACTAGGAAATCGCTTGATTGAGCTTGGAGGCACTCGTCTTGTGTGCCGGGAGATTCCAGTTACCTCTCCCAACACTTGCGTCAAGCAGCGAGCCTAGGCCTTTTGGAAGCGAAAGGTAGCGGCAGGCAGGATGTTGGGTTACAGGCCATAAGCTCAACTCTCAGAAGTGTGTATGCATGGGTGGCAGATGTCTGCTACCCACTCTGACATGGGAGTTGGAACCTAGCTACACTCCTATTGAAGAAGGACTTTGGAAATCGCTGAATTCAATTCAGATACACGGGAGTTCAGGCCCAATGCTTACACATGCTTTTCCCACAAACTATCCCAGCCACTAACAGAAGGAGTTTAGCAGGTAAGTCTACAGTCAGGCAGGATGCGGGAGGGTCCTGCCCTGTCCTCAGCTCTCACAGGGAAGCATGCCTTGAAGCCAGCTCTCAACTAGCTGCATTCTTATGACAGTGTGAAGGTAGCAGTATTCTGAGTAAGGAGGTTCCCAGATTACCACTCTACTGCACCTGGAGATACCCTCCAGGTCTGCATTGTTAATTTGCGTCTCAGAAGCCTCTGGCAAACGTCTCTGGTGAAGACGTGCGAAACTCACTCTGCAGGCAGTGTGGAACTGTGAGGGACTGAGGGTCAGCTCAACTCTCAGCAGTAAGATGTTTTTGGACAAGGCGTTCAAATACCTATTCACGTATGGAACTTAGTATGCAGCACCAGTCTACCCCAGGAATTACTAGGAAATCGCTTGATTGAGCTTGGAGGCACTCGTCTTGTGTGCCGGGAGATTCCAATTACCTCTCCCAACACTTGCGTCAAGCAGCGAGCCTAGGCCTTTTGGAAGCGAAAGGTAGCGGCAGGCACGATGTAGGGTTACAGGCCATAAGCTCAACTCTCAGAAGTGTGTATGCATGGGAGGCAGATGTCTGCTACCCACTCGTATATGCGAGTGGGAACCTACTACACTCTGATGAAAAAGGACTTTGGAAATCGCTGTATTCAACTCAGATACACGTGGGTTCAGGCACAACGATTCCACATGCTTTTCTCACAACCTTTCCCTGCCACTAACATGAGGACGTTAGCAGCTCCTTCTACAGTCAAGCAGGATGCGGGAGGGTTGTGCCCTGTCCTTAGCTCTCACAGGGAAGCATGTCTTGAAGCCAGCGGTCAACTAGCTGCATACTTATGGCAGGGTCAAGGTAGCAGTATTCTGAGACAGGAGGTTCCCAGATTACCACTCTACTGCACCTGGAGATACCCTCCAGGTCTGCATTGTTAACTTGCGTCTCAGAGGCCTCTGGCAAACGTCTCTGGTGAAGACGTGCGAAACTCACTCTGCAGGCAGTGTGGAACTGTGAGGGACTGAGGGTCAGCTCAACTCTCAGCAGTAAGATGTTTTTGGACAAGGCGTTCAAACACCTACTCACGTATGGAACTTAGTATGTAGCACCAGTCTACCCCAGGAATTACTAGGAAATCGCTTGATTGAGCTTGGAGGCACTCGTCTTGTGTGCCGGGAGATTCCAGTTACCTCTCCCAACACTTGCGTCAAGCAGCGAGCCTAGGCCTTTTGGAAGCGAAAGGTAGCGGCAGGCAGGATGTTGGGTTACAGGCCATAAGCTCAACTCTCAGAAGTGTGTATGCATGGGTGGCAGATGTCTGCTACCCACTCGGACATGGGAGTTGGAACCTAGCTACACTCCTATTGAAGAAGGACTTTGGAAATCGCTGTATTCAACTCAGATACACGGGAGTTCAGGCCCAATGCTTACACATGCTTTTCCCACAAACTATCCCAGCCACTAACAGAAGGAGGTTAGCAGGTAAGTCTACAGTCAGGCAGGATGCGGGAGGGTCCTGCCCTGTCCTCAGCTCTCACAGGGAAGCATGCCTTGAAGCCAGCTCTCAACTAGCTGCATTCTTATGACAGTGTGAAGGTAGCAGTATTCTGAGACAGGAGGTTCCGAGATTACCACTCTACTGAACCTGGAGATACCCTCCAGGTCTGCATTGTTAACTTGCGTCTCAGAAGCCTGTGGCAAACGTCTCTGGTGAAGACCTGCGAAACTCACTCTGCAGGCAGTGTGGAACTGTGAGGGACTGAGGGTGAGCTCAACTCTCAGAAGTAAGATGCTTTTGGACAAGGCGTTCAGCTACCTTCTCACGTATGGAACTTAGTATGTAGCACGAGTCTACCACACGAATTACTAGGCAATCGCTGGAATGAGCTTGGAGGCCCTAGTCTTGTGTGCCGGGAGATTCCAATTACCTCTCCCAACACTTCCGTCAAACAGCGAGCCTAGGCCTCTTAGAAGTGAAAGGAACCAGCAGGCTGGATGGGGAGGTACAGGCCTTAAGCTCAACTCTCAGAAGTGTGTATGCAGGGTAGACAGATGTCTGCTACCCACTCTGACATGGGAGTTGGAAACTACCTACACTCTGATTGAAGAAGGCCATTGGAAATCGCTGTATTCAACTCAGATACACAGAAGTTCAGGCCGAATGCTTACACATGCTTTTCCCGCAACCTCTCTCAGCCACTAACATTAGGATGTTAGCAGCTGCGCCTACAGTCAGGCAGGATGCGGGTGGGTTCTGCCCTGTCCTCAGCACTCCCAGGGAAGCATGCCTAGAAGCCAGCTCTCAACTAGCTGCATTCTTATGGCAGTGTGAAGGTAGCAGTATTCTGAGTAAGGAGGTTCCCAGATTACCACTCTACTGCACCTGGAGATACCCTCCAGGTCTGCATTGTTAACTTGCGTCTCAGAAGCCTCTGGCAAACGTCTCTGGTGAAGACGTCCGAAACTCACTCTGCAGGCAGTGTGGAACTGTGAGGGACTGAGGGTGAGCTCAACTCTCAGAAGTAAGATGTTTTTGGACAAGGCGTTCAACTACCTACTCACGTATGGAACTTAGTATGTAGCACCAGTCTACCCCAGGAATTACTAGGAAATCGCTTGATTGAGCTTGGAGGCACTCGTCTTGTGTGCCGGGAGATTCCAGTTACCTCTCCCAACACTTGCGTCAAGCAGCGAGCCTACGCATTTTGGAAGCGAAAGGTAGCGGCAGGCAGGATGTTGGGTTACAGGCCATAAGCTCAACTCTCAGAAGTGTGTATGCATTGGTGGCAGATGTCTGCTACCCACTCGGACATGGGAGTTGGAACCTAGCTACACTCCTATTGAAGAAGGACTTTGGAAATCGCTGTATTCAACTCAGATACACGGGAGTTCAGGCCCAATGCTTTCACATGCTTTTCCCACAAACTATCCCAGCCACTAACAGAAGGAGGTTAGCAGGTAAGTCTACAGTCAGGCAGGATGCGGGAGGGTCCTGCCTGTCCTCAGCTCTCACAGGGAAGCATGCCTTGAAGCCAGCTCTCAACTAGCTGCATTCTTATGACAGTGTGAAGGTAGCAGTATTCTCAGTAAGGAGGTTCCCAGATTACCACTCTACTGCACCTGGAGATACCCTCCACGTCTGCATTGTTAACTTGCGTCTCAGAAGCCTGTGGCAAACGTCTCTGGTGAAGACCTGAGAAACTCACTCTGCAGGCAGTGTGGAACTGTGAGGGACTGAGGGTCAGCTCAACTCTCAGCAGTAAGATGTTTTTGGACAAGGCGTTCAAATACCTACTCACGTATGGAACTTAGTATGTAGCACAAGTCTACCCCAGGAATTACTGGGAAATCGCTTGATTGAGCTTGGAGGCACTCGTCTTGTGTGCCGGGAGATTCCAATTACCTCTCTCAACACTTGCGTCAAGCAGCGAGCCTAGGCCTTTTGGAAGCGAAAGGTAGCGGCAGGCACGATGTAGGGTTACAGGCCATAAGCTCAACTCTCAGAAGTGTGTATGCATGGGAGGCAGATGTCTGCTACCCACTCAGACATGGGAGTTGGAACCTAGCTACACTCCTATTGAAGAAGGATGTTGGAAATCGCTGTATTCAACTCAGATACTCGGGAGTTCAGGCCCAATGCTTACACATGCTTTTCCCACAACCTATCCCAGCCACTAACAGAAGGAGGTTAGCAGGTACGTCTACATTCAGGCAGGATGCGGGAGGGTCCTGCCCTGTCCTCAGCTCTCACAGGGAAGCATGCCTAGAAGCCAGCTCTCAACTAGCTGCATTCTTATGACAGTGTGAAGGTAGCAGTATTCTGAGTAAGGCGGTTCCGAGATTACCACTCTACTGCACCTGGAGATACCCTCCAGGTCTGCATTGTTAACTTGCGTCTCAGAAGCCTGTGGCAAACGTCTCTGGTGAAGACGTGCGAAACTCACTCTGCAGGCAGTGTGGAACTGTGAGGGACTGAGGGTGAGCTCAACTCTCAGAAGTAAGATGCTTTTGGACAAGGCGTTCAGCTACATTCTCACGTATGGAACTTAGTATGTAGCAGCAGTCTACCACACGAATTACTAGGCAATCGCTGGAATGAGCTTGGAGGCCCTAGTCTTGTGTGCCGGGAGATTCCAATTACCTCTCCCAACACTTCCGTCAAACAGCGAGCCTAGGGCTTTTAGAAGTGAAAGGAACCAGTAGGCTGGATGGGGAGGTACAGGCCTTAAGCTCAACTCTCAGAAGTGTGTATGCAGGGGAGACAGATGTCTGCTACCCACTCTGACATGGGAGTTGGAAACTAGCTACACTCTGATTGAAGAAGGCCATTGGAAATCGCTGTATTCAACTCAGATACACAGGAGTTCAGGCCCAATGCTTACACATGCTTTTCCCGAACCTCTCTCAGCCACTAACATTAGGATGTTAGCAGCTGCGCCTACAGTCAGGCAGGATGAGGGTGGGTTCTGCCCTGTCCTCAGCACTCCCAGGGAAGCATGCCTAGAAGCCAGCTCTCAACTAGCTGCATTCTTATGGCAGTGTGAAGGTAGCAGTATTCTGAGTCAGGAGGTTCCAAGATTACCACTCTACTGCACCTGGAGATACCCTCCAGGTCTGCATTGTTAACTTGCGTCTCAGAAGCCAGTGGCAAACGTCTCTGGTGAAGACGTCCGAAACTCACTCTGCAGGCAGTGTGGAACTGTGAGGGACTGAGGGTCAGCTCAACTCTCAGCAGTAAGATGTTTTTGGACAAGGCGTTCAAATACCTACTCACGTATGGAACTTAGTATGTAGCACAGGTCTACCCCAGGAATTACTGGGAAATCGCTTGATTGAGCTTGGAGGCACTCGTCTTGTGTGCCGGGAGATTCCAATTACCTCTCTCAACACTTGCGTCAAGCAGCGAGCCTAGGCCTTTTGGAAGCGAAAGGTAGCGGCAGGCACGATGTAGGGTTACAGGCCATAAGCTCAACTCTCAGAAGTGTGTATGCATGGGAGGCAGATGTCTGCTACCCACTCGGACATGGGAGTTGGAACCTAGCTACACTCCTATTGAAGAAGGATGTTGGAAATCGCTGTATTCAACTCAGATACTCGGGAGTTCAGGCCCAATGCTTACACATGCTTTTCCCACAACCTATCCCAGCCACTAACAGAAGGAGGTTAGCAGGTACGTCTACAGTCAGGCAGGATGCGGGATGGTTCTGCCCTGTCCTCAGCTCTCACAGGGAAGCATGCCTAGAAGCCAGCTCTCAACTAGCTGCATTCTTATGACAGTGTGAAGGTAGCAGTATTCTGAGTAAGGCGGTTCCGAGATTACCACTCTACTGCACCTGGAGATACCCTCCAGGTCTGCATTGTTAACTTGCGTCTCAGAAGCCTGTGGCAAACGTCTCTGGTGAAGACGTGCGAAACTCACTCTGCAGGCAGTGTGGAACTGTGAGGGACTGAGGGTGAGCTCAACTCTCAGAAGTAAGATGCTTTTGGACAAGGCGTTCAGCTACATTCTCACGTATGGAACTTAGTATGTAGCACCTGTCTACCCCAGGAATTACTGGGAAATCGCTGGATTGAGCTTGGAGGCACTAGTCTTGTTGCCGGGAGATTCCAGTTACCTCTCCCAACACTTCGGTTAAGCAGCGAGCCTAGGCCTTTTGGAAGCGAAAGCTAGCTGCAGGCAGGAGGTAGGGATACAGGCCATAAATTCAACTCTCAGAAGTGTGTATGCATGGGAGGCAGATGTCTGCTACCCACTCGTACATGCGAGTGGGAACCTACTACACTCTGATGAAAAAGGACTTTGGAAATCGCTGTATTCAACTCAGATACACGTGGGTTCAGGCACAACGATTCCACATGCTTTTCTCACAACCTTTCCCTGCCACTAACATGAGGACGTTAGCAGCTCCTTCTACAGTCAAGCAGGATGCGGGAGGGTTGTGCCCTGTCCTTAGCTCTCACAGGGAAGCATGTCTTGAAGCCAGCGGTCAACTAGCTGCATACTTATGGCAGGGTCAAGGTAGCAGTATTCTGAGACAGGAGGTTCCCAGATTACCACTCTACTGCACCTGGAGATACCCTCCAGGTCTGCATTGTTAACTTGCGTCTCAGAGGCCTCTGGCAAACGTCTCTGGTGAAGACGTGCGAAACTCACTCTGCAGGCAGTGTGGAACTGTGAGGGACTGAGGGTCAGCTCAACTCTCAGCAGTAAGATGTTTTTGGACAAGGCGTTCAAACACCTACTCACGTATGGAACTTAGTATGTAGCACCAGTCTACCCCAGGAATTACTAAGAAATCGCTTGATTGAGCTTGGAGGCACTCGTCTTGTGTGCCGGGAGATTCCAATTACCTCTCCCAACACTTGCGTCAAGCAGCGAGCCTAGGCCTTTTGGAAGCGAAAGGTAGCGGCAGGCACGATGTAGGGTTACAGGCCATAAGCTCAACTCTCAGAAGTGTGTATGCATGGGTGGCAGATGTCTGCTACCCACTCGGACATGGGAGTTGGAACCTAGCTACACTCCTATTGAAGAAGGACTTTGGAAATCGCTGTATTCAACTCAGATACACGGGAGTTCAGGCCCAATGCTTACACATGCTTTTCCCACAAACTATCCCAGCCACTAACAGAAGGAGGTTAGCAGGTAAGTCTACAGTCAGGCAGGATGCGGGAGGGTCCTGCCCTGTCCTCAGCTCTCACAGGGAAGCATGCCTTGAAGCCAGCTCTCAACTAGCTGCATTCTTATGACAGTGTGAAGGTAGCAGTATTCTGAGACAGGAGGTTCCGAGATTACCACTCTACTGAACCTGGAGATACCCTCCAGGTCTGCATTGTTAACTTGCGTCTCAGAAGCCTGTGGCAAACGTCTCTGGTGAAGACCTGCGAAACTCACTCTGCAGGCAGTGTGGAACTGTGAGGGACTGAGGGTGAGCTCAACTCTCAGAAGTAAGATGCTTTTGGACAAGGCGTTCAGCTACCTTCTCACGTATGGAACTTAGTATGTAGCACGAGTCTACCACACGAATTACTAGGCAATCGCTGGAATGAGCTTGGAGGCCCTAGTCTTGTGTGCCGGGAGATTCCAATTACCTCTCCCAACACTTCCGTCAAACAGCGAGCCTAGGCCTCTTAGAAGTGAAAGGAACCAGCAGGCTGGATGGGGAGGTACAGGCCTTAAGCTCAACTCTCAGAAGTGTGTATGCAGGGTAGACAGATGTCTGCTACCCACTCTGACATGGGAGTTGGAAACTACCTACACTCTGATTGAAGAAGGCCATTGGAAATCGCTGTATTCAACTCAGATACACAGAAGTTCAGGCCGAATGCTTACACATGCTTTTCCCGCAACCTCTCTCAGCCACTAACATTAGGATGTTAGCAGCTGCGCCTACAGTCAGGCAGGATGCGGGTGGGTTCTGCCCTGTCCTCAGCACTCCCAGGGAAGCATGCCTAGAAGCCAGCTCTCAACTAGCTGCATTCTTATGGCAGTGTGAAGGTAGCAGTATTCTGAGTAAGGAGGTTCCCAGATTACCACTCTACTGCACCTGGAGATACCCTCCAGGTCTGCATTGTTAACTTGCGTCTCAGAAGCCTCTGGCAAACGTCTCTGGTGAAGACGTCCGAAACTCACTCTGCAGGCAGTGTGGAACTGTGAGGGACTGAGGGTGAGCTCAACTCTCAGAAGTAAGATGTTTTTGGACAAGGCGTTCAACTACCTACTCACGTATGGAACTTAGTATGTAGCACCAGTCTACCCCAGGAATTACTAGGAAATCGCTTGATTGAGCTTGGAGGCACTCGTCTTGTGTGCCGGGAGATTCCAGTTACCTCTCCCAACACTTGCGTCAAGCAGCGAGCCTACGCATTTTGGAAGCGAAAGGTAGCGGCAGGCAGGATGTTGGGTTACAGGCCATAAGCTCAACTCTCAGAAGTGTGTATGCATGGGTGGCAGATGTCTGCTACCCACTCGGACATGGGAGTTGGAACCTAGCTACACTCCTATTGAAGAAGGACTTTGGAAATCGCTGTATTCAACTCAGATACACGGGAGTTCAGGCCCAATGCTTTCACATGCTTTTCCCACAAACTATCCCAGCCACTAACAGAAGGAGGTTAGCAGGTAAGTCTACAGTCAGGCAGGATGCGGGAGGGTCCTGCCTGTCCTCAGCTCTCACAGGGAAGCATGCCTTGAAGCCAGCTCTCAACTAGCTGCATTCTTATGACAGTGTGAAGGTAGCAGTATTCTCAGTAAGGAGGTTCCCAGATTACCACTCTACTGCACCTGGAGATACCCTCCACGTCTGCATTGTTAACTTGCGTCTCAGAAGCCTGTGGCAAACGTCTCTGGTGAAGACCTGAGAAACTCACTCTGCAGGCAGTGTGGAACTGTGAGGGACTGAGGGTCAGCTCAACTCTCAGCAGTAAGATGTTTTTGGACAAGGCGTTCAAATACCTACTCACGTATGGAACTTAGTATGTAGCACAAGTCTACCCCAGGAATTACTGGGAAATCGCTTGATTGAGCTTGGAGGCACTCGTCTTGTGTGCCGGGAGATTCCAATTACCTCTCTCAACACTTGCGTCAAGCAGCGAGCCTAGGCCTTTTGGAAGCGAAAGGTAGCGGCAGGCACGATGTAGGGTTACAGGCCATAAGCTCAACTCTCAGAAGTGTGTATGCATGGGAGGCAGATGTCTGCTACCCACTCAGACATGGGAGTTGGAACCTAGCTACACTCCTATTGAAGAAGGATGTTGGAAATCGCTGTATTCAACTCAGATACTCGGGAGTTCAGGCCCAATGCTTACACATGCTTTTCCCACAACCTATCCCAGCCACTAACAGAAGGAGGTTAGCAGGTACGTCTACATTCAGGCAGGATGCGGGAGGGTCCTGCCCTGTCCTCAGCTCTCACAGGGAAGCATGCCTAGAAGCCAGCTCTCAACTAGCTGCATTCTTATGACAGTGTGAAGGTAGCAGTATTCTGAGTAAGGCGGTTCCGAGATTACCACTCTACTGCACCTGGAGATACCCTCCAGGTCTGCATTGTTAACTTGCGTCTCAGAAGCCTGTGGCAAACGTCTCTGGTGAAGACGTGCGAAACTCACTCTGCAGGCAGTGTGGAACTGTGAGGGACTGAGGGTGAGCTCAACTCTCAGAAGTAAGATGCTTTTGGACAAGGCGTTCAGCTACATTCTCACGTATGGAACTTAGTATGTAGCACCTGTCTACCCCAGGAATTACTAGGCAATCGCTGGAATGACCTTGGAGGCACTAGTCTTGTGTGCCGGGAGATTCCAATTACCTCTCCCAACACTTCCGTCAAACAGCGAGCCTAGGGCTTTTAGAAGTGAAAGGAACCAGCAGGCTGGATGGGGAGGTACAGGCCTTAAGCTCAACTCTCAGAAGTGTGTATGCAGGGGAGACAGATGTCTGCTACCCACTCTGACATGGGAGTTGGAAACTAGCTACACTCTGATTGAAGAAGGCCATTGGAAATCGCTGTATTCAACTCAGATACACAGGAGTTCAGGCCCAATGCTTACACATGCTTTTCCCGAACCTCTCTCAGCCACTAACATTAGGATGTTAGCAGCTGCGCCTACAGTCAGGCAGGATGAGGGTGGGTTCTGCCCTGTCCTCAGCACTCCCAGGGAAGCATGCCTAGAAGCCAGCTCTCAACTAGCTGCATTCTTATGGCAGTGTGAAGGTAGCAGTATTCTGAGTCAGGAGGTTCCAAGATTACCACTCTACTGCACCTGGAGATACCCTCCAGGTCTGCATTGTTAACTTGCGTCTCAGAAGCCAGTGGCAAACGTCTCTGGTGAAGACGTCCGAAACTCACTCTGCAGGCAGTGTGGAACTGTGAGGGACTGAGGGTCAGCTCAACTCTCAGCAGTAAGATGTTTTTGGACAAGGCGTTCAAATACCTACTCACGTATGGAACTTAGTATGTAGCACAAGTCTACCCCAGGAATTACTGGGAAATCGCTTGATTGAGCTTGGAGGCACTCGTCTTGTGTGCCGGGAGATTCCAATTACCTCTCTCAACACTTGCGTCAAGCAGCGAGCCTAGGCCTTTTGGAAGCGAAAGGTAGCGGCAGGCACGATGTAGGGTTACAGGCCATAAGCTCAACTCTCAGAAGTGTGTATGCATGGGAGGCAGATGTCTGCTACCCACTCGGACATGGGAGTTGGAACCTAGCTACACTCCTATTGAAGAAGGATGTTGGAAATCGCTGTATTCAACTCAGATACTCGGGAGTTCAGGCCCAATGCTTACACATGCTTTTCCCACAACCTATCCCAGCCACTAACAGAAGGAGGTTAGCAGGTACGTCTACAGTCAGGCAGGATGCGGGATGGTTCTGCCCTGTCCTCAGCTCTCACAGGGAAGCATGCCTAGAAGCCAGCTCTCAACTAGCTGCATTCTTATGACAGTGTGAAGGTAGCAGTATTCTGAGTAAGGCGGTTCCGAGATTACCACTCTACTGCACCTGGAGATACCCTCCAGGTCTGCATTGTTAACTTGCGTCTCAGAAGCCTGTGGCAAACGTCTCTGGTGAAGACGTGCGAAACTCACTCTGCAGGCAGTGTGGAACTGTGAGGGACTGAGGGTGAGCTCAACTCTCAGAAGTAAGATGCTTTTGGACAAGGCGTTCAGCTACATTCTCACGTATGGAACTTAGTATGTAGCACCTGTCTACCCCAGGAATTACTGGGAAATCGCTGGATTGAGCTTGGAGGCACTAGTCTTGTTGCCGGGAGATTCCAGTTACCTCTCCCAACACTTCGGTTAAGCAGCGAGCCTAGGCCTTTTGGAAGCGAAAGCTAGCTGCAGGCAGGAGGTAGGGATACAGGCCATAAATTCAACTCTCAGAAGTGTGTATGCATGGGAGGCAGATGTCTGCTACCCACTCGTACATGCGAGTGGGAACCTACTACACTCTGATGAAAAAGGACTTTGGAAATCGCTGTATTCAACTCAGATACACGTGGGTTCAGGCACAACGATTCCACATGCTTTTCTCACAACCTTTCCCTGCCACTAACATGAGGACGTTAGCAGCTCCTTCTACAGTCAAGCAGGATGCGGGAGGGTTGTGCCCTGTCCTTAGCTCTCACAGGGAAGCATGTCTTGAAGCCAGCGGTCAACTAGCTGCATACTTATGGCAGGGTCAAGGTAGCAGTATTCTGAGACAGGAGGTTCCCAGATTACCACTCTACTGCACCTGGAGATACCCTCCAGGTCTGCATTGTTAACTTGCGTCTCAGAGGCCTCTGGCAAACGTCTCTGGTGAAGACGTGCGAAACTCACTCTGCAGGCAGTGTGGAACTGTGAGGGACTGAGGGTCAGCTCAACTCTCAGCAGTAAGATGTTTTTGGACAAGGCGTTCAAACACCTACTCACGTATGGAACTTAGTATGTAGCACCAGTCTACCCCAGGAATTACTAAGAAATCGCTTGATTGAGCTTGGAGGCACTCGTCTTGTGTGCCGGGAGATTCCAATTACCTCTCCCAACACTTGCGTCAAGCAGCGAGCCTAGGCCTTTTGGAAGCGAAAGGTAGCGGCAGGCACGATGTAGGGTTACAGGCCATAAGCTCAACTCTCAGAAGTGTGTATGCATGGGAGGCAGATGTCTGCTACCCACTCGGACATGGGAGTTGGAACCTAGCTACACTCCTATTGAAGAAGGATGTTGGAAATCGCTGTATTCAACTCAGATACTCGGGAGTTCAGGCCCAATGCTTACACATGCTTTTCCCACAACCTATCCCAGCCACTAACATTAGGATGTTAGCAGCTGCGCCTACAGTAAGGCAGGATGCGGGAGGGTTCTGCCCTGTCCTCAGCTCTCACAGGGAAGCATGCCTTGAAGCCAGCTCTCAACTAGCTGCATTCTTATGACAGTGTGAAGGTAGCAGTATTCTGAGTAAGGCGGTTCCGAGATTACCACTCTACTGCACCTGGAGATACCCTCCAGGTCTGCATTGTTAACTTGCGTCTCAGAAGCCGGTGGCAAACGTCTCTGGTGAAGACGTCCGAAACTCACTCTGCAGGCAGTGTGGAACTGTGAGGGACTGAGGGTCAGCTCAACTCTCAGCAGTAAGATGTTTTTGGACAAGGCGTTCAAATACCTACTCACGTATGGAACTTAGTATGTAGCACAAGTCTACCCCAGGAATTACTGGGAAATCGCTTGATTGAGCTTGGAGGCACTCGTCTTGTGTGCCGGGAGATTCCAATTACCTCTCTCAACACTTGCGTCAAGCAGCGAGCCTAGGCCTTTTGGAAGCGAAAGGTAGCGGCAGGCACGATGTAGGGTTACAGGCCATAAGCTCAACTCTCAGAAGTGTGTATGCATGGGAGGCAGATGTCTGCTACCCACTCGGACATGGGAGTTGGAACCTAGCTACACTCCTATTGAAGAAGGATGTTGGAAATCGCTGTATTCAACTCAGATACTCGGAAGTTCAGGCCCAATGCTTACACATGCTTTTCCCACAACCTATCCCAGCCACTAACAGAAGGAGGTTAGCAGGTACGTCTACAGTCAGGCAGGATGTGGGAGGGTCCTGCCCTGTCCTCAGCTCTCACAGGGAAGCATGCCTAGAAGCCAGCTCTCAACTAGCTGCATTCTTATGACAGTGTGAAGGTAGCAGTATTCTGAGTAAGGCGGTTCCGAGATTACCACTCTACTGCACCTGGAGATACCCTCCAGGTCTGCATTGTTAACTTGCGTCTCAGAAGCCTGTGGCAAACGTCTCTGGTGAAGACGTGCGAAACTCACTCTGCAGGCAGTGTGGAACTGTGAGGGACTGAGGGTGAGCTCAACTCTCAGAAGTAAGATGCTTTTGGACAAGGCGTTCAGCTACATTCTCACGTATGGAACTTAGTATGTAGCACCTGTCTACCCCAGGAATTACTAGGCAATCGCTGGAATGACCTTGGAGGCACTAGTCTTGTGTGCCGGGAGATTCCAATTACCTCTCCCAACACTTCCGTCAAACAGCGAGCC
The DNA here is from genome assembly GCF_048164855.1 of Canis lupus baileyi. Classification (NCBI taxonomy): domain Eukaryota; kingdom Metazoa; phylum Chordata; class Mammalia; order Carnivora; family Canidae; genus Canis; species Canis lupus. Next base: position 1,492,196 of record NC_132864.1, on the reverse strand, counting down.
TAGGCCTTTTAGAAGTGAAAGGAACCAGCAGGCTGGATGGGGAGGTACAGGCCTTAAGCTCAACTCTCAGAAGTGTGTATGCAGGGGAGACAGATGTCTGCTACCCACTCTGACATGGGAGTTGGAAACTACCTACACTCTGATTGAAGAAGGCCATTGGAAATCGCTGTATTTAACTCAGATACACAGGAGTTCAGGCCCAATGCTTACACATGCTTTTCCCGCAACCTCTCTCAGCCACTAACATTAGGATGTTAGCAGCTGCGCCTACAGTCAGGCAGGATGCGGGTGGGTTCTGCCCTGTCCTCAGCACTCCCAGGGAAGCATGCCTAGAAGCCAGCTCTCAACTAGCTGCATTCTTATGGCAGTGTGAAGGTAGCAGTATTCTGAGTCAGGAGGTTCCAAGATTACCACTCTACTGCACCTGGAGATACCCTCCAGGTCTGCATTGTTAACTTGCGTCTCAGAAGCCTGTGGCAAACGTCTCCGGTGAAGACCTGCAAAACTCACTCTGCAGGCAGTGTGGAACTGTGAGGGACTGTGGGTGAGCTCAACTCTCAGAAGTAAGATGCTTTTGGACAAGGCGTTCAGCTACCTTCTCACGTATGGAACTTAGTATGTAGCACCAGTCTACCACACGAATTACTAGGCAATCGCTGGAATGAGCTTGGAGGCCCTAGTCTTGTGTGCCGGGAGATTCCAATTACCTCTCCCAACACTTCCGTCAAACAGCGAGCCTAGGCCTTTTAGAAGTGAAAGGAACCAGCAGGCTGGATGGGGAGGTACAGGCCTTAAGCTCAACTCTCAGAAGTGTGTATGCAGGGGAGACAGATGTCTGCTACCCACTCTGACATGGGAGTTGGAAACTAGCTACACTCTGATTGAAGAAGGCCATTGGAAATCGCTGTATTCAACTCAGATACACAGGAGTTCAGGCCCAATGCTTACACATGCTTTTCCCGCAACCTCTCTCAGCCACTAACATTAGGATGTTAGCAGCTGCGCCTACAGTCAGGCAGGATGCGGGTGGGTTCTGCCCTGTCCTCAGCACTCCCAGGGAAGCATGCCTAGAAGCCAGCTCTCAACTAGCTGCATTCTTATGGCAGTGTGAAGGTAGCAGTATTCTGAGTCAGGAGGTTCCAAGATTACCACTCTACTGCACCTGGAGATACCCTCCAGGTCTGCATTGTTAACTTGCGTCTCAGAAGCCGGTGGCAAACGTCTCTGGTGAAGACGTCCGAAACTCACTCTGCAGGCAGTGTGGAACTGTGAGGGACTGAGGGTCAGCTCAACTCTCAGCAGTAAGATGTTTTTGGACAAGGCGTTCAAATACCTACTCACGTATGGAACTTAGTATGTAGCACAAGTCTACCCCAGGAATTACTGGGAAATCGCTTGATTGAGCTTGGAGGCACTCGTCTTGTGTGCCGGGAGATTCCAATTACCTCTCTCAACACTTGCGTCAAGCAGCGAGCCTAGGCCTTTTGGAAGCGAAAGGTAGCGGCAGGCACGATGTAGGGTTACAGGCCATAAGCTCAACTCTCAGAAGTGTGTATGCATGGGAGGCAGATGTCTGCTACCCACTCGGACATGGGAGTTGGAACCTAGCTACACTCCTATTGAAGAAGGATGTTGGAAATCGCTGTATTCAACTCAGATACTCGGGAGTTCAGGCCCAATGCTTACACATGCTTTTCCCACAACCTATCCCAGCCACTAACAGAAGGAGGTTAGCAGGTACGTCTACAGTCAGGCAGGATGCGGGAGGGTTCTGCCCTGTCCTCAGCTCTCACAGGGAAGCATGCCTAGAAGCCAGCTCTCAACTAGCTGCATTCTTATGACAGTGTGAAGGTAGCAGTATTCTGAGTAAGGCGGTTCCGAGATTACCACTCTACTGCACCTGGAGATACCCTCCAGGTCTGCATTGTTAACTTGCGTCTCAGAAGCCTGTGGCAAACGTCTCTGGTGAAGACGTGCGAAACTCACTCTGCAGGCAGTGTGGAACTGTGAGGGACTGAGGGTGAGCTCAACTCTCAGAAGTAAGATGCTTTTGGACAAGGCGTTCAGCTACATTCTCACGTATGGAACTTAGTATGTAGCACCTGTCTACCCCAGGAATTACTGGGAAATCGCTGGATTGAGCTTGGAGGCACTAGTCTTGTTGCCGGGAGATTCCAGTTACCTCTCCCAACACTTCGGTTAAGCAGCGAGCCTAGGCCTTTTGGAAGCGAAAGCTAGCTGCAGGCAGGAGGTAGGGATACAGGCCATAAATTCAACTCTCAGAAGTGTGTATGCATGGGAGGCAGATGTCTGCTACCCACTCGTACATGCGAGTGGGAACCTACTACACTCTGATGAAAAAGGACTTTGGAAATCGCTGTATTCAACTCAGATACACGTGGGTTCAGGCACAACGATTCCACATGCTTTTCTCACAACCTTTCCCTGCCACTAACATGAGGACGTTAGCAGCTCCTTCTACAGTCAAGCAGGATGCGGGAGGGTTGTGCCCTGTCCTTAGCTCTCACAGGGAAGCATGTCTTGAAGCCAGCGGTCAACTAGCTGCATACTTATGGCAGGGTCAAGGTAGCAGTATTCTGAGACAGGAGGTTCCCAGATTACCACTCTACTGCACCTGGAGATACCCTCCAGGTCTGCATTGTTAACTTGCGTCTCAGAGGCCTCTGGCAAACGTCTCTGGTGAAGACGTGCGAAACTCACTCTGCAGGCAGTGTGGAACTGTGAGGGACTGAGGGTCAGCTCAACTCTCAGCAGTAAGATGTTTTTGGACAAGGCGTTCAAACACCTACTCACGTATGGAACTTAGTATGTAGCACCAGTCTACCCCAGGAATTACTAAGAAATCGCTTGATTGAGCTTGGAGGCACTCGTCTTGTGTGCCGGGAGATTCCAATTACCTCTCCCAACACTTGCGTCAAGCAGCGAGCCTAGGCCTTTTGGAAGCGAAAGGTAGCGGCAGGCACGATGTAGGGTTACAGGCCATAAGCTCAACTCTCAGAAGTGTGTATGCATGGGAGGCAGATGTCTGCTACCCACTCGGACATGGGAGTTGGAACCTAGCTACACTCCTATTGAAGAAGGATGTTTGAAATCGCTGTATTCAACTCAGATACTCGGGAGTTCAGGCCCAATGCTTACACATGCTTTTCCCACAACCTATCCCAGCCACTAATATTAGGATGTTAGCAGCTGCGCCTACAGTCAGGCAGGATGCGGGAGGGTTCTGCCCTGTCCTCAGCTCTCACAGGGAAGCATGCCTAGAAGCCAGCTCTCAACTAGCTGCATTCTTATGACAGTGTGAAGGTAGCAGTATTCTGAGTAAGGCGGTTCCGAGATTACCACTCTACTGCACCTGGAGATACCCTCCAGGTCTGCATTGTTAACTTGCGTCTCAGAAGCCTGTGGCAAACGTCTCTGGTGAAGACGTGCGAAACTCACTCTGCAGGCAGTGTGGAACTGTGAGGGACTGAGGGTGAGCTCAACTCTCAGAAGTAAGATGCTTTTGGACAAGGCGTTCAGCTACATTCTCACGTATGGAACTTAGTATGTAGCACCTGTCTACCCCAGGAATTACTAGGCAATCGCTGGAATGAGCTTGGAGGCACTAGTCTTGTGTGCCGGGAGATTCCAATTACCTCTCCCAACACTTCCGTCAAACAGCGAGCCTAGGCCTTTTAGAAGTGAAAGGAACCAGCAGGCTGGATGGGGAGGTACAGGCCTTAAGCTCAACTCTCAGAAGTGTGTATGCAGGGGAGACAGATGTCTGCTACCCACTCTGACATGGGAGTTGGAAACTAGCTACACTCTGATTGAAGAAGGCCATTGGAAATCGCTGTATTCAACTCAGATACACAGGAGTTCAGGCCCAATGCTTACACATGCTTTTCCCGCAACCTCTCTCAGCCACTAACATTAGGATGTTAGCAGCTGCGCCTACAGTCAGGCAGGATGCGGGTGGGTTCTGCCCTGTCCTCAGCACTCCCAGGGAAGCATGCCTAGAAGCCAGCTCTCAACTAGCTGCATTCTTATGGCAGTGTGAAGGTAGCAGTATTCTGAGTCAGGAGGTTCCAAGATTACCACTCTACTGCACCTGGAGATACCCTCCAGGTCTGCATTGTTAACTTGCGTCTCAGAAGCCTCTGGCAAACGTCTCTGGTGAAGACGTCCGAAACTCACTCTGCAGGCAGTGTGGAACTGTGAGGGACTGAGGGTCAGCTCTACTCTCAGCAGTAAGATGTTTTTGGACAAGGCGTTCAAATACCAACTCACGTATCGAACTTAGTATGTAGCACAAGTCTACCCCAGGAATTACTGGGAAATCGCTTGATTGAGCTTGGAGGCACTCGTCTTGTGTGCCGGGAGATTCCAATTACCTCTCTCAACACTTGCGTCAAGCAGCGAGCCTAGGCCTTTTGGAAGCGAAAGGTAGCGGCAGGCACGATGTAGGGTTACAGGCCATAAGCTCAACTCTCAGAAGTGTGTATGCATGGGAGGCAGATGTCTGCTACCCACTCGGACATGGGAGTTGGAACCTAGCTACACTCCTATTGAAGAAGGATGTTGGAAATCGCTGTATTCAACTCAGATACTCGGAAGTTCAGGCCCAATGCTTACACATGCTTTTCCCACAACCTATCCCAGCCACTAACAGAAGGAGGTTGGCAGGTACGTCTACAGTCAGGCAGGATGCGGGAGGGTTCTGCCCTGTCCTCAGCTCTCACAGGGAAGCATGCCTAGAAGCCAGCTCTCAACTAGCTGCATTCTTATGACAGTGTGAAGGTAGCAGTATTCTGAGTAAGGCGGTTCCGAGATTACCACTCTACTGCACCTGGAGATACCCTCCAGGTCTGCATTGTTAACTTGCGTCTCAGAAGCCTGTGGCAAACGTCTCTGGTGAAGACCTGCGAAACTCACTCTGCAGGCAGTGTGGAACTGTGAGGGACTGAGGGTGAGCTCAACTCTCAGAAGTAAGATGCTTTTGGACAAGGCGTTCAGCTACATTCTCACGTATGGAACTTAGTATGTAGCACCTGTCTACCCCAGGAATTACTAGGCAATCGCTGGAATGAGCTTGGAGGCACTAGTCTTGTGTGCCGGGAGATTCCAATTACCTCTCCCAACACTTCCGTCAAACAGCGAGCCTAGGCCTTTTAGAAGTGAAAGGAACCAGCAGGCTGGATGGGGAGGTACAGGCCTTAAGCTCAACTCTCAGAAGTGTGTATGCAGGGGAGACAGATGTCTGCTACCCACTCTGACATGGGAGTTGGAAACTACCTACACTCTGATTGAAGAAGGCCATTGGAAATCGCTGTATTTAACTCAGATACACAGGAGTTCAGGCCCAATGCTTACACATGCTTTTCCCGCAACCTCTCTCAGCCACTAACATTAGGATGTTAGCAGCTGCGCCTACAGTCAGGCAGGATGCGGGTGGGTTCTGCCATGTCCTCAGCACTCCCAGGGAAGCATGCCTAGAAGCCAGCTCTCAACTAGCTGCATTCTTATGGCAGTGTGAAGGTAGCAGTATTCTGAGTCAGGAGGTTCCAAGATTACCACTCTACTGCACCTGGAGATACCCTCCAGGTCTGCATTGTTAACTTGCGTCTCAGAAGCCTGTGGCAAACGTCTCCGGTGAAGACCTGCAAAACTCACTCTGCAGGCAGTGTGGAACTGTGAGGGACTGAGGGTGAGCTCAACTCTCAGAAGTAAGATGCTTTTGGACAAGGCGTTCAGCTACCTTCTCACGTATGGAACTTAGTATGTAGCACCAGTCTACCACACGAATTACTAGGCAATCGCTGGAATGAGCTTGGAGGCCCTAGTCTTGTGTGCCGGGAGATTCCAATTACCTCTCCCAACACTTCCGTCAAACAGCGAGCCTAGGCCTTTTAGAAGTGAAAGGAACCAGCAGGATGGATGGGGAGGTACAGGCCTTAAGCTCAACTCTCAGAAGTGTGTATGCAGGGGAGACAGATGTCTGCTACCCACTCTGACATGGGAGTTGGAAACTAGCTACACTCTGATTGAAGAAGGCCATTGGAAATCGCTGTATTCAACTCAGATACACAGGAGTTCAGGCCCAATGCTTACACATGCTTTTCCCGCAACCTCTCTCAGCCACTAACATTAGGATGTTAGCAGCTGCGCCTACAGTCAGGCAGGATGCGGGTGGGTTCTGCCCTGTCCTCAGCACTCCCAGGGAAGCATGCCTAGAAGCCAACTCTCAACTAGCTGCATTCTTATGGCAGTGTGAAGGTAGCAGTATTCTGAGTCAGGAGGTTCCAAGATTACCACTCTACTGCACCTGGAGATACCCTCCAGGTCTGCATTGTTAACTTGCGTCTCAGAAGCCTGTGGCAAACGTCTCTGGTGAAGACCTGCGAAACTCACTCTGCAGGCAGTGTGGAACTGTGAGGGACTGAGGGTGAGCTCAACTCTCAGAAGTAAGATGCTTTTGGACAAGGCGTTCAGCTACATTCTCACGTATGGAACTTAGTATGTAGCACCTGTCTACCCCAGGAATTACTAGGCAATCGCTGGAATGAGCTTGGAGGCACTCGTCTTGTGTGCCGGGAGATTCCAATTACCTCTCCCAACACTTCCGTCAAACAGCGAGCCTAGGCCTTTTAGAAGTGAAAGGAACCAGCAGGCTGGATGGGGAGGTACAGGCCTTAAGCTCAACTCTCAGAAGTGTGTATGCAGGGGAGAGAGATGTCTGCTACCCACTCTGACATGGGAGTTGGAAACTAGCTACACTCTGATTGAAGAAGGCCATTGGAAATCGCTGTATTCAACTCAGATACACAGGAGTTCAGGCCCAATGCTTACACATGCTTTTCCCGCAACCTCTCTCATCCACTAACATTAGGATGTTAGCAGCTGCGCCTACAGTCAGGAAGGATGCGGGTGGGTTCTGCCATGTCCTCAGCACTCCCAGGGAAGCATGCCTAGAAGCCAGCTCTCAACTAGCTGCATTCTTATGGCAGTGTGAAGGTAGCAGTATTCTGAGTCAGGAGTTTCCAAGATTACCACTCTACTGCACCTGGAGATACCCTCCAGGTCTGCATTGTTAACTTGCGTCTCAGAAGCCTCTGGCAAACGTCTCTGGTGAAGACGTCCGAAACTCACTCTGCAGGCAGTGTGGAACTGTGAGGGACTGAGGGTCAGCTCTACTCTCAGCAGTAAGATGTTTTTGGACAAGGCGTTCAAATACCAACTCACGTATGGAACTTAGTATGTAGCACAAGTCTACCCCAGGAATTACTGGGAAATCGCTTGATTGAGCTTGGAGGCACTCGTCTTGTGTGCCGGGAGATTCCAATTACCTCTCTCAACACTTGCGTCAAGCAGCGAGCCTAGGCCTTTTGGAAGCGAAAGGTAGCGGCAGGCACGATGTAGGGTTACAGGCCATAAGCTCAACTCTCAGAAGTGTGTATGCATGGGAGGCAGATGTCTGCTACCCACTCGGACATGGGAGTTGGAACCTAGCTACACTCCTATTGAAGAAGGATGTTGGAAATCGCTGTATTCAACTCAGATACTCGGAAGTTCAGGCCCAATGCTTACACATGCTTTTCCCACAACCTATCCCAGCCACTAACAGAAAGAGGTTAGCAGGTACGTCTACAGTCAGGCAGGATGCGGGAGGGTTCTGCCCTGTCCTCAGCTCTCACAGGGAAGCATGCCTAGAAGCCAGCTCTCAACTAGCTGCATTCTTATGACAGTGTGAAGGTAGCAGTATTCTGAGTAAGGCGGTTCCGAGATTACCACTCTACTGCACCTGGAGATACCCTCCAGGTCTGCATTGTTAACTTGCGTCTCAGAAGCCTGTGGCAAACGTCTCTGGTGAAGACCTGCGAAACTCACTCTGCAGGCAGTGTGGAACTGTGAGGGACTGAGGGTGAGCTCAACTCTCAGAAGTAAGATGCTTTTGGACAAGGCGTTCAGCTACATTCTCACGTATGGAACTTAGTATGTAGCACCTGTCTACCCCAGGAATTACTAGGCAATCGCTGGAATGAGCTTGGAGGCACTAGTCTTGTGTGCCGGGAGATTCCAATTACCTCTCCCAACACTTCCGTCAAACAGCGAGCCTAGGCCTTTTAGAAGTGAAAGGAACCAGCAGGCTGGATGGGGAGGTACAGGCCTTAAGCTCAACTCTCAGAAGTGTGTATGCAGGGGAGACAGATGTCTGCTACCCACTCTGACATGGGAGTTGGAAACTACCTACACTCTGATTGAAGAAGGCCATTGGAAATCGCTGTATTTAACTCAGATACACAGGAGTTCAGGCCCAATGCTTACACATGCTTTTCCCGCAACCTCTCTCAGCCACTAACATTAGGATGTTAGCAGCTGCGCCTACAGTCAGGCAGGATGCGGGTGGGTTCTGCCATGTCCTCAGCACTCCCAGGGAAGCATGCCTAGAAGCCAGCTCTCAACTAGCTGCATTCTTATGGCAGTGTGAAGGTAGCAGTATTCTGAGTCAGGTGGTTCCAAGATTACCACTCTACTGCACCTGGAGATACCCTCCAGGTCTGCATTGTTAACTTGCGTCTCAGAAGCCTGTGGCAAACGTCTCTGGTGAAGACCTGCAAAACTCACTCTGCAGGCAGTGTGGAACTGTGAGGGACTGAGGGTGAGCTCAACTCTCAGAAGTAAGATGCTTTTGGACAAGGCGTTCAGCTACCTTCTCACGTATGGAACTTAGTATGTATCACCAGTCTACCACACCAATTACTAGGCAATCGCTGGAATGAGCTTGGAGGCCCTAGTCTTGTGTGCCGGGAGATTCCAATTACCTCTCCCAACACTTCCGTCAAACAGCGAGCCTAGGCCTTTTAGAAGTGAAAGGAACCAGCAGGCTGGATGGGGAGGTACAGGCCTTAAGCTCAACTCTCAGAAGTGTGTATGCAGGGGAGACAGATGTCTGCTACCCACTCTGACATGGGAGTTGGAAACTAGCTACACTCTGATTGAAGAAGGCCATTGGAAATCGCTGTATTCAACTCAGATACACAGGAGTTCAGGCCCAATGCTTACACATGCTTTTCCCGCAACCTCTCTCAGCCACTAACATTAGGATGTTAGCAGCTGCGCCTACAGTCAGGCAGGATGCGGGTGGGTTCTGCCCTGTCCTCAGCACTCCCAGGGAAGCATGCCTAGAAGCCAGCTCTCAACTAGCTGCATTCTTATGGCAGTGTGAAGGTAGCAGTATTCTGAGTAAGGAGTTTCCCAGATTACCACTCTACTGCACCTGGAGATACCCTCCAGGTCTGCATTGTTAACTTGCGTCTCAGAAGCCTCTGCCAAACGTCTCTGGTGAAGACGTCCGAAACTCACTCTGCAGGCAGTGTGGAACTGTGAGGGACTGAGGGTGAGCTCAACTCTCAGAAGTAAGATGTTTTTGGACAAGGCGTTCAACTACCTACTCACGTATGGAACTTAGTATGTAGCACCAGTCTACCCCAGGAATTACTAGGAAATCGCTTGATTGAGCTTGGAGGCACTTGTCTTGTGTGCCGGGAGATTCCAGTTACCTCTCCCAACACTTGCGTCAAGCAGCGAGCCTAGGCATTTTGGAAGCGAAAGGTAGCGGCAGGCAGGATGTTGGGTTACAGGCCATAAGCTCAACTCTCAGAAGTGTTTATGCCTGGGAGGCAGATGTCTGCTACCCACTCGGACATGGGAGTTGGAACCTAGCTACACTCCTATTGAAGAAGGACTTTGGAAATCGCTGTATTCAACTCAGATACACGGGAGTTCAGGCCCAATGCTTACACATGCTTTTCCCACAAACTATCCCAGCCACTAACAGAAGGAGGTTAGCAGGTAAGTCTACAGTCAGGCAGGATGCGGGAGGGTCCTGCCCTGTCCTCAGCTCTCACAGGGAAGCATGCCTTGAAGCCAGCTCTCAACTAGCTTCATTCTTATGACAGTGTGAAGGTAGCAGTATTCTGAGTAAGGAGGTTCCCAGATTACCACTCTACTGCACCTGGAGATACCCTCCAGGTCTGCATTGTTAACTTGCGTCTCAGAGGCCTCTGGCAAACGTCTCTGGTGAAGACGTGCGAAACTCGCTCTGCAGGCAGTGTGGAACTGTGAGGGACTGAGGGTCAGCTCAACTCTCAGCAGTAAGATGCTTTTGGACAAGGCGTTCAAATACCTACTCACGTAGGGAACTTAGTATGTAGCACCAGTCTACCCCAGTAATTACTGGGAAATCGCTGGATTGAGCTTGGAGGCACTAGTCTTGTTGCCGGGAGATTCCAGTTACCTCTCCCAACACTTCGGTTAAGCAGCGAGCCTAGGCCTTTTGGATGCGAAAGCTAGCTGCAGGCAGGAGGTAGGGATACAGGCCATAAATTCAACTCTCAGAAGTGTGTATGCATGGGAGGCAGATGTCTGCTACCCACTCGTACATGCGAGTGGGAACCTACTACACTCTGATGAAAAAGGACTTTGGAAATCGCTGTATTCAACTCAGATACACGTGGGTTCAGGCACAACGATTCCACATGCTTTTCTCACAACCTTTCCCTGCCACTAACATGAGGACGTTAGCAGCTCCTTCTACAGTCAAGCAGGATGCGGGAGGGTTGTGCCCTGTCCTTAGCTCTCACAGGGAAGCATGTCTTGAAGCCAGCGGTCAACTAGCTGCATACTTATGGCAGGGTCAAGGTAGCAGTATTCTGAGACAGGAGGTTCCCAGATTACCACTCTACTGCACCTGGAGATACCCTCCAGGTCTGCATTGTTAACTTGCGTCTCAGAGGCCTCTGGCAAACGTCTCTGGTGAAGACGTGCGAAACTCACTCTGCAGGCAGTGTGGAACTGTGAGGGACTGAGGGTCAGCTCAACTCTCAGCAGTAAGATGTTTTTGGACAAGGCGTTCAAATACCTACTCACGTATGGAACTTAGTATGTAGCACCAGTCTACCCCAGGAATTACTAAGAAATCGCTTGATTGAGCTTGGAGGCACTCGTCTTGTGTGCCGGGAGATTCCAATTACCTCTCCCAACACTTCCGTCAAACAGCGAGCCTAGGCCTTTTGGAAGCGAAAGGTAGCGGCAGGCACGATGTAGGGTTACAGGCCATAAGCTCAACTCTCAGAAGTGTGTATGCATGGGAGGCAGATGTCTGCTACCCACTCGGACATGGGAGTTGGAACCTAGATACACTCCTATTGAAGAAGGATGTTGGAAATCGCTGTATTCAACTCAGATACTCGGGAGTTCAGACCCAATGCTTACACATGCTTTTCCCACAACCTATCCCAGCCACTAACATTAGGATGTTAGCAGCTGCGCCTACAGTCAGGCAGGATGCGGGAGGGTTCTGCCCTGTCCTCAGCACTCCCAGGGAAGCATGCCTAGAAGCCAGCTCTCAACTAGCTGCATTCTTATGGCAGTGTGAAGGTAGCAGTATTCTGAGTAAGGAGGTTCCCAGATTACCACTCTACTGCACCTGGAGATACCCTCCAGGTCTGCATTGTTAACTTGCGTCTCAGAAGCCTCTGGCAAACGTCTCTGGTGAAGACCTGCAAAACTCACTCTGCAGGCAGTGTGGAACTGTGAGGGACTGAGGGTGAGCTCAACTCTCAGAAGTAAGATGCTTTTGGACAAGGCGTTCAGCTACCTTCTCACGTATGGAACTTAGTATGTAGCACCAGTCTACCACACGAATTACTAGGCAATCTCTGGAATGAGCTTGGAGGCCCTAGTCTTGTGTGCCGGGAGATTCCAATTACCTCTCCCAACACTTCCGTCAAACAGCGAGCCTAGGCCTTTTAGAAGTGAAAGGAACCAGCAGGCTGGATGGGGAGGTACAGGCCTTAAGCTCAACTCTCAGAAGTGTGTATGCAGGGGAGACAGATGTCTGCTACCCACTCTGACATGGGAGTTGGAAACTAGCTACACTCTGATTGAAGAAGGCCATTGGAAATCGCTGTATTCAACTCAGATACACAGGAGTTCAGGCCCAATGCTTACACATGCTTTTCCCGCAACCTCTCTCAGCCACTAACATTAGGATGTTAGCAGCTGCGCCTACAGTCAGGCAGGATGCGGGTGGGTTCTGCCCTGTCCTCAGCACTCCCAGGGAAGCATGCCTAGAAGCCAGCTCTCAACTAGCTGCATTCTTATGGCAGTGTGAAGGTAGCAGTATTCTGAGTAAGGAGTTTCCCAGATTACCACTCTACTGCACCTGGAGATACCCTCCAGGTCTGCATTGTTAACTTGCGTCTCAGAAGCCTCTGCCAAACGTCTCTGGTGAAGACGTCCGAAACTCACTCTGCAGGCAGTGTGGAACTGTGAGGGACTGAGGGTGAGCTCAACTCTCAGAAGTAAGATGTTTTTGGACAAGGCGTTCAACTACCTACTCACGTATGGAACTTAGTATGTAGCACCAGTCTACCCCAGGAATTACTAGGAAATCGCTTGATTGAGCTTGGAGGCACTTGTCTTGTGTGCCGGGAGATTCCAGTTACCTCTCCCAACACTTGCGTCAAGCAGCGAGCCTAGGCATTTTGGAAGCGAAAGGTAGCGGCAGGCAGGATGTTGGGTTACAGGCCATAAGCTCAACTCTCAGAAGTGTTTATGCCTGGGAGGCAGATGTCTGCTACCCACTCGGACATGGGAGTTGGAACCTAGCTACACTCCTATTGAAGAAGGACTTTGGAAATCGCTGTATTCAACTCAGATACACGGGAGTTCAGGCCCAATGCTTACACATGCTTTTCCCACAAACTATCCCAGCCACTAACAGAAGGAGGTTAGCAGGTAAGTCTACAGTCAGGCAGGATGCGGGAGGGTCCTGCCCTGTCCTCAGCTCTCACAGGGAAGCATGCCTTGAAGCCAGCTCTCAACTAGCTGCATTCTTATGACAGTGTGAAGGTAGCAGTATTCTGAGTAAGGAGGTTCCCAGATTACCACTCTACTGCACCTGGAGATACCCTCCAGGTCTGCATTGTTAACTTGCGTCTCAGAGGCCTCTGGCAAACGTCTCTGGTGAAGACGTGCGAAACTCGCTCTGCAGGCAGTGTGGAACTGTGAGGGACTGAGGGTCAGCTCAACTCTCAGCAGTAAGATGCTTTTGGACAAGGCGTTCAAATACCTACTCACGTAGGGAACTTAGTATGTAGCACCAGTCTACCCCAGTAATTACTGGGAAATCGCTGGATTGAGCTTGGAGGCACTAGTCTTGTTGCCGGGAGATTCCAGTTACCTCTCCCAACACTTCGGTTAAGCAGCGAGCCTAGGCCTTTTGGAAGCGAAAGCTAGCTGCAGGCAGGAGGTAGGGATACAGGCCATAAATTCAACTCTCAGAAGTGTGTATGCATGGGAGGCAGATGTCTGCTACCCACTCGTACATGCGAGTGGGAACCTACTACACTCTGATGAAAAAGGACTTTGGAAATCGCTGTATTCAACTCAGATACACGTGGGTTCAGGCACAACGATTCCACATGCTTTTCTCACAACCTTTCCCTGCCACTAACATGAGGACGTTAGCAGCTCCTTCTACAGTCAAGCAGGATGCGGGAGGGTTGTGCCCTGTCCTTAGCTCTCACAGGGAAGCATGTCTTGAAGCCAGCGGTCAACTAGCTGCATACTTATGGCAGGGTCAAGGTAGCAGTATTCTGAGACAGGAGGTTCCCAGATTACCACTCTACTGCACCTGGAGATACCCTCCAGGTCTGCATTGTTAACTTGCGTCTCAGAGGCCTCTGGCAAACGTCTCTGGTGAAGACGTGCGAAACTCACTCTGCAGGCAGTGTGGAACTGTGAGGGACTGAGGGTCAGCTCAACTCTCAGCAGTAAGATGTTTTTGGACAAGGCGTTCAAATACCTACTCACGTATGGAACTTAGTATGTAGCACCAGTCTACCCCAGGAATTACTAAGAAATCGCTTGATTGAGCTTGGAGGCACTCGTCTTGTGTGCCGGGAGATTCCAATTACCTCTCCCAACACTTCCGTCAAACAGCGAGCCTAGGCCTTTTGGAAGCGAAAGGTAGCGGCAGGCACGATGTAGGGTTACAGGCCATAAGCTCAACTCTCAGAAGTGTGTATGCATGGGAGGCAGATGTCTGCTACCCACTCGGACATGGGAGTTGGAACCTAGATACACTCCTATTGAAGAAGGATGTTGGAAATCGCTGTATTCAACTCAGATACTCGGGAGTTCAGACCCAATGCTTACACATGCTTTTCCCACAACCTATCCCAGCCACTAACATTAGGATGTTAGCAGCTGCGCCTACAGTCAGGCAGGATGCGGGAGGGTTCTGCCCTGTCCTCAGCACTCCCAGGGAAGCATGCCTAGAAGCCAGCTCTCAACTAGCTGCATTCTTATGGCAGTGTGAAGGTAGCAGTATTCTGAGTAAGGAGGTTCCCAGATTACCACTCTACTGCACCTGGAGATACCCTCCAGGTCTGCATTGTTAACTTGCGTCTCAGAAGCCTCTGGCAAACGTCTCTGGTGAAGACCTGCGAAACTCACTCTGCAGGCAGTGTGGAACTGTGAGGGACTGAGGGTGAGCTCAACTCTCAGAAGTAAGATGCTTTTGGACAAGGCGTTCAGCTACCTTCTCACGTATGGAACTTAGTATGTAGCACCAGTCTACCACACGAATTACTAGGCAATCGCTGGAATGAGCTTGGAGGCCCTAGTCTTGTGTGCCGGGAGATTCCAATTACCTCTCCCAACACTTCCGTCAAACAGCGAGCCTAGGCCTTTTAGAAGTGAAAGGAACCAGCAGGCTGGATGGGGAGGTACAGGCCTTAAGCTCAACTCTCAGAAGTGTGTATGCAGGGGAGACAGATGTCTGCTACCCACTCTGACATGGGAGTTGGAAACTAGCTACACTCTGATTGAAGAAGGCCATTGGAAATCGCTGTATTCAACTCAGATACACAGGAGTTCAGGCCCAATGCTTACACATGCTTTTCCCGCAACCTCTCTCAGCCACTAACATTAGGATGTTAGCAGCTGCGCCTACAGTCAGGCAGGATGCGGGTGGGTTCTGCCATGTCCTCAGCACTCCCAGGGAAGCATGCCTAGAAGCCAGCTCTCAACTAGCTGCATTCTTATGGCAGTGTGAAGGTAGCAGTATTCTGAGTCAGGTGGTTCCAAGATTACCACTCTACTGCACCTGGAGATACCCTCCAGGTCTGCATTGTTAACTTGCGTCTCAGAAGCCTCTGCCAAACGTCTCTGGTGAAGACGTCCGAAACTCACTCTGCAGGCAGTGTGGAACTGTGAGGGACTGAGGGTGAGCTCAACTCTCAGAAGTAAGATGTTTTTGGACAAGGCGTTCAACTACCTACTCACGTATGGAACTTAGTATGTAGCACCAGTCTACCCCAGGAATTACTAGGAAATCGCTTGATTGAGCTTGGAGGCACTCGTCTTGTGTGCCGGGAGATTCCAGTTACCTCTCCCAACACTTGCGTCAAGCAGCGAGCCTAGGCATTTTGGAAGCGAAAGGTAGCGGCAGGCAGGATGTTGGGTTACAGGCCATAAGCTCAACTCTCAGAAGTGTTTATGCCTGGGAGGCAGATGTCTGCTACCCACTCGGACATGGGAGTTGGAACCTAGCTACACTCCTATTGAAGAAGGACTTTGGAAATCGCTGTATTCAACTCAGATACACGGGAGTTCAGGCCCAATGCTTACACATGCTTTTCCCACAAACTATCCCAGCCACTAACAGAAGGAGGTTAGCAGGTAAGTCTACAGTCAGGCAGGATGCGGGAGGGTCCTGCCCTGTCCTCAGCTCTCACAGGGAAGCATGCCTTGAAGCCAGCTCTCAACTAGCTGCATTCTTATGACAGTGTGAAGGTAGCAGTATTCTGAGTAAGGAGGTTCCCAGATTACCACTCTACTGCACCTGGAGATACCCTCCAGGTCTGCATTGTTAACTTGCGTCTCAGAGGCCTCTGGCAAACGTCTCTGGTGAAGACGTGCGAAACTCGCTCTGCAGGCAGTGTGGAACTGTGAGGGACTGAGGGTCAGCTCAACTCTCAGCAGTAAGATGCTTTTGGACAAGGCGTTCAAATACCTACTCACGTATGGAACTTAGTATGTAGCACCAGTCTACCCCAGTAATTACTGGGAAATCGCTGGATTGAGCTTGGAGGCACTAGTCTTGTTGCCGGGAGATTCCAGTTACCTCTCCCAACACTTCGGTTAAGCAGCGAGCCTAGGCCTTTTGGAAGCGAAAGCTAGCTGCAGGCAGGAGGTAGGGATACAGGCCATAAATTCAACTCTCAGAAGTGTGTATGCATGGGAGGCAGATGTCTGCTACCCACTCGTACATGCGAGTGGGAACCTACTACACTCTGATGAAAAAGGACTTTGGAAATCGCTGTATTCAACTCAGATACACGTGGGTTCAGGCACAACGATTCCACATGCTTTTCTCACAACCTTTCCCTGCCACTAACATGAGGACGTTAGCAGCTCCTTCTACAGTCAAGCAGGATGCGGGAGGGTTGTGCCCTGTCCTTAGCTCTCACAGGGAAGCATGTCTTGAAGCCAGCGGTCAACTAGCTGCATACTTATGGCAGGGTCAAGGTAGCAGTATTCTGAGACAGGAGGTTCCCAGATTACCACTCTACTGCACCTGGAGATACCCTCCAGGTCTGCATTGTTAACTTGCGTCTCAGAGGCCTCTGGCAAACGTCTCTGGTGAAGACGTGCGAAACTCACTCTGCAGGCAGTGTGGAACTGTGAGGGACTGAGGGTCAGCTCAACTCTCAGCAGTAAGATGTTTTTGGACAAGGCGTTCAAATACCTACTCACGTATGGAACTTAGTATGTAGCACCAGTCTACCCCAGGAATTACTAAGAAATCGCTTGATTGAGCTTGGAGGCACTCGTCTTGTGTGCCGGGAGATTCCAATTACCTCTCCCAACACTTCCGTCAAACAGCGAGCCTAGGCCTTTTGGAAGCGAAAGGTAGCGGCAGGCACGATGTAGGGTTACAGGCCATAAGCTCAACTCTCAGAAGTGTGTATGCATGGGAGGCAGATGTCTGCTACCCACTCGGACATGGGAGTTGGAACCTAGCTACACTCCTATTGAAGAAGGATGTTGGAAATCGCTGTATTCAACTCAGATACTCGGGAGTTCAGACCCAATGCTTACACATGCTTTTCCCACAACCTATCCCAGCCACTAACATTAGGATGTTAGCAGCTGCGCCTACAGTCAGGCAGGATGCGGGAGGGTTCTGCCCTGTCCTCAGCTCTCACAGGGAAGCATGCCTAGAAGCCAGCTCTCAACTAGCTGCATTCTTATGACAGTGTGAAGGTAGCAGTATTCTGAGTAAGGCGGTTCCGAGATTACCACTCTACTGCACCTGGAGATACCCTCCAGGTCTGCATTGTTAACTTGCGTCTCAGAAGCCTGTGGCAAACGTCTCTGGTGAAGACCTGCGAAACTCACTCTGCAGGCAGTGTGGAACTGTGAGGGACTGAGGGTCAGCTCAACTCTCAGAAGTAAGATGCTTTTGGACAAGGCGTTCAGCTACATTCTCACGTATGGAACTTAGTATGTAGCACCTGTCTACCCCAGGAATTACTAGGCAATCGCTGGAATGAGCTTGGAGGCACTAGTCTTGTGTGCCGGGAGATTCCAATTACCTCTCCCAACACTTCCGTCAAACAGCGAGCCTAGGCCTTTTAGAAGTGAAAGGAACCAGCAGGCTGGATGGGGAGGTACAGGCCTTAAGCTCAACTCTCAGAAGTGTGCATGCAGGGGAGACAGATGTCTGCTACCCACTCTGACATGGGAGTTGGAAACTACCTACACTCTGATTGAAGAAGGCCATTGGAAATCGCTGTATTCAACTCAGATACACAGGAGTTCAGGCCCAATGCTTACACATGCTTTTCCCGCAACCTCTCTCAGCCACTAACATTAGGATGTTAGCAGCTGCGCCTACAGTCAGGCAGGATGCGGGTGGGTTTTGCCCTGTCCTCAGCACTCCCAGGGAAGCATGCCTAGAAGCCAGCTCTCAACTAGCTGCATTCTTATGGCAGTGTGAAGGTAGCAGTATTCTGAGTCAGGAGGTTCCAAGATTACCAGTCTACTGCACCTGGAGATACCCTCCAGGTCTGCATTGTTAACTTGCGTCTCAGAAGCCTGTGGCAAACGTCTCTGGTGAAGACCTGCAAAACTCACTCTGCAGGCAGTGTGGAACTGTGAGGGACTGAGGGTGAGCTCAACTCTCAGAAGTAAGATGCTTTTGGACAAGGCGTTCAGCTACCTTCTCACGTATGGAACTTAGTATGTAGCACAAGTCTACCCCAGGAATTACTAGGAAATCGCTTGATTGAGCTTGGAGGCACTCGTCTTGTGTGCCGCGAGATTCCAGTTACCTCTCCCAACACTTGCGTCAAGCAGCGAGCCTAGGCATTTTGGAAGCGAAAGGTAGCGGCAGGCAGGATGTTGGGTTACAGGCCATAAGCTCAACTCTCAGAAGTGTTTATGCCTGGGAGGCAGATGTCTGCTACCCACTCGGACATGGGAGTTGGAACCTAGCTACACTCCTATTGAAGAAGGACTTTGGAAATCGCTGTATTCAACTCAGATACACGGGAGTTCAGGCCCAATGCTTACACATGCTTTTCCCACAAACTATCCCAGCCACTAACAGAAGGAGGTTAGCAGGTAAGTCTACAGTCAGGCAGGATGCGGGAGGGTCCTGCACTGTCCTCAGCTCTCACAGGGAAGCATGCCTTGAAGCCAGCTCTCAACTAGCTGCATTCTTATGACAGTGTGAAGGTAGCAGTATTCTGAGTAAGGAGGTTCCCAGATTACCACTCTACTGCACCCGGAGATACCCTCCAGGTCTGCATTGTTAACTTGCGTCTCAGAGGCCTCTGGCAAACGTCTCTGGTGAAGACGTGCGAAACTCGCTCTGCAGGCAGTGTGGAACTGTGAGGGACTGAGGGTCAGCTCAACTCTCAGCAGTAAGATGCTTTTGGACAAGGCGTTCAAATACCTACTCACGTATGGAACTTAGTATGTAGCACCAGTCTACCCCAGTAATTACTGGGAAATCGCTGGATTGAGCTTGGAGGCACTAGTCTTGTTGCCGGGAGATTCCAGTTACCTCTCCCAACACTTCGGTTAAGCAGCGAGCCTAGGCCTTTTGGAAGCGAAAGCTAGCTGCAGGCAGGAGGTAGGGATACAGGCCATAAATTCAACTCTCAGAAGTGTGTATGCATGGGAGGCAGATGTCTGCTACCCACTCGTACATGCGAGTGGGAACCTACTACACTCTGATGAAAAAGGACTTTGGAAATCGCTGTATTCAACTCAGATACACGTGGGTTCAGGCACAACGATTCCACATGCTTTTCTCACAACCTTTCCCTGCCACTAACATGAGGACGTTAGCAGCTCCTTCTACAGTCAAGCAGGATGCGGGAGGGTTGTGCCCTGTCCTTAGCTCTCACAGGGAAGCATGTCTTGAAGCCAGCGGTCAACTAGCTGCATACTTATGGCAGGGTCAAGGTAGCAGTATTCTGAGACAGGAGGTTCCCAGATTACCACTCTACTGCACCTGGAGATACCCTCCAGGTGTGCATTGTTAACTTGCGTCTCAGAGGCCTCTGGCAAACGTCTCTGGTGAAGACGTGCGAAACTCACTCTGCAGGCAGTGTGGAACTGTGAGGGACTGAGGGTCAGCTCAACTCTCAGCAGTAAGATGTTTTTGGACAAGGCGTTCAAATACCTACTCACGTATGGAACTTAGTATGTAGCACCAGTCTACCCCAGGAATTACTAAGAAATCGCTTGATTGAGCTTGGAGGCACTCGTCTTGTGTGCCGGGAGATTCCAATTACCTCTCCCAACACTTCCGTCAAACAGCGAGCCTAGGCCTTTTGGAAGCGAAAGGTAGCGGCAGGCACGATGTAGGGTTACAGGCCATAAGCTCAACTCTCAGAAGTGTGTATGCATGGGAGGCAGATGTCTGCTACCCACTCGGACATGGGAGTTGGAACCTAGCTACACTCCTATTGAAGAAGGATGTTGGAAATCGCTGTATTCAACTCAGATACTCGGGAGTTCAGACCCAATGCTTACACATGCTTTTCCCACAACCTATCCCAGCCACTAACATTAGGATGTTAGCAGCTGCGCCTACAGTCAGGCAGGATGCGGGAGGGTTCTGCCCTGTCCTCAGCTCTCACAGGGAAGCATGCCTAGAAGCCAGCTCTCAACTAGCTGCATTCTTATGACAGTGTGAAGGTAGCAGTATTCTGAGTAAGGCGGTTCCGAGATTACCACTCTACTGCACCTGGAGATACCCTCCAGGTCTGCATTGTTAACTTGCGTCTCAGAAGCCTGTGGCAAACGTCTCTGGTGAAGACCTGCGAAACTCACTCTGCAGGCAGTGTGGAACTGTGAGGGACTGAGGGTGAGCTCAACTCTCAGAAGTAAGATGCTTTTGGACAAGGCGTTCAGCTACATTCTCACGTATGGAACTTAGTATGTAGCACCTGTCTACCCCAGGAATTACTAGGCAATCGCTGGAATGAGCTTGGAGGCACTAGTCTTGTGTGCCGGGAGATTCCAATTACCTCTCCCAACACTTCCGTCAAACAGCGAGCCTAGGCCTTTTAGAAGTGAAAGGAACCAGCAGGCTGGATGGGGAGGTACAGGCCTTAAGCTCAACTCTCAGAAGTGTGTATGCATGGGAGGCAGATGTCTGCTCCCCACTGGTACATGGGAGTAGGAACCTAGCTACACTCTGATTGAAGAAGGCCATTGGAAATCGCTGTATTCAACTCAGTTACACAGGAGTTCAGGCCCAATGCTTACACATGCTTTTCCCGCAACCTCTCTCAGCCACTCACTTTAGGATGTTAGCAACCACGCCTACAGTCAGGCAGGATGCGGGAGGGTTCTGCCCTTTCCTCAGCTCTCCCAGGGAAGCATGCTTAGAAGCCAGCTCTCAACTAGCTGCATTCTTATGGCAGTGTGAAAGTAGCAGTATTCTGAGTCAGGAGGTTCCAAGATTACCACTCTACTGCACCTGGAGATACCCTCCACGTCTGCATTGTTAACTTGCGTCTCAGAAGCCTGTGGCAAACGTCTCTGGTGAAGACCTGAGAAACTCACTCTGCAGGCAGTGTGGAACTGTGAGGGACTGAGGGTCAGCTCAACTCTCAGCAGTAAGATGTTTTTGGACAAGGCGTTCAAATACCTACTCACGTATGGAACTTAGTATGTAGCACAAGTCTACCCCAGGAATTACTGGGAAATCGCTTGATTGAGCTTGGAGGCACTCGTCTTGTGTGCCGGGAGATTCCAATTACCTCTCTCAACACTTGCGTCAAGCAGCGAGCCTAGGCCTTTTGGAAGCGAAAGGTAGCGGCAGGCACGATGTAGGGTTACAGGCCATAAGCTCAACTCTCAGAAGTGTGTATGCATGGGAGGCAGATGTCTGCTACCCACTCGGACATGGGAGTTGGAACCTAGCTACACTCCTATTGAAGAAGGATGTTGGAAATCGCTGTATTCAACTCAGATACTCGGAAGTTCAGGCCCAATGCTTACACATGCTTTTCCCACAACCTATCCCAGCCACTAACAGAAGGAGGTTAGCAGGTACGTCTAGAGTCAGGCAGGATGCGGGAGGGTTCTGCCCTGTCCTCAGCTCTCACAGGGAAGCATGCCTAGAAGCCAGCTCTCAACTAGCTGCATTCTTATGACAGTGTGAAGGTAGCAGTATTCTGAGTAAGGCGGTTCCGAGATTACCACTCTACTGCACCTGGAGATACCCTCCAGGTCTGCATTAACTTGCGTCTCAGAAGCCTGTGGCAAACGTCTCTGGTGAAGACGTGCGAAACTCACTCTGCAGGCAGTGTGGAACTGTGAGGGACTGAGGGTGAGCTCAACTCTCAGAAGTAAGATGCTTTTGGACAAGGCGTTCAGCTACATTCTCACGTATGGAACTTAGTATGTAGCACCTGTCTACCCCAGGAATTACTAGGCAATCGCTGGAATGAGCTTGGAGGCACTAGTCTTGTGTGCCGGGAGATTCCAATTACCTCTCCCAACACTTCCGTCAAACAGCGAGCCTAGGCCTTTTAGAAGTGAAAGGAACCAGCAGGCTGGATGGGGAGGTACAGGCCTTAAGCTCAACTCTCAGAAGTGTGTATGCAGGGGAGACAGATGTCTGCTACCCACTCTGACATGGGAGTTGGAAACTACCTACACTCTGATTGAAGAAGGCCATTGGAAATCGCTGTATTTAACTCAGATACACAGGAGTTCAGGCCCAATGCTTACACATGCTTTTCCCGCAACCTCTCTCAGCCACTAACATTAGGATGTTAGCAGCTGCGCCTACAGTCAGGCAGGATGCGGGTGGGTTCTGCCCTGTCCTCAGCACTCCCAGGGAAGCATGCCTAGAAGCCAGCTCTCAACTAGCTGCATTCTTATGGCAGTGTGAAGGTAGCAGTATTCTGAGTCAGGAGGTTCCAAGATTACCACTCTACTGCACCTGGAGATACCCTCCAGGTCTGCATTGTTAACTTGCGTCTCAGAAGCCTGTGGCAAACGTCTCCGGTGAAGACCTGCAAAACTCACTCTGCAGGCAGTGTGGAACTGTGAGGGACTGAGGGTGAGCTCAACTCTCTGAAGTAAGATGCTTTTGGACAAGGCGTTCAGCTACCTTCTCACGTATGGAACTTAGTATGTAGCACCAGTCTACCACATGAATTACTAGGCAATCGCTGGAATGAGCTTGGAGGCCCTAGTCTTGTGTGCCGGGAGATTCCAATTACCTCTCCCAACACTTCCGTCAAACAGCGAGCCTAGGCCTTTTAGAAGTGAAAGGAACCAGCAGGCTGGATGGGGAGGTACAGGCCTTAAGCTCAACTCTCAGAAGTGTGTATGCAGGGGAGACAGATGTCTGCTACCCACTCTGACATGGGAGTTGGAAACTAGCTACACTCTGATTGAAGAAGGCCATTGGAAATCGCTGTATTCAACTCAGATACACAGGAGTTCAGGCCCAATGCTTACACATGCTTTTCCCGCAACCTCTCTCAGCCACTAACATTAGGATGTTAGCAGCTGCGCCTACAGTCAGGCAGGATGCGGGTGGGTTCTGCCCTGTCCTCAGCACTCCCAGGGAAGCATGCCTAGAAGCCAGCTCTCAACTAGCTGCATTCTTATGACAGTGTGAAGGTAGCAGTATTCTGAGTCAGGAGGTTCCAAGATTACCACTCTACTGCACCTGGAGATACCCTCCAGGTCTGCATTGTTAACTTGCGTCTCAGAAGCCGGTGGCAAACGTCTCTGGTGAAGACGTCCGAAACTCACTCTGCAGGCAGTGTGGAACTGTGAGGGACTGAGGGTCAGCTCAACTCTCAGCAGTAAGATGTTTTTGGACAAGGCGTTCAAATACCTACTCACGTATGGAACTTAGTATGTAGCACAAGTCTACCCCAGGAATTACTGGGAAATCGCTTGATTGAGCTTGGAGGCACTCGTCTTGTGTGCCGGGAGATTCCAATTACCTCTCTCAACACTTGCGTCAAGCAGCGAGCCTAGGCCTTTTGGAAGCGAAAGGTAGCGGCAGGCACGATGTAGGGTTACAGGCCATAAGCTCAACTCTCAGAAGTGTGTATGCATGGGAGGCAGATGTCTGCTACCCACTCGGACATGGGAGTTGGAACCTAGCTACACTCCTATTGAAGAAGGATGTTGGAAATCGCTGTATTCAACTCAGATACTCGGAAGTTCAGGCCCAATGCTTACACATGCTTTTCCCACAACCTATCCCAGCCACTAACAGAAGGAGGTTAGCAGGTACGTCTAGAGTCAGGCAGGATGCGGGAGGGTTCTGCCCTGTCCTCAGCTCTCACAGGGAAGCATGCCTAGAAGCCAGCTCTCAACTAGCTGCATTCTTATGGCAGTGTGAATGTAGCAGTATTCTGAGTAAGGCGGTTCCGAGATTACCACTCTACTGCACCTGGAGATACCCTCCAGGTCTGCATTGTTAACTTGCGTCTCAGAAGCCTGTGGCAAACGTCTCTGGTGAAGACGTGCGAAACTCACTCTGCAGGCAGTGTGGAACTGTGAGGGACTGAGGGTGAGCTCAACTCTCAGAAGTAAGATGCTTTTGGACAAGGCGTTCAGCTACATTCTCACGTATGGAACTTAGTATGTAGCACCTGTCTACCCCAGGAATTACTAGGCAATCGCTGGAATGAGCTTGGAGGCACTAGTCTTGTGTGCCGGGAGATTCCAATTACCTCTCCCAACACTTCCGTCAAACAGCGAGCCTAGGCCTTTTAGAAGTGAAAGGAACCAGCAGGCTGGATGGGGAGGTACAGGCCTTAAGCTCAACTCTCAGAAGTGTGTATGCAGGGGAGACAGATGTCTGCTACCCACTCTGACATGGGAGTTGGAAACTACCTACACTCTGATTGAAAAAGGCCATTGGAAATCGCTGTATTTAACTCAGATACACAGGAGTTCAGGCCCAATGCTTACACATGCTTTTCCCGCAACCTCTCTCAGCCACTAACATTAGGATGTTAGCAGCTGCGCCTACAGTCAGGCAGGATGCGGGTGGGTTCTGCCATGTCCTCAGCACTCCCAGGGAAGCATGCCTAGAAGCCAGCTCTCAACTAGCTGCATTCTTATGGCAGTGTGAAGGTAGCAGTATTCTGAGTCAGGAGGTTCCAAGATTACCACTCTACTGCACCTGGAGATACCCTCCAGGTCTGCATTGTTAACTTGCGTCTCAGAAGCCTGTGGCAAACGTCTCCGGTGAAGACCTGCAAAACTCACTCTGCAGGCAGTGTGGAACTGTGAGGGACTGAGGGTGAGCTCAACTCTCAGAAGTAAGATGCTTTTGGACAAGGCGTTCAGCTACCTTCTCACGTATGGAACTTAGTATGTAGCACCAGTCTACCACACGAATTACTAGGCAATCGCTGGAATGAGCTTGGAGGCCCTAGTCTTGTGTGCCGGGAGATTCCAATTACCTCTCCCAACACTTCCGTCAAACAGCGAGCCTAGGCCTTTTAGAAGTGAAAGGAACCAGCAGGCTGGATGGGGAGGTACAGGCCTTAAGCTCAACTCTCAGAAGTGTGTATGCAGGGGAGACAGATGTCTGCTACCCACTCTGACATGGGAGTTGGAAACTAGCTACACTCTGATTGAAGAAGGCCATTGGAAATCGCTGTATTCAACTCAGATACACAGGAGTTCAGGCCCAATGCTTACACATGCTTTTCCCGCAACCTCTCTCAGCCACTAACATTAGGATGTTAGCAGCTGCGCCTACAGTCAGGCAGGATGCGGGTGGGTTCTGCCCTGTCCTCAGCACTCCCAGGGAAGCATGCCTAGAAGCCAGCTCTCAACTAGCTGCATTCTTATGGCAGTGTGAAGGTAGCAGTATTCTGAGTCAGGAGGTTCCCAGATTACCACTCTACTGCACCTGGAGATACCCTCCAGGTCTGCATTGTTAACTTGCGTCTCAGAAGCCGGTGGCAAACGTCTCTGGTGAAGACGTCCGAAACTCACTCTGCAGGCAGTGTGGAACTGTGAGGGACTGAGGGTCAGCTCAACTCTCAGCAGTAAGATGTTTTTGGACAAGGCGTTCAAATACCTACTCACGTATGGAACTTAGTATGTAGCACAAGTCTACCCCAGGAATTACTGGGAAATCGCTTGATTGAGCTTGGAGGCACTCGTCTTGTGTGCCGGGAGATTCCAATTACCTCTCTCAACACTTGCGTCAAGCAGCGAGCCTAGGCCTTTTGGAAGCGAAAGGTAGCGGCAGGCACGATGTAGGGTTTCAGGCCATAAGCTCAACTCTCAGAAGTGTGTATGCATGGGAGGCAGATGTCTGCTACCCACTCGGACATGGGAGTTGGAACCTAGCTACACTCCTATTGAAGAAGGATGTTGGAAATCGCTGTATTCAACTCAGATACTCGGAAGTTCAGGCCCAATGCTTACACATGCTTTTCCCACAACCTATCCCAGCCACTAACAGAAGGAGGTTAGCAGGTACGTCTAGAGTCAGGCAGGATGCGGGAGGGTTCTGCCCTGTCCTCAGCTCTCACAGGGAAGCATGCCTAGAAGCCAGCTCTCAACTAGCTGCATTCTTATGACAGTGTGAAGGTAGCAGTATTCTGAGTAAGGCGGTTCCGAGATTACCACTCTACTGCACCTGGAGATACCCTCCAGGTCTGCATTGTTAACTTGCGTCTCAGAAGCCTGTGGCAAACGTCTCTGGTGAAGACGTGCGAAACTCACTCTGCAGGCAGTGTGGAACTGTGAGGGACTGAGGGTGAGCTCAACTCTCAGAAGTAAGATGCTTTTGGACAAGGCGTTCAGCTACATTCTCACGTATGGAACTTAGTATGTAGCACCTGTCTACCCCAGGAATTACTAGGCAATCGCTGGAATGAGCTTGGAGGCACTAGTCTTGTGTGCCGGGAGATTCCAATTACCTCTCACAACACTTCCGTCAAACAGTGAGCCTAGGCCTTTTAGAAGTGAAAGGAACCAGCAGGCTGGATGGGGAGGTACAGGCCTTAAGCTCAACTCTCAGAAGTGTGTATGCAGGGGAGACAGATGTCTGCTACCCACTCTGACATGGGAGTTGGAAACTACCTACACTCTGATTGAAGAAGGCCATTGGAAATCGCTGTATTTAACTCAGATACACAGGAGTTCAGGCCCAATGCTTACACATGCTTTTCCCGCAACCTCTCTCAGCCACTAACATTAGGATGTTAGCAGCTGCGCCTACAGTCAGGCAGGATGCGGGTGGGTTCTGCCATGTCCTCAGCACTCCCAGGGAAGCATGCCTAGAAGCCAGCTCTCAACTAGCTGCATTCTTATGGCAGTGTGAAGGTAGCAGTATTCTGAGTCAGGAGGTTCCAAGATTACCACTCTACTGCACCTGGAGATACCCTCCAGGTCTGCATTGTTAACTTGCGTCTCAGAAGCCTGTGGCAAACGTCTCCGGTGAAGACCTGCAAAACTCACTCTGCAGGCAGTGTGGAACTGTGAGGGACTGAGGGTGAGCTCAACTCTCAGAAGTAAGATGCTTTTGGACAAGGCGTTCAGCTACCTTCTCACGTATGGAACTTAGTATGTAGCACCAGTCTACCACACGAATTACTAGGCAATCGCTGGAATGAGCTTGGAGGCCCTAGTCTTGTGTGCCGGGAGATTCCAATTACCTCTCCCAACACTTCCGTCAAACAGCGAGCCTAGGCCTTTTAGAAGTGAAAGGAACCAGCAGGCTGGATGGGGAGGTACAGGCCTTAAGCTCAACTCTCAGAAGTGTGTATGCAGGGGAGACAGATGTCTGCTACCCACTCTGACATGGGAGTTGGAAACTAGCTACACTCTGATTGAAGAAGGCCATTGGAAATCGCTGTATTCAACTCAGATACACAGGAGTTCAGGCCCAATGCTTACACATGCTTTTCCCACAACCTATCCCAGCCACTAACAGAAGGAGGTTAGCAGGTACGTCTACAGTCAGGCAGGATGCGGGAGGGTTCTGCCCTGTCCTCAGCTCTCACAGGGAAGCATGCCTAGAAGCCAGCTCTCAACTAGCTGCATTCTTATGACAGTGTGAAGGTAGCAGTATTCTGAGTAAGGCGGTTCCGAGATTACCACTCTACTGCACCTGGAGATACCCTCCAGGTCTGCATTGTTAACTTGCGTCTCAGAAGCCTGTGGCAAACGTCTCTGGTGAAGACGTGCGAAACTCACTCTGCAGGCAGTGTGGAACTGTGAGGGACTGAGGGTGAGCTCAACTCTCAGAAGTAAGATGCTTTTGGACAAGGCGTTCAGCTACCTTCTCACGTATGGAACTTAGTATGTAGCACCAGTCTACCACACGAATTACTAGGCAATCGCTGGAATGAGCTTGGAGGCCCTAGTCTTGTGTGCCGGGAGATTCCAATTACCTCTCCCAACACTTCCGTCAAACAGCGAGCCTAGGCCTTTTAGAAGTGAAAGGAACCAGCAGGCTGGATGGGGAGGTACAGGCCTTAAGCTCAACTCTCAGAAGTGTGTATGCAGGGGAGACAGATGTCTGCTACCCACTCTGACATGGGAGTTGGAAACTAGCTACACTCTGATTGAAGAAGGCCATTGGAAATCGCTGTATTCAACTCAGATACACAGGAGTTCAGGCCCAATGCTTACACATGCTTTTCCCGCAACCTCTCTCAGCCACTAACATTAGGATGTTAGCAGCTGCGCCTACAGTCAGGCAGGATGCGGGTGGGTTCTGCCCTGTCCTCAGCACTCCCAGGGAAGCATGCCTAGAAGCCAGCTCTCAACTAGCTGCATTCTTATGGCAGTGTGAAGGTAGCAGTATTCTGAGTCAGGAGGTTCCAAGATTACCACTCTACTGCACCTGGAGATACCCTCCAGGTCTGCATTGTTACCTTGCGTCTCAGAAGCCGGTGGCAAACGTCTCTGGTGAAGACGTCCGAAACTCACTCTGCAGGCAGTGTGGAACTGTGAGGGACTGAGGGTCAGCTCAACTCTCAGCAGTAAGATGTTTTTGGACAAGGCGTTCAAATACCTACTCACGTATGGAACTTAGTATGTAGCACAAGTCTACCCCAGGAATTACTGGGAAATCGCTTGATTGAGCTTGGAGGCACTCGTCTTGTGTGCCGGGAGATTCCAATTACCTCTCCCAACACTTGCGTCAAGCAGCGAGCCTAGGCCTTTTGGAAGCGAAAGGTAGCGGCAGGCACGATGTAGGGTTACAGGCCATAAGCTCCACTCTCAGAAGTGTGTATGCATGGGAGGCAGATGTCTGCTACCCACTCGGACATGGGAGTTGGAACCTAGCTACACTCCTATTGAAGAAGGATGTTGGAAATCGCTGTATTCAACTCAGATACTCGGGAGTTCAGGCCCAATGCTTACACATGCTTTTCCCACAACCTATCCCAGCCACTAACAGAAGGAGGTTAGCAGGTACGTCTACAGTCAGGCAGGATGCGGGAGGGTTCTGCCCTGTCCTCAGCTCTCACAGGGAAGCATGCCTAGAAGCCAGCTCTCAACTAGCTGCATTCTTATTACAGTGTGAAGGTAGCAGTATTCTGAGTAAGGCGGTTCCGAGATTACCACTCTACTGCACCTGGAGATACCCTCCAGGTCTGCATTGTTAACTTGCGTCTCAGAAGCCTGTGGCAAACGTCTCTGGTGAAGACGTGCGAAACTCACTCTGCAGGCAGTGTGGAACTGTGAGGGACTGAGGGTGAGCTCAACTCTCAGAAGTAAGATGCTTTTGGACAAGACGTTCAGCTACATTCTCACGTATGGAACTTAGTATGTAGCACCTGTCTACCCCAGGAATTACTAGGCAATCGCTGGAATGAGCTTGGAGGCACTAGTCTTGTGTGCCGGGAGATTCCAATTACCTCTCCCAACACTTCCGTCAAACAGCGAGCCTAGGCCTTTTAGAAGTGAAAGGAACCAGCAGGCTGGATGGGGAGGTACAGGCCTTAAGCTCAACTCTCAGAAGTGTGTATGCAGGGGAGACAGATGTCTGCTACCCACTCTGACATGGGAGTTGGAAACTACCTACACTCTGATTGAAGAAGGCCATTGGAAATCGCTGTATTTAACTCAGATACACAGGAGTTCAGGCCCAATGCTTACACATGCTTTTCCCGCAACCTCTCTCAGCCACTAACATTAGGATGTTAGCAGCTGCGCCTACAGTCAGGCAGGATGCGGGTGGGTTCTGCCATGTCCTCAGCACTCCCAGGGAAGCATGCCTAGAAGCCAGCTCTCAACTAGCTGCATTCTTATGGCAGTGTGAAGGTAGCAGTATTCTGAGTCAGGAGGTTCCAAGATTACCACTCTACTGCACCTGGAGATACCCTCCAGGTCTGCATTGTTAACTTGCGTCTCAGAAGCCTGTGGCAAACGTCTCCGGTGAAGACCTGCAAAACTCACTCTGCAGGCAGTGTGGAACTGTGAGGGACTGAGGGTGAGCTCAACTCTCAGAAGTAAGATGCTTTTGGACAAGGCGTTCAGCTACCTTCTCACGTATGGAACTTAGTATGTAGCACCAGTCTACCACACGAATTACTAGGCAATCGCTGGAATGAGCTTGGAGGCCCTAGTCTTGTGTGCCGGGAGATTCCAATTACCTCTCCCAACACTTCCGTCAAACAGCGAGCCTAGGCCTTTTAGAAGTGAAAGGAACCAGCAGGCTGGATGGGGAGGTACAGGCCTTAAGCTCAACTCTCAGAAGTGTGTATGCAGGGGAGACAGATGTCTGCTACCCACTCTGACATGGGAGTTGGAAACTAGCTACACTCTGATTGAAGAAGGCCATTGGAAATCGCTGTATTCAACTCAGATACACAGGAGTTTAGGCCCAATGCTTACACATGCTTTTCCCGCAACCTCTCTCAGCCACTAACATTAGGATGTTAGCAGCTGCGCCTACAGTCAGGCAGGATGCGGGTGGGTTCTGCCCTGTCCTCAGCACTCCCAGGGAAGCATGCCTAGAAGCCAGCTCTCAACTAGCTGCATTCTTATGGCAGTGTGAAGGTAGCAGTATTCTGAGTCAGGAGGTTCCAAGATTACCACTCTACTGCACCTGGAGATACCCTCCAGGTCTGCATTGTTAACTTGCGTCTCAGAAGCCGGTGGCAAACGTCTCTGGTGAAGACGTCCGAAACTCACTCTGCAGGCAGTGTGGAACTGTGAGGGACTGAGGGTCAGCTCAACTCTCAGCAGTAAGATGTTTTTGGACAAGGCGTTCAAATACCTACTCACGTATGGAACTTAGTATGTAGCACAAGTCTACCCCAGGAATTACTGGGAAATCGCTTGATTGAGCTTGGAGGCACTCGTCTTGTGTGCCGGGAGATTCCAATTACCTCTCCCAACACTTGCGTCAAGCAGCGAGCCTAGGCCTTTTGGAAGCGAAAGGGAGCGGCAGGCACGATGTAGGGTTACAGGCCATAAGCTCCACTCTCAGAAGTGTGTATGCATGGGAGGCAGATGTCTGCTACCCACTCGGACATGGGAGTTGGAACCTAGCTACACTCCTATTGAAGAAGGATGTTGGAAATCGCTGTATTCAACTCAGATACTCGGGAGTTCAGGCCCAATGCTTACACATGCTTTTCCCACAACCTATCCCAGCCACTAACAGAAGGAGGTTAGCAGGTACGTCTACAGTCAGGCAGGATGCGGGAGGGTTCTGCCCTGTCCTCAGCTCTCACAGGGAAGCATGCCTAGAAGCCAGCTCTCAACTAGCTGCATTCTTATGACAGTGTGAAGGTAGCAGTATTCTGAGTAAGGCGGTTCCGAGATTACCACTCTACTGCACCTGGAGATACCCTCCAGGTCTGCATTGTTAACTTACGTCTCAGAAGCCTGTGGCAAACGTCTCTGGTGAAGACGTGCGAAACTCACTCTGCAGGCAGTGTGGAACTGTGAGGGACTGAGGGTGAGCTCAACTCTCAGAAGTAAGATGCTTTTGGACAAGGCGTTCAGCTACATTCTCACGTATGGAACTTAGTATGTAGCACCTGTCTACCCCAGGAATTACTAGGCAATCGCTGGAATGAGCTTGGAGGCACTAGTCTTGTGTGCCGGGAGATTCCAATTACCTCTCCCAACACTTCCGTCAAACAGCGAGCCTAGGCCTTTTAGAAGTGAAAGGAACCAGCAGGCTGGATGGGGAGGTACAGGCCTTAAGCTCAACTCTCAGAAGTGTGTATGCAGGGGAGACAGATGTCTGCTACCCACTCTGACATGGGAGTTGGAAACTACCTACACTCTGATTGAAGAAGGCCATTGGAAATCGCTGTATTTAACTCAGATACACAGGAGTTCAGGCCCAATGCTTACACATGCTTTTCCCGCAACCTCTCTCAGCCACTAACATTAGGATGTTAGCAGCTGCGCCTACAGTCAGGCAGGATGCGGGTGGGTTCTGCCATGTCCTCAGCACTCCCAGGGAAGCATGCCTAGAAGCCAGCTCTCAACTAGCTGCATTCTTATGGCAGTGTGAAGGTAGCAGTATTCTGAGTCAGGAGGTTCCAAGATTACCACTCTACTGCACCTGGAGATACCCTCCAGGTCTGCATTGTTAACTTGCGTCTCAGAAGCCTGTGGCAAACGTCTCCGGTGAAAACCTGCAAAACTCACTCTGCAGGCAGTGTGGAACTGTGAGGGACTGAGGGTGAGCTCAACTCTCAGAAGTAAGATGCTTTTGGACAAGGCGTTCAGCTACCTTCTCACGTATGGAACTTAGTATGTAGCACCAGTCTACCACACGAATTACTAGGCAATCGCTGGAATGAGCTTGGAGGCCCTAGTCTTGTGTGCCGGGAGATTCCAATTACCTCTCCCAACACTTCCGTCAAACAGCGAGCCTAGGCCTTTTAGAAGTGAAAGGAACCAGCAAGCAGGATGTTGGGTTACAGGCCATAAGCTAAACTCTCAGAAGTGTGTATGCAGGGGAGACAGATGTCTGCTACCCACTCTGACATCGGAGTTGGAAACTAGCTACACTCTGATTGAAGAAGGCCATTGGAAATCGCTGTATTCAACTCAGATACACAGGAGTTCAGGCCCAATGCTTACACATACTTTTCCCGCAACCTCTCTCAGCCACTAACATTAGGATGTTAGCAGCTGCGCCTACAGTCAGGCAGGATGCGGGTGGGTTCTGCCCTGTCCTCAGCACTCCCAGGGAAGCATGCCTAGAAGCCAGCTCTCAACTAGCTGCATTCTTATGGCAGTGTGAAGGTAGCAGTATTCTGAGTAAGGAGGTTCCCAGATTACCACTCTACTGCACCTGGAGATACCCTCCAGGTCTGCATTGTTAACTTGCGTCTCAGAAGCCTCTGGCAAACGTCTCTGGTGAAGACGTCCGAAACTCACTCTGCAGGCAGTGTGGAACTGTGAGGGACTGAGGGTGAGCTCAACTCTCAGAAGTAAGATGTTTTTGGACAAGGCGTTCAACTACCTACTCACGTATGGAACTTAGTATGTAGCACCAGTCTACCCCAGGAATTACTAGGAAATCGCTTGATTGAGCTTGGAGGCACTCGTCTTGTGTGCCGGGAGATTCCAGTTACCTCTCCCAACACTTGCGTCAAGCAGAGAGCCTAGGCATTTTGGAAGCGAAAGGTAGCGGCAGGCAGGATGTTGGGTTACAGGCCATAAGCTCAACTCTCAGAAGTGTTTATGCCTGGGAGGCAGATGTCTGCTACCCACTCGGACATGGGAGTTGGAACCTAGCTACACTCCTATTGAAGAAGGACTTTGGAAATCGCTGTATTCAACTCAGATACACGGGAGTTCAGGCCCAATGCTTACACATGCTTTTCCCACAAACTATCTCAGCCACTAACGGAAGGAGGTTAGCAGGTAAGTCTACAGTCAGGCAGGATGCAGGAGGGTCCTGCCCTGTCCTCAGCTCTCACAGGGAAGCATGCCTTGAAGCCAGCTCTCAACTAGCTGCATTCTTATGACAGTGTGAAGGTAGCAGTATTCTGAGTAAGGAGGTTCCCAGATTACCACTCTACTGCACCTGGAGATACCCTCCAGGTCTGCATTGTTAACTTGCGTCTCAGAGGCCTCTGGCAAACGTCTCTGGTGAAGACGTGCGAAACTCACTCTGCAGGCAGTGTGGAACTGTGAGGGACTGAGGGTCAGCTCCACTCTCAGAAGTAAGATGTTTTTGGACTAGGCGTTCAAATACCTACTCACGTATGGAACTTAGTATGTAGCACCAGTCTACCCCAGGAATTACTGGGAAATCGCTGGATTGAGCTTGGAGGCACTAGTCTTGTTGCCGGGAGATTCCAGTTACCTCTCCCAACACTTCGGTGAAGCAGCGAGCCTAGGCCTTTTGGAAGCGAAAGCTAGCTGCAGGCAGGAGGTAGGGATACAGGCCATAAATTCAACTCTCAGAAGTGTGTATGCATGGGAGGCAGATGTCTGCTACCCACTCGTACATGCGAGTGGGAACCTACTACACTCTGATGAAAAAGGACTTTGGAAATCGCTGTATTCAACTCAGATACACGTGGGTTCAGGCA
This sequence comes from Canis lupus baileyi, assembly GCF_048164855.1. Classification (NCBI taxonomy): domain Eukaryota; kingdom Metazoa; phylum Chordata; class Mammalia; order Carnivora; family Canidae; genus Canis; species Canis lupus. The sequence goes on along the minus strand of NC_132864.1, from coordinate 1,458,069 downwards.
CAACGATTCCACATGCTTTTCTCACAACCTTTCCCTGCCACTAACATGAGGACGTTAGCAGCTCCTTCTACAGTCAAGCAGGATGCGGGAGGGTTGTGCCCTGTCCTTAGCTCTCACAGGGAAGCATGTCTTGAAGCCAGCGGTCAACTAGCTGCATACTTATGGCAGGGTCAAGGTAGCAGTATTCTGAGACAGGAGGTTCCCAGATTACCACTCTACTGCACCTGGAGATACCCTCCAGGTCTGCATTGTTAACTTGCGTCTCAGAGGCCTCTGGCAAACGTCTCTGGTGAAGACGTGCGAAACTCACTCTGCAGGCAGTGTGGAACTGTGAGGGACTGAGGGTCAGCTCAACTCTCAGCAGTAAGATGTTTTTGGACAAGGCGTTCAAATACCTACTCACGTATGGAACTTAGTATGTAGCACCAGTCTACCCCAGGAATTACTAAGAAATCGCTTGATTGAGCTTGGAGGCACTCGTCCTGTGTGCCGGGAGATTCCAATTACCTCTCCCAACACTTGCGTCAAGCAGCGAGCCTAGGCCTTTTGGAAGCGAAAGGGAGCGACAGGCACGATGTAGGGTTACAGGCCATAAGCTCCACTCTCAGAAGTGTGTATGCATGGGAGGCAGATGTCTGCTACCCACTCGGACATGGGAGTTGGAACCTAGCTACACTCCTATTGAAGAAGGATGTTGGAAATCGCTGTATTCAACTCAGATACTCGGGAGTTCAGGCCCAATGCTTACACATGCTTTTCCCACAACCTATCCCAGCCACTAACATTAGGATGTTAGCAGCTGCGCCTACAGTCAGGCAGGATGCGGGAGGGTTCTGCCCTGTCCTCAGCTCTCACAGGGAAGCATGCCTAGAAGCCAGCTCTCAACTAGCTGCATTCTTATGACAGTGTGAAGGTAGCAGTATTCTGAGTAAGGCGGTTCCGAGATTACCACTCTACTGCACCTGGAGATACCCTCCAGGTCTGCATTGTTAACTTGCGTCTCAGAAGCCTGTGGCAAACGTCTCTGGTGAAGACCTGCGAAACTCACTCTGCAGGCAGTGTGGAACTGTGAGGGACTGAGGGTGAGCTCAACTCTCAGAAGTAAGATGCTTTTGGACAAGGCGTTCAGCTACATTCTCACGTATGGAACTTAGTATGTAGCACCTGTCTACCCCAGGAATTACTAGGCAATCGCTGGAATGAGCTTGGAGGCACTAGTCTTGTGTGCCGGGAGATTCCAATTACCTCTCCCAACACTTCCGTCAAACAGCGAGCCTAGGCCTTTTAGAAGTGAAAGGAACCAGCAGGCTGGATGGGGAGGTACAGGCCTTAAGCTCAACTCTCAGAAGTGTGTATGCATGGGAGGCAGATGTCTGCTCCCCACTGGTACATGGGAGTAGGAACCTAGCTACACTCTGATTGAAGAAGGCCATTGGAAATCGCTGTATTCAACTCAGTTACACAGGAGTTCAGGCCCAATGCTTACACATGCTTTTCCCGCAACCTCTCTCAGCCACTCACTTTAGGATGTTAGCAACCACGCCTACAGTCAGGCAGGATGCGGGAGGGTTCTGCCCTTTCCTAAGCTCTCCCAGGGAAGCATGCTTAGAAGCCAGCTCTCAACTAGCTGCATTCTTATGGCAGTGTGAAAGTAGCAGTATTCTGAGTCAGGAGGTTCCAAGATTACCACTCTACTGCACCTGGAGATACCCTCCACGTCTGCATTGTTAACTTGCGTCTCAGAAGCCTGTGGCAAACGTCTCTGGTGAAGACCTGAGAAACTCACTCTGCAGGCAGTGTGGAACTGTGAGGGACTGAGGGTCAGCTCAACTCTCAGCAGTAAGATGTTTTTGGACAAGGCGTTCAAATACCTACTCACGTATGGAACTTAGTATGTAGCACAAGTCTACCCCAGGAATTACTGGGAAATCGCTTGATTGAGCTTGGAGGCACTCGTCTTGTGTGCCGGGAGATTCCAATTACCTCTCTCAACACTTGCGTCAAGCAGCGAGCCTAGGCCTTTTGGAAGCGAAAGGTAGCGGCAGGCACGATGTAGGGTTACAGGCCATAAGCTCAACTCTCAGAAGTGTGTATGCATGGGAGGCAGATGTCTGCTACCCACTCGGACATGGGAGTTGGAACCTAGCTACACTCCTATTGAAGAAGGATGTTGGAAATCGCTGTATTCAACTCAGATACTCGGAAGTTCAGGCCCAATGCTTACACATGCTTTTCCCACAACCTATCCCAGCCACTAACAGAAGGAGGTTAGCAGGTACGTCTAGAGTCAGGCAGGATGCGGGAGGGTTCTGCCCTGTCCTCAGCTCTCACAGGGAAGCATGCCTAGAAGCCAGCTCTCAACTAGCTGCATTCTTATGACAGTGTGAAGGTAGCAGTATTCTGAGTAAGGCGGTTCCGAGATTACCACTCTACTGCACCTGGAGATACCCTCCAGGTCTGCATTAACTTGCGTCTCAGAAGCCTGTGGCAAACGTCTCTGGTGAAGACGTGCGAAACTCACTCTGCAGGCAGTGTGGAACTGTGAGGGACTGAGGGTGAGCTCAACTCTCAGAAGTAAGATGCTTTTGGACAAGGCGTTCAGCTACATTCTCACGTATGGAACTTAGTATGTAGCACCTGTCTACCCCAGGAATTACTAGGCAATCGCTGGAATGAGCTTGGAGGCACTAGTCTTGTGTGCCGGGAGATTCCAATTACCTCTCCCAACACTTCCGTCAAACAGCGAGCCTAGGCCTTTTAGAAGTGAAAGGAACCAGCAGGCTGGATGGGGAGGTACAGGCCTTAAGCTCAACTCTCAGAAGTGTGTATGCAGGGGAGACAGATGTCTGCTACCCACTCTGACATGGGAGTTGGAAACTACCTAAACTCTGATTGAAGAAGGCCATTGGAAATCGCTGTATTTAACTCAGATACACAGGAGTTCAGGCCCAATGCTTACACATGCTTTTCCCGCAACCTCTCTCAGCCACTAACATTAGGATGTTAGCAGCTGCGCCTACAGTCAGGCAGGATGCGGGTGGGTTCTGCCATGTCCTCAGCACTCCCAGGGAAGCATGCCTAGAAGCCAGCTCTCAACTAGCTGCATTCTTATGGCAGTGTGAAGGTAGCAGTATTCTGAGTCAGGAGGTTCCAAGATTACCACTCTACTGCACCTGGAGATACCCTCCAGGTCTGCATTGTTAACTTGCGTCTCAGAAGCCTGTGGCAAACGTCTCCGGTGAAGACCTGCAAAACTCACTCTGCAGGCAGTGTGGAACTGTGAGGGACTGAGGGTGAGCTCAACTCTCAGAAGTAAGATGCTTTTGGACAAGGCGTTCAGCTACCTTCTCACGTATGGAACTTAGTATGTAGCACCAGTCTACCACACGAATTACTAGGCAATCGCTGGAATGAGCTTGGAGGCCCTAGTCTTGTGTGCCGGGAGATTCCAATTACCTCTCCCAACACTTCCGTCAAACAGCGAGCCTAGGCCTTTTAGAAGTGAAAGGAACCAGCAGGCTGGATGGGGAGGTACAGGCCTTAAGCTCAACTCTCAGAAGTGTGTATGCAGGGGAGACAGATGTCTGCTACCCACTCTGACATGGGAGTTGGAAACTAGCTACACTCTGATTGAAGAAGGCCATTGGAAATCGCTGTATTCAACTCAGATACACAGGAGTTCAGGCCCAATGCTTACACATGCTTTTCCCGCAACCTCTCTCAGCCACTAACATTAGGATGTTAGCAGCTGCGCCTACAGTCAGGCAGGATGCGGGTGGGTTCTGCCCTGTCCTCAGCACTCCCAGGGAAGCATGCCTAGAAGCCAGCTCTCAACTAGCTGCATTCTTATGGCAGTGTGAAGGTAGCAGTATTCTGAGTCAGGAGGTTCCAAGATTACCACTCTACTGCACCTGGAGATACCCTCCAGGTCTGCATTGTTAACTTGCGTCTCAGAAGCCGGTGGCAAACGTCTCTGGTGAAGACGTCCGAAACTCACTCTGCAGGCAGTGTGGAACTGTGAGGGACTGAGGGTCAGCTCAACTCTCAGCAGTAAGATGTTTTTGGACAAGGCGTTCAAATACCTACTCACGTATGGAACTTAGTATGTAGCACAAGTCTACCCCAGGAATTACTGGGAAATCGCTTGATTGAGCTTGGAGGCACTCGTCTTGTGTGCCGGGAGATTCCAATTACCTCTCTCAACACTTGCGTCAAGCAGCGAGCCTAGGCCTTTTGGAAGCGAAAGGTAGCGGCAGGCACGATGTAGGGTTACAGGCCATAAGCTCAACTCTCAGAAGTGTGTATGCATGGGAGGCAGATGTCTGCTACCCACTCGGACATGGGAGTTGGAACCTAGCTACACTCCTATTGAAGAAGGATGTTGGAAATCGCTGTATTCAACTCAGATACTCGGAAGTTCAGGCCCAATGCTTACACATGCTTTTCCCACAACCTATCCCAGCCACTAACAGAAGGAGGTTAGCAGGTACGTCTAGAGTCAGGCAGGATGCGGGAGGGTTCTGCCCTGTCCTCAGCTCTCACAGGGAAGCATGCCTAGAAGCCAGCTCTCAACTAGCTGCATTCTTATGACAGTGTGAAGGTAGCAGTATTCTGAGTAAGGCGGTTCCGAGATTACCACTCTACTGCACCTGGAGATACCCTCCAGGTCTGCATTGTTAACTTGCGTCTCAGAAGCCTGTGGCAAACGTCTCTGGTGAAGACGTGCGAAACTCACTCTGCAGGCAGTGTGGAACTGTGAGGGATTGAGGGTGAGCTCAACTCTCAGAAGTAAGATGCTTTTGGACAAGGCGTTCAGCTACATTCTCACGTATGGAACTTAGTATGTAGCACCTGTCTACCCCAGGAATTACTAGGCAATCGCTGGAATGAGCTTGGAGGCACTAGTCTTGTGTGCCGGGAGATTCCAATTACCTCTCCCAACACTTCCGTCAAACAGCGAGCCTAGGCCTTTTAGAAGTGAAAGGAACCAGCAGGCTGGATGGGGAGGTACAGGCCTTAAGCTCAACTCTCAGAAGTGTGTATGCAGGGGAGACAGATGTCTGCTACCCACTCTGACATGGGAGTTGGAAACTACCTACACTCTGATTGAAGAAGGCCATTGGAAATCGCTGTATTTAACTCAGATACACAGGAGTTCAGGCCCAATGCTTACACATGCTTTTCCCGCAACCTCTCTCAGCCACTAACATTAGGATGTTAGCAGCTGCGCCTACAGTCAGGCAGGATGCGGGTGGGTTCTGCCATGTCCTCAGCACTCCAGGGAAGCATGCCTAGAAGCCAGCTCTCAACTAGCTGCATTCTTATGGCAGTGTGAAGGTAGCAGTATTCTGAGTCAGGAGGTTCCAAGATTACCACTCTACTGCACCTGGAGATACCCTCCAGGTCTGCATTGTTAACTTGCGTCTCAGAAGCCTGTGGCAAACGTCTCCGGTGAAGACCTGCAAAACTCACTCTGCAGGCCGTGTGGAACTGTGAGGGACTGAGGGTGAGCTCAACTCTCAGAAGTAAGATGCTTTTGGACAAGGCGTTCAGCTACCTTCTCACGTATGGAACTTAGTATGTAGCACCAGTCTACCACACGAATTACTAGGCAATCGCTGGAATGAGCTTGGAGGCCCTAGTCTTGTGTGCCGGGAGATTCCAATTACCTCTCCCAACACTTCCGTCAAACAGCGAGCCTAGGCCTTTTAGAAGTGAAAGGAACCAGCAGGCTGGATGGGGAGGTACAGGCCTTAAGCTCAACTCTCAGAAGTGTGTATGCAGGGGAGACAGATGTCTGCTACCCACTCTGACATGGGAGTTGGAAACTAGCTACACTCTGATTGAAGAAGGCCATTGGAAATCGCTGTATTCAACTCAGATACACAGGAGTTCAGGCCCAATGCTTACACATGCTTTTCCCGCAACCTCTCTCAGCCACTAACATTAGGATGTTAGCAGCTGCGCCTACAGTCAGGCAGGATGCGGGTGGGTTCTGCCCTGTCCTCAGCACTCCCAGGGAAGCATGCCTAGAAGCCAGCTCTCAACTAGCTGCATTCTTATGGCAGTGTGAAGGTAGCAGTATTCTGAGTCAGGAGGTTCCAAGATTACCACTCTACTGCACCTGGAGATACCCTCCAGGTCTGCATTGTTAACTTGCGTCTCAGAAGCCGGTGGCAAACGTCTCTGGTGAAGACGTCCGAAACTCACTCTGCAGGCAGTGTGGAACTGTGAGGGACTGAGGGTCAGCTCAACTCTCAGCAGTAAGATGTTTTTGGACAAGGCGTTCAAATACCTACTCACGTATGGAACTTAGTATGTAGCACAAGTCTACCCCAGGAATTACTGGGAAATCGCTTGATTGAGCTTGGAGGCACTCGTCTTGTGTGCCGGGAGATTCCAATTACCTCTCTCAACACTTGCGTCAAGCAGCGAGCCTAGGCCTTTTGGAAGCGAAAGGTAGCGGCAGGCACGATGTAGGGTTACAGGCCATAAGCTCAACTCTCAGAAGTGTGTATGCATGGGAGGCAGATGTCTGCTACCCACTCGGACATGGGAGTTGGAACCTAGCTACACTCCTATTGAAGAAGGATGTTGGAAATCGCTGTATTCAACTCAGATACTCGGAAGTTCAGGCCCAATGCTTACACATGCTTTTCCCACAACCTATCCCAGCCACTAACAGAAGGAGGTTAGCAGGTACGTCTAGAGTCAGGCAGGATGCGGGAGGGTTCTGCCCTGTCCTCAGCTCTCACAGGGAAGCATGCCTAGAAGCCAGCTCTCAACTAGCTGCATTCTTATGACAGTGTGAAGGTAGCAGTATTCTGAGTAAGGCGGTTCCGAGATTACCACTCTACTGCACCTGGAGATACCCTCCAGGTCTGCATTGTTAACTTGCGTCTCAGAAGCCTGTGGCAAACGTCTCTGGTGAAGACGTGCGAAACTCACTCTGCAGGCAGTGTGGAACTGTGAGGGATTGAGGGTGAGCTCAACTCTCAGAAGTAAGATGCTTTTGGACAAGGCGTTCAGCTACATTCTCACGTATGGAACTTAGTATGTAGCACCTGTCTACCCCAGGAATTACTAGGCAATCGCTGGAATGAGCTTGGAGGCACTAGTCTTGTGTGCCGGGAGATTCCAATTACCTCTCCCAACACTTCCGTCAAACAGCGAGCCTAGGCCTTTTAGAAGTGAAAGGAACCAGCAGGCTGGATGGGGAGGTACAGGCCTTAAGCTCAACTCTCAGAAGTGTGTATGCAGGGGAGACAGATGTCTGCTACCCACTCTGACATGGGAGTTGGAAACTACCTACACTCTGATTGAAGAAGGCCATTGGAAATCGCTGTATTTAACTCAGATACACAGGAGTTCAGGCCCAATGCTTACACATGCTTTTCCCGCAACCTCTCTCAGCCACTAACATTAGGATGTTAGCAGCTGCGCCTACAGTCAGGCAGGATGCGGGTGGGTTCTGCCATGTCCTCAGCACTCCCAGGGAAGCATGCCTAGAAGCCAGCTCTCAACTAGCTGCATTCTTATGGCAGTGTGAAGGTAGCAGTATTCTGAGTCAGGAGGTTCCAAGATTACCACTCTACTGCACCTGGAGATACCCTCCAGGTCTGCATTGTTAACTTGCGTCTCAGAAGCCTGTGGCAAACGTCTCCGGTGAAGACCTGCAAAACTCACTCTGCAGGCCGTGTGGAACTGTGAGGGACTGAGGGTGAGCTCAACTCTCAGAAGTAAGATGCTTTTGGACAAGGCGTTCAGCTACCTTCTCACGTATGGAACTTAGTATGTAGCACCAGTCTACCACACGAATTACTAGGCAATCGCTGGAATGAGCTTGGAGGCCCTAGTCTTGTGTGCCGGGAGATTCCAATTACCTCTCCCAACACTTCCGTCAAACAGCGAGCCTAGGCCTTTTAGAAGTGAAAGGAACCAGCAGGCTGGATGGGGAGGTACAGGCCTTAAGCTCAACTCTCAGAAGTGTGTATGCAGGGGAGACAGATGTCTGCTACCCACTCTGACATGGGAGTTGGAAACTAGCTACACTCTGATTGAAGAAGGCCATTGGAAATCGCTGTATTCAACTCAGATACACAGGAGTTCAGGCCCAATGCTTACACATGCTTTTCCCGCAACCTCTCTCAGCCACTAACATTAGGATGTTAGCAGCTGCGCCTACAGTCAGGCAGGATGCGGGTGGGTTCTGCCCTGTCCTCAGCACTCCCAGGGAAGCATGCCTAGAAGCCAGCTCTCAACTAGCTGCATTCTTATGGCAGTGTGAAGGTAGCAGTATTCTGAGTCAGGAGGTTCCAAGATTACCACTCTACTGCACCTGGAGATACCCTCCAGGTCTGCATTGTTAACTTGCGTCTCAGAAGCCGGTGGCAAACGTCTCTGGTGAAGACGTCCGAAACTCACTCTGCAGGCAGTGTGGAACTGTGAGGGACTGAGGGTCAGCTCAACTCTCAGCAGTAAGATGTTTTTGGACAAGGCGTTCAAATACCTACTCACGTATGGAACTTAGTATGTAGCACAAGTCTACCCCAGGAATTACTGGGAAATCGCTTGATTGAGCTTGGAGGCACTCGTCTTGTGTGCCGGGAGATTCCAATTACCTCTCTCAACACTTGCGTCAAGCAGCGAGCCTAGGCCTTTTGGAAGCGAAAGGTAGCGGCAGGCACGATGTAGGGTTACAGGCCATAAGCTCAACTCTCAGAAGTGTGTATGCATGGGAGGCAGATGTCTGCTACCCACTCGGACATGGGAGTTGGAACCTAGCTACACTCCTATTGAAGAAGGATGTTGGAAATCGCTGTATTCAACTCAGATACTCGGAAGTTCAGGCCCAATGCTTACACATGCTTTTCCCACAACCTATCCCAGCCACTAACAGAAGGAGGTTAGCAGGTACGTCTAGAGTCAGGCAGGATGCGGGAGGGTTCTGCCCTGTCCTCAGCTCTCACAGGGAAGCATGCCTAGAAGCCAGCTCTCAACTAGCTGCATTCTTATGACAGTGTGAAGGTAGCAGTATTCTGAGTAAGGCGGTTCCGAGATTACCACTCTACTGCACCTGGAGATACCCTCCAGGTCTGCATTGTTAACTTGCGTCTCAGAAGCCTGTGGCAAACGTCTCTGGTGAAGACGTGCGAAACTCACTCTGCAGGCAGTGTGGAACTGTGAGGGATTGAGGGTGAGCTCAACTCTCAGAAGTAAGATGCTTTTGGACAAGGCGTTCAGCTACATTCTCACGTATGGAACTTAGTATGTAGCACCTGTCTACCCCAGGAATTACTAGGCAATCGCTGGAATGAGCTTGGAGGCACTAGTCTTGTGTGCCGGGAGATTCCAATTACCTCTCCCAACACTTCCGTCAAACAGCGAGCCTAGGCCTTTTAGAAGTGAAAGGAACCAGCAGGCTGGATGGGGAGGTACAGGCCTTAAGCTCAACTCTCAGAAGTGTGTATGCAGGGGAGACAGATGTCTGCTACCCACTCTGACATGGGAGTTGGAAACTACCTACACTCTGATTGAAGAAGGCCATTGGAAATCGCTGTATTTAACTCAGATACACAGGAGTTCAGGCCCAATGCTTACACATGCTTTTCCCGCAACCTCTCTCAGCCACTAACATTAGGATGTTAGCAGCTGCGCCTACAGTCAGGCAGGATGCGGGTGGGTTCTGCCATGTCCTCAGCACTCCCAGGGAAGCATGCCTAGAAGCCAGCTCTCAACTAGCTGCATTCTTATGGCAGTGTGAAGGTAGCAGTATTCTGAGTCAGGAGGTTCCAAGATTACCACTCTACTGCACCTGGAGATACCCTCCAGGTCTGCATTGTTAACTTGCGTCTCAGAAGCCTGTGGCAAACGTCTCCGGTGAAGACCTGCAAAACTCACTCTGCAGGCCGTGTGGAACTGTGAGGGACTGAGGGTGAGCTCAACTCTCAGAAGTAAGATGCTTTTGGACAAGGCGTTCAGCTACCTTCTCACGTATGGAACTTAGTATGTAGCACCAGTCTACCACACGAATTACTAGGCAATCGCTGGAATGAGCTTGGAGGCCCTAGTCTTGTGTGCCGGGAGATTCCAATTACCTCTCCCAACACTTCCGTCAAACAGCGAGCCTAGGCCTTTTAGAAGTGAAAGGAACCAGCAGGCTGGATGGGGAGGTACAGGCCTTAAGCTCAACTCTCAGAAGTGTGTATGCAGGGGAGACAGATGTCTGCTACCCACTCTGACATGGGAGTTGGAAACTAGCTACACTCTGATTGAAGAAGGCCATTGGAAATCGCTGTATTCAACTCAGATACACAGGAGTTCAGGCCCAATGCTTACACATGCTTTTCCCGCAACCTCTCTCAGCCACTAACATTAGGATGTTAGCAGCTGCGCCTACAGTCAGGCAGGATGCGGGTGGGTTCTGCCCTGTCCTCAGCACTCCCAGGGAAGCATGCCTAGAAGCCAGCTCTCAACTAGCTGCATTCTTATGGCAGTGTGAAGGTAGCAGTATTCTGAGTCAGGAGGTTCCAAGATTACCACTCTACTGCACCTGGAGATACCCTCCAGGTCTGCATTGTTAACTTGCGTCTCAGAAGCCGGTGGCAAACGTCTCTGGTGAAGACGTCCGAAACTCACTCTGCAGGCAGTGTGGAACTGTGAGGGACTGAGGGTCAGCTCAACTCTCAGCAGTAAGATGTTTTTGGACAAGGCGTTCAAATACCTACTCACGTATGGAACTTAGTATGTAGCACAAGTCTACCCCAGGAATTACTGGGAAATCGCTTGATTGAGCTTGGAGGCACTCGTCTTGTGTGCCGGGAGATTCCAATTACCTCTCTCAACACTTGCGTCAAGCAGCGAGCCTAGGCCTTTTGGAAGCGAAAGGTAGCGGCAGGCACGATGTAGGGTTACAGGCCATAAGCTCAACTCTCAGAAGTGTGTATGCATGGGAGGCAGATGTCTGCTACCCACTCGGACATGGGAGTTGGAACCTAGCTACACTCCTATTGAAGAAGGATGTTGGAAATCGCTGTATTCAACTCAGATACTCGGAAGTTCAGGCCCAATGCTTACACATGCTTTTCCCACAACCTATCCCAGCCACTAACAGAAGGAGGTTAGCAGGTACGTCTAGAGTCAGGCAGGATGCGGGAGGGTTCTGCCCTGTCCTCAGCTCTCACAGGGAAGCATGCCTAGAAGCCAGCTCTCAACTAGCTGCATTCTTATGACAGTGTGAAGGTAGCAGTATTCTGAGTAAGGCGGTTCCGAGATTACCACTCTACTGCACCTGGAGATACCCTCCAGGTCTGCATTGTTAACTTGCGTCTCAGAAGCCTGTGGCAAACGTCTCTGGTGAAGACGTGCGAAACTCACTCTGCAGGCAGTGTGGAACTGTGAGGGATTGAGGGTGAGCTCAACTCTCAGAAGTAAGATGCTTTTGGACAAGGCGTTCAGCTACATTCTCACGTATGGAACTTAGTATGTAGCACCTGTCTACCCCAGGAATTACTAGGCAATCGCTGGAATGAGCTTGGAGGCACTAGTCTTGTGTGCCGGGAGATTCCAATTACCTCTCCCAACACTTCCGTCAAACAGCGAGCCTAGGCCTTTTAGAAGTGAAAGGAACCAGCAGGCTGGATGGGGAGGTACAGGCCTTAAGCTCAACTCTCAGAAGTGTGTATGCAGGGGAGACAGATGTCTGCTACCCACTCTGACATGGGAGTTGGAAACTACCTACACTCTGATTGAAGAAGGCCATTGGAAATCGCTGTATTTAACTCAGATACACAGGAGTTCAGGCCCAATGCTTACACATGCTTTTCCCGCAACCTCTCTCAGCCACTAACATTAGGATGTTAGCAGCTGCGCCTACAGTCAGGCAGGATGCGGGTGGGTTCTGCCATGTCCTCAGCACTCCCAGGGAAGCATGCCTAGAAGCCAGCTCTCAACTAGCTGCATTCTTATGGCAGTGTGAAGGTAGCAGTATTCTGAGTCAGGAGGTTCCAAGATTACCACTCTACTGCACCTGGAGATACCCTCCAGGTCTGCATTGTTAACTTGCGTCTCAGAAGCCTGTGGCAAACGTCTCCGGTGAAGACCTGCAAAACTCACTCTGCAGGCCGTGTGGAACTGTGAGGGACTGAGGGTGAGCTCAACTCTCAGAAGTAAGATGCTTTTGGACAAGGCGTTCAGCTACCTTCTCACGTATGGAACTTAGTATGTAGCACCAGTCTACCACACGAATTACTAGGCAATCGCTGGAATGAGCTTGGAGGCCCTAGTCTTGTGTGCCGGGAGATTCCAATTACCTCTCCCAACACTTCCGTCAAACAGCGAGCCTAGGCCTTTTAGAAGTGAAAGGAACCAGCAGGCTGGATGGGGAGGTACAGGCCTTAAGCTCAACTCTCAGAAGTGTGTATGCAGGGGAGACAGATGTCTGCTACCCACTCTGACATGGGAGTTGGAAACTAGCTACACTCTGATTGAAGAAGGCCATTGGAAATCGCTGTATTCAACTCAGATACACAGGAGTTCAGGCCCAATGCTTACACATGCTTTTCCCGCAACCTCTCTCAGCCACTAAGATTAGGATGTTAGCAGCTGCGCCTACAGTCAGGCAGGATGCGGGTGGGTTCTGCCCTGTCCTCAGCACTCCCAGGGAAGCATGCCTAGAAGCCAGCTCTCAACTAGCTGCATTCTTATGGCAGTGTGAAGGTAGCAGTATTCTGAGTCAGGAGGTTCCAAGATTACCACTCTACTGCACCTGGAGATACCCTCCAGGTCTGCATTGTTAACTTGCGTCTCAGAAGCCGGTGGCAAACGTCTCTGGTGAAGACGTCCGAAACTCACTCTGCAGGCAGTGTGGAACTGTGAGGGACTGAGGGTCAGCTCAACTCTCAGCAGTAAGATGTTTTTGGACAAGGCGTTCAAATACCTACTCACGTATGGAACTTAGTATGTAGCACAAGTCTACCCCAGGAATTACTGGGAAATCGCTTGATTGAGCTTGGAGGCACTCGTCTTGTGTGCCGGGAGATTCCAATTACCTCTCTCAACACTTGCGTCAAGCAGCGAGCCTAGGCCTTTTGGAAGCGAAAGGTAGCGGCAGGCACGATGTAGGGTTACAGGCCATAAGCTCAACTCTCAGAAGTGTGTATGCATGGGAGGCAGATGTCTGCTACCCACTCGGACATGGGAGTTGGAACCTAGCTACACTCCTATTGAAGAAGGATGTTGGAAATCGCTGTATTCAACTCAGATACTCGGAAGTTCAGGCCCAATGCTTACACATGCTTTTCCCACAACCTATCCCAGCCACTAACAGAAGGAGGTTAGCAGGTACGTCTAGAGTCAGGCAGGATGCGGGAGGGTTCTGCCCTGTCCTCAGCTCTCACAGGGAAGCATGCCTAGAAGCCAGCTCTCAACTAGCTGCATTCTTATGACAGTGTGAAGGTAGCAGTATTCTGAGTAAGGCGGTTCCGAGATTACCACTCTACTGCACCTGGAGATACCCTCCAGGTCTGCATTGTTAACTTGCGTCTCAGAAGCCTGTGGCAAACGTCTCTGGTGAAGACGTGCGAAACTCACTCTGCAGGCAGTGTGGAACTGTGAGGGACTGAGGGTGAGCTCAACTCTCAGAAGTAAGATGCTTTTGGACAAGGCGTTCAGCTACATTCTCACGTATGGAACTTAGTATGTAGCACCTGTCTACCCCAGGAATTACTAGGCAATCGCTGGAATGAGCTTGGAGGCACTAGTCTTGTGTGCCGGGAGATTCCAATTACCTCTCACAACACTTCCGTCAAACAGTGAGCCTAGGCCTTTTAGAAGTGAAAGGAACCAGCAGGCTGGATGGGGAGGTACAGGCCTTAAGCTCAACTCTCAGAAGTGTGTATGCAGGGGAGACAGATGTCTGCTACCCACTCTGACATGGGAGTTGGAAACTACCTACACTCTGATTGAAGAAGGCCATTGGAAATCGCTGTATTTAACTCAGATACACAGGAGTTCAGGCCCAATGCTTACACATGCTTTTCCCGCAACCTCTCTCAGCCACTAACATTAGGATGTTAGCAGCTGCGCCTACAGTCAGGCAGGATGCGGGTGGGTTCTGCCATGTCCTCAGCACTCCCAGGGAAGCATGCCTAGAAGCCAGCTCTCAACTAGCTGCATTCTTATGGCAGTGTGAAGGTAGCAGTATTCTGAGTCAGGAGGTTCCAAGATTACCACTCTACTGTACCTGGAGATACCCTCCAGGTCTGCATTGTTAACTTGCGTCTCAGAAGCCTGTGGCAAACGTCTCCGGTGAAGACCTGCAAAACTCACTCTGCAGGCAGTGTGGAACTGTGAGGGACTGAGGGTGAGCTCAACTCTCAGAAGTAAGATGCTTTTGGACAAGGCGTTCAGCTACCTTCTCACGTATGGAACTTAGTATGTAGCACCAGTCTACCACACGAATTACTAGGCAATCGCTGGAATGAGCTTGGAGGCCCTAGTCTTGTGTGCCGGGAGATTCCAATTACCTCTCCCAACACTTCCGTCAAACAGCGAGCCTAGGCCTTTTAGAAGTGAAAGGAACCAGCAGGCTGGATGGGGAGGTACAGGCCTTAAGCTCAACTCTCAGAAGTGTGTATGCAGGGGAGACAGATGTCTGCTACCCACTCTGACATGGGAGTTGGAAACTAGCTACACTCTGATTGAAGAAGGCCATTGGAAATCGCTGTATTCAACTCAGATACACAGGAGTTCAGGCCCAATGCTTACACATGCTTTTCCCGCAACCTCTCTCAGCCACTAACATTAGGATGTTAGCAGCTGCGCCTACAGTCAGGCAGGATGCGGGTGGGTTCTGCCCTGTCCTCAGCACTCCCAGGGAAGCATGCCTAGAAGCCAGCTCTCAACTAGCTGCATTCTTATGGTAGTGTGAAGGTAGCAGTATTCTGAGTCAGGAGGTTCCCAGATTACCACTCTACTGCACCTGGAGATACCCTCCAGGTCTGCATTGTTAACTTGCGTCTCAGAAGCCGGTGGCAAACGTCTCTGGTGAAGACGTCCGAAACTCACTCTGCAGGCAGTGTGGAACTGTGAGGGACTGAGGGTCAGCTCAACTCTCAGCAGTAAGATGTTTTTGGACAAGGCGTTCAAATACCTACTCACGTATGGAACTTAGTATGTAGCACAAGTCTACCCCAGGAATTACTGGGAAATCGCTTGATTGAGCTTGGAGGCACTCGTCTTGTGTGCCGGGAGATTCCAATTACCTCTCTCAACACTTGCGTCAAGCAGCGAGCCTAGGCCTTTTGGAAGCGAAAGGTAGCGGCAGGCACGATGTAGGGTTACAGGCCATAAGCTCAACTCTCAGAAGTGTGTATGCATGGGAGGCAGATGTCTGCTACCCACTCGGACATGGGAGTTGGAACCTAGCTACACTCCTATTGAAGAAGGATGTTGGAAATCGCTGTATTCAACTCAGATACTCGGAAGTTCAGGCCCAATGCTTACACATGCTTTTCCCACAACCTATCCCAGCCACTAACAGAAGGAGGTTAGCAGGTACGTCTAGAGTCAGGCAGGATGCGGGAGGGTTCTGCCCTGTCCTCAGCTCTCACAGGGAAGCATGCCTAGAAGCCAGCTCTCAACTAGCTGCATTCTTATGACAGTGTGAAGGTAGCAGTATTCTGAGTAAGGCGGTTCCGAGATTACCACTCTACTGCACCTGGAGATACCCTCCAGGTCTGCATTGTTAACTTGCGTCTCAGAAGCCTGTGGCAAACGTCTCTGGTGAAGACGTGCGAAACTCACTCTGCAGGCAGTGTGGAACTGTGAGGGACTGAGGGTGAGCTCAACTCTCAGAAGTAAGATGCTTTTGGACAAGGCGTTCAGCTACATTCTCACGTATGGAACTTAGTATGTAGCACCTGTCTACCCCAGGAATTACTAGGCAATCGCTGGAATGAGCTTGGAGGCACTAGTCTTGTGTGCCGGGAGATTCCAATTACCTCTCCCAACACTTCCGTCAAACAGCGAGCCTAGGCCTTTTAGAAGTGAAAGGAACCAGCAGGCTGGATGGGGAGGTACAGGCCTTAAGCTCAACTCTCAGAAGTGTGTATGCAGGGGAGACAGATGTCTGCTACCCACTCTGACATGGGAGTTGGAAACTACCTACACTCTGATTGAAGAAGGCCATTGGAAATCGCTGTATTTAACTCAGATACACAGGAGTTCAGGCCCAATGCTTACAGATGCTTTTCCCGCAACCTCTCTCAGCCACTAACATTAGGATGTTAGCAGCTGCGCCTACAGTCAGGCAGGATGCGGGTGGGTTCTGCCATGTCCTCAGCACTCCCAGGGAAGCATGCCTAGAAGCCAGCTCTCAACTAGCTGCATTCTTATGGCAGTGTGAAGGTAGCAGTATTCTGAGTCAGGAGGTTCCAAGATTACCACTCTACTGCACCTGGAGATACCCTCCAGGTCTGCATTGTTAACTTGCGTCTCAGAAGCCTGTGGCAAACGTCTCCGGTGAAGACCTGCAAAACTCACTCTGCAGGCAGTGTGGAACTGTGAGGGACTGAGGGTGAGCTCAACTCTCAGAAGTAAGATGCTTTTGGACAAGGCGTTCAGCTACCTTCTCACGTATGGAACTTAGTATGTAGCACCAGTCTACCACACGAATTACTAGGCAATCGCTGGAATGAGCTTGGAGGCCCTAGTCTTGTGTGCCGGGAGATTCCAATTACCTCTCCCAACACTTCCGTCAAACAGCGAGCCTAGGCCTTTTAGAAGTGAAAGGAACCAGCAGGCTGGATGGGGAGGTACAGGCCTTAAGCTCAACTCTCAGAAGTGTGTATGCAGGGGAGACAGATGTCTGCTACCCACTCTGACATGGGAGTTGGAAACTAGCTACACTCTGATTGAAGAAGGCCATTGGAAATCGCTGTATTCAACTCAGATACACAGGAGTTCAGGCCCAATGCTTACACATGCTTTTCCCGCAACCTCTCTCAGCCACTAACATTAGGATGTTAGCAGCTGCGCCTACAGTCAGGCAGGATGCGGGTGGGTTCTGCCCTGTCCTCAGCACTCCCAGGGAAGCATGCCTAGAAGCCAGCTCTCAACTAGCTGCATTCTTATGGCAGTGTGAAGGTAGCAGTATTCTGAGTCAGGAGGTTCCAAGATTACCACTCTACTGCACCTGGAGATACCCTCCAGGTCTGCATTGTTAACTTGCGTCTCAGAAGCCGGTGGCAAACGTCTCTGGTGAAGACGTCCGAAACTCACTCTGCAGGCAGTGTGGAACTGTGAGGGACTGAGGGTCAGCTCAACTCTCAGCAGTAAGATGTTTTTGGACAAGGCGTTCAAATACCTACTCACGTATGGAACTTAGTATGTAGCACAAGTCTACCCCAGGAATTACTGGGAAATCGCTTGATTGAGCTTGGAGGCACTCGTCTTGTGTGCCGGGAGATTCCAATTACCTCTCTCAACACTTGCGTCAAGCAGCGAGCCTAGGCCTTTTGGAAGCGAAAGGTAGCGGCAGGCACGATGTAGGGTTACAGGCCATAAGCTCAACTCTCAGAAGTGTGTATGCATGGGAGGCAGATGTCTGCTACCCACTCGGACATGGGTGTTGGAACCTAGCTACACTCCTATTGAAGAAGGATGTTGGAAATCGCTGTATTCAACTCAGATACTCAGAAGTTCAGGCCCAAAGCTTACACATGCTTTTCCCACAACCTATCCCAGCCACTAACAGAAGGAGGTTAGCAGGTACGTCTAGAGTCAGGCAGGATGCGGGAGGGTTCTGCCCTGTCCTCAGCTCTCACAGGGAAGCATGCCTAGAAGCCAGCTCTCAACTAGCTGCATTCTTATGACAGTGTGAAGGTAGCAGTATTCTGAGTAAGGCGGTTCCGAGATTACCACTCTACTGCACCTGGAGATACCCTCCAGGTCTGCATTGTTAACTTGCGTCTCAGAAGCCTGTGGCAAACGTCTCTGGTGAAGACGTGCGAAACTCACTCTGCAGGCAGTGTGGAACTGTGAGGGACTGAGGGTGAGCTCAACTCTCAGAAGTAAGATGCTTTTGGACAAGGCGTTCAGCTACATTCTCACGTATGGAACTTAGTATGTAGCACCTGTCTACCCCAGGAATTACTAGGCAATCGCTGGAATGAGCTTGGAGGCACTAGTCTTGTGTGCCGGGAGATTCCAATTACCTCTCCCAACACTTCCGTCAAACAGCGAGCCTAGGCCTTTTAGAAGTGAAAGGAACCAGCAGGCTGGATGGGGAGGTACAGGCCTTAAGCTCAACTCTCAGAAGTGTGTATGCAGGGGAGACAGATGTCTGCTACCCACTCTGACATGGGAGTTGGAAACTACCTACACTCTGATTGAAGAAGGCCATTGGAAATCGCTGTATTTAACTCAGATACACAGGAGTTCAGGCCCAATGCTTACAGATGCTTTTCCCGCAACCTCTCTCAGCCACTAACATTAGGATGTTAGCAGCTGCGCCTACAGTCAGGCAGGATGCGGGTGGGTTCTGCCATGTCCTCAGCACTCCCAGGGAAGCATGCCTAGAAGCCAGCTCTCAACTAGCTGCATTCTTATGGCAGTGTGAAGGTAGCAGTATTCTGAGTCAGGAGGTTCCAAGATTACCACTCTACTGCACCTGGAGATACCCTCCAGGTCTGCATTGTTAACTTGCGTCTCAGAAGCCTGTGGCAAACGTCTCCGGTGAAGACCTGCAAAACTCACTCTGCAGGCAGTGTGGAACTGTGAGGGACTGAGGGTGAGCTCAACTCTCAGAAGTAAGATGCTTTTGGACAAGGCGTTCAGCTACCTTCTCACGTATGGAACTTAGTAGGTAGCACCAGTCTACCACACGAATTACTAGGCAATCGCTGGAATGAGCTTGGAGGCCCTAGTCTTGTGTGCCGGGAGATTCCAATTACCTCTCCCAACACTTCCGTCAAACAGCGAGCCTAGGCCTTTTAGAAGTGAAAGGAACCAGCAGGCTGGATGGGGAGGTACAGGCCTTAAGCTCAACTCTCAGAAGTGTGTATGCAGGGGAGACAGATGTCTGCTACCCACTCTGACATGGGAGTTGGAAACTAGCTACACTCTGATTGAAGAAGGCCATTGGAAATCGCTGTATTCAACTCAGATACACAGGAGTTCAGGCCCAATGCTTACACATGCTTTTCCCGCAACCTCTCTCAGCCACTAACATTAGGATGTTAGCAGCTGCGCCTACAGTCAGGCAGGATGCGGGTGGGTTCTGCCCTGTCCTCAGCACTCCCAGGGAAGCATGCCTAGAAGCCAGCTCTCAACTAGCTGCATTCTTATGGCAGTGTGAAGGTAGCAGTATTCTGAGTCAGGAGGTTCCAAGATTACCACTCTACTGCACCTGGAGATACCCTCCAGGTCTGCATTGTTAACTTGCGTCTCAGAAGCCGGTGGCAAACGTCTCTGGTGAAGACGTCCGAAACTCACTCTGCAGGCAGTGTGGAACTGTGAGGGACTGAGGGTCAGCTCAACTCTCAGCAGTAAGATGTTTTTGGACAAGGCGTTCAAATACCTACTCACGTATGGAACTTAGTATGTAGCACAAGTCTACCCCAGGAATTACTGGGAAATCGCTTGATTGAGCTTGGAGGCACTCGTCTTGTGTGCCGGGAGATTCCAATTACCTCTCTCAACACTTGCGTCAAGTAGCGAGCCTAGGCCTTTTGGAAGCGAAAGGTAGCGGCAGGCACGATGTAGGGTTACAGGCCATAAGCTCAACTCTCAGAAGTGTGTATGCATGGGAGGCAGATGTCTGCTACCCACTCGGACATGGGAGTTGGAACCTAGCTACACTCCTATTGAAGAAGGATGTTGGAAATCGCTGTATTCAACTCAGATACTCGGAAGTTCAGGCCCAATGCTTACACATGCTTTTCCCACAACCTATCCCAGCCACTAACAGAAGGAGGTTAGCAGGTACGTCTAGAGTCAGGCAGGATGCGGGAGGGTTCTGCCCTGTCCTCAGCTCTCACAGGGAAGCATGCCTAGAAGCCAGCTCTCAACTAGCTGCATTCTTATGACAGTGTGAAGGTAGCAGTATTCTGAGTAAGGCGGTTCCGAGATTACCACTCTACTGCACCTGGAGATACCCTCCAGGTCTGCATTGTTAACTTGCGTCTCAGAAGCCTGTGGCAAACGTCTCTGGTGAAGACGTGCGAAACTCACTCTGCAGGCAGTGTGGAACTGTGAGGGACTGAGGGTGAGCTCAACTCTCAGAAGTAAGATGCTTTTGGACAAGGCGTTCAGCTACATTCTCACGTATGGAACTTAGTATGTAGCACCTGTCTACCCCAGGAATTACTAGGCAATCGCTGGAATGAGCTTGGAGGCACTAGTCTTGTGTGCCGGGAGATTCCAATTACCTCTCCCAACACTTCCGTCAAACAGCGAGCCTAGGCCTTTTAGAAGTGAAAGGAACCAGCAGGCTGGATGGGGAGGTACAGGCCTTAAGCTCAACTCTCAGAAGTGTGTATGCAGGGGAGACAGATGTCTGCTACCCACTCTGACATGGGAGTTGGAAACTACCTACACTCTGATTGAAGAAGGCCATTGGAAATCGCTGTATTTAACTCAGATACACAGGAGTTCAGGCCCAATGCTTACAGATGCTTTTCCCGCAACCTCTCTCAGCCACTAACATTAGGATGTTAGCAGCTGCGCCTACAGTCAGGCAGGATGCGGGTGGGTTCTGCCATGTCCTCAGCACTCCCAGGGAAGCATGCCTAGAAGCCAGCTCTCAACTAGCTGCATTCTTATGGCAGTGTGAAGGTAGCAGTATTCTGAGTCAGGAGGTTCCAAGATTACCACTCTACTGCACCTGGAGATACCCTCCAGGTCTGCATTGTTAACTTGCGTCTCAGAAGCCTGTGGCAAACGTCTCCGGTGAAGACCTGCAAAACTCACTCTGCAGGCAGTGTGGAACTGTGAGGGACTGAGGGTGAGCTCAACTCTCAGAAGTAAGATGCTTTTGGACAAGGCGTTCAGCTACCTTCTCACGTATGGAACTTAGTAGGTAGCACCAGTCTACCACACGAATTACTAGGCAATCGCTGGAATGAGCTTGGAGGCCCTAGTCTTGTGTGCCGGGAGATTCCAATTACCTCTCCCAACACTTCCGTCAAACAGCGAGCCTAGGCCTTTTAGAAGTGAAAGGAACCAGCAGGCTGGATGGGGAGGTACAGGCCTTAAGCTCAACTCTCAGAAGTGTGTATGCAGGGGAGACAGATGTCTGCTACCCACTCTGACATGGGAGTTGGAAACTAGCTACACTCTGATTGAAGAAGGCCATTGGAAATCGCTGTATTCAACTCAGATACACAGGAGTTCAGGCCCAATGCTTACACATGCTTTTCCCGCAACCTCTCTCAGCCACTAACATTAGGATGTTAGCAGCTGCGCCTACAGTCAGGCAGGATGCGGGTGGGTTCTGCCCTGTCCTCAGCACTCCCAGGGAAGCATGCCTAGAAGCCAGCTCTCAACTAGCTGCATTCTTATGGCAGTGTGAAGGTAGCAGTATTCTGAGTCAGGAGGTTCCCAGATTACCACTCTACTGCACCTGGAGATACCCTCCAGGTCTGCATTGTTAACTTGCGTCTCAGAAGCCGGTGGCAAACGTCTCTGGTGAAGACGTCCGAAACTCACTCTGCAGGCAGTGTGGAACTGTGAGGGACTGAGGGTCAGCTCAACTCTCAGCAGTAAGATGTTTTTGGACAAGGCGTTCAAATACCTACTCACGTATGGAACTTAGTATGTAGCACAAGTCTACCCCAGGAATTACTGGGAAATCGCTTGATTGAGCTTGGAGGCACTCGTCTTGTGTGCCGGGAGATTCCAATTACCTCTCTCAACACTTGCGTCAAGCAGCGAGCCTAGGCCTTTTGGAAGCGAAAGGTAGCGGCAGGCACGATGTAGGGTTACAGGCCATAAGCTCAACTCTCAGAAGTGTGTATGCATGGGAGGCAGATGTCTGCTACCCACTCGGACATGGGAGTTGGAACCTAGCTACACTCCTATTGAAGAAGGATGTTGGAAATCGCTGTATTCAACTCAGATACTCGGAAGTTCAGGCCCAATGCTTACACATGCTTTTCCCACAACCTATCCCAGCCACTAACAGAAGGAGGTTAGCAGGTACGTCTAGAGTCAGGCAGGATGCGGGAGGGTTCTGCCCTGTCCTCAGCTCTCACAGGGAAGCATGCCTAGAAGCCAGCTCTCAACTAGCTGCATTCTTATGACAGTGTGAAGGTAGCAGTATTCTGAGTAAGGCGGTTCCGAGATTACCACTCTACTGCACCTGGAGATACCCTCCAGGTCTGCATTGTTAACTTGCGTCTCAGAAGCCTGTGGCAAACGTCTCTGGTGAAGACGTGCGAAACTCACTCTGCAGGCAGTGTGGAACTGTGAGGGACTGAGGGTGAGCTCAACTCTCAGAAGTAAGATGCTTTTGGACAAGGCGTTCAGCTACATTCTCACGTATGGAACTTAGTATGTAGCACCTGTCTACCCCAGGAATTACTAGGCAATCGCTGGAATGAGCTTGGAGGCACTAGTCTTGTGTGCCGGGAGATTCCAATTACCTCTCCCAACACTTCCGTCAAACAGCGAGCCTAGGCCTTTTAGAAGTGAAAGGAACCAGCAGGCTGGATGGGGAGGTACAGGCCTTAAGCTCAACTCTCAGAAGTGTGTATGCAGGGGAGACAGATGTCTGCTACCCACTCTGACATGGGAGTTGGAAACTACCTACACTCTGATTGAAGAAGGCCATTGGAAATCGCTGTATTTAACTCAGATACACAGGAGTTCAGGCCCAATGCTTACAGATGCTTTTCCCGCAACCTCTCTCAGCCACTAACATTAGGATGTTAGCAGCTGCGCCTACAGTCAGGCAGGATGCGGGTGGGTTCTGCCATGTCCTCAGCACTCCCAGGGAAGCATGCCTAGAAGCCAGCTCTCAACTAGCTGCATTCTTATGGCAGTGTGAAGGTAGCAGTATTCTGAGTCAGGAGGTTCCAAGATTACCACTCTACTGCACCTGGAGATACCCTCCAGGTCTGCATTGTTAACTTGCGTCTCAGAAGCCTGTGGCAAACGTCTCCGGTGAAGACCTGCAAAACTCACTCTGCAGGCAGTGTGGAACTGTGAGGGACTGAGGGTGAGCTCAACTCTCAGAAGTAAGATGCTTTTGGACAAGGCGTTCAGCTACCTTCTCACGTATGGAACTTAGTATGTAGCACCAGTCTACCACACGAATTACTAGGCAATCGCTGGAATGAGCTTGGAGGCCCTAGTCTTGTGTGCCGGGAGATTCCAATTACCTCTCCCAACACTTCCGTCAAACAGCGAGCCTAGGCCTTTTAGAAGTGAAAGGAACCAGCAGGCTGGATGGGGAGGTACAGGCCTTAAGCTCAACTCTCAGAAGTGTGTATGCAGGGGAGACAGATGTCTGCTACCCACTCTGACATGGGAGTTGGAAACTAGCTACACTCTGATTGAAGAAGGCCATTGGAAATCGCTGTATTCAACTCAGATACACAGGAGTTCAGGCCCAATGCTTACACATGCTTTTCCCGCAACCTCTCTCAGCCACTAACATTAGGATGTTAGCAGCTGCGCCTACAGTCAGGCAGGATGCGGGTGGGTTCTGCCCTGTCCTCAGCACTCCCAGGGAAGCATGCCTAGAAGCCAGCTCTCAACTAGCTGCATTCTTATGGCAGTGTGAAGGTAGCAGTATTCTGAGTCAGGAGGTTCCAAGATTACCACTCTACTGCACCTGGAGATACCCTCCAGGTCTGCATTGTTAACTTGCGTCTCAGAAGCCGGTGGCAAACGTCTCTGGTGAAGACGTCCGAAACTCACTCTGCAGGCAGTGTGGAACTGTGAGGGACTGAGGGTCAGCTCAACTCTCAGCAGTAAGATGTTTTTGGACAAGGCGTTCAAATACCTACTCACGTATGGAACTTAGTATGTAGCACAAGTCTACCCCAGGAATTACTGGGAAATCGCTTGATTGAGCTTGGAGGCACTCGTCTTGTGTGCCGGGAGATTCCAATTACCTCTCTCAACACTTGCGTCAAGCAGCGAGCCTAGGCCTTTTGGAAGCGAAAGGTAGCGGCAGGCACGATGTAGGGTTACAGGCCATAAGCTCAACTCTCAGAAGTGTGTATGCATGGGAGGCAGATGTCTGCTACCCACTCGGACATGGGTGTTGGAACCTAGCTACACTCCTATTGAAGAAGGATGTTGGAAATCGCTGTATTCAACTCAGATACTCGGGAGTTCAGGCCCAATGCTTACACATGCTTTTCCCACAACCTATCCCAGCCACTAACATTAGGATGTTAGCAGCTGCGCCTACAGTCAGGCAGGATGCGGGAGGGTTCTGCCCTGTCCTCAGCTCTCACAGGGAAGCATGCCTAGAAGCCAGCTCTCAACTAGCTGCATTCTTATGGCAGTGTGAAGGTAGCAGTATTCTGAGTAAGGCGGTTCGAGATTACCACTCTACTGCACCTGGAGATACCCTCCAGGTCTGCATTGTTAACTTGCGTCTCAGAAGCCTGTGGCAAACGTCTCTGGTGAAGACGTGCGAAACTCACTCTGCAGGCAGTGTGGAACTGTGAGGGACTGAGGGTGAGCTCAACTCTCAGAAGTAAGATGCTTTTGGACAAGGCGTTCAGCTACATTCTCACGTATGGAACTTAGTATGTAGCACCTGTCTACCCCAGGAATTACTAGGCAATCGCTGGAATGAGCTTGGAGGAACTAGTCTTGTGTGCCGGGAGATTCCAATTACCTCTCCCAACACTTCCGTCAAACAGCGAGCCTAGGCCTTTTAGAAGTGAAAGGAACCAGCAGGCTGGATGGGGAGGTACAGGCCTTAAGCTCAACTCTCAGAAGTGTGTATGCAGGGGAGACAGATGTCTGCTACCCACTCTGACATGGGAGTTGGAAACTAGCTACACTCTGATTGAAGAAGGCCATTGGAAATCGCTGTATTCAACTCAGATACACAGGAGTTCAGGCCCAATGCTTACACATGCTTTTCCCGCAACCTCTCTCAGCCACTAACATTAGGATGTTAGCAGCTGCGCCTACAGTCAGGCAGGATGCGGGTGGGTTCTGCCCTGTCCTCAGCACTCCCAGGGAAGCATGCCTAGAAGCCAGCTCTCAACTAGCTGCATTCTTATGGCAGTGTGAAGGTAGCAGTATTCTGAGTCAGGAGGTTCCAAGATTACCACTCTACTGCACCTGGAGATACCCTCCAGGTCTGCATTGTTAACTTGCGTCTCAGAAGCCGGTGGCAAACGTCTCTGGTGAAGACGTCCGAAACTCACTCTGCAGGCAGTGTGGAACTGTGAGGGACTGAGGGTCAGCTCAACTCTCAGCAGTAAGATGTTTTTGGACAAGGCGTTCAAATACGTACTCACGTATGGAACTTAGTATGTAGCACAAGTCTACCCCAGGAATTACTGGGAAATCGCTTGATTGAGCTTGGAGGCACTCGTCTTGTGTGCCGGGAGATTCCAATTACCTCTCTCAACACTTGCGTCAAGCAGCGAGCCTAGGCCTTTTGGAAGCGAAAGGTAGCGGCAGGCACGATGTAGGGTTACAGGCCATAAGCTCAACTCTCAGAAGTGTGTATGCATGGGAGGCAGATGTCTGCTACCCACTCGGACATGGGAGTTGGAACCTAGCTACACTCCTATTGAAGAAGGATGTTGGAAATCGCTGTATTCAACTCAGATACTCGGGAGTTCAGGCCCAATGCTTACACATGCTTTTCCCACAACCTATCCCAGCCACTAACAGAAGGAGGTTAGCAGGTACGTCTACAGTCAGGCAGGATGCGGGAGGGTTCTGCCCTGTCCTCAGCTCTCACAGGGAAGCATGCCTAGAAGCCAGCTCTCAACTAGCTGCATTCTTATGACAGTGTGAAGGTAGCAGTATTCTGAGTAAGGCGGTTCCGAGATTACCACTCTACTGCACCTGGAGATACCCTCCAGGTCTGCATTGTTAACTTGCGTCTCAGAAGCCTGTGGCAAACGTCTCTGGTGAAGACGTGCGAAACTCACTCTGCAGGCAGTGTGGAACTGTGAGGGACTGAGGGTGAGCTCAACTCTCAGAAGTAAGATGCTTTTGGACAAGGCGTTCAGCTACATTCTCACGTATGGAACTTAGTATGTAGCACCTGTCTACCCCAGGAATTACTAGGCAATCGCTGGAATGAGCTTGGAGGCACTAGTCTTGTGTGCCGGGAGATTCCAATTACCGCTCCCAACACTTCCGTCAAACAGCGAGCCTAGGCCTTTTAGAAGTGAAAGGAACCAGCAGGCTGGATGGGGAGGTACAGGCCTTAAGCTCAACTCTCAGAAGTGTGTATGCAGGGGAGACAGATGTCTGCTACCCACTCTGACATGGGAGTTGGAAACTACCTACACTCTGATTGAAGAAGGCCATTGGAAATCGCTGTATTTAACTCAGATACACAGGAGTTCAGGCCCAATGCTTACAGATGCTTTTCCCGCAACCTCTCTCAGCCACTAACATTAGGATGTTAGCAGCTGCGCCTACAGTCAGGCAGGATGCGGGTGGGTTCTGCCATGTCCTCAGCACTCCCAGGGAAGCATGCCTAGAAGCCAGCTCTCAACTAGCTGCATTCTTATGGCAGTGTGAAGGTAGCAGTATTCTGAGTCAGGAGGTTCCAAGATTACCACTCTACTGCACCTGGAGATACCCTCCAGGTCTGCATTGTTAACTTGCGTCTCAGAAGCCTGTGGCAAACGTCTCCGGTGAAGACCTGCAAAACTCACTCTGCAGGCAGTGTGGAACTGTGAGGGACTGAGGGTGAGCTCAACTCTCAGAAGTAAGATGCTTTTGGACAAGGCGTTCAGCTACCTTCTCACGTATGGAACTTAGTATGTAGCACCAGTCTACCACACGAATTACTAGGCAATCGCTGGAATGAGCTTGGAGGCCCTAGTCTTGTGTGCCGGGAGATTCCAATTACCTCTCCCAACACTTCCGTCAAACAGCGAGCCTAGGCCTTTTAGAAGTGAAAGGAACCAGCAGGCTGGATGGGGAGGTACAGGCCTTAAGCTCAACTCTCAGAAGTGTGTATGCAGGGGAGACAGATGTCTGCTACCCACTCTGACATGGGAGTTGGAAACTAGCTACACTCTGATTGAAGAAGGCCATTGGAAATCGCTGTATTCAACTCAGATACACAGGAGTTAGGCCCAATGCTTACACATGCTTTTCCCGCAACCTCTCTCAGCCACTAACATTAGGATGTTAGCAGCTGCGCCTACAGTCAGGCAGGATGCGGGTGGGTTCTGCCCTGTCCTCAGCACTCCCAGGGAAGCATGCCTAGAAGCCAGCTCTCAACTAGCTGCATTCTTATGGCAGTGTGAAGGTAGCAGTATTCTGAGTCAGGAGGTTCCCAGATTACCACTCTACTGCACCTGGAGATACCCTCCAGGTCTGCATTGTTAACTTGCGTCTCAGAAGCCGGTGGCAAACGTCTCTGGTGAAGACGTCCGAAACTCACTCTGCAGGCAGTGTGGAACTGTGAGGGACTGAGGGTGAGCTCAACTCTCAGAAGTAAGATGTTTTTGGACAAGGCGTTCAACTACCTACTCACGTATGGAACTTAGTATGTAGCACCCGTCTACCCCAGGAATTACTAGGAAATCGCTTGATTGAGCTTGGAGGCACTCGTCTTGTGTGCCGGGAGATTCCAATTACCTCTCCCAACACTTGCGTCAAGCAGCGAGCCTAGGCATTTTGGAAGCGAAAGGTAGCGGCAGGCAGGATGTTGGGTTACAGGCCATAAGCTCAACTCTCAGAAGTGTTTATGCCTGGGAGGCAGATGTCTGCTACACACTCGGACATGGGAGTTGGAACCTAGCTACACTCCTATTGAAGAAGGACTTTGGAAATCGCTGTATTCAACTCAGATACACGGGAGTTCAGGCCCAATGCTTACACATGCTTTTCCCACAAACTATCCCAGCCACTAACGGAAGGAGGTTAGCAGGTAAGCCTACAGTCAGGCAGGATGCGGGAGGGTCCTGCCCTGTCCTCAGCTCTCACAGGGAAGCATGCCTTGAAGCCAGCTCTCAACTAGCTGCATTCTTATGACAGTGTGAAGGTAGCAGTATTCTGAGTAAGGAGGTTCCCAGATTACCACTCTACTGCACCTGGAGATACCCTCCAGGTCTGCATTGTTAACTTGCGTCTCAGAGGCCTCTGGCAAAGGTCTCTGGTGAAGACGTGCGAAACTCACTCTGCAGGCAGTGTGGAACTGTGAGGGACTGAGGGTCAGCTCAACTCTCAGCAGTAAGATGTTTTTGGACAAGGCGTTCAAATACCTACTCACGTATGGAACTTAGTATGTAGCACCAGTCTACCCCAGGAATTACTGGGAAATCGCTGGATTGAGCTTGGAGGCACTAGTCTTGTTGCCGGGAGATTCCAGTTACCTCTCCCAACACTTCGGTGAAGCAGCGAGCCTAGGCCTTTTGGAAGCGAAAGCTAGCTGCAGGCAGGAGGTAGGGATACAGGCCATAAATTCAACTCTCAGAAGTGTGTATGCATGGGAGGCAGATGTCTGCTACCCACTCGTACATGCGAGTGGGAACCTACTACACTCTGATGAAAAAGGCCATTGGAAATCGCTGTATTCAACTCAGATACACGTGGGTTCAGGCACAACGATTCCACATGCTTTCCTCACAACCTTTCCCTGCCACTAACATGAGGATGTTAGCAGCTCCTTCTACAGTCAAGCAGGATGCGGGAGGGTTGTGCCCTGTCCTTAGCTCTCACAGGGAAGCATGTCTTGAAGCCAGCGGTCAACTAGCTGCATACTTATGGCAGGGTCAAGGTAGCAGTATTCTGAGACAGGAGGTTCCCAGATTACCACTCTACTGCACCTGGAGATACCCTCCAGCTCTGCATTGTTAACTTGCGTCTCAGAGGCCTCTGGCAAACGTCTCTGGTGAAGACGTGCGAAACTCACTCTGCAGGCAGTGTGGAACTGTGAGGGACTGAGGGTCAGCTCAACTCTCAGCAGTAAGATGTTTTTGGACAAGGCGTTCAAATACCTACTCACGTATGGAACTTAGTATGTAGCACAAGTCTACCCCAGGAATTACTGGGAAATCGCTTGATTGAGCTTGGAGGCACTCGTCTTGTGTGCCGGGAGATTCCAATTACCTCTCTCAACACTTGCGTCAAGCAGCGAGCCTAGGCCTTTTGGAAGCGAAAGGTAGCGGCAGGCACGATGTAGGGTTACAGGCCATAAGCTCAACTCTCAGAAGTGTGTATGCATGGGAGGCAGATGTCTGCTACCCACTCGGACATGGGAGTTGGAACCTAGCTACACTCCTATTGAAGAAGGATGTTGGAAATCGCTGTATTCAACTCAGATACTCGGAAGTTCAGGCCCAATGCTTACACATGCTTTTCCCACAACCTATCCCAGCCACTAACAGAAGGAGGTTAGCAGGTACGTCTAGAGTCAGGCAGGATGCGGGAGGGTTTTGCCCTGTCCTCAGCTCTCACAGGGAAGCATGCCTAGAAGCCAGCTCTCAACTAGCTGCATTCTTATGACAGTGTGAAGGTAGCAGTATTCTGAGTAAGGCGGTTCCGAGATTACCACTCTACTGCACCTGGAGATACCCTCCAGGTCTGCATTGTTAACTTGCGTCTCAGAAGCCTGTGGCAAACGTCTCTGGTGAAGACGTGCGAAACTCACTCTGCAGGCAGTGTGGAACTGTGAGGGACTGAGGGTGAGCTCAACTCTCAGAAGTAAGATGCTTTTGGACAAGGCGTTCAGCTACATTCTCACGTATGGAACTTAGTATGTAGCACCTGTCTACCCCAGGAATTACTAGGCAATCGCTGGAATGAGCTTGGAGGAACTAGTCTTGTGTGCCGGGAGATTCCAATTACCTCTCCCAACACTTCCGTCAAACAGCGAGCCTAGGCCTTTTAGAAGTGAAAGGAACCAGCAGGCTGGATGGGGAGGTACAGGCCTTAAGCTCAACTCTCAGAAGTGTGTATGCAGGGGAGACAGATGTCTGCTACCCACTCTGACATGGGAGTTGGAAACTAGCTACACTCTGATTGAAGAAGGCCATTGGAAATCGCTGTATTCAACTCAGATACACAGGAGTTCAGGCCCAATGCTTACACATGCTTTTCCCGCAACCTCTCTCAGCCACTAACATTAGGATGTTAGCAGCTGCGCCTACAGTCAGGCAGGATGCGGGTGGGTTCTGCCCTGTCCTCAGCACTCCCAGGGAAGCATGCCTAGAAGCCAGCTCTCAACTAGCTGCATTCTTATGGCAGTGTGAAGGTAGCAGTATTCTGAGTCAGGAGGTTCCAAGATTACCACTCTACTGCACCTGGAGATACCCTCCAGGTCTGCATTGTTAACTTGCGTCTCAGAAGCCGGTGGCAAACGTCTCTGGTGAAGACGTCCGAAACTCACTCTGCAGGCAGTGTGGAACTGTGAGGGACTGAGGGTCAGCTCAACTCTCAGCAGTAAGATGTTTTTGGACAAGGCGTTCAAATACCTACTCACGTATGGAACTTAGTATGTAGCACAAGTCTACCCCAGGAATTACTGGGAAATCGCTTGATTGAGCTTGGAGGCACTCGTCTTGTGTGCCGGGAGATTCCAATTACCTCTCTCAACACTTGCGTCAAGCAGCGAGCCTAGGCCTTTTGGAAGCGAAAGGTAGCGGCAGGCACGATGTAGGGTTACAGGCCATAAGCTCAACTCTCAGAAGTGTGTATGCATGGGAGGCAGATGTCTGCTACCCACTCGGACATGGGAGTTGGAACCTAGCTACACTCCTATTGAAGAAGGATGTTGGAAATCGCTGTATTCAACTCAGATACTCGGAAGTTCAGGCCCAATGCTTACACATGCTTTTCCCACAACCTATCCCAGCCACTAACAGAAGGAGGTTAGCAGGTACGTCTACAGTCAGGCAGGATGCGGGAGGGTTCTGCCCTGTCCTCAGCTCTCACAGGGAAGCATGCCTAGAAGCCAGCTCTCAACTAGCTGCATTCTTATGACAGTGTGAAGGTAGCACTATTCTGAGTAAGGCGGTTCCGAGATTACCACTCTACTGCACCTGGAGATACCCTCCAGGTCTGCATTGTTAACTTGCGTCTCAGAAGCCTGTGGCAAACGTCTCTGGTGAAGACGTGCGAAACTCACTCTGCAGGCAGTGTGGAACTGTGAGGGACTGAGGGTGAGCTCAACTCTCAGAAGTAAGATGCTTTTGGACAAGGCGTTCAGCTACATTCTCACGTATGGAACTTAGTATGTAGCACCTGTCTACCCCAGGAATTACTAGGCAATCGCTGGAATGAGCTTGGAGGCACTAGTCTTGTGTGCCGGGAGATTCCAATTACCTCTCCCAACACTTCCGTCAAACAGCGAGCCTAGGCCTTTTAGAAGTGAAAGGAACCAGCAGGCTGGATGGGGAGGTACAGGCCTTAAGCTCAACTCTCAGAAGTGTGTATGCAGGGGAGACAGATGTCTGCTACCCACTCTGACATGGGAGTTGGAAACTACCTACACTCTGATTGAAGAAGGCCATTGGAAATCGCTGTATTTAACTCAGATACACAGGAGTTCAGGCCCAATGCTTACACATGCTTTTCCCGCAACCTCTCTCAGCCACTAACATTAGGATGTTAGCAGCTGCGCCTACAGTCAGGCAGGATGCGGGTGGGTTCTGCCATGTCCTCAGCACTCCCAGGGAAGCATGCCTAGAAGCCAGCTCTCAACTAGCTGCATTCTTATGGCAGTGTGAAGGTAGCAGTATTCTGAGTCAGGAGGTTCCAAGATTACCACTCTACTGCACCTGGAGATACCCTCCAGGTCTGCATTGTTAACTTGCGTCTCAGAAGCCTGTGGCAAACGTCTCCGGTGAAGACCTGCAAAACTCACTCTGCAGGCAGTGTGGAACTGTGAGGGACTGAGGGTGAGCTCAACTCTCAGAAGTAAGATGCTTTTGGACAAGGCGTTCAGCTACCTTCTCACGTATGGAACTTAGTATGTAGCACCAGTCTACCACACGAATTACTAGGCAATCGCTGGAATGAGCTTGGAGGCCCTAGTCTTGTGTGCCGGGAGATTCCAATTACCTCTCCCAACACTTCCGTCAAACAGCGAGCCTAGGCCTTTTAGAAGTGAAAGGAACCAGCAGGCTGGATGGGGAGGTACAGGCCTTAAGCTCAACTCTCAGAAGTGTGTATGCAGGGGAGACAGATGTCTGCTACCCACTCTGACATGGGAGTTGGAAACTAGCTACACTCTGATTGAAGAAGGCCATTGGAAATCGCTGTATTCAACTCAGATACACAGGAGTTCAGGCCCAATGCTTACACATGCTTTTCCCGCAACCTCTCTCAGCCACTAACATTAGGATGTTAGCAGCTGCGCCTACAGTCAGGCAGGATGCGGGTGGGTTCTGCCCTGTCCTCAGCACTCCCAGGGAAGCATGCCTAGAAGCCAGCTCTCAACTAGCTGCATTCTTATGGCAGTGTGAAGGTAGCAGTATTCTGAGTAAGGAGGTTCCCAGATTACCACTCTACTGCACCTGGAGATACCCTCCAGGTCTGCATTGTTAACTTGCGTCTCAGAAGCCGGTGGCAAACGTCTCTGGTGAAGACGTGCGAAACTCACTCTGCAGGCAGTGTGGAACTGTGAGGGACTGAGGGTGAGCTCAACTCTCAGAAGTAAGATGCTTTTGGACAAGGCGTTCAGCTACATTCTCACGTATGGAACTTAGTATGTAGCACCTGTCTACCCCAGGAATTCCTAGGCAATCGCTGGAATGAGCTTGGAGGCACTAGTCTTGTGTGCCGGGAGATTCCAATTACCTCTCCCAACACTTCCGTCAAACAGCGAGCCTAGGCCTTTTAGAAGTGAAAGGAACCAGCAGGCTGGATGGGGAGGTACAGGCCTTAAGCTCAACTCTCAGAAGTGTGTATGCAGGGGAGACAGATGTCTGCTACCCACTCTGACATGGGAGTTGGAAACTACCTACACTCTGATTGAAGAAGGCCATTGGAAATCGCTGTATTTAACTCAGATACACAGGAGTTCAGGCCCAATGCTTACACATGCTTTTCCCGCAACCTCTCTCAGCCACTAACATTAGGATGTTAGCAGCTGCGCCTACAGTCAGGCAGGATGCGGGTGGGTTCTGCCATGTCCTCAGCACTCCCAGGGAAGCATGCCTAGAAGCCAGCTCTCAACTAGCTGCATTCTTATGGCAGTGTGAAGGTAGCAGTATTCTGAGTCAGGAGGTTCCAAGATTACCACTCTACTGCACCTGGAGATACCCTCCAGGTCTGCATTGTTAACTTGCGTCTCAGAAGCCTGTGGCAAACGTCTCCGGTGAAGACCTGCAAAACTCACTCTGCAGGCAGTGTGGAACTGTGAGGGACTGAGGGTGAGCTCAACTCTCAGAAGTAAGATGCTTTTGGACAAGGCGTTCAGCTACCTTCTCACGTATGGAACTTAGTATGTAGCACCAGTCTACCACACGAATTACTAGGCAATCGCTGGAATGAGCTTGGAGGCCCTAGTCTTGTGTGCCGGGAGATTCCAATTACCTCTCCCAACACTTCCGTCAAACAGCGAGCCTAGGCCTTTTAGAAGTGAAAGGAACCAGCAGGCTGGATGGGGAGGTACAGGCCTTAAGCTCAACTCTCAGAAGTGTGTATGCAGGGGAGACAGATGTCTGCTACCCACTCTGACATGGGAGTTGGAAACTAGCTACACTCTGATTGAAGAAGGCCATTGGAAATCGCTGTATTCAACTCAGATACACAGGAGTTCAGGCCCAATGCTTACACATGCTTTTCCCGCAACCTCTCTCAGCCACTAACATTAGGATGTTAGCAGCTGCGCCTACAGTCAGGCAGGATGCGGGTGGGTTCTGCCCTGTCCTCAGCACTCCCAGGGAAGCATGCCTAGAAGCCAGCTCTCAACTAGCTGCATTCTTATGGCAGTGTGAAGGTAGCAGTATTCTGAGTCAGGAGGTTCCATGATTACCATTCTACTGCACCTGGAGATACCCTCCAGGTCTGCATTGTTAACTTGCGTCTCAGAGGCCTCTGGCAAACGTCTCTGGTGAAGACGTGCGAAACTCACTCTGCAGGCAGTGTGGAACTGTGAGGGACTGAGGGTCAGCTCAACTCTCAGCAGTAAGATGTTTTTGGACAAGGCGTTCAAATACCTACTCACGTATGGAACTTAGTATGTAGCACCAGTCTACCCCAGGAATTACTGGGAAATCGCTGGATTGAGCTTGGAGGCACTAGTCTTGTTGCCGGGAGATTCCAGTTACCTCTCCCAACACTTCGGTGAAGCAGCGAGCCTAGGCCTTTTGGAAGCGAAAGCTAGCTGCAGGCAGGAGGTAGGGATACAGGCCATAAATTCAACTCTCAGAAGTGTGTATGCATGGGAGGCAGATGTCTGCTACCCACTCGTACATGCGAGTGGGAACCTACTACACTCTGATGAAAAAGGCCATTGGAAATCGCTGTATTCAACTCAGATACACGTGGGTTCAGGCACAACGATTCCACATGCTTTCCTCACAACCTTTCCCTGCCACTAACATGAGGACGTTAGCAGCTCCTTCTACAGTCAAGCAGGATGCGGGAGGGTTGTGCCCTGTCCTTAGCTCTCACAGGGAAGCATGTCTTCAAGCCAGCGGTCAACTAGCTGCATACTTATGGCAGGGTCAAGGTAGCAGTATTCTGAGACAGGAGGTTCCCAGATTACCACTCTACTGCACCTGGAGATACCCTCCAGCTCTGCATTGTTAACTTGCGTCTCAGAGGCCTCTGGCAAACGTCTCTGGTGAAGACGTGCGAAACTCACTCTGCAGGCAGTGTGGAACTGTGAGGGACTGAGGGTCAGCTCAACTCTCAGCAGTAAGATGTTTTTGGACAAGGCGTTCAAATACCTACTCACGTATGGAACTTAGTATGCAGCACCAGTCTACCCCAGGAATTACTAAGAAATCGCTTGATTTAGCTTGGAGGCACTCGTCTTGTGTGCAGGGAGATTCCAATTACCTCTCCCAACACTTGCGTCAAGCAGCGAGCCTAGGCCTTTTGGAAGCGAAAGGGAGCGACAGGCACGATGTAGGGTTACAGGCCATAAGCTCAACTCTCAGAAGTGTGTATGCATGGGAGGCAGATGTCTGCTACCCACTCGGACATGGGAGTTGGAACCTAGCTACACTCCTATTGAAGAAGGATGTTGGAAATCGCTGTATTCAACTCAGATACTCGGAAGTTCAGGCCCAATGCTTACACATGCTTTTCCCACAACGTATCCCAGCCACTAACATTAGGATGTTAGCAGCTGCGCCTACAGTCAGGCAGGATGCGGGAGGGTTCTGCCCTGTCCTCAGCTCTCACAGGGAAGCATGCCTAGAAGCCAGCTCTCAACTAGCTGCATTCTTATGACAGTGTGAAGGTAGCAGTATTCTGAGTAAGGCGGTTCCGAGATTACCACTCTACTGCACCTGGAGATACCCTCCAGGTCTGCATTGTTAACTTGCGTCTCAGAAGCCTGTGGCAAACGTCTCTGGTGAAGACGTGCGAAACTCACTCTGCAGGCAGTGTGGAACTGTGAGGGACTGAGGGTGAGCTCAACTCTCAGAAGTAAGATGCTTTTGGACAAGGCGTTCAGCTACATTCTCACGTATGGAACTTAGTATGTAGCACCTGTCTACCCCAGGAATTACTAGGCAATCGCTGGAATGAGCTTGGAGGCACTAGTCTTGTGTGCCGGGAGATTCCAATTACCTCTCCCAACACTTCCGTCAAACAGCGAGCCTAGGCCTTTTAGAAGTGAAAGGAACCAGCAGGCTGGATGGGGAGGTACAGGCCTTAAGCTCAACTCTCAGAAGTGTGTATGCAGGGGAGACAGATGTCTGCTACCCACTCTGACATGGGAGTTGGAAACTACCTACACTCTGATTGAAGAAGGCCATTGGAAATCGCTGTATTTAACTCAGATACACAGGAGTTCAGGCCCAATGCTTACACATGCTTTTCCCGCAACCTCTCTCAGCCACTAACATTAGGATGTTAGCAGCTGCGCCTACAGTCAGGCAGGATGCGGGTGGGTTCTGCCATGTCCTCAGCACTCCCAGGGAAGCATGCCTAGAAGCCAGCTCTCAACTAGCTGCATTCTTATGGCAGTGTGAAGGTAGCAGTATTCTGAGTCAGGAGGTTCCAAGATTACCACTCTACTGCACCTGGAGATACCCTCCAGGTCTGCATTGTTAACTTGCGTCTCAGAAGCCTGTGGCAAACGTCTCCGGTGAAGACCTGCAAAACTCACTCTGCAGGCAGTGTGGAACTGTGAGGGACTGAGGGTGAGCTCAACTCTCAGAAGTAAGATGCTTTTGGACAAGGCGTTCAGCTACCTTCTCATGTATGGAACTTAGTATGTAGCACCAGTCTACCACACGAATTACTAGGCAATCGCTGGAATGGGCTTGGAGGCACTAGTCTTGTGTGCCGGGAGATTTCAATTACCTCTCCCAACACTTCCGTCAAACAGCGAGCCTAGGCCTTTTAGAAGTGAAAGGAACCAGCAGGCTGGATGGGGAGGTACAGGCCTTAAGCTCAACTCTCAGAAGTGTGTATGCAGGGGAGACAGATGTCTGCTACCCACTCTGACATGGGAGTTGGAAACTACCTACACTCTGATTGAAGAAGGCCATTGGAAATCGCTGTATTCAACTCAGATACACAGGAGTTCAGGCCCAATGCTTACACATGCTTTTCCCGCAACCTCTCTCAGCCACTGACATTAGGATGTTAGCAGCTGCGCCTACAGTCAGGCAGGATGCGGGTGGGTTCTGCCCTGTCCTCAGCACTCCCAGGGAAGCATGCCTAGACGCCAGCTCTCAACTAGCTGCATTCTTATGGCAGTGTGAAGGTAGCAGTATTCTGAGTAAGGAGGTTCCCAGATTACCACTCTACTGCACCTGGAGATACCCTCCAGGTCTGCATTGTTAACTTGCGTCTCAGAAGCCTCTGGCAAACGTCTCTGGTGAAGACGTCCGAAACTCACTCTGCAGGCAGTGTGGAACTGTGAGGGACTGAGGGTGAGCTCAACTCTCAGAAGTAAGATGTTTTTGGACAAGGCGTTCAACTACCTACTCACGTATGGAACTTAGTATGTAGCACCAGTCTACCCCATGAATTACTAGGAAATCGCTTGATTGAGCTTGGAGGCACTCGTCTTGTGTGCCGGGAGATTCCAGTTACCTCTCCCAACACTTGCGTCAAGCAGCGAGCCTAGGCATTTTGGAAGCGAAAGGTAGCGGCAGGCAGGATGTTGGGTTACAGGCCATAAGCTCAACTCTCAGAAGTGTTTATGCCTGGGAGGCAGATGTCTGCTACCCACTCGGACATGGGAGTTGGAACCTAGCTACACTCCTATTGAAGAAGGACTTTGGAAATCGCTGTATTCAACTCAGATACACGGGAGTTCAGGCCCAATGCTTACACATGCTTTTCCCACAAACTATCCCAGCCACTAACGGAAGGAGGTTAGCAGGTAAGTCTACAGTCAGGCAGGATGCGGGAGGGTCCTGCCCTGTCCTCAGCGCTCACAGGGAAGCATGCCTTGAAGCCAGCTCTCAACTAGCTGCATTCTTATGACAGTGTGAAGGTAGCAGTATTCTGAGTAAGGAGGTTCCCAGATTACCACTCTACTGCACCTGGAGATACCCTCCAGGTCTGCATTGTTAACTTGCGTCTCAGAGGCCTCTGGCAAACGTCTCTGGTGAAGACGTGCGAAACTCACTCTGCAGGCAGTGTGGAACTGTGAGGGACTGAGGGTCAGCTCAACTCTCAGCAGTAAGATGTTTTTGGACAAGGCGTTCAAATACCTACTCACGTATGGAACTTAGTATGTAGCACCAGTCTACCCCAGGAATTACTGGGAAATCGCTGGATTGAGCTTGGAGGCACTAGTCTTGTTGCCGGGAGATTCCAGTTACCTCTCCCAACACTTCGGTGAAGCAGCGAGCCTAGGCCTTTTGGAAGCGAAAGCTAGCTGCAGGCAGGAGGTAGGGATACAGGCCATAAATTCAACTCTCAGAAGTGTGTATGCATGGGAGGCAGATGTCTGCTACCCACTCGTACATGCGAGTGGGAACCTACTACACTCTGATGAAAAAGGACTTTGGAAATCGCTGTATTCAACTCAGATACACGTGGGTTCAGACACAACGATTCCAATGCTTTTCTCACAACCTTTCCCTGCCACTAACATGAGGACGTTAGCAGCTCCTTCTACAGTCAAGCAGGATGCGGGAGGGTTGTGCCCTGTCCTTAGCTCTCACAGGGAAGCATGTCTTGAAGCCAGCGGTCAACTAGCTGCATACTTATGGCAGGGTCAATGTAGCAGTATTCTGAGACAGGAGGTTCCCAGATTACCACTCTACTGCACCTGGAGATACCCTCCAGGTCTGCATTGTTAACTTGCGTCTCAGAGGCCTCTGGCAAACGTCTCTGGTGAAGACGTGCGAAACTCACTCTGCAGGCAGTGTGGAACTGTGAGGGACTGAGGGTCAGCTCAACTCTCAGCAGTAAGATGTTTTTGGACAAGGCGTTCAAATACCTACTCACGTATGGAACTTAGTATGTAGCACCAGTCTACCCAAGGAATTACTAAGAAATCGCTTGATTGAGCTTGGAGGCACTCGTCTTGTGTGCAGGGAGATTCCAATTACCTCTCCCAACACTTGCGTCAAGCAGCGAGCCTAGGCCTTTTGGAAGCGAAAGGGAGCGGCAGGCACGATGTAGGGTTACAGGCCTTAAGCTCAACTCTCAGAAGTGTGTATGCATGGGAGGCAGATGTCTGCTACCCACTCGGACATGGGAGTTGGAACCTAGCTACACTCCTATTGAAGAAGGATGTTGGAAATCGCTGTATTCAACTCAGATACTCGGGAGTTCAGGCCCAATGCTTACACATGCTTTTCCCACAACCTATCCCAGCCACTAACAGAAGGAGGTTAGCAGGTACGTCTACAGTCAGGCAGGATGCGGGAGGGTCCTGCCCTGTCCTCAGCTCTCACAGGGAAGCATGCCTAGAAGCCAGCTCTCAACTAGCTGCATTCTTATGACAGTGTGAAGGTAGCAGTATTCTGAGTAAGGCGGTTCCGAGATTACCACTCTACTGCACCTGGAGATACCCTCCAGGTCTGCATTGTTAACTTGCGTCTCAGAAGCCTGTGGCAAACGTCTCTGGTGAAGACGTGCGAAACTCACTCTGCAGGCAGTGTGGAACTGTGAGGGACTGAGGGTGAGCTCAACTCTCAGAAGTAAGATGCTTTTGGACAAGGCGTTCAGCTACATTCTCACGTATGGAACTTAGTATGTAGCACCTGTCTACCCCAGGAATTACTAGGCAATCGCTGGAATGAGCTTGGAGGCACTAGTCTTGTGTGCCGGGAGATTCCAATTACCTCTCCCAACACTTCCGTCAAACAGCGAGCCTAGGCCTTTTAGAAGTGAAAGGAACCAGCAGGCTGGATGGGGAGGTACAGGCCTTAAGCTCAACTCTCAGAAGTGTGTATGCAGGGGAGACAGATGTCTGCTACCCACTCTGACATGGGAGTTGGAAACTACCTACACTCTGATTGAAGAAGGCCATTGGAAATCGCTGTATTTAACTCAGATACACAGGAGTTCAGGCCCAATGCTTACACATGCTTTTCCCGCAACCTCTCTCAGCCACTAACATTAGGATGTTAGCAGCTGCGCCTACAGTCAGGCAGGATGCGGGTGGGTTCTGCCATGTGCTCAGCACTCACAGGGAAGCATGCCTAGAAGCCAGCTCTCAACTAGCTGCATTCTTATGGCAGTGTGAAGGTAGCAGTATTCTGAGTCAGAGGGTTCCAAGATTACCACTCTACTGCACCTGGAGATACCCTCCAGGTCTGCATTGTTAACTTGCGTCTCAGAAGTCTGTGGCAAACGTCTCCGGTGAAGACCTGCAAAACTCACTCTGCAGGCAGTGTGGAACTGTGAGGGACTGA
Organism: Canis lupus baileyi; assembly: GCF_048164855.1. NCBI lineage: Eukaryota > Metazoa > Chordata > Mammalia > Carnivora > Canidae > Canis > Canis lupus. The sequence goes on along the minus strand of NC_132864.1, from coordinate 1,417,891 downwards.
GGGTGAGCTCAACTCTCAGAAGTAAGATGCTTTTGGACAAGGCGTTCAGCTACCTTCTCACGTATGGAACTTAGTATGTAGCACCAGTCTACCACACGAATTACTAGGCAATCGCTGGAATGAGCTTGGAGGCCCTAGTCTTGTGTGCCGGGAGATTCCAATTACCTCTCCCAACACTTCCGTCAAACAGCGAGCCTAGGCCTTTTAGAAGTGAAAGGAACCAGCAGGCTGGATGGGGAGGTACAGGCCTTAAGCTCAACTCTCAGAAGTGTGTATGCAGGGGAGACAGATGTCTGCTACCCACTCTGACATGGGAGTTGGAAACTAGCTACACTCTGATTGAAGAAGGCCATTGGAAATCGCTGTATTCAACTCAGATACACAGGAGTTCAGGCCCAATGCTTACACATGCTTTTCCCGCAACCTCTCTCAGCCACTAACATTAGGATGTTAGCAGCTGCGCCTACAGTCAGGCAGGATGCGGGTGGGTTCTGCCCTGTCCTCAGCACTCCCAGGGAAGCATGCCTAGAAGCCAGCTCTCAACTAGCTGCATTCTTATGGCAGTGTGAAGGTAGCAGTATTCTGAGTCAGGAGGTTCCCAGATTACCACTCTACTGCACCTGGAGATACCCTCCAGGTCTGCATTGTTAACTTGCGTCTCAGAAGCCGGTGGCAAACGTCTCTGGTGAAGACGTCCGAAACTCACTCTGCAGGCAGTGTGGAACTGTGAGGGACTGAGGGTCAGCTCAACTCTCAGCAGTAAGATGTTTTTGGACAAGGCGTTCAAATACCTACTCACGTATGGAACTTAGTATGTAGCACAAGTCTACCCCAGGAATTACTGGGAAATCGCTTGATTGAGCTTGGAGGCACTCGTCTTGTGTGCCGGGAGATTCCAATTACCTCTCTCAACACTTGCGTCAAGCAGCGAGCCTAGGCCTTTTGGAAGCGAAAGGTAGCGGCAGGCAGGATGTTGGGTTACAGGCCATAAGCTCAACTCTCAGAAGTGTGTATGCATGGGAGGCAGATGTCTGCTACCCACTTGGACATGGGAGTTGGAACCTAGCTACACTCCTATTGAAGAAGGATGTTGGAAATCGCTGTATTCAACTCAGATACTCGGGAGTTCAGGCCCAATGCTTACACATGCTTTTCCCACAACCTATCCCAGCCACTAACAGAAAGAGGTTAGCAGGTACATCTACAGTCAGGCAGGATGCGGGAGGGTTCTGCCCTGTCCTCAGCTCTCACAGGGAAGCATGCCTAGAAGCCAGCTCTCAACTAGCTGCATTCTTATGACAGTGTGAAGGTAGCAGTATTCTGAGTAAGGCGGTTCCGAGATTACCACTCTACTGCACCTGGAGATACCCTCCAGGTCTGCATTGTTAACTTGCGTCTCAGAAGCCTGTGGCAAACTTCTCTGGTGAAGACCTGCGAAACTCACTCTGCAGGCAGTGTGGAACTGTGAGGGACTGAGGGTGAGCTCAACTCTCAGAAGTAAGATGCTTTTGGACAAGGCGTTCAGCTACATTCTCACGTATGGAACTTAGTATGTAGCACCTGTCTACCCCAGGAATTACTAGGCAATCGCTGGAATGAGCTTGGAGGCACTAGTCTTGTGTGCCGGGAGATTCCAATTACCTCTCCCAACACTTCCGTCAAACAGCGAGCCTAGGCCTTTTAGAAGTGAAAGGAACCAGCAGGCTGGATGGGGAGGTACAGGCCTTAAGCTCAACTCTCAGAAGTGTGTATGCAGGGGAGACAGATGTCTGCTACCCACTCTGACATGGGAGTTGGAAACTACCTACACTCTGATTGAAGAAGGCCATTGGAAATCGCTGTATTTAACTCAGATACACAGGAGTTCAGGCCCAATGCTTACACATGCTTTTCCCGCAACCTCTCTCAGCCACTAACATTAGGATGTTAGCAGCTGCGCCTACAGTCAGGCAGGATGCGGGTGGGTTCTGCCATGTCCTCAGCACTCCCAGGGAAGCATGCCTAGAAGCCAGCTCTCAACTAGCTGCATTCTTATGGCAGTGTGAAGGTAGCAGTATTCTGAGTCAGGAGGTTCCAAGATTACCACTCTACTGCACCTGGAGATACCCTCCAGGTCTGCATTGTTAACTTGCGTCTCAGAAGCCTGTGGCAAACGTCTCCGGTGAAGACCTGCAAAACTCACTCTGCAGGCAGTGTGGAACTGTGAGGGACTGAGGGTGAGCTCAACTCTCAGAAGTAAGATGCTTTTGGACAATGCGTTCAGCTACCTTCTCACGTATGGAACTTAGTATGTAGCACCAGTCTACCACACGAATTACTAGGCAATCGCTGGAATGAGCTTGGAGGCCCTAGTCTTGTGTGCCGGGAAACTCTAATTACCTCTCCCAACACTTCCGTCAAACAGCGAGCCTAGGCCTTTTAGAAGTGAAAGGAACCAGCAAGCAGGATGTTGGGTTACAGGCCATAAGCTAAACTCTCAGAAGTGTGTATGCAGGGGAGACAGATGTCTGCTACCCACTCTGACATGGGAGTTGGAAACTAGCTACACTCTGATTGAAGAAGGCCATTGGAAATCGCTGTATTCAACTCAGATACACAGGAGTTCAGGCCCAATGCTTACACATACTTTTCCCGCAACCTCTCTCAGCCACTAACATTAGGATGTTAGCAGCTGCGCCTACAGTCAGGCAGGATGCGGGTGGGTTCTGCCCTGTCCTCAGCACTCCCAGGGAAGCATGCCTAGAAGCCAGCTCTCAACTAGCTGCATTCTTATGGCAGTGTGAAGGTAGCAGTATTCTGAGTAAGGAGGTTCCCAGATTACCACTCTACTGCACCTGGAGATACCCTCCAGGTCTGCATTGTTAACTTGCGTCTCAGAAGCCGGTGGCAAACGTCTCTGGTGAAGACGTCCGAAACTCACTCTGCAGGCAGTGTGGAACTGTGAGGGACTGAGGGTGAGCTCAACTCTCAGAAGTAAGATGTTTTTGGACAAGGCGTTCAACTACCTACTCACGTATGGAACTTAGTATGTAGCACCAGTCTACCCCAGGAATTACTAGGAAATCGCTTGATTGAGCTTGGAGGCACTCGTCTTGTGAGCCGGGAGATTCCAGTTACCTCTCCCAACACTTGCGTCAAGCAGCGAGCCTAGGCATTTTGGAAGCGAAAGGTAGCGGCAGGCAGGATGTTGGGTTACAGGCCATAAGCTCAACTCTCAGAAGTGTTTATGCCTGGGAGGCAGATGTCTGCTACCCACTCGGACATGGGAGTTGGAACCTAGCTACACTCCTATTGAAGAAGGACTTTGGAAATCGCTGTATTCAACTCAGATACACGGGAGTTCAGGCCCAATGCTTACACATGCTTTTCCCACAAACTATCCCAGCCACTAACGGAAGGAGGTTAGCAGGTAAGTCTACAGTCAGGCAGGATGCAGGAGGGTCCTGCCCTGTCCTCAGCTCTCACAGGGAAGCATGCCTTGAAGCCAGCTCTCAACTAGCTGCATTCTTATGACATTGTGAAGGTAGCAGTATTCTGAGTAAGGAGGTTCCCAGATTACCACTCTACTGCACCTGGAGATACCCTCCAGGTCTGCATTGTTAACTTGCGTCTCAGAGGCCTCTGGCAAACGTCTCTGGTGAAGACGTGCGAAACTCACTCTGCAGGCAGTGTGGAACTGTGAGGGACTGAGGGTCAGCTCCACTCTCAGCAGTAAGATGTTTTTGGACTAGGCGTTCAAATACCTACTCACGTATGGAACTTAGTATGTAGCACCAGTCTACCCCAGGAATTACTGGGAAATCGCTGGATTGAGCTTGGAGGCACTAGTCTTGTTGCCGGGAGATTCCAGTTACCTCTCCCAACACTTCGGTGAAGCAGCGAGCCTAGGCCTTTTGGAAGCGAAAGCTAGCTGCAGGCAGGAGGTAGGGATACAGGCCATAAATTCAACTCTCAGAAGTGTGTATGCATGGGAGGCAGATGTCTGCTACCCACTCGTACATGCGAGTGGGAACCTACTACACTCTGATGAAAAAGGACTTTGGAAATCGCTGTATTCAACTCAGATACACGTGGGTTCAGGCACAACGATTCCACATGCTTTTCTCACAACCTTTCCCTGCCACTAACATGAGGACGTTAGCAGCTCCTTCTACAGTCAAGCAGGATGCGGGAGGGTTGTGCCCTGTCCTTAGCTCTCACAGGGAAGCATGTCTTGAAGCCAGCGGTCAACTAGCTGCATACTTATGGCAGGGTCAAGGTAGCAGTATTCTGAGACAGGAGGTTCCCAGATTACCACTCTACTGCACCTGGAGATACCCTCCAGGTCTGCATTGTTAACTTGCGTCTCAGAGGCCTCTGGCAAACGTCTCTGGTGAAGACGTGCGAAACTCACTCTGCAGGCAGTGTGGAACTGTGAGGGACTGAGGGTCAGCTCAACTCTCAGCAGTAAGATGTTTTTGGACAAGGCGTTCAAATACCTACTCACGTATGGAACTTAGTATGTAGCACCAGTCTACCCCAGGAATTACTAAGAAATCGCTTGATTGAGCTTGGAGGCACTCGTCTTGTGTGCCGGGAGATTCCAATTACCTCTCCCAACACTTGCGTCAAGCAGCGAGCCTAGGCCTTTTGGAAGCGAAAGGGAGCGGCAGGCACGATGTAGGGTTACAGGCCATAAGCTCAACTCTCAGAAGTGTGTATGCATGGGAGGCAGATGTCTGCTACACACTCGGACATGGGAGTTGGAACCTAGCTGCACTCCTATTGAAGAAGGATGTTGGAAATCGCTGTATTCAACTCAGATACTCGGGAGTTCAGGCCCAATGCTTACACATGCTTTTCCCACAACCTATCCCAGCCACTAACATTAGGATGTTAGCAGCTGCGCCTACAGTCAGGCAGGATGCGGGAGGGTTCTGCCCTGTCCTCAGCTCTCACAGGGAAGCATGCCTAGAAGCCAGCTCTCAACTAGCTGCATTCTTATGACAGTGTGAAGGTAGCAGTATTCTGAGTAAGGCGGTTCCGAGATTACCACTCTACTGCACCTGGAGATACCCTCCAGGTCTGCATTGTTAACTTGCGTCTCAGAAGCCTGTGGCAAACGTCTCTGGTGAAGACCTGCGAAACTCACTCTGCAGGCAGTGTGGAACTGTGAGGGACTGAGGGTGAGCTCAACTCTCAGAAGTAAGATGCTTTTGGACAAGGCGTTCAGCTACATTCTCACGTATGGAACTTAGTATGTAGCACCTGTCTACCCCAGGAATTACTAGGCAATCGCTGGAATGAGCTTGGAGGCACTAGTCTTGTGTGCCGGGAGATTCCAATTACCTCTCCCAACACTTCCGTCAAACAGCGAGCCTAGGCCTTTTAGAAGTGAAAGGAACCAGCAGGCTGGATGGGGAGGTACAGGCCTTAAGCTCAACTCTCAGAAGTGTGTATGCAGGGGAGACAGATGTCTGCTACCCACTCTGACATGGGAGTTGGAAACTACCTACACTCTGATTGAAGAAGGCCATTGGAAATCGCTGTATTTAACTCAGATACACAGGAGTTCAGGCCCAATGCTTACACATGCTTTTCCCGCAACCTCTCTCAGCCACTAACATTAGGATGTTAGCAGCTGCGCCTACAGTCAGGCAGGATGCGGGTGGGTTCTGCCATGTCCTCAGCACTCCCAGGGAAGCATGCCTAGAAGCCAGCTCTCAACTAGCTGCATTCTTATGGCAGTGTGAAGGTAGCAGTATTCTGAGTCAGGAGGTTCCAAGATTACCACTCTACTGCACCTGGAGATACCCTCCAGGTCTGCATTGTTAACTTGCGTCTCAGAAGCCTGTGGCAAACGTCTCCGGTGAAGACCTGCAAAACTCACTCTGCAGGCAGTGTGGAACTGTGAGGGACTGAGGGTGAGCTCAACTCTCAGAAGTAAGATGCTTTTGGACAAGGCGTTCAGCTACCTTCTCACGTATGGAACTTAGTATGTAGCACCAGTCTACCACACGAATTACTAGGCAATCGCTGGAATGAGCTTGGAGGCCCTAGTCTTGTGTGCCGGGAGATTCCAATTACCTCTCCCAACACTTCCGTCAAACAGCGAGCCTAGGCCTTTTAGAAGTGAAAGGAACCAGCAGGCTGGATGGGGAGGTACAGGCCTTAAGCTCAACTCTCAGAAGTGTGTATGCAGGGGAGACAGATGTCTGCTACCCACTCTGACATGGGAGTTGGAAACTAGCTACACTCTGATTGAAGAAGGCCATTGGAAATCGCTGTATTCAACTCAGATACACAGGAGTTCAGGCCCAATGCTTACACATGCTTTTCCCGCAACCTCTCTCAGCCACTAACATTAGGATGTTAGCAGCTGCGCCTACAGTTAGGCAGGATGCGGGTGGGTTCTGCCCTGTCCTCAGCACTCCCAGGGAAGCATGCCTAGAAGCCAGCTCTCAACTAGCTGCATTCTTATGGCAGTGTGAAGGTAGCAGTATTCTGAGTCAGGAGGTTCCAAGATTACCACTCTACTGCACCTGGAGATACCCTCCAGGTCTGCATTGTTAACTTGCGTCTCAGAAGCCGGTGGCAAACGTCTCTGGTGAAGACGTCCGAAACTCACTCTGCAGGCAGTGTGGAACTGTGAGGGACTGAGGGTCAGCTCAACTCTCAGCAGTAAGATGTTTTTGGACAAGGCGTTCAAATACCTACTCACGTATGGAACTTAGTATGTAGCACAAGTCTACCCCAGGAATTACTGGGAAATCGCTTGATTGAGCTTGGAGGCACTCGTCTTGTGTGCCGGGAGATTCCAATTACCTCTCTCAACACTTGCGTCAAGCAGCGAGCCTAGGCCTTTTGGAAGCGAAAGGTAGCGGCAGGCACGATGTAGGGTTACAGGCCATAAGCTCAACTCTCAGAAGTGTGTATGCATGGGAGGCAGATGTCTGCTACCCACTCGGACATGGGAGTTGGAACCTAGCTACACTCCTATTGAAGAAGGATGTTGGAAATCGCTGTATTCAACTCAGATACTCGGGAGTTCAGGCCCAATGCTTACACATGCTTTTCCCACAACCTATCCCAGCCACTAACAGAAAGAGGTTAGCAGGTACATCTACAGTCAGGCAGGATGCGGGAGGGTTCTGCCCTGTCCTCAGCTCTCACAGGGAAGCATGCCTAGAAGCCAGCTCTCAACTAGCTGCATTCTTATGACAGTGTGAAGGTAGCAGTATTCTGAGTAAGGCGGTTCCGAGATTACCACTCTACTGCACCTGGAGATACCCTCCAGGTCTGCATTGTTAACTTGCGTCTCAGAAGCCTGTGGCAAACTTCTCTGGTGAAGACCTGCGAAACTCACTCTGCAGGCAGTGTGGAACTGTGAGGGACTGAGGGTGAGCTCAACTCTCAGAAGTAAGATGCTTTTGGACAAGGCGTTCAGCTACATTCTCACGTATGGAACTTAGTATGTAGCACCTGTCTACCCCAGGAATTACTAGGCAATCGCTGGAATGAGCTTGGAGGCACTAGTCTTGTGTGCCGGGAGATTCCAATTACCTCTCCCAACACTTCCGTCAAACAGCGAGCCTAGGCCTTTTAGAAGTGAAAGGAACCAGCAGGCTGGATGGGGAGGTACAGGCCTTAAGCTCAACTCTCAGAAGTGTGTATGCAGGGGAGACAGATGTCTGCTACCCACTCTGACATGGGAGTTGGAAACTACCTACACTCTGATTGAAGAAGGCCATTGGAAATCGCTGTATTTAACTCAGATACACAGGAGTTCAGGCCCAATGCTTACACATGCTTTTCCCGCAACCTCTCTCAGCCACTAACATTAGGATGTTAGCAGCTGCGCCTACAGTCAGGCAGGATGCGGGTGGGTTCTGCCATGTCCTCAGCACTCCCAGGGAAGCATGCCTAGAAGCCAGCTCTCAACTAGCTGCATTCTTATGGCAGTGTGAAGGTAGCAGTATTCTGAGTCAGGAGGTTCCAAGATTACCACTCTACTGCACCTGGAGATACCCTCCAGGTCTGCATTGTTAACTTGCGTCTCAGAAGCCTGTGGCAAACGTCTCCGGTGAAGACCTGCAAAACTCACTCTGCAGGCAGTGTGGAACTGTGAGGGACTGAGGGTGAGCTCAACTCTCAGAAGTAAGATGCTTTTGGACAATGCGTTCAGCTACCTTCTCACGTATGGAACTTAGTATGTAGCACCAGTCTACCACACGAATTACTAGGCAATCGCTGGAATGAGCTTGGAGGCCCTAGTCTTGTGTGCCGGGAAACTCTAATTACCTCTCCCAACACTTCCGTCAAACAGCGAGCCTAGGCCTTTTAGAAGTGAAAGGAACCAGCAAGCAGGATGTTGGGTTACAGGCCATAAGCTAAACTCTCAGAAGTGTGTATGCAGGGGAGACAGATGTCTGCTACCCACTCTGACATGGGAGTTGGAAACTAGCTACACTCTGATTGAAGAAGGCCATTGGAAATCGCTGTATTCAACTCAGATACACAGGAGTTCAGGCCCAATGCTTACACATACTTTTCCCGCAACCTCTCTCAGCCACTAACATTAGGATGTTAGCAGCTGCGCCTACAGTCAGGCAGGATGCGGGTGGGTTCTGCCCTGTCCTCAGCACTCCCAGGGAAGCATGCCTAGAAGCCAGCTCTCAACTAGCTGCATTCTTATGGCAGTGTGAAGGTAGCAGTATTCTGAGTAAGGAGGTTCCCAGATTACCACTCTACTGCACCTGGAGATACCCTCCAGGTCTGCATTGTTAACTTGCGTCTCAGAAGCCGGTGGCAAACGTCTCTGGTGAAGACGTCCGAAACTCACTCTGCAGGCAGTGTGGAACTGTGAGGGACTGAGGGTGAGCTCAACTCTCAGAAGTAAGATGTTTTTGGACAAGGCGTTCAACTACCTACTCACGTATGGAACTTAGTATGTAGCACCAGTCTACCCCAGGAATTACTAGGAAATCGCTTGATTGAGCTTGGAGGCACTCGTCTTGTGAGCCGGGAGATTCCAGTTACCTCTCCCAACACTTGCGTCAAGCAGCGAGCCTAGGCATTTTGGAAGCGAAAGGTAGCGGCAGGCAGGATGTTGGGTTACAGGCCATAAGCTCAACTCTCAGAAGTGTTTATGCCTGGGAGGCAGATGTCTGCTACCCACTCGGACATGGGAGTTGGAACCTAGCTACACTCCTATTGAAGAAGGACTTTGGAAATCGCTGTATTCAACTCAGATACACGGGAGTTCAGGCCCAATGCTTACACATGCTTTTCCCACAAACTATCCCAGCCACTAACGGAAGGAGGTTAGCAGGTAAGTCTACAGTCAGGCAGGATGCAGGAGGGTCCTGCCCTGTCCTCAGCTCTCACAGGGAAGCATGCCTTGAAGCCAGCTCTCAACTAGCTGCATTCTTATGACATTGTGAAGGTAGCAGTATTCTGAGTAAGGAGGTTCCCAGATTACCACTCTACTGCACCTGGAGATACCCTCCAGGTCTGCATTGTTAACTTGCGTCTCAGAGGCCTCTGGCAAACGTCTCTGGTGAAGACGTGCGAAACTCACTCTGCAGGCAGTGTGGAACTGTGAGGGACTGAGGGTCAGCTCCACTCTCAGCAGTAAGATGTTTTTGGACTAGGCGTTCAAATACCTACTCACGTATGGAACTTAGTATGTAGCACCAGTCTACCCCAGGAATTACTGGGAAATCGCTGGATTGAGCTTGGAGGCACTAGTCTTGTTGCCGGGAGATTCCAGTTACCTCTCCCAACACTTCGGTGAAGCAGCGAGCCTAGGCCTTTTGGAAGCGAAAGCTAGCTGCAGGCAGGAGGTAGGGATACAGGCCATAAATTCAACTCTCAGAAGTGTGTATGCATGGGAGGCAGATGTCTGCTACCCACTCGTACATGCGAGTGGGAACCTACTACACTCTGATGAAAAAGGACTTTGGAAATCGCTGTATTCAACTCAGATACACGTGGGTTCAGGCACAACGATTCCACATGCTTTTCTCACAACCTTTCCCTGCCACTAACATGAGGACGTTAGCAGCTCCTTCTACAGTCAAGCAGGATGCGGGAGGGTTGTGCCCTGTCCTTAGCTCTCACAGGGAAGCATGTCTTGAAGCCAGCGGTCAACTAGCTGCATACTTATGGCAGGGTCAAGGTAGCAGTATTCTGAGACAGGAGGTTCCCAGATTACCACTCTACTGCACCTGGAGATACCCTCCAGGTCTGCATTGTTAACTTGCGTCTCAGAGGCCTCTGGCAAACGTCTCTGGTGAAGACGTGCGAAACTCACTCTGCAGGCAGTGTGGAACTGTGAGGGACTGAGGGTCAGCTCAACTCTCAGCAGTAAGATGTTTTTGGACAAGGCGTTCAAATACCTACTCACGTATGGAACTTAGTATGTAGCACCAGTCTACCCCAGGAATTACTAAGAAATCGCTTGATTGAGCTTGGAGGCACTCGTCTTGTGTGCCGGGAGATTCCAATTACCTCTCCCAACACTTGCGTCAAGCAGCGAGCCTAGGCCTTTTGGAAGCGAAAGGGAGCGGCAGGCACGATGTAGGGTTACAGGCCATAAGCTCAACTCTCAGAAGTGTGTATGCATGGGAGGCAGATGTCTGCTACACACTCGGACATGGGAGTTGGAACCTAGCTGCACTCCTATTGAAGAAGGATGTTGGAAATCGCTGTATTCAACTCAGATACTCGGGAGTTCAGGCCCAATGCTTACACATGCTTTTCCCACAACCTATCCCAGCCACTAACATTAGGATGTTAGCAGCTGCGCCTACAGTCAGGCAGGATGCGGGAGGGTTCTGCCCTGTCCTCAGCTCTCACAGGGAAGCATGCCTAGAAGCCAGCTCTCAACTAGCTGCATTCTTATGACAGTGTGAAGGTAGCAGTATTCTGAGTAAGGCGGTTCCGAGATTACCACTCTACTGCACCTGGAGATACCCTCCAGGTCTGCATTGTTAACTTGCGTCTCAGAAGCCTGTGGCAAACGTCTCTGGTGAAGACCTGCGAAACTCACTCTGCAGGCAGTGTGGAACTGTGAGGGACTGAGGGTGAGCTCAACTCTCAGAAGTAAGATGCTTTTGGACAAGGCGTTCAGCTACATTCTCACGTATGGAACTTAGTATGTAGCACCTGTCTACCCCAGGAATTACTAGGCAATCGCTGGAATGAGCTTGGAGGCACTAGTCTTGTGTGCCGGGAGATTCCAATTACCTCTCCCAACACTTCCGTCAAACAGCGAGCCTAGGCCTTTTAGAAGTGAAAGGAACCAGCAGGCTGGATGGGGAGGTACAGGCCTTAAGCTCAACTCTCAGAAGTGTGTATGCAGGGGAGACAGATGTCTGCTACCCACTCTGACATGGGAGTTGGAAACTACCTACACTCTGATTGAAGAAGGCCATTGGAAATCGCTGTATTTAACTCAGATACACAGGAGTTCAGGCCCAATGCTTACACATGCTTTTCCCGCAACCTCTCTCAGCCACTAACATTAGGATGTTAGCAGCTGCGCCTACAGTCAGGCAGGATGCGGGTGGGTTCTGCCATGTCCTCAGCACTCCCAGGGAAGCATGCCTAGAAGCCAGCTCTCAACTAGCTGCATTCTTATGGCAGTGTGAAGGTAGCAGTATTCTGAGTCAGGAGGTTCCAAGATTACCACTCTACTGCACCTGGAGATACCCTCCAGGTCTGCATTGTTAACTTGCGTCTCAGAAGCCTGTGGCAAACGTCTCCGGTGAAGACCTGCAAAACTCACTCTGCAGGCAGTGTGGAACTGTGAGGGACTGAGGGTGAGCTCAACTCTCAGAAGTAAGATGCTTTTGGACAAGGCGTTCAGCTACCTTCTCACGTATGGAACTTAGTATGTAGCACCAGTCTACCACACGAATTACTAGGCAATCGCTGGAATGAGCTTGGAGGCCCTAGTCTTGTGTGCCGGGAGATTCCAATTACCTCTCCCAACACTTCCGTCAAACAGCGAGCCTAGGCCTTTTAGAAGTGAAAGGAACCAGCAGGCTGGATGGGGAGGTACAGGCCTTAAGCTCAACTCTCAGAAGTGTGTATGCAGGGGAGACAGATGTCTGCTACCCACTCTGACATGGGAGTTGGAAACTAGCTACACTCTGATTGAAGAAGGCCATTGGAAATCGCTGTATTCAACTCAGATACACAGGAGTTCAGGCCCAATGCTTACACATGCTTTTCCCGCAACCTCTCTCAGCCACTAACATTAGGATGTTAGCAGCTGCGCCTACAGTCAGGCAGGATGCGGGTGGGTTCTGCCCTGTCCTCAGCACTCCCAGGGAAGCATGCCTAGAAGCCAGCTCTCAACTAGCTGCATTCTTATGGCAGTGTGAAGGTAGCAGTATTCTGAGTCAGGAGGTTCCCAGATTACCACTCTACTGCACCTGGAGATACCCTCCAGGTCTGCATTGTTAACTTGCGTCTCAGAAGCCGGTGGCAAACGTCTCTGGTGAAGACGTCCGAAACTCACTCTGCAGGCAGTGTGGAACTGTGAGGGACTGAGGGTCAGCTCAACTCTCAGCAGTAAGATGTTTTTGGACAAGGCGTTCAAATACCTACTCACGTATGGAACTTAGTATGTAGCACAAGTCTACCCCAGGAATTACTGGGAAATCGCTTGATTGAGCTTGGAGGCACTCGTCTTGTGTGCCGGGAGATTCCAATTACCTCTCTCAACACTTGCGTCAAGCAGCGAGCCTAGGCCTTTTGGAAGCGAAAGGTAGCGGCAGGCACGATGTAGGGTTACAGGCCATAAGCTCAACTCTCAGAAGTGTGTATGCATGGGAGGCAGATGTCTGCTACCCACTCGGACATGGGAGTTGGAACCTAGCTACACTCCTATTGAAGAAGGATGTTGGAAATCGCTGTATTCAACTCAGATACTCGGAAGTTCAGGCCCAATGCTTACACATGCTTTTCCCACAACCTATCCCAGCCACTAACAGAAGGAGGTTAGCAGGTACGTCTACAGTCAGGCAGGATGCGGGAGGGTTCTGCCCTGTCCTCAGCTCTCACAGGGAAGCATGCCTAGAAGCCAGCTCTCAACTAGCTGCATTCTTATGACAGTGTGAAGGTAGCAGTATTCTGAGTAAGGCGGTTCCGAGATTACCACTCTACTGCACCTGGAGATACCCTCCAGGTCTGCATTGTTAACTTGCGTCTCAGAAGCCTGTGGCAAACGTCTCTGGTGAAGACGTGCGAAACTCACTCTGCAGGCAGTGTGGAACTGTGAGGGACTGAGGGTGAGCTCAACTCTCAGAAGTAAGATGCTTTTGGACAAGGCGTTCAGCTACATTCTCACGTATGGAACTTAGTATGTAGCATCTGTCTACCCCAGGAATTACTAGGCAATCGCTGGAATGAGCTTGGAGGCACTAGTCTTGTGTGCCGGGAGATTCCAATTACCTCTCCCAACACTTCCGTCAAACAGCGAGCCTAGGCCTTTTAGAAGTGAAAGGAACCAGCAGGCTGGATGGGGAGGTACAGGCCTTAAGCTCAACTCTCAGAAGTTCGTATGCATGGGAGGCAGATGTCTGCTCCCCACTGGTACATGGGAGTAGGAACATAGCTACACTCTGATTGAAGAAGGCCATTGGAAATCGCTGTATTCAACTCAGTTACACAGGAGTTCAGGCCCAATGCTTACACATGCTTTTCCCGCAACCTCTCTCAGCCACTCACTTTAGGATGTTAGCAACCACGCTACAGTCAGGCAGGATGCGGGAGGGTTCTGCCCTTTCCTCAGCTCTCCCAGGGAAGCATGCTTAGAAGCCAGCTCTCAACTAGCTGCATTCTTATGGCAGTGTGAAAGTAGCAGTATTCTGAGTCAGGAGGTTCCAAGATTACCACTCTACTGCACCTGGAGATACCCTCCACGTCTGCATTGTTAACTTGCGTCTCAGAAGCCTGTGGCAAACGTCTCTGGTGAAGACCTGAGAAACTCACTCTGCAGGCAGTGTGGAACTGTGAGGGACTGAGGGTCAGCTCAACTCTCAGCAGTAAGATGTTTTTGGACAAGGCGTTCAAATACCTACTCACGTATGGAACTTAGTATGTAGCACAAGTTTACCCCAGGAATTACTGGGAAATCGCTTGATTGAGCTTGGAGGCACTCGTCTTGTGTGCCGGGAGATTCCAATTACCTCTCTCAACACTTGCGTCAAGCAGCGAGCCTAGGCCTTTTGGAAGCGAAAGGTAGCGGCAGGCACGATGTAGGGTTACAGGCCATAAGCTCAACTCTCAGAAGTGTGTATGCATGGGAGGCAGATGTCTGCTACCCACTCGGACATGGGAGTTGGAACCTAGCTACACTCCTATTGAAGAAGGATGTTGGAAATCGCTGTATTCAACTCAGATACTCGGAAGTTCAGGCCCAATGCTTACACATGCTTTTCCCACAACCTATCCCAGCCACTAACAGAAGGAGGTTAGCAGGTACGTCTACAGTCAGGCAGGATGCGGGAGGGTTCTGCCCTGTCCTCAGCTCTCACAGGGAAGCATGCCTAGAAGCCAGCTCTCAACTAGCTGCATTCTTATGACAGTGTGAAGGTAGCAGTATTCTGAGTAAGGCGGTTCCGAGATTACCACTCTACTGCACCTGGAGATACCCTCCAGGTCTGCATTGTTAACTTGCGTCTCAGAAGCCTGTGGCAAACTTCTCTGGTGAAGACCTGCGAAACTCACTCTGCAGGCAGTGTGGAACTGTGAGGGACTGAGGGTGAGCTCAACTCTCAGAAGTAAGATGCTTTTGGACAAGGCGTTCAGCTACATTCTCACGTATGGAACTTAGTATGTAGCACCTGTCTACCCCAGGAATTACTAGGCAATCGCTGGAATGAGCTTGGAGGCACTAGTCTTGTGTGCCGGGAGATTCCAATTACCTCTCCCAACACTTCCGTCAAACAGTGAGCCTAGGCCTTTTAGAAGTGAAAGGAACCAGCAGGCTGGATGGGGAGGTACAGGCCTTAAGCTCAACTCTCAGAAGTGTGTATGCAGGGGAGACAGATGTCTGCTACCCACTCTGACATGGGAGTTGGAAACTACCTACACTCTGATTGAAGAAGGCCATTGGAAATCGCTGTATTTAACTCAGATACACAGGAGTTCAGGCCCAATGCTTACACATGCTTTTCCCGCAACCTCTCTCAGCCACTAACATTAGGATGTTAGCAGCTGCGCCTACAGTCAGGCAGGATGCGGGTGGGTTCTGCCATGTCCTCAGCACTCCCAGGGAAGCATGCCTAGAAGCCAGCTCTCAACTAGCTGCATTCTTATGGCAGTGTGAAGGTAGCAGTATTCTGAGTCAGGAGGTTCCAAGATTACCACTCTACTGCACCTGGAGATACCCTCCAGGTCTGCATTGTTAACTTGCGTCTCAGAAGCCTGTGGCAAACGTCTCCGGTGAAGACCTGCAAAACTCACTCTGCAGGCAGTGTGGAACTGTGAGGGACTGAGGGTGAGCTCAACTCTCAGAAGTAAGATGCTTTTGGACAAGGCGTTCAGCTACCTTCTCACGTATGGAACTTAGTATGTAGCACCAGTCTACCACACGAATTACTAGGCAATCGCTGGAATGAGCTTGGAGGCCCTAGTCTTGTGTGCCGGGAGATTCCAATTACCTCTCCCAACACTTCCGTCAAACAGCGAGCCTAGGCCTTTTAGAAGTGAAAGGAACCAGCAGGCTGGATGGGGAGGTACAGGCCTTAAGCTCAACTCTCAGAAGTGTGTATGCAGGGGAGACAGATGTCTGCTACCCACTCTGACATGGGAGTTGGAAACTAGCTACACTCTGATTGAAGAAGGCCATTGGAAATCGCTGTATTCAACTCAGATACACAGGAGTTCAGGCCCAATGCTTACACATGCTTTTCCCGCAACCTCTCTCAGCCACTAACATTAGGATGTTAGCAGCTGCGCCTACAGTCAGGCAGGATGCGGGTGGGTTCTGCCATGTCCTCAGCACTCCCAGGGAAGCATGCCTAGAAGCCAGCTCTCAACTAGCTGCATTCTTATGGCAGTGTGAAGGTAGCAGTATTCTGAGTCAGGAGGTTCCAAGATTACCACTCTACTGCACCTGGAGATACCCTCCAGGTCTGCATTGTTAACTTGCGTCTCAGAAGCCTGTGGCAAACGTCTCCGGTGAAGACCTGCAAAACTCACTCTGCAGGCAGTGTGGAACTGTGAGGGACTGAGGGTGAGCTCAACTCTCAGAAGTAAGATGCTTTTGGACAAGGCGTTCAGCTACCTTCTCACGTATGGAACTTAGTATGTAGCACCAGTCTACCACACGAATTACTAGGCAATCGCTGGAATGAGCTTGGAGGCCCTAGTCTTGTGTGCCGGGAGATTCCAATTACCTCTCCCAACACTTCCGTCAAACAGCGAGCCTAGGCCTTTTAGAAGTGAAAGGAACCAGCAGGCTGGATGGGGAGGTACAGGCCTTAAGCTCAACTCTCAGAAGTGTGTATGCAGGGGAGACAGATGTCTGCTACCCACTCTGACATGGGAGTTGGAAACTAGCTACACTCTGATTGAAGAAGGCCATTGGAAATCGCTGTATTCAACTCAGATACACAGGAGTTCAGGCCCAATGCTTACACATGCTTTTCCCGCAACCTCTCTCAGCCACTAACATTAGGATGTTAGCAGCTGCGCCTACAGTCAGGCAGGATGCGGGTGGGTTCTGCCCTGTCCTCAGCACTCCCAGGGAAGCATGCCTAGAAGCCAGCTCTCAACTAGCTGCATTCTTATGGCAGTGTGAAGGTAGCAGTATTCTGAGTCAGGAGGTTCCAAGATTACCACTCTACTGCACCTGGAGATACCCTCCAGGTCTGCATTGTTAACTTGCGTCTCAGAAGCCGGTGGCAAACGTCTCTGGTGAAGACGTCCGAAACTCACTCTGCAGGCAGTGTGGAACTGTGAGGGACTGAGGGTCAGCTCAACTCTCAGCAGTAAGATGTTTTTGGACAAGGCGTTCAAATACCTACTCACGTATGGAACTTAGTATGTAGCACAAGTCTACCCCAGGAATTACTGGGAAATCGCTTGATTGAGCTTGGAGGCACTCGTCTTGTGTGCCGGGAGATTCCAATTACCTCTCTCAACACTTGCGTCAAGCAGCGAGCCTAGGCCTTTTGGAAGCGAAAGGTAGCGGCAGGCACGATGTAGGGTTACAGGCCATAAGCTCAACTCTCAGAAGTGTGTATGCATGGGAGGCAGATGTCTGCTACCCACTCGGACATGGGAGTTGGAACCTAGCTACACTCCTATTGAAGAAGGATGTTGGAAATCGCTGTATTCAACTCAGATACTCGGAAGTTCAGGCCCAATGCTTACACATGCTTTTCCCACAACCTATCCCAGCCACTAACAGAAGGAGGTTAGCAGGTACGTCTACAGTCAGGCAGGATGCGGGAGGGTTCTGCCCTGTCCTCAGCTCTCACAGGGAAGCATGCCTAGAAGCCAGCTCTCAACTAGCTGCATTCTTATGACAGTGTGAAGGTAGCAGTATTCTGAGTAAGGCGGTTCCGAGATTACCACTCTACTGCACCTGGAGATACCCTCCAGGTCTGCATTGTTAACTTGCGTCTCAGAAGCCTGTGGCAAACGTCTCTGGTGAAGACGTGCGAAACTCACTCTGCAGGCAGTGTGGAACTGTGAGGGACTGAGGGTGAGCTCAACTCTCAGAAGTAAGATGCTTTTGGACAAGGCGTTCAGCTACATTCTCACGTATGGAACTTAGTATGTAGCACCTGTCTACCCCAGGAATTACTAGGCAATCGCTGGAATGAGCTTGGAGGCCCTAGTCTTGTGTGCCGGGAGATTCCAATTACCTCTCCCAACACTTCCGTCAAACAGCGAGCCTAGGCCTTTTAGAAGTGAAAGGAACCAGCAGGCTGGATGGGGAGGTACAGGCCTTAAGCTCAACTCTCAGAAGTGTGTATGCAGGGGAGACAGATGTCTGCTACCCACTCTGACATGGGAGTTGGAAACTACCTACACTCTGATTGAAGAAGGCCATTGGAAATCGCTGTATTTAACTCAGATACACAGGAGTTCAGGCCCAATGCTTACACATGCTTTTCCCGCAACCTCTCTCAGCCACTAACATTAGGATGTTAGCAGCTGCGCCTACAGTCAGGCAGGATGCGGGTGGGTTCTGCCATGTCCTCAGCACTCCCAGGGAAGCATGCCTAGAAGCCAGCTCTCAACTAGCTGCATTCTTATGGCAGGGTGAAGGTAGCAGTATTCTGAGTCAGGAGGTTCCAAGATTACCACTCTACTGCACCTGGAGATACCCTCCAGGTCTGCATTGTTAACTTGCGTCTCAGAAGCCTGTGGCAAACGTCTCCGGTGAAGACCTGCAAAACTCACTCTGCAGGCAGTGTGGAACTGTGAGGGACTGAGGGTGAGCTCAACTCTCAGAAGTAAGATGCTTTTGGACAAGGCGTTCAGCTACCTTCTCACGTATGGAACTTAGTATGTAGCACCAGTCTACCACACGAATTACTAGGCAATCGCTGGAATGAGCTTGGAGGCCCTAGTCTTGTGTGCCGGGAGATTCCAATTACCTCTCCCAACACTTCCGTCAAACAGCGAGCCTAGGCCTTTTAGAAGTGAAAGGAACCAGCAGGCTGGATGGGGAGGTACAGGCCTTAAGCTCAACTCTCAGAAGTGTGTATGCAGGGGAGACAGATGTCTGCTACCCACTCTGACATGGGAGTTGGAAACTAGCTACACTCTGATTGAAGAAGGCCATTGGAAATCGCTGTATTCAACTCAGATACACAGGAGTTCAGGCCCAATGCTTACACATGCTTTTCCCGCAACCTCTCTCAGCCACTAACATTAGGATGTTAGCAGCTGCGCCTACAGTCAGGCAGGATGCGGGTGGGTTCTGCCCTGTCCTCAGCACTCCCAGGGAAGCATGCCTAGAAGCCAGCTCTCAACTAGCTGCATTCTTATGGCAGTGTGAAGGTAGCAGTATTCTGAGTCAGGAGGTTCCAAGATTACCACTCTACTGCACCTGGAGATACCCTCCAGGTCTGCATTGTTAACTTGCGTCTCAGAAGCCTGTGGCAAACGTCTCTGGTGAAGACGTCCGAAACTCACTCTGCAGGCAGTGTGGAACTGTGAGGGACTGAGGGTCAGCTCAACTCTCAGCAGTAAGATGTTTTTGGACAAGGCGTTCAAATACCTACTCACGTATGGAACTTAGTATGTAGCACAAGTCTACCCCAGGAATTACTGGGAAATCGCTTGATTGAGCTTGGAGGCACTCGTCTTGTGTGCCGGGAGATTCCAATTACCTCTCTCAACACTTGCGTCAAGCAGCGAGCCTAGGCCTTTTGGAAGCGAAAGGTAGCGGCAGGCACGATGTAGGGTTACAGGCCATAAGCTCAACTCTCAGAAGTGTGTATGCATGGGAGGCAGATGTCTGCTACCCACTCGGACATGGGAGTTGGAACCTAGCTACACTCCTATTGAAGAAGGATGTTGGAAATCGCTGTATTCAACTCAGATACTCGGAAGTTCAGGCCCAATGCTTACACATGCTTTTCCCACAACCTATCCCAGCCACTAACAGAAGGAGGTTAGCAGGTACGTCTACAGTCAGGCAGGATGCGGGAGGGTTCTGCCCTGTCCTCAGCTCTCACAGGGAAGCATGCCTAGAAGCCAGCTCTCAACTAGCTGCATTCTTATGACAGTGTGAAGGTAGCAGTATTCTGAGTAAGGCGGTTCCGAGATTACCACTCTACTGCACCTGGAGATACCCTCCAGGTCTGCATTGTTAACTTGCGTCTCAGAAGCCTGTGGCAAACGTCTCTGGTGAAGACGTGCGAAACTCACTCTGCAGGCAGTGTGGAACTGTGAGGGACTGAGGGTGAGCTCAACTCTCAGAAGTAAGATGCTTTTGGACAAGGCGTTCAGCTACATTCTCACGTATGGAACTTAGTATGTAGCACCTGTCTACCCCAGGAATTACTAGGCAATCGCTGGAATGAGCTTGGAGGCACTAGTCTTGTGTGCCGGGAGATTCCAATTACCTCTCCCAACACTTCCGTCAAACAGCGAGCCTAGGCCTTTTAGAAGTGAAAGGAACCAGCAGGCTGGATGGGGAGGTACAGGCCTTAAGCTCAACTCTCAGAAGTGTGTATGCAGGGGAGACAGATGTCTGCTACCCACTCTGACATGGGAGTTGGAAACTACCTACACTCTGATTGAAGAAGGCCATTGGAAATCGCTGTATTTAACTCAGATACACAGGAGTTCAGGCCCAATGCTTACACATGCTTTTCCCGCAACCTCTCTCAGCCACTAACATTAGGATGTTAGCAGCTGCGCCTACAGTCAGGCAGGATGCGGGTGGGTTCTGCCATGTCCTCAGCACTCCCAGGGAAGCATGCGTAGAAGCCAGCTCTCAACTAGCTGCATTCTTATGGCAGTGTGAAGGTAGCAGTATTCTGAGTCAGGAGGTTCCAAGATTACCACTCTACTGCACCTGGAGATACCCTCCAGGTCTGCATTGTTAACTTGCGTCTCAGAAGCCTGTGGCAAACGTCTCCGGTGAAGACCTGCAAAACTCACTCTGCAGGCAGTGTGGAACTGTGAGGGACTGAGGGTGAGCTCAACTCTCAGAAGTAAGATGCTTTTGGACAAGGCGTTCAGCTACCTTCTCACGTATGGAACTTAGTATGTAGCACCAGTCTACCACACGAATTACTAGGCAATCGCTGGAATGAGCTTGGAGGCCCTAGTCTTGTGTGCCGGGAGATTCCAATTACCTCTCCCAACACTTCCGTCAAACAGCGAGCCTAGGCCTTTTAGAAGTGAAAGGAACCAGCAGGCTGGATGGGGAGGTACAGGCCTTAAGCTCAACTCTCAGAAGTGTGTATGCAGGGGAGACAGATGTCTGCTACCCACTCTGACATGGGAGTTGGAAACTAGCTACACTCTGATTGAAGAAGGCCATTGGAAATCGCTGTATTCAACTCAGATACACAGGAGTTCAGGCCCAATGCTTACACATGCTTTTCCCGCAACCTCTCTCAGCCACTAACATTAGGATGTTAGCAGCTGCGCCTACAGTCAGGCAGGATGCGGGTGGGTTCTGCCCTGTCCTCAGCACTCCCAGGGAAGCATGCCTAGAAGCCAGCTCTCAACTAGCTGCATTCTTATGGCAGTGTGAAGGTAGCAGTATTCTGAGTCAGGAGGTTCCAAGATTACCACTCTACTGCACCTGGAGATACCCTCCAGGTCTGCATTGTTAACTTGCGTCTCAGAAGCCGGTGGCAAACGTCTCTGGTGAAGACGTCCGAAACTCACTCTGCAGGCAGTGTGGAACTGTGAGGGACTGAGGGTCAGCTCAACTCTCAGCAGTAAGATGTTTTTGGACAAGGCGTTCAAATACCTAGTCACGTATGGAACTTAGTATGTAGCACAAGTCTACCCCAGGAATTACTGGGAAATCGCTTGATTGAGCTTGGAGGCACTCGTCTTGTGTGCCGGGAGATTCCAATTACCTCTCTCAACACTTGCGTCAAGCAGCGAGCCTAGGCCTTTTGGAAGCGAAAGGTAGCGGCAGGTACGATGTAGGGTTACAGGCCATAAGCTCAACTCTCAGAAGTGTGTATGCATGGGAGGCAGATGTCTGCTACCCACTCGGACATGGGAGTTGGAACCTAGCTACACTCCTATTGAAGAAGGATGTTGGAAATCGCTGTATTCAACTCAGATACTCGGAAGTTCAGGCCCAATGCTTACACATGCTTTTCCCACAACCTATCCCAGCCACTAACAGAAGGAGGTTAGCAGGTACGTCTACAGTCAGGCAGGATGCGGGAGGGTTCTGCCCTGTCCTCAGCTCTCACAGGGAAGCATGCCTAGAAGCCAGCTCTCAACTAGCTGCATTCTTATGACAGTGTGAAGGTAGCAGTATTCTGAGTAAGGCGGTTCCGAGATTACCACTCTACTGCACCTGGAGATACCCTCCAGGTCTGCATTGTTAACTTGCGTCTCAGAAGCCTGTGGCAAACGTCTCTGGTGAAGACGTGCGAAACTCACTCTGCAGGCAGTGTGGAACTGTGAGGGACTGAGGGTGAGCTCAACTCTCAGAAGTAAGATGCTTTTGGACAAGGCGTTCAGCTACATTCTCACGTATGGAACTTAGTATGTAGCACCTGTCTACCCCAGGAATTACTAGGCAATCGCTGGAATGAGCTTGGAGGCACTAGTCTTGTGTGCCGGGAGATTCCAATTACCTCTCCCAACACTTCCGTCAAACAGCGAGCCTAGGCCTTTTAGAAGTGAAAGGAACCAGCAGGCTGGATGGGGAGGTACAGGCCTTAAGCTCAACTCTCAGAAGTGTGTATGCAGGGGAGACAGATGTCTGCTACCCACTCTGACATGGGAGTTGGAAACTACCTACACTCTGATTGAAGAAGGCCATTGGAAATCGCTGTATTTAACTCAGATACACAGGAGTTCAGGCCCAATGCTTACACATGCTTTTCCCGCAACCTCTCTCAGCCACTAACATTAGGATGTTAGCAGCTGCGCCTACAGTCAGGCAGGATGCGGGTGGGTTCTGCCCTGTCCTCAGCACTCCCAGGGAAGCATGCCTAGAAGCCAGCTCTCAACTAGCTGCATTCTTATGGCAGTGTGAAGGTAGCAGTATTCTGAGTCAGGAGGTTCCAAGATTACCACTCTACTGCACCTGGAGATACCCTCCAGGTCTGCATTGTTAACTTGCGTCTCAGAAGCCTGTGGCAAACGTCTCTGGTGAAGACGTCCGAAACTCACTCTGCAGGCAGTGTGGAACTGTGAGGGACTGAGGGTCAGCTCAACTCTCAGCAGTAAGATGTTTTTGGACAAGGCGTTCAAATACCTACTCACGTATGGAACTTAGTATGTAGCACAAGTCTACCCCAGGAATTACTGGGAAATCGCTTGATTGAGCTTGGAGGCACTCGTCTTGTGTGCCGGGAGATTCCAATTACCTCTCTCAACACTTGCGTCAAGCAGCGAGCCTAGGCCTTTTGGAAGCGAAAGGTAGCGGCAGGCACGATGTAGGGTTACAGGCCATAAGCTCAACTCTCAGAAGTGTGTATGCATGGGAGGCAGATGTCTGCTACCCACTCGGACATGGGAGTTGGAACCTAGCTACACTCCTATTGAAGAAGGATGTTGGAAATCGCTGTATTCAACTCAGATACTCGGAAGTTCAGGCCCAATGCTTACACATGCTTTTCCCACAACCTATCCCAGCCACTAACAGAAGGAGGTTAGCAGGTACGTCTACAGTCAGGCAGGATGCGGGAGGGTTCTGCCCTGTCCTCAGCTCTCACAGGGAAGCATGCCTAGAAGCCAGCTCTCAACTAGCTGCATTCTTATGACAGTGTGAAGGTAGCAGTATTCTGAGTAAGGCGGTTCCGAGATTACCACTCTACTGCACCTGGAGATACCCTCCAGGTCTGCATTGTTAACTTGCGTCTCAGAAGCCTGTGGCAAACGTCTCTGGTGAAGACGTGCGAAACTCACTCTGCAGGCAGTGTGGAACTGTGAGGGACTGAGGGTGAGCTCAACTCTCAGAAGTAAGATGCTTTTGGACAAGGCGTTCAGCTACATTCTCACGTATGGAACTTAGTATGTAGCACCTGTCTACCCCAGGAATTACTAGGCAATCGCTGGAATGAGCTTGGAGGCACTAGTCTTGTGTGCCGGGAGATTCCAATTACCTCTCCCAACACTTCCGTCAAACAGCGAGCCTAGGCCTTTTAGAAGTGAAAGGAACCAGCAGGCTGGATGGGGAGGTACAGGCCTTAAGCTCAACTCTCAGAAGTGTGTATGCAGGGGAGACAGATGTCTGCTACCCACTCTGACATGGGAGTTGGAAACTACCTACACTCTGATTGAAGAAGGCCATTGGAAATCGCTGTATTTAACTCAGATACACAGGAGTTCAGGCCCAATGCTTACACATGCTTTTCCCGCAACCTCTCTCAGCCACTAACATTAGGATGTTAGCAGCTGCGCCTACAGTCAGGCAGGATGCGGGTGGGTTCTGCCATGTCCTCAGCACTCCCAGGGAAGCATGCGTAGAAGCCAGCTCTCAACTAGCTGCATTCTTATGGCAGTGTGAAGGTAGCAGTATTCTGAGTCAGGAGGTTCCAAGATTACCACTCTACTGCACCTGGAGATACCCTCCAGGTCTGCATTGTTAACTTGCGTCTCAGAAGCCTGTGGCAAACGTCTCCGGTGAAGACCTGCAAAACTCACTCTGCAGGCAGTGTGGAACTGTGAGGGACTGAGGGTGAGCTCAACTCTCAGAAGTAAGATGCTTTTGGACAAGGCGTTCAGCTACCTTCTCAC
This sequence comes from Canis lupus baileyi, assembly GCF_048164855.1. Lineage (NCBI taxonomy): Eukaryota > Metazoa > Chordata > Mammalia > Carnivora > Canidae > Canis > Canis lupus. The sequence continues at coordinate 1,393,483 of NC_132864.1, read as the reverse complement.
GTATGGAACTTAGTATGTAGCACCAGTCTACCACACGAATTACTAGGCAATCGCTGGAATGAGCTTGGAGGCCCTAGTCTTGTGTGCCGGGAGATTCCAATTACCTCTCCCAACACTTCCGTCAAACAGCGAGCCTAGGCCTTTTAGAAGTGAAAGGAACCAGCAGGCTGGATGGGGAGGTACAGGCCTTAAGCTCAACTCTCAGAAGTGTGTATGCAGGGGAGACAGATGTCTGCTACCCACTCTGACATGGGAGTTGGAAACTAGCTACACTCTGATTGAAGAAGGCCATTGGAAATCGCTGTATTCAACTCAGATACACAGGAGTTCAGGCCCAATGCTTACACATGCTTTTCCCGCAACCTCTCTCAGCCACTAACATTAGGATGTTAGCAGCTGCGCCTACAGTCAGGCAGGATGCGGGTGGGTTCTGCCCTGTCCTCAGCACTCCCAGGGAAGCATGCCTAGAAGCCAGCTCTCAACTAGCTGCATTCTTATGGCAGTGTGAAGGTAGCAGTATTCTGAGTCAGGAGGTTCCAAGATTACCACTCTACTGCACCTGGAGATACCCTCCAGGTCTGCATTGTTAACTTGCGTCTCAGAAGCCGGTGGCAAACGTCTCTGGTGAAGACGTCCGAAACTCACTCTGCAGGCAGTGTGGAACTGTGAGGGACTGAGGGTCAGCTCAACTCTCAGCAGTAAGATGTTTTTGGACAAGGCGTTCAAATACCTACTCACGTATGGAACTTAGTATGTAGCACAAGTCTACCCCAGGAATTACTGGGAAATCGCTTGATTGAGCTTGGAGGCACTCGTCTTGTGTGCCGGGAGATTCCAATTACCTCTCTCAACACTTGCGTCAAGCAGCGAGCCTAGGCCTTTTGGAAGCGAAAGGTAGCGGCAGGTACGATGTAGGGTTACAGGCCATAAGCTCAACTCTCAGAAGTGTGTATGCATGGGAGGCAGATGTCTGCTACCCACTCGGACATGGGAGTTGGAACCTAGCTACACTCCTATTGAAGAAGGATGTTGGAAATCGCTGTATTCAACTCAGATACTCGGAAGTTCAGGCCCAATGCTTACACATGCTTTTCCCACAACCTATCCCAGCCACTAACAGAAGGAGGTTAGCAGGTACGTCTACAGTCAGGCAGGATGCGGGAGGGTTCTGCCCTGTCCTCAGCTCTCACAGGGAAGCATGCCTAGAAGCCAGCTCTCAACTAGCTGCATTCTTATGACAGTGTGAAGGTAGCAGTATTCTGAGTAAGGCGGTTCCGAGATTACCACTCTACTGCACCTGGAGATACCCTCCAGGTCTGCATTGTTAACTTGCGTCTCAGAAGCCTGTGGCAAACGTCTCTGGTGAAGACGTGCGAAACTCACTCTGCAGGCAGTGTGGAACTGTGAGGGACTGAGGGTGAGCTCAACTCTCAGAAGTAAGATGCTTTTGGACAAGGCGTTCAGCTACATTCTCACGTATGGAACTTAGTATGTAGCACCTGTCTACCCCAGGAATTACTAGGCAATCGCTGGAATGAGCTTGGAGGCACTAGTCTTGTGTGCCGGGAGATTCCAATTACCTCTCCCAACACTTCCGTCAAACAGCGAGCCTAGGCCTTTTAGAAGTGAAAGGAACCAGCAGGCTGGATGGGGAGGTACAGGCCTTAAGCTCAACTCTCAGAAGTGTGTATGCAGGGGAGACAGATGTCTGCTACCCACTCTGACATGGGAGTTGGAAACTACCTACACTCTGATTGAAGAAGGCCATTGGAAATCGCTGTATTTAACTCAGATACACAGGAGTTCAGGCCCAATGCTTACACATGCTTTTCCCGCAACCTCTCTCAGCCACTAACATTAGGATGTTAGCAGCTGCGCCTACAGTCAGGCAGGATGCGGGTGGGTTCTGCCATGTCCTCAGCACTCCCAGGGAAGCATGCCTAGAAGCCAGCTCTCAACTAGCTGCATTCTTATGGCAGTGTGAAGGTAGCAGTATTCTGAGTCAGGAGGTTCCAAGATTACCACTCTACTGCACCTGGAGATACCCTCCAGGTCTGCATTGTTAACTTGCGTCTCAGAAGCCTGTGGCAAACGTCTCCGGTGAAGACCTGCAAAACTCACTCTGCAGGCAGTGTGGAACTGTGAGGGACTGAGGGTGAGCTCAACTCTCAGAAGTAAGATGCTTTTGGACAAGGCGTTCAGCTACCTTCTCACGTATGGAACTTAGTATGTAGCACCAGTCTACCACACGAATTACTAGGCAATCGCTGGAATGAGCTTGGAGGCCCTAGTCTTGTGTGCCGGGAGATTCCAATTACCTCTCCCAACACTTCCGTCAAACAGCGAGCCTAGGCCTTTTAGAAGTGAAAGGAACCAGCAGGCTGGATGGGGAGGTACAGGCCTTAAGCTCAACTCTCAGAAGTGTGTATGCAGGGGAGACAGATGTCTGCTACCCACTCTGACATGGGAGTTGGAAACTAGCTACACTCTGATTGAAGAAGGCCATTGGAAATCGCTGTATTCAACTCAGATACACAGGAGTTCAGGCCCAATGCTTACACATGCTTTTCCCGCAACCTCTCTCAGCCACTAACATTAGGATGTTAGCAGCTGCGCCTACAGTCAGGCAGGATGCGGGTGGGTTCTGCCCTGTCCTCAGCACTCCCAGGGAAGCATGCCTAGAAGCCAGCTCTCAACTAGCTGCATTCTTATGGCAGTGTGAAGGTAGCAGTATTCTGAGTCAGGAGGTTCCCAGATTACCACTCTACTGCACCTGGAGATACCCTCCAGGTCTGCATTGTTAACTTGCGTCTCAGAAGCCGGTGGCAAACGTCTCTGGTGAAGACGTCCGAAACTCACTCTGCAGGCAGTGTGGAACTGTGAGGGACTGAGGGTCAGCTCAACTCTCAGCAGTAAGATGTTTTTGGACAAGGCGTTCAAATACCTACTCACGTATGGAACTTAGTATGTAGCACAAGTCTACCCCAGGAATTACTGGGAAATCGCTTGATTGAGCTTGGAGGCACTCGTCTTGTGTGCCGGGAGATTCCAATTACCTCTCTCAACACTTGCGTCAAGCAGCGAGCCTAGGCCTTTTGGAAGCGAAAGGTAGCGGCAGGTACGATGTAGGGTTACAGGCCATAAGCTCAACTCTCAGAAGTGTGTATGCATGGGAGGCAGATGTCTGCTACCCACTCGGACATGGGAGTTGGAACCTAGCTACACTCCTATTGAAGAAGGATGTTGGAAATCGCTGTATTCAACTCAGATACTCGGAAGTTCAGGCCCAATGCTTACACATGCTTTTCCCACAACCTATCCCAGCCACTAACAGAAGGAGGTTAGCAGGTACGTCTACAGTCAGGCAGGATGCGGGAGGGTTCTGCCCTGTCCTCAGCTCTCACAGGGAAGCATGCCTAGAAGCCAGCTCTCAACTAGCTGCATTCTTATGACAGTGTGAAGGTAGCAGTATTCTGAGTAAGGCGGTTCCGAGATTACCACTCTACTGCACCTGGAGATACCCTCCAGGTCTGCATTGTTAACTTGCGTCTCAGAAGCCTGTGGCAAACGTCTCTGGTGAAGACGTGCGAAACTCACTCTGCAGGCAGTGTGGAACTGTGAGGGACTGAGGGTGAGCTCAACTCTCAGAAGTAAGATGCTTTTGGACAAGGCGTTCAGCTACATTCTCACGTATGGAACTTAGTATGTAGCACCTGTCTACCCCAGGAATTACTAGGCAATCGCTGGAATGAGCTTGGAGGCACTAGTCTTGTGTGCCGGGAGATTCCAATTACCTCTCCCAACACTTCCGTCAAACAGCGAGCCTAGGCCTTTTAGAAGTGAAAGGAACCAGCAGGCTGGATGGGGAGGTACAGGCCTTAAGCTCAACTCTCAGAAGTGTGTATGCAGGGGAGACAGATGTCTGCTACCCACTCTGACATGGGAGTTGGAAACTACCTACACTCTGATTGAAGAAGGCCATTGGAAATCGCTGTATTTAACTCAGATACACAGGAGTTCAGGCCCAATGCTTACACATGCTTTTCCCGCAACCTCTCTCAGCCACTAACATTAGGATGTTAGCAGCTGCGCCTACAGTCAGGCAGGATGCGGGTGGGTTCTGCCATGTCCTCAGCACTCCCAGGGAAGCATGCCTAGAAGCCAGCTCTCAACTAGCTGCATTCTTATGGCAGTGTGAAGGTAGCAGTATTCTGAGTCAGGAGGTTCCAAGATTACCACTCTACTGCACCTGGGGATACCCTCCAGGTCTGCATTGTTAACTTGCGTCTCAGAAGCCTGTGGCAAACGTCTCCGGTGAAGACCTGCAAAACTCACTCTGCAGGCAGTGTGGAACTGTGAGGGACTGAGGGTGAGCTCAACTCTCAGAAGTAAGATGCTTTTGGACAAGGCGTTCAGCTACCTTCTCACGTATGGAACTTAGTATGTAGCACCAGTCTACCACACGAATTACTAGGCAATCGCTGGAATGAGCTTGGAGGCCCTAGTCTTGTGTGCCGGGAGATTCCAATTACCTCTCCCAACACTTCCGTCAAACAGCGAGCCTAGGCCTTTTAGAAGTGAAAGGAACCAGCAGGCTGGATGGGGAGGTACAGGCCTTAAGCTCAACTCTCAGAAGTGTGTATGCAGGGGAGACAGATGTCTGCTACCCACTCTGACATGGGAGTTGGAAACTAGCTACACTCTGATTGAAGAAGGCCATTGGAAATCGCTGTATTCAACTCAGATACACAGGAGTTCAGGCCCAATGCTTACACATGCTTTTCCCGCAACCTCTCTCAGCCACTAACATTAGGATGTTAGCAGCTGCGCCTACAGTCAGGCAGGATGCGGGTGGGTTCTGCCCTGTCCTCAGCACTCCCAGGGAAGCATGCCTAGAAGCCAGCTCTCAACTAGCTGCATTCTTATGGCAGTGTGAAGGTAGCAGTATTCTGAGTCAGGAGGTTCCCAGATTACCACTCTACTGCACCTGGAGATACCCTCCAGGTCTGCATTGTTAACTTGCGTCTCAGAAGCCGGTGGCAAACGTCTCTGGTGAAGACGTCCGAAACTCACTCTGCAGGCAGTGTGGAACTGTGAGGGACTGAGGGTCAGCTCAACTCTCAGCAGTAAGATGTTTTTGGACAAGGCGTTCAAATACCTACTCACGTATGGAACTTAGTATGTAGCACAAGTCTACCCCAGGAATTACTGGGAAATCGCTTGATTGAGCTTGGAGGCACTCGTCTTGTGTGCCGGGAGATTCCAATTACCTCTCTCAACACTTGCGTCAAGCAGCGAGCCTAGGCCTTTTGGAAGCGAAAGGTAGCGGCAGGCACGATGTAGGGTTACAGGCCATAAGCTCAACTCTCAGAAGTGTGTATGCATGGGAGGCAGATGTCTGCTACCCACTCGGACATGGGAGTTGGAACCTAGCTACACTCCTATTGAAGAAGGATGTTGGAAATCGCTGTATTCAACTCAGATACTCGGAAGTTCAGGCCCAATGCTTACACATGCTTTTCCCACAACCTATCCCAGCCACTAACAGAAGGAGGTTAGCAGGTACGTCTACAGTCAGGCAGGATGCGGGAGGGTTCTGCCCTGTCCTCAGCTCTCACAGGGAAGCATGCCTAGAAGCCAGCTCTCAACTAGCTGCATTCTTATGACAGTGTGAAGGTAGCAGTATTCTGAGTAAGGCGGTTCCGAGATTACCACTCTACTGCACCTGGAGATACCCTCCAGGTCTGCATTGTTAACTTGCGTCTCAGAAGCCTGTGGCAAACGTCTCTGGTGAAGACGTGCGAAACTCACTCTGCAGGCAGTGTGGAACTGTGAGGGACTGAGGGTGAGCTCAACTCTCAGAAGTAAGATGCTTTTGGACAAGGCGTTCAGCTACATTCTCACGTATGGAACTTAGTATATAGCACCTGTCTACCCCAGGAATTACTAGGCAATCGCTGGAATGAGCTTGGAGGCACTAGTCTTGTGTGCCGGGAGATTCCAATTACCTCTCCCAACACTTCCGTCAAACAGCGAGCCTAGGCCTTTTAGAAGTGAAAGGAACCAGCAGGCTGGATGGGGAGGTACAGGCCTTAAGCTCAACTCTCAGAAGTGTGTATGCAGGGGAGACAGATGTCTGCTACCCACTCTGACATGGGAGTTGGAAACTACCTACACTCTGATTGAAGAAGGCCATTGGAAATCGCTGTATTTAACTCAGATACACAGGAGTTCAGGCCCAATGCTTACACATGCTTTTCCCGCAACCTCTCTCAGCCACTAACATTAGGATGTTAGCAGCTGCGCCTACAGTCAGGCAGGATGCGGGTGGGTTCTGCCATGTCCTCAGCACTCCCAGGGAAGCATGCCTAGAAGCCAGCTCTCAACTAGCTGCATTCTTATGGCAGTGTGAAGGTAGCAGTATTCTGAGTCAGGAGGTTCCAAGATTACCACTCTACTGCACCTGGAGATACCCTCCAGGTCTGCATTGTTAACTTGCGTCTCAGAAGCCTGTGGCAAACGTCTCCGGTGAAGACCTGCAAAACTCACTCTGCAGGCAGTGTGGAACTGTGAGGGACTGAGGGTGAGCTCAACTCTCAGAAGTAAGATGCTTTTGGACAAGGCGTTCAGCTACCTTCTCACGTATGGAACTTAGTATGTAGCACCAGTCTACCACACGAATTACTAGGCAATCGCTGGAATGAGCTTGGAGGCCCTAGTCTTGTGTGCCGGGAGATTCCAATTACCTCTCCCAACACTTCCGTCAAACAGCGAGCCTAGGCCTTTTAGAAGTGAAAGGAACCAGCAGGCTGGATGGGGAGGTACAGGCCTTAAGCTCAACTCTCAGAAGTGTGTATGCAGGGGAGACAGATGTCTGCTACCCACTCTGACATGGGAGTTGGAAACTAGCTACACTCTGATTGAAGAAGGCCATTGGAAATCGCTGTATTCAACTCAGATACACAGGAGTTCAGGCCCAATGCTTACACATGCTTTTCCCGCAACCTCTCTCAGCCACTAACATTAGGATGTTAGCAGCTGCGCCTACAGTCAGGCAGGATGCGGGTGGGTTCTGCCCTGTCCTCAGCACTCCCAGGGAAGCATGCCTAGAAGCCAGCTCTCATCTAGCTGCATTCTTATGGCAGTGTGAAGGTAGCAGTATTCTGAGTAAGGAGGTTCCCAGATTACCACTCTACTGCACCTGGAGATACCCTCCAGGTCTGCATTGTTAACTTGCGTCTCAGAAGCCGGTGGCAAACGTCTCTGGTGAAGACGTCCGAAACTCACTCTGCAGGCAGTGTGGAACTGTGAGGGACTGAGGGTGAGCTCAACTCTCAGAAGTAAGATGTTTTTGGACAAGGCGTTCAACTACCTACTCACGTATGGAACTTAGTATGTAGCACCAGTCTACCCCAGGAATTACTAGGAAATCGCTTGATTGAGCTTGGAGGCACTCGTCTTGTGTGCCGGGAGATTCCAGTTACCTCTCCCAACACTTGCGTCAAGCAGCGAGCCTAGGCATTTTGGAAGCGAAAGGTAGCGGCAGGCAGGATGTTGGGTTACAGGCCATAAGCTCAACTCTCAGAAGTGTTTATGCCTGGGAGGCAGATGTCTGCTACCCACTCGGACATGGGAGTTGGAACCTAGCTACACTCCTATTGAAGAAGGACTTTGGAAATCGCTGTATTCAACTCAGATACACGGGAGTTCAGGCCCAATGCTTACACATGCTTTTCCCACAAACTATCCCAGCCACTAACGGAAGGAGGTTAGCAGGTAAGCCTACAGTCAGGCAGGATGCGGGAGGGTCCTGCCCTGTCCTCAGCTCTCACAGGGAAGCATGCCTTGAAGCCAGCTCTCAACTAGCTGCATTCTTATGACAGTGTGAAGGTAGCAGTATTCTGAGTAAGGAGGTTCCCAGATTACCACTCTACTGCACCTGGAGATACCCTCCAGGTCTGCATTGTTAACTTGCGTCTCAGAGGCCTCTGGCAAACGTCTCTGGTGAAGACGTGCGAAACTCACTCTGCAGGCAGTGTGGAACTGTGAGGGACTGAGGGTCAGCTCAACTCTCAGCAGTAAGATGTTTTTGGACAAGGCGTTCAAATACCTACTCACGTATGGAACTTAGTATGTAGCACCAGTCTACCCCAGGAATTACTGGGAAATCGCTGGATTGAGCTTGGAGGCACTAGTCTTGTTGCCGGGAGATTCCAGTTACCTCTCCCAACACTTCGGTGAAGCAGCGAGCCTAGGCCTTTTGGAAGCGAAAGCTAGCTGCAGGCAGGAGGTAGGGATACAGGCCATAAATTCAACTCTCAGAAGTGTGTATGCATGGGAGGCAGATGTCTGCTACCCACTCGTACATGCGAGTGGGAACCTACTACACTCTGATGAAAAAGGCCATTGGAAATCGCTGTATTCAACTCAGATACACGTGGGTTCAGGCACAACGATTCCACATGCTTTCCTCACAACCTTTCCCTGCCACTAACATGAGGACGTTAGGAGCTCCTTCTACAGTCAAGCAGGATGCGGGAGGGTTGTGCCCTGTCCTTAGCTCTCACAGGGAAGCATGTCTTGAAGCCAGCGGTCAACTAGCTGCATTCTTATGGCAGGGTCAAGGTAGCAGTATTCTGAGTAAGGCGGTTCCGAGATTACCACTCTACTGCACCTGGAGATACCCTCCAGGTCTGCATTGTTAACTTGCGTCTCAGAAGCCTGTGGCAAACGTCTCTGGTGAAGACGTGCGAAACTCACTCTGCAGGCAGTGTGGAACTGTGAGGGACTGAGGGTCAGCTCAACTCTCAGCAGTAAGATGTTTTTGGACAAGGCGTTCAAATACCTACTCACGTATGGAACTTAGTATGTAGCACCAGTCTACCCCAGGAATTACTAAGAAATCGCTTGATTGAGCTTGGAGGCACTCGTCTTGTGTGCCGGGAGATTCCAATTACCTCTCCCAACACTTGCGTCAAGCAGCGAGCCTAGGCCTTTTGGAAGCGAAAGGGAGCGGCAGGCACGATGTAGGGTTACAGGCCATAAGCTCAACTCTCAGAAGTGTGTATGCATGGGAGGCAGATGTCTGCTACCCACTCGGACATGGGAGTTGGAACCTAGCTACACTCCTATTGAAGAAGGATGTTGGAAATCGCTGTATTCAACTCAGATACTCGGGAGTTCAGGCCCAATGCTTACACATGCTTTTCCCACAACCTATCCCAGCCACTAACATTAGGATGTTAGCAGCTGCGCCTACAGTCAGGCAGGATGCGGGACGGTTCTGCCCTGTCCTCAGCTCTCACAGGGAAGCATGCCTAGAAGCCAGCTCTCAACTAGCTGCATTCTTATGACAGTGTGAAGGTAGCAGTATTCTGAGTAAGGCGGTTCCGAGATTACCACTCTACTGCACCTGGAGATACCCTCCAGGTCTGCATTGTTAACTTGCGTCTCAGAAGCCTGTGGCAAACGTCTCTGGTGAAGACCTGCGAAACTCACTCTGCAGGCAGTGTGGAACTGTGAGGGACTGAGGGTGAGCTCAACTCTCAGAAGTAAGATGCTTTTGGACAAGGCGTTCAGCTACATTCTCACGTATGGAACTTAGTATGTAGCACCTGTCTACCCCAGGAATTACTAGGCAATCGCTGGAATGAGCTTGGAGGCACTAGTCTTGTGTGCCGGGAGATTCCAATTACCTCTCCCAACACTTCCGTCAAACAGCGAGCCTAGGCCTTTTAGAAGTGAAAGGAACCAGCAGGCTGGATGGGGAGGTACAGGCCTTAAGCTCAACTCTCAGAAGTGTGTATGCAGGGGAGACAGATGTCTGCTACCCACTCTGACATGGGAGTTGGAAACTACCTACACTCTGATTGAAGAAGGCCATTGGAAATCGCTGTATTTAACTCAGATACACAGGAGTTCAGGCCCAATGCTTACACATGCTTTTCCCGCAACCTCTCTCAGCCACTAACATTAGGATGTTAGCAGCTGCGCCTACAGTCAGGCAGGATGCGGGTGGGTTCTGCCATGTCCTCAGCACTCCCAGGGAAGCATGCCTAGAAGCCAGCTCTCAACTAGCTGCATTCTTATGGCAGTGTGAAGGTAGCAGTATTCTGAGTCAGGAGGTTCCAAGATTACCACTCTACTGCACCTGGAGATACCCTCCAGGTCTGCATTGTTAACTTGCGTCTCAGAAGCCTGTGGCAAACGTCTCCGGTGAAGACCTGCGAAACTCACTCTGCAGGCAGTGTGGAACTGTGAGGGACTGAGGGTGAGCTCAACTCTCAGAAGTAAGATGCTTTTGGACAAGGCGTTCAGCTACCTTCTCACGTATGGAACTTAGTATGTAGCACCAGTCTACCACACGAATTACTAGGCAATCGCTGGAATGAGCTTGGAGGCACTAGTCTTGTGTGCCGGGAGATTCCAATTACCTCTCCCAACACTTCCGTCAAACAGCGAGCCTAGGCCTTTTAGAAGTGAAAGGAACCAGCAGGCTGGATGGGGAGGTACAGGCCTTAAGCTCAACTCTCAGAAGTGTGTATGCAGGGGAGACAGATGTCTGCTACCCACTCTGACATGGGAGTTGGAAACTACCTACACTCTGATTGAAGAAGGCCATTGGAAATCGCTGTATTTAACTCAGATACACAGGAGTTCAGGCCCAATGCTTACACATGCTTTTCCCGCAACCTCTCTCAGCCACTAACATTAGGATGTTAGCAGCTGCGCCTACAGTCAGGCAGGATGCGGGTGGGTTCTGCCATGTCCTCAGCACTCCCAGGGAAGCATGCCTAGAAGCCAGCTCTCAACTAGCTGCATTCTTATGGCAGGGTGAAGGTAGCAGTATTCTGAGTCAGGAGGTTCCAAGATTACCACTCTACTGCACCTGGAGATACCCTCCAGGTCTGCATTGTTAACTTGCGTCTCAGAAGCCTGTGGCAAACGTCTCCGGTGAAGACCTGCAAAACTCACTCTGCAGGCAGTGTGGAACTGTGAGGGACTGAGGGTGAGCTCAACTCTCAGAAGTAAGATGCTTTTGGACAAGGCGTTCAGCTACCTTCTCACGTATGGAACTTAGTATGTAGCACCAGTCTACCACACGAATTACTAGGCAATCGCTGGAATGAGCTTGGAGGCCCTAGTCTTGTGTGCCGGGAGATTCCAATTACCTCTCCCAACACTTCCGTCAAACAGCGAGCCTAGGCCTTTTAGAAGTGAAAGGAACCAGCAGGCTGGATGGGGAGGTACAGGCCTTAAGCTCAACTCTCAGAAGTGTGTATGCAGGGGAGACAGATGTCTGCTACCCACTCTGACATGGGAGTTGGAAACTAGCTACACTCTGATTGAAGAAGGCCATTGGAAATCGCTGTATTCAACTCAGATACACAGGAGTTCAGGCCCAATGCTTACACATGCTTTTCCCGCAACCTCTCTCAGCCACTAACATTAGGATGTTAGCAGCTGCGCCTACAGTCAGGCAGGATGCGGGTGGGTTCTGCCCTGTCCTCAGCACTCCCAGGGAAGCATGCCTAGAAGCCAGCTCTCAACTAGCTGCATTCTTATGGCAGTGTGAAGGTAGCAGTATTCTGAGTCAGGAGGTTCCAAGATTACCACTCTACTGCACCTGGAGATACCCTCCAGGTCTGCATTGTTAACTTGCGTCTCAGAAGCCGGTGGCAAACGTCTCTGGTGAAGACGTCCGAAACTCACTCTGCAGGCAGTGTGGAACTGTGAGGGACTGAGGGTCAGCTCAACTCTCAGCAGTAAGATGTTTTTGGACAAGGCGTTCAAATACCTACTCACGTATGGAACTTAGTATGTAGCACAAGTCTACCCCAGGAATTACTGGGAAATCGCTGGATTGAGCTTGGAGGCACTCGTCTTGTGTGCCGGGAGATTCCAATTACCTCTCTCAACACTTGCGTCAAGCAGCGAGCCTAGGCCTTTTGGAAGCGAAAGGTAGCGGCAGGCACGATGTAGGGTTACAGGCCATAAGCTCAACTCTCAGAAGTGTGTATGCATGGGAGGCAGATGTCTGCTACCCACTCGGACATGGGAGTTGGAACCTAGCTACACTCCTATTGAAGAAGGATGTTGGAAATCGCTGTATTCAACTCAGATACTCGGAAGTTCAGGCCCAATGCTTACACATGCTTTTCCCACAACCTATCCCAGCCACTAACAGAAGGAGGTTAGCAGGTACGTCTAGAGTCAGGCAGGATGCGGGAGGGTTCTGCCCTGTCCTCAGCTCTCACAGGGAAGCATGCCTAGAAGCCAGCTCTCAACTAGCTGCATTCTTATGACAGTGTGAAGGTAGCAGTATTCTGAGTAAGGCGGTTCCGAGATTACCACTCTACTGCACCTGGAGATACCCTCCAGGTCTGCATTGTTAACTTGCGTCTCAGAAGCCTGTGGCAAACGTCTCTGGTGAAGACGTGCGAAACTCACTCTGCAGGCAGTGTGGAACTGTGAGGGACTGAGGGTGAGCTCAACTCTCAGAAGTAAGATGCTTTTGGACAAGGCGTTCAGCTACATTCTCACGTATGGAACTTAGTATGTAGCACCTGTCTACCCCAGGAATTACTAGGCAATCGCTGGAATGAGCTTGGAGGCACTAGTCTTGTGTGCCGGGAGATTCCAATTACCTCTCCCAACACTTCCGTCAAACAGCGAGCCTAGGCCTTTTAGAAGTGAAAGGAACCAGCAGGCTGGATGGGGAGGTACAGGCCTTAAGCTCAACTCTCAGAAGTGTGTATGCAGGGGAGACAGATGTCTGCTACCCACTCTGACATGGGAGTTGGAAACTAGCTACACTCTGATTGAAGAAGGCCATTGGAAATCGCTGTATTCAACTCAGATACACAGGAGTTCAGGCCCAATGCTTACACATGCTTTTCCCGCAACCTCTCTCAGCCACTAACATTAGGATGTTAGCAGCTGCGCCTACAGTCAGGCAGGATGCGGGTGGGTTCTGCCCTGTCCTCAGCACTCCCAGGGAAGCATGCCTAGAAGCCAGCTCTCAACTAGCTGCATTCTTATGGCAGTGTGAAGGTAGCAGTATTCTGAGTCAGGAGGTTCCAAGATTACCACTCTACTGCACCTGGAGATACCCTCCAGGTCTGCATTGTTAACTTGCGTCTCAGAAGCCGGTGGCAAACGTCTCTGGTGAAGACGTCCGAAACTCACTCTGCAGGCAGTGTGGAACTGTGAGGGACTGAGGGTCAGCTCAACTCTCAGCAGTAAGATGTTTTTGGACAAGGCGTTCAAATACCTACTCACGTATGGAACTTAGTATGTAGCACCAGTCTACCCCAGGAATTACTGGGAAATCGCTTGATTGAGCTTGGAGGCACTCGTCTTGTGTGCCGGGAGATTCCAATTACCTCTCTCAACACTTGCGTCAAGCAGCGAGCCTAGGCCTTTTGGAAGCGAAAGGTAGCGGCAGGCACGATGTAGGGTTACAGGCCATAAGCTCAACTCTCAGAAGTGTGTATGCATGGGAGGCAGATGTCTGCTACCCACTCGGACATGGGAGTTGGAACCTAGCTACACTCCTATTGAAGAAGGATGTTGGAAATCGCTGTATTCAACTCAGATACTCGGAAGTTCAGGCCCAATGCTTACACATGCTTTTCCCACAACCTATCCCAGCCACTAACAGAAGGAGGTTAGCAGGTACGTCTACAGTCAGGCAGGATGCGGGAGGGTTCTGCCCTGTCCTCAGCTCTCACAGGGAAGCATGCCTAGAAGCCAGCTCTCAACTAGCTGCATTCTTATGACAGTGTGAAGGTAGCAGTATTCTGAGTAAGGCGGTTCCGAGATTACCACTCTACTGCACCTGGAGATACCCTCCAGGTCTGCATTGTTAACTTGCGTCTCAGAAGCCTGTGGCAAACGTCTCTGGTGAAGACGTGCGAAACTCACTCTGCAGGCAGTGTGGAACTGTGAGGGACTGAGGGTGAGCTCAACTCTCAGAAGTAAGATGCTTTTGGACAAGGCGTTCAGCTACATTCTCACGTATGGAACTTAGTATGTAGCACCTGTCTACCCCAGGAATTACTAGGCAATCGCTGGAATGAGCTTGGAGGCACTAGTCTTGTGTGCCGGGAGATTCCAATTACCTCTCCCAACACTTCCGTCAAACAGCGAGCCTAGGCCTTTTAGAAGTGAAAGGAACCAGCAGGCTGGATGGGGAGGTACAGGCCTTAAGCTCAACTCTCAGAAGTGTGTATGCAGGGGAGACAGATGTCTGCTACCCACTCTGACATGGGAGTTGGAAACTAGCTACACTCTGATTGAAGAAGGCCATTGGAAATCGCTGTATTCAACTCAGATACACAGGAGTTCAGGCCCAATGCTTACACATGCTTTTCCCGCAACCTCTCTCAGCCACTAACATTAGGATGTTAGCAGCTGCGCCTACAGTCAGGCAGGATGCGGGTGGGTTCTGCCCTGTCCTCAGCACTCCCAGGGAAGCATGCCTAGAAGCCAGCTCTCAACTAGCTGCATTCTTATGGCAGTGTGAAGGTAGCAGTATTCTGAGTCAGGAGGTTCCAAGATTACCACTCTACTGCACCTGGAGATACCCTCCAGGTCTGCATTGTTAACTTGCGTCTCAGAAGCCGGTGGCAAACGTCTCTGGTGAAGACGTCCGAAACTCACTCTGCAGGCAGTGTGGAACTGTGAGGGACTGAGGGTCAGCTCAACTCTCAGCAGTAAGATGTTTTTGGACAAGGCGTTCAACTACCTACTCACGTATGGAACTTAGTATGTAGCACCAGTCTACCCCAGGAATTACTAGGAAATCGCTTGATTGAGCTTGGAGGCACTCGTCTTGTGTGCCGGGAGATTCCAATTACCTCTCTCAACACTTGCGTCAAGCAGCGAGCCTAGGCCTTTTGGAAGCGAAAGGTAGCGGCAGGCACGATGTAGGGTTACAGGCCATAAGCTCAACTCTCAGAAGTGTGTATGCATGGGAGGCAGATGTCTGCTACCCACTCGGACATGGGAGTTGGAACCTAGCTACACTCCTATTGAAGAAGGATGTTGGAAATCGCTGTATTCAACTCAGATACTCGGAAGTTCAGGCCCAATGCTTACACATGCTTTTCCCACAACCTATCCCAGCCACTAACAGAAGGAGGTTAGCAGGTACGTCTACAGTCAGGCAGGATGCGGGAGGGTTCTGCCCTGTCCTCAGCTCTCACAGGGAAGCATGCCTAGAAGCCAGCTCTCAACTAGCTGCATTCTTATGACAGTGTGAAGGTAGCAGTATTCTGAGTAAGGCGGTTCCGAGATTACCACTCTACTGCACCTGGAGATACCCTCCAGGTCTGCATTGTTAACTTGCGTCTCAGAAGCCTGTGGCAAACGTCTCTGGTGAAGACGTGCGAAACTCACTCTGCAGGCAGTGTGGAACTGTGAGGGACTGAGGGTGAGCTCAACTCTCAGAAGTAAGATGCTTTTGGACAAGGCGTTCAGCTACATTCTCACGTATGGAACTTAGTATGTAGCACCTGTCTACCCCAGGAATTACTAGGCAATCGCTGGAATGAGCTTGGAGGCACTAGTCTTGTGTGCCGGGAGATTCCAATTACCTCTCCCAACACTTCCGTCAAACAGCGAGCCTAGGCCTTTTAGAAGTGAAAGGAACCAGCAGGCTGGATGGGGAGGTACAGGCCTTAAGCTCAACTCTCAGAAGTGTGTATGCAGGGGAGACAGATGTCTGCTACCCACTCTGACATGGGAGTTGGAAACTACCTACACTCTGATTGAAGAAGGCCATTGGAAATCGCTGTATTTAACTCAGATACACAGGAGTTCAGGCCCAATGCTTACACATGCTTTTCCCGCAACCTCTCTCAGCCACTAACATTAGGATGTTAGCAGCTGCGCCTACAGTCAGGCAGGATGCGGGTGGGTTCTGCCATGTCCTCAGCACTCCCAGGGAAGCATGCCTAGAAGCCAGCTCTCAACTAGCTGCATTCTTATGGCAGTGTGAAGGTAGCAGTATTCTGAGTCAGGAGGTTCCAAGATTACCACTCTACTGCACCTGGAGATACCCTCCAGGTCTGCATTGTTAACTTGCGTCTCAGAAGCCTGTGGCAAACGTCTCCGGTGAAGACCTGCAAAACTCACTCTGCAGGCAGTGTGGAACTGTGAGGGACTGAGGGTGAGCTCAACTCTCAGAAGTAAGATGCTTTTGGACAAGGCGTTCAGCTACCTTCTCACGTATGGAACTTAGTATGTAGCACCAGTCTACCACACGAATTACTAGGCAATCGCTGGAATGAGCTTGGAGGCCCTAGTCTTGTGTGCCGGGAGATTCCAATTACCTCTCCCAACACTTCCGTCAAACAGCGAGCCTAGGCCTTTTAGAAGTGAAAGGAACCAGCAGGCTGGATGGGGAGGTACAGGCCTTAAGCTCAACTCTCAGAAGTGTGTATGCAGGGGAGACAGATGTCTGCTACCCACTCTGACATGGGAGTTGGAAACTAGCTACACTCTGATTGAAGAAGGCCATTGGAAATCGCTGTATTCAACTCAGATACACAGGAGTTCAGGCCCAATGCTTACACATGCTTTTCCCGCAACCTCTCTCAGCCACTAACATTAGGATGTTAGCAGCTGCGCCTACAGTCAGGCAGGATGCGGGTGGGTTCTGCCCTGTCCTCAGCACTCCCAGGGAAGCATGCCTAGAAGCCAGCTCTCAACTAGCTGCATTCTTATGGCAGTGTGAAGGTAGCAGTATTCTGAGTCAGGAGGTTCCAAGATTACCACTCTACTGCACCTGGAGATACCCTCCAGGTCTGCATTGTTAACTTGCGTCTCAGAAGCCGGTGGCAAACGTCTCTGGTGAAGACGTGCGAAACTCACTCTGCAGGCAGTGTGGAACTGTGAGGGACTGAGGGTCAGCTCAACTCTCAGCAGTAAGATGTTTTTGGACAAGGCGTTCAAATACCTACTCACGTATGGAACTTAGTATGTAGCACAAGTCTACCCCAGGAATTACTGGGAAATCGCTGGATTGAGCTTGGAGGCACTCGTCTTGTGTGCCGGGAGATTCCAATTACCTCTCTCAACACTTGCGTCAAGCAGCGAGCCTAGGCCTTTTGGAAGCGAAAGGTAGCGGCAGGCACGATGTAGGGTTACAGGCCATAAGCTCAACTCTCAGAAGTGTGTATGCATGGGAGGCAGATGTCTGCTACCCACTCGGACATGGGAGTTGGAACCTAGCTACACTCCTATTGAAGAAGGATGTTGGAAATCGCTGTATTCAACTCAGATACTCGGAAGTTCAGGCCCAATGCTTACACATGCTTTTCCCACAACCTATCCCAGCCACTAACAGAAGGAGGTTAGCAGGTACGTCTACAGTCAGGCAGGATGCGGGAGGGTTCTGCCCTGTCCTCAGCTCTCACAGGGAAGCATGCCTAGAAGCCAGCTCTCAACTAGCTGCATTCTTATGACAGTGTGAAGGTAGCAGTATTCTGAGTAAGGCGGTTCCGAGATTACCACTCTACTGCACCTGGAGATACCCTCCAGGTCTGCATTGTTAACTTGCGTCTCAGAAGCCTGTGGCAAACGTCTCTGGTGAAGACGTGCGAAACTCACTCTGCAGGCAGTGTGGAACTGTGAGGGACTGAGGGTGAGCTCAACTCTCAGAAGTAAGATGCTTTTGGACAAGGCGTTCAGCTACATTCTCACGTATGGAACTTAGTATGTAGCACCTGTCTACCCCAGGAATTACTAGGCAATCGCTGGAATGAGCTTGGAGGCACTAGTCTTGTGTGCCGGGAGATTCCAATTACCTCTCCCAACACTTCCGTCAAACAGCGAGCCTAGGCCTTTTAGAAGTGAAAGGAACCAGCAGGCTGGATGGGGAGGTACAGGCCTTAAGCTCAACTCTCAGAAGTGTGTATGCAGGGGAGACAGATGTCTGCTACCCACTCTGACATGGGAGTTGGAAACTACCTACACTCTGATTGAAGAAGGCCATTGGAAATCGCTGTATTTAACTCAGATACACAGGAGTTCAGGCCCAATGCTTACACATGCTTTTCCCGCAACCTCTCTCAGCCACTAACATTAGGATGTTAGCAGCTGCGCCTACAGTCAGGCAGGATGCGGGTGGGTTCTGCCATGTCCTCAGCACTCCCAGGGAAGCATGCCTAGAAGCCAGCTCTCAACTAGCTGCATTCTTATGGCAGGGTGAAGGTAGCAGTATTCTGAGTCAGGAGGTTCCAAGATTACCACTCTACTGCACCTGGAGATACCCTCCAGGTCTGCATTGTTAACTTGCGTCTCAGAAGCCTGTGGCAAACGTCTCCGGTGAAGACCTGCAAAACTCACTCTGCAGGCAGTGTGGAACTGTGAGGGACTGAGGGTGAGCTCAACTCTCAGAAGTAAGATGCTTTTGGACAAGGCGTTCAGCTACCTTCTCACGTATGGAACTTAGTATGTAGCACCAGTCTACCACACGAATTACTAGGCAATCGCTGGAATGAGCTTGGAGGCCCTAGTCTTGTGTGCCGGGAGATTCCAATTACCTCTCCCAACACTTCCGTCAAACAGCGAGCCTAGGCCTTTTAGAAGTGAAAGGAACCAGCAGGCTGGATGGGGAGGTACAGGCCTTAAGCTCAACTCTCAGAAGTGTGTATGCAGGGGAGACAGATGTCTGCTACCCACTCTGACATGGGAGTTGGAAACTAGCTACACTCTGATTGAAGAAGGCCATTGGAAATCGCTGTATTCAACTCAGATACACAGGAGTTCAGGCCCAATGCTTACACATGCTTTTCCCGCAACCTCTCTCAGCCACTAACATTAGGATGTTAGCAGCTGCGCCTACAGTCAGGCAGGATGCGGGTGGGTTCTGCCCTGTCCTCAGCACTCCCAGGGAAGCATGCCTAGAAGCCAGCTCTCAACTAGCTGCATTCTTATGGCAGTGTGAAGGTAGCAGTATTCTGAGTCAGGAGGTTCCAAGATTACCACTCTACTGCACCTGGAGATACCCTCCAGGTCTGCATTGTTAACTTGCGTCTCAGAAGCCGGTGGCAAACGTCTCTGGTGAAGACGTGCGAAACTCACTCTGCAGGCAGTGTGGAACTGTGAGGGACTGAGGGTCAGCTCAACTCTCAGCAGTAAGATGTTTTTGGACAAGGCGTTCAAATACCTACTCACGTATGGAACTTAGTATGTAGCACAAGTCTACCCCAGGAATTACTGGGAAATCGCTTGATTGAGCTTGGAGGCACTCGTCTTGTGTGCCGGGAGATTCCAATTACCTCTCTCAACACTTGCGTCAAGCAGCGAGCCTAGGCCTTTTGGAAGCGAAAGGTAGCGGCAGGCACGATGTAGGGTTACAGGCCATAAGCTCAACTCTCAGAAGTGTGTATGCATGGGAGGCAGATGTCTGCTACCCACTCGGACATGGGAGTTGGAACCTAGCTACACTCCTATTGAAGAAGGATGTTGGAAATCGCTGTATTCAACTCAGATACTCGGAAGTTCAGGCCCAATGCTTACACATGCTTTTCCCACAACCTATCCCAGCCACTAACAGAAGGAGGTTAGCAGGTACGTCTAGAGTCAGGCAGGATGCGGGAGGGTTCTGCCCTGTCCTCAGCTCTCACAGGGAAGCATGCCTAGAAGCCAGCTCTCAACTAGCTGCATTCTTATGACAGTGTGAAGGTAGCAGTATTCTGAGTAAGGCGGTTCCGAGATTACCACTCTACTGCACCTGGAGATACCCTCCAGGTCTGCATTGTTAACTTGCGTCTCAGAAGCCTGTGGCAAACGTCTCTGGTGAAGACGTGCGAAACTCACTCTGCAGGCAGTGTGGAACTGTGAGGGACTGAGGGTGAGCTCAACTCTCAGAAGTAAGATGCTTTTGGACAAGGCGTTCAGCTACATTCTCACGTATGGAACTTAGTATGTAGCACCTGTCTACCCCAGGAATTACTAGGCAATCGCTGGAATGAGCTTGGAGGCACTAGTCTTGTGTGCCGGGAGATTCCAATTACCTCTCCCAACACTTCCGTCAAACAGCGAGCCTAGGCCTTTTAGAAGTGAAAGGAACCAGCAGGCTGGATGGGGAGGTACAGGCCTTAAGCTCAACTCTCAGAAGTGTGTATGCAGGGGAGACAGATGTCTGCTACCCACTCTGACATGGGAGTTGGAAACTAGCTACACTCTGATTGAAGAAGGCCATTGGAAATCGCTGTATTCAACTCAGATACACAGGAGTTCAGGCCCAATGCTTACACATGCTTTTCCCGCAACCTCTCTCAGCCACTAACATTAGGATGTTAGCAGCTGCGCCTACAGTCAGGCAGGATGCGGGTGGGTTCTGCCCTGTCCTCAGCACTCCCAGGGAAGCATGCCTAGAAGCCAGCTCTCAACTAGCTGCATTCTTATGGCAGTGTGAAGGTAGCAGTATTCTGAGTCAGGAGGTTCCAAGATTACCACTCTACTGCACCTGGAGATACCCTCCAGGTCTGCATTGTTAACTTGCGTCTCAGAAGCCGGTGGCAAACATCTCTGGTGAAGACGTCCGAAACTCACTCTGCAGGCAGTGTGGAACTGTGAGGGACTGAGGGTCAGCTCAACTCTCAGCAGTAAGATGTTTTTGGACAAGGCGTTCAAATACCTACTCACGTATGGAACTTAGTATGTAGCACAAGTCTACCCCAGGAATTACTGGGAAATCGCTGGATTGAGCTTGGAGGCACTCGTCTTGTGTGCCGGGAGATTCCAATTACCTCTCTCAACACTTGCGTCAAGCAGCGAGCCTAGGCCTTTTGGAAGCGAAAGGTAGCGGCAGGCACGATGTAGGGTTACAGGCCATAAGCTCAACTCTCAGAAGTGTGTATGCATGGGAGGCAGATGTCTGCTACCCACTCGGACATGGGAGTTGGAACCTAGCTACACTCCTATTGAAGAAGGATGTTGGAAATCGCTGTATTCAACTCAGATACTCGGAAGTTCAGGCCCAATGCTTACACATGCTTTTCCCACAACCTATCCCAGCCACTAACAGAAGGAGGTTAGCAGGTACGTCTACAGTCAGGCAGGATGCGGGAGGGTTCTGCCCTGTCCTCAGCTCTCACAGGGAAGCATGCCTAGAAGCCAGCTCTCAACTAGCTGCATTCTTATGACAGTGTGAAGGTAGCAGTATTCTGAGTAAGGCGGTTCCGAGATTACCACTCTACTGCACCTGGAGATACCCTCCAGGTCTGCATTGTTAACTTGCGTCTCAGAATCCTGTGGCAAACGTCTCTGGTGAAGACGTGCGAAACTCACTCTGCAGGCAGTGTGGAACTGTGAGGGACTGAGGGTGAGCTCAACTCTCAGAAGTAAGATGCTTTTGGACAAGGCGTTCAGCTACATTCTCACGTATGGAACTTAGTATGTAGCACCTGTCTACCCCAGGAATTACTAGGCAATCGCTGGAATGAGCTTGGAGGCACTAGTCTTGTGTGCCGGGAGATTCCAATTACCTCTCCCAACACTTCCGTCAAACAGCGAGCCTAGGCCTTTTAGAAGTGAAAGGAACCAGCAGGCTGGATGGGAGGTACAGGCCTTAAGCTCAACTCTCAGAAGTGTGTATGCAGGGGAGACAGATGTCTGCTACCCACTCTGACATGGGAGTTGGAAACTACCTACACTCTGATTGAAGAAGGCCATTGGAAATCGCTGTATTCAACTCAGATACACAGGAGTTCAGGCCCAATGCTTACACATGCTTTTCCCGCAACCTCTCTCAGCCACTAACATTAGGATGTTAGCAGCTGCGCCTACAGTCAGGCAGGATGCGGGTGGGTTCTGCCATGTCCTCAGCACTCCCAGGGAAGCATGCCTAGAAGCCAGCTCTCAACTAGCTGCATTCTTATGGCAGTGTGAAGGTAGCAGTATTCTGAGTCAGGAGGTTCCAAGATTACCACTCTACTGCACCTGGAGATACCCTCCAGGTCTGCATTGTTAACTTGCGTCTCAGAAGCCGGTGGCAAACGTCTCTGGTGAAGACGTCCGAAACTCACTCTGCAGGCAGTGTGGAACTGTGAGGGACTGAGGGTCAGCTCAACTCTCAGCAGTAAGATGTTTTTGGACAAGGCGTTCAAATACCTACTCACGTATGGAACTTAGTATGTAGCACAAGTCTACCCCAGGAATTACTGGGAAATCGCTGGATTGAGCTTGGAGGCACTCGTCTTGTGTGCCGGGAGATTCCAATTACCTCTCTCAACACTTGCGTCAAGCAGCGAGCCTAGGCCTTTTGGAAGCGAAAGGTAGCGGCAGGCACGATGTAGGGTTACAGGCCATAAGCTCAACTCTCAGAAGTGTGTATGCATGGGAGGCAGATGTCTGCTACCCACTCGGACATGGGAGTTGGAACCTAGCTACACTCCTATTGAAGAAGGATGTTGGAAATCGCTGTATTCAACTCAGATACTCGGAAGTTCAGGCCCAATGCTTACACATGCTTTTCCCACAACCTATCCCAGCCACTAACAGAAGGAGGTTAGCAGGTAAGTCTACAGTCAGGCAGGATGCGGGAGGGTTCTGCCCTGTCCTCAGCTCTCACAGGGAAGCATGCCTAGAAGCCAGCTCTCAACTAGCTGCATTCTTATGACAGTGTGAAGGTAGCAGTATTCTGAGTAAGGCGGTTCCGAGATTACCACTCTACTGCACCTGGAGATACCCTCCAGGTCTGCATTGTTAACTTGCGTCTCAGAAGCCTGTGGCAAACGTCTCTGGTGAAGACGTGCGAAACTCACTCTGCAGGCAGTGTGGAACTGTGAGGGACTGAGGGTGAGCTCAACTCTCAGAAGTAAGATGCTTTTGGACAAGGCTTTCAGCTACATTCTCACGTATGGAACATAGTATGTAGCACCTGTCTACCACACGAATTACTAGGCAATCGCTGGAATGAGCTTGGAGGCACTAGTCTTGTGTGCCGGGAGATTCCAATTACCTCTCCCAACACTTCCGTCAAACAGCGAGCCTAGGCCTTTTAGAAGTGAAAGGAACCAGCAGGCTGGATGGGGAGGTACAGGCCTTAAGCTCAACTCTCAGAAGTGTGTATGCAGGGGAGACAGATGTCTGCTACCCACTCTGACATGGGAGTTGGAAACTACCTACACTCTGATTGAAGAAGGCCATTGGAAATCGCTGTATTTAACTCAGATACACAGGAGTTCAGGCCCAATGCTTACACATGCTTTTCCCGCAACCTCTCTCAGCCACTAACATTAGGATGTTAGCAGCTGCGCCTACAGTCAGGCAGGATGCGGGTGGGTTCTGCCATGTCCTCAGCACTCCCAGGGAAGCATGCCTAGAAGCCAGCTCTCAACTAGCTGCATTCTTATGGCAGTGTGAAGGTAGCAGTATTCTGAGTCAGGAGGTTCCAAGATTACCACTCTACTGCACCTGGAGATACCCTCCAGGTCTGCATTGTTAACTTGCGTCTCAGAAGCCTGTGGCAAACGTCTCCGGTGAAGACCTGCAAAACTCACTCTGCAGGCAGTGTGGAACTGTGAGGGACTGAGGGTGAGCTCAACTCTCAGAAGTAAGATGCTTTTGGACAAGGCGTTCAGCTACCTTCTCACGTATGGAACTTAGTATGTAGCACCAGTCTACCACACGAATTACTAGGCAATCGCTGGAATGAGCTTGGAGGCCCTAGTCTTGTGTGCCGGGAGATTCCAATTACCTCTCCCAACACTTCCGTCAAACAGCGAGCCTAGGCCTTTTAGAAGTGAAAGGAACCAGCAGGCTGGATGGGGAGGTACAGGCCTTAAGCTCAACTCTCAGAAGTGTGTATGCAGGGGAGACAGATGTCTGCTACCCACTCTGACATGGGAGTTGGAAACTAGCTACACTCTGATTGAAGAAGGCCATTGGAAATCGCTGTATTCAACTCAGATACACAGGAGTTCAGGCCCAATGCTTACACATGCTTTTCCCGCAACCTCTCTCAGCCACTAACATTAGGATGTTAGCAGCTGCGCCTACAGTCAGGCAGGATGCGGGTGGGTTCTGCCCTGTCCTCAGCACTCCCAGGGAAGCATGCCTAGAAGCCAGCTCTCAACTAGCTGCATTCTTATGGCAGTGTGAAGGTAGCAGTATTCTGAGTCAGGAGGTTCCAAGATTACCACTCTACTGCACCTGGAGATACCCTCCAGGTCTGCATTGTTAACTTGCGTCTCAGAAGCCGGTGGCAAACGTCTCTGGTGAAGACGTCCGAAACTCACTCTGCAGGCAGTGTGGAACTGTGAGGGACTGAGGGTCAGCTCAACTCTCAGCAGTAAGATGTTTTTGGACAAGGCGTTCAAATACCTACTCACGTATGGAACTTAGTATGTAGCACAAGTCTACCCCAGGAATTACTGGGAAATCGCTGGAATGAGCTTGGAGGCCCTAGTCTTGTGTGCCGGGAGATTCCAATTACCTCTCTCAACACTTGCGTCAAGCAGCGAGCCTAGGCCTTTTGGAAGCGAAAGGTAGCGGCAGGCACGATGTAGGGTTACAGGCCATAAGCTCAACTCTCAGAAGTGTGTATGCATGGGAGGCAGATGTCTGCTACCCACTCGGACATGGGAGTTGGAACCTAGCTACACTCCTATTGAAGAAGGATGTTGGAAATCGCTGTATTCAACTCAGATACTCGGAAGTTCAGGCCCAATGCTTACACATGCTTTTCCCACAACCTATCCCAGCCACTAACAGAAGGAGGTTAGCAGGTAAGTCTACAGTCAGGCAGGATGCGGGAGGGTTCTGCCCTGTCCTCAGCTCTCACAGGGAAGCATGCCTAGAAGCCAGCTCTCAACTAGCTGCATTCTTATGACAGTGTGAAGGTAGCAGTATTCTGAGTAAGGCGGTTCCGAGATTACCACTCTACTGCACCTGGAGATACCCTCCAGGTCTGCATTGTTAACTTGCGTCTCAGAAGCCTGTGGCAAACGTCTCTGGTGAAGACGTGCGAAACTCACTCTGCAGGCAGTGTGGAACTGTGAGGGACTGAGGGTGAGCTCAACTCTCAGAAGTAAGATGCTTTTGGACAAGGCGTTCAGCTACATTCTCACGTATGGAACTTAGTATGTAGCACCTGTCTACCCCAGGAATTACTAGGCAATCGCTGGAATGAGCTTGGAGGCACTAGTCTTGTGTGCCGGGAGATTCCAATTACCTCTCCCAACACTTCCGTCAAACAGCGAGCCTAGGCCTTTTAGAAGTGAAAGGAACCAGCAGGCTGGATGGGGAGGTACAGGCCTTAAGCTCAACTCTCAGAAGTGTGTATGCAGGGGAGACAGTTGTCTGCTACCCACTCTGACATGGGAGTTGGAAACTACCTACACTCTGATTGAAGAAGGCCATTGGAAATCGCTGTATTTAACTCAGATACACAGGAGTTCAGGCCCAATGCTTACACATGCTTTTCCCGCAACCTCTCTCAGCCACTAACATTAGGATGTTAGCAGCTGCGCCTACAGTCAGGCAGGATGCGGGTGGGTTCTGCCATGTCCTCAGCACTCCCAGGGAAGCATGCCTAGAAGCCAGCTCTCAACTAGCTGCATTCTTATGGCAGGGTGAAGGTAGCAGTATTCTGAGTCAGGAGGTTCCAAGATTACCACTCTACTGCACCTGGAGATACCCTCCAGGT
This sequence comes from Canis lupus baileyi, assembly GCF_048164855.1. Taxonomy (NCBI): domain Eukaryota; kingdom Metazoa; phylum Chordata; class Mammalia; order Carnivora; family Canidae; genus Canis; species Canis lupus. The sequence goes on along the minus strand of NC_132864.1, from coordinate 1,367,817 downwards.
CTGCATTGTTAACTTGCGTCTCAGAAGCCTGTGGCAAACGTCTCCGGTGAAGACCTGCAAAACTCACTCTGCAGGCAGTGTGGAACTGTGAGGGACTGAGGGTGAGCTCAACTCTCAGAAGTAAGATGCTTTTGGACAAGGCGTTCACTACCTTCTCACGTATGGAACTTAGTATGTAGCACCAGTCTACCACACGAATTACTAGGCAATCGCTGGAATGAGCTTGGAGGCCCTAGTCTTGTGTGCCGGGAGATTCCAATTACCTCTCCCAACACTTCCGTCAAACAGCGAGCCTAGGCCTTTTAGAAGTGAAAGGAACCAGCAGGCTGGATGGGGAGGTACAGGCCTTAAGCTCAACTCTCAGAAGTGTGTATGCAGGGGAGACAGATGTCTGCTACCCACTCTGACATGGGAGTTGGAAACTAGCTACACTCTGATTGAAGAAGGCCATTGGAAATCGCTGTATTCAACTCAGATACACAGGAGTTCAGGCCCAATGCTTACACATGCTTTTCCCGCAACCTCTCTCAGCCACTAACATTAGGATGTTAGCAGCTGCGCCTACAGTCAGGCAGGATGCGGGTGGGTTCTGCCCTGTCCTCAGCACTCCCAGGGAAGCATGCCTAGAAGCCAGCTCTCAACTAGCTGCATTCTTATGGCAGTGTGAAGGTAGCAGTATTCTGAGTCAGGAGGTTCCAAGATTACCACTCTACTGCACCTGGAGATACCCTCCAGGTCTGCATTGTTAACTTGCGTCTCAGAAGCCGGTGGCAAACGTCTCTGGTGAAGACGTGCGAAACTCACTCTGCAGGCAGTGTGGAACTGTGAGGGACTGAGGGTCAGCTCAACTCTCAGCAGTAAGATGTTTTTGGACAAGGCGTTCAAATACCTACTCACGTATGGAACTTAGTATGTAGCACAAGTCTACCCCAGGAATTACTGGGAAATCGCTTGATTGAGCTTGGAGGCACTCGTCTTGTGTGCCGGGAGATTCCAATTACCTCTCTCAACACTTGCGTCAAGCAGCGAGCCTAGGCCTTTTGGAAGCGAAAGGTAGCGGCAGGCACGATGTAGGGTTACAGGCCATAAGCTCAACTCTCAGAAGTGTGTATGCATGGGAGGCAGATGTCTGCTACCCACTCGGACATGGGAGTTGGAACCTAGCTACACTCCTATTGAAGAAGGATGTTGGAAATCGCTGTATTCAACTCAGATACTCGGAAGTTCAGGCCCAATGCTTACACATGCTTTTCCCACAACCTATCCCAGCCACTAACAGAAGGAGGTTAGCAGGTACGTCTAGAGTCAGGCAGGATGCGGGAGGGTTCTGCCCTGTCCTCAGCTCTCACAGGGAAGCATGCCTAGAAGCCAGCTCTCAACTAGCTGCATTCTTATGACAGTGTGAAGGTAGCAGTATTCTGAGTAAGGCGGTTCCGAGATTACCACTCTACTGCACCTGGAGATACCCTCCAGGTCTGCATTGTTAACTTGCGTCTCAGAAGCCTGTGGCAAACGTCTCTGGTGAAGACGTGCGAAACTCACTCTGCAGGCAGTGTGGAACTGTGAGGGACTGAGGGTGAGCTCAACTCTCAGAAGTAAGATGCTTTTGGACAAGGCGTTCAGCTACATTCTCACGTATGGAACTTAGTATGTAGCACCTGTCTACCCCAGGAATTACTAGGCAATCGCTGGAATGAGCTTGGAGGCACTAGTCTTGTGTGCCGGGAGATTCCAATTACCTCTCCCAACACTTCCGTCAAACAGCGAGCCTAGGCCTTTTAGAAGTGAAAGGAACCAGCAGGCTGGATGGGGAGGTACAGGCCTTAAGCTCAACTCTCAGAAGTGTGTATGCAGGGGAGACAGATGTCTGCTACCCACTCTGACATGGGAGTTGGAAACTACCTACACTCTGATTGAAGAAGGCCATTGGAAATCGCTGTATTTAACTCAGATACACAGGAGTTCAGGCCCAATGCTTACACATGCTTTTCCCGCAACCTCTCTCAGCCACTAACATTAGGATGTTAGCAGCTGCGCCTACAGTCAGGCAGGATGCGGGTGGGTTCTGCCATGTCCTCAGCACTCCCAGGGAAGCATGCCTAGAAGCCAGCTCTCAACTAGCTGCATTCTTATGGCAGGGTGAAGGTAGCAGTATTCTGAGTCAGGAGGTTCCAAGATTACCACTCTACTGCACCTGGAGATACCCTCCAGGTCTGCATTGTTAACTTGCGTCTCAGAAGCCTGTGGCAAACGTCTCCGGTGAAGACCTGCAAAACTCACTCTGCAGGCAGTGTGGAACTGTGAGGGACTGAGGGTGAGCTCAACTCTCAGAAGTAAGATGCTTTTGGACAAGGCGTTCAGCTACCTTCTCACGTATGGAACTTAGTATGTAGCACCAGTCTACCACACGAATTACTAGGCAATCGCTGGAATGAGCTTGGAGGCCCTAGTCTTGTGTGCCGGGAGATTCCAATTACCTCTCCCAACACTTCCGTCAAACAGCGAGCCTAGGCCTTTTAGAAGTGAAAGGAACCAGCAGGCTGGATGGGGAGGTACAGGCCTTAAGCTCAACTCTCAGAAGTGTGTATGCAGGGGAGACAGATGTCTGCTACCCACTCTGACATGGGAGTTGGAAACTAGCTACACTCTGATTGAAGAAGGCCATTGGAAATCGCTGTATTCAACTCAGATACACAGGAGTTCAGGCCCAATGCTTACACATGCTTTTCCCGCAACCTCTCTCAGCCACTAACATTAGGATGTTAGCAGCTGCGCCTACAGTCAGGCAGGATGCGGGTGGGTTCTGCCCTGTCCTCAGCACTCCCAGGGAAGCATGCCTAGAAGCCAGCTCTCAACTAGCTGCATTCTTATGGCAGTGTGAAGGTAGCAGTATTCTGAGTCAGGAGGTTCCAAGATTACCACTCTACTGCACCTGGAGATACCCTCCAGGTCTGCATTGTTAACTTGCGTCTCAGAAGCCGGTGGCAAACGTCTCTGGTGAAGACGTGCGAAACTCACTCTGCAGGCAGTGTGGAACTGTGAGGGACTGAGGGTCAGCTCAACTCTCAGCAGTAAGATGTTTTTGGACAAGGCGTTCAAATACCTACTCACGTATGGAACTTAGTATGTAGCACAAGTCTACCCCAGGAATTACTGGGAAATCGCTTGATTGAGCTTGGAGGCACTCGTCTTGTGTGCCGGGAGATTCCAATTACCTCTCTCAACACTTGCGTCAAGCAGCGAGCCTAGGCCTTTTGGAAGCGAAAGGTAGCGGCAGGCACGATGTAGGGTTACAGGCCATAAGCTCAACTCTCAGAAGTGTGTATGCATGGGAGGCAGATGTCTGCTACCCACTCGGACATGGGAGTTGGAACCTAGCTACACTCCTATTGAAGAAGGATGTTGGAAATCGCTGTATTCAACTCAGATACTCGGAAGTTCAGGCCCAATGCTTACACATGCTTTTCCCACAACCTATCCCAGCCACTAACAGAAGGAGGTTAGCAGGTACGTCTAGAGTCAGGCAGGATGCGGGAGGGTTCTGCCCTGTCCTCAGCTCTCACAGGGAAGCATGCCTAGAAGCCAGCTCTCAACTAGCTGCATTCTTATGACAGTGTGAAGGTAGCAGTATTCTGAGTAAGGCGGTTCCGAGATTACCACTCTACTGCACCTGGAGATACCCTCCAGGTCTGCATTGTTAACTTGCGTCTCAGAAGCCTGTGGCAAACGTCTCTGGTGAAGACGTGCGAAACTCACTCTGCAGGCAGTGTGGAACTGTGAGGGACTGAGGGTGAGCTCAACTCTCAGAAGTAAGATGCTTTTGGACAAGGCGTTCAGCTACATTCTCACGTATGGAACTTAGTATGTAGCACCTGTCTACCCCAGGAATTACTAGGCAATCGCTGGAATGAGCTTGGAGGCACTAGTCTTGTGTGCCGGGAGATTCCAATTACCTCTCCCAACACTTCCGTCAAACAGCGAGCCTAGGCCTTTTAGAAGTGAAAGGAACCAGCAGGCTGGATGGGGAGGTACAGGCCTTAAGCTCAACTCTCAGAAGTGTGTATGCAGGGGAGACAGATGTCTGCTACCCACTCTGACATGGGAGTTGGAAACTACCTACACTCTGATTGAAGAAGGCCATTGGAAATCGCTGTATTTAACTCAGATACACAGGAGTTCAGGCCCAATGCTTACACATGCTTTTCCCGCAACCTCTCTCAGCCACTAACATTAGGATGTTAGCAGCTGCGCCTACAGTCAGGCAGGATGCGGGTGGGTTCTGCCATGTCCTCAGCACTCCCAGGGAAGCATGCCTAGAAGCCAGCTCTCAACTAGCTGCATTCTTATGGCAGGGTGAAGGTAGCAGTATTCTGAGTCAGGAGGTTCCAAGATTACCACTCTACTGCACCTGGAGATACCCTCCAGGTCTGCATTGTTAACTTGCGTCTCAGAAGCCTGTGGCAAACGTCTCCGGTGAAGACCTGCAAAACTCACTCTGCAGGCAGTGTGGAACTGTGAGGGACTGAGGGTGAGCTCAACTCTCAGAAGTAAGATGCTTTTGGACAAGGCGTTCAGCTACCTTCTCACGTATGGAACTTAGTATGTAGCACCAGTCTACCACACGAATTACTAGGCAATCGCTGGAATGAGCTTGGAGGCCCTAGTCTTGTGTGCCGGGAGATTCCAATTACCTCTCCCAACACTTCCGTCAAACAGCGAGCCTAGGCCTTTTAGAAGTGAAAGGAACCAGCAGGCTGGATGGGGAGGTACAGGCCTTAAGCTCAACTCTCAGAAGTGTGTATGCAGGGGAGACAGATGTCTGCTACCCACTCTGACATGGGAGTTGGAAACTAGCTACACTCTGATTGAAGAAGGCCATTGGAAATCGCTGTATTCAACTCAGATACACAGGAGTTCAGGCCCAATGCTTACACATGCTTTTCCCGCAACCTCTCTCAGCCACTAACATTAGGATGTTAGCAGCTGCGCCTACAGTCAGGCAGGATGCGGGTGGGTTCTGCCCTGTCCTCAGCACTCCCAGGGAAGCATGCCTAGAAGCCAGCTCTCAACTAGCTGCATTCTTATGGCAGTGTGAAGGTAGCAGTATTCTGAGTCAGGAGGTTCCAAGATTACCACTCTACTGCACCTGGAGATACCCTCCAGGTCTGCATTGTTAACTTGCGTCTCAGAAGCCGGTGGCAAACGTCTCTGGTGAAGACGTGCGAAACTCACTCTGCAGGCAGTGTGGAACTGTGAGGGACTGAGGGTCAGCTCAACTCTCAGCAGTAAGATGTTTTTGGACAAGGCGTTCAAATACCTACTCACGTATGGAACTTAGTATGTAGCACAAGTCTACCCCAGGAATTACTGGGAAATCGCTTGATTGAGCTTGGAGGCACTCGTCTTGTGTGCCGGGAGATTCCAATTACCTCTCTCAACACTTGCGTCAAGCAGCGAGCCTAGGCCTTTTGGAAGCGAAAGGTAGCGGCAGGCACGATGTAGGGTTACAGGCCATAAGCTCAACTCTCAGAAGTGTGTATGCATGGGAGGCAGATGTCTGCTACCCACTCGGACATGGGAGTTGGAACCTAGCTACACTCCTATTGAAGAAGGATGTTGGAAATCGCTGTATTCAACTCAGATACTCGGAAGTTCAGGCCCAATGCTTACACATGCTTTTCCCACAACCTATCCCAGCCACTAACAGAAGGAGGTTAGCAGGTACGTCTAGAGTCAGGCAGGATGCGGGAGGGTTCTGCCCTGTCCTCAGCTCTCACAGGGAAGCATGCCTAGAAGCCAGCTCTCAACTAGCTGCATTCTTATGACAGTGTGAAGGTAGCAGTATTCTGAGTAAGGCGGTTCCGAGATTACCACTCTACTGCACCTGGAGATACCCTCCAGGTCTGCATTGTTAACTTGCGTCTCAGAAGCCTGTGGCAAACGTCTCTGGTGAAGACGTGCGAAACTCACTCTGCAGGCAGTGTGGAACTGTGAGGGACTGAGGGTGAGCTCAACTCTCAGAAGTAAGATGCTTTTGGACAAGGCGTTCAGCTACATTCTCACGTATGGAACTTAGTATGTAGCACCTGTCTACCCCAGGAATTAATAGGCAATCGCTGGAATGAGCTTGGAGGCACTAGTCTTGTGTGCCGGGAGATTCCAATTACCTCTCCCAACACTTCCGTCAAACAGCGAGCCTAGGCCTTTTAGAAGTGAAAGGAACCAGCAGGCTGGATGGGGAGGTACAGGCCTTAAGCTCAACTCTCAGAAGTGTGTATGCAGGGGAGACAGATGTCTGCTACCCACTCTGACATGGGAGTTGGAAACTACCTACACTCTGATTGAAGAAGGCCATTGGAAATCGCTGTATTTAACTCAGATACACAGGAGTTCAGGCCCAATGCTTACACATGCTTTTCCCGCAACCTCTCTCAGCCACTAACATTAGGATGTTAGCAGCTGCGCCTACAGTCAGGCAGGATGCGGGTGGGTTCTGCCATGTCCTCAGCACTCCCAGGGAAGCATGCCTAGAAGCCAGCTCTCAACTAGCTGCATTCTTATGGCAGGGTGAAGGTAGCAGTATTCTGAGTCAGGAGGTTCCAAGATTACCACTCTACTGCACCTGGAGATACCCTCCAGGTCTGCATTGTTAACTTGCGTCTCAGAAGCCTGTGGCAAACGTCTCCGGTGAAGACCTGCAAAACTCACTCTGCAGGCAGTGTGGAACTGTGAGGGACTGAGGGTGAGCTCAACTCTCAGAAGTAAGATGCTTTTGGACAAGGCGTTCAGCTACCTTCTCACGTATGGAACTTAGTATGTAGCACCAGTCTACCACACGAATTACTAGGCAATCGCTGGAATGAGCTTGGAGGCCCTAGTCTTGTGTGCCGGGAGATTCCAATTACCTCTCCCAACACTTCCGTCAAACAGCGAGCCTAGGCCTTTTAGAAGTGAAAGGAACCAGCAGGCTGGATGGGGAGGTACAGGCCTTAAGCTCAACTCTCAGAAGTGTGTATGCAGGGGAGACAGATGTCTGCTACCCACTCTGACATGGGAGTTGGAAACTAGCTACACTCTGATTGAAGAAGGCCATTGGAAATCGCTGTATTCAACTCAGATACACAGGAGTTCAGGCCCAATGCTTACACATGCTTTTCCCGCAACCTCTCTCAGCCACTAACATTAGGATGTTAGCAGCTGCGCCTACAGTCAGGCAGGATGCGGGTGGGTTCTGCCCTGTCCTCAGCACTCCCAGGGAAGCATGCCTAGAAGCCAGCTCTCAACTAGCTGCATTCTTATGGCAGTGTGAAGGTAGCAGTATTCTGAGTCAGGAGGTTCCAAGATTACCACTCTACTGCACCTGGAGATACCCTCCAGGTCTGCATTGTTAACTTGCGTCTCAGAAGCCGGTGGCAAACGTCTCTGGTGAAGACGTGCGAAACTCACTCTGCAGGCAGTGTGGAACTGTGAGGGACTGAGGGTCAGCTCAACTCTCAGCAGTAAGATGTTTTTGGACAAGGCGTTCAAATACCTACTCACGTATGGAACTTAGTATGTAGCACAAGTCTACCCCAGGAATTACTGGGAAATCGCTTGATTGAGCTTGGAGGCACTCGTCTTGTGTGCCGGGAGATTCCAATTACCTCTCTCAACACTTGCGTCAAGCAGCGAGCCTAGGCCTTTTGGAAGCGAAAGGTAGCGGCAGGCACGATGTAGGGTTACAGGCCATAAGCTCAACTCTCAGAAGTGTGTATGCATGGGAGGCAGATGTCTGCTACCCACTCGGACATGGGAGTTGGAACCTAGCTACACTCCTATTGAAGAAGGATGTTGGAAATCGCTGTATTCAACTCAGATACTCGGAAGTTCAGGCCCAATGCTTACACATGCTTTTCCCACAACCTATCCCAGCCACTAACAGAAGGAGGTTAGCAGGTACGTCTAGAGTCAGGCAGGATGCGGGAGGGTTCTGCCCTGTCCTCAGCTCTCACAGGGAAGCATGCCTAGAAGCCAGCTCTCAACTAGCTGCATTCTTATGACAGTGTGAAGGTAGCAGTATTCTGAGTAAGGCGGTTCCGAGATTACCACTCTACTGCACCTGGAGATACCCTCCAGGTCTGCATTGTTAACTTGCGTCTCAGAAGCCTGTGGCAAACGTCTCTGGTGAAGACGTGCGAAACTCACTCTGCAGGCAGTGTGGAACTGTGAGGGACTGAGGGTGAGCTCAACTCTCAGAAGTAAGATGCTTTTGGACAAGGCGTTCAGCTACATTCTCACGTATGGAACTTAGTATGTAGCACCTGTCTACCCCAGGAATTACTAGGCAATCGCTGGAATGAGCTTGGAGGCACTAGTCTTGTGTGCCGGGAGATTCCAATTACCTCTCCCAACACTTCCGTCAAACAGCGAGCCTAGGCCTTTTAGAAGTGAAAGGAACCAGCAGGCTGGATGGGGAGGTACAGGCCTTAAGCTCAACTCTCAGAAGTGTGTATGCAGGGGAGACAGATGTCTGCTACCCACTCTGACATGGGAGTTGGAAACTACCTACACTCTGATTGAAGAAGGCCATTGGAAATCGCTGTATTTAACTCAGATACACAGGAGTTCAGGCCCAATGCTTACACATGCTTTTCCCGCAACCTCTCTCAGCCACTAACATTAGGATGTTAGCAGCTGCGCCTACAGTCAGGCAGGATGCGGGTGGGTTCTGCCATGTCCTCAGCACTCCCAGGGAAGCATGCCTAGAAGCCAGCTCTCAACTAGCTGCATTCTTATGGCAGGGTGAAGGTAGCAGTATTCTGAGTCAGGAGGTTCCAAGATTACCACTCTACTGCACCTGGAGATACCCTCCAGGTCTGCATTGTTAACTTGCGTCTCAGAAGCCTGTGGCAAACGTCTCCGGTGAAGACCTGCAAAACTCACTCTGCAGGCAGTGTGGAACTGTGAGGGACTGAGGGTGAGCTCAACTCTCAGAAGTAAGATGCTTTTGGACAAGGCGTTCAGCTACCTTCTCACGTATGGAACTTAGTATGTAGCACCAGTCTACCACACGAATTACTAGGCAATCGCTGGAATGAGCTTGGAGGCCCTAGTCTTGTGTGCCGGGAGATTCCAATTACCTCTCCCAACACTTCCGTCAAACAGCGAGCCTAGGCCTTTTAGAAGTGAAAGGAACCAGCAGGCTGGATGGGGAGGTACAGGCCTTAAGCTCAACTCTCAGAAGTGTGTATGCAGGGGAGACAGATGTCTGCTACCCACTCTGACATGGGAGTTGGAAACTAGCTACACTCTGATTGAAGAAGGCCATTGGAAATCGCTGTATTCAACTCAGATACACAGGAGTTCAGGCCCAATGCTTACACATGCTTTTCCCGCAACCTCTCTCAGCCACTAACATTAGGATGTTAGCAGCTGCGCCTACAGTCAGGCAGGATGCGGGTGGGTTCTGCCCTGTCCTCAGCACTCCCAGGGAAGCATGCCTAGAAGCCAGCTCTCAACTAGCTGCATTCTTATGGCAGTGTGAAGGTAGCAGTATTCTGAGTCAGGAGGTTCCAAGATTACCACTCTACTGCACCTGGAGATACCCTCCAGGTCTGCATTGTTAACTTGCGTCTCAGAAGCCGGTGGCAAACGTCTCTGGTGAAGACGTGCGAAACTCACTCTGCAGGCAGTGTGGAACTGTGAGGGACTGAGGGTCAGCTCAACTCTCAGCAGTAAGATGTTTTTGGACAAGGCGTTCAAATACCTACTCACGTATGGAACTTAGTATGTAGCACAAGTCTACCCCAGGAATTACTGGGAAATCGCTTGATTGAGCTTGGAGGCACTCGTCTTGTGTGCCGGGAGATTCCAATTACCTCTCTCAACACTTGCGTCAAGCAGCGAGCCTAGGCCTTTTGGAAGCGAAAGGTAGCGGCAGGCACGATGTAGGGTTACAGGCCATAAGCTCAACTCTCAGAAGTGTGTATGCATGGGAGGCAGATGTCTGCTACCCACTCGGACATGGGAGTTGGAACCTAGCTACACTCCTATTGAAGAAGGATGTTGGAAATCGCTGTATTCAACTCAGATACTCGGAAGTTCAGGCCCAATGCTTACACATGCTTTTCCCACAACCTATCCCAGCCACTAACAGAAGGAGGTTAGCAGGTACGTCTAGAGTCAGGCAGGATGCGGGAGGGTTCTGCCCTGTCCTCAGCTCTCACAGGGAAGCATGCCTAGAAGCCAGCTCTCAACTAGCTGCATTCTTATGACAGTGTGAAGGTAGCAGTATTCTGAGTAAGGCGGTTCCGAGATTACCACTCTACTGCACCTGGAGATACCCTCCAGGTCTGCATTGTTAACTTGCGTCTCAGAAGCCTGTGGCAAACGTCTCTGGTGAAGACGTGCGAAACTCACTCTGCAGGCAGTGTGGAACTGTGAGGGACTGAGGGTGAGCTCAACTCTCAGAAGTAAGATGCTTTTGGACAAGGCGTTCAGCTACATTCTCACGTATGGAACTTAGTATGTAGCACCTGTCTACCCCAGGAATTACTAGGCAATCGCTGGAATGAGCTTGGAGGCACTAGTCTTGTGTGCCGGGAGATTCCAATTACCTCTCCCAACACTTCCGTCAAACAGCGAGCCTAGGCCTTTTAGAAGTGAAAGGAACCAGCAGGCTGGATGGGGAGGTACAGGCCTTAAGCTCAACTCTCAGAAGTGTGTATGCAGGGGAGACAGATGTCTGCTACCCACTCTGACATGGGAGTTGGAAACTAGCTACACTCTGATTGAAGAAGGCCATTGGAAATCGCTGTATTCAACTCAGATACACAGGAGTTCAGGCCCAATGCTTACACATGCTTTTCCCGCAACCTCTCTCAGCCACTAACATTAGGATGTTAGCAGCTGCGCCTACAGTCAGGCAGGATGCGGGTGGGTTCTGCCCTGTCCTCAGCACTCCCAGGGAAGCATGCCTAGAAGCCAGCTCTCAACTAGCTGCATTCTTATGGCAGTGTGAAGGTAGCAGTATTCTGAGTCAGGAGGTTCCAAGATTACCACTCTACTGCACCTGGAGATACCCTCCAGGTCTGCATTGTTAACTTGCGTCTCAGAAGCCGGTGGCAAACGTCTCTGGTGAAGACGTCCGAAACTCACTCTGCAGGCAGTGTGGAACTGTGAGGGACTGAGGGTCAGCTCAACTCTCAGCAGTAAGATGTTTTTGGACAAGGCGTTCAAATAACTACTCACGTATGGAACTTAGTATGTAGCACAAGTCTACCCCAGGAATTACTGGGAAATCGCTGGATTGAGCTTGGAGGCACTCGTCTTGTGTGCCGGGAGATTCCAATTACCTCTCTCAACACTTGCGTCAAGCAGCGAGCCTAGGCCTTTTGGAAGCGAAAGGTAGCGGCAGGCACGATGTAGGGTTACAGGCCATAAGCTCAACTCTCAGAAGTGTGTATGCATGGGAGGCAGATGTCTGCTACCCACTCGGACATGGGAGTTGGAACCTAGCTACACTCCTATTGAAGAAGGATGTTGGAAATCGCTGTATTCAACTCAGATACTCGGAAGTTCAGGCCCAATGCTTACACATGCTTTTCCCACAACCTATCCCAGCCACTAACAGAAGGAGGTTAGCAGGTACGTCTAGAGTCAGGCAGGATGCGGGAGGGTTCTGCCCTGTCCTCAGCTCTCACAGGGAAGCATGCCTAGAAGCCAGCTCTCAACTAGCTGCATTCTTATGACAGTGTGAAGGTAGCAGTATTCTGAGTAAGGCGGTTCCGAGATTACCACTCTACTGCACCTGGAGATACCCTCCAGGTCTGCATTGTTAACTTGCGTCTCAGAAGCCTGTGGCAAACGTCTCTGGTGAAGACGTGCGAAACTCACTCTGCAGGCAGTGTGGAACTGTGAGGGACTGAGGGTGAGCTCAACTCTCAGAAGTAAGATGCTTTTGGACAAGGCGTTCAGCTACCTTCTCACGTATGGAACTTAGTATGTAGAACCAGTCTACCACACGAATTACTAGGCAATCGCTGGAATGAGCTTGGAGGCCCTAGTCTTGTGTGCCGGGAGATTCCAATTACCTCTCCCAACACTTCCGTCAAACAGCGAGCCTAGGCCTTTTAGAAGTGAAAGGAACCAGCAGGCTGGATGGGGAGGTACAGGCCTTAAGCTCAACTCTCAGAAGTGTGTATGCAGGGGAGACAGATGTCTGCTACCCACTCTGACATGGGAGTTGGAAACTACCTACACTCTGATTGAAGAAGGCCATTGGAAATCGCTGTATTTAACTCAGATACACAGGAGTTCAGGCCCAATGCTTACACATGCTTTTCCCGCAACCTCTCTCAGCCACTAACATTAGGATGTTAGCAGCTGCGCCTACAGTCAGGCAGGATGCGGGTGGGTTCTGCCATGTCCTCAGCACTCCCAGGGAAGCATGCCTAGAAGCCAGCTCTCAACTAGCTGCATTCTTATGGCAGGGTGAAGGTAGCAGTATTCTGAGTCAGGAGGTTCCAAGATTACCACTCTACTGCACCTGGAGATACCCTCCAGGTCTGCATTGTTAACTTGCGTCTCAGAAGCCTGTGGCAAACGTCTCCGGTGAAGACCTGCAAAACTCACTCTGCAGGCAGTGTGGAACTGTGAGGGACTGAGGGTGAGCTCAACTCTCAGAAGTAAGATGCTTTTGGACAAGGCGTTCAGCTACCTTCTCACGTATGGAACTTAGTATGTAGCACCAGTCTACCACACGAATTACTAGGCAATCGCTGGAATGAGCTTGGAGGCCCTAGTCTTGTGTGCCGGGAGATTCCAATTACCTCTCCCAACACTTCCGTCAAACAGCGAGCCTAGGCCTTTTAGAAGTGAAAGGAACCAGCAGGCTGGATGGGGAGGTACAGGCCTTAAGCTCAACTCTCAGAAGTGTGTATGCAGGGGAGACAGATGTCTGCTACCCACTCTGACATGGGAGTTGGAAACTAGCTACACTCTGATTGAAGAAGGCCATTGGAAATCGCTGTATTCAACTCAGATACACAGGAGTTCAGGCCCAATGCTTACACATGCTTTTCCCGCAACCTCTCTCAGCCACTAACATTAGGATGTTAGCAGCTGCGCCTACAGTCAGGCAGGATGCGGGTGGGTTCTGCCCTGTCCTCAGCACTCCCAGGGAAGCATGCCTAGAAGCCAGCTCTCAACTAGCTGCATTCTTATGGCAGTGTGAAGGTAGCAGTATTCTGAGTCAGGAGGTTCCAAGATTACCACTCTACTGCACCTGGAGATACCCTCCAGGTCTGCATTGTTAACTTGCGTCTCAGAAGCCGGTGGCAAACGTCTCTGGTGAAGACGTCCGAAACTCACTCTGCAGGCAGTGTGGAACTGTGAGGGACTGAGGGTCAGCTCAACTCTCAGCAGTAAGATGTTTTTGGACAAGGCGTTCAAATACCTACTCACGTATGGAACTTAGTATGTAGCACAAGTCTACCCCAGGAATTACTGGGAAATCGCTGGATTGAGCTTGGAGGCACTCGTCTTGTGTGCCGGGAGATTCCAATTACCTCTCTCAACACTTGCGTCAAGCAGCGAGCCTAGGCCTTTTGGAAGCGAAAGGTAGCGGCAGGCACGATGTAGGGTTACAGGCCATAAGCTCAACTCTCAGAAGTGTGTATGCATGGGAGGCAGATGTCTGCTACCCACTCGGACATGGGAGTTGGAACCTAGCTACACTCCTATTGAAGAAGGATGTTGGAAATCGCTGTATTCAACTCAGATACTCGGAAGTTCAGGCCCAATGCTTACACATGCTTTTCCCACAACCTATCCCAGCCACTAACAGAAGGAGGTTAGCAGGTACGTCTACAGTCAGGCAGGATGCGGGAGGGTTCTGCCCTGTCCTCAGCTCTCACAGGGAAGCATGCCTAGAAGCCAGCTCTCAACTAGCTGCATTCTTATGACAGTGTGAAGGTAGCAGTATTCTGAGTAAGGCGGTTCCGAGATTACCACTCTACTGCACCTGGAGATACCCTCCAGGTCTGCATTGTTAACTTGCGTCTCAGAAGCCTGTGGCAAACGTCTCTGGTGAAGACGTGCGAAACTCACTCTGCAGGCAGTGTGGAACTGTGAGGGACTGAGGGTGAGCTCAACTCTCAGAAGTAAGATGCTTTTGGACAAGGCGTTCAGCTACATTCTCACGTATGGAACTTAGTATGTAGCACCTGTCTACCCCAGGAATTACTAGGCAATCGCTGGAATGAGCTTGGAGGCACTAGTCTTGTGTGCCGGGATATTCCAATTACCTCTCCCAACACTTCCGTCAAACAGCGAGCCTAGGCCTTTTAGAAGTGAAAGGAACCAGCAGGCTGGATGGGGAGGTACAGGCCTTAAGCTCAACTCTCAGAAGTGTGTATGCAGGGGAGACAGATGTCTGCTACCCACTCTGACATGGGAGTTGGAAACTAGCTACACTCTGATTGAAGAAGGCCATTGGAAATCGCTGTATTCAACTCAGATACACAGGAGTTCAGGCCCAATGCTTACACATGCTTTTCCCGCAACCTCTCTCAGCCACTAACATTAGGATGTTAGCAGCTGCGCCTACAGTCAGGCAGGATGCGGGTGGGTTCTGCCCTGTCCTCAGCACTCCCAGGGAAGCATGCCTAGAAGCCAGCTCTCAACTAGCTGCATTCTTATGGCAGTGTGAAGGTAGCAGTATTCTGAGTCAGGAGGTTCCAAGATTACCACTCTACTGCACCTGGAGATACCCTCCAGGTCTGCATTGTTAACTTGCGTCTCAGAAGCCGGTGGCAAACATCTCTGGTGAAGACGTCCGAAACTCACTCTGCAGGCAGTGTGGAACTGTGAGGGACTGAGGGTCAGCTCAACTCTCAGCAGTAAGATGTTTTTGGACAAGGCGTTCAAATACCTACTCACGTATGGAACTTAGTATGTAGCACAAGTCTACCCCAGGAATTACTGGGAAATCGCTGGATTGAGCTTGGAGGCACTCGTCTTGTGTGCCGGGAGATTCCAATTACCTCTCTCAACACTTGCGTCAAGCAGCGAGCCTAGGCCTTTTGGAAGCGAAAGGTAGCGGCAGGCACGATGTAGGGTTACAGGCCATAAGCTCAACTCTCAGAAGTGTGTATGCATGGGAGGCAGATGTCTGCTACCCACTCGGACATGGGAGTTGGAACCTAGCTACACTCCTATTGAAGAAGGATGTTGGAAATCGCTGTATTCAACTCAGATACTCGGAAGTTCAGGCCCAATGCTTACACATGCTTTTCCCACAACCTATCCCAGCCACTAACAGAAGGAGGTTAGCAGGTACGTCTAGAGTCAGGCAGGATGCGGGAGGGTTCTGCCCTGTCCTCAGCTCTCACAGGGAAGCATGCCTAGAAGCCAGCTCTCAACTAGCTGCATTCTTATGACAGTGTGAAGGTAGCAGTATTCTGAGTAAGGCGGTTCCGAGATTACCACTCTACTGCACCTGGAGATACCCTCCAGGTCTGCATTGTTAACTTGCGTCTCAGAAGCCTGTGGCAAACGTCTCTGGTGAAGACGTGCGAAACTCACTCTGCAGGCAGTGTGGAACTGTGAGGGACTGAGGGTGAGCTCAACTCTCAGAAGTAAGATGCTTTTGGACAAGGCGTTCAGCTACATTCTCACGTATGGAACTTAGTATGTAGCACCTGTCTACCCCAGGAATTACTAGGCAATCGCTGGAATGAGCTTGGAGGCACTAGTCTTGTGTGCCGGGAGATTCCAATTACCTCTCCCAACACTTCCGTCAAACAGCGAGCCTAGGCCTTTTAGAAGTGAAAGGAACCAGCAGGCTGGATGGGGAGGTACAGGCCTTAAGCTCAACTCTCAGAAGTGTGTATGCAGGGGAGACAGATGTCTGCTACCCACTCTGACATGGGAGTTGGAAACTACCTACACTCTGATTGAAGAAGGCCATTGGAAATCGCTGTATTTAACTCAGATACACAGGAGTTCAGGCCCAATGCTTACACATGCTTTTCCCGCAACCTCTCTCAGCCACTAACATTAGGATGTTAGCAGCTGCGCCTACAGTCAGGCAGGATGCGGGTGGGTTCTGCCATGTCCTCAGCACTCCCAGGGAAGCATGCCTAGAAGCCAGCTCTCAACTAGCTGCATTCTTATGGCAGGGTGAAGGTAGCAGTATTCTGAGTCAGGAGGTTCCAAGATTACCACTCTACTGCACCTGGAGATACCCTCCAGGTCTGCATTGTTAACTTGCGTCTCAGAAGCCTGTGGCAAACGTCTCCGGTGAAGACCTGCAAAACTCACTCTGCAGGCAGTGTGGAACTGTGAGGGACTGAGGGTGAGCTCAACTCTCAGAAGTAAGATGCTTTTGGACAAGGCGTTCAGCTACCTTCTCACGTATGGAACTTAGTATGTAGCACCAGTCTACCACACGAATTACTAGGCAATCGCTGGAATGAGCTTGGAGGCCCTAGTCTTGTGTGCCGGGAGATTCCAATTACCTCTCCCAACACTTCCGTCAAACAGCGAGCCTAGGCCTTTTAGAAGTGAAAGGAACCAGCAGGCTGGATGGGGAGGTACAGGCCTTAAGCTCAACTCTCAGAAGTGTGTATGCAGGGGAGACAGATGTCTGCTACCCACTCTGACATGGGAGTTGGAAACTAGCTACACTCTGATTGAAGAAGGCCATTGGAAATCGCTGTATTCAACTCAGATACACAGGAGTTCAGGCCCAATGCTTACACATGCTTTTCCCGCAACCTCTCTCAGCCACTAACATTAGGATGTTAGCAGCTGCGCCTACAGTCAGGCAGGATGCGGGTGGGTTCTGCCCTGTCCTCAGCACTCCCAGGGAAGCATGCCTAGAAGCCAGCTCTCAACTAGCTGCATTCTTATGGCAGTGTGAAGGTAGCAGTATTCTGAGTCAGGAGGTTCCAAGATTACCACTCTACTGCACCTGGAGATACCCTCCAGGTCTGCATTGTTAACTTGCGTCTCAGAAGCCGGTGGCAAACGTCTCTGGTGAAGACGTGCGAAACTCACTCTGCAGGCAGTGTGGAACTGTGAGGGACTGAGGGTCAGCTCAACTCTCAGCAGTAAGATGTTTTTGGACAAGGCGTTCAAATACCTACTCACGTATGGAACTTAGTATGTAGCACAAGTCTACCCCAGGAATTACTGGGAAATCGCTTGATTGAGCTTGGAGGCACTCGTCTTGTGTGCCGGGAGATTCCAATTACCTCTCTCAACACTTGCGTCAAGCAGCGAGCCTAGGCCTTTTGGAAGCGAAAGGTAGCGGCAGGCACGATGTAGGGTTACAGGCCATAAGCTCAACTCTCAGAAGTGTGTATGCATGGGAGGCAGATGTCTGCTACCCACTCGGACATGGGAGTTGGAACCTAGCTACACTCCTATTGAAGAAGGATGTTGGAAATCGCTGTATTCAACTCAGATACTCGGAAGTTCAGGCCCAATGCTTACACATGCTTTTCCCACAACCTATCCCAGCCACTAACAGAAGGAGGTTAGCAGGTACGTCTAGAGTCAGGCAGGATGCGGGAGGGTTCTGCCCTGTCCTCAGCTCTCACAGGGAAGCATGCCTAGAAGCCAGCTCTCAACTAGCTGCATTCTTATGACAGTGTGAAGGTAGCAGTATTCTGAGTAAGGCGGTTCCGAGATTACCACTCTACTGCACCTGGAGATACCCTCCAGGTCTGCATTGTTAACTTGCGTCTCAGAAGCCTGTGGCAAACGTCTCTGGTGAAGACGTGCGAAACTCACTCTGCAGGCAGTGTGGAACTGTGAGGGACTGAGGGTGAGCTCAACTCTCAGAAGTAAGATGCTTTTGGACAAGGCGTTCAGCTACATTCTCACGTATGGAACTTAGTATGTAGCACCTGTCTACCCCAGGAATTACTAGGCAATCGCTGGAATGAGCTTGGAGGCACTAGTCTTGTGTGCCGGGAGATTCCAATTACCTCTCCCAACACTTCCGTCAAACAGCGAGCCTAGGCCTTTTAGAAGTGAAAGGAACCAGCAGGCTGGATGGGGAGGTACAGGCCTTAAGCTCAACTCTCAGAAGTGTGTATGCAGGGGAGACAGATGTCTGCTACCCACTCTGACATGGGAGTTGGAAACTACCTACACTCTGATTGAAGAAGGCCATTGGAAATCGCTGTATTTAACTCAGATACACAGGAGTTCAGGCCCAATGCTTACACATGCTTTTCCCGCAACCTCTCTCAGCCACTAACATTAGGATGTTAGCAGCTGCGCCTACAGTCAGGCAGGATGCGGGTGGGTTCTGCCATGTCCTCAGCACTCCCAGGGAAGCATGCCTAGAAGCCAGCTCTCAACTAGCTGCATTCTTATGGCAGGGTGAAGGTAGCAGTATTCTGAGTCAGGAGGTTCCAAGATTACCACTCTACTGCACCTGGAGATACCCTCCAGGTCTGCATTGTTAACTTGCGTCTCAGAAGCCTGTGGCAAACGTCTCCGGTGAAGACCTGCAAAACTCACTCTGCAGGCAGTGTGGAACTGTGAGGGACTGAGGGTGAGCTCAACTCTCAGAAGTAAGATGCTTTTGGACAAGGCGTTCAGCTACCTTCTCACGTATGGAACTTAGTATGTAGCACCAGTCTACCACACGAATTACTAGGCAATCGCTGGAATGAGCTTGGAGGCCCTAGTCTTGTGTGCCGGGAGATTCCAATTACCTCTCCCAACACTTCCGTCAAACAGCGAGCCTAGGCCTTTTAGAAGTGAAAGGAACCAGCAGGCTGGATGGGGAGGTACAGGCCTTAAGCTCAACTCTCAGAAGTGTGTATGCAGGGGAGACAGATGTCTGCTACCCACTCTGACATGGGAGTTGGAAACTAGCTACACTCTGATTGAAGAAGGCCATTGGAAATCGCTGTATTTAACTCAGATACACAGGAGTTCAGGCCCAATGCTTACACATGCTTTTCCCGCAACCTCTCTCAGCCACTAACATTAGGATGTTAGCAGCTGCGCCTACAGTCAGGCAGGATGCGGGTGGGTTCTGCCCTGTCCTCAGCACTCCCAGGGAAGCATGCCTAGAAGCCAGCTCTCAACTAGCTGCATTCTTATGGCAGTGTGAAGGTAGCAGTATTCTGAGTCAGGAGGTTCCAAGATTACCACTCTACTGCACCTGGAGATACCCTCCAGGTCTGCATTGTTAACTTGCGTCTCAGAAGCCGGTGGCAAACGTCTCTGGTGAAGACGTCCGAAACTCACTCTGCAGGCAGTGTGGAACTGTGAGGGACTGAGGGTCAGCTCAACTCTCAGCAGTAAGATGTTTTTGGACAAGGCGTTCAAATACCTACTCACGTATGGAACTTAGTATGTAGCACAAGTCTACCCCAGGAATTACTGGGAAATCGCTGGATTGAGCTTGGAGGCACTCGTCTTGTGTGCCGGGAGATTCCAATTACCTCTCTCAACACTTGCGTCAAGCAGCGAGCCTAGGCCTTTTGGAAGCGAAAGTTAGCGGCAGGCACGATGTAGGGTTACAGGCCATAAGCTCAACTCTCAGAAGTGTGTATGCATGGGAGGCAGATGTCTGCTACCCACTCGGACATGGGAGTTGGAACCTAGCTACACTCCTATTGAAGAAGGATGTTGGAAATCGCTGTATTCAACTCAGATACTCGGA
This sequence comes from Canis lupus baileyi, assembly GCF_048164855.1. Lineage (NCBI taxonomy): Eukaryota > Metazoa > Chordata > Mammalia > Carnivora > Canidae > Canis > Canis lupus. Next base: position 1,348,145 of record NC_132864.1, on the reverse strand, counting down.
AGTTCAGGCCCAATGCTTACACATGCTTTTCCCACAACCTATCCCAGCCACTAACAGAAGGAGGTTAGCAGGTACGTCTAGAGTCAGGCAGGATGCGGGAGGGTTCTGCCCTGTCCTCAGCTCTCACAGGGAAGCATGCCTAGAAGCCAGCTCTCAACTAGCTGCATTCTTATGACAGTGTGAAGGTAGCAGTATTCTGAGTAAGGCGGTTCCGAGATTACCACTCTACTGCACCTGGAGATACCCTCCAGGTCTGCATTGTTAACTTGCGTCTCAGAAGCCTGTGGCAAACGTCTCTGGTGAAGACGTGCGAAACTCACTCTGCAGGCAGTGTGGAACTGTGAGGGACTGAGGGTGAGCTCAACTCTCAGAAGTAAGATGCTTTTGGACAAGGCGTTCAGCTACATTCTCACGTATGGAACTTAGTATGTAGCACCTGTCTACCCCAGGAATTACTAGGCAATCGCTGGAATGAGCTTGGAGGCACTAGTCTTGTGTGCCGGGAGATTCCAATTACCTCTCCCAACACTTCCGTCAAACAGCGAGCCTAGGCCTTTTAGAAGTGAAAGGAACCAGCAGGCTGGATGGGGAGGTACAGGCCTTAAGCTCAACTCTCAGAAGTGTGTATGCAGGGGAGACAGATGTCTGCTACCCACTCTGACATGGGAGTTGGAAACTACCTACACTCTGATTGAAGAAGGCCATTGGAAATCGCTGTATTTAACTCAGATACACAGGAGTTCAGGCCCAATGCTTACACATGCTTTTCCCGCAACCTCTCTCAGCCACTAACATTAGGATGTTAGCAGCTGCGCCTACAGTCAGGCAGGATGCGGGTGGGTTCTGCCATGTCCTCAGCACTCCCAGGGAAGCATGCCTAGAAGCCAGCTCTCAACTAGCTGCATTCTTATGGCAGGGTGAAGGTAGCAGTATTCTGAGTCAGGAGGTTCCAAGATTACCACTCTACTGCACCTGGAGATACCCTCCAGGTCTGCATTGTTAACTTGCGTCTCAGAAGCCTGTGGCAAACGTCTCCGGTGAAGACCTGCAAAACTCATTCTGCAGGCAGTGTGGAACTGTGAGGGACTGAGGGTGAGCTCAACTCTCAGAAGTAAGATGCTTTTGGACAAGGCGTTCAGCTACCTTCTCACGTATGGAACTTAGTATGTAGCACCAGTCTACCACACGAATTACTAGGCAATCGCTGGAATGAGCTTGGAGGCCCTAGTCTTGTGTGCCGGGAGATTCCAATTACCTCTCCCAACACTTCCGTCAAACAGCGAGCCTAGGCCTTTTAGAAGTGAAAGGAACCAGCAGGCTGGATGGGGAGGTACAGGCCTTAAGCTCAACTCTCAGAAGTGTGTATGCAGGGGAGACAGATGTCTGCTACCCACTCTGACATGGGAGTTGGAAACTAGCTACACTCTGATTGAAGAAGGCCATTGGAAATCGCTGTATTCAACTCAGATACACAGGAGTTCAGGCCCAATGCTTACACATGCTTTTCCCGCAACCTCTCTCAGCCACTAACATTAGGATGTTAGCAGCTGCGCCTACAGTCAGGCAGGATGCGGGTGGGTTCTGCCCTGTCCTCAGCACTCCCAGGGAAGCATGCCTAGAAGCCAGCTCTCAACTAGCTGCATTCTTATGGCAGTGTGAAGGTAGCAGTATTCTGAGTCAGGAGGTTCCAAGATTACCACTCTACTGCACCTGGAGATACCCTCCAGGTCTGCATTGTTAACTTGCGTCTCAGAAGCCGGTGGCAAACGTCTCTGGTGAAGACGTGCGAAACTCACTCTGCAGGCAGTGTGGAACTGTGAGGGACTGAGGGTCAGCTCAACTCTCAGCAGTAAGATGTTTTTGGACAAGGCGTTCAAATACCTACTCACGTATGGAACTTAGTATGTAGCACAAGTCTACCCCAGGAATTACTGGGAAATCGCTTGATTGAGCTTGGAGGCACTCGTCTTGTGTGCCGGGAGATTCCAATTACCTCTCTCAACACTTGCGTCAAGCAGCGAGCCTAGGCCTTTTGGAAGCGAAAGGTAGCGGCAGGCACGATGTAGGGTTACAGGCCATAAGCTCAACTCTCAGAAGTGTGTATGCATGGGAGGCAGATGTCTGCTACCCACTCGGACATGGGAGTTGGAACCTAGCTACACTCCTATTGAAGAAGGATGTTGGAAATCGCTGTATTCAACTCAGATACTCGGAAGTTCAGGCCCAATGCTTACACATGCTTTTCCCACAACCTATCCCAGCCACTAACAGAAGGAGGTTAGCAGGTACGTCTAGAGTCAGGCAGGATGCGGGAGGGTTCTGCCCTGTCCTCAGCTCTCACAGGGAAGCATGCCTAGAAGCCAGCTCTCAACTAGCTGCATTCTTATGACAGTGTGAAGGTAGCAGTATTCTGAGTAAGGCGGTTCCGAGATTACCACTCTACTGCACCTGGAGATACCCTCCAGGTCTGCATTGTTAACTTGCGTCTCAGAAGCCTGTGGCAAACGTCTCTGGTGAAGACGTGCGAAACTCACTCTGCAGGCAGTGTGGAACTGTGAGGGACTGAGGGTGAGCTCAACTCTCAGAAGTAAGATGCTTTTGGACAAGGCGTTCAGCTACATTCTCACGTATGGAACTTAGTATGTAGCACCTGTCTACCCCAGGAATTACTAGGCAATCGCTGGAATGAGCTTGGAGGCACTAGTCTTGTGTGCCGGGAGATTCCAATTACCTCTCCCAACACTTCCGTCAAACAGCGAGCCTAGGCCTTTTAGAAGTGAAAGGAACCAGCAGGCTGGATGGGGAGGTACAGGCCTTAAGCTCAACTCTCAGAAGTGTGTATGCAGGGGAGACAGATGTCTGCTACCCACTCTGACATGGGAGTTGGAAACTACCTACACTCTGATTGAAGAAGGCCATTGGAAATCGCTGTATTTAACTCAGATACACAGGAGTTCAGGCCCAATGCTTACACATGCTTTTCCCGCAACCTCTCTCAGCCACTAACATTAGGATGTTAGCAGCTGCGCCTACAGTCAGGCAGGATGCGGGTGGGTTCTGCCATGTCCTCAGCACTCCCAGGGAAGCATGCCTAGAAGCCAGCTCTCAACTAGCTGCATTCTTATGGCAGGGTGAAGGTAGCAGTATTCTGAGTCAGGAGGTTCCAAGATTACCACTCTACTGCACCTGGAGATACCCTCCAGGTCTGCATTGTTAACTTGCGTCTCAGAAGCCTGTGGCAAACGTCTCCGGTGAAGACCTGCAAAACTCACTCTGCAGGCAGTGTGGAACTGTGAGGGACTGAGGGTGAGCTCAACTCTCAGAAGTAAGATGCTTTTGGACAAGGCGTTCAGCTACCTTCTCACGTATGGAACTTAGTATGTAGCACCAGTCTACCACACGAATTACTAGGCAATCGCTGGAATGAGCTTGGAGGCCCTAGTCTTGTGTGCCGGGAGATTCCAATTACCTCTCCCAACACTTCCGTCAAACAGCGAGCCTAGGCCTTTTAGAAGTGAAAGGAACCAGCAGGCTGGATGGGGAGGTACAGGCCTTAAGCTCAACTCTCAGAAGTGTGTATGCAGGGGAGACAGATGTCTGCTACCCACTCTGACATGGGAGTTGGAAACTAGCTACACTCTGATTGAAGAAGGCCATTGGAAATCGCTGTATTTAACTCAGATACACAGGAGTTCAGGCCCAATGCTTACACATGCTTTTCCCGCAACCTCTCTCAGCCACTAACATTAGGATGTTAGCAGCTGCGCCTACAGTCAGGCAGGATGCGGGTGGGTTCTGCCCTGTCCTCAGCACTCCCAGGGAAGCATGCCTAGAAGCCAGCTCTCAACTAGCTGCATTCTTATGGCAGTGTGAAGGTAGCAGTATTCTGAGTCAGGAGGTTCCAAGATTACCACTCTACTGCACCTGGAGATACCCTCCAGGTCTGCATTGTTAACTTGCGTCTCAGAAGCCGGTGGCAAACGTCTCTGGTGAAGACGTCCGAAACTCACTCTGCAGGCAGTGTGGAACTGTGAGGGACTGAGGGTCAGCTCAACTCTCAGCAGTAAGATGTTTTTGGACAAGGCGTTCAAATACCTACTCACGTATGGAACTTAGTATGTAGCACAAGTCTACCCCAGGAATTACTGGGAAATCGCTGGATTGAGCTTGGAGGCACTCGTCTTGTGTGCCGGGAGATTCCAATTACCTCTCTCAACACTTGCGTCAAGCAGCGAGCCTAGGCCTTTTGGAAGCGAAAGTTAGCGGCAGGCACGATGTAGGGTTACAGGCCATAAGCTCAACTCTCAGAAGTGTGTATGCATGGGAGGCAGATGTCTGCTACCCACTCGGACATGGGAGTTGGAACCTAGCTACACTCCTATTGAAGAAGGATGTTGGAAATCGCTGTATTCAACTCAGATACTCGGAAGTTCAGGCCCAATGCTTACACATGCTTTTCCCACAACCTATCCCAGCCACTAACAGAAGGAGGTTAGCAGGTACGTCTAGAGTCAGGCAGGATGCGGGAGGGTTCTGCCCTGTCCTCAGCTCTCACAGGGAAGCATGCCTAGAAGCCAGCTCTCAACTAGCTGCATTCTTATGACAGTGTGAAGGTAGCAGTATTCTGAGTAAGGCGGTTCCGAGATTACCACTCTACTGCACCTGGAGATACCCTCCAGGTCTGCATTGTTAACTTGCGTCTCAGAAGCCTGTGGCAAACGTCTCTGGTGAAGACGTGCGAAACTCACTCTGCAGGCAGTGTGGAACTGTGAGGGACTGAGGGTGAGCTCAACTCTCAGAAGTAAGATGCTTTTGGACAAGGCGTTCAGCTACATTCTCACGTATGGAACTTAGTATGTAGCACCTGTCTACCCCAGGAATTACTAGGCAATCGCTGGAATGAGCTTGGAGGCACTAGTCTTGTGTGCCGGGAGATTCCAATTACCTCTCCCAACACTTCCGTCAAACAGCGAGCCTAGGCCTTTTAGAAGTGAAAGGAACCAGCAGGCTGGATGGGGAGGTACAGGCCTTAAGCTCAACTCTCAGAAGTGTGTATGCAGGGGAGACAGATGTCTGCTACCCACTCTGACATGGGAGTTGGAAACTAGCTACACTCTGATTGAAGAAGGCCATTGGAAATCGCTGTATTCAACTCAGATACACAGGAGTTCAGGCCCAATGCTTACACATGCTTTTCCCGCAACCTCTCTCAGCCACTAACATTAGGATGTTAGCAGCTGCGCCTACAGTCAGGCAGGATGCGGGTGGGTTCTGCCATGTCCTCAGCACTCCCAGGGAAGCATGCCTAGAAGCCAGCTCTCAACTAGCTGCATTCTTATGGCAGGGTGAAGGTAGCAGTATTCTGAGTCAGGAGGTTCCAAGATTACCACTCTACTGCACCTGGAGATACCCTCCAGGTCTGCATTGTTAACTTGCGTCTCAGAAGCCTGTGGCAAACGTCTCCGGTGAAGACCTGCAAAACTCATTCTGCAGGCAGTGTGGAACTGTGAGGGACTGAGGGTGAGCTCAACTCTCAGAAGTAAGATGCTTTTGGACAAGGCGTTCAGCTACCTTCTCACGTATGGAACTTAGTATGTAGCACCAGTCTACCACACGAATTACTAGGCAATCGCTGGAATGAGCTTGGAGGCCCTAGTCTTGTGTGCCGGGAGATTCCAATTACCTCTCCCAACACTTCCGTCAAACAGCGAGCCTAGGCCTTTTAGAAGTGAAAGGAACCAGCAGGCTGGATGGGGAGGTACAGGCCTTAAGCTCAACTCTCAGAAGTGTGTATGCAGGGGAGACAGATGTCTGCTACCCACTCTGACAAGGGAGTTGGAAACTAGCTACACTCTGATTGAAGAAGGCCATTGGAAATCGCTGTATTCAACTCAGATACACAGGAGTTCAGGCCCAATGCTTACACATGCTTTTCCCGCAACCTCTCTCAGCCACTAACATTAGGATGTTAGCAGCTGCGCCTACAGTCAGGCAGGATGCGGGTGGGTTCTGCCCTGTCCTCAGCACTCCCAGGGAAGCATGCCTAGAAGCCAGCTCTCAACTAGCTGCATTCTTATGGCAGTGTGAAGGTAGCAGTATTCTGAGTCAGGAGGTTCCAAGATTACCACTCTACTGCACCTGGAGATACCCTCCAGGTCTGCATTGTTAACTTGCGTCTCAGAAGCCGGTGGCAAACGTCTCTGGTGAAGACGTGCGAAACTCACTCTGCAGGCAGTGTGGAACTGTGAGGGACTGAGGGTCAGCTCAACTCTCAGCAGTAAGATGTTTTTGGACAAGGCGTTCAAATACCTACTCACGTATGGAACTTAGTATGTAGCACAAGTCTACCCCAGGAATTACTGGGAAATCGCTTGATTGAGCTTGGAGGCACTCGTCTTGTGTGCCGGGAGATTCCAATTACCTCTCTCAACACTTGCGTCAAGCAGCGAGCCTAGGCCTTTTGGAAGCGAAAGGTAGCGGCAGGCACGATGTAGGGTTACAGGCCATAAGCTCAACTCTCAGAAGTGTGTATGCATGGGAGGCAGATGTCTGCTACCCACTCGGACATGGGAGTTGGAACCTAGCTACACTCCTATTGAAGAAGGATGTTGGAAATCGCTGTATTCAACTCAGATACTCGGAAGTTCAGGCCCAATGCTTACACATGCTTTTCCCACAACCTATCCCAGCCACTAACAGAAGGAGGTTAGCAGGTACGTCTACAGTCAGGCAGGATGCGGGAGGGTTCTGCCCTGTCCTCAGCTCTCACAGGGAAGCATGCCTAGAAGCCAGCTCTCAACTAGCTGCATTCTTATGACAGTGTGAAGGTAGCAGTATTCTGAGTAAGGCGGTTCCGAGATTACCACTCTACTGCACCTGGAGATACCCTCCAGGTCTGCATTGTTAACTTGCGTCTCAGAAGCCTGTGGCAAACGTCTCTGGTGAAGACGTGCGAAACTCACTCTGCAGGCAGTGTGGAACTGTGAGGGACTGAGGGTGAGCTCAACTCTCAGAAGTAAGATGCTTTTGGACAAGGCGTTCAGCTACATTCTCACGTATGGAACTTAGTATGTAGCACCTGTCTACCCCAGGAATTACTAGGCAATCGCTGGAATGAGCTTGGAGGCACTAGTCTTGTGTGCCGGGAGATTCCAATTACCTCTCCCAACACTTCCGTCAAACAGCGAGCCTAGGCCTTTTAGAAGTGAAAGGAACCAGCAGGCTGGATGGGGAGGTACAGGCCTTAAGCTCAACTCTCAGAAGTGTGTATGCAGGGGAGACAGATGTCTGCTACCCACTCTGACATGGGAGTTGGAAACTACCTACACTCTGATTGAAGAAGGCCATTGGAAATCGCTGTATTTAACTCAGATACACAGGAGTTCAGGCCCAATGCTTACACATGCTTTTCCCGCAACCTCTCTCAGCCACTAACATTAGGATGTTAGCAGCTGCGCCTACAGTCAGGCAGGATGCGGGTGGGTTCTGCCATGTCCTCAGCACTCCCAGGGAAGCATGCCTAGAAGCCAGCTCTCAACTAGCTGCATTCTTATGGCAGGGTGAAGGTAGCAGTATTCTGAGTCAGGAGGTTCCAAGATTACCACTCTACTGCACCTGGAGATACCCTCCAGGTCTGCATTGTTAACTTGCGTCTCAGAAGCCTGTGGCAAACGTCTCCGGTGAAGACCTGCAAAACTCACTCTGCAGGCAGTGTGGAACTGTGAGGGACTGAGGGTGAGCTCAACTCTCAGAAGTAAGATGCTTTTGGACAAGGCGTTCAGCTACCTTCTCACGTATGGAACTTAGTATGTAGCACCAGTCTACCACACGAATTACTAGGCAATCGCTGGAATGAGCTTGGAGGCCCTAGTCTTGTGTGCCGGGAGATTCCAATTACCTCTCCCAACACTTCCGTCAAACAGCGAGCCTAGGCCTTTTAGAAGTGAAAGGAACCAGCAGGCTGGATGGGGAGGTACAGGCCTTAAGCTCAACTCTCAGAAGTGTGTATGCAGGGGAGACAGATGTCTGCTACCCACTCTGACATGGGAGTTGGAAACTAGCTACACTCTGATTGAAGAAGGCCATTGGAAATCGCTGTATTCAACTCAGATACACAGGAGTTCAGGCCCAATGCTTACACATGCTTTTCCCGCAACCTCTCTCAGCCACTAACATTAGGATGTTAGCAGCTGCGCCTACAGTCAGGCAGGATGCGGGTGGGTTCTGCCCTGTCCTCAGCACTCCCAGGGAAGCATGCCTAGAAGCCAGCTCTCAACTAGCTGCATTCTTATGGCAGTGTGAAGGTACCAGTATTCTGAGTCAGGAGGTTCCAAGATTACCACTCTACTGCACCTGGAGATACCCTCCAGGTCTGCATTGTTAACTTGCGTCTCAGAAGCCGGTGGCAAACGTCTCTGGTGAAGACGTGCGAAACTCACTCTGCAGGCAGTGTGGAACTGTGAGGGACTGAGGGTCAGCTCAACTCTCAGCAGTAAGATGTTTTTGGACAAGGCGTTCAAATACCTACTCACGTATGGAACTTAGTATGTAGCACAAGTCTACCCCAGGAATTACTGGGAAATCGCTTGATTGAGCTTGGAGGCACTCGTCTTGTGTGCCGGGAGATTCCAATTACCTCTCTCAACACTTGCGTCAAGCAGCGAGCCTAGGCCTTTTGGAAGCGAAAGGTAGCGGCAGGCACGATGTAGGGTTACAGGCCATAAGCTCAACTCTCAGAAGTGTGTATGCATGGGAGGCAGATGTCTGCTACCCACTCGGACATGGGAGTTGGAACCTAGCTACACTCCTATTGAAGAAGGATGTTGGAAATCGCTGTATTCAACTCAGATACTCGGAAGTTCAGGCCCAATGCTTACACATGCTTTTCCCACAACCTATCCCAGCCACTAACAGAAGGAGGTTAGCAGGTACGTCTACAGTCAGGCAGGATGCGGGAGGGTTCTGCCCTGTCCTCAGCTCTCACAGGGAAGCATGCCTAGAAGCCAGCTCTCAACTAGCTGCATTCTTATGACAGTGTGAAGGTAGCAGTATTCTGAGTAAGGCGGTTCCGAGATTACCACTCTACTGCACCTGGAGATACCCTCCAGGTCTGCATTGTTAACTTGCGTCTCAGAAGCCTGTGGCAAACGTCTCTGGTGAAAACCTGCAAAACTCACTCTGCAGGCAGTGTGGAACTGTGAGGGACTGAGGGTGAGCTCAACTCTCAGAAGTAAGATGCTTTTGGACAAGGCGTTCAGCTACATTCTCACGTATGGAACTTAGTATGTAGCACCTGTCTACCCCAGGAATTACTAGGCAATCGCTGGAATGAGCTTGGAGGCACTAGTCTTGTGTGCCGGGAGATTCCAATTACCTCTCCCAACACTTCCGTCAAACAGCGAGCCTAGGCCTTTTAGAAGTGAAAGGAACCAGCAGGCTGGATGGGGAGGTACAGGCCTTAAGCTCAACTCTCAGAAGTGTGTATGCAGGGGAGACAGATGTCTGCTACCCACTCTGACATGGGAGTTGGAAACTAGCTACACTCTGATTGAAGAAGGCCATTGGAAATCGCTGTATTCAACTCAGATACACAGGAGTTCAGGCCCAATGCTTACACATGCTTTTCCCGCAACCTCTCTCAGCCACTAACATTAGGATGTTAGCAGCTGCGCCTACAGTCAGGCAGGATGCGGGTGGGTTCTGCCCTGTCCTCAGCACTCCCAGGGAAGCATGCCTAGAAGCCAGCTCTCAACTAGCTGCATTCTTATGGCAGTGTGAAGGTAGCAGTATTCTGAGTCAGGAGGTTCCAAGATTACCACTCTACTGCACCTGGAGATACCCTCCAGGTCTGCATTGTTAACTTGCGTCTCAGAAGCCGGTGGCAAACGTCTCTGGTGAAGACGTGCGAAACTCACTCTGCAGGCAGTGTGGAACTGTGAGGGACTGAGGGTCAGCTCAACTCTCAGCAGTAAGATGTTTTTGGACAAGGCGTTCAAATACCTACTCACGTATGGAACTTAGTATGTAGCACAAGTCTACCCCAGGAATTACTGGGAAATCGCTTGATTGAGCTTGGAGGCACTCGTCTTGTGTGCCGGGAGATTCCAATTACCTCTCTCAACACTTGCGTCAAGCAGCGAGCCTAGGCCTTTTGGAAGCGAAAGGTAGCGGCAGGCACGATGTAGGGTTACAGGCCATAAGCTCAACTCTCAGAAGTGTGTATGCATGGGAGGCAGATGTCTGCTACCCACTCGGACATGGGAGTTGGAACCTAGCTACACTCCTATTGAAGAAGGATGTTGGAAATCGCTGTATTCAACTCAGATACTCGGAAGTTCAGGCCCAATGCTTACACATGCTTTTCCCACAACCTATCCCAGCCACTAACAGAAGGAGGTTAGCAGGTACGTCTACAGTCAGGCAGGATGCGGGAGGGTTCTGCCCTGTCCTCAGCTCTCACAGGGAAGCATGCCTAGAAGCCAGCTCTCAACTAGCTGCATTCTTATGACAGTGTGAAGGTAGCAGTATTCTGAGTAAGGCGGTTCCGAGATTACCACTCTACTGCACCTGGAGATACCCTCCAGGTCTGCATTGTTAACTTGCGTCTCAGAAGCCTGTGGCAAACGTCTCTGGTGAAGACGTGCGAAACTCACTCTGCAGGCAGTGTGGAACTGTGAGGGACTGAGGGTGAGCTCAACTCTCAGAAGTAAGATGCTTTTGGACAAGGCGTTCAGCTACATTCTCACGTATGGAACTTAGTATGTAGCACCTGTCTACCCCAGGAATTACTAGGCAATCGCTGGAATGAGCTTGGAGGCACTAGTCTTGTGTGCCGGGAGATTCCAATTACCTCTCCCAACACTTCCGTCAAACAGCGAGCCTAGGCCTTTTAGAAGTGAAAGGAACCAGCAGGCTGGATGGGGAGGTACAGGCCTTAAGCTCAACTCTCAGAAGTGTGTATGCAGGGGAGACAGATGTCTGCTACCCACTCTGACATGGGAGTTGGAAACTAGCTACACTCTGATTGAAGAAGGCCATTGGAAATCGCTGTATTCAACTCAGATACACAGGAGTTCAGGCCCAATGCTTACACATGCTTTTCCCGCAACCTCTCTCAGCCACTAACATTAGGATGTTAGCAGCTGCGCCTACAGTCAGGCAGGATGCGGGTGGGTTCTGCCCTGTCCTCAGCACTCCCAGGGAAGCATGCCTAGAAGCCAGCTCTCAACTAGCTGCATTCTTATGGCAGTGTGAAGGTAGCAGTATTCTGAGTCAGGAGGTTCCAAGATTACCACTCTACTGCACCTGGAGATACCCTCCAGGTCTGCATTGTTAACTTGCGTCTCAGAAGCCGGTGGCAAACGTCTCTGGTGAAGACGTCCGAAACTCACTCTGCAGGCAGTGTGGAACTGTGAGGGACTGAGGGTCAGCTCAACTCTCAGCAGTAAGATGTTTTTGGACAAGGCGTTCAAATACCTACTCACGTATGGAACTTAGTATGTAGCACAAGTCTACCCCAGGAATTACTGGGAAATCGCTGGATTGAGCTTGGAGGCACTCGTCTTGTGTGCCGGGAGATTCCAATTACCTCTCTCAACACTTGCGTCAAGCAGCGAGCCTAGGCCTTTTGGAAGCGAAAGGTAGCGGCAGGCACGATGTAGGGTTACAGGCCATAAGCTCAACTCTCAGAAGTGTGTATGCATGGGAGGCAGATGTCTGCTACCCACTCGGACATGGGAGTTGGAACCTAGCTACACTCCTATTGAAGAAGGATGTTGGAAATCGCTGTATTCAACTCAGATACTCGGAAGTTCAGGCCCAATGCTTACACATGCTTTTCCCACAACCTATCCCAGCCACTAACAGAAGAGGTTAGCAGGTACGTCTACAGTCAGGCAGGATGCGGGAGGGTTCTGCCCTGTCCTCAGCTCTCACAGGGAAGCATGCCTAGAAGCCAGCTCTCAACTAGCTGCATTCTTATGACAGTGTGAAGGTAGCAGTATTCTGAGTAAGGCGGTTCCGAGATTACCACTCTACTGCACCTGGAGATACCCTCCAGGTCTGCATTGTTAACTTGCGTCTCAGAAGCCTGTGGCAAACGTCTCTGGTGAAGACGTGCGAAACTCACTCTGCAGGCAGTGTGGAACTGTGAGGGACTGAGGGTGAGCTCAACTCTCAGAAGTAAGATGCTTTTGGACAAGGCGTTCAGCTACATTCTCACGTATGGAACTTAGTATGTAGCACCTGTCTACCCCAGGAATTACTAGGCAATCGCTGGAATGAGCTTGGAGGCACTAGTCTTGTGTGCCGGGAGATTCCAATTACCTCTCCCAACACTTCCGTCAAACAGCGAGCCTAGGCCTTTTAGAAGTGAAAGGAACCAGCAGGCTGGATGGGGAGGTACAGGCCTTAAGCTCAACTCTCAGAAGTGTGTATGCAGGGGAGACAGATGTCTGCTACCCACTCTGACATGGGAGTTGGAAACTACCTACACTCTGATTGAAGAAGGCCATTGGAAATCGCTGTATTTAACTCAGATACACAGGAGTTCAGGCCCAATGCTTACACATGCTTTTCCCGCAACCTCTCTCAGCCACTAACATTAGGATGTTAGCAGCTCCGCCTACAGTCAGGCAGGATGCGGGAGGGTTCTGCCCTGTCCTCAGCACTCCCAGGGAAGCATGCCTAGAAGCCAGCTCTCAACTAGCTGCATTCTTATGGCAGTGTGAAGGTAGCAGTATTCTGAGTCAGGAGGTTCCAAGATTACCACTCTACTGCACCTGGAGATACCCTCCAGGTCTGCATTGTTAACTTGCGTCTCAGAAGCCTGTGGCAAACGTCTCCGGTGAAGACCTGCAAAACTCACTCTGCAGGCAGTGTGGAACTGTGAGGGACTGAGGGTGAGCTCAACTCTCTGAAGTAAGATGCTTTTGGACAAGGCGTTCAGCTACCTTCTCACGTATGGAACTTAGTATGTAGCACCAGTCTACCACACGAATTACTAGGCAATCGCTGGAATGAGCTTGGAGGCCCTAGTCTTGTGTGCCGGGAGATTCCAATTACCTCTCCCAACACTTCCGTCAAACAGCGAGCCTAGGCCTTTTAGAAGTGAAAGGAACCAGCAGGCTGGATGGGGAGGTACAGGCCTTAAGCTCAACTCTCAGAAGTGTGTATGCAGGGGAGACAGATGTCTGCTACCCACTCTGACATGGGAGTTGGAAACTAGCTACACTCTGATTGAAGAAGGCCATTGGAAATCGCTGTATTCAACTCAGATACACAGGAGTTCAGGCCCAATGCTTACACATGCTTTTCCCGCAACCTCTCTCAGCCACTAACATTAGGATGTTAGCAGCTGCGCCTACAGTCAGGCAGGATGCGGGTGGGTTCTGCCCTGTCCTCAGCACTCCCAGGGAAGCATGCCTAGAAGCCAGCTCTCAACTAGCTGCATTCTTATGGCAGTGTGAAGGTAGCAGTATTCTGAGTCAGGAGGTTCCAAGATTACCACTCTACTGCACCTGGAGATACCCTCCAGGTCTGCATTGTTAACTTGCGTCTCAGAAGCCGGTGGCAAACGTCTCTGGTGAAGACGTCCGAAACTCACTCTGCAGGCAGTGTGGAACTGTGAGGGACTGAGGGTGAGCTCAACTCTCAGAAGTAAGATGTTTTTGGACAAGGCGTTCAAATACCTACTCACGTATGGAACTTAGTATGTAGCACCAGTCTACCCCAGGAATTACTAGGAAATCGCTTGATTGAGCTTGGAGGCACTCGTCTTGTGTGCCGGGAGATTCCAGTTACCTCTCCCAACACTTGCGTCAAGCAGCGAGCCTAGGCATTTTGGAAGCGAAAGGTAGCGGCAGGCAGGATGTAGGGTTACAGGCCATAAGCTCAACTCTCAGAAGTGTTTATGCCTGGGAGGCAGATGTCTGCTACCCACTCGGACATGGGAGTTGGAACCTAGCTACACTCCTATTGAAGAAGGACTTTGGAAATCGCTGTATTCAACTCAGATACACGGGAGTTCAGGCCCAATGCTTACACATGCTTTTCCCACAAACTATCCCAGCCACTAACGGAAGGAGGTTAGCAGGTAAGCCTACAGTCAGGCAGGATGCGGGAGGGTCCTGCCCTGTCCTCAGCTCTCACAGGGAAGCATGCCTTGAAGCCAGCTCTCAACTAGCTGCATTCTTATGACAGTGTGAAGGTAGCAGTATTCTGAGTAAGGAGGTTCCGAGATTACCACTCTACTGCACCTGGAGATACCCTCCAGGTCTGCATTGTTAACTTGCGTCTCAGAGGCCTCTGGCAAACGTCTCTGGTGAAGACGTGCGAAACTCACTCTGCAGGCAGTGTGGAACTGTGAGGGACTGAGGGTGAGCTCAACTCTCAGCAGTAAGATGTTTTTGGACAAGGCGTTCAAATACCTACTCACGTATGGAACTTAGTATGTAGCACCAGTCTACCCCAGGAATTACTGGGAAATCGCTGGATTGAGCTTGGAGGCACTCGTCTTGTGTGCCGGGAGATTCCAATTACCTCTCTCAACACTTGCGTCAAGCAGCGAGCCTAGGCCTTTTGGAAGCGAAAGGTAGCGGCAGGCACGATGTAGGGTTACAGGCCATAAGCTCAACTCTCAGAAGTGTGTATGCATGGGAGGCAGATGTCTGCTACCCACTCGGACATGGGAGTTGGAACCTAGCTACACTCCTATTGAAGAAGGATGTTGGAAATCGCTGTATTCAACTCAGATACTCGGAAGTTCAGGCCCAATGCTTACACATGCTTTTCCCACAACCTATCCCAGCCACTAACAGAAGAGGTTAGCAGGTACGTCTACAGTCAGGCAGGATGCGGGAGGGTTCTGCCCTGTCCTCAGCTCTCACAGGGAAGCATGCCTAGAAGCCAGCTCTCAACTAGCTGCATTCTTATGACAGTGTGAAGGTAGCAGTATTCTGAGTAAGGCGGTTCCGAGATTACCACTCTACTGCACCTGGAGATACCCTCCAGGTCTGCATTGTTAACTTGCGTCTCAGAAGCCTGTGGCAAACGTCTCTGGTGAAGACGTGCGAAACTCACTCTGCAGGCAGTGTGGAACTGTGAGGGACTGAGGGTGAGCTCAACTCTCAGAAGTAAGATGCTTTTGGACAAGGCGTTCAGCTACATTCTCACGTATGGAACTTAGTATGTAGCACCTGTCTACCCCAGGAATTACTAGGCAATCGCTGGAATGAGCTTGGAGGCACTAGTCTTGTGTGCCGGGAGATTCCAATTACCTCTCCCAACACTTCCGTCAAACAGCGAGCCTAGGCCTTTTAGAAGTGAAAGGAACCAGCAGGCTGGATGGGGAGGTACAGGCCTTAAGCTCAACTCTCAGAAGTGTGTATGCAGGGGAGACAGATGTCTGCTACCCACTCTGACATGGGAGTTGGAAACTACCTACACTCTGATTGAAGAAGGCCATTGGAAATCGCTGTATTTAACTCAGATACACAGGAGTTCAGGCCCAATGCTTACACATGCTTTTCCCGCAACCTCTCTCAGCCACTAACATTAGGATGTTAGCAGCTGCGCCTACAGTCAGGCAGGATGCGGGTGGGTTCTGCCCTGTCCTCAGCACTCCCAGGGAAGCATGCCTAGAAGCCAGCTCTCAACTAGCTGCATTCTTATGGCAGTGTGAAGGTAGCAGTATTCTGAGTCAGGAGGTTCCAAGATTACCACTCTACTGCACCTGGAGATACCCTCCAGGTCTGCATTGTTAACTTGCGTCTCAGAAGCCTGTGGCAAACGTCTCCGGTGAAGACCTGCAAAACTCACTCTGCAGGCAGTGTGGAACTGTGAGGGACTGAGGGTGAGCTCAACTCTCTGAAGTAAGATGCTTTTGGACAAGGCGTTCAGCTACCTTCTCACGTATGGAACTTAGTATGTAGCACCAGTCTACCACACGAATTACTAGGCAATCGCTGGAATGAGCTTGGAGGCCCTAGTCTTGTGTGCCGGGAGATTCCAATTACCTCTCCCAACACTTCCGTCAAACAGCGAGCCTAGGCCTTTTAGAAGTGAAAGGAACCAGCAGGCTGGATGGGGAGGTACAGGCCTTAAGCTCAACTCTCAGAAGTGTGTATGCAGGGGAGACAGATGTCTGCTACCCACTCTGACATGGGAGTTGGAAACTAGCTACACTCTGATTGAAGAAGGCCATTGGAAATCGCTGTATTCAACTCAGATACACAGGAGTTCAGGCCCAATGCTTACACATGCTTTTCCCGCAACCTCTCTCAGCCACTAACATTAGGATGTTAGCAGCTGCGCCTACAGTCAGGAAGGATGCGGGTGGGTTCTGCCCTGTCCTCAGCACTCCCAGGGAAGCATGCCTAGAAGCCAGCTCTCAACTAGCTGCATTCTTATGGCAGTGTGAAGGTAGCAGTATTCTGAGTCAGGAGGTTCCAAGATTACCACTCTACTGCACCTGGAGATACCCTCCAGGTCTGCATTGTTAACTTGCGTCTCAGAAGCCGGTGGCAAACGTCTCTGGTGAAGACGTCCGAAACTCACTCTGCAGGCAGTGTGGAACTGTGAGGGACTGAGGGTGAGCTCAACTCTCAGAAGTAAGATGTTTTTGGACAAGGCGTTCAAATACCTACTCACGTATGGAACTTAGTATGTAGCACCAGTCTACCCCAGGAATTACTAGGAAATCGCTTGATTGAGCTTGGAGGCACTCGTCTTGTGTGCCGGGAGATTCCAGTTACCTCTCCCAACACTTGCGTCAAGCAGCGAGCCTAGGCATTTTGGAAGCGAAAGGTAGCGGCAGGCAGGATGTAGGGTTACAGGCCATAAGCTCAACTCTCAGAAGTGTTTATGCCTGGGAGGCAGATGTCTGCTACCCACTCGGACATGGGAGTTGGAACCTAGCTACACTCCTATTGAAGAAGGACTTTGGAAATCGCTGTATTCAACTCAGATACACGGGAGTTCAGGCCCAATGCTTACACATGCTTTTCCCACAAACTATCCCAGCCACTAACGGAAGGAGGTTAGCAGGTAAGCCTACAGTCAGGCAGGATGCGGGAGGGTCCTGCCCTGTCCTCAGCTCTCACAGGGAAGCATGCCTTGAAGCCAGCTCTCAACTAGCTGCATTCTTATGACAGTGTGAAGGTAGCAGTATTCTGAGTAAGGAGGTTCCGAGATTACCACTCTACTGCACCTGGAGATACCCTCCAGGTCTGCATTGTTAACTTGCGTCTCAGAGGCCTCTGGCAAACGTCTCTGGTGAAGACGTGCGAAACTCACTCTGCAGGCAGTGTGGAACTGTGAGGGACTGAGGGTGAGCTCAACTCTCAGCAGTAAGATGTTTTTGGACAAGGCGTTCAAATACCTACTCACGTATGGAACTTAGTATGTAGCACCAGTCTACCCCAGGAATTACTGGGAAATCGCTGGATTGAGCTTGGAGGCACTAGTCTTGTTGCCGGGAGATTCCAGTTACCTCTCCCAACACTTCGGTGAAGCAGCGAGCCTAGTCCTTTTGGAAGCGAATGCTAGCTGCAGGCAGGAGGTAGGGATACAGGCCATAAATTCAACTCTCAGAAGTGTGTATGCATGGGAGGCAGATGTCTGCTACCCACTCGTACATGCGAGTGGGAACCTACTACACTCTGATGAAAAAGGCCATTGGAAATCGCTGTATTCAACTCAGATACACGTGGGTTCAGGCACAACGATTCCACATGCTTTCCTCACAACCTTTCCCTGCCACTAACATGAGGACGTTAGCAGCTCCTTCTACAGTCAAGCAGGATGCGGGAGGGTTGTGCCCTGTCCTTAGCTCTCACAGGGAAGCATGCCTAGAAGCCAGCTCTCAACTAGCTGCATTCTTATGACAGTGTGAAGGTAGCAGTATTCTGAGTAAGGCGGTTCCGAGATTACCACTCTACTGCACCTGGAGATACCCTCCAGGTCTGCATTGTTAACTTGCGTCTCAGAAGCCTGTGGCAAACGTCTCTGGTGAAGACGTGCGAAACTCACTCTGCAGGCAGTGTGGAACTGTGAGGGACTGAGGGTGAGCTCAACTCTCAGAAGTAAGATGCTTTTGGACAAGGCGTTCAGCTACATTCTCACGTATGGAACTTAGTATGTAGCACCTGTCTACCCCAGGAATTACTAGGCAATCGCTGGAATGAGCTTGGAGGCACTAGTCTTGTGTGCCGGGAGATTCCAATTACCTCTCCCAACACTTCCGTCAAACAGCGAGCCTAGGCCTTTTAGAAGTGAAAGGAACCAGCAGGCTGGATGGGGAGGTACAGGCCTTAAGCTCAACTCTCAGAAGTGTGTATGCAGGGGAGACAGATGTCTGCTACCCACTCTGACATGGGAGTTGGAAACTAGCTACAATCTGATTGAAGAAGGCCATTGGAAATCGCTGTATTCAACTCAGATACACAGGAGTTCAGGCCCAATGCTTACACATGCTTTTCCCGCAACCTCTCTCAGCCACTAACATTAGGATGTTAGCAGCTGCGCCTACAGTCAGGCAGGATGCGGGTGGGTTCTGCCCTGTCCTCAGCACTCCCAGGGAAGCATGCTTAGAAGCCAGCTCTCAACTAGCTGCATTCTTATGGCAGTGTGAAGGTAGCAGTATTCTGAGTAAGGAGGTTCCCAGATTACCACTCTACTGCACCTGGAGATACCCTCCAGGTCTGCATTGTTAACTTGCGTCTCAGAAGCCGGTGGCAAACGTCTCTGGTGAAGACGTCCGAAACTCACTCTGCAGGCAGTGTGGAACTGTGAGGGACTGAGGGTGAGCTCAACTCTCAGAAGTAAGATGTTTTTGGACAAGGCGATCAACTACCTACTCACGTATGGAACTTAGTATGTAGCACCAGTCTACCCCAGGAATTACTAGGAAATCGCTTGATTGAGCTTGGAGGCACTCGTCTTGTGTGCCGGGAGATTCCAGTTACCTCTCCCAACACTTGCGTCAAGCAGCGAGCCTAGGCATTTTGGAAGCGAAAGGTAGCGGCAGGCAGGATGTTGGGTTACAGGCCATAAGCTCAACTCTCAGAAGTGTTTATGCCTGGGAGGCAGATGTCTGCTACCCACTCGGACATGGGAGTTGGAACCTAGCTACACTCCTATTGAAGAAGGACTTTGGAAATCGCTGTATTCAACTCAGATACACGGGAGTTCAGGCCCAATGCTTACACATGCTTTTCCCACAAACTATCCCAGCCACTAACGGAAGGAGGTTAGCAGGTAAGCCTACAGTCAGGCAGGATGCGGGAGGGTCCTGCCCTGTCCTCAGCTCTCACAGGGAAGCATGCCTTGAAGCCAGCTCTCAACTAGCTGCATTCTTATGACAGTGTGAAGGTAGCAGTATTCTGAGTAAGGAGGTTCCCAGATTACCACTCTACTGCACCTGGAGATACCCTCCAGGTCTGCATTGTTAACTTGCGTCTCAGAGGCCTCTGGCAAACGTCTCTGGTGAAGACGTGCGAAACTCACTCTGCAGGCAGTGTGGAACTGTGAGGGACTGAGGGTCAGCTCAACTCTCAGCAGTAAGATGTTTTTGGACAAGGCGTTCAAATACCTACTCACGTATGGAACTTTGTATGTAGCACCAGTCTACCCCAGGAATTACTGGGAAATCGCTGGATTGAGCTTGGAGGCACTAGTCTTGTTGCCGGGAGATTCCAGTTACCTCTCCCAACACTTCGGTGAAGCAGCGAGCCTAGGCCTTTTGGAAGCGAAAGCTAGCTGCAGGCAGGAGGTAGGGATACAGGCCATAAATTCAACTCTCAGAAGTGTGTATGCATGGGAGGCAGATGTCTGCTACCCACTCGTACATGCGAATGGGAACCTACTACACTCTGATGAAAAAGGCCATTGGAAATCGCTGTATTCAACTCAGATACACGTGGGTTCAGGCACAACGATTCCACATGCTTTCCTCACAACCTTTCCCTGCCACTAACATGAGGACGTTAGCAGCTCCTTCTACAGTCAAGCAGGATGCGGGAGGGTTGTGCCCTGTCCTTAGCTCTCACAGGGAAGCATGCCTAGAAGCCAGCTCTCAACTAGCTGCATTCTTATGACAGTGTGAAGGTAGCAGTATTCTGAGTAAGGCGGTTCCGAGATTACCACTCTACTGCACGTGGAGATACCCTCCAGGTCTGCATTGTTAACTTGCGTCTCAGAAGCCTGTGGCAAACGTCTCTGGTGAAGACGTGCGAAACTCACTCTGCAGGCAGTGTGGAACTGTGAGGGACTGAGGGTGAGCTCAACTCTCAGAAGTAAGATGCTTTTGGACAAGGCGTTCAGCTACATTCTCACGTATGGAACTTAGTATGTAGCACCTGTCTACCCCAGGAATTACTAGGCAATCGCTGGAATGAGCTTGGAGGCACTAGTCTTGTGTGCCGGGAGATTCCAATTACCTCTCCCAACACTTCCGTCAAACAGCGAGCCTAGGCCTTTTAGAAGTGAAAGGAACCAGCAGGCTGGATGGGGAGGTACAGGCCTTAAGCTCAACTCTCAGAAGTGTGTATGCAGGGGAGACAGATGTCTGCTACCCACTCTGACATGGGAGTTGGAAACTACCTACACTCTGATTGAAGAAGGCCATTGGAAATCGCTGTATTTAACTCAGATACACAGGAGTTCAGGCCCAATGCTTACACATGCTTTTCCCGCAACCTCTCTCAGCCACTAACATTAGGATGTTAGCAGCTGCGCCTACAGTCAGGCAGGATGCGGGTGGGTTCTGCCCTGTCCTCAGCACTCCCAGGGAAGCATGCCTAGAAGCCAGCTCTCAACTAGCTGCATTCTTATGGCAGTGTGAAGGTAGCAGTATTCTGAGTCAGGAGGTTCCAAGATTACCACTCTACTGCACCTGGAGATACCCTCCAGGTCTGCATTGTTAACTTGCGTCTCAGAAGCCTGTGGCAAACGTCTCCGGTGAAAACCTGCAAAACTCACTCTGCAGGCAGTGTGGAACTGTGAGGGACTGAGGGTGAGCTCAACTCTCAGAAGTAAGATGCTTTTGGACAAGGCGTTCAGCTACCTTCTCACGTATGGAACTTAGTATGTAGCACCAGTCTACCACACGAATTACTAGGCAATCGCTGGAATGAGCTTGGAGGCCCTAGTCTTGTGTGCCGGGAGATTCCAATTACCTCTCCCAACACTTCCGTCAAACAGCGAGCCTAGGCCTTTTAGAAGTGAAAGGAACCAGCAGGCTGGATGGGGAGGTACAGGCCTTAAGCTCAACTCTCAGAAGTGTGTATGCAGGGGAGACAGATGTCTGCTACCCACTCTGACATGGGAGTTGGAAACTAGCTACACTCTGATTGAAGAAGGCCATTGGAAATCGCTGTATTCAACTCAGATACACAGGAGTTCAGGCCCAATGCTTACACATGCTTTTCCCGCAACCTCTCTCAGCCACTAACATTAGGATGTTAGCAGCTGCGCCTACAGTCAGGCAGGATGCGGGTGGGTTCTGCCCTGTCCTCAGCACTCCCAGGGAAGCATGCCTAGAAGCCAGCTCTCAACTAGCTGCATTCTTATGGCAGTGTGAAGGTAGCAGTATTCTGAGTAAGGAGGTTCCCAGATTACCACTCTACTGCACCTGGAGATACCCTCCAGGTCTGCATTGTTAACTTGCGTCTCAGAAGCCGGTGGCAAACGTCTCTGGTGAAGACGTCCGAAACTCACTCTGCAGGCAGTGTGGAACTGTGAGGGACTGAGGGTGAGCTCAACTCTCAGAAGTAAGATGTTTTTGGACAAGGCGTTCAACTACCTACTCACGTATGGAACTTAGTATGTAGCACCAGTCTACCCCAGGAATTACTAGGAAATCGCTTGATTGAGCTTGGAGGCACTCGTCTTGTGTGCCGGGAGATTCCAGTTACCTCTCCCAACACTTGCGTCAAGCAGCGAGCCTAGGCATTTTGGAAGCGAACGGTAGCGGCAGGCAGGATGTTGGGTTACAGGCCATAAGCTCAACTCTCAGAAGTGTTTATGCCTGGGAGGCAGATGTCTGCTACCCACTCGGACATGGGAGTTGGAACCTAGCTACACTCCTATTGAAGAAGGACTTTGGAAATCGCTGTATTCAACTCAGATACACGGGAGTTCAGGCCCAATGCTTACACATGCTTTTCCCACAAACTATCCCAGCCACTAACGGAAGGAGGTTAGCAGGTAAGCCTACAGTCAGGCAGGATGCGGGAGGGTCCTGCCCTGTCCTCAGCTCTCACAGGGAAGCATGCCTTGAAGCCAGCTCTCAACTAGCTGCATTCTTATGACAGTGTGAAGGTAGCAGTATTCTGAGTAAGGAGGTTCCCAGATTACCACTCTACTGCACCTGGAGATACCCTCCAGGTCTGCATTGTTAACTTGCGTCTCAGAGGCCTCTGGCAAACGTCTCTGGTGAAGACGTGCGAAACTCACTCTGCAGGCAGTGTGGAACTGTGAGGGACTGAGGGTCAGCTCAACTCTCAGCAGTAAGATGTTTTTGGACAAGGCGTTCAAATACCTACTCACGTATGGAACTTAGTATGTAGCACCAGTCTACCCCAGGAATTACTGGGAAATCGCTGGATTGAGCTTGGAGGCACTAGTCTTGTTGCCGGGAGATTCCAGTTACCTCTCCCAACACTTCGGTGAAGCAGCGAGCCTAGGCCTTTTGGAAGCGAAAGCTAGCTGCAGGCAGGAGGTAGGGATACAGGCCATAAATTCAACTCTCAGAAGTGTGTATGCATGGGAGGCAGATGTCTGCTACCCACTCGTACATGCGAGTGGGAACCTAGCTACACTCTGATGAAAAAGGCCATTGGAAATCGCTGTATTCAACTCAGATACACGTGGGTTCAGGCACAACGATTCCACATGCTTTCCTCACAACCTTTCCCTGCCACTAACATGAGGACGTTAGCAGCTCCTTCTACAGTCAAGCAGGATGCGGGAGGGTTGTGCCCTGTCCTTAGCTCTCACAGGGAAGCATGCCTAGAAGCCAGCTCTCAACTAGCTGCATTCTTATGACAGTGTGAAGGTAGCAGTATTCTGAGTAAGGCGGTTCCGAGATTACCACTCTACTGCACCTGGAGATACCCTCCAGGTCTGCATTGTTAACTTGCGTCTCAGAAGCCTGTGGCAAACGTCTCTGGTGAAGACGTGCGAAACTCACTCTGCAGGCAGTGTGGAACTGTGAGGGACTGAGGGTGAGCTCAACTCTCAGAAGTAAGATGCTTTTGGACAAGGCGTTCAGCTACATTCTCACGTATGGAACTTAGTATGTAGCACCTGTCTACCCCAGGAATTACTAGGCAATCGCTGGAATGAGCTTGGAGGCACTAGTCTTGTGTGCCGGGAGATTCCAATTACCTCTCCCAACACTTCCGTCAAACAGCGAGCCTAGGCCTTTTAGAAGTGAAAGGAACCAGCAGGCTGGATGGGGAGGTACAGGCCTTAAGCTCAACTCTCAGAAGTGTGTATGCAGGGGAGACAGATGTCTGCTACCCACTCTGACATGGGAGTTGGAAACTACCTACACTCTGATTGAAGAAGGCCATTGGAAATCGCTGTATTTAACTCAGATACACAGGAGTTCAGGCCCAATGCTTACACATGCTTTTCCCGCAACCTCTCTCAGCCACTAACATTAGGATGTTAGCAGCTGCGCCTACAGTCAGGCAGGATGCGGGTGGGTTCTGCCCTGTCCTCAGCTCTCACAGGGAAGCATGCCTAGAAGCCAGCTCTCAACTAGCTGCATTCTTATGGCAGTGTGAAGGTAGCAGTATTCTGAGTCAGGAGGTTCCAAGATTACCACTCTACTGCACCTGGAGATACCCTCCAGGTCTGCATTGTTAACTTGCGTCTCAGAAGCCTGTGGCAAACGTCTCTGGTGAAAACCTGCAAAACTCACTCTGCAGGCAGTGTGGAACTGTGAGGGACTGAGGGTGAGCTCAACTCTCAGAAGTAAGATGCTTTTGGACAAGGCGTTCAGCTACCTTCTCACGTATGGAACTTAGTATGTAGCACCAGTCTACCACACGAATTACTAGGCAATCGCTGGAATGAGCTTGGAGGCCCTAGTCTTGTGTGCCGGGAGATTCCAATTACCTCTCCCAACACTTCCGTCAAACAGCGAGCCTAGGCCTTTTAGAAGTGAAAGGAACCAGCAGGCTGGATGGGGAGGTACAGGCCTTAAGCTCAACTCTCAGAAGTGTGTATGCAGGGGAGACAGATGTCTGCTACCCACTCTGACATGGGAGTTGGAAACTAGCTACACTCTGATTGAAGAAGGCCATTGGAAATCGCTGTATTCAACTCAGATACACAGGAGTTCAGGCCCAATGCTTACACATGCTTTTCCCGCAACCTCTCTCAGCCACTAACATTAGGATGTTAGCAGCTGCGCCTACAGTCAGGCAGGATGCGG
The DNA here is from genome assembly GCF_048164855.1 of Canis lupus baileyi. Classification (NCBI taxonomy): domain Eukaryota; kingdom Metazoa; phylum Chordata; class Mammalia; order Carnivora; family Canidae; genus Canis; species Canis lupus. The sequence continues at coordinate 1,323,703 of NC_132864.1, read as the reverse complement.
GTGGGTTCTGCCCTGTCCTCAGCACTCCCAGGGAAGCATGCCTAGAAGCCAGCTCTCAACTAGCTGCATTCTTATGGCAGTGTGAAGGTAGCAGTATTCTGAGTAAGGAGGTTCCCAGATTACCACTCTACTGCACCTGGAGATACCCTCCAGGTCTGCATTGTTAACTTGCGTCTCAGAAGCCGGTGGCAAACGTCTCTGGTGAAGACGTCCGAAACTCACTCTGCAGGCAGTGTGGAACTGTGAGGGACTGAGGGTGAGCTCAACTCTCAGAAGTAAGATGTTTTTGGACAAGGCGTTCAACTACCTACTCACGTATGGAACTTAGTATGTAGCACCAGTCTACCCCAGGAATTACTAGGAAATCGCTTGATTGAGCTTGGAGGCACTCGTCTTGTGTGCCGGGAGATTCCAGTTACCTCTCCCAACACTTGCGTCAAGCAGCGAGCCTAGGCATTTTGGAAGCGAACGGTAGCGGCAGGCAGGATGTTGGGTTACAGGCCATAAGCTCAACTCTCAGAAGTGTTTATGCCTGGGAGGCAGATGTCTGCTACCCACTCGGACATGGGAGTTGGAACCTAGCTACACTCCTATTGAAGAAGGACTTTGGAAATCGCTGTATTCAACTCAGATACACGGGAGTTCAGGCCCAATGCTTACACATGCTTTTCCCACAAACTATCCCAGCCACTAACGGAAGGAGGTTAGCAGGTAAGCCTACAGTCAGGCAGGATGCGGGAGGGTCCTGCCCTGTCCTCAGCTCTCACAGGGAAGCATGCCTTGAAGCCAGCTCTCAACTAGCTGCATTCTTATGACAGTGTGAAGGTAGCAGTATTCTGAGTAAGGAGGTTCCCAGATTACCACTCTACTGCACCTGGAGATACCCTCCAGGTCTGCATTGTTAACTTGCGTCTCAGAGGCCTCTGGCAACCGTCTCTGGTGAAGACGTGCGAAACTCACTCTGCAGGCAGTGTGGAACTGTGAGGGACTGAGGGTCAGCTCAACTCTCAGCAGTAAGATGTTTTTGGACAAGGCGTTCAAATACCTACTCACGTATGGAACTTAGTATGTAGCACCAGTCTACCCCAGGAATTACTGGGAAATCGCTGGATTGAGCTTGGAGGCACTAGTCTTGTTGCCGGGAGATTCCAGTTACCTCTCCCAACACTTCGGTGAAGCAGCGAGCCTAGGCCTTTTGGAAGCGAAAGCTAGCTGCAGGCAGGAGGTAGGGATACAGGCCATAAATTCAACTCTCAGAAGTGTGTATGCATGGGAGGCAGATGTCTGCTACCCACTCGTACATGCGAGTGGGAACCTACTACACTCTGATGAAAAAGGCCATTGGAAATCGCTGTATTCAACTCAGATACACGTGGGTTCAGGCACAACGATTCCACATGCTTTCCTCACAACCTTTCCCTGCCACTAACATGAGGACGTTAGCAGCTCCTTCTACAGTCAAGCAGGATGCGGGAGGGTTGTGCCCTGTCCTTAGCTCTCACAGGGAAGCATGTCTTGAAGCCAGCGGTCAACTAGCTGCATACTTATGGCAGGGTCAAGGTAGCAGTATTCTGAGTAAGGCGGTTCCGAGATTACCACTCTACTGCACCTGGAGATACCCTCCAGGTCTGCATTGTTAACTTGCGTCTCAGAAGCCTGTGGCAAACGTCTCTGGTGAAGACGTGCGAAACTCACTCTGCAGGCAGTGTGGAACTGTGAGGGACTGAGGGTGAGCTCAACTCTCAGAAGTAAGATGCTTTTGGACAAGGCGTTCAGCTACATTCTCACGTATGGAACTTAGTATGTAGCACCTGTCTACCCCAGGAATTACTAGGCAATCGCTGGAATGAGCTTGGAGGCACTAGTCTTGTGTGCCGGGAGATTCCAATTACCTCTCCCAACACTTCCGTCAAACAGCGAGCCTAGGCCTTTTAGAAGTGAAAGGAACCAGCAGGCTGGATGGGGAGGTACAGGCCTTAAGCTCAACTCTCAGAAGTGTGTATGCAGGGGAGACAGATGTCTGCTACCCACTCTGACATGGGAGTTGGAAACTAGCTACACTCTGATTGAAGAAGGCCATTGGAAATCGCTGTATTCAACTCAGATACACAGGAGTTCAGGCCCAATGCTTACACATGCTTTTCCCGCAACCTCTCTCAGCCACTAACATTAGGATGTTAGCAGCTGCGCCTACAGTCAGGCAGGATGCGGGTGGGTTCTGCCCTGTCCTCAGCACTCCCAGGGAAGCATGCCTAGAAGCCAGCTCTCAACTAGCTGCATTCTTATGGCAGTGTGAAGGTAGCAGTATTCTGAGTCAGGAGGTTCCAAGATTACCACTCTACTGCACCTGGAGATACCCTCCAGGTCTGCATTGTTAACTTGCGTCTCAGAAGCCGGTGGCAAACGTCTCTGGTGAAGACGTCCGAAACTCACTCTGCAGGCAGTGTGGAACTGTGAGGGACTGAGGGTCAGCTCAACTCTCAGCAGTAAGATGTTTTTGGACAAGGCGTTCAAATACCTACTCACGTATGGAACTTAGTATGTAGCACAAGTCTACCCCAGGAATTACTGGGAAATCGCTTGATTGAGCTTGGAGGCACTCGTCTTGTGTGCCGGGAGATTCCAATTACCTCTCTCAACACTTGCGTCAAGCAGCGAGCCTAGGCCTTTTGGAAGCGAAAGGTAGCGGCAGGCACGATGTAGGGTTACAGGCCATAAGCTCAACTCTCAGAAGTGTGTATGCATGGGAGGCAGATGTCTGCTACCCACTCGGACATGGGAGTTGGAACCTAGCTACACTCCTATTGAAGAAGGATGTTGGAAATCGCTGTATTCAACTCAGATACTCGGAAGTTCAGGCCCAATGCTTACACATGCTTTTCCCACAACCTATCCCAGCCACTAACAGAAGGAGGTTAGCAGGTACGTCTACAGTCAGGCAGGATGCGGGAGGGTTCTGCCCTGTCCTCAGCTCTCACAGGGAAGCATGCCTAGAAGCCAGCTCTCAACTAGCTGCATTCTTATGACAGTGTGAAGGTAGCAGTATTCTGAGTAAGGCGGTTCCGAGATTACCACTCTACTGCACCTGGAGATACCCTCCAGGTCTGCATTGTTAACTTGCGTCTCAGAAGCCTGTGGCAAACGTCTCTGGTGAAGACGTGCGAAACTCACTCTGCAGGCAGTGTGGAACTGTGAGGGACTGAGGGTGAGCTCATCTCTCAGAAGTAAGATGCTTTTGGACAAGGCGTTCAGCTACATTCTCACGTATGGAACTTAGTATGTAGCACCTGTCTACCCCAGGAATTACTAGGCAATCGCTGGAATGAGCTTGGAGGCACTAGTCTTGTGTGCCGGGAGATTCCAATTACCTCTCCCAACACTTCCGTCAAACAGCGAGCCTAGGCCTTTTAGAAGTGAAAGGAACCAGCAGGCTGGATGGGGAGGTACAGGCCTTAAGCTCAACTCTCAGAAGTGTGTATGCAGGGGAGACAGATGTCTGCTACCCACTCTGACATGGGAGTTGGAAACTACCTACACTCTGATTGAAGAAGGCCATTGGAAATCGCTGTATTTAACTCAGATACACAGGAGTTCAGGCCCAATGCTTACACATGCTTTTCCCGCAACCTCTCTCAGCCACTAACATTAGGATGTTAGCAGCTGCGCCTACAGTCAGGCAGGATGCGGGTGGGTTCTGCCATGTCCTCAGCACTCCCAGGGAAGCATGCCTAGAAGCCAGCTCTCAACTAGCTGCATTCTTATGGCAGTGTGAAGGTAGCAGTATTCTGAGTCAGGAGGTTCCAAGATTACCACTCTACTGCACCTGGAGATACCCTCCAGGTCTGCATTGTTAACTTGCGTCTCAGAAGCCTGTGGCAAACGTCTCCGGTGAAGACCTGCAAAACTCACTCTGCAGGCAGTGTGGAACTGTGAGGGACTGAGGGTGAGCTCAACTCTCAGAAGTAAGATGTTTTTGGACAAGGCGTTCAACTACCTACTCACGTATGGAACTTAGTATGTAGCACCAGTCTACCCCAGGAATTACTAGGAAATCGCTTGATTGAGCTTGGAGGCACTCGTCTTGTGTGCCGGGAGATTCCAGTTACCTCTCCCAACACTTGCGTCAAGCAGCGAGCCTAGGCATTTTGGAAGCGAAAGGTAGCGGCAGGCAGGATGTAGGGTTACAGGCCATAAGCTCAACTCTCAGAAGTGTTTATGCCTGGGAGGCAGATGTCTGCTACCCACTCGGACATGGGAGTTGGAACCTAGCTACACTCCTATTGAAGAAGGACTTTGGAAATCGCTGTATTCAACTCAGATACACGGGAGTTCAGGCCCAATGCTTACACATGCTTTTCCCACAAACTATCCCAGCCACTAACGGAAGGAGGTTAGCAGGTAAGCCTACAGTCAGGCAGGATGCGGGAGGGTCCTGCCCTGTCCTCAGCTCTCACAGGGAAGCATGCCTTGAAGCCAGCTCTCAACTAGCTGCATTCTTATGACAGTGTGAAGGTAGCAGTATTCTGAGTAAGGAGGTTCCCAGATTACCAGTCTACTGCACCTGGAGATACCCTCCAGGTCTGCATTGTTAACTTGCGTCTCAGAGGCCTCTGGCAAACGTCTCTGGTGAAGACGTGCGAAACTCACTCTGCAGGCAGTGTGGAACTGTGAGGGACTGAGGGTCAGCTCAACTCTCAGCAGTAAGATGTTTTTGGACAAGGCGTTCAAATAGCTACTCACGTATGGAACTTAGTATGTAGCACCAGTCTACCCCAGGAATTACTGGGAAATCGCTGGATTGAGCTTGGAGGCACTAGTCTTGTTGCCGGGAGATTCCAGTTACCTCTCCCAACACTTCGGTGAAGCAGCGAGCCTAGGCCTTTTGGAAGCGAAAGCTAGCTGCAGGCAGGAGGTAGGGATACAGGCCATAAATTCAACTCTCAGAAGTGTGTATGCATGGGAGGCAGATGTCTGCTACCCACTCGTACATGCGAGTGGGAACCTACTACACTCTGATGAAAAAGGCCATTGGAAATCGCTGTATTCAACTCAGATACACGTGGGTTCAGGCACAACGATTCCACATGCTTTCCTCACAACCTTTCCCTGCCACTAACATGAGGACGTTAGCAGCTCCTTCTACAGTCAAGCAGGATGCGGGAGGGTTGTGCCCTGTCCTTAGCTCTCACAGGGAAGCATGTCTTGAAGCCAGCGGTCAACTAGCTGCATACTTATGGCAGGGTCAAGGTAGCAGTATTCTGAGTAAGGCGGTTCCGAGATTACCACTCTACTGCACCTGGAGATACCCTCCAGGTCTGCATTGTTAACTTGCGTCTCAGAAGCCTGTGGCAAACGTCTCTGGTGAAGACGTGCGAAACTCACTCTGCAGGCAGTGTGGAACTGTGAGGGACTGAGGGTGAGCTCAACTCTCAGAAGTAAGATGCTTTTGGACAAGGCGTTCAGCTACATTCTCACGTATGGAACTTAGTATGTAGCACCTGTCTACCCCAGGAATTACTAGGCAATCGCTGGAATGAGCTTGGAGGCACTAGTCTTGTGTGCCGGGAGATTCCAATTACCTCTCCCAACACTTCCGTCAAACAGCGAGCCTAGGCCTTTTAGAAGTGAAAGGAACCAGCAGGCTGGATGGGGAGGTACAGGCCTTAAGCTCAACTCTCAGAAGTGTGTATGCAGGGGAGACAGATGTCTGCTACCCACTCTGACATGGGAGTTGGAAACTAGCTACACTCTGATTGAAGAAGGCCATTGGAAATCGCTGTATTCAACTCAGATACACAGGAGTTCAGGCCCAATGCTTACACATGCTTTTCCCGCAACCTCTCTCAGCCACTAACATTAGGATGTTAGCAGCTGCGCCTACAGTCAGGCAGGATGCGGGTGGGTTCTGCCATGTCCTCAGCACTCCCAGGGAAGCATGCCTAGAAGCCAGCTCTCAACTAGCTGCATTCTTATGGCAGTGTGAAGGTAGCAGTATTCTGAGTCAGGAGGTTCCAAGATTACCACTCTACTGCACCTGGAGATACCCTCCAGGTCTGCATTGTTAACTTGCGTCTCAGAAGCCTGTGGCAAACGTCTCCGGTGAAGACCTGCAAAACTCACTCTGCAGGCAGTGTGGAACTGTGAGGGACTGAGGGTGAGCTCAACTCTCAGAAGTAAGATGTTTTTGGACAAGGCGTTCAACTACCTACTCACGTATGGAACTTAGTATGTAGCACCAGTCTACCCCAGGAATTACTAGGAAATCGCTTGATTGAGCTTGGAGGCACTCGTCTTGTGTGCCGGGAGATTCCAGTTACCTCTCCCAACACTTGCGTCAAGCAGCGAGCCTAGGCATTTTGGAAGCGAAAGGTAGCGGCAGGCAGGATGTAGGGTTACAGGCCATAAGCTCAACTCTCAGAAGTGTTTATGCCTGGGAGGCAGATGTCTGCTACCCACTCGGACATGGGAGTTGGAACCTAGCTACACTCCTATTGAAGAAGGACTTTGGAAATCGCTGTATTCAACTCAGATACACGGGAGTTCAGGCCCAATGCTTACACATGCTTTTCCCACAAACTATCCCAGCCACTAACGGAAGGAGGTTAGCAGGTAAGCCTACAGTCAGGCAGGATGCGGGAGGGTCCTGCCCTGTCCTCAGCTCTCACAGGGAAGCATGCCTTGAAGCCAGCTCTCAACTAGCTGCATTCTTATGACAGTGTGAAGGTAGCAGTATTCTGAGTAAGGAGGTTCCCAGATTACCAGTCTACTGCACCTGGAGATACCCTCCAGGTCTGCATTGTTAACTTGCGTCTCAGAGGCCTCTGGCAAACGTCTCTGGTGAAGACGTGCGAAACTCACTCTGCAGGCAGTGTGGAACTGTGAGGGACTGAGGGTCAGCTCAACTCTCAGCAGTAAGATGTTTTTGGACAAGGCGTTCAAATACCTACTCACGTATGGAACTTAGTATGTAGCACCAGTCTACCCCAGGAATTACTGGGAAATCGCTGGATTGAGCTTGGAGGCACTAGTCTTGTTGCCGGGAGATTCCAGTTACCTCTCCCAACACTTCGGTGAAGCAGCGAGCCTAGGCCTTTTGGAAGCGAAAGCTAGCTGCAGGCAGGAGGTAGGGATACAGGCCATAAATTCAACTCTCAGAAGTGTGTATGCATGGGAGGCAGATGTCTGCTACCCACTCGTACATGCGAGTGGGAACCTACTACACTCTGATGAAAAAGGCCATTGGAAATCGCTGTATTCAACTCAGATACACGTGGGTTCAGGCACAACGATTCCACATGCTTTCCTCACAACCTTTCCCTGCCACTAACATGAGGACGTTAGCAGCTCCTTCTACAGTCAAGCAGGATGCGGGAGGGTTGTGCCCTGTCCTTAGCTCTCACAGGGAAGCATGTCTTGAAGCCAGCGGTCAACTAGCTGCATACTTATGGCAGGGTCAAGGTAGCAGTATTCTGAGTAAGGCGGTTCCGAGATTACCACTCTACTGCACCTGGAGATACCCTCCAGGTCTGCATTGTTAACTTGCGTCTCAGAAGCCTGTGGCAAACGTCTCTGGTGAAGACGTGCGAAACTCACTCTGCAGGCAGTGTGGAACTGTGAGGGACTGAGGGTGAGCTCAACTCTCAGAAGTAAGATGCTTTTGGACAAGGCGTTCAGCTACATTCTCACGTATGGAACTTAGTATGTAGCACCTGTCTACCCCAGGAATTACTAGGCAATCGCTGGAATGAGCTTGGAGGCACTAGTCTTGTGTGCCGGGAGATTCCAATTACCTCTCCCAACACTTCCGTCAAACAGCGAGCCTAGGCCTTTTAGAAGTGAAAGGAACCAGCAGGCTGGATGGGGAGGTACAGGCCTTAAGCTCAACTCTCAGAAGTGTGTATGCAGGGGAGACAGATGTCTGCTACCCACTCTGACATGGGAGTTGGAAACTAGCTACACTCTGATTGAAGAAGGCCATTGGAAATCGCTGTATTCAACTCAGATACACAGGAGTTCAGGCCCAATGCTTACACATGCTTTTCCCGCAACCTCTCTCAGCCACTAACATTAGGATGTTAGCAGCTGCGCCTACAGTCAGGCAGGATGCGGGTGGGTTCTGCCCTGTCCTCAGCACTCCCAGGGAAGCATGCCTAGAAGCCAGCTCTCAACTAGCTGCATTCTTATGGCAGTGTGAAGGTAGCAGTATTCTGAGTCAGGAGGTTCCAAGATTACCACTCTACTGCACCTGGAGATACCCTCCAGGTCTGCATTGTTAACTTGCGTCTCAGAAGCCGGTGGCAAACGTCTCTGGTGAAGACGTCCGAAACTCACTCTGCAGGCAGTGTGGAACTGTGAGGGACTGAGGGTCAGCTCAACTCTCAGCAGTAAGATGTTTTTGGACAAGGCGTTCAAATACCTACTCACGTATGGAACTTAGTATGTAGCACAAGTCTACCCCAGGAATTACTGGGAAATCGCTTGATTGAGCTTGGAGGCACTCGTCTTGTGTGCCGGGAGATTCCAATTACCTCTCTCAACACTTGCGTCAAGCAGCGAGCCTAGGCCTTTTGGAAGCGAAAGGTAGCGGCAGGCACGATGTAGGGTTACAGGCCATAAGCTCAACTCTCAGAAGTGTGTATGCATGGGAGGCAGATGTCTGCTACCCACTCGGACATGGGAGTTGGAACCTAGCTACACTCCTATTGAAGAAGGATGTTGGAAATCGCTGTATTCAACTCAGATACTCGGAAGTTCAGGCCCAATGCTTACACATGCTTTTCCCACAACCTATCCCAGCCACTAACAGAAGGAGGTTAGCAGGTACGTCTACAGTCAGGCAGGATGCGGGAGGGTTCTGCCCTGTCCTCAGCTCTCACAGGGAAGCATGCCTAGAAGCCAGCTCTCAACTAGCTGCATTCTTATGACAGTGTGAAGGTAGCAGTATTCTGAGTAAGGCGGTTCCGAGATTACCACTCTACTGCACCTGGAGATACCCTCCAGGTCTGCATTGTTAACTTGCGTCTCAGAAGCCTGTGGCAAACGTCTCCGGTGAAGACCTGCAAAACTCACTCTGCAGGCAGTGTGGAACTGTGAGGGACTGAGTGTGAGCTCAACTCTCAGAAGTAAGATGTTTTTGGACAAGGCGTTCAACTACCTACTCACGTATGGAACTTAGTATGTAGCACCAGTCTACCCCAGGAATTACTAGGAAATCGCTTGATTGAGCTTGGAGGCACTCGTCTTGTGTGCCGGGAGATTCCAGTTACCTCTCCCAACACTTGCGTCAAGCAGCGAGCCTAAGCATTTTGGAAGCGAAAGGTAGCGGCAGGCAGGATGTTGGGTTACAGGCCATAAGCTCAACTCTCAGAAGTGTTTATGCCTGGGAGGCAGATGTCTGCTACCCACTCGGACATGGGAGTTGGAACCTAGCTACACTCCTATTGAAGAAGGACTTTGGAAATCGCTGTATTCAACTCAGATACACGGGAGTTCAGGCCCAATGCTTACACATGCTTTTCCCACAAACTATCCCAGCCACTAACGGAAGGAGGTTAGCAGGTAAGCCTACAGTCAGGCAGGATGCGGGAGGGTCCTGCCCTGTCCTCAGCTCTCACAGGGAAGCATGCCTTGAAGCCAGCTCTCAACTAGCTGCATTCTTATGACAGTGTGAAGGTAGCAGTATTCTGAGTAAGGAGGTTCCCAGATTACCACTCTACTGCACCTGGAGATACCCTCCAGGTCTGCATTGTTAACTTGCGTCTCAGAGGCCTCTGGCAAACGTCTCTGGTGAAGACGTGCGAAACTCACTCTGCAGGCAGTGTGGAACTGTGAGGGACTGAGGGTCAGCTCAACTCTCAGCAGTAAGATGTTTTTGGACAAGGCGTTCAAATAGCTACTCACGTATGGAACTTAGTATGTAGCACCAGTCTACCCCAGGAATTACTGGGAAATCGCTGGATTGAGCTTGGAGGCACTAGTCTTGTTGCCGGGAGATTCCAGTTACCTCTCCCAACACTTCGGTGAAGCAGCGAGCCTAGGCCTTTTGGAAGCGAAAGCTAGCTGCAGGCAGGAGGTAGGGATACAGGCCATAAATTCAACTCTCAGAAGTGTGTATGCATGGGAGGCAGATGTCTGCTACCCACTCGTACATGCGAGTGGGAACCTACTACACTCTGATGAAAAAGGCCATTGGAAATCGCTGTATTCAACTCAGATACACGTGGGTTCAGGCACAACGATTCCACATGCTTTCCTCACAACCTTTCCCTGCCACTAACATGAGGACGTTAGCAGCTCCTTCTACAGTCAAGCAGGATGCGGGAGGGTTGTGCCCTGTCCTTAGCTCTCACAGGGAAGCATGTCTTGAAGCCAGCGGTCAACTAGCTGCATACTTATGGCAGGGTCAAGGTAGCAGTATTCTGAGTAAGGCGGTTCCGAGATTACCACTCTACTGCACCTGGAGATACCCTCCAGGTCTGCATTGTTAACTTGCGTCTCAGAAGCCTGTGGCAAACGTCTCTGGTGAAGACGTGCGAAACTCACTCTGCAGGCAGTGTGGAACTGTGAGGGACTGAGGGTGAGCTCAACTCTCAGAAGTAAGATGCTTTTGGACAAGGCGTTCAGCTACATTCTCACGTATGGAACTTAGTATGTAGCACCTGTCTACCCCAGGAATTACTAGGCAATCGCTGGAATGAGCTTGGAGGCACTAGTCTTGTGTGCCGGGAGATTCCAATTACCTCTCCCAACACTTCCGTCAAACAGCGAGCCTAGGCCTTTTAGAAGTGAAAGGAACCAGCAGGCTGGATGGGGAGGTACAGGCCTTAAGCTCAACTCTCAGAAGTGTGTATGCAGGGGAGACAGATGTCTGCTACCCACTCTGACATGGGAGTTGGAAACTAGCTACACTCTGATTGAAGAAGGCCATTGGAAATCGCTGTATTCAACTCAGATACACAGGAGTTCAGGCCCAATGCTTACACATGCTTTTCCCGCAACCTCTCTCAGCCACTAACATTAGGATGTTAGCAGCTGCGCCTACAGTCAGGCAGGATGCGGGTGGGTTCTGCCCTGTCCTCAGCACTCCCAGGGAAGCATGCCTAGAAGCCAGCTCTCAACTAGCTGCATTCTTATGGCAGTGTGAAGGTAGCAGTATTCTGAGTCAGGAGGTTCCAAGATTACCACTCTACTGCACCTGGAGATACCCTCCAGGTCTGCATTGTTAACTTGCGTCTCAGAAGCCGGTGGCAAACGTCTCTGGTGAAGACGTCCGAAACTCACTCTGCAGGCAGTGTGGAACTGTGAGGGACTGAGGGTCAGCTCAACTCTCAGCAGTAAGATGTTTTTGGACAAGGCGTTCAAATACCTACTCACGTATGGAACTTAGTATGTAGCACAAGTCTACCCCAGGAATTACTGGGAAATCGCTGGATTGAGCTTGGAGGCACTCGTCTTGTGTGCCGGGAGATTCCAATTACCTCTCTCAACACTTGCGTCAAGCAGCGAGCCTAGGCCTTTTGGAAGCGAAAGGTAGCGGCAGGCACGATGTAGGGTTACAGGCCATAAGCTCAACTCTCAGAAGTGTGTATGCATGGGAGGCAGATGTCTGCTACCCACTCGGACATGGGAGTTGGAACCTAGCTACACTCCTATTGAAGAAGGATGTTGGAAATCGCTGTATTCAACTCAGATACTCGGAAGTTCAGGCCCAATGCTTACACATGCTTTTCCCACAACCTATCCCAGCCACTAACAGAAGGAGGTTAGCAGGTACGTCTACAGTCAGGCAGGATGCGGGAGGGTTCTGCCCTGTCCTCAGCTCTCACAGGGAAGCATGCCTAGAAGCCAGCTCTCAACTAGCTGCATTCTTATGACAGTGTGAAGGTAGCAGTATTCTGAGTAAGGCGGTTCCGAGATTACCACTCTACTGCACCTGGAGATACCCTCCAGGTCTGCATTGTTAACTTGCGTCTCAGAAGCCTGTGGCAAACGTCTCTGGTGAAGACGTGCGAAACTCACTCTGCAGGCAGTGTGGAACTGTGAGGGACTGAGGGTGAGCTCAACTCTCAGAAGTAAGATGCTTTTGGACAAGGCGTTCAGCTACATTCTCACGTATGGAACTTAGTATGTAGCACCTGTCTACCCCAGGAATTACTAGGCAATCGCTGGAATGAGCTTGGAGGCACTAGTCTTGTGTGCCGGGAGATTCCAATTACCTCTCCCAACACTTCCGTCAAACAGCGAGCCTAGGCCTTTTAGAAGTGAAAGGAACCAGCAGGCTGGATGGGGAGGTACAGGCCTTAAGCTCAACTCTCAGAAGTGTGTATGCAGGGGAGACAGATGTCTGCTACCCACTCTGACATGGGAGTTGGAAACTAGCTACACTCTGATTGAAGAAGGCCATTGGAAATCGCTGTATTCAACTCAGATACACAGGAGTTCAGGCCCAATGCTTACACATGCTTTTCCCGCAACCTCTCTCAGCCACTAACATTAGGATGTTAGCAGCTGCGCCTACAGTCAGGCAGGATGCGGGTGGGTTCTGCCCTGTCCTCAGCACTCCCAGGGAAGCATGCCTAGAAGCCAGCTCTCAACTAGCTGCATTCTTATGGCAGTGTGAAGGTAGCAGTATTCTGAGTCAGGAGGTTCCAAGATTACCACTCTACTGCACCTGGAGATACCCTCCAGGTCTGCATTGTTAACTTGCGTCTCAGAAGCCGGTGGCAAACGTCTCTGGTGAAGACGTCCGAAACTCACTCTGCAGGCAGTGTGGAACTGTGAGGGACTGAGGGTCAGCTCAACTCTCAGCAGTAAGATGTTTTTGGACAAGGCGTTCAAATACCTACTCACGTATGGAACTTAGTATGTAGCACCAGTCTACCACACGAATTACTAGGCAATCGCTGGAATGAGCTTGGAGGCCCTAGTCTTGTGTGCCGGGAGATTCCAATTACCTCTCCCAACACTTCCGTCAAACAGCGAGCCTAGGCGTTTTAGAAGTGAAAGGAACCAGCAGGCTGGATGGGGAGGTACAGGCCTTAAGCTCAACTCTCAGAAGTGTGTATGCAGGGGAGACAGATGTCTGCTACCCACTCTGACATGGGAGTTGGAAACTAGCTACACTCTGATTGAAGAAGGCCATTGGAAATCGCTGTATTCAACTCAGATACACAGGAGTTCAGGCCCAATGCTTACACATGCTTTTCCCGCAACCTCTCTCAGCCACTAACATTAGGATGTTAGCAGCTGCGCCTACAGTCAGGCAGGATGCGGGTGGGTTCTGCCCTGTCCTCAGCACTCCCAGGGAAGCATGCCTAGAAGCCAGCTCTCAACTAGCTGCATTCTTATGGCAGTGTGAAGGTAGCAGTATTCTGAGTCAGGAGGTTCCAAGATTACCACTCTACTGCACCTGGAGATACCCTCCAGGTCTGCATTGTTAACTTGCGTCTCAGAAGCCGGTGGCAAACGTCTCTGGTGAAGACGTGCGAAACTCACTCTGCAGGCAGTGTGGAACTGTGAGGGACTGAGGGTCAGCTCAACTCTCAGCAGTAAGATGTTTTTGGACAAGGCGTTCAAATACCTACTCACGTATGGAACTTAGTATGTAGCACAAGTCTACCCCAGGAATTACTGGGAAATCGCTTGATTGAGCTTGGAGGCACTCGTCTTGTGTGCCGGGAGATTCCAATTACCTCTCTCAACACTTGCGTCAAGCAGCGAGCCTAGGCCTTTTGGAAGCGAAAGGTAGCGGCAGGCACGATGTAGGGTTACAGGCCATAAGCTCAACTCTCAGAAGTGTGTATGCATGGGAGGCAGATGTCTGCTACCCACTCGGACATGGGAGTTGGAACCTAGCTACACTCCTATTGAAGAAGGATGTTGGAAATCGCTGTATTCAACTCAGATACTCGGAAGTTCAGGCCCAATGCTTACACATGCTTTTCCCACAACCTATCCCAGCCACTAACAGAAGGAGGTTAGCAGGTACGTCTAGAGTCAGGCAGGATGCGGGAGGGTTCTGCCCTGTCCTCAGCTCTCACAGGGAAGCATGCCTAGAAGCCAGCTCTCAACTAGCTGCATTCTTATGACAGTGTGAAGGTAGCAGTATTCTGAGTAAGGCGGTTCCGAGATTACCACTCTACTGCACCTGGAGATACCCTCCAGGTCTGCATTGTTAACTTGCGTCTCAGAAGCCTGTGGCAAACGTCTCTGGTGAAGACGTGCGAAACTCACTCTGCAGGCAGTGTGGAACTGTGAGGGACTGAGGGTGAGCTCAACTCTCAGAAGTAAGATGCTTTTGGACAAGGCGTTCAGCTACATTCTCACGTATGGAACTTAGTATGTAGCACCTGTCTACCCCAGGAATTACTAGGCAATCGCTGGAATGAGCTTGGAGGCACTAGTCTTGTGTGCCGGGAGATTCCAATTACCTCTCCCAACACTTCCGTCAAACAGCGAGCCTAGGCCTTTTAGAAGTGAAAGGAACCAGCAGGCTGGATGGGGAGGTACAGGCCTTAAGCTCAACTCTCAGAAGTGTGTATGCAGGGGAGACAGATGTCTGCTACCCACTCTGACATGGGAGTTGGAAACTACCTACACTCTGATTGAAGAAGGCCATTGGAAATCGCTGTATTTAACTCAGATACACAGGAGTTCAGGCCCAATGCTTACACATGCTTTTCCCGCAACCTCTCTCAGCCACTAACATTAGGATGTTAGCAGCTGCGCCTACAGTCAGGCAGGATGCGGGTGGGTTCTGCCATGTCCTCAGCACTCCCAGGGAAGCATGCCTAGAAGCCAGCTCTCAACTAGCTGCATTCTTATGGCAGGGTGAAGGTAGCAGTATTCTGAGTCAGGAGGTTCCAAGATTACCACTCTACTGCACCTGGAGATACCCTCCAGGTCTGCATTGTTAACTTGCGTCTCAGAAGCCTGTGGCAAACGTCTCCGGTGAAGACCTGCAAAACTCACTCTGCAGGCAGTGTGGAACTGTGAGGGACTGAGGGTGAGCTCAACTCTCAGAAGTAAGATGCTTTTGGACAAGGCGTTCAGCTACCTTCTCACGTATGGAACTTAGTATGTAGCACCAGTCTACCACACGAATTACTAGGCAATCGCTGGAATGAGCTTGGAGGCCCTAGTCTTGTGTGCCGGGAGATTCCAATTACCTCTCCCAACACTTCCGTCAAACAGCGAGCCTAGGCCTTTTAGAAGTGAAAGGAACCAGCAGGCTGGATGGGGAGGTACAGGCCTTAAGCTCAACTCTCAGAAGTGTGTATGCAGGGGAGACAGATGTCTGCTACCCACTCTGACATGGGAGTTGGAAACTAGCTACACTCTGATTGAAGAAGGCCATTGGAAATCGCTGTATTCAACTCAGATACACAGGAGTTCAGGCCCAATGCTTACACATGCTTTTCCCGCAACCTCTCTCAGCCACTAACATTAGGATGTTAGCAGCTGCGCCTACAGTCAGGCAGGATGCGGGTGGGTTCTGCCCTGTCCTCAGCACTCCCAGGGAAGCATGCCTAGAAGCCAGCTCTCAACTAGCTGCATTCTTATGGCAGTGTGAAGGTAGCAGTATTCTGAGTCAGGAGGTTCCAAGATTACCACTCTACTGCACCTGGAGATACCCTCCAGGTCTGCATTGTTAACTTGCGTCTCAGAAGCCGGTGGCAAACGTCTCTGGTGAAGACGTGCGAAACTCACTCTGCAGGCAGTGTGGAACTGTGAGGGACTGAGGGTCAGCTCAACTCTCAGCAGTAAGATGTTTTTGGACAAGGCGTTCAAATACCTACTCACGTATGGAACTTAGTATGTAGCACAAGTCTACCCCAGGAATTACTGGGAAATCGCTTGATTGAGCTTGGAGGCACTCGTCTTGTGTGCCGGGAGATTCCAATTACCTCTCTCAACACTTGCGTCAAGCAGCGAGCCTAGGCCTTTTGGAAGCGAAAGGTAGCGGCAGGCACGATGTAGGGTTACAGGCCATAAGCTCAACTCTCAGAAGTGTGTATGCATGGGAGGCAGATGTCTGCTACCCACTCGGACATGGGAGTTGGAACCTAGCTACACTCCTATTGAAGAAGGATGTTGGAAATCGCTGTATTCAACTCAGATACTCGGAAGTTCAGGCCCAATGCTTACACATGCTTTTCCCACAACCTATCCCAGCCACTAACAGAAGGAGGTTAGCAGGTACGTCTAAAGTCAGGCAGGATGCGGGAGGGTTCTGCCCTGTCCTCAGCTCTCACAGGGAAGCATGCCTAGAAGCCAGCTCTCAACTAGCTGCATTCTTATGACAGTGTGAAGGTAGCAGTATTCTGAGTAAGGCGGTTCCGAGATTACCACTCTACTGCACCTGGAGATACCCTCCAGGTCTGCATTGTTAACTTGCGTCTCAGAAGCCTGTGGCAAACGTCTCTGGTGAAGACGTGCGAAACTCACTCTGCAGGCAGTGTGGAACTGTGAGGGACTGAGGGTGAGCTCAACTCTCAGAAGTAAGATGCTTTTGGACAAGGCGTTCAGCTACATTCTCACGTATGGAACTTAGTATGTAGCACCTGTCTACCCCAGGAATTACTAGGCAATCGCTGGAATGAGCTTGGAGGCACTAGTCTTGTGTGCCGGGAGATTCCAATTACCTCTCCCAACACTTCCGTCAAACAGCGAGCCTAGGCCTTTTAGAAGTGAAAGGAACCAGCAGGCTGGATGGGGAGGTACAGGCCTTAAGCTCAACTCTCAGAAGTGTGTATGCAGGGGAGACAGATGTCTGCTACCCACTCTGACATGGGAGTTGGAAACTAGCTACACTCTGATTGAAGAAGGCCATTGGAAATCGCTGTATTCAACTCAGATACACAGGAGTTCAGGCCCAATGCTTACACATGCTTTTCCCGCAACCTCTCTCAGCCACTAACATTAAGATGTTAGCAGCTGCGCCTACAGTCAGGCAGGATGCGGGTGGGTTCTGCCCTGTCCTCAGCACTCCCAGGGAAGCATGCCTAGAAGCCAGCTCTCAACTAGCTGCATTCTTATGGCAGTGTGAAGGTAGCAGTATTCTGAGTCAGGAGGTTCCAAGGTTACCACTCTACTGCACCTGGAGATACCCTCCAGGTCTGCATTGTTAACTTGCGTCTCAGAAGCCGGTGGCAAACGTCTCTGGTGAAGACGTGCGAAACTCACTCTGCAGGCAGTGTGGAACTGTGAGGGACTGAGGGTCAGCTCAACTCTCAGCAGTAAGATGTTTTTGGACAAGGCGTTCAAATACCTACTCACGTATGGAACTTAGTATGTAGCACAAGTCTACCCCAGGAATTACTGGGAAATCGCTTGATTGAGCTTGGAGGCACTCGTCTTGTGTGCCGGGAGATTCCAATTACCTCTCTCAACACTTGCGTCAAGCAGCGAGCCTAGGCCTTTTGGAAGCGAAAGGTAGCGGCAGGCACGATGTAGGGTTACAGGCCATAAGCTCAACTCTCAGAAGTGTGTATGCATGGGAGGCAGATGTCTGCTACCCACTCGGACATGGGAGTTGGAACCTAGCTACACTCCTATTGAAGAAGGATGTTGGAAATCGCTGTATTCAACTCAGATACTCGGAAGTTCAGGCCCAATGCTTACACATGCTTTTCCCACAACCTATCCCCGCCACTAACAGAAGGAGGTTAGCAGGTACGTCTACAGTCAGGCAGGATGCGGGAGGGTTCTGCCCTGTCCTCAGCTCTCACAGGGAAGCATGCCTAGAAGCCAGCTCTCAACTAGCTGCATTCTTATGACAGTGTGAAGGTAGCAGTATTCTGAGTAAGGCGGTTCCGAGATTACCACTCTACTGCACCTGGAGATACCCTCCAGGTCTGCATTGTTAACTTGCGTCTCAGAAGCCTGTGGCAAACGTCTCTGGTGAAGACGTGCGAAACTCACTCTGCAGGCAGTGTGGAACTGTGAGGGACTGAGGGTGAGCTCAACTCTCAGAAGTAAGATGCTTTTGGACAAGGCGTTCAGCTACATTCTCACGTATGGAACTTAGTATGTAGCACCTGTCTACCCCAGGAATTACTAGGCAATCGCTGGAATGAGCTTGGAGGCACTAGTCTTGTGTGCCGGGAGATTCCAATTACCTCTCCCAACACTTCCGTCAAACAGCGAGCCTAGGCCTTTTAGAAGTGAAAGGAACCAGCAGGCTGGATGGGGAGGTACAGGCCTTAAGCTCAACTCTCAGAAGTGTGTATGCAGGGGAGACAGATGTCTGCTACCCACTCTGACATGGGAGTTGGAAACTAGCTACACTCTGATTGAAGAAGGCCATTGGAAATCGCTGTATTCAACTCAGATACACAGGAGTTCAGGCCCAATGCTTACACATGCTTTTCCCGCAACCTCTCTCAGCCACTAACATTAGGATGTTAGCAGCTGCGCCTACAGTCAGGCAGGATGCGGGTGGGTTCTGCCCTGTCCTCAGCACTCCCAGGGAAGCATGCCTAGAAGCCAGCTCTCAACTAGCTGCATTCTTATGGCAGTGTGAAGGTAGCAGTATTCTGAGTCAGGAGGTTCCAAGATTACCACTCTACTGCACCTGGAGATACCCTCCAGGTCTGCATTGTTAACTTGCGTCTCAGAAGCCGGTGGCAAACGTCTCTGGTGAAGACGTCCGAAACTCACTCTGCAGGCAGTGTGGAACTGTGAGGGACTGAGGGTCAGCTCAACTCTCAGCAGTAAGATGTTTTTGGACAAGGCGTTCAAATACCTACTCACGTATGGAACTTAGTATGTAGCACAAGTCTACCCCAGGAATTACTGGGAAATCGCTGGATTGAGCTTGGAGGCACTCGTCTTGTGTGCCGGGAGATTCCAATTACCTCTCTCAACACTTGCGTCAAGCAGCGAGCCTAGGCCTTTTGGAAGCGAAAGGTAGCGGCAGGCACGATGTAGGGTTACAGGCCATAAGCTCAACTCTCAGAAGTTTGTATGCATGGGAGGCAGATGTCTGCTACCCACTCGGACATGGGAGTTGGAACCTAGCTACACTCCTATTGAAGAAGGATGTTGGAAATCGCTGTATTCAACTCAGATACTCGGAAGTTCAGGCCCAATGCTTACACATGCTTTTCCCACAACCTATCCCAGCCACTAACAGAAGGAGGTTAGCAGGTACGTCTACAGTCAGGCAGGATGCGGGAGGGTTCTGCCCTGTCCTCAGCTCTCACAGGGAAGCATGCCTAGAAGCCAGCTCTCAACTAGCTGCATTCTTATGACAGTGTGAAGGTAGCAGTATTCAGAGTAAGGCGGTTCCGAGATTACCACTCTACTGCACCTGGAGATACCCTCCAGGTCTGCATTGTTAACTTGCGTCTCAGAAGCCTGTGGCAAACGTCTCTGGTGAAGACGTGCGAAACTCACTCTGCAGGCAGTGTGGAACTGTGAGGGACTGAGGGTGAGCTCAACTCTCAGAAGTAAGATGCTTTTGGACAAGGCGTTCAGCTACATTCTCACGTATGGAACTTAGTATGTAGCACCTGTCTACCCCAGGAATTACTAGGCAATCGCTGGAATGAGCTTGGAGGCACTAGTCTTGTGTGCCGGGAGATTCCAATTACCTCTCCCAACACTTCCGTCAAACAGCGAGCCTAGGCCTTTTAGAAGTGAAAGGAACCAGCAGGCTGGATGGGGAGGTACAGGCCTTAAGCTCAACTCTCAGAAGTGTGTATGCAGGGGAGACAGATGTCTGCTACCCACTCTGACATGGGAGTTGGAAACTAGCTACACTCTGATTGAAGAAGGCCATTGGAAATCGCTGTATTCAACTCAGATACACAGGAGTTCAGGCCCAATGCTTACACATGCTTTTCCCGCAACCTCTCTCAGCCACTAACATTAAGATGTTAGCAGCTGCGCCTACAGTCAGGCAGGATGCGGGTGGGTTCTGCCCTGTCCTCAGCACTCCCAGGGAAGCATGCCTAGAAGCCAGCTCTCAACTAGCTGCATTCTTATGGCAGTGTGAAGGTAGCAGTATTCTGAGTCAGGAGGTTCCAAGATTACCACTCTACTGCACCTGGAGATACCCTCCAGGTCTGCATTGTTAACTTGCGTCTCAGAAGCCGGTGGCAAACGTCTCTGGTGAAGACGTGCGAAACTCACTCTGCAGGCAGTGTGGAACTGTGAGGGACTGAGGGTCAGCTCAACTCTCAGCAGTAAGATGTTTTTGGACAAGGCGTTCAAATACCTACTCACGTATGGAACTTAGTATGTAGCACAAGTCTACCCCAGGAATTACTGGGAAATCGCTTGATTGAGCTTGGAGGCACTCGTCTTGTGTGCCGGGAGATTCCAATTACCTCTCTCAACACTTGCGTCAAGCAGCGAGCCTAGGCCTTTTGGAAGCGAAAGGTAGCGGCAGGCACGATGTAGGGTTACAGGCCATAAGCTCAACTCTCAGAAGTGTGTATGCATGGGAGGCAGATGTCTGCTACCCACTCGGACATGGGAGTTGGAACCTAGCTACACTCCTATTGAAGAAGGATGTTGGAAATCGCTGTATTCAACTCAGATACTCGGAAGTTCAGGCCCAATGCTTACACATGCTTTTCCCACAACCTATCCCCGCCACTAACAGAAGGAGGTTAGCAGGTACGTCTACAGTCAGGCAGGATGCGGGAGGGTTCTGCCCTGTCCTCAGCTCTCACAGGGAAGCATGCCTAGAAGCCAGCTCTCAACTAGCTGCATTCTTATGACAGTGTGAAGGTAGCAGTATTCTGAGTAAGGCGGTTCCGAGATTACCACTCTACTGCACCTGGAGATACCCTCCAGGTCTGCATTGTTAACTTGCGTCTCAGAAGCCTGTGGCAAACGTCTCTGGTGAAGACGTGCGAAACTCACTCTGCAGGCAGTGTGGAACTGTGAGGGACTGAGGGTGAGCTCAACTCTCAGAAGTAAGATGCTTTTGGACAAGGCGTTCAGCTACATTCTCACGTATGGAACTTAGTATGTAGCACCTGTCTACCCCAGGAATTACTAGGCAATCGCTGGAATGAGCTTGGAGGCACTGGTCTTGTGTGCCGGGAGATTCCAATTACCTCTCCCAACACTTCCGTCAAACAGCGAGCCTAGGCCTTTTAGAAGTGAAAGGAACCAGCAGGCTGGATGGGGAGGTACAGGCCTTAAGCTCAACTCTCAGAAGTGTGTATGCAGGGGAGACAGATGTCTGCTACCCACTCTGACATGGGAGTTGGAAACTAGCTACACTCTGATTGAAGAAGGCCATTGGAAATCGCTGTATTCAACTCAGATACACAGGAGTTCAGGCCCAATGCTTACACATGCTTTTCCCGCAACCTCTCTCAGCCACTAACATTAAGATGTTAGCAGCTGCGCCTACAGTCAGGCAGGATGCGGGTGGGTTCTGCCCTGTCCTCAGCACTCCCAGGGAAGCATGCCTAGAAGCCAGCTCTCAACTAGCTGCATTCTTATGGCAGTGTGAAGGTAGCAGTATTCTGAGTCAGGAGGTTCCAAGATTACCACTCTACTGCACCTGGAGATACCCTCCAGGTCTGCATTGTTAACTTGCGTCTCAGAAGCCGGTGGCAAACGTCTCTGGTGAAGACGTGCGAAACTCACTCTGCAGGCAGTGTGGAACTGTGAGGGACTGAGGGTCAGCTCAACTCTCAGCAGTAAGATGTTTTTGGACAAGGCGTTCAAATACCTACTCACGTATGGAACTTAGTATGTAGCACAAGTCTACCCCAGGAATTACTGGGAAATCGCTTGATTGAGCTTGGAGGCACTCGTCTTGTGTGCCGGGAGATTCCAATTACCTCTCTCAACACTTGCGTCAAGCAGCGAGCCTAGGCCTTTTGGAAGCGAAAGGTAGCGGCAGGCACGATGTAGGGTTACAGGCCATAAGCTCAACTCTCAGAAGTGTGTATGCATGGGAGGCAGATGTCTGCTACCCACTCGGACATGGGAGTTGGAACCTAGCTACACTCCTATTGAAGAAGGATGTTGGAAATCGCTGTATTCAACTCAGATACTCGGAAGTTCAGGCCCAATGCTTACACATGCTTTTCCCACAACCTATCCCCGCCACTAACAGAAGGAGGTTAGCAGGTACGTCTACAGTCAGGCAGGATGCGGGAGGGTTCTGCCCTGTCCTCAGCTCTCACAGGGAAGCATGCCTAGAAGCCAGCTCTCAACTAGCTGCATTCTTATGACAGTGTGAAGGTAGCAGTATTCTGAGTAAGGCGGTTCCGAGATTACCACTCTACTGCACCTGGAGATACCCTCCAGGTCTGCATTGTTAACTTGCGTCTCAGAAGCCTGTGGCAAACGTCTCTGGTGAAGACGTGCGAAACTCACTCTGCAGGCAGTGTGGAACTGTGAGGGACTGAGGGTGAGCTCAACTCTCAGAAGTAAGATGCTTTTGGACAAGGCGTTCAGCTACATTCTCACGTATGGAACTTAGTATGTAGCACCTGTCTACCCCAGGAATTACTAGGCAATCGCTGGAATGAGCTTGGAGGCACTGGTCTTGTGTGCCGGGAGATTCCAATTACCTCTCCCAACACTTCCGTCAAACAGCGAGCCTAGGCCTTTTAGAAGTGAAAGGAACCAGCAGGCTGGATGGGGAGGTACAGGCCTTAAGCTCAACTCTCAGAAGTGTGTATGCAGGGGAGACAGATGTCTGCTACCCACTCTGACATGGGAGTTGGAAACTAGCTACACTCTGATTGAAGAAGGCCATTGGAAATCGCTGTATTCAACTCAGATACACAGGAGTTCAGGCCCAATGCTTACACATGCTTTTCCCGCAACCTCTCTCAGCCACTAACATTAGGATGTTAGCAGCTGCGCCTACAGTCAGGCAGGATGCGGGTGGGTTCTGCCCTGTCCTCAGCACTCCCAGGGAAGCATGCCTAGAAGCCAGCTCTCAACTAGCTGCATTCTTATGGCAGTGTGAAGGTAGCAGTATTCTGAGTCAGGAGGTTCCAAGATTACCACTCTACTGCACCTGGAGATACCCTCCAGGTCTGCATTGTTAACTTGCGTCTCAGAAGCCGGTGGCAAACGTCTCTGGTGAAGACGTCCGAAACTCACTCTGCAGGCAGTGTGGAACTGTGAGGGACTGAGGGTCAGCTCAACTCTCAGCAGTAAGATGTTTTTGGACAAGGCGTTCAAATACCTACTCACGTATGGAACTTAGTATGTAGCACAAGTCTACCCCAGGAATTACTGGGAAATCGCTGGATTGAGCTTGGAGGCACTCGTCTTGTGTGCCGGGAGATTCCAATTACCTCTCTCAACACTTGCGTCAAGCAGCGAGCCTAGGCCTTTTGGAAGCGAAAGGTAGCGGCAGGCACGATGTAGGGTTACAGGCCATAAGCTCAACTCTCAGAAGTGTGTATGCATGGGAGGCAGATGTCTGCTACCCACTCGGACATGGGAGTTGGAACCTAGCTACACTCCTATTGAAGAAGGATGTTGGAAATCGCTGTATTCAACTCAGATACTCGGAAGTTCAGGCCCAATGCTTACACATGCTTTTCCCACAACCTATCCCAGCCACTAACAGAAGGAGGTTAGCAGGTACGTCTACAGTCAGGCAGGATGCGGGAGGGTTCTGCCCTGTCCTCAGCTCTCACAGGGAAGCATGCCTAGAAGCCAGCTCTCAACTAGCTGCATTCTTATGACAGTGTGAAGGTAGCAGTATTCTGAGTAAGGCGGTTCCGAGATTACCACTCTACTGCACCTGGAGATACCCTCCAGGTCTGCATTGTTAACTTGCGTCTCAGAAGCCTGTGGCAAACGTCTCTGGTGAAGACGTGCGAAACTCACTCTGCAGGCAGTGTGGAACTGTGAGGGACTGAGGGTGAGATCAACTCTCAGAAGTAAGATGCTTTTGGACAAGGCGTTCAGCTACATTCTCACGTATGGAACTTAGTATGTAGCACCTGTCTACCCCAGGAATTACTAGGCAATCGCTGGAATGAGCTTGGAGGCACTAGTCTTGTGTGCCGGGAGATTCCAATTACCTCTCCCAACACTTCCGTCAAACAGCGAGCCTAGGCCTTTTAGAAGTGAAAGGAACCAGCAGGCTGGATGGGGAGGTACAGGCCTTAAGCTCAACTCTCAGAAGTGTGTATGCAGGGGAGACAGATGTCTGCTACCCACTCTGACATGGGAGTTGGAAACTAGCTACACTCTGATTGAAGAAGGCCATTGGAAATCGCTGTATTCAACTCAGATACACAGGAGTTCAGGCCCAATGCTTACACATGCTTTTCCCGCAACCTCTCTCAGCCACTAACATTAGGATGTTAGCAGCTGCGCCTACAGTCAGGCAGGATGCGGGTGGGTTCTGCCCTGTCCTCAGCACTCCCAGGGAAGCATGCCTAGAAGCCAGCTCTCAACTAGCTGCATTCTTATGGCAGTGTGAAGGTAGCAGTATTCTGAGTCAGGAGGTTCCAAGATTACCACTCTACTGCACCTGGAGATACCCTCCAGGTCTGCATTGTTAACTTGCGTCTCAGAAGCCGGTGGCAAACGTCTCTGGTGAAGACGTGCGAAACTCACTCTGCAGGCAGTGTGGAACTGTGAGGGACTGAGGGTCAGCTCAACTCTCAGCAGTAAGATGTTTTTGGACAAGGCGTTCAAATACCTACTCACGTATGGAACTTAGTATGTAGCACAAGTCTACCCCAGGAATTACTGGGAAATCGCTTGATTGAGCTTGGAGGCACTCGTCTTGTGTGCCGGGAGATTCCAATTACCTCTCTCAACACTTGCGTCAAGCAGCGAGCCTAGGCCTTTTGGAAGCGAAAGGTAGCGGCAGGCACGATGTAGGGTTACAGGCCATAAGCTCAACTCTCAGAAGTGTGTATGCATGGGAGGCAGATGTCTGCTACCCACTCGGACATGGGAGTTGGAACCTAGCTACACTCCTATTGAAGAAGGATGTTGGAAATCGCTGTATTCAACTCAGATACTCGGAAGTTCAGGCCCAATGCTTACACATGCTTTTCCCACAACCTATCCCCGCCACTAACAGAAGGAGGTTAGCAGGTACGTCTACAGTCAGGCAGGATGCGGGAGGGTTCTGCCCTGTCCTCAGCTCTCACAGGGAAGCATGCCTAGAAGCCAGCTCTCAACTAGCTGCATTCTTATGACAGTGTGAAGGTAGCAGTATTCTGAGTAAGGCGGTTCCGAGATTACCACTCTACTGCACCTGGAGATACCCTCCAGGTCTGCATTGTTAACTTGCGTCTCAGAAGCCTGTGGCAAACGTCTCTGGTGAAGACGTGCGAAACTCACTCTGCAGGCAGTGTGGAACTGTGAGGGACTGAGGGTGAGCTCAACTCTCAGAAGTAAGATGCTTTTGGACAAGGCGTTCAGCTACATTCTCACGTATGGAACTTAGTATGTAGCACCTGTCTACCCCAGGAATTACTAGGCAATCGCTGGAATGAGCTTGGAGGCACTGGTCTTGTGTGCCGGGAGATTCCAATTACCTCTCCCAACACTTCCGTCAAACAGCGAGCCTAGGCCTTTTAGAAGTGAAAGGAACCAGCAGGCTGGATGGGGAGGTACAGGCCTTAAGCTCAACTCTCAGAAGTGTGTATGCAGGGGAGACAGATGTCTGCTACCCACTCTGACATGGGAGTTGGAAACTAGCTACACTCTGATTGAAGAAGGCCATTGGAAATCGCTGTATTCAACTCAGATACACAGGAGTTCAGGCCCAATGCTTACACATGCTTTTCCCGCAACCTCTCTCAGCCACTAACATTAGGATGTTAGCAGCTGCGCCTACAGTCAGGCAGGATGCGGGTGGGTTCTGCCCTGTCCTCAGCACTCCCAGGGAAGCATGCCTAGAAGCCAGCTCTCAACTAGCTGCATTCTTATGGCAGTGTGAAGGTAGCAGTATTCTGAGTCAGGAGGTTCCAAGATTACCACTCTACTGCACCTGGAGATACCCTCCAGGTCTGCATTGTTAACTTGCGTCTCAGAAGCCGGTGGCAAACGTCTCTGGTGAAGACGTCCGAAACTCACTCTGCAGGCAGTGTGGAACTGTGAGGGACTGAGGGTCAGCTCAACTCTCAGCAGTAAGATGTTTTTGGACAAGGCGTTCAAATACCTACTCACGTATGGAACTTAGTATGTAGCACAAGTCTACCCCAGGAATTACTGGGAAATCGCTTGATTGAGCTTGGAGGCACTCGTCTTGTGTGCCGGGAGATTCCAATTACCTCTCTCAACACTTGCGTCAAGCAGCGAGCCTAGGCCTTTTGGAAGCGAAAGGTAGCGGCAGGCACGATGTAGGGTTACAGGCCATAAGCTCAACTCTCAGAAGTGTGTATGCATGGGAGGCAGATGTCTGCTACCCACTCGGACATGGGAGTTGGAACCTAGCTACACTCCTATTGAAGAAGGATGTTGGAAATCGCTGTATTCAACTCAGATACTCGGAAGTTCAGGCCCAATGCTTACACATGCTTTTCCCACAACCTATCCCAGCCACTAACAGAAGGAGGTTAGCAGGTACGTCTACAGTCAGGCAGGATGCGGGAGGGTTCTGCCCTGTCCTCAGCTCTCACAGGGAAGCATGCCTAGAAGCCAGCTCTCAACTAGCTGCATTCTTATGACAGTGTGAAGGTAGCAGTATTCTGAGTAAGGCGGTTCCGAGATTACCACTCTACTGCACCTGGAGATACCCTCCAGGTCTGCATTGTTAACTTGCGTCTCAGAAGCCTGTGGCAAACGTCTCTGGTGAAGACGTGCGAAACTCACTCTGCAGGCAGTGTGGAACTGTGAGGGACTGAGGGTGAGCTCAACTCTCAGAAGTAAGATGCTTTTGGACAAGGCGTTCAGCTACATTCTCACGTATGGAACTTAGTATGTAGCACCTGTCTACCCCAGGAATTACTAGGCAATCGCTGGAATGAGCTTGGAGGCACTAGTCTTGTGTGCCGGGAGATTCCAATTACCTCTCCCAACACTTCCGTCAAACAGCGAGCCTAGGCCTTTTAGAAGTGAAAGGAACCAGCAGGCTGGATGGGGAGGTACAGGCCTTAAGCTCAACTCTCAGAAGTGTGTATGCAGGGGAGACAGATGTCTGCTACCCACTCTGACATGGGAGTTGGAAACTAGCTACACTCTGATTGAAGAAGGCCATTGGAAATCGCTGTATTCAACTCAGATACACAGGAGTTCAGGCCCAATGCTTACACATGCTTTTCCCGCAACCTCTCTCAGCCACTAACATTAGGATGTTAGCAGCTGCGCCTACAGTCAGGCAGGATGCGGGTGGGTTCTGCCCTGTCCTCAGCACTCCCAGGGAAGCATGCCTAGAAGCCAGCTCTCAACTAGCTGCATTCTTATGGCAGTGTGAAGGTAGCAGTATTCTGAGTCAGGAGGTTCCAAGATTACCACTCTACTGCACCTGGAGATACCCTCCAGGTCTGCATTGTTAACTTGCGTCTCAGAAGCCGGTGGCAAACGTCTCTGGTGAAGACGTCCGAAACTCACTCTGCAGGCAGTGTGGAACTGTGAGGGACTGAGGGTCAGCTCAACTCTCAGCAGTAAGATGTTTTTGGACAAGGCGTTCAAATACCTACTCACGTATGGAACTTAGTATGTAGCACAAGTCTACCCCAGGAATTACTGGGAAATCGCTTGATTGAGCTTGGAGGCACTCGTCTTGTGTGCCGGGAGATTCCAATTACCTCTCTCAACACTTGCGTCAAGCAGCGAGCCTAGGCCTTTTGGAAGCGAAAGGTAGCGGCAGGCACGATGTAGGGTTACAGGCCATAAGCTCAACTCTCAGAAGTGTGTATGCATGGGAGGCAGATGTCTGCTACCCACTCGGACATGGGAGTTGGAACCTAGCTACACTCCTATTGAAGAAGGATGTTGGAAATCGCTGTATTCAACTCAGATACTCGGAAGTTCAGGCCCAATGCTTACACATGCTTTTCCCACAACCTATCCCAGCCACTAACAGAAGGAGGTTAGCAGGTACGTCTACAGTCAGGCAGGATGCGGGAGGGTTCTGCCCTGTCCTCAGCTCTCACAGGGAAGCATGCCTAGAAGCCAGCTCTCAACTAGCTGCATTCTTATGACAGTGTGAAGGTAGCAGTATTCTGAGTAAGGCGGTTCCGAGATTACCACTCTACTGCACCTGGAGATACCCTCCAGGTCTGCATTGTTAACTTGCGTCTCAGAAGCCTGTGGCAAACGTCTCTGGTGAAGACGTGCGAAACTCACTCTGCAGGCAGTGTGGAACTGTGAGGGACTGAGGGTGAGCTCAACTCTCAGAAGTAAGATGCTTTTGGACAAGGCGTTCAGCTACATTCTCACGTATGGAACTTAGTATGTAGCACCTGTCTACCCCAGGAATTACTAGGCAATCGCTGGAATGAGCTTGGAGGCACTAGTCTTGTGTGCCGGGAGATTCCAATTACCTCTCCCAACACTTCCGTCAAACAGCGAGCCTAGGCCTTTTAGAAGTGAAAGGAACCAGCAGGCTGGATGGGGAGGTACAGGCCTTAAGCTCAACTCTCAGAAGTGTGTATGCAGGGGAGACAGATGTCTGCTACCCACTCTGACATGGGAGTTGGAAACTACCTACACTCTGATTGAAGAAGGCCATTGGAAATCGCTGTATTTAACTCAGATACACAGGAGTTCAGGCCCAATGCTTACACATGCTTTTCCCGCAACCTCTCTCAGCCACTAACATTAGGATGTTAGCAGCTGCGCCTACAGTCAGGCAGGATGCGGGTGGGTTCTGCCATGTCCTCAGCACTCCCAGGGAAGCATGCCTAGAAGCCAGCTCTCAACTAGCTGCATTCTTATGGCAGTGTGAAGGTAGCAGTATTCTGAGTCAGGAGGTTCCAAGATTACCACTCTACTGCACCTGGAGATACCCTCCAGGTCTGCATTGTTAACTTGCGTCTCAGAAGCCTGTGGCAAACGTCTCCGGTGAAGACCTGCAAAACTCACTCTGCAGGCAGTGTGGAACTGTGAGGGACTGAGGGTGAGCTCAACTCTCAGAAGTAAGATGTTTTTGGACAAGGCGTTCAACTACCTACTCACGTATGGAACTTAGTATGTAGCACCAGTCTACCCCAGGAATTACTAGGAAATCGCTTGATTGAGCTTGGAGGCACTCGTCTTGTGTGCCGGGAGATTCCAGTTACCTCTCCCAACACTTGCGTCAAGCAGCGAGCCTAGGCATTTTGGAAGCGAAAGGTAGCGGCAGGCAGGATGTTGGGTTACAGGCCATAAGCTCAACTCTCAGAAGTGTTTATGCCTGGGAGGCAGATGTCTGCTACCCACTCGGACATGGGAGTTGGAACCTAGCTACACTCCTATTGAAGAAGGACTTTGGAAATCGCTGTATTCAACTCAGATACACGGGAGTTCAGGCCCAATGCTTACACATGCTTTTCCCACAAACTATCCCAGCCACTAACGGAAGGAGGTTAGCAGGTAAGCCTACAGTCAGGCAGGATGCGGGAGGGTCCTGCCCTGTCCTCAGCTCTCACAGGGAAGCATGCCTTGAAGCCAGCTCTCAACTAGCTGCATTCTTATGACAGTGTGAAGGTAGCAGTATTCTGAGTAAGGAGGTTCCCAGATTACCACTCTACTGCACCTGGAGATACCCTCCAGGTCTGCATTGTTAACTTGCGTCTCAGAGGCCTCTGGCAAACGTCTCTGGTGAAGACGTGCGAAACTCACTCTGCAGGCAGTGTGGAACTGTGAGGGACTGAGGGTCAGCTCAACTCTCAGCAGTAAGATGTTTTTGGACAAGGCGTTCAAATACCTACTCACGTATGGAACTTAGTATGTAGCACCAGTCTACCCCAGGAATTACTGGGAAATCGCTGGATTGAGCTTGGAGGCACTAGTCTTGTTGCCGGGAGATTCCAGTTACCTCTCCCAACACTTCGGTGAAGCAGCGAGCCTAGGCCTTTTGGAAGCGAAAGCTAGCTGCAGGCAGGAGGTAGGGATACAGGCCATAAATTCAACTCTCAGAAGTGTGTATGCATGGGAGGCAGATGTCTGCTACCCACTCGTACATGCGAGTGGGAACCTACTACACTCTGATGAAAAAGGCCATTGGAAATCGCTGTATTCAACTCAGATACACGTGGGTTCAGGCACAACGATTCCACATGCTTTCCTCACAACCTTTCCCTGCCACTAACATGAGGACGTTAGCAGCTCCTTCTACAGTCAAGCAGGATGCGGGAGGGTTGTGCCCTGTCCTTAGCTCTCACAGGGAAGCATGCCTAGAAGCCAGCTCTCAACTAGCTGCATTCTTATGACAGTGTGAAGGTAGCAGTATTCTGAGTAAGGCGGTTCCGAGATTACCACTCTACTGCACCTGGAGATACCCTCCAGGTCTGCATTGTTAACTTGCGTCTCAGAAGCCTGTGGCAAACGTCTCTGGTGAAGACGTGCGAAACTCACTCTGCAGGCAGTGTGGAACTGTGAGGGACTGAGGGTGAGCTCAACTCTCAGAAGTAAGATGCTTTTGGACAAGGCGTTCAGCTACATTCTCACGTATGGAACTTAGTATGTAGCACCTGTCTACCCCAGGAATTACTAGGCAATCGCTGGAATGAGCTTGGAGGCACTAGTCTTGTGTGCCGGGAGATTCCAATTACCTCTCCCAACACTTCCGTCAAACAGCGAGCCTAGGCCTTTTAGAAGTGAAAGGAACCAGCAGGCTGGATGGGGAGGTACAGGCCTTAAGCTCAACTCTCAGAAGTGTGTATGCAGGGGAGACAGATGTCTGCTACCCACTCTGACATGGGAGTTGGAAACTAGCTACACTCTGATTGAAGAAGGCCATTGGAAATCGCTGTATTCAACTCAGATACACAGGAGTTCAGGCCCAATGCTTACACATGCTTTTCCCGCAACCTCTCTCAGCCACTAACATTAGGATGTTAGCAGCTGCGCCTACAGTCAGGCAGGATGCGGGTGGGTTCTGCCCTGTCCTCAGCACTCCCAGGGAAGCATGCCTAGAAGCCAGCTCTCAACTAGCTGCATTCTTATGGCAGTGTGAAGGTAGCAGTATTCTGAGTCAGGAGGTTCCAAGATTACCACTCTACTGCACCTGGAGATACCCTCCAGGTCTGCATTGTTAACTTGCGTCTCAGAAGCCGGTGGCAAACGTCTCTGGTGAAGACGTGCGAAACTCACTCTGCAGGCAGTGTGGAACTGTGAGGGACTGAGGGTCAGCTCAACTCTCAGCAGTAAGATGTTTTTGGACAAGGCGTTCAAATACCTACTCACGTATGGAACTTAGTATGTAGCACAAGTCTACCCCAGGAATTACTGGGAAATCGCTTGATTGAGCTTGGAGGCACTCGTCTTGTGTGCCGGGAGATTCCAATTACCTCTCTCAACACTTGCGTCAAGCAGCGAGCCTAGGCCTTTTGGAAGCGAAAGGTAGCGGCAGGCACGATGTAGGGTTACAGGCCATAAGCTCAACTCTCAGAAGTGTGTATGCATGGGAGGCAGATGTCTGCTACCCACTCGGACATGGGAGTTGGAACCTAGCTACACTCCTATTGAAGAAGGATGTTGGAAATCGCTGTATTCAACTCAGATACTCGGAAGTTCAGGCCCAATGCTTACACATGCTTTTCCCACAACCTATCCCCGCCACTAACAGAAGGAGGTTAGCAGGTACGTCTACAGTCAGGCAGGATGCGGGAGGGTTCTGCCCTGTCCTCAGCTCTCACAGGGAAGCATGCCTAGAAGCCAGCTCTCAACTAGCTGCATTCTTATGACAGTGTGAAGGTAGCAGTATTCTGAGTAAGGCGGTTCCGAGATTACCACTCTACTGCACCTGGAGATACCCTCCAGGTCTGCATTGTTAACTTGCGTCTCAGAAGCCTGTGGCAAACGTCTCTGGTGAAGACGTGCGAAACTCACTCTGCAGGCAGTGTGGAACTGTGAGGGACTGAGGGTGAGCTCAACTCTCAGAAGTAAGATGCTTTTGGACAAGGCGTTCAGCTACATTCTCACGTATGGAACTTAGTATGTAGCACCTGTCTACCCCAGGAATTACTAGGCAATCGCTGGAATGAGCTTGGAGGCACTGGTCTTGTGTGCCGGGAGATTCCAATTACCTCTCCCAACACTTCCGTCAAACAGCGAGCCTAGGCCTTTTAGAAGTGAAAGGAACCAGCAGGCTGGATGGGGAGGTACAGGCCTTAAGCTCAACTCTCAGAAGTGTGTATGCAGGGGAGACAGATGTCTGCTACCCACTCTGACATGGGAGTTGGAAACTAGCTACACTCTGATTGAAGAAGGCCATTGGAAATCGCTGTATTCAACTCAGATACACAGGAGTTCAGGCCCAATGCTTACACATGCTTTTCCCGCAACCTCTCTCAGCCACTAACATTAGGATGTTAGCAGCTGCGCCTACAGTCAGGCAGGATGCGGGTGGGTTCTGCCCTGTCCTCAGCACTCCCAGGGAAGCATGCCTAGAAGCCAGCTCTCAACTAGCTGCATTCTTATGGCAGTGTGAAGGTAGCAGTATTCTGAGTCAGGAGGTTCCAAGATTACCACTCTACTGCACCTGGAGATACCCTCCAGGTCTGCATTGTTAACTTGCGTCTCAGAAGCCGGTGGCAAACGTCTCTGGTGAAGACGTCCGAAACTCACTCTGCAGGCAGTGTGGAACTGTGAGGGACTGAGGGTCAGCTCAACTCTCAGCAGTAAGATGTTTTTGGACAAGGCGTTCAAATACCTACTCACGTATGGAACTTAGTATGTAGCACAAGTCTACCCCAGGAATTACTGGGAAATCGCTTGATTGAGCTTGGAGGCACTCGTCTTGTGTGCCGGGAGATTCCAATTACCTCTCTCAACACTTGCGTCAAGCAGCGAGCCTAGGCCTTTTGGAAGCGAAAGGTAGCGGCAGGCACGATGTAGGGTTACAGGCCATAAGCTCAACTCTCAGAAGTGTGTATGCATGGGAGGCAGATGTCTGCTACCCACTCGGACATGGGAGTTGGAACCTAGCTACACTCCTATTGAAGAAGGATGTTGGAAATCGCTGTATTCAACTCAGATACTCGGAAGTTCAGGCCCAATGCTTACACATGCTTTTCCCACAACCTATCCCAGCCACTAACAGAAGGAGGTTAGCAGGTACGTCTACAGTCAGGCAGGATGCGGGAGGGTTCTGCCCTGTCCTCAGCTCTCACAGGGAAGCATGCCTAGAAGCCAGCTCTCAACTAGCTGCATTCTTATGACAGTGTGAAGGTAGCAGTATTCTGAGTAAGGCGGTTCCGAGATTACCACTCTACTGCACCTGGAGATACCCTCCAGGTCTGCATTGTTAACTTGCGTCTCAGAAGCCTGTGGCAAACGTCTCTGGTGAAGACGTGCGAAACTCACTCTGCAGGCAGTGTGGAACTGTGAGGGACTGAGGGTGAGCTCAACTCTCAGAAGTAAGATGCTTTTGGACAAGGCGTTCAGCTACATTCTCACGTATGGAACTTAGTATGTAGCACCTGTCTACCCCAGGAATTACTAGGCAATCGCTGGAATGAGCTTGGAGGCACTAGTCTTGTGTGCCGGGAGATTCCAATTACCTCTCCCAACACTTCCGTCAAACAGCGAGCCTAGGCCTTTTAGAAGTGAAAGGAACCAGCAGGCTGGATGGGGAGGTACAGGCCTTAAGCTCAACTCTCAGAAGTGTGTATGCAGGGGAGACAGATGTCTGCTACCCACTCTGACATGGGAGTTGGAAACTAGCTACACTCTGATTGAAGAAGGCCATTGGAAATCGCTGTATTCAACTCAGATACACAGGAGTTCAGGCCCAATGCTTACACATGCTTTTCCCGCAACCTCTCTCAGCCACTAACATTAGGATGTTAGCAGCTGCGCCTACAGTCAGGCAGGATGCGGGTGGGTTCTGCCCTGTCCTCAGCACTCCCAGGGAAGCATGCCTAGAAGCCAGCTCTCAACTAGCTGCATTCTTATGGCAGTGTGAAGGTAGCAGTATTCTGAGTCAGGAGGTTCCAAGATTACCACTCTACTGCACCTGGAGATACCCTCCAGGTCTGCATTGTTAACTTGCGTCTCAGAAGCCGGTGGCAAACGTCTCTGGTGAAGACGTCCGAAACTCACTCTGCAGGCAGTGTGGAACTGTGAGGGACTGAGGGTCAGCTCAACTCTCAGCAGTAAGATGTTTTTGGACAAGGCGTTCAAATACCTACTCACGTATGGAACTTAGTATGTAGCACAAGTCTACCCCAGGAATTACTGGGAAATCGCTTGATTGAGCTTGGAGGCACTCGTCTTGTGTGCCGGGAGATTCCAATTACCTCTCTCAACACTTGCGTCAAGCAGCGAGCCTAGGCCTTTTGGAAGCGAAAGGTAGCGGCAGGCACGATGTAGGGTTACAGGCCATAAGCTCAACTCTCAGAAGTGTGTATGCATGGGAGGCAGATGTCTGCTACCCACTCGGACATGGGAGTTGGAACCTAGCTACACTCCTATTGAAGAAGGATGTTGGAAATCGCTGTATTCAACTCAGATACTCGGAAGTTCAGGCCCAATGCTTACACATGCTTTTCCCACAACCTATCCCAGCCACTAACAGAAGGAGGTTAGCAGGTACGTCTACAGTCAGGCAGGATGCGGGAGGGTTCTGCCCTGTCCTCAGCTCTCACAGGGAAGCATGCCTAGAAGCCAGCTCTCAACTAGCTGCATTCTTATGACAGTGTGAAGGTAGCAGTATTCTGAGTAAGGCGGTTCCGAGATTACCACTCTACTGCACCTGGAGATACCCTCCAGGTCTGCATTGTTAACTTGCGTCTCAGAAGCCTGTGGCAAACGTCTCTGGTGAAGACGTGCGAAACTCACTCTGCAGGCAGTGTGGAACTGTGAGGGACTGAGGGTGAGCTCAACTCTCAGAAGTAAGATGCTTTTGGACAAGGCGTTCAGCTACATTCTCACGTATGGAACTTAGTATGTAGCACCTGTCTACCCCAGGAATTACTAGGCAATCGCTGGAATGAGCTTGGAGGCACTAGTCTTGTGTGCCGGGAGATTCCAATTACCTCTCCCAACACTTCCGTCAAACAGCGAGCCTAGGCCTTTTAGAAGTGAAAGGAACCAGCAGGCTGGATGGGGAGGTACAGGCCTTAAGCTCAACTCTCAGAAGTGTGTATGCAGGGGAGACAGATGTCTGCTACCCACTCTGACATGGGAGTTGGAAACTACCTACACTCTGATTGAAGAAGGCCATTGGAAATCGCTGTATTTAACTCAGATACACAGGAGTTCAGGCCCAATGCTTACACATGCTTTTCCCGCAACCTCTCTCAGCCACTAACATTAGGATGTTAGCAGCTGCGCCTACAGTCAGGCAGGATGCGGGTGGGTTCTGCCATGTCCTCAGCACTCCCAGGGAAGCATGCCTAGAAGCCAGCTCTCAACTAGCTGCATTCTTATGGCAGTGTGAAGGTAGCAGTATTCTGAGTCAGGAGGTTCCAAGATTACCACTCTACTGCACCTGGAGATACCCTCCAGGTCTGCATTGTTAACTTGCGTCTCAGAAGCCTGTGGCAAACGTCTCCGGTGAAGACCTGCAAAACTCACTCTGCAGGCAGTGTGGAACTGTGAGGGACTGAGGGTGAGCTCAACTCTCAGAAGTAAGATGTTTTTGGACAAGGCGTTCAACTACCTACTCACGTATGGAACTTAGTATGTAGCACCAGTCTACCCCAGGAATTACTAGGAAATCGCTTGATTGAGCTTGGAGGCACTCGTCTTGTGTGCCGGGAGATTCCAGTTACCTCTCCCAACACTTGCGTCAAGCAGCGAGCCTAGGCATTTTGGAAGCGAAAGGTAGCGGCAGGCAGGATGTTGGGTTACAGGCCATAAGCTCAACTCTCAGAAGTGTTTATGCCTGGGAGGCAGATGTCTGCTACCCACTCGGACATGGGAGTTGGAACCTAGCTACACTCCTATTGAAGAAGGACTTTGGAAATCGCTGTATTCAACTCAGATACACGGGAGTTCAGGCCCAATGCTTACACATGCTTTTCCCACAAACTATCCCAGCCACTAACGGAAGGAGGTTAGCAGGTAAGCCTACAGTCAGGCAGGATGCGGGAGGGTCCTGCCCTGTCCTCAGCTCTCACAGGGAAGCATGCCTTGAAGCCAGCTCTCAACTAGCTGCATTCTTATGACAGTGTGAAGGTAGCAGTATTCTGAGTAAGGAGGTTCCCAGATTACCACTCTACTGCACCTGGAGATACCCTCCAGGTCTGCATTGTTAACTTGCGTCTCAGAGGCCTCTGGCAAACGTCTCTGGTGAAGACGTGCGAAACTCACTCTGCAGGCAGTGTGGAACTGTGAGGGACTGAGGGTCAGCTCAACTCTCAGCAGTAAGATGTTTTTGGACAAGGCGTTCAAATACCTACTCACGTATGGAACTTAGTATGTAGCACCAGTCTACCCCAGGAATTACTGGGAAATCGCTGGATTGAGCTTGGAGGCACTAGTCTTGTTGCCGGGAGATTCCAGTTACCTCTCCCAACACTTCGGTGAAGCAGCGAGCCTAGGCCTTTTGGAAGCGAAAGCTAGCTGCAGGCAGGAGGTAGGGATACAGGCCATAAATTCAACTCTCAGAAGTGTGTATGCATGGGAGGCAGATGTCTGCTACCCACTCGTACATGCGAGTGGGAACCTACTACACTCTGATGAAAAAGGCCATTGGAAATCGCTGTATTCAACTCAGATACACGTGGGTTCAGGCACAACGATTCCACATGCTTTCCTCACAACCTTTCCCTGCCACTAACATGAGGACGTTAGCAGCTCCTTCTACAGTCAAGCAGGATGCGGGAGGGTTGTGCCCTGTCCTTAGCTCTCACAGGGAAGCATGCCTAGAAGCCAGCTCTCAACTAGCTGCATTCTTATGACAGTGTGAAGGTAGCAGTATTCTGAGTAAGGCGGTTCCGAGATTACCACTCTACTGCACCTGGAGATACCCTCCAGGTCTGCATTGTTAACTTGCGTCTCAGAAGCCTGTGGCAAACGTCTCTGGTGAAGACGTGCGAAACTCACTCTGCAGGCAGTGTGGAACTGTGAGGGACTGAGGGTGAGCTCAACTCTCAGAAGTAAGATGCTTTTGGACAAGGCGTTCAGCTACATTCTCACGTATGGAACTTAGTATGTAGCACCTGTCTACCCCAGGAATTACTAGGCAATCGCTGGAATGAGCTTGGAGGCACTAGTCTTGTGTGCCGGGAGATTCCAATTACCTCTCCCAACACTTCCGTCAAACAGCGAGCCTAGGCCTTTTAGAAGTGAAAGGAACCAGCAGGCTGGATGGGGAGGTACAGGCCTTAAGCTCAACTCTCACAAGTGTGTATGCAGGGGAGACAGATGTCTGCTACCCACTCTGACATGGGAGTTGGAAACTACCTACACTCTGATTGAAGAAGGCCATTGGAAATCGCTGTATTTAACTCAGATACACAGGAGTTCAGGCCCAATGCTTACACATGCTTTTCCCGCAACCTCTCTCAGCCACTAACATTAGGATGTTAGCAGCTTCGCCTACAGTCAGGCAGGATGCGGGTGGGTTCTGCCCTGTCCTCAGCACTCCCAGGGAAGCATGCCTAGAAGCCAGCTCTCAACTAGCTGCATTCTTATGGCAGTGTGAAGGTAGCAGTATTCTGAGTCAGGAGGTTCCAAGATTACCACTCTACTGCACCTGGAGATACCCTCCAGGTCTGCATTGTTAACTTGCGTCTCAGAAGCCTGTGGCAAACGTCTCCGGTGAAAACCTGCAAAACTCACTCTGCAGGCAGTGTGGAACTGTGAGGGACTGAGGGTGAGCTCAACTCTCAGAAGTAAGATGCTTTTGGACAAGGCGTTCAGCTACCTTCTCACGTATGGAACTTAGTATGTAGCACCAGTCTACCACACGAATTACTAGGCAATCGCTGGAATGAGCTTGGAGGCCCTAGTCTTGTGTGCCGGGAGATTCCAATTACCTCTCCCAACACTTCCGTCAAACAGCGAGCCTAGGCCTTTTAGAAGTGAAAGGAACCAGCAGGCTGGATGGGGAGGTACAGGCCTTAAGCTCAACTCTCAGAAGTGTGTATGCAGGGGAGACAGATGTCTGCTACCCACTCTGACATGGGAGTTGGAAACTAGCTACACTCTGATTGAAGAAGGCCATTGGAAATCGCTGTATTCAACTCAGATACACAGGAGTTCAGGCCCAATGCTTACACATGCTTTTCCCGCAACCTCTCTCAGCCACTAACATTAGGATGTTAGCAGCTGCGCCTACAGTCAGGCAGGATGCGGGTGGGTTCTGCCCTGTCCTCAGCACTCCCAGGGAAGCATGCCTAGAAGCCAGCTCTCAACTAGCTGCATTCTTATGGCAGTGTGAAGGTAGCAGTATTCTGAGTAAGGAGGTTCCCAGATTACCACTCTACTGCACCTGGAGATACCCTCCAGGTCTGCATTGTTAACTTGCGTCTCAGAAGCCGGTGGCAAACGTCTCTGGTGAAGACGTCCGAAACTCACTCTGCAGGCAGTGTGGAACTGTGAGGGACTGAGGGTGAGCTCAACTCTCAGAAGTAAGATGTTTTTGGACAAGGCGTTCAACTACCTACTCACGTATGGAACTTAGTATGTAGCACCAGTCTACCCCAGGAATTACTAGGAAATCGCTTGATTGAGCTTGGAGGCACTCGTCTTGTGTGCCGGGAGATTCCAGTTACCTCTCCCAACACTTGCGTCAAGCAGCGAGCCTAGGCATTTTGGAAGCGAAAGGTAGCGGCAGGCAGGATGTTGGGTTACAGGCCATAAGCTCAACTCTCAGAAGTGTTTATGCCTGGGAGGCAGATGTCTGCTACCCACTCGGACATGGGAGTTGGAACCTAGCTACACTCCTATTGAAGAAGGACTTTGGAAATCGCTGTATTCAACTCAGATACACGGGAGTTCAGGCCCAATGCTTACACATGCTTTTCCCACAAACTATCCCAGCCACTAACGGAAGGAGGTTAGCAGGTAAGCCTACAGTCAGGCAGGATGCGGGAGGGTCCTGCCCTGTCCTCAGCTCTCACAGGGAAGCATGCCTTGAAGCCAGCTCTCAACTAGCTGCATTCTTATGACAGTGTGAAGGTAGCAGTATTCTGAGTAAGGAGGTTCCCAGATTACCACTCTACTGCACCTGGAGATACCCTCCAGGTCTGCATTGTTAACTTGCGTCTCAGAGGCCTCTGGCAAACGTCTCTGGTGAAGACGTGCGAAACTCACTCTGCAGGCAGTGTGGAACTGTGAGGGACTGAGGGTCAGCTCAACTCTCAGCAGTAAGATGTTTTTGGACAAGGCGTTCAAATACCTACTCACGTATGGAACTTAGTATGTAGCACCAGTCTACCCCAGGAATTACTGGGAAATCGCTGGATTGAGCTTGGAGGCACTAGTCTTGTTGCCGGGAGATTCCAGTTACCTCTCCCAACACTTCGGTGAAGCAGCGAGCCTAGGCCTTTTGGAAGCGAAAGCTAGCTGCAGGCAGGAGGTAGGGATACAGGCCATAAATTCAACTCTCAGAAGTGTGTATGCATGGGAGGCAGATGTCTGCTACCCACTCGTACATGCGAGTGGGAACCTACTACACTCTGATGAAAAAGGCCATTGGAAATCGCTGTATTCAACTCAGATACACGTGGGTTCAGGCACAACGATTCCACATGCTTTCCTCACAACCTTTCCCTGCCACTAACATGAGGACGTTAGCAGCTCCTTCTACAGTCAAGCAGGATGCGGGAGGGTTGTGCCCTGTCCTTAGCTCTCACAGGGAAGCATGCCTAGAAGCCAGCTCTCAACTAGCTGCATTCTTATGACAGTGTGAAGGTAGCAGTATTCTGAGTAAGGCGGTTCCGAGATTACCACTCTACTGCACCTGGAGATACCCTCCAGGTCTGCATTGTTAACTTGCGTCTCAGAAGCCTGTGGCAAACGTCTCTGGTGAAGACGTGCGAAACTCACTCTGCAGGCAGTGTGGAACTGTGAGGGACTGAGGGTGAGCTCAACTCTCAGAAGTAAGATGCTTTTGGACAAGGCGTTCAGCTACATTCTCACGTATGGAACTTAGTATGTAGCACCTGTCTACCCCAGGAATTACTAGGCAATCGCTGGAATGAGCTTGGAGGCACTAGTCTTGTGTGCCGGGAGATTCCAATTACCTCTCCCAACACTTCCGTCAAACAGCGAGCCTAGGCCTTTTAGAAGTGAAAGGAACCAGCAGGCTGGATGGGGAGGTACAGGCCTTAAGCTCAACTCTCAGAAGTGTGTATGCAGGGGAGACAGATGTCTGCTACCCACTCTGACATGGGAGTTGGAAACTAGCTACACTCTGATTGAAGAAGGCCATTGGAAATCGCTGTATTCAACTCAGATACACAGGAGTTCAGGCCCAATGCTTACACATGCTTTTCCCGCAACCTCTCTCAGCCACTAACATTAGGATGTTAGCAGCTGCGCCTACAGTCAGGCAGGATGCGGGTGGGTTCTGCCCTGTCCTCAGCACTCCCAGGGAAGCATGCCTAGAAGCCAGCTCTCAACTAGCTGCATTCTTATGGCAGTGTGAAGGTAGCAGTATTCTGAGTCAGGAGGTTCCAAGATTACCACTCTACTGCACCTGGAGATACCCTCCAGGTCTGCATTGTTAACTTGCGTCTCAGAAGCCGGTGGCAAACGTCTCTGGTGAAGACGTGCGAAACTCACTCTGCAGGCAGTGTGGAACTGTGAGGGACTGAGGGTCAGCTCAACTCTCAGCAGTAAGATGTTTTTGGACAAGGCGTTCAAATACCTACTCACGTATGGAACTTAGTATGTAGCACAAGTCTACCCCAGGAATTACTGGGAAATCGCTTGATTGAGCTTGGAGGCACTCGTCTTGTGTGCCGGGAGATTCCAATTACCTCTCTCAACACTTGCGTCAAGCAGCGAGCCTAGGCCTTTTGGAAGCGAAAGGTAGCGGCAGGCACGATGTAGGGTTACAGGCCATAAGCTCAACTCTCAGAAGTGTGTATGCATGGGAGGCAGATGTCTGCTACCCACTCGGACATGGGAGTTGGAACCTAGCTACACTCCTATTGAAGAAGGATGTTGGAAATCGCTGTATTCAACTCAGATACTCGGAAGTTCAGGCCCAATGCTTACACATGCTTTTCCCACAACCTATCCCAGCCACTAACAGAAGGAGGTTAGCAGGTACGTCTACAGTCAGGCAGGATGCGGGAGGGTTCTGCCCTGTCCTCAGCTCTCACAGGGAAGCATGCCTAGAAGCCAGCTCTCAACTAGCTGCATTCTTATGACAGTGTGAAGGTAGCAGTATTCTGAGTAAGGCGGTTCCGAGATTACCACTCTACTGCACCTGGAGATACCCTCCAGGTCTGCATTGTTAACTTGCGTCTCAGAAGCCTGTGGCAAACGTCTCTGGTGAAGACGTGCGAAACTCACTCTGCAGGCAGTGTGGAACTGTGAGGGACTGAGGGTGAGCTCATCTCTCAGAAGTAAGATGCTTTTGGACAAGGCGTTCAGCTACATTCTCACGTATGGAACTTAGTATGTAGCACCTGTCTACCCCAGGAATTACTAGGCAATCGCTGGAATGAGCTTGGAGGCACTAGTCTTGTGTGCCGGGAGATTCCAATTACCTCTCCCAACACTTCCGTCAAACAGCGAGCCTAGGCCTTTTAGAAGTGAAAGGAACCAGCAGGCTGGATGGGGAGGTACAGGCCTTAAGCTCAACTCTCAGAAGTGTGTATGCAGGGGAGACAGATGTCTGCTACCCACTCTGACATGGGAGTTGGAAACTACCTACACTCTGATTGAAGAAGGCCATTGGAAATCGCTGTATTTAACTCAGATACACAGGAGTTCAGGCCCAATGCTTACACATGCTTTTCCCGCAACCTCTCTCAGCCACTAACATTAGGATGTTAGCAGCTGCGCCTACAGTCAGGCAGGATGCGGGTGGGTTCTGCCATGTCCTCAGCACTCCCAGGGAAGCATGCCTAGAAGCCAGCTCTCAACTAGCTGCATTCTTATGGCAGGGTGAAGGTAGCAGTATTCTGAGTCAGGAGGTTCCAAGATTACCACTCTACTGCACCTGGAGATACCCTCCAGGTCTGCATTGTTAACTTGCCTCTCAGAAGCCTGTGGCAAACGTCTCCGGTGAAGACCTGCAAAACTCACTCTGCAGGCAGTGTGGAACTGTGAGGGACTGAGGGTGAGCTCAACTCTCAGAAGTAAGATGTTTTTGGACAAGGCGTTCAACTACCTACTCACGTATGGAACTTAGTATGTAGCACCAGTCTACCCCAGGAATTACTAGGAAATCGCTTGATTGAGCTTGGAGGCACTCGTCTTGTGTGCCGGGAGATTCCAGTTACCTCTCCCAACACTTGCGTCAAGCAGCGAGCCTAGGCATTTTGGAAGCGAAAGGTAGCGGCAGGCAGGATGTAGGGTTACAGGCCATAAGCTCAACTCTCAGAAGTGTTTATGCCTGGGAGGCAGATGTCTGCTACCCACTCGGACATGGGAGTTGGAACCTAGCT
Organism: Canis lupus baileyi; assembly: GCF_048164855.1. NCBI lineage: Eukaryota > Metazoa > Chordata > Mammalia > Carnivora > Canidae > Canis > Canis lupus. Next base: position 1,281,074 of record NC_132864.1, on the reverse strand, counting down.
ACACTCCTATTGAAGAAGGACTTTGGAAATCGCTGTATTCAACTCAGATACACGGGAGTTCAGGCCCAATGCTTACACATGCTTTTCCCACAAACTATCCCAGCCACTAACGGAAGGAGGTTAGCAGGTAAGCCTACAGTCAGGCAGGATGCGGGAGGGTCCTGCCCTGTCCTCAGCTCTCACAGGGAAGCATGCCTTGAAGCCAGCTCTCAACTAGCTGCATTCTTATGACAGTGTGAAGGTAGCAGTATTCTGAGTAAGGAGGTTCCCAGATTACCACTCTACTGCACCTGGAGATACCCTCCAGGTCTGCATTGTTAACTTGCGTCTCAGAGGCCTCTGGCAAACGTCTCTGGTGAAGACGTGCGAAACTCACTCTGCAGGCAGTGTGGAACTGTGAGGGACTGAGGGTCAGCTCAACTCTCAGCAGTAAGATGTTTTTGGACAAGGCGTTCAAATAGCTACTCACGTATGGAACTTAGTATGTAGCACCAGTCTACCCCAGGAATTACTGGGAAATCGCTGGATTGAGCTTGGAGGCACTAGTCTTGTTGCCGGGAGATTCCAGTTACCTCTCCCAACACTTCGGTGAAGCAGCGAGCCTAGGCCTTTTGGAAGCGAAAGCTAGCTGCAGGCAGGAGGTAGGGATACAGGCCATAAATTCAACTCTCAGAAGTGTGTATGCATGGGAGGCAGATGTCTGCTACCCACTCGTACATGCGAGTGGGAACCTACTACACTCTGATGAAAAAGGCCATTGGAAATCGCTGTATTCAACTCAGATACACGTGGGTTCAGGCACAACGATTCCACATGCTTTCCTCACAACCTTTCCCTGCCACTAACATGAGGACGTTAGCAGCTCCTTCTACAGTCAAGCAGGATGCGGGAGGGTTGTGCCCTGTCCTTAGCTCTCACAGGGAAGCATGTCTTGAAGCCAGCGGTCAACTAGCTGCATACTTATGGCAGGGTCAAGGTAGCAGTATTCTGAGTAAGGCGGTTCCGAGATTACCACTCTACTGCACCTGGAGATACCCTCCAGGTCTGCATTGTTAACTTGCGTCTCAGAAGCCTGTGGCAAACGTCTCTGGTGAAGACGTGCGAAACTCACTCTGCAGGCAGTGTGGAACTGTGAGGGACTGAGGGTGAGCTCAACTCTCAGAAGTAAGATGCTTTTGGACAAGGCGTTCAGCTACATTCTCACGTATGGAACTTAGTATGTAGCACCTGTCTACCCCAGGAATTACTAGGCAATCGCTGGAATGAGCTTGGAGGCACTAGTCTTGTGTGCCGGGAGATTCCAATTACCTCTCCCAACACTTCCGTCAAACAGCGAGCCTAGGCCTTTTAGAAGTGAAAGGAACCAGCAGGCTGGATGGGGAGGTACAGGCCTTAAGCTCAACTCTCAGAAGTGTGTATGCAGGGGAGACAGATGTCTGCTACCCACTCTGACATGGGAGTTGGAAACTAGCTACACTCTGATTGAAGAAGGCCATTGGAAATCGCTGTATTCAACTCAGATACACAGGAGTTCAGGCCCAATGCTTACACATGCTTTTCCCGCAACCTCTCTCAGCCACTAACATTAGGATGTTAGCAGCTGCGCCTACAGTCAGGCAGGATGCGGGTGGGTTCTGCCCTGTCCTCAGCACTCCCAGGGAAGCATGCCTAGAAGCCAGCTCTCAACTAGCTGCATTCTTATGGCAGTGTGAAGGTAGCAGTATTCTGAGTCAGGAGGTTCCAAGATTACCACTCTACTGCACCTGGAGATACCCTCCAGGTCTGCATTGTTAACTTGCGTCTCAGAAGCCGGTGGCAAACGTCTCTGGTGAAGACGTCCGAAACTCACTCTGCAGGCAGTGTGGAACTGTGAGGGACTGAGGGTCAGCTCAACTCTCAGCAGTAAGATGTTTTTGGACAAGGCGTTCAAATACCTACTCACGTATGGAACTTAGTATGTAGCACAAGTCTACCCCAGGAATTACTGGGAAATCGCTGGATTGAGCTTGGAGGCACTCGTCTTGTGTGCCGGGAGATTCCAATTACCTCTCTCAACACTTGCGTCAAGCAGCGAGCCTAGGCCTTTTGGAAGCGAAAGGTAGCGGCAGGCACGATGTAGGGTTACAGGCCATAAGCTCAACTCTCAGAAGTGTGTATGCATGGGAGGCAGATGTCTGCTACCCACTCGGACATGGGAGTTGGAACCTAGCTACACTCCTATTGAAGAAGGATGTTGGAAATCGCTGTATTCAACTCAGATACTCGGAAGTTCAGGCCCAATGCTTACACATGCTTTTCCCACAACCTATCCCAGCCACTAACAGAAGGAGGTTAGCAGGTACGTCTACAGTCAGGCAGGATGCGGGAGGGTTCTGCCCTGTCCTCAGCTCTCACAGGGAAGCATGCCTAGAAGCCAGCTCTCAACTAGCTGCATTCTTATGACAGTGTGAAGGTAGCAGTATTCTGAGTAAGGCGGTTCCGAGATTACCACTCTACTGCACCTGGAGATACCCTCCAGGTCTGCATTGTTAACTTGCGTCTCAGAAGCCTGTGGCAAACGTCTCCGGTGAAGACCTGCAAAACTCACTCTGCAGGCAGTGTGGAACTGTGAGGGACTGAGGGTGAGCTCAACTCTCAGAAGTAAGATGTTTTTGGACAAGGCGTTCAACTACCTACTCACGTATGGAACTTAGTATGTAGCACCAGTCTACCCCAGGAATTACTAGGAAATCGCTTGATTGAGCTTGGAGGCACTCGTCTTGTGTGCCGGGAGATTCCAGTTACCTCTCCCAACACTTGCGTCAAGCAGCGAGCCTAGGCATTTTGGAAGCGAAAGGTAGCGGCAGGCAGGATGTTGGGTTACAGGCCATAAGCTCAACTCTCAGAAGTGTTTATGCCTGGGAGGCAGATGTCTGCTACCCACTCGGACATGGGAGTTGGAACCTAGCTACACTCCTATTGAAGAAGGACTTTGGAAATCGCTGTATTCAACTCAGATACACGGGAGTTCAGGCCCAATGCTTACACATGCTTTTCCCACAAACTATCCCAGCCACTAACGGAAGGAGGTTAGCAGGTAAGCCTACAGTCAGGCAGGATGCGGGAGGGTCCTGCCCTGTCCTCAGCTCTCACAGGGAAGCATGCCTTGAAGCCAGCTCTCAACTAGCTGCATTCTTATGACAGTGTGAAGGTAGCAGTATTCTGAGTAAGGAGGTTCCCAGATTACCACTCTACTGCACCTGGAGATACCCTCCAGGTCTGCATTGTTAACTTGCGTCTCAGAGGCCTCTGGCAAACGTCTCTGGTGAAGACGTGCGAAACTCACTCTGCAGGCAGTGTGGAACTGTGAGGGACTGAGGGTCAGCTCAACTCTCAGCAGTAAGATGTTTTTGGACAAGGCGTTCAAATAGCTACTCACGTATGGAACTTAGTATGTAGCACCAGTCTACCCCAGGAATTACTGGGAAATCGCTGGATTGAGCTTGGAGGCACTAGTCTTGTTGCCGGGAGATTCCAGTTACCTCTCCCAACACTTCGGTGAAGCAGCGAGCCTAGGCCTTTTGGAAGCGAAAGCTAGCTGCAGGCAGGAGGTAGGGATACAGGCCATAAATTCAACTCTCAGAAGTGTGTATGCATGGGAGGCAGATGTCTGCTACCCACTCGTACATGCGAGTGGGAACCTACTACACTCTGATGAAAAAGGCCATTGGAAATCGCTGTATTCAACTCAGATACACGTGGGTTCAGGCACAACGATTCCACATGCTTTCCTCACAACCTTTCCCTGCCACTAACATGAGGACGTTAGCAGCTCCTTCTACAGTCAAGCAGGATGCGGGAGGGTTGTGCCCTGTCCTTAGCTCTCACAGGGAAGCATGTCTTGAAGCCAGCGGTCAACTAGCTGCATACTTATGGCAGGGTCAAGGTAGCAGTATTCTGAGTAAGGCGGTTCCGAGATTACCACTCTACTGCACCTGGAGATACCCTCCAGGTCTGCATTGTTAACTTGCGTCTCAGAAGCCTGTGGCAAACGTCTCTGGTGAAGACGTGCGAAACTCACTCTGCAGGCAGTGTGGAACTGTGAGGGACTGAGGGTGAGCTCAACTCTCAGAAGTAAGATGCTTTTGGACAAGGCGTTCAGCTACATTCTCACGTATGGAACTTAGTATGTAGCACCTGTCTACCCCAGGAATTACTAGGCAATCGCTGGAATGAGCTTGGAGGCACTAGTCTTGTGTGCCGGGAGATTCCAATTACCTCTCCCAACACTTCCGTCAAACAGCGAGCCTAGGCCTTTTAGAAGTGAAAGGAACCAGCAGGCTGGATGGGGAGGTACAGGCCTTAAGCTCAACTCTCAGAAGTGTGTATGCAGGGGAGACAGATGTCTGCTACCCACTCTGACATGGGAGTTGGAAACTAGCTACACTCTGATTGAAGAAGGCCATTGGAAATCGCTGTATTCAACTCAGATACACAGGAGTTCAGGCCCAATGCTTACACATGCTTTTCCCGCAACCTCTCTCAGCCACTAACATTAGGATGTTAGCAGCTGCGCCTACAGTCAGGCAGGATGCGGGTGGGTTCTGCCCTGTCCTCAGCACTCCCAGGGAAGCATGCCTAGAAGCCAGCTCTCAACTAGCTGCATTCTTATGGCAGTGTGAAGGTAGCAGTATTCTGAGTCAGGAGGTTCCAAGATTACCACTCTACTGCACCTGGAGATACCCTCCAGGTCTGCATTGTTAACTTGCGTCTCAGAAGCCGGTGGCAAACGTCTCTGGTGAAGACGTCCGAAACTCACTCTGCAGGCAGTGTGGAACTGTGAGGGACTGAGGGTCAGCTCAACTCTCAGCAGTAAGATGTTTTTGGACAAGGCGTTCAAATACCTACTCACGTATGGAACTTAGTATGTAGCACAAGTCTACCCCAGGAATTACTGGGAAATCGCTGGATTGAGCTTGGAGGCACTCGTCTTGTGTGCCGGGAGATTCCAATTACCTCTCTCAACACTTGCGTCAAGCAGCGAGCCTAGGCCTTTTGGAAGCGAAAGGTAGCGGCAGGCACGATGTAGGGTTACAGGCCATAAGCTCAACTCTCAGAAGTGTGTATGCATGGGAGGCAGATGTCTGCTACCCACTCGGACATGGGAGTTGGAACCTAGCTACACTCCTATTGAAGAAGGATGTTGGAAATCGCTGTATTCAACTCAGATACTCGGAAGTTCAGGCCCAATGCTTACACATGCTTTTCCCACAACCTATCCCAGCCACTAACAGAAGGAGGTTAGCAGGTACGTCTACAGTCAGGCAGGATGCGGGAGGGTTCTGCCCTGTCCTCAGCTCTCACAGGGAAGCATGCCTAGAAGCCAGCTCTCAACTAGCTGCATTCTTATGACAGTGTGAAGGTAGCAGTATTCTGAGTAAGGCGGTTCCGAGATTACCACTCTACTGCACCTGGAGATACCCTCCAGGTCTGCATTGTTAACTTGCGTCTCAGAAGCCTGTGGCAAACGTCTCCGGTGAAGACCTGCAAAACTCACTCTGCAGGCAGTGTGGAACTGTGAGGGACTGAGGGTGAGCTCAACTCTCAGAAGTAAGATGTTTTTGGACAAGGCGTTCAACTACCTACTCACGTATGGAACTTAGTATGTAGCACCAGTCTACCCCAGGAATTACTAGGAAATCGCTTGATTGAGCTTGGAGGCACTCGTCTTGTGTGCCGGGAGATTCCAGTTACCTCTCCCAACACTTGCGTCAAGCAGCGAGCCTAGGCATTTTGGAAGCGAACGGTAGCGGCAGGCAGGATGTTGGGTTACAGGCCATAAGCTCAACTCTCAGAAGTGTTTATGCCTGGGAGGCAGATGTCTGCTACCCACTCGGACATGGGAGTTGGAACCTAGCTACACTCCTATTGAAGAAGGACTTTGGAAATCGCTGTATTCAACTCAGATACACGGGAGTTCAGGCCCAATGCTTACACATGCTTTTCCCACAAACTATCCCAGCCACTAACGGAAGGAGGTTAGCAGGTAAGCCTACAGTCAGGCAGGATGCGGGAGGGTCCTGCCCTGTCCTCAGCTCTCACAGGGAAGCATGCCTTGAAGCCAGCTCTCAACTAGCTGCATTCTTATGACAGTGTGAAGGTAGCAGTATTCTGAGTAAGGAGGTTCCCAGATTACCACTCTACTGCACCTGGAGATACCCTCCAGGTCTGCATTGTTAACTTGCGTCTCAGAGGCCTCTGGCAAACGTCTCTGGTGAAGACGTGCGAAACTCACTCTGCAGGCAGTGTGGAACTGTGAGGGACTGAGGGTCAGCTCAACTCTCAGCAGTAAGATGTTTTTGGACAAGGCGTTCAAATAGCTACTCACGTATGGAACTTAGTATGTAGCACCAGTCTACCCCAGGAATTACTGGGAAATCGCTGGATTGAGCTTGGAGGCACTAGTCTTGTTGCCGGGAGATTCCAGTTACCTCTCCCAACACTTCGGTGAAGCAGCGAGCCTAGGCCTTTTGGAAGCGAAAGCTAGCTGCAGGCAGGAGGTAGGGATACAGGCCATAAATTCAACTCTCAGAAGTGTGTATGCATGGGAGGCAGATGTCTGCTACCCACTCGTACATGCGAGTGGGAACCTACTACACTCTGATGAAAAAGGCCATTGGAAATCGCTGTATTCAACTCAGATACACGTGGGTTCAGGCACAACGATTCCACATGCTTTCCTCACAACCTTTCCCTGCCACTAACATGAGGACGTTAGCAGCTCCTTCTACAGTCAAGCAGGATGCGGGAGGGTTGTGCCCTGTCCTTAGCTCTCACAGGGAAGCATGTCTTGAAGCCAGCGGTCAACTAGCTGCATACTTATGGCAGGGTCAAGGTAGCAGTATTCTGAGTAAGGCGGTTCCGAGATTACCACTCTACTGCACCTGGAGATACCCTCCAGGTCTGCATTGTTAACTTGCGTCTCAGAAGCCTGTGGCAAACGTCTCTGGTGAAGACGTGCGAAACTCACTCTGCAGGCAGTGTGGAACTGTGAGGGACTGAGGGTGAGCTCAACTCTCAGAAGTAAGATGCTTTTGGACAAGGCGTTCAGCTACATTCTCACGTATGGAACTTAGTATGTAGCACCTGTCTACCCCAGGAATTACTAGGCAATCGCTGGAATGAGCTTGGAGGCACTAGTCTTGTGTGCCGGGAGATTCCAATTACCTCTCCCAACACTTCCGTCAAACAGCGAGCCTAGGCCTTTTAGAAGTGAAAGGAACCAGCAGGCTGGATGGGGAGGTACAGGCCTTAAGCTCAACTCTCAGAAGTGTGTATGCAGGGGAGACAGATGTCTGCTACCCACTCTGACATGGGAGTTGGAAACTAGCTACACTCTGATTGAAGAAGGCCATTGGAAATCGCTGTATTCAACTCAGATACACAGGAGTTCAGGCCCAATGCTTACACATGCTTTTCCCGCAACCTCTCTCAGCCACTAACATTAGGATGTTAGCAGCTGCGCCTACAGTCAGGCAGGATGCGGGTGGGTTCTGCCCTGTCCTCAGCACTCCCAGGGAAGCATGCCTAGAAGCCAGCTCTCAACTAGCTGCATTCTTATGGCAGTGTGAAGGTAGCAGTATTCTGAGTCAGGAGGTTCCAAGATTACCACTCTACTGCACCTGGAGATACCCTCCAGGTCTGCATTGTTAACTTGCGTCTCAGAAGCCGGTGGCAAACGTCTCTGGTGAAGACGTCCGAAACTCACTCTGCAGGCAGTGTGGAACTGTGAGGGACTGAGGGTCAGCTCAACTCTCAGCAGTAAGATGTTTTTGGACAAGGCGTTCAAATACCTACTCACGTATGGAACTTAGTATGTAGCACAAGTCTACCCCAGGAATTACTGGGAAATCGCTGGATTGAGCTTGGAGGCACTCGTCTTGTGTGCCGGGAGATTCCAATTACCTCTCTCAACACTTGCGTCAAGCAGCGAGCCTAGGCCTTTTGGAAGCGAAAGGTAGCGGCAGGCACGATGTAGGGTTACAGGCCATAAGCTCAACTCTCAGAAGTGTGTATGCATGGGAGGCAGATGTCTGCTACCCACTCGGACATGGGAGTTGGAACCTAGCTACACTCCTATTGAAGAAGGATGTTGGAAATCGCTGTATTCAACTCAGATACTCGGAAGTTCAGGCCCAATGCTTACACATGCTTTTCCCACAACCTATCCCAGCCACTAACAGAAGGAGGTTAGCAGGTACGTCTACAGTCAGGCAGGATGCGGGAGGGTTCTGCCCTGTCCTCAGCTCTCACAGGGAAGCATGCCTAGAAGCCAGCTCTCAACTAGCTGCATTCTTATGACAGTGTGAAGGTAGCAGTATTCTGAGTAAGGCGGTTCCGAGATTACCACTCTACTGCACCTGGAGATACCCTCCAGGTCTGCATTGTTAACTTGCGTCTCAGAAGCCTGTGGCAAACGTCTCTGGTGAAGACGTGCGAAACTCACTCTGCAGGCAGTGTGGAACTGTGAGGGACTGAGGGTGAGCTCAACTCTCAGAAGTAAGATGCTTTTGGACAAGGCGTTCAGCTACATTCTCACGTATGGAACTTAGTATGTAGCACCTGTCTACCCCAGGAATTACTAGGCAATCGCTGGAATGAGCTTGGAGGCACTAGTCTTGTGTGCCGGGAGATTCCAATTACCTCTCCCAACACTTCCGTCAAACAGCGAGCCTAGGCCTTTTAGAAGTGAAAGGAACCAGCAGGCTGGATGGGGAGGTACAGGCCTTAAGCTCAACTCTCAGAAGTGTGTATGCAGGGGAGACAGATGTCTGCTACCCACTCTGACATGGGAGTTGGAAACTAGCTACACTCTGATTGAAGAAGGCCATTGGAAATCGCTGTATTCAACTCAGATACACAGGAGTTCAGGCCCAATGCTTACACATGCTTTTCCCGCAACCTCTCTCAGCCACTAACATTAGGATGTTAGCAGCTGCGCCTACAGTCAGGCAGGATGCGGGTGGGTTCTGCCCTGTCCTCAGCACTCCCAGGGAAGCATGCCTAGAAGCCAGCTCTCAACTAGCTGCATTCTTATGGCAGTGTGAAGGTAGCAGTATTCTGAGTAAGGAGGTTCCCAGATTACCACTCTACTGCACCTGGAGATACCCTCCAGGTCTGCATTGTTAACTTGCGTCTCAGAAGCCGGTGGCAAACGTCTCTGGTGAAGACGTCCGAAACTCACTCTGCAGGCAGTGTGGAACTGTGAGGGACTGAGGGTGAGCTCAACTCTCAGAAGTAAGATGTTTTTGGACAAGGCGTTCAACTACCTACTCACGTATGGAACTTAGTATGTAGCACCAGTCTACCCCAGGAATTACTAGGAAATCGCTTGATTGAGCTTGGAGGCACTCGTCTTGTGTGCCGGGAGATTCCAGTTACCTCTCCCAACACTTGCGTCAAGCAGCGAGCCTAGGCATTTTGGAAGCGAACGGTAGCGGCAGGCAGGATGTTGGGTTACAGGCCATAAGCTCAACTCTCAGAAGTGTTTATGCCTGGGAGGCAGATGTCTGCTACCCACTCGGACATGGGAGTTGGAACCTAGCTACACTCCTATTGAAGAAGGACTTTGGAAATCGCTGTATTCAACTCAGATACACGGGAGTTCAGGCCCAATGCTTACACATGCTTTTCCCACAAACTATCCCAGCCACTAACGGAAGGAGGTTAGCAGGTAAGCCTACAGTCAGGCAGGATGCGGGAGGGTCCTGCCCTGTCCTCAGCTCTCACAGGGAAGCATGCCTTGAAGCCAGCTCTCAACTAGCTGCATTCTTATGACAGTGTGAAGGTAGCAGTATTCTGAGTAAGGAGGTTCCCAGATTACCACTCTACTGCACCTGGAGATACCCTCCAGGTCTGCATTGTTAACTTGCGTCTCAGAGGCCTCTGGCAAACGTCTCTGGTGAAGACGTGCGAAACTCACTCTGCAGGCAGTGTGGAACTGTGAGGGACTGAGGGTCAGCTCAACTCTCAGCAGTAAGATGTTTTTGGACAAGGCGTTCAAATACCTACTCACGTATGGAACTTAGTATGTAGCACCAGTCTACCCCAGGAATTACTGGGAAATCGCTGGATTGAGCTTGGAGGCACTAGTCTTGTTGCCGGGAGATTCCAGTTACCTCTCCCAACACTTCGGTGAAGCAGCGAGCCTAGGCCTTTTGGAAGCGAAAGCTAGCTGCAGGCAGGAGGTAGGGATACAGGCCATAAATTCAACTCTCAGAAGTGTGTATGCATGGGAGGCAGATGTCTGCTACCCACTCGTACATGCGAGTGGGAACCTACTACACTCTGATGAAAAAGGCCATTGGAAATCGCTGTATTCAACTCAGATACACGTGGGTTCAGGCACAACGATTCCACATGCTTTCCTCACAACCTTTCCCTGCCACTAACATGAGGACGTTAGCAGCTCCTTCTACAGTCAAGCAGGATGCGGGAGGGTTGTGCCCTGTCCTTAGCTCTCACAGGGAAGCATGTCTTGAAGCCAGCGGTCAACTAGCTGCATACTTATGGCAGGGTCAAGGTAGCAGTATTCTGAGTAAGGCGGTTCCGAGATTACCACTCTACTGCACCTGGAGATACCCTCCAGGTCTGCATTGTTAACTTGCGTCTCAGAAGCCTGTGGCAAACGTCTCTGGTGAAGACGTGCGAAACTCACTCTGCAGGCAGTGTGGAACTGTGAGGGACTGAGGGTGAGCTCAACTCTCAGAAGTAAGATGCTTTTGGACAAGGCGTTCAGCTACATTCTCACGTATGGAACTTAGTATGTAGCACCTGTCTACCCCAGGAATTACTAGGCAATCGCTGGAATGAGCTTGGAGGCACTAGTCTTGTGTGCCGGGAGATTCCAATTACCTCTCCCAACACTTCCGTCAAACAGCGAGCCTAGGCCTTTTAGAAGTGAAAGGAACCAGCAGGCTGGATGGGGAGGTACAGGCCTTAAGCTCAACTCTCAGAAGTGTGTATGCAGGGGAGACAGATGTCTGCTACCCACTCTGACATGGGAGTTGGAAACTAGCTACACTCTGATTGAAGAAGGCCATTGGAAATCGCTGTATTCAACTCAGATACACAGGAGTTCAGGCCCAATGCTTACACATGCTTTTCCCGCAACCTCTCTCAGCCACTAACATTAGGATGTTAGCAGCTGCGCCTACAGTCAGGCAGGATGCGGGTGGGTTCTGCCCTGTCCTCAGCACTCCCAGGGAAGCATGCCTAGAAGCCAGCTCTCAACTAGCTGCATTCTTATGGCAGTGTGAAGGTAGCAGTATTCTGAGTCAGGAGGTTCCAAGATTACCACTCTACTGCACCTGGAGATACCCTCCAGGTCTGCATTGTTAACTTGCGTCTCAGAAGCCGGTGGCAAACGTCTCTGGTGAAGACGTCCGAAACTCACTCTGCAGGCAGTGTGGAACTGTGAGGGACTGAGGGTCAGCTCAACTCTCAGCAGTAAGATGTTTTTGGACAAGGCGTTCAAATACCTACTCACGTATGGAACTTAGTATGTAGCACAAGTCTACCCCAGGAATTACTGGGAAATCGCTGGATTGAGCTTGGAGGCACTCGTCTTGTGTGCCGGGAGATTCCAATTACCTCTCTCAACACTTGCGTCAAGCAGCGAGCCTAGGCCTTTTGGAAGCGAAAGGTAGCGGCAGGCACGATGTAGGGTTACAGGCCATAAGCTCAACTCTCAGAAGTGTGTATGCATGGGAGGCAGATGTCTGCTACCCACTCGGACATGGGAGTTGGAACCTAGCTACACTCCTATTGAAGAAGGATGTTGGAAATCGCTGTATTCAACTCAGATACTCGGAAGTTCAGGCCCAATGCTTACACATGCTTTTCCCACAACCTATCCCAGCCACTAACAGAAGGAGGTTAGCAGGTACGTCTACAGTCAGGCAGGATGCGGGAGGGTTCTGCCCTGTCCTCAGCTCTCACAGGGAAGCATGCCTAGAAGCCAGCTCTCAACTAGCTGCATTCTTATGACAGTGTGAAGGTAGCAGTATTCTGAGTAAGGCGGTTCCGAGATTACCACTCTACTGCACCTGGAGATACCCTCCAGGTCTGCATTGTTAACTTGCGTCTCAGAAGCCTGTGGCAAACGTCTCTGGTGAAGACGTGCGAAACTCACTCTGCAGGCAGTGTGGAACTGTGAGGGACTGAGGGTGAGCTCAACTCTCAGAAGTAAGATGCTTTTGGACAAGGCGTTCAGCTACATTCTCACGTATGGAACTTAGTATGTAGCACCTGTCTACCCCAGGAATTACTAGGCAATCGCTGGAATGAGCTTGGAGGCACTAGTCTTGTGTGCCGGGAGATTCCAATTACCTCTCCCAACACTTCCGTCAAACAGCGAGCCTAGGCCTTTTAGAAGTGAAAGGAACCAGCAGGCTGGATGGGGAGGTACAGGCCTTAAGCTCAACTCTCAGAAGTGTGTATGCAGGGGAGACAGATGTCTGCTACCCACTCTGACATGGGAGTTGGAAACTAGCTACACTCTGATTGAAGAACGCCATTGGAAATCGCTGTATTCAACTCAGATACACAGGAGTTCAGGCCCAATGCTTACACATGCTTTTCCCGCAACCTCTCTCAGCCACTAACATTAGGATGTTAGCAGCTGCGCCTACAGTCAGGCAGGATGCGGGTGGGTTCTGCCCTGTCCTCAGCACTCCCAGGGAAGCATGCCTAGAAGCCAGCTCTCAACTAGCTGCATTCTTATGGCAGTGTGAAGGTAGCAGTATTCTGAGTCAGGAGGTTCCCAGATTACCACTCTACTGCACCTGGAGATACCCTCCAGGTCTGCATTGTTAACTTGCGTCTCAGAAGCCGGTGGCAAACGTCTCTGGTGAAGACGTCCGAAACTCACTCTGCAGGCAGTGTGGAACTGTGAGGGACTGAGGGTGAGCTCAACTCTCAGAAGTAAGATGTTTTTGGACAAGGCGTTCAACTACCTACTCACGTATGGAACTTAGTATGTAGCACCAGTCTACCCCAGGAATTACTAGGAAATCGCTTGATTGAGCTTGGAGGCACTCGTCTTGTGTGCCGGGAGATTCCAGTTACCTCTCCCAACACTTGCGTCAAGCAGCGAGCCTAGGCATTTTGGAAGCGAACGGTAGCGGCAGGCAGGATGTTGGGTTACAGGCCATAAGCTCAACTCTCAGAAGTGTTTATGCCTGGGAGGCAGATGTCTGCTACCCACTCGGACATGGGAGTTGGAACCTAGCTACACTCCTATTGAAGAAGGACTTTGGAAATCGCTGTATTCAACTCAGATACACGGGAGTTCAGGCCCAATGCTTACACATGCTTTTCCCACAAACTATCCCAGCCACTAACGGAAGGAGGTTAGCAGGTAAGCCTACAGTCAGGCAGGATGCGGGAGGGTCCTGCCCTGTCCTCAGCTCTCACAGGGAAGCATGCCTTGAAGCCAGCTCTCAACTAGCTGCATTCTTATGACAGTGTGAAGGTAGCAGTATTCTGAGTAAGGAGGTTCCCAGATTACCACTCTACTGCACCTGGAGATACCCTCCAGGTCTGCATTGTTAACTTGCGTCTCAGAGGCCTCTGGCAAACGTCTCTGGTGAAGACGTGCGAAACTCACTCTGCAGGCAGTGTGGAACTGTGAGGGACTGAGGGTCAGCTCAACTCTCAGCAGTAAGATGTTTTTGGACAAGGCGTTCAAATACCTACTCACGTATGGAACTTAGTATGTAGCACCAGTCTACCCCAGGAATTACTGGGAAATCGCTGGATTGAGCTTGGAGGCACTAGTCTTGTTGCCGGGAGATTCCAGTTACCTCTCCCAACACTTCGGTGAAGCAGCGAGCCTAGGCCTTTTGGAAGCGAAAGCTAGCTGCAGGCAGGAGGTAGGGATACAGGCCATAAATTCAACTCTCAGAAGTGTGTATGCATGGGAGGCAGATGTCTGCTACCCACTCGTACATGCGAGTGGGAACCTACTACACTCTGATGAAAAAGGCCATTGGAAATCGCTGTATTCAACTCAGATACACGTGGGTTCAGGCACAACGATTCCACATGCTTTCCTCACAACCTTTCCCTGCCACTAACATGAGGACGTTAGCAGCTCCTTCTACAGTCAAGCAGGATGCGGGAGGGTTGTGCCCTGTCCTTAGCTCTCACAGGGAAGCATGTCTTGAAGCCAGCGGTCAACTAGCTGCATACTTATGGCAGGGTCAAGGTAGCAGTATTCTGAGTAAGGCGGTTCCGAGATTACCACTCTACTGCACCTGGAGATACCCTCCAGGTCTGCATTGTTAACTTGCGTCTCAGAAGCCTGTGGCAAACGTCTCTGGTGAAGACGTGCGAAACTCACTCTGCAGGCAGTGTGGAACTGTGAGGGACTGAGGGTGAGCTCAACTCTCAGAAGTAAGATGCTTTTGGACAAGGCGTTCAGCTACATTCTCACGTATGGAACTTAGTATGTAGCACCTGTCTACCCCAGGAATTACTAGGCAATCGCTGGAATGAGCTTGGAGGCACTAGTCTTGTGTGCCGGGAGATTCCAATTACCTCTCCCAACACTTCCGTCAAACAGCGAGCCTAGGCCTTTTAGAAGTGAAAGGAACCAGCAGGCTGGATGGGGAGGTACAGGCCTTAAGCTCAACTCTCAGAAGTGTGTATGCAGGGGAGACAGATGTCTGCTACCCACTCTGACATGGGAGTTGGAAACTAGCTACACTCTGATTGAAGAAGGCCATTGGAAATCGCTGTATTCAACTCAGATACACAGGAGTTCAGGCCCAATGCTTACACATGCTTTTCCCGCAACCTCTCTCAGCCACTAACATTAGGATGTTAGCAGCTGCGCCTACAGTCAGGCAGGATGCGGGTGGGTTCTGCCCTGTCCTCAGCACTCCCAGGGAAGCATGCCTAGAAGCCAGCTCTCAACTAGCTGCATTCTTATGGCAGTGTGAAGGTAGCAGTATTCTGAGTCAGGAGGTTCCAAGATTACCACTCTACTGCACCTGGAGATACCCTCCAGGTCTGCATTGTTAACTTGCGTCTCAGAAGCCGGTGGCAAACGTCTCTGGTGAAGACGTCCGAAACTCACTCTGCAGGCAGTGTGGAACTGTGAGGGACTGAGGGTCAGCTCAACTCTCAGCAGTAAGATGTTTTTGGACAAGGCGTTCAAATACCTACTCACGTATGGAACTTAGTATGTAGCACAAGTCTACCCCAGGAATTACTGGGAAATCGCTGGATTGAGCTTGGAGGCACTCGTCTTGTGTGCCGGGAGATTCCAATTACCTCTCTCAACACTTGCGTCAAGCAGCGAGCCTAGGCCTTTTGGAAGCGAAAGGTAGCGGCAGGCACGATGTAGGGTTACAGGCCATAAGCTCAACTCTCAGAAGTGTGTATGCATGGGAGGCAGATGTCTGCTACCCACTCGGACATGGGAGTTGGAACCTAGCTACACTCCTATTGAAGAAGGATGTTGGAAATCGCTGTATTCAACTCAGATACTCGGAAGTTCAGGCCCAATGCTTACACATGCTTTTCCCACAACCTATCCCAGCCACTAACAGAAGGAGGTTAGCAGGTACGTCTACAGTCAGGCAGGATGCGGGAGGGTTCTGCCCTGTCCTCAGCTCTCACAGGGAAGCATGCCTAGAAGCCAGCTCTCAACTAGCTGCATTCTTATGACAGTGTGAAGGTAGCAGTATTCTGAGTAAGGCGGTTCCGAGATTACCACTCTACTGCACCTGGAGATACCCTCCAGGTCTGCATTGTTAACTTGCGTCTCAGAAGCCTGTGGCAAACGTCTCTGGTGAAGACGTGCGAAACTCACTCTGCAGGCAGTGTGGAACTGTGAGGGACTGAGGGTGAGCTCAACTCTCAGAAGTAAGATGCTTTTGGACAAGGCGTTCAGCTACATTCTCACGTATGGAACTTAGTATGTAGCACCTGTCTACCCCAGGAATTACTAGGCAATCGCTGGAATGAGCTTGGAGGCACTAGTCTTGTGTGCCGGGAGATTCCAATTACCTCTCCCAACACTTCCGTCAAACAGCGAGCCTAGGCCTTTTAGAAGTGAAAGGAACCAGCAGGCTGGATGGGGAGGTACAGGCCTTAAGCTCAACTCTCAGAAGTGTGTATGCAGGGGAGACAGATGTCTGCTACCCACTCTGACATGGGAGTTGGAAACTAGCTACACTCTGATTGAAGAACGCCATTGGAAATCGCTGTATTCAACTCAGATACACAGGAGTTCAGGCCCAATGCTTACACATGCTTTTCCCGCAACCTCTCTCAGCCACTAACATTAGGATGTTAGCAGCTGCGCCTACAGTCAGGCAGGATGCGGGTGGGTTCTGCCCTGTCCTCAGCACTCCCAGGGAAGCATGCCTAGAAGCCAGCTCTCAACTAGCTGCATTCTTATGGCAGTGTGAAGGTAGCAGTATTCTGAGTCAGGAGGTTCCCAGATTACCACTCTACTGCACCTGGAGATACCCTCCAGGTCTGCATTGTTAACTTGCGTCTCAGAAGCCGGTGGCAAACGTCTCTGGTGAAGACGTCCGAAACTCACTCTGCAGGCAGTGTGGAACTGTGAGGGACTGAGGGTGAGCTCAACTCTCAGAAGTAAGATGTTTTTGGACAAGGCGTTCAACTACCTACTCACGTATGGAACTTAGTATGTAGCACCAGTCTACCCCAGGAATTACTAGGAAATCGCTTGATTGAGCTTGGAGGCACTCGTCTTGTGTGCCGGGAGATTCCAGTTACCTCTCCCAACACTTGCGTCAAGCAGCGAGCCTAGGCATTTTGGAAGCGAACGGTAGCGGCAGGCAGGATGTTGGGTTACAGGCCATAAGCTCAACTCTCAGAAGTGTTTATGCCTGGGAGGCAGATGTCTGCTACCCACTCGGACATGGGAGTTGGAACCTAGCTACACTCCTATTGAAGAAGGACTTTGGAAATCGCTGTATTCAACTCAGATACACGGGAGTTCAGGCCCAATGCTTACACATGCTTTTCCCACAAACTATCCCAGCCACTAACGGAAGGAGGTTAGCAGGTAAGCCTACAGTCAGGCAGGATGCGGGAGGGTCCTGCCCTGTCCTCAGCTCTCACAGGGAAGCATGCCTTGAAGCCAGCTCTCAACTAGCTGCATTCTTATGACAGTGTGAAGGTAGCAGTATTCTGAGTAAGGAGGTTCCCAGATTACCACTCTACTGCACCTGGAGATACCCTCCAGGTCTGCATTGTTAACTTGCGTCTCAGAGGCCTCTGGCAAACGTCTCTGGTGAAGACGTGCGAAACTCACTCTGCAGGCAGTGTGGAACTGTGAGGGACTGAGGGTCAGCTCAACTCTCAGCAGTAAGATGTTTTTGGACAAGGCGTTCAAATAGCTACTCACGTATGGAACTTAGTATGTAGCACCAGTCTACCCCAGGAATTACTGGGAAATCGCTGGATTGAGCTTGGAGGCACTAGTCTTGTTGCCGGGAGATTCCAGTTACCTCTCCCAACACTTCGGTGAAGCAGCGAGCCTAGGCCTTTTGGAAGCGAAAGCTAGCTGCAGGCAGGAGGTAGGGATACAGGCCATAAATTCAACTCTCAGAAGTGTGTATGCATGGGAGGCAGATGTCTGCTACCCACTCGTACATGCGAGTGGGAACCTACTACACTCTGATGAAAAAGGCCATTGGAAATCGCTGTATTCAACTCAGATACACGTGGGTTCAGGCACAACGATTCCACATGCTTTCCTCACAACCTTTCCCTGCCACTAACATGAGGACGTTAGCAGCTCCTTCTACAGTCAAGCAGGATGCGGGAGGGTTGTGCCCTGTCCTTAGCTCTCACAGGGAAGCATGTCTTGAAGCCAGCGGTCAACTAGCTGCATACTTATGGCAGGGTCAAGGTAGCAGTATTCTGAGTAAGGCGGTTCCGAGATTACCACTCTACTGCACCTGGAGATACCCTCCAGGTCTGCATTGTTAACTTGCGTCTCAGAAGCCTGTGGCAAACGTCTCTGGTGAAGACGTGCGAAACTCACTCTGCAGGCAGTGTGGAACTGTGAGGGACTGAGGGTGAGCTCAACTCTCAGAAGTAAGATGCTTTTGGACAAGGCGTTCAGCTACATTCTCACGTATGGAACTTAGTATGTAGCACCTGTCTACCCCAGGAATTACTAGGCAATCGCTGGAATGAGCTTGGAGGCACTAGTCTTGTGTGCCGGGAGATTCCAATTACCTCTCCCAACACTTCCGTCAAACAGCGAGCCTAGGCCTTTTAGAAGTGAAAGGAACCAGCAGGCTGGATGGGGAGGTACAGGCCTTAAGCTCAACTCTCAGAAGTGTGTATGCAGGGGAGACAGATGTCTGCTACCCACTCTGACATGGGAGTTGGAAACTAGCTACACTCTGATTGAAGAAGGCCATTGGAAATCGCTGTATTCAACTCAGATACACAGGAGTTCAGGCCCAATGCTTACACATGCTTTTCCCGCAACCTCTCTCAGCCACTAACATTAGGATGTTAGCAGCTGCGCCTACAGTCAGGCAGGATGCGGGTGGGTTCTGCCCTGTCCTCAGCACTCCCAGGGAAGCATGCCTAGAAGCCAGCTCTCAACTAGCTGCATTCTTATGGCAGTGTGAAGGTAGCAGTATTCTGAGTCAGGAGGTTCCAAGATTACCACTCTACTGCACCTGGAGATACCCTCCAGGTCTGCATTGTTAACTTGCGTCTCAGAAGCCGGTGGCAAACGTCTCTGGTGAAGACGTCCGAAACTCACTCTGCAGGCAGTGTGGAACTGTGAGGGACTGAGGGTCAGCTCAACTCTCAGCAGTAAGATGTTTTTGGACAAGGCGTTCAAATACCTACTCACGTATGGAACTTAGTATGTAGCACAAGTCTACCCCAGGAATTACTGGGAAATCGCTGGATTGAGCTTGGAGGCACTCGTCTTGTGTGCCGGGAGATTCCAATTACCTCTCTCAACACTTGCGTCAAGCAGCGAGCCTAGGCCTTTTGGAAGCGAAAGGTAGCGGCAGGCACGATGTAGGGTTACAGGCCATAAGCTCAACTCTCAGAAGTGTGTATGCATGGGAGGCAGATGTCTGCTACCCACTCGGACATGGGAGTTGGAACCTAGCTACACTCCTATTGAAGAAGGATGTTGGAAATCGCTGTATTCAACTCAGATACTCGGAAGTTCAGGCCCAATGCTTACACATGCTTTTCCCACAACCTATCCCAGCCACTAACAGAAGGAGGTTAGCAGGTACGTCTACAGTCAGGCAGGATGCGGGAGGGTTCTGCCCTGTCCTCAGCTCTCACAGGGAAGCATGCCTAGAAGCCAGCTCTCAACTAGCTGCATTCTTATGACAGTGTGAAGGTAGCAGTATTCTGAGTAAGGCGGTTCCGAGATTACCACTCTACTGCACCTGGAGATACCCTCCAGGTCTGCATTGTTAACTTGCGTCTCAGAAGCCTGTGGCAAACGTCTCTGGTGAAGACGTGCGAAACTCACTCTGCAGGCAGTGTGGAACTGTGAGGGACTGAGGGTGAGCTCAACTCTCAGAAGTAAGATGCTTTTGGACAAGGCGTTCAGCTACATTCTCACGTATGGAACTTAGTATGTAGCACCTGTCTACCCCAGGAATTACTAGGCAATCGCTGGAATGAGCTTGGAGGCACTAGTCTTGTGTGCCGGGAGATTCCAATTACCTCTCCCAACACTTCCGTCAAACAGCGAGCCTAGGCCTTTTAGAAGTGAAAGGAACCAGCAGGCTGGATGGGGAGGTACAGGCCTTAAGCTCAACTCTCAGAAGTGTGTATGCAGGGGAGACAGATGTCTGCTACCCACTCTGACATGGGAGTTGGAAACTAGCTACACTCTGATTGAAGAACGCCATTGGAAATCGCTGTATTCAACTCAGATACACAGGAGTTCAGGCCCAATGCTTACACATGCTTTTCCCGCAACCTCTCTCAGCCACTAACATTAGGATGTTAGCAGCTGCGCCTACAGTCAGGCAGGATGCGGGTGGGTTCTGCCCTGTCCTCAGCACTCCCAGGGAAGCATGCCTAGAAGCCAGCTCTCAACTAGCTGCATTCTTATGGCAGTGTGAAGGTAGCAGTATTCTGAGTCAGGAGGTTCCCAGATTACCACTCTACTGCACCTGGAGATACCCTCCAGGTCTGCATTGTTAACTTGCGTCTCAGAAGCCGGTGGCAAACGTCTCTGGTGAAGACGTCCGAAACTCACTCTGCAGGCAGTGTGGAACTGTGAGGGACTGAGGGTGAGCTCAACTCTCAGAAGTAAGATGTTTTTGGACAAGGCGTTCAACTACCTACTCACGTATGGAACTTAGTATGTAGCACCAGTCTACCCCAGGAATTACTAGGAAATCGCTTGATTGAGCTTGGAGGCACTCGTCTTGTGTGCCGGGAGATTCCAGTTACCTCTCCCAACACTTGCGTCAAGCAGCGAGCCTAGGCATTTTGGAAGCGAACGGTAGCGGCAGGCAGGATGTTGGGTTACAGGCCATAAGCTCAACTCTCAGAAGTGTTTATGCCTGGGAGGCAGATGTCTGCTACCCACTCGGACATGGGAGTTGGAACCTAGCTACACTCCTATTGAAGAAGGACTTTGGAAATCGCTGTATTCAACTCAGATACACGGGAGTTCAGGCCCAATGCTTACACATGCTTTTCCCACAAACTATCCCAGCCACTAACGGAAGGAGGTTAGCAGGTAAGCCTACAGTCAGGCAGGATGCGGGAGGGTCCTGCCCTGTCCTCAGCTCTCACAGGGAAGCATGCCTTGAAGCCAGCTCTCAACTAGCTGCATTCTTATGACAGTGTGAAGGTAGCAGTATTCTGAGTAAGGAGGTTCCCAGATTACCACTCTACTGCACCTGGAGATACCCTCCAGGTCTGCATTGTTAACTTGCGTCTCAGAGGCCTCTGGCAAACGTCTCTGGTGAAGACGTGCGAAACTCACTCTGCAGGCAGTGTGGAACTGTGAGGGACTGAGGGTCAGCTCAACTCTCAGCAGTAAGATGTTTTTGGACAAGGCGTTCAAATACCTACTCACGTATGGAACTTAGTATGTAGCACCAGTCTACCCCAGGAATTACTGGGAAATCGCTGGATTGAGCTTGGAGGCACTAGTCTTGTTGCCGGGAGATTCCAGTTACCTCTCCCAACACTTCGGTGAAGCAGCGAGCCTAGGCCTTTTGGAAGCGAAAGCTAGCTGCAGGCAGGAGGTAGGGATACAGGCCATAAATTCAACTCTCAGAAGTGTGTATGCATGGGAGGCAGATGTCTGCTACCCACTCGTACATGCGAGTGGGAACCTACTACACTCTGATGAAAAAGGCCATTGGAAATCGCTGTATTCAACTCAGATACACGTGGGTTCAGGCACAACGATTCCACATGCTTTCCTCACAACCTTTCCCTGCCACTAACATGAGGACGTTAGCAGCTCCTTCTACAGTCAAGCAGGATGCGGGAGGGTTGTGCCCTGTCCTTAGCTCTCACAGGGAAGCATGTCTTGAAGCCAGCGGTCAACTAGCTGCATACTTATGGCAGGGTCAAGGTAGCAGTATTCTGAGTAAGGCGGTTCCGAGATTACCACTCTACTGCACCTGGAGATACCCTCCAGGTCTGCATTGTTAACTTGCGTCTCAGAAGCCTGTGGCAAACGTCTCTGGTGAAGACGTGCGAAACTCACTCTGCAGGCAGTGTGGAACTGTGAGGGACTGAGGGTGAGCTCAACTCTCAGAAGTAAGATGCTTTTGGACAAGGCGTTCAGCTACATTCTCACGTATGGAACTTAGTATGTAGCACCTGTCTACCCCAGGAATTACTAGGCAATCGCTGGAATGAGCTTGGAGGCACTAGTCTTGTGTGCCGGGAGATTCCAATTACCTCTCCCAACACTTCCGTCAAACAGCGAGCCTAGGCCTTTTAGAAGTGAAAGGAACCAGCAGGCTGGATGGGGAGGTACAGGCCTTAATCTCAACTCTCAGAAGTGTGTATGCAGGGGAGACAGATGTCTGCTACCCACTCTGACATGGGAGTTGGAAACTAGCTACACTCTGATTGAAGAAGGCCATTGGAAATCGCTGTATTCAACTCAGATACACAGGAGTTCAGGCCCAATGCTTACACATGCTTTTCCCGCAACCTCTCTCAGCCACTAACATTAGGATGTTAGCAGCTGCGCCTACAGTCAGGCAGGATGCGGGTGGGTTCTGCCCTGTCCTCAGCACTCCCAGGGAAGCATGCCTAGAAGCCAGCTCTCAACTAGCTGCATTCTTATGGCAGTGTGAAGGTAGCAGTATTCTGAGTCAGGAGGTTCCAAGATTACCACTCTACTGCACCTGGAGATACCCTCCAGGTCTGCATTGTTAACTTGCGTCTCAGAAGCCGGTGGCAAACGTCTCTGGTGAAGACGTCCGAAACTCACTCTGCAGGCAGTGTGGAACTGTGAGGGACTGAGGGTCAGCTCAACTCTCAGCAGTAAGATGTTTTTGGACAAGGCGTTCAAATACCTACTCACGTATGGAACTTAGTATGTAGCACAAGTCTACCCCAGGAATTACTGGGAAATCGCTTGATTGAGCTTGGAGGCACTCGTCTTGTGTGCCGGGAGATTCCAATTACCTCTCTCAACACTTGCGTCAAGCAGCGAGCCTAGGCCTTTTGGAAGCGAAAGGTAGCGGCAGGCACGATGTAGGGTTACAGGCCATAAGCTCAACTCTCAGAAGTGTGTATGCATGGGAGGCAGATGTCTGCTACCCACTCGGACATGGGAGTTGGAACCTAGCTACACTCCTATTGAAGAAGGATGTTGGAAATCGCTGTATTCAACTCAGATACTCGGAAGTTCAGGCCCAATGCTTACACATGCTTTTCCCACAACCTATCCCAGCCACTAACAGAAGGAGGTTAGCAGGTACGTCTACAGTCAGGCAGGATGCGGGAGGGTTCTGCCCTGTCCTCAGCTCTCACAGGGAAGCATGCCTAGAAGCCAGCTCTCAACTAGCTGCATTCTTATGACAGTGTGAAGGTAGCAGTATTCTGAGTAAGGCGGTTCCGAGATTACCACTCTACTGCACCTGGAGATACCCTCCAGGTCTGCATTGTTAACTTGCGTCTCAGAAGCCTGTGGCAAACGTCTCCGGTGAAGACCTGCAAAACTCACTCTGCAGGCAGTGTGGAACTGTGAGGGACTGAGGGTGAGCTCAACTCTCAGAAGTAAGATGTTTTTGGACAAGGCGTTCAACTACCTACTCACGTATGGAACTTAGTATGTAGCACCAGTCTACCCCAGGAATTTTAGGAAATCGCTTGATTGAGCTTGGAGGCACTCGTCTTGTGTGCCGGGAGATTCCAGTTACCTCTCCCAACACTTGCGTCAAGCAGCGAGCCTAGGCATTTTGGAAGCGAACGGTAGCGGCAGGCAGGATGTTGGGTTACAGGCCATAAGCTCAACTCTCAGAAGTGTTTATGCCTGGGAGGCAGATGTCTGCTACCCACTCGGACATGGGAGTTGGAACCTAGCTACACTCCTATTGAAGAAGGACTTTGGAAATCGCTGTATTCAACTCAGATACACGGGAGTTCAGGCCCAATGCTTACACATGCTTTTCCCACAAACTATCCCAGCCACTAACGGAAGGAGGTTAGCAGGTAAGCCTACAGTCAGGCAGGATGCGGGAGGGTCCTGCCCTGTCCTCAGCTCTCACAGGGAAGCATGCCTTGAAGCCAGCTCTCAACTAGCTGCATTCTTATGACAGTGTGAAGGTAGCAGTATTCTGAGTAAGGAGGTTCCCAGATTACCACTCTACTGCACCTGGAGATACCCTCCAGGTCTGCATTGTTAACTTGCGTCTCAGAGGCCTCTGGCAAACGTCTCTGGTGAAGACGTGCGAAACTCACTCTGCAGGCAGTGTGGAACTGTGAGGGACTGAGGGTCAGCTCAACTCTCAGCAGTAAGATGTTTTTGGACAAGGCGTTCAAATAGCTACTCACGTATGGAACTTAGTATGTAGCACCAGTCTACCCCAGGAATTACTGGGAAATCGCTGGATTGAGCTTGGAGGCACTAGTCTTGTTGCCGGGAGATTCCAGTTACCTCTCCCAACACTTCGGTGAAGCAGCGAGCCTAGGCCTTTTGGAAGCGAAAGCTAGCTGCAGGCAGGAGGTAGGGATACAGGCCATAAATTCAACTCTCAGAAGTGTGTATGCATGGGAGGCAGATGTCTGCTACCCACTCGTACATGCGAGTGGGAACCTACTACACTCTGATGAAAAAGGCCATTGGAAATCGCTGTATTCAACTCAGATACACGTGGGTTCAGGCACAACGATTCCACATGCTTTCCTCACAACCTTTCCCTGCCACTAACATGAGGACGTTAGCAGCTCCTTCTACAGTCAAGCAGGATGCGGGAGGGTTGTGCCCTGTCCTTAGCTCTCACAGGGAAGCATGTCTTGAAGCCAGCGGTCAACTAGCTGCATACTTATGGCAGGGTCAAGGTAGCAGTATTCTGAGTAAGGCGGTTCCGAGATTACCACTCTACTGCACCTGGAGATACCCTCCAGGTCTGCATTGTTAACTTGCGTCTCAGAAGCCTGTGGCAAACGTCTCTGGTGAAGACGTGCGAAACTCACTCTGCAGGCAGTGTGGAACTGTGAGGGACTGAGGGTGAGCTCAACTCTCAGAAGTAAGATGCTTTTGGACAAGGCGTTCAGCTACATTCTCACGTATGGAACTTAGTATGTAGCACCTGTCTACCCCAGGAATTACTAGGCAATCGCTGGAATGAGCTTGGAGGCACTAGTCTTGTGTGCCGGGAGATTCCAATTACCTCTCCCAACACTTCCGTCAAACAGCGAGCCTAGGCCTTTTAGAAGTGAAAGGAACCAGCAGGCTGGATGGGGAGGTACAGGCCTTAATCTCAACTCTCAGAAGTGTGTATGCAGGGGAGACAGATGTCTGCTACCCACTCTGACATGGGAGTTGGAAACTAGCTACACTCTGATTGAAGAAGGCCATTGGAAATCGCTGTATTCAACTCAGATACACAGGAGTTCAGGCCCAATGCTTACACATGCTTTTCCCGCAACCTCTCTCAGCCACTAACATTAGGATGTTAGCAGCTGCGCCTACAGTCAGGCAGGATGCGGGTGGGTTCTGCCCTGTCCTCAGCACTCCCAGGGAAGCATGCCTAGAAGCCAGCTCTCAACTAGCTGCATTCTTATGGCAGTGTGAAGGTAGCAGTATTCTGAGTCAGGAGGTTCCAAGATTACCACTCTACTGCACCTGGAGATACCCTCCAGGTCTGCATTGTTAACTTGCGTCTCAGAAGCCGGTGGCAAACGTCTCTGGTGAAGACGTCCGAAACTCACTCTGCAGGCAGTGTGGAACTGTGAGGGACTGAGGGTCAGCTCAACTCTCAGCAGTAAGATGTTTTTGGACAAGGCGTTCAAATACCTACTCACGTATGGAACTTAGTATGTAGCACAAGTCTACCCCAGGAATTACTGGGAAATCGCTTGATTGAGCTTGGAGGCACTCGTCTTGTGTGCCGGGAGATTCCAATTACCTCTCTCAACACTTGCGTCAAGCAGCGAGCCTAGGCCTTTTGGAAGCGAAAGGTAGCGGCAGGCACGATGTAGGGTTACAGGCCATAAGCTCAACTCTCAGAAGTGTGTATGCATGGGAGGCAGATGTCTGCTACCCACTCGGACATGGGAGTTGGAACCTAGCTACACTCCTATTGAAGAAGGATGTTGGAAATCGCTGTATTCAACTCAGATACTCGGAAGTTCAGGCCCAATGCTTACACATGCTTTTCCCACAACCTATCCCAGCCACTAACAGAAGGAGGTTAGCAGGTACGTCTACAGTCAGGCAGGATGCGGGAGGGTTCTGCCCTGTCCTCAGCTCTCACAGGGAAGCATGCCTAGAAGCCAGCTCTCAACTAGCTGCATTCTTATGACAGTGTGAAGGTAGCAGTATTCTGAGTAAGGCGGTTCCGAGATTACCACTCTACTGCACCTGGAGATACCCTCCAGGTCTGCATTGTTAACTTGCGTCTCAGAAGCCTGTGGCAAACGTCTCCGGTGAAGACCTGCAAAACTCACTCTGCAGGCAGTGTGGAACTGTGAGGGACTGAGGGTGAGCTCAACTCTCAGAAGTAAGATGTTTTTGGACAAGGCGTTCAACTACCTACTCACGTATGGAACTTAGTATGTAGCACCAGTCTACCCCAGGAATTACTAGGAAATCGCTTGATTGAGCTTGGAGGCACTCGTCTTGTGTGCCGGGAGATTCCAGTTACCTCTCCCAACACTTGCGTCAAGCAGCGAGCCTAGGCATTTTGGAAGCGAACGGTAGCGGCAGGCAGGATGTTGGGTTACAGGCCATAAGCTCAACTCTCAGAAGTGTTTATGCCTGGGAGGCAGATGTCTGCTACCCACTCGGACATGGGAGTTGGAACCTAGCTACACTCCTATTGAAGAAGGACTTTGGAAATCGCTGTATTCAACTCAGATACACGGGAGTTCAGGCCCAATGCTTACACATGCTTTTCCCACAAACTATCCCAGCCACTAACGGAAGGAGGTTAGCAGGTAAGCCTACAGTCAGGCAGGATGCGGGAGGGTCCTGCCCTGTCCTCAGCTCTCACAGGGAAGCATGCCTTGAAGCCAGCTCTCAACTAGCTGCATTCTTATGACAGTGTGAAGGTAGCAGTATTCTGAGTAAGGAGGTTCCCAGATTACCACTCTACTGCACCTGGAGATACCCTCCAGGTCTGCATTGTTAACTTGCGTCTCAGAGGCCTCTGGCAAACGTCTCTGGTGAAGACGTGCGAAACTCACTCTGCAGGCAGTGTGGAACTGTGAGGGACTGAGGGTCAGCTCAACTCTCAGCAGTAAGATGTTTTTGGACAAGGCGTTCAAATAGCTACTCACGTATGGAACTTAGTATGTAGCACCAGTCTACCCCAGGAATTACTGGGAAATCGCTGGATTGAGCTTGGAGGCACTAGTCTTGTTGCCGGGAGATTCCAGTTACCTCTCCCAACACTTCGGTGAAGCAGCGAGCCTAGGCCTTTTGGAAGCGAAAGCTAGCTGCAGGCAGGAGGTAGGGATACAGGCCATAAATTCAACTCTCAGAAGTGTGTATGCATGGGAGGCAGATGTCTGCTACCCACTCGTACATGCGAGTGGGAACCTACTACACTCTGATGAAAAAGGCCATTGGAAATCGCTGTATTCAACTCAGATACACGTGGGTTCAGGCACAACGATTCCACATGCTTTCCTCACAACCTTTCCCTGCCACTAACATGAGGACGTTAGCAGCTCCTTCTACAGTCAAGCAGGATGCGGGAGGGTTGTGCCCTGTCCTTAGCTCTCACAGGGAAGCATGTCTTGAAGCCAGCGGTCAACTAGCTGCATACTTATGGCAGGGTCAAGGTAGCAGTATTCTGAGTAAGGCGGTTCCGAGATTACCACTCTACTGCACCTGGAGATACCCTCCAGGTCTGCATTGTTAACTTGCGTCTCAGAAGCCTGTGGCAAACGTCTCTGGTGAAGACGTGCGAAACTCACTCTGCAGGCAGTGTGGAACTGTGAGGGACTGAGGGTGAGCTCAACTCTCAGAAGTAAGATGCTTTTGGACAAGGCGTTCAGCTACATTCTCACGTATGGAACTTAGTATGTAGCACCTGTCTACCCCAGGAATTACTAGGCAATCGCTGGAATGAGCTTGGAGGCACTAGTCTTGTGTGCCGGGAGATTCCAATTACCTCTCCCAACACTTCCGTCAAACAGCGAGCCTAGGCCTTTTAGAAGTGAAAGGAACCAGCAGGCTGGATGGGGAGGTACAGGCCTTAAGCTCAACTCTCAGAAGTGTGTATGCAGGGGAGACAGATGTCTGCTACCCACTCTGACATGGGAGTTGGAAACTAGCTACACTCTGATTGAAGAAGGCCATTGGAAATCGCTGTATTCAACTCAGATACACAGGAGTTCAGGCCCAATGCTTACACATGCTTTTCCCGCAACCTCTCTCAGCCACTAACATTAGGATGTTAGCAGCTGCGCCTACAGTCAGGCAGGATGCGGGTGGGTTCTGCCCTGTCCTCAGCACTCCCAGGGAAGCATGCCTAGAAGCCAGCTCTCAACTAGCTGCATTCTTATGGCAGTGTGAAGGTAGCAGTATTCTGAGTCAGGAGGTTCCAAGATTACCACTCTACTGCACCTGGAGATACCCTCCAGGTCTGCATTGTTAACTTGCGTCTCAGAAGCCGGTGGCAAACGTCTCTGGTGAAGACGTCCGAAACTCACTCTGCAGGCAGTGTGGAACTGTGAGGGACTGAGGGTCAGCTCAACTCTCAGCAGTAAGATGTTTTTGGACAAGGCGTTCAAATACCTACTCACGTATGGAACTTAGTATGTAGCACAAGTCTACCCCAGGAATTACTGGGAAATCGCTGGATTGAGCTTGGAGGCACTCGTCTTGTGTGCCGGGAGATTCCAATTACCTCTCTCAACACTTGCGTCAAGCAGCGAGCCTAGGCCTTTTGGAAGCGAAAGGTAGCGGCAGGCACGATGTAGGGTTACAGGCCATAAGCTCAACTCTCAGAAGTGTGTATGCATGGGAGGCAGATGTCTGCTACCCACTCGGACATGGGAGTTGGAACCTAGCTACACTCCTATTGAAGAAGGATGTTGGAAATCGCTGTATTCAACTCAGATACTCGGAAGTTCAGGCCCAATGCTTACACATGCTTTTCCCACAACCTATCCCAGCCACTAACAGAAGGAGGTTAGCAGGTACGTCTACAGTCAGGCAGGATGCGGGAGGGTTCTGCCCTGTCCTCAGCTCTCACAGGGAAGCATGCCTAGAAGCCAGCTCTCAACTAGCTGCATTCTTATGACAGTGTGAAGGTAGCAGTATTCTGAGTAAGGCGGTTCCGAGATTACCACTCTACTGCACCTGGAGATACCCTCCAGGTCTGCATTGTTAACTTGCGTCTCAGAGGCCTCTGGCAAACGTCTCTGGTGAAGACGTGCGAAACTCACTCTGCAGGCAGTGTGGAACTGTGAGGGACTGAGGGTCAGCTCAACTCTCAGCAGTAAGATGTTTTTGGACAAGGCGTTCAAATACCTACTCACGTATGGAACTTAGTATGTAGCACCAGTCTACCCCAGGAATTACTGGGAAATCGCTGGATTGAGCTTGGAGGCACTAGTCTTGTTGCCGGGAGATTCCAGTTACCTCTCCCAACACTTCGGTGAAGCAGCGAGCCTAGGCCTTTTGGAAGCGAAAGCTAGCTGCAGGCAGGAGGTAGGGATACAGGCCATAAATTCAACTCTCAGAAGTGTGTATGCATGGGAGGCAGATGTCTGCTACCCACTCGTACATGCGAGTGGGAACCTACTACACTCTGATGAAAAAGGCCATTGGAAATCGCTGTATTCAACTCAGATACACGTGGGTTCAGGCACAACGATTCCACATGCTTTCCTCACAACCTTTCCCTGCCACTAACATGAGGACGTTAGCAGCTCCTTCTACAGTCAAGCAGGATGCGGGAGGGTTGTGCCCTGTCCTTAGCTCTCACAGGGAAGCATGTCTTGAAGCCAGCGTTCAACTAGCTGCATACTTATGGCAGGGTCAAGGTAGCAGTATTCTGAGTAAGGCGGTTCCGAGATTACCACTCTACTGCACCTGGAGATACCCTCCAGGTCTGCATTGTTAACTTGCGTCTCAGAAGCCTGTGGCAAACGTCTCTGGTGAAGACGTGCGAAACTCACTCTGCAGGCAGTGTGGAACTGTGAGGGACTGAGGGTGAGCTCAACTCTCAGAAGTAAGATGCTTTTGGACAAGGCGTTCAGCTACATTCTCACGTATGGAACTTAGTATGTAGCACCTGTCTACCCCAGGAATTACTAGGCAATCGCTGGAATGAGCTTGGAGGCACTAGTCTTGTGTGCCGGGAGATTCCAATTACCTCTCCCAACACTTCCGTCAAACAGCGAGCCTAGGCCTTTTAGAAGTGAAAGGAACCAGCAGGCTGGATGGGGAGGTACAGGCCTTAAGCTCAACTCTCAGAAGTGTGTATGCAGGGGAGACAGATGTCTGCTACCCACTCTGACATGGGAGTTGGAAACTAGCTACACTCTGATTGAAGAAGGCCATTGGAAATCGCTGTATTCAACTCAGATACACAGGAGTTCAGGCCCAATGCTTACACATGCTTTTCCCGCAACCTCTCTCAGCCACTAACATTAGGATGTTAGCAGCTGCGCCTACAGTCAGGCAGGATGCGGGTGGGTTCTGCCCTGTCCTCAGCACTCCCAGGGAAGCATGCCTAGAAGCCAGCTCTCAACTAGCTGCATTCTTATGGCAGTGTGAAGGTAGCAGTATTCTGAGTCAGGAGGTTCCAAGATTACCACTCTACTGCACCTGGAGATACCCTCCAGGTCTGCATTGTTAACTTGCGTCTCAGAAGCCGGTGGCAAACGTCTCTGGTGAAGACGTCCGAAACTCACTCTGCAGGCAGTGTGGAACTGTGAGGGACTGAGGGTCAGCTCAACTCTCAGCAGTAAGATGTTTTTGGACAAGGCGTTCAAATACCTACTCACGTATGGAACTTAGTATGTAGCACAAGTCTACCCCAGGAATTACTGGGAAATCGCTGGATTGAGCTTGGAGGCACTCGTCTTGTGTGCCGGGAGATTCCAATTACCTCTCTCAACACTTGCGTCAAGCAGCGAGCCTAGGCCTTTTGGAAGCGAAAGGTAGCGGCAGGCACGATGTAGGGTTACAGGCCATAAGCTCAACTCTCAGAAGTGTGTATGCATGGGAGGCAGATGTCTGCTACCCACTCGGACATGGGAGTTGGAACCTAGCTACACTCCTATTGAAGAAGGATGTTGGAAATCGCTGTATTCAACTCAGATACTCGGAAGTTCAGGCCCAATGCTTACACATGCTTTTCCCACAACCTATCCCAGCCACTAACAGAAGGAGGTTAGCAGGTACGTCTACAGTCAGGCAGGATGCGGGAGGGTTCTGCCCTGTCCTCAGCTCTCACAGGGAAGCATGCCTAGAAGCCAGCTCTCAACTAGCTGCATTCTTATGACAGTGTGAAGGTAGCAGTATTCTGAGTAAGGCGGTTCCGAGATTACCACTCTACTGCACCTGGAGATACCCTCCAGGTCTGCATTGTTAACTTGCGTCTCAGAAGCCTGTGGCAAACGTCTCTGGTGAAGACGTGCGAAACTCACTCTGCAGGCAGTGTGGAACTGTGAGGGACTGAGGGTGAGCTCAACTCTCAGAAGTAAGATGCTTTTGGACAAGGCGTTCAGCTACATTCTCACGTATGGAACTTAGTATGTAGCACCTGTCTACCCCAGGAATTACTAGGCAATCGCTGGAATGAGCTTGGAGGCACTAGTCTTGTGTGCCGGGAGATTCCAATTACCTCTCCCAACACTTCCGTCAAACAGCGAGCCTAGGCCTTTTAGAAGTGAAAGGAACCAGCAGGCTGGATGGGGAGGTACAGGCCTTAAGCTCAACTCTCAGAAGTGTGTATGCAGGGGAGACAGATGTCTGCTACCCACTCTGACATGGGAGTTGGAAACTAGCTACACTCTGATTGAAGAACGCCATTGGAAATCGCTGTATTCAACTCAGATACACAGGAGTTCAGGCCCAATGCTTACACATGCTTTTCCCGCAACCTCTCTCAGCCACTAACATTAGGATGTTAGCAGCTGCGCCTACAGTCAGGCAGGATGCGGGTGGGTTCTGCCCTGTCCTCAGCACTCCCAGGGAAGCATGCCTAGAAGCCAGCTCTCAACTAGCTGCATTCTTATGGCAGTGTGAAGGTAGCAGTATTCTGAGTCAGGAGGTTCCCAGATTACCACTCTACTGCACCTGGAGATACCCTCCAGGTCTGCATTGTTAACTTGCGTCTCAGAAGCCGGTGGCAAACGTCTCTGGTGAAGACGTCCGAAACTCACTCTGCAGGCAGTGTGGAACTGTGAGGGACTGAGGGTGAGCTCAACTCTCAGAAGTAAGATGTTTTTGGACAAGGCGTTCAACTACCTACTCACGTATGGAACTTAGTATGTAGCACCAGTCTACCCCAGGAATTACTAGGAAATCGCTTGATTGAGCTTGGAGGCACTCGTCTTGTGTGCCGGGAGATTCCAGTTACCTCTCCCAACACTTGCGTCAAGCAGCGAGCCTAGGCATTTTGGAAGCGAACGGTAGCGGCAGGCAGGATGTTGGGTTACAGGCCATAAGCTCAACTCTCAGAAGTGTTTATGCCTGGGAGGCAGATGTCTGCTACCCACTCGGACATGGGAGTTGGAACCTAGCTACACTCCTATTGAAGAAGGACTTTGGAAATCGCTGTATTCAACTCAGATACACGGGAGTTCAGGCCCAATGCTTACACATGCTTTTCCCACAAACTATCCCAGCCACTAACGGAAGGAGGTTAGCAGGTAAGCCTACAGTCAGGCAGGATGCGGGAGGGTCCTGCCCTGTCCTCAGCTCTCACAGGGAAGCATGCCTTGAAGCCAGCTCTCAACTAGCTGCATTCTTATGACAGTGTGAAGGTAGCAGTATTCTGAGTAAGGAGGTTCCGAGATTACCACTCTACTGCACCTGGAGATACCCTCCAGGTCTGCATTGTTAACTTGCGTCTCAGAGGCCTCTGGCAAACGTCTCTGGTGAAGACGTGCGAAACTCACTCTGCAGGCAGTGTGGAACTGTGAGGGACTGAGGGTCAGCTCAACTCTCAGCAGTAAGATGTTTTTGGACAAGGCGTTCAAATACCTACTCACGTATGGAACTTAGTATGTAGCACCAGTCTACCCCAGGAATTACTGGGAAATCGCTGGATTGAGCTTGGAGGCACTAGTCTTGTTGCCGGGAGATTCCAGTTACCTCTCCCAACACTTCGGTGAAGCAGCGAGCCTAGGCCTTTTGGAAGCGAAAGCTAGCTGCAGGCAGGAGGTAGGGATACAGGCCATAAATTCAACTCTCAGAAGTGTGTATGCATGGGAGGCAGATGTCTGCTACCCACTCGTACATGCGAGTGGGAACCTACTACACTCTGATGAAAAAGGCCATTGGAAATCGCTGTATTCAACTCAGATACACGTGGGTTCAGGCACAACGATTCCACATGCTTTCCTCACAACCTTTCCCTGCCACTAACATGAGGACGTTAGCAGCTCCTTCTACAGTCAAGCAGGATGCGGGAGGGTTGTGCCCTGTCCTTAGCTCTCACAGGGAAGCATGTCTTGAAGCCAGCGGTCAACTAGCTGCATACTTATGGCAGGGTCAAGGTAGCAGTATTCTGAGTAAGGCGGTTCCGAGATTACCACTCTACTGCACCTGGAGATACCCTCCAGGTCTGCATTGTTAACTTGCGTCTCAGAAGCCTGTGGCAAACGTCTCTGGTGAAGACGTGCGAAACTCACTCTGCAGGCAGTGTGGAACTGTGAGGGACTGAGGGTGAGCTCAACTCTCAGAAGTAAGATGCTTTTGAACAAGGCGTTCAGCTACATTCTCACGTATGGAACTTAGTATGTAGCACCTGTCTACCCCAGGAATTACTAGGCAATCGCTGGAATGAGCTTGGAGGCACTAGTCTTGTGTGCCGGGAGATTCCAATTACCTCTCCCAACACTTCCGTCAAACAGCGAGCCTAGGCCTTTTAGAAGTGAAAGGAACCAGCAGGCTGGATGGGGAGGTACAGGCCTTAATCTCAACTCTCAGAAGTGTGTATGCAGGGGAGACAGATGTCTGCTACCCACTCTGACATGGGAGTTGGAAACTAGCTACACTCTGATTGAAGAAGGCCATTGGAAATCGCTGTATTCAACTCAGATACACAGGAGTTCAGGCCCAATGCTTACACATGCTTTTCCCGCAACCTCTCTCAGCCACTAACATTAGGATGTTAGCAGCTGCGCCTACAGTCAGGCAGGATGCGGGTGGGTTCTGCCCTGTCCTCAGCACTCCCAGGGAAGCATGCCTAGAAGCCAGCTCTCAACTAGCTGCATTCTTATGGCAGTGTGAAGGTAGCAGTATTCTGAGTCAGGAGGTTCCAAGATTACCACTCTACTGCACCTGGAGATACCCTCCAGGTCTGCATTGTTAACTTGCGTCTCAGAAGCCGGTGGCAAACGTCTCTGGTGAAGACGTCCGAAACTCACTCTGCAGGCAGTGTGGAACTGTGAGGGACTGAGGGTCAGCTCAACTCTCAGCAGTAAGATGTTTTTGGACAAGGCGTTCAAATACCTACTCACGTATGGAACTTAGTATGTAGCACAAGTCTACCCCAGGAATTACTGGGAAATCGCTTGATTGAGCTTGGAGGCACTCGTCTTGTGTGCCGGGAGATTCCAATTACCTCTCTCAACACTTGCGTCAAGCAGCGAGCCTAGGCCTTTTGGAAGCGAAAGGTAGCGGCAGGCACGATGTAGGGTTACAGGCCATAAGCTCAACTCTCAGAAGTGTGTATGCATGGGAGGCAGATGTCTGCTACCCACTCGGACATGGGAGTTGGAACCTAGCTACACTCCTATTGAAGAAGGATGTTGGAAATCGCTGTATTCAACTCAGATACTCGGAAGTTCAGGCCCAATGCTTACACATGCTTTTCCCACAACCTATCCCAGCCACTAACAGAAGGAGGTTAGCAGGTACGTCTACAGTCAGGCAGGATGCGGGAGGGTTCTGCCCTGTCCTCAGCTCTCACAGGGAAGCATGCCTAGAAGCCAGCTCTCAACTAGCTGCATTCTTATGACAGTGTGAAGGTAGCAGTATTCTGAGTAAGGCGGTTCCGAGATTACCACTCTACTGCACCTGGAGATACCCTCCAGGTCTGCATTGTTAACTTGCGTCTCAGAAGCCTGTGGCAAACGTCTCCGGTGAAGACCTGCAAAACTCACTCTGCAGGCAGTGTGGAACTGTGAGGGACTGAGGGTGAGCTCAACTCTCAGAAGTAAGATGTTTTTGGACAAGGCGTTCAACTACCTACTCACGTATGGAACTTAGTATGTAGCACCAGTCTACCCCAGGAATTACTAGGAAATCGCTTGATTGAGCTTGGAGGCACTCGTCTTGTGTGCCGGGAGATTCCAGTTACCTCTCCCAACACTTGCGTCAAGCAGCGAGCCTAGGCATTTTGGAAGCGAAAGGTAGCGGCAGGCAGGATGTTGGGTTACAGGCCATAAGCTCAACTCTCAGAAGTGTTTATGCCTGGGAGGCAGATGTCTGCTACCCACTCGGACATGGGAGTTGGAACCTAGCTACACTCCTATTGAAGAAGGACTTTGGAAATCGCTGTATTCAACTCAGATACACGGGAGTTCAGGCCCAATGCTTACACATGCTTTTCCCACAAACTATCCCAGCCACTAACGGAAGGAGGTTAGCAGGTAAGCCTACAGTCAGGCAGGATGCGGGAGGGTCCTGCCCTGTCCTCAGCTCTCACAGGGAAGCATGCCTTGAAGCCAGCTCTCAACTAGCTGCATTCTTATGACAGTGTGAAGGTAGCAGTATTCTGAGTAAGGAGGTTCCCAGATTACCACTCTACTGCACCTGGAGATACCCTCCAGGTCTGCATTGTTAACTTGCGTCTCAGAGGCCTCTGGCAAACGTCTCTGGTGAAGACGTGCGAAACTCACTCTGCAGGCAGTGTGGAACTGTGAGGGACTGAGGGTCAGCTCAACTCTCAGCAGTAAGATGTTTTTGGACAAGGCGTTCAAATAGCTACTCACGTATGGAACTTAGTATGTAGCACCAGTCTACCCCAGGAATTACTGGGAAATCGCTGGATTGAGCTTGGAGGCACTAGTCTTGTTGCCGGGAGATTCCAGTTACCTCTCCCAACACTTCGGTGAAGCAGCGAGCCTAGGCCTTTTGGAAGCGAAAGCTAGCTGCAGGCAGGAGGTAGGGATACAGGCCATAAATTCAACTCTCAGAAGTGTGTATGCATGGGAGGCAGATGTCTGCTACCCACTCGTACATGCGAGTGGGAACCTACTACACTCTGATGAAAAAGGCCATTGGAAATCGCTGTATTCAACTCAGATACACGTGGGTTCAGGCACAACGATTCCACATGCTTTCCTCACAACCTTTCCCTGCCACTAACATGAGGACGTTAGCAGCTCCTTCTACAGTCAAGCAGGATGCGGGAGGGTTGTGCCCTGTCCTTAGCTCTCACAGGGAAGCATGTCTTGAAGCCAGCGGTCAACTAGCTGCATACTTATGGCAGGGTCAAGGTAGCAGTATTCTGAGTAAGGCGGTTCCGAGATTACCACTCTACTGCACCTGGAGATACCCTCCAGGTCTGCATTGTTAACTTGCGTCTCAGAAGCCTGTGGCAAACGTCTCTGGTGAAGACGTGCGAAACTCACTCTGCAGGCAGTGTGGAACTGTGAGGGACTGAGGGTGAGCTCAACTCTCAGAAGTAAGATGCTTTTGGACAAGGCGTTCAGCTACATTCTCACGTATGGAACTTAGTATGTAGCACCTGTCTACCCCAGGAATTACTAGGCAATCGCTGGAATGAGCTTGGAGGCACTAGTCTTGTGTGCCGGGAGATTCCAATTACCTCTCCCAACACTTCCGTCAAACAGCGAGCCTAGGCCTTTTAGAAGTGAAAGGAACCAGCAGGCTGGATGGGGAGGTACAGGCCTTAAGCTCAACTCTCAGAAGTGTGTATGCAGGGGAGACAGATGTCTGCTACCCACTCTGACATGGGAGTTGGAAACTAGCTACACTCTGATTGAAGAAGGCCATTGGAAATCGCTGTATTCAACTCAGATACACAGGAGTTCAGGCCCAATGCTTACACATGCTTTTCCCGCAACCTCTCTCAGCCACTAACATTAGGATGTTAGCAGCTGCGCCTACAGTCAGGCAGGATGCGGGTGGGTTCTGCCCTGTCCTCAGCACTCCCAGGGAAGCATGCCTAGAAGCCAGCTCTCAACTAGCTGCATTCTTATGGCAGTGTGAAGGTAGCAGTATTCTGAGTCAGGAGGTTCCAAGATTACCACTCTACTGCACCTGGAGATACCCTCCAGGTCTGCATTGTTAACTTGCGTCTCAGAAGCCGGTGGCAAACGTCTCTGGTGAAGACGTCCGAAACTCACTCTGCAGGCAGTGTGGAACTGTGAGGGACTGAGGGTCAGCTCAACTCTCAGCAGTAAGATGTTTTTGGACAAGGCGTTCAAATACCTACTCACGTATGGAACTTAGTATGTAGCACAAGTCTACCCCAGGAATTACTGGGAAATCGCTTGATTGAGCTTGGAGGCACTCGTCTTGTGTGCCGGGAGATTCCAATTACCTCTCTCAACACTTGCGTCAAGCAGCGAGCCTAGGCCTTTTGGAAGCGAAAGGTAGCGGCAGGCACGATGTAGGGTTACAGGCCATAAGCTCAACTCTCAGAAGTGTGTATGCATGGGAGGCAGATGTCTGCTACCCACTCGGACATGGGAGTTGGAACCTAGCTACACTCCTATTGAAGAAGGATGTTGGAAATCGCTGTATTCAACTCAGATACTCGGAAGTTCAGGCCCAATGCTTACACATGCTTTTCCCACAACCTATCCCAGCCACTAACAGAAGGAGGTTAGCAGGTACGTCTACAGTCAGGCAGGATGCGGGAGGGTTCTGCCCTGTCCTCAGCTCTCACAGGGAAGCATGCCTAGAAGCCAGCTCTCAACTAGCTGCATTCTTATGACAGTGTGAAGGTAGCAGTATTCTGAGTAAGGCGGTTCCGAGATTACCACTCTACTGCACCTGGAGATACCCTCCAGGTCTGCATTGTTAACTTGCGTCTCAGAGGCCTCTGGCAAACGTCTCTGGTGAAGACGTGCGAAACTCACTCTGCAGGCAGTGTGGAACTGTGAGGGACTGAGGGTCAGCTCAACTCTCAGCAGTAAGATGTTTTTGGACAAGGCGTTCAAATACCTACTCACGTATGGAACTTAGTATGTAGCACCAGTCTACCCCAGGAATTACTGGGAAATCGCTGGATTGAGCTTGGAGGCACTAGTCTTGTTGCCGGGAGATTCCAGTTACCTCTCCCAACACTTCGGTGAAGCAGCGAGCCTAGGCCTTTTGGAAGCGAAAGCTAGCTGCAGGCAGGAGGTAGGGATACAGGCCATAAATTCAACTCTCAGAAGTGTGTATGCATGGGAGGCAGATGTCTGCTACCCACTCGTACATGCGAGTGGGAACCTACTACACTCTGATGAAAAAGGCCATTGGAAATCGCTGTATTCAACTCAGATACACGTGGGTTCAGGCACAACGATTCCACATGCTTTCCTCACAACCTTTCCCTGCCACTAACATGAGGACGTTAGCAGCTCCTTCTACAGTCAAGCAGGATGCGGGAGGGTTGTGCCCTGTCCTTAGCTCTCACAGGGAAGCATGTCTTGAAGCCAGCGGTCAACTAGCTGCATACTTATGGCAGGGTCAAGGTAGCAGTATTCTGAGTAAGGCGGTTCCGAGATTACCACTCTACTGCACCTGGAGATACCCTCCAGGTCTGCATTGTTAACTTGCGTCTCAGAAGCCTGTGGCAAACGTCTCTGGTGAAGACGTGCGAAACTCACTCTGCAGGCAGTGTGGAACTGTGAGGGACTGAGGGTGAGCTCAACTCTCAGAAGTAAGATGCTTTTGGACAAGGCGTTCAGCTACACTCTCACGTATGGAACTTAGTATGTAGCACCTGTCTACCCCAGGAATTACTAGGCAATCGCTGGAATGAGCTTGGAGGCACTAGTCTTGTGTGCCGGGAGATTCCAATTACCTCTCCCAACACTTCCGTCAAACAGCGAGCCTAGGCCTTTTAGAAGTGAAAGGAACCAGCAGGCTGGATGGGGAGGTACAGGCCTTAAGCTCAACTCTCAGAAGTGTGTATGCAGGGGAGACAGATGTCTGCTACCCACTCTGACATGGGAGTTGGAAACTACCTACACTCTGATTGAAGAAGGCCATTGGAAATCGCTGTATTTAACTCAGATACACAGGAGTTCAGGCCCAATGCTTACACATGCTTTTCCCGCAACCTCTCTCAGCCACTAACATTAGGATGTTAGCAGCTGCGCCTACAGTCAGGCAGGATGCGGGTGGGTTCTGCCATGTCCTCAGCACTCCCAGGGAAGCATGCCTAGAAGCCAGCTCTCAACTAGCTGCATTCTTATGGCAGTGTGAAGGTAGCAGTATTCTGAGTCAGGAGGTTCCAAGATTACCACTCTACTGCACCTGGAGATACCCTCCAGGTCTGCATTGTTAACTTGCGTCTCAGAAGCCTGTGGCAAACGTCTCCGGTGAAGACCTGCAAAACTCACTCTGCAGGCAGTGTGGAACTGTGAGGGACTGAGGGTGAGCTCAACTCTCAGAAGTAAGATGTTTTTGGACAAGGCGTTCAACTACCTACTCACGTATGGAACTTAGTATGTAGCACCAGTCTACCCCAGGAATTACTAGGAAATCGCTTGATTGAGCTTGGAGGCACTCGTCTTGTGTGCCGGGAGATTCCAGTTACCTCTCCCAACACTTGCGTCAAGCAGCGAGCCTAGGCATTTTGGAAGCGAAAGGTAGCGGCAGGCAGGATGTTGGGTTACAGGCCATAAGCTCAACTCTCAGAAGTGTTTATGCCTGGGAGGCAGATGTCTGCTACCCACTCGGACATGGGAGTTGGAACCTAGCTACACTCCTATTGAAGAAGGACTTTGGAAATCGCTGTATTCAACTCAGATACACGGGAGTTCAGGCCCAATGCTTACACATGCTTTTCCCACAAACTATCCCAGCCACTAACGGAAGGAGGTTAGCAGGTAAGCCTACAGTCAGGCAGGATGCGGGAGGGTCCTGCCCTGTCCTCAGCTCTCACAGGGAAGCATGCCTTGAAGCCAGCTCTCAACTAGCTGCATTCTTATGACAGTGTGAAGGTAGCAGTATTCTGAGTAAGGAGGTTCCCAGATTACCACTCTACTGCACCTGGAGATACCCTCCAGGTCTGCATTGTTAACTTGCGTCTCAGAGGCCTCTGGCAAACGTCTCTGGTGAAGACGTGCGAAACTCACTCTGCAGGCAGTGTGGAACTGTGAGGGACTGAGGGTCAGCTCAACTCTCAGCAGTAAGATGTTTTTGGACAAGGCGTTCAAATACCTACTCACGTATGGAACTTAGTATGTAGCACCAGTCTACCCCAGGAATTACTGGGAAATCGCTGGATTGAGCTTGGAGGCACTAGTCTTGTTGCCGGGAGATTCCAGTTACCTCTCCCAACACTTCGGTGAAGCAGCGAGCCTAGGCCTTTTGGAAGCGAAAGCTAGCTGCAGGCAGGAGGTAGGGATACAGGCCATAAATTCAACTCTCAGAAGTGTGTATGCATGGGAGGCAGATGTCTGCTACCCACTCGTACATGCGAGTGGGAACCTACTACACTCTGATGAAAAAGGCCATTGGAAATCGCTGTATTCAACTCAGATACACGTGGGTTCAGGCACAACGATTCCACATGCTTTCCTCACAACCTTTCCCTGCCACTAACATGAGGACGTTAGCAGCTCCTTCTACAGTCAAGCAGGATGCGGGAGGGTTGTGCCCTGTCCTTAGCTCTCACAGGGAAGCATGTCTTGAAGCCAGCGGTCAACTAGCTGCATACTTATGGCAGGGTCAAGGTAGCAGTATTCTGAGTAAGGCGGTTCCGAGATTACCACTCTACTGCACCTGGAGATACCCTCCAGGTCTGCATTGTTAACTTGCGTCTCAGAAGCCTGTGGCAAACGTCTCTGGTGAAGACGTGCGAAACTCACTCTGCAGGCAGTGTGGAACTGTGAGGGACTGAGGGTGAGCTCAACTCTCAGAAGTAAGATGCTTTTGGACAAGGCGTTCAGCTACATTCTCACGTATGGAACTTAGTATGTAGCACCTGTCTACCCCAGGAATTACTAGGCAATCGCTGGAATGAGCTTGGAGGCACTAGTCTTGTGTGCCGGGAGATTCCAATTACCTCTCCCAACACTTCCGTCAAACAGCGAGCCTAGGCCTTTTAGAAGTGAAAGGAACCAGCAGGCTGGATGGGGAGGTACAGGCCTTAAGCTCAACTCTCAGAAGTGTGTATGCAGGGGAGACAGATGTCTGCTACCCACTCTGACATGGGAGTTGGAAACTAGCTACACTCTGATTGAAGAAGGCCATTGGAAATCGCTGTATTCAACTCAGATACACAGGAGTTCAGGCCCAATGCTTACACATGCTTTTCCCGCAACCTCTCTCAGCCACTAACATTAGGATGTTAGCAGCTGCGCCTACAGTCAGGCAGGATGCGGGTGGGTTCTGCCCTGTCCTCAGCACTCCCAGGGAAGCATGCCTAGAAGCCAGCTCTCAACTAGCTGCATTCTTATGGCAGTGTGAAGGTAGCAGTATTCTGAGTCAGGAGGTTCCAAGATTACCACTCTACTGCACCTGGAGATACCCTCCAGGTCTGCATTGTTAACTTGCGTCTCAGAAGCCGGTGGCAAACGTCTCTGGTGAAGACGTCCGAAACTCACTCTGCAGGCAGTGTGGAACTGTGAGGGACTGAGGGTCAGCTCAACTCTCAGCAGTAAGATGTTTTTGGACAAGGCGTTCAAATACCTACTCACGTATGGAACTTAGTATGTAGCACAAGTCTACCCCAGGAATTACTGGGAAATCGCTTGATTGAGCTTGGAGGCACTCGTCTTGTGTGCCGGGAGATTCCAATTACCTCTCTCAACACTTGCGTCAAGCAGCGAGCCTAGGCCTTTTGGAAGCGAAAGGTAGCGGCAGGCACGATGTAGGGTTACAGGCCATAAGCTCAACTCTCAGAAGTGTGTATGCATGGGAGGCAGATGTCTGCTACCCACTCGGACATGGGAGTTGGAACCTAGCTACACTCCTATTGAAGAAGGATGTTGGAAATCGCTGTATTCAACTCAGATACTCGGAAGTTCAGGCCCAATGCTTACACATGCTTTTCCCACAACCTATCCCAGCCACTAACAGAAGGAGGTTAGCAGGTACGTCTACAGTCAGGCAGGATGCGGGAGGGTTCTGCCCTGTCCTCAGCTCTCACAGGGAAGCATGCCTAGAAGCCAGCTCTCAACTAGCTGCATTCTTATGACAGTGTGAAGGTAGCAGTATTCTGAGTAAGGCGGTTCCGAGATTACCACTCTACTGCACCTGGAGATACCCTCCAGGTCTGCATTGTTAACTTGCGTCTCAGAAGCCTGTGGCAAACGTCTCCGGTGAAGACCTGCAAAACTCACTCTGCAGGCAGTGTGGAACTGTGAGGGACTGAGGGTGAGCTCAACTCTCAGAAGTAAGATGTTTTTGGACAAGGCGTTCAACTACCTACTCACGTATGGAACTTAGTATGTAGCACCAGTCTACCCCAGGAATTACTAGGAAATCGCTTGATTGAGCTTGGAGGCACTCGTCTTGTGTGCCGGGAGATTCCAGTTACCTCTCCCAACACTTGCGTCAAGCAGCGAGCCTAGGCATTTTGGAAGCGAAAGGTAGCGGCAGGCAGGATGTTGGGTTACAGGCCATAAGCTCAACTCTCAGAAGTGTTTATGCCTGGGAGGCAGATGTCTGCTACCCACTCGGACATGGGAGTTGGAACCTAGCTACACTCCTATTGAAGAAGGACTTTGGAAATCGCTGTATTCAACTCAGATACACGGGAGTTCAGGCCCAATGCTTACACATGCTTTTCCCACAAACTATCCCAGCCACTAACGGAAGGAGGTTAGCAGGTAAGCCTACAGTCAGGCAGGATGCGGGAGGGTCCTGCCCTGTCCTCAGCTCTCACAGGGAAGCATGCCTTGAAGCCAGCTCTCAACTAGCTGCATTCTTATGACAGTGTGAAGGTAGCAGTATTCTGAGTAAGGAGGTTCCCAGATTACCACTCTACTGCACCTGGAGATACCCTCCAGGTCTGCATTGTTAACTTGCGTCTCAGAGGCCTCTGGCAAACGTCTCTGGTGAAGACGTGCGAAACTCACTCTGCAGGCAGTGTGGAACTGTGAGGGACTGAGGGTCAGCTCAACTCTCAGCAGTAAGATGTTTTTGGACAAGGCGTTCAAATACCTACTCACGTATGGAACTTAGTATGTAGCACCAGTCTACCCCAGGAATTACTGGGAAATCGCTGGATTGAGCTTGGAGGCACTAGTCTTGTTGCCGGGAGATTCCAGTTACCTCTCCCAACACTTCGGTGAAGCAGCGAGCCTAGGCCTTTTGGAAGCGAAAGCTAGCTGCAGGCAGGAGGTAGGGATACAGGCCATAAATTCAACTCTCAGAAGTGTGTATGCATGGGAGGCAGATGTCTGCTACCCACTCGTACATGCGAGTGGGAACCTACTACACTCTGATGAAAAAGGCCATTGGAAATCGCTGTATTCAACTCAGATACACGTGGGTTCAGGCACAACGATTCCACATGCTTTCCTCACAACCTTTCCCTGCCACTAACATGAGGACGTTAGCAGCTCCTTCTACAGTCAAGCAGGATGCGGGAGGGTTGTGCCCTGTCCTTAGCTCTCACAGGGAAGCATGTCTTGAAGCCAGCGGTCAACTAGCTGCATACTTATGGCAGGGTCAAGGTAGCAGTATTCTGAGTAAGGCGGTTCCGAGATTACCACTCTACTGCACCTGGAGATACCCTCCAGGTCTGCATTGTTAACTTGCGTCTCAGAAGCCTGTGGCAAACGTCTCTGGTGAAGACGTGCGAAACTCACTCTGCAGGCAGTGTGGAACTGTGAGGGACTGAGGGTGAGCTCAACTCTCAGAAGTAAGATGCTTTTGGACAAGGCGTTCAGCTACATTCTCACGTATGGAACTTAGTATGTAGCACCTGTCTACCCCAGGAATTACTAGGCAATCGCTGGAATGAGCTTGGAGGCACTAGTCTTGTGTGCCGGGAGATTCCAATTACCTCTCCCAACACTTCCGTCAAACAGCGAGCCTAGGCCTTTTAGAAGTGAAAGGAACCAGCAGGCTGGATGGGGAGGTACAGGCCTTAAGCTCAACTCTCAGAAGTGTGTATGCAGGGGAGACAGATGTCTGCTACCCACTCTGACATGGGAGTTGGAAACTAGCTACACTCTGATTGAAGAAGGCCATTGGAAATCGCTGTATTCAACTCAGATACACAGGAGTTCAGGCCCAATGCTTACACATGCTTTTCCCGCAACCTCTCTCAGCCACTAACATTAGGATGTAAGCTGCGCCTACAGTCAGGCAGGATGCGGGTGGGTTCTGCCCTGTCCTCAGCACTCCCAGGGAAGCATGCCTAGAAGCCAGCTCTCAACTAGCTGCATTCTTATGGCAGTGTGAAGGTAGCAGTATTCTGAGTCAGGAGGTTCCAAGATTACCACTCTACTGCACCTGGAGATACCCTCCAGGTCTGCATTGTTAACTTGCGTCTCAGAAGCCGGTGGCAAACGTCTCTGGTGAAGACGTCCGAAACTCACTCTGCAGGCAGTGTGGAACTGTGAGGGACTGAGGGTCAGCTCAACTCTCAGCAGTAAGATGTTTTTGGACAAGGCGTTCAAATACCTACTCACGTATGGA
This sequence comes from Canis lupus baileyi, assembly GCF_048164855.1. Classification (NCBI taxonomy): domain Eukaryota; kingdom Metazoa; phylum Chordata; class Mammalia; order Carnivora; family Canidae; genus Canis; species Canis lupus. The sequence goes on along the minus strand of NC_132864.1, from coordinate 1,236,367 downwards.
ACTTAGTATGTAGCACAAGTCTACCCCAGGAATTACTGGGAAATCGCTTGATTGAGCTTGGAGGCACTCGTCTTGTGTGCCGGGAGATTCCAATTACCTCTCTCAACACTTGCGTCAAGCAGCGAGCCTAGGCCTTTTGGAAGCGAAAGGTAGCGGCAGGCACGATGTAGGGTTACAGGCCATAAGCTCAACTCTCAGAAGTGTGTATGCATGGGAGGCAGATGTCTGCTACCCACTCGGACATGGGAGTTGGAACCTAGCTACACTCCTATTGAAGAAGGATGTTGGAAATCGCTGTATTCAACTCAGATACTCGGAAGTTCAGGCCCAATGCTTACACATGCTTTTCCCACAACCTATCCCAGCCACTAACAGAAGGAGGTTAGCAGGTACGTCTACAGTCAGGCAGGATGCGGGAGGGTTCTGCCCTGTCCTCAGCTCTCACAGGGAAGCATGCCTAGAAGCCAGCTCTCAACTAGCTGCATTCTTATGACAGTGTGAAGGTAGCAGTATTCTGAGTAAGGCGGTTCCGAGATTACCACTCTACTGCACCTGGAGATACCCTCCAGGTCTGCATTGTTAACTTGCGTCTCAGAGGCCTCTGGCAAACGTCTCTGGTGAAGACGTGCGAAACTCACTCTGCAGGCAGTGTGGAACTGTGAGGGACTGAGGGTCAGCTCAACTCTCAGCAGTAAGATGTTTTTGGACAAGGCGTTCAAATAGCTACTCACGTATGGAACTTAGTATGTAGCACCAGTCTACCCCAGGAATTACTGGGAAATCGCTGGATTGAGCTTGGAGGCACTAGTCTTGTTGCCGGGAGATTCCAGTTACCTCTCCCAACACTTCGGTGAAGCAGCGAGCCTAGGCCTTTTGGAAGCGAAAGCTAGCTGCAGGCAGGAGGTAGGGATACAGGCCATAAATTCAACTCTCAGAAGTGTGTATGCATGGGAGGCAGATGTCTGCTACCCACTCGTACATGCGAGTGGGAACCTACTACACTCTGATGAAAAAGGCCATTGGAAATCGCTGTATTCAACTCAGATACACGTGGGTTCAGGCACAACGATTCCACATGCTTTCCTCACAACCTTTCCCTGCCACTAACATGAGGACGTTAGCAGCTCCTTCTACAGTCAAGCAGGATGCGGGAGGGTTGTGCCCTGTCCTTAGCTCTCACAGGGAAGCATGTCTTGAAGCCAGCGGTCAACTAGCTGCATACTTATGGCAGGGTCAAGGTAGCAGTATTCTGAGTAAGGCGGTTCCGAGATTACCACTCTACTGCACCTGGAGATACCCTCCAGGTCTGCATTGTTAACTTGCGTCTCAGAAGCCTGTGGCAAACGTCTCTGGTGAAGACGTGCGAAACTCACTCTGCAGGCAGTGTGGAACTGTGAGGGACTGAGGGTGAGCTCAACTCTCAGAAGTAAGATGCTTTTGGACAAGGCGTTCAGCTACATTCTCACGTATGGAACTTAGTATGTAGCACCTGTCTACCCCAGGAATTACTAGGCAATCGCTGGAATGAGCTTGGAGGCACTAGTCTTGTGTGCCGGGAGATTCCAATTACCTCTCCCAACACTTCCGTCAAACAGCGAGCCTAGGCCTTTTAGAAGTGAAAGGAACCAGCAGGCTGGATGGGGAGGTACAGGCCTTAAGCTCAACTCTCAGAAGTGTGTATGCAGGGGAGACAGATGTCTGCTACCCACTCTGACATGGGAGTTGGAAACTAGCTACACTCTGATTGAAGAAGGCCATTGGAAATCGCTGTATTCAACTCAGATACACAGGAGTTCAGGCCCAATGCTTACACATGCTTTTCCCGCAACCTCTCTCAGCCACTAACATTAGGATGTTAGCAGCTGCGCCTACAGTCAGGCAGGATGCGGGTGGGTTCTGCCCTGTCCTCAGCACTCCCAGGGAAGCATGCCTAGAAGCCAGCTCTCAACTAGCTGCATTCTTATGGCAGTGTGAAGGTAGCAGTATTCTGAGTCAGGAGGTTCCAAGATTACCACTCTACTGCACCTGGAGATACCCTCCAGGTCTGCATTGTTAACTTGCGTCTCAGAAGCCGGTGGCAAACGTCTCTGGTGAAGACGTCCGAAACTCACTCTGCAGGCAGTGTGGAACTGTGAGGGACTGAGGGTCAGCTCAACTCTCAGCAGTAAGATGTTTTTGGACAAGGCGTTCAAATACCTACTCACGTATGGAACTTAGTATGTAGCACAAGTCTACCCCAGGAATTACTGGGAAATCGCTGGATTGAGCTTGGAGGCACTCGTCTTGTGTGCCGGGAGATTCCAATTACCTCTCTCAACACTTGCGTCAAGCAGCGAGCCTAGGCCTTTTGGAAGCGAAAGGTAGCGGCAGGCACGATGTAGGGTTACAGGCCATAAGCTCAACTCTCAGAAGTGTGTATGCATGGGAGGCAGATGTCTGCTACCCACTCGGACATGGGAGTTGGAACCTAGCTACACTCCTATTGAAGAAGGATGTTGGAAATCGCTGTATTCAACTCAGATACTCGGAAGTTCAGGCCCAATGCTTACACATGCTTTTCCCACAACCTATCCCAGCCACTAACAGAAGGAGGTTAGCAGGTACGTCTACAGTCAGGCAGGATGCGGGAGGGTTCTGCCCTGTCCTCAGCTCTCACAGGGAAGCATGCCTAGAAGCCAGCTCTCAACTAGCTGCATTCTTATGACAGTGTGAAGGTAGCAGTATTCTGAGTAAGGCGGTTCCGAGATTACCACTCTACTGCACCTGGAGATACCCTCCAGGTCTGCATTGTTAACTTGCGTCTCAGAAGCCTGTGGCAAACGTCTCTGGTGAAGACGTGCGAAACTCACTCTGCAGGCAGTGTGGAACTGTGAGGGACTGAGGGTGAGCTCAACTCTCAGAAGTAAGATGCTTTTGGACAAGGCGTTCAGCTACATTCTCACGTATGGAACTTAGTATGTAGCACCTGTCTACCCCAGGAATTACTAGGCAATCGCTGGAATGAGCTTGGAGGCACTAGTCTTGTGTGCCGGGAGATTCCAATTACCTCTCCCAACACTTCCGTCAAACAGCGAGCCTAGGCCTTTTAGAAGTGAAAGGAACCAGCAGGCTGGATGGGGAGGTACAGGCCTTAAGCTCAACTCTCAGAAGTGTGTATGCAGGGGAGACAGATGTCTGCTACCCACTCTGACATGGGAGTTGGAAACTAGCTACACTCTGATTGAAGAACGCCATTGGAAATCGCTGTATTCAACTCAGATACACAGGAGTTCAGGCCCAATGCTTACACATGCTTTTCCCGCAACCTCTCTCAGCCACTAACATTAGGATGTTAGCAGCTGCGCCTACAGTCAGGCAGGATGCGGGTGGGTTCTGCCCTGTCCTCAGCACTCCCAGGGAAGCATGCCTAGAAGCCAGCTCTCAACTAGCTGCATTCTTATGGCAGTGTGAAGGTAGCAGTATTCTGAGTCAGGAGGTTCCCAGATTACCACTCTACTGCACCTGGAGATACCCTCCAGGTCTGCATTGTTAACTTGCGTCTCAGAAGCCGGTGGCAAACGTCTCTGGTGAAGACGTCCGAAACTCACTCTGCAGGCAGTGTGGAACTGTGAGGGACTGAGGGTGAGCTCAACTCTCAGAAGTAAGATGTTTTTGGACAAGGCGTTCAACTACCTACTCACGTATGGAACTTAGTATGTAGCACCAGTCTACCCCAGGAATTACTAGGAAATCGCTTGATTGAGCTTGGAGGCACTCGTCTTGTGTGCCGGGAGATTCCAGTTACCTCTCCCAACACTTGCGTCAAGCAGCGAGCCTAGGCATTTTGGAAGCGAACGGTAGCGGCAGGCAGGATGTTGGGTTACAGGCCATAAGCTCAACTCTCAGAAGTGTTTATGCCTGGGAGGCAGATGTCTGCTACCCACTCGGACATGGGAGTTGGAACCTAGCTACACTCCTATTGAAGAAGGACTTTGGAAATCGCTGTATTCAACTCAGATACACGGGAGTTCAGGCCCAATGCTTACACATGCTTTTCCCACAAACTATCCCAGCCACTAACGGAAGGAGGTTAGCAGGTAAGCCTACAGTCAGGCAGGATGCGGGAGGGTCCTGCCCTGTCCTCAGCTCTCACAGGGAAGCATGCCTTGAAGCCAGCTCTCAACTAGCTGCATTCTTATGACAGTGTGAAGGTAGCAGTATTCTGAGTAAGGAGGTTCCGAGATTACCACTCTACTGCACCTGGAGATACCCTCCAGGTCTGCATTGTTAACTTGCGTCTCAGAGGCCTCTGGCAAACGTCTCTGGTGAAGACGTGCGAAACTCACTCTGCAGGCAGTGTGGAACTGTGAGGGACTGAGGGTCAGCTCAACTCTCAGCAGTAAGATGTTTTTGGACAAGGCGTTCAAATACCTACTCACGTATGGAACTTAGTATGTAGCACCAGTCTACCCCAGGAATTACTGGGAAATCGCTGGATTGAGCTTGGAGGCACTAGTCTTGTTGCCGGGAGATTCCAGTTACCTCTCCCAACACTTCGGTGAAGCAGCGAGCCTAGGCCTTTTGGAAGCGAAAGCTAGCTGCAGGCAGGAGGTAGGGATACAGGCCATAAATTCAACTCTCAGAAGTGTGTATGCATGGGAGGCAGATGTCTGCTACCCACTCGTACATGCGAGTGGGAACCTACTACACTCTGATGAAAAAGGCCATTGGAAATCGCTGTATTCAACTCAGATACACGTGGGTTCAGGCACAACGATTCCACATGCTTTCCTCACAACCTTTCCCTGCCACTAACATGAGGACGTTAGCAGCTCCTTCTACAGTCAAGCAGGATGCGGGAGGGTTGTGCCCTGTCCTTAGCTCTCACAGGGAAGCATGTCTTGAAGCCAGCGGTCAACTAGCTGCATACTTATGGCAGGGTCAAGGTAGCAGTATTCTGAGTAAGGCGGTTCCGAGATTACCACTCTACTGCACCTGGAGATACCCTCCAGGTCTGCATTGTTAACTTGCGTCTCAGAAGCCTGTGGCAAACGTCTCTGGTGAAGACGTGCGAAACTCACTCTGCAGGCAGTGTGGAACTGTGAGGGACTGAGGGTGAGCTCAACTCTCAGAAGTAAGATGCTTTTGAACAAGGCGTTCAGCTACATTCTCACGTATGGAACTTAGTATGTAGCACCTGTCTACCCCAGGAATTACTAGGCAATCGCTGGAATGAGCTTGGAGGCACTAGTCTTGTGTGCCGGGAGATTCCAATTACCTCTCCCAACACTTCCGTCAAACAGCGAGCCTAGGCCTTTTAGAAGTGAAAGGAACCAGCAGGCTGGATGGGGAGGTACAGGCCTTAAGCTCAACTCTCAGAAGTGTGTATGCAGGGGAGACAGATGTCTGCTACCCACTCTGACATGGGAGTTGGAAACTAGCTACACTCTGATTGAAGAAGGCCATTGGAAATCGCTGTATTCAACTCAGATACACAGGAGTTCAGGCCCAATGCTTACACATGCTTTTCCCGCAACCTCTCTCAGCCACTAACATTAGGATGTTAGCAGCTGCGCCTACAGTCAGGCAGGATGCGGGTGGGTTCTGCCCTGTCCTCAGCACTCCCAGGGAAGCATGCCTAGAAGCCAGCTCTCAACTAGCTGCATTCTTATGGCAGTGTGAAGGTAGCAGTATTCTGAGTCAGGAGGTTCCAAGATTACCACTCTACTGCACCTGGAGATACCCTCCAGGTCTGCATTGTTAACTTGCGTCTCAGAAGCCGGTGGCAAACGTCTCTGGTGAAGACGTCCGAAACTCACTCTGCAGGCAGTGTGGAACTGTGAGGGACTGAGGGTCAGCTCAACTCTCAGCAGTAAGATGTTTTTGGACAAGGCGTTCAAATACCTACTCACGTATGGAACTTAGTATGTAGCACAAGTCTACCCCAGGAATTACTGGGAAATCGCTGGATTGAGCTTGGAGGCACTCGTCTTGTGTGCCGGGAGATTCCAATTACCTCTCTCAACACTTGCGTCAAGCAGCGAGCCTAGGCCTTTTGGAAGCGAAAGGTAGCGGCAGGCACGATGTAGGGTTACAGGCCATAAGCTCAACTCTCAGAAGTGTGTATGCATGGGAGGCAGATGTCTGCTACCCACTCGGACATGGGAGTTGGAACCTAGCTACACTCCTATTGAAGAAGGATGTTGGAAATCGCTGTATTCAACTCAGATACTCGGAAGTTCAGGCCCAATGCTTACACATGCTTTTCCCACAACCTATCCCAGCCACTAACAGAAGGAGGTTAGCAGGTACGTCTACAGTCAGGCAGGATGCGGGAGGGTTCTGCCCTGTCCTCAGCTCTCACAGGGAAGCATGCCTAGAAGCCAGCTCTCAACTAGCTGCATTCTTATGACAGTGTGAAGGTAGCAGTATTCTGAGTAAGGCGGTTCCGAGATTACCACTCTACTGCACCTGGAGATACCCTCCAGGTCTGCATTGTTAACTTGCGTCTCAGAAGCCTGTGGCAAACGTCTCTGGTGAAGACGTGCGAAACTCACTCTGCAGGCAGTGTGGAACTGTGAGGGACTGAGGGTGAGCTCAACTCTCAGAAGTAAGATGCTTTTGGACAAGGCGTTCAGCTACATTCTCACGTATGGAACTTAGTATGTAGCACCTGTCTACCCCAGGAATTACTAGGCAATCGCTGGAATGAGCTTGGAGGCACTAGTCTTGTGTGCCGGGAGATTCCAATTACCTCTCCCAACACTTCCGTCAAACAGCGAGCCTAGGCCTTTTAGAAGTGAAAGGAACCAGCAGGCTGGATGGGGAGGTACAGGCCTTAAGCTCAACTCTCAGAAGTGTGTATGCAGGGGAGACAGATGTCTGCTACCCACTCTGACATGGGAGTTGGAAACTAGCTACACTCTGATTGAAGAACGCCATTGGAAATCGCTGTATTCAACTCAGATACACAGGAGTTCAGGCCCAATGCTTACACATGCTTTTCCCGCAACCTCTCTCAGCCACTAACATTAGGATGTTAGCAGCTGCGCCTACAGTCAGGCAGGATGCGGGTGGGTTCTGCCCTGTCCTCAGCACTCCCAGGGAAGCATGCCTAGAAGCCAGCTCTCAACTAGCTGCATTCTTATGGCAGTGTGAAGGTAGCAGTATTCTGAGTCAGGAGGTTCCCAGATTACCACTCTACTGCACCTGGAGATACCCTCCAGGTCTGCATTGTTAACTTGCGTCTCAGAAGCCGGTGGCAAACGTCTCTGGTGAAGACGTCCGAAACTCACTCTGCAGGCAGTGTGGAACTGTGAGGGACTGAGGGTGAGCTCAACTCTCAGAAGTAAGATGTTTTTGGACAAGGCGTTCAACTACCTACTCACGTATGGAACTTAGTATGTAGCACCAGTCTACCCCAGGAATTACTAGGAAATCGCTTGATTGAGCTTGGAGGCACTCGTCTTGTGTGCCGGGAGATTCCAGTTACCTCTCCCAACACTTGCGTCAAGCAGCGAGCCTAGGCATTTTGGAAGCGAACGGTAGCGGCAGACAGGATGTTGGGTTACAGGCCATAAGCTCAACTCTCAGAAGTGTTTATGCCTGGGAGGCAGATGTCTGCTACCCACTCGGACATGGGAGTTGGAACCTAGCTACACTCCTATTGAAGAAGGACTTTGGAAATCGCTGTATTCAACTCAGATACACGGGAGTTCAGGCCCAATGCTTACACATGCTTTTCCCACAAACTATCCCAGCCACTAACGGAAGGAGGTTAGCAGGTAAGCCTACAGTCAGGCAGGATGCGGGAGGGTCCTGCCCTGTCCTCAGCTCTCACAGGGAAGCATGCCTTGAAGCCAGCTCTCAACTAGCTGCATTCTTATGACAGTGTGAAGGTAGCAGTATTCTGAGTAAGGAGGTTCCGAGATTACCACTCTACTGCACCTGGAGATACCCTCCAGGTCTGCATTGTTAACTTGCGTCTCAGAGGCCTCTGGCAAACGTCTCTGGTGAAGACGTGCGAAACTCACTCTGCAGGCAGTGTGGAACTGTGAGGGACTGAGGGTCAGCTCAACTCTCAGCAGTAAGATGTTTTTGGACAAGGCGTTCAAATACCTACTCACGTATGGAACTTAGTATGTAGCACCAGTCTACCCCAGGAATTACTGGGAAATCGCTGGATTGAGCTTGGAGGCACTAGTCTTGTTGCCGGGAGATTCCAGTTACCTCTCCCAACACTTCGGTGAAGCAGCGAGCCTAGGCCTTTTGGAAGCGAAAGCTAGCTGCAGGCAGGAGGTAGGGATACAGGCCATAAATTCAACTCTCAGAAGTGTGTATGCATGGGAGGCAGATGTCTGCTACCCACTCGTACATGCGAGTGGGAACCTACTACACTCTGATGAAAAAGGCCATTGGAAATCGCTGTATTCAACTCAGATACACGTGGGTTCAGGCACAACGATTCCACATGCTTTCCTCACAACCTTTCCCTGCCACTAACATGAGGACGTTAGCAGCTCCTTCTACAGTCAAGCAGGATGCGGGAGGGTTGTGCCCTGTCCTTAGCTCTCACAGGGAAGCATGTCTTGAAGCCAGCGGTCAACTAGCTGCATACTTATGGCAGGGTCAAGGTAGCAGTATTCTGAGTAAGGCGGTTCCGAGATTACCACTCTACTGCACCTGGAGATACCCTCCAGGTCTGCATTGTTAACTTGCGTCTCAGAAGCCTGTGGCAAACGTCTCTGGTGAAGACGTGCGAAACTCACTCTGCAGGCAGTGTGGAACTGTGAGGGACTGAGGGTGAGCTCAACTCTCAGAAGTAAGATGCTTTTGAACAAGGCGTTCAGCTACATTCTCACGTATGGAACTTAGTATGTAGCACCTGTCTACCCCAGGAATTACTAGGCAATCGCTGGAATGAGCTTGGAGGCACTAGTCTTGTGTGCCGGGAGATTCCAATTACCTCTCCCAACACTTCCGTCAAACAGCGAGCCTAGGCCTTTTAGAAGTGAAAGGAACCAGCAGGCTGGATGGGGAGGTACAGGCCTTAAGCTCAACCCTCAGAAGTGTGTATGCAGGGGAGACAGATGTCTGCTACCCACTCTGACATGGGAGTTGGAAACTAGCTACACTCTGATTGAAGAAGGCCATTGGAAATCGCTGTATTCAACTCAGATACACAGGAGTTCAGGCCCAATGCTTACACATGCTTTTCCCGCAACCTCTCTCAGCCACTAACATTAGGATGTTAGCAGCTGCGCCTACAGTCAGGCAGGATGCGGGTGGGTTCTGCCCTGTCCTCAGCACTCCCAGGGAAGCATGCCTAGAAGCCAGCTCTCAACTAGCTGCATTCTTATGGCAGTGTGAAGGTAGCAGTATTCTGAGTCAGGAGGTTCCAAGATTACCACTCTACTGCACCTGGAGATACCCTCCAGGTCTGCATTGTTAACTTGCGTCTCAGAAGCCGGTGGCAAACGTCTCTGGTGAAGACGTCCGAAACTCACTCTGCAGGCAGTGTGGAACTGTGAGGGACTGAGGGTCAGCTCAACTCTCAGCAGTAAGATGTTTTTGGACAAGGCGTTCAAATACCTACTCACGTATGGAACTTAGTATGTAGCACAAGTCTACCCCAGGAATTACTGGGAAATCGCTGGATTGAGCTTGGAGGCACTCGTCTTGTGTGCCGGGAGATTCCAATTACCTCTCTCAACACTTGCGTCAAGCAGCGAGCCTAGGCCTTTTGGAAGCGAAAGGTAGCGGCAGGCACGATGTAGGGTTACAGGCCATAAGCTCAACTCTCAGAAGTGTGTATGCATGGGAGGCAGATGTCTGCTACCCACTCGGACATGGGAGTTGGAACCTAGCTACACTCCTATTGAAGAAGGATGTTGGAAATCGCTGTATTCAACTCAGATACTCGGAAGTTCAGGCCCAATGCTTACACATGCTTTTCCCACAACCTATCCCAGCCACTAACAGAAGGAGGTTAGCAGGTACGTCTACAGTCAGGCAGGATGCGGGAGGGTTCTGCCCTGTCCTCAGCTCTCACAGGGAAGCATGCCTAGAAGCCAGCTCTCAACTAGCTGCATTCTTATGACAGTGTGAAGGTAGCAGTATTCTGAGTAAGGCGGTTCCGAGATTACCACTCTACTGCACCTGGAGATACCCTCCAGGTCTGCATTGTTAACTTGCGTCTCAGAAGCCTGTGGCAAACGTCTCCGGTGAAGACCTGCAAAACTCACTCTGCAGGCAGTGTGGAACTGTGAGGGACTGAGGGTGAGCTCAACTCTCAGAAGTAAGATGTTTTTGGACAAGGCGTTCAACTACCTACTCACGTATGGAACTTAGTATGTAGCACCAGTCTACCCCAGGAATTACTAGGAAATCGCTTGATTGAGCTTGGAGGCACTCGTCTTGTGTGCCGGGAGATTCCAGTTACCTCTCCCAACACTTGCGTCAAGCAGCGAGCCTAGGCATTTTGGAAGCGAAAGGTAGCGGCAGGCAGGATGTTGGGTTACAGGCCATAAGCTCAACTCTCAGAAGTGTTTATGCCTGGGAGGCAGATGTCTGCTACCCACTCGGACATGGGAGTTGGAACCTAGCTACACTCCTATTGAAGAAGGACTTTGGAAATCGCTGTATTCAACTCAGATACACGGGAGTTCAGGCCCAATGCTTACACATGCTTTTCCCACAAACTATCCCAGCCACTAACGGAAGGAGGTTAGCAGGTAAGCCTACAGTCAGGCAGGATGCGGGAGGGTCCTGCCCTGTCCTCAGCTCTCACAGGGAAGCATGCCTTGAAGCCAGCTCTCAACTAGCTGCATTCTTATGACAGTGTGAAGGTAGCAGTATTCTGAGTAAGGAGGTTCCCAGATTACCACTCTACTGCACCTGGAGATACCCTCCAGGTCTGCATTGTTAACTTGCGTCTCAGAGGCCTCTGGCAAACGTCTCTGGTGAAGACGTGCGAAACTCACTCTGCAGGCAGTGTGGAACTGTGAGGGACTGAGGGTCAGCTCAACTCTCAGCAGTAAGATGTTTTTGGACAAGGCGTTCAAATAGCTACTCACGTATGGAACTTAGTATGTAGCACCAGTCTACCCCAGGAATTACTGGGAAATCGCTGGATTGAGCTTGGAGGCACTAGTCTTGTTGCCGGGAGATTCCAGTTACCTCTCCCAACACTTCGGTGAAGCAGCGAGCCTAGGCCTTTTGGAAGCGAAAGCTAGCTGCAGGCAGGAGGTAGGGATACAGGCCATAAATTCAACTCTCAGAAGTGTGTATGCATGGGAGGCAGATGTCTGCTACCCACTCGTACATGCGAGTGGGAACCTACTACACTCTGATGAAAAAGGCCATTGGAAATCGCTGTATTCAACTCAGATACACGTGGGTTCAGGCACAACGATTCCACATGCTTTCCTCACAACCTTTCCCTGCCACTAACATGAGGACGTTAGCAGCTCCTTCTACAGTCAAGCAGGATGCGGGAGGGTTGTGCCCTGTCCTTAGCTCTCACAGGGAAGCATGTCTTGAAGCCAGCGGTCAACTAGCTGCATACTTATGGCAGGGTCAAGGTAGCAGTATTCTGAGTAAGGCGGTTCCGAGATTACCACTCTACTGCACCTGGAGATACCCTCCAGGTCTGCATTGTTAACTTGCGTCTCAGAAGCCTGTGGCAAACGTCTCTGGTGAAGACGTGCGAAACTCACTCTGCAGGCAGTGTGGAACTGTGAGGGACTGAGGGTGAGCTCAACTCTCAGAAGTAAGATGCTTTTGGACAAGGCGTTCAGCTACATTCTCACGTATGGAACTTAGTATGTAGCACCTGTCTACCCCAGGAATTACTAGGCAATCGCTGGAATGAGCTTGGAGGCACTAGTCTTGTGTGCCGGGAGATTCCAATTACCTCTCCCAACACTTCCGTCAAACAGCGAGCCTAGGCCTTTTAGAAGTGAAAGGAACCAGCAGGCTGGATGGGGAGGTACAGGCCTTAAGCTCAACTCTCAGAAGTGTGTATGCAGGGGAGACAGATGTCTGCTACCCACTCTGACATGGGAGTTGGAAACTAGCTACACTCTGATTGAAGAAGGCCATTGGAAATCGCTGTATTCAACTCAGATACACAGGAGTTCAGGCCCAATGCTTACACATGCTTTTCCCGCAACCTCTCTCAGCCACTAACATTAGGATGTTAGCAGCTGCGCCTACAGTCAGGCAGGATGCGGGTGGGTTCTGCCCTGTCCTCAGCACTCCCAGGGAAGCATGCCTAGAAGCCAGCTCTCAACTAGCTGCATTCTTATGGCAGTGTGAAGGTAGCAGTATTCTGAGTCAGGAGGTTCCAAGATTACCACTCTACTGCACCTGGAGATACCCTCCAGGTCTGCATTGTTAACTTGCGTCTCAGAAGCCGGTGGCAAACGTCTCTGGTGAAGACGTCCGAAACTCACTCTGCAGGCAGTGTGGAACTGTGAGGGACTGAGGGTCAGCTCAACTCTCAGCAGTAAGATGTTTTTGGACAAGGCGTTCAAATACCTACTCACGTATGGAACTTAGTATGTAGCACAAGTCTACCCCAGGAATTACTGGGAAATCGCTTGATTGAGCTTGGAGGCACTCGTCTTGTGTGCCGGGAGATTCCAATTACCTCTCTCAACACTTGCGTCAAGCAGCGAGCCTAGGCCTTTTGGAAGCGAAAGGTAGCGGCAGGCACGATGTAGGGTTACAGGCCATAAGCTCAACTCTCAGAAGTGTGTATGCATGGGAGGCAGATGTCTGCTACCCACTCGGACATGGGAGTTGGAACCTAGCTACACTCCTATTGAAGAAGGATGTTGGAAATCGCTGTATTCAACTCAGATACTCGGAAGTTCAGGCCCAATGCTTACACATGCTTTTCCCACAACCTATCCCAGCCACTAACAGAAGGAGGTTAGCAGGTACGTCTACAGTCAGGCAGGATGCGGGAGGGTTCTGCCCTGTCCTCAGCTCTCACAGGGAAGCATGCCTAGAAGCCAGCTCTCAACTAGCTGCATTCTTATGACAGTGTGAAGGTAGCAGTATTCTGAGTAAGGCGGTTCCGAGATTACCACTCTACTGCACCTGGAGATACCCTCCAGGTCTGCATTGTTAACTTGCGTCTCAGAGGCCTCTGGCAAACGTCTCTGGTGAAGACGTGCGAAACTCACTCTGCAGGCAGTGTGGAACTGTGAGGGACTGAGGGTCAGCTCAACTCTCAGCAGTAAGATGTTTTTGGACAAGGCGTTCAAATACCTACTCACGTATGGAACTTAGTATGTAGCACCAGTCTACCCCAGGAATTACTGGGAAATCGCTGGATTGAGCTTGGAGGCACTAGTCTTGTTGCCGGGAGATTCCAGTTACCTCTCCCAACACTTCGGTGAAGCAGCGAGCCTAGGCCTTTTGGAAGCGAAAGCTAGCTGCAGGCAGGAGGTAGGGATACAGGCCATAAATTCAACTCTCAGAAGTGTGTATGCATGGGAGGCAGATGTCTGCTACCCACTCGTACATGCGAGTGGGAACCTACTACACTCTGATGAAAAAGGCCATTGGAAATCGCTGTATTCAACTCAGATACACGTGGGTTCAGGCACAACGATTCCACATGCTTTCCTCACAACCTTTCCCTGCCACTAACATGAGGACGTTAGCAGCTCCTTCTACAGTCAAGCAGGATGCGGGAGGGTTGTGCCCTGTCCTTAGCTCTCACAGGGAAGCATGTCTTGAAGCCAGCGGTCAACTAGCTGCATACTTATGGCAGGGTCAAGGTAGCAGTATTCTGAGTAAGGCGGTTCCGAGATTACCACTCTACTGCACCTGGAGATACCCTCCAGGTCTGCATTGTTAACTTGCGTCTCAGAAGCCTGTGGCAAACGTCTCTGGTGAAGACGTGCGAAACTCACTCTGCAGGCAGTGTGGAACTGTGAGGGACTGAGGGTGAGCTCAACTCTCAGAAGTAAGATGCTTTTGGACAAGGCGTTCAGCTACATTCTCACGTATGGAACTTAGTATGTAGCACCTGTCTACCCCAGGAATTACTAGGCAATCGCTGGAATGAGCTTGGAGGCACTAGTCTTGTGTGCCGGGAGATTCCAATTACCTCTCCCAACACTTCCGTCAAACAGCGAGCCTAGGCCTTTTAGAAGTGAAAGGAACCAGCAGGCTGGATGGGGAGGTACAGGCCTTAAGCTCAACTCTCAGAAGTGTGTATGCAGGGGAGACAGATGTCTGCTACCCACTCTGACATGGGAGTTGGAAACTACCTACACTCTGATTGAAGAAGGCCATTGGAAATCGCTGTATTTAACTCAGATACACAGGAGTTCAGGCCCAATGCTTACACATGCTTTTCCCGCAACCTCTCTCAGCCACTAACATTAGGATGTTAGCAGCTGCGCCTACAGTCAGGCAGGATGCGGGTGGGTTCTGCCATGTCCTCAGCACTCCCAGGGAAGCATGCCTAGAAGCCAGCTCTCAACTAGCTGCATTCTTATGGCAGTGTGAAGGTAGCAGTATTCTGAGTCAGGAGGTTCCAAGATTACCACTCTACTGCACCTGGAGATACCCTCCAGGTCTGCATTGTTAACTTGCGTCTCAGAAGCCTGTGGCAAACGTCTCCGGTGAAGACCTGCAAAACTCACTCTGCAGGCAGTGTGGAACTGTGAGGGACTGAGGGTGAGCTCAACTCTCAGAAGTAAGATGTTTTTGGACAAGGCGTTCAACTACCTACTCACGTATGGAACTTAGTATGTAGCACCAGTCTACCCCAGGAATTACTAGGAAATCGCTTGATTGAGCTTGGAGGCACTCGTCTTGTGTGCCGGGAGATTCCAGTTACCTCTCCCAACACTTGCGTCAAGCAGCGAGCCTAGGCATTTTGGAAGCGAAAGGTAGCGGCAGGCAGGATGTTGGGTTACAGGCCATAAGCTCAACTCTCAGAAGTGTTTATGCCTGGGAGGCAGATGTCTGCTACCCACTCGGACATGGGAGTTGGAACCTAGCTACACTCCTATTGAAGAAGGACTTTGGAAATCGCTGTATTCAACTCAGATACACGGGAGTTCAGGCCCAATGCTTACACATGCTTTTCCCACAAACTATCCCAGCCACTAACGGAAGGAGGTTAGCAGGTAAGCCTACAGTCAGGCAGGATGCGGGAGGGTCCTGCCCTGTCCTCAGCTCTCACAGGGAAGCATGCCTTGAAGCCAGCTCTCAACTAGCTGCATTCTTATGACAGTGTGAAGGTAGCAGTATTCTGAGTAAGGAGGTTCCCAGATTACCACTCTACTGCACCTGGAGATACCCTCCAGGTCTGCATTGTTAACTTGCGTCTCAGAGGCCTCTGGCAAACGTCTCTGGTGAAGACGTGCGAAACTCACTCTGCAGGCAGTGTGGAACTGTGAGGGACTGAGGGTCAGCTCAACTCTCAGCAGTAAGATGTTTTTGGACAAGGCGTTCAAATACCTACTCACGTATGGAACTTAGTATGTAGCACCAGTCTACCCCAGGAATTACTGGGAAATCGCTGGATTGAGCTTGGAGGCACTAGTCTTGTTGCCGGGAGATTCCAGTTACCTCTCCCAACACTTCGGTGAAGCAGCGAGCCTAGGCCTTTTGGAAGCGAAAGCTAGCTGCAGGCAGGAGGTAGGGATACAGGCCATAAATTCAACTCTCAGAAGTGTGTATGCATGGGAGGCAGATGTCTGCTACCCACTCGTACATGCGAGTGGGAACCTACTACACTCTGATGAAAAAGGCCATTGGAAATCGCTGTATTCAACTCAGATACACGTGGGTTCAGGCACAACGATTCCACATGCTTTCCTCACAACCTTTCCCTGCCACTAACATGAGGACGTTAGCAGCTCCTTCTACAGTCAAGCAGGATGCGGGAGGGTTGTGCCCTGTCCTTAGCTCTCACAGGGAAGCATGTCTTGAAGCCAGCGGTCAACTAGCTGCATACTTATGGCAGGGTCAAGGTAGCAGTATTCTGAGTAAGGCGGTTCCGAGATTACCACTCTACTGCACCTGGAGATACCCTCCAGGTCTGCATTGTTAACTTGCGTCTCAGAAGCCTGTGGCAAACGTCTCTGGTGAAGACGTGCGAAACTCACTCTGCAGGCAGTGTGGAACTGTGAGGGACTGAGGGTGAGCTCAACTCTCAGAAGTAAGATGCTTTTGGACAAGGCGTTCAGCTACATTCTCACGTATGGAACTTAGTATGTAGCACCTGTCTACCCCAGGAATTACTAGGCAATCGCTGGAATGAGCTTGGAGGCACTAGTCTTGTGTGCCGGGAGATTCCAATTACCTCTCCCAACACTTCCGTCAAACAGCGAGCCTAGGCCTTTTAGAAGTGAAAGGAACCAGCAGGCTGGATGGGGAGGTACAGGCCTTAAGCTCAACTCTCAGAAGTGTGTATGCAGGGGAGACAGATGTCTGCTACCCACTCTGACATGGGAGTTGGAAACTAGCTACACTCTGATTGAAGAAGGCCATTGGAAATCGCTGTATTCAACTCAGATACACAGGAGTTCAGGCCCAATGCTTACACATGCTTTTCCCGCAACCTCTCTCAGCCACTAACATTAGGATGTTAGCAGCTGCGCCTACAGTCAGGCAGGATGCGGGTGGGTTCTGCCCTGTCCTCAGCACTCCCAGGGAAGCATGCCTAGAAGCCAGCTCTCAACTAGCTGCATTCTTATGGCAGTGTGAAGGTAGCAGTATTCTGAGTCAGGAGGTTCCAAGATTACCACTCTACTGCACCTGGAGATACCCTCCAGGTCTGCATTGTTAACTTGCGTCTCAGAAGCCGGTGGCAAACGTCTCTGGTGAAGACGTCCGAAACTCACTCTGCAGGCAGTGTGGAACTGTGAGGGACTGAGGGTCAGCTCAACTCTCAGCAGTAAGATGTTTTTGGACAAGGCGTTCAAATACCTACTCACGTATGGAACTTAGTATGTAGCACAAGTCTACCCCAGGAATTACTGGGAAATCGCTTGATTGAGCTTGGAGGCACTCGTCTTGTGTGCCGGGAGATTCCAATTACCTCTCTCAACACTTGCGTCAAGCAGCGAGCCTAGGCCTTTTGGAAGCGAAAGGTAGCGGCAGGCACGATGTAGGGTTACAGGCCATAAGCTCAACTCTCAGAAGTGTGTATGCATGGGAGGCAGATGTCTGCTACCCACTCGGACATGGGAGTTGGAACCTAGCTACACTCCTATTGAAGAAGGATGTTGGAAATCGCTGTATTCAACTCAGATACTCGGAAGTTCAGGCCCAATGCTTACACATGCTTTTCCCACAACCTATCCCAGCCACTAACAGAAGGAGGTTAGCAGGTACGTCTACAGTCAGGCAGGATGCGGGAGGGTTCTGCCCTGTCCTCAGCTCTCACAGGGAAGCATGCCTAGAAGCCAGCTCTCAACTAGCTGCATTCTTATGACAGTGTGAAGGTAGCAGTATTCTGAGTAAGGCGGTTCCGAGATTACCACTCTACTGCACCTGGAGATACCCTCCAGGTCTGCATTGTTAACTTGCGTCTCAGAAGCCTGTGGCAAACGTCTCCGGTGAAGACCTGCAAAACTCACTCTGCAGGCAGTGTGGAACTGTGAGGGACTGAGGGTGAGCTCAACTCTCAGAAGTAAGATGTTTTTGGACAAGGCGTTCAACTACCTACTCACGTATGGAACTTAGTATGTAGCACCAGTCTACCCCAGGAATTACTAGGAAATCGCTTGATTGAGCTTGGAGGCACTCGTCTTGTGTGCCGGGAGATTCCAGTTACCTCTCCCAACACTTGCGTCAAGCAGCGAGCCTAGGCATTTTGGAAGCGAAAGGTAGCGGCAGGCAGGATGTTGGGTTACAGGCCATAAGCTCAACTCTCAGAAGTGTTTATGCCTGGGAGGCAGATGTCTGCTACCCACTCGGACATGGGAGTTGGAACCTAGCTACACTCCTATTGAAGAAGGACTTTGGAAATCGCTGTATTCAACTCAGATACACGGGAGTTCAGGCCCAATGCTTACACATGCTTTTCCCACAAACTATCCCAGCCACTAACGGAAGGAGGTTAGCAGGTAAGCCTACAGTCAGGCAGGATGCGGGAGGGTCCTGCCCTGTCCTCAGCTCTCACAGGGAAGCATGCCTTGAAGCCAGCTCTCAACTAGCTGCATTCTTATGACAGTGTGAAGGTAGCAGTATTCTGAGTAAGGAGGTTCCCAGATTACCACTCTACTGCACCTGGAGATACCCTCCAGGTCTGCATTGTTAACTTGCGTCTCAGAGGCCTCTGGCAAACGTCTCTGGTGAAGACGTGCGAAACTCACTCTGCAGGCAGTGTGGAACTGTGAGGGACTGAGGGTCAGCTCAACTCTCAGCAGTAAGATGTTTTTGGACAAGGCGTTCAAATAGCTACTCACGTATGGAACTTAGTATGTAGCACCAGTCTACCCCAGGAATTACTGGGAAATCGCTGGATTGAGCTTGGAGGCACTAGTCTTGTTGCCGGGAGATTCCAGTTACCTCTCCCAACACTTCGGTGAAGCAGCGAGCCTAGGCCTTTTGGAAGCGAAAGCTAGCTGCAGGCAGGAGGTAGGGATACAGGCCATAAATTCAACTCTCAGAAGTGTGTATGCATGGGAGGCAGATGTCTGCTACCCACTCGTACATGCGAGTGGGAACCTACTACACTCTGATGAAAAAGGCCATTGGAAATCGCTGTATTCAACTCAGATACACGTGGGTTCAGGCACAACGATTCCACATGCTTTCCTCACAACCTTTCCCTGCCACTAACATGAGGACGTTAGCAGCTCCTTCTACAGTCAAGCAGGATGCGGGAGGGTTGTGCCCTGTCCTTAGCTCTCACAGGGAAGCATGTCTTGAAGCCAGCGGTCAACTAGCTGCATACTTATGGCAGGGTCAAGGTAGCAGTATTCTGAGTAAGGCGGTTCCGAGATTACCACTCTACTGCACCTGGAGATACCCTCCAGGTCTGCATTGTTAACTTGCGTCTCAGAAGCCTGTGGCAAACGTCTCTGGTGAAGACGTGCGAAACTCACTCTGCAGGCAGTGTGGAACTGTGAGGGACTGAGGGTGAGCTCAACTCTCAGAAGTAAGATGCTTTTGGACAAGGCGTTCAGCTACATTCTCACGTATGGAACTTAGTATGTAGCACCTGTCTACCCCAGGAATTACTAGGCAATCGCTGGAATGAGCTTGGAGGCACTAGTCTTGTGTGCCGGGAGATTCCAATTACCTCTCCCAACACTTCCGTCAAACAGCGAGCCTAGGCCTTTTAGAAGTGAAAGGAACCAGCAGGCTGGATGGGGAGGTACAGGCCTTAAGCTCAACTCTCAGAAGTGTGTATGCAGGGGAGACAGATGTCTGCTACCCACTCTGACATGGGAGTTGGAAACTAGCTACACTCTGATTGAAGAAGGCCATTGGAAATCGCTGTATTCAACTCAGATACACAGGAGTTCAGGCCCAATGCTTACACATGCTTTTCCCGCAACCTCTCTCAGCCACTAACATTAGGATGTTAGCAGCTGCGCCTACAGTCAGGCAGGATGCGGGTGGGTTCTGCCCTGTCCTCAGCACTCCCAGGGAAGCATGCCTAGAAGCCAGCTCTCAACTAGCTGCATTCTTATGGCAGTGTGAAGGTAGCAGTATTCTGAGTCAGGAGGTTCCAAGATTACCACTCTACTGCACCTGGAGATACCCTCCAGGTCTGCATTGTTAACTTGCGTCTCAGAAGCCGGTGGCAAACGTCTCTGGTGAAGACGTCCGAAACTCACTCTGCAGGCAGTGTGGAACTGTGAGGGACTGAGGGTCAGCTCAACTCTCAGCAGTAAGATGTTTTTGGACAAGGCGTTCAAATACCTACTCACGTATGGAACTTAGTATGTAGCACAAGTCTACCCCAGGAATTACTGGGAAATCGCTTGATTGAGCTTGGAGGCACTCGTCTTGTGTGCCGGGAGATTCCAATTACCTCTCTCAACACTTGCGTCAAGCAGCGAGCCTAGGCCTTTTGGAAGCGAAAGGTAGCGGCAGGCACGATGTAGGGTTACAGGCCATAAGCTCAACTCTCAGAAGTGTGTATGCATGGGAGGCAGATGTCTGCTACCCACTCGGACATGGGAGTTGGAACCTAGCTACACTCCTATTGAAGAAGGATGTTGGAAATCGCTGTATTCAACTCAGATACTCGGAAGTTCAGGCCCAATGCTTACACATGCTTTTCCCACAACCTATCCCAGCCACTAACAGAAGGAGGTTAGCAGGTACGTCTACAGTCAGGCAGGATGCGGGAGGGTTCTGCCCTGTCCTCAGCTCTCACAGGGAAGCATGCCTAGAAGCCAGCTCTCAACTAGCTGCATTCTTATGACAGTGTGAAGGTAGCAGTATTCTGAGTAAGGAGGTTCCCAGATTACCACTCTACTGCACCTGGAGATACCCTCCAGGTCTGCATTGTTAACTTGCGTCTCAGAGGCCTCTGGCAAACGTCTCTGGTGAAGACGTGCGAAACTCACTCTGCAGGCAGTGTGGAACTGTGAGGGACTGAGGGTGAGCTCAACTCTCAGCAGTAAGATGATTTTGGACAAGGCGTTCAGCTACCTTCTCACATATGGAACTTAGTATGTAGCACCAGTCTACCCCAGGAATTACTGGGAAATCGCTGGATTGAGCTTGGAGGCACTAGTCTTGTTGCCGGGAGATTCCAGTTACCTCTCCCAACACTTCGGTGAAGCAGCGAGCCTAGGCCTTTTGGAAGCGAAAGCTAGCTGCAGGCAGGAGGTAGGGATACAGGCCATAAATTCAACTCTCAGAAGTGTGTATGCATGGGAGGCAGATGTCTGCTACCCACTCGTACATGCGAGTGGGAACCTACTACACTCTGATGAAAAAGGCCATTGGAAATCGCTGTATTCAACTCAGATACACGTGGGTTCAGGCACAACGATTCCACATGCTTCCTCACAACCTTTCCCTGCCACTAACATGAGGACGTTAGCAGCTCCTTCTACAGTCAAGCAGGATGCGGGAGGGTTGTGCCCTGTCCTTAGCTCTCACAGGGAAGCATGTCTTGAAGCCAGCGGTCAACTAGCTGCATACTTATGGCAGGGTCAAGGTAGCAGTATTCTGAGTAAGGCGGTTCCGAGATTACCACTCTACTGCACCTGGAGATACCCTCCAGGTCTGCATTGTTAACTTGCGTCTCAGAAGCCTGTGGCAAACGTCTCTGGTGAAGACGTGCGAAACTCACTCTGCAGGCAGTGTGGAACTGTGAGGGACTGAGGGTGAGCTCAACTCTCAGAAGTAAGATGCTTTTGGACAAGGCGTTCAGCTACATTCTCACGTATGGAACTTAGTATGTAGCACCTGTCTACCCCAGGAATTACTAGGCAATCGCTGGAATGAGCTTGGAGGCACTAGTCTTGTGTGCCGGGAGATTCCAATTACCTCTCCCAACACTTCCGTCAAACAGCGAGCCTAGGCCTTTTAGAAGTGAAAGGAACCAGCAGGCTGGATGGGGAGGTACAGGCCTTAAGCTCAACTCTCAGAAGTGTGTATGCAGGGGAGACAGATGTCTGCTACCCACTCTGACATGGGAGTTGGAAACTACCTACACTCTGATTGAAGAAGGCCATTGGAAATCGCTGTATTTAACTCAGATACACAGGAGTTCAGGCCCAATGCTTACACATGCTTTTCCCGCAACCTCTCTCAGCCACTAACATTAGGATGTTAGCAGCTGCGCCTACAGTCAGGCAGGATGCGGGTGGGTTCTGCCATGTCCTCAGCACTCCCAGGGAAGCATGCCTAGAAGCCAGCTCTCAACTAGCTGCATTCTTATGGCAGTGTGAAGGTAGCAGTATTCTGAGTCAGGAGGTTCCAAGATTACCACTCTACTGCACCTGGAGATACCCTCCAGGTCTGCATTGTTAACTTGCGTCTCAGAAGCCTGTGGCAAACGTCTCCGGTGAAGACCTGCAAAACTCACTCTGCAGGCAGTGTGGAACTGTGAGGGACTGAGGGTGAGCTCAACTCTCAGAAGTAAGATGTTTTTGGACAAGGCGTTCAACTACCTACTCACGTATGGAACTTAGTATGTAGCACCAGTCTACCCCAGGAATTACTAGGAAATCGCTTGATTGAGCTTGGAGGCACTCGTCTTGTGTGCCGGGAGATTCCAGTTACCTCTCCCAACACTTGCGTCAAGCAGCGAGCCTAGGCATTTTGGAAGCGAAAGGTAGCGGCAGGCAGGATGTTGGGTTACAGGCCATAAGCTCAACTCTCAGAAGTGTTTATGCCTGGGAGGCAGATGTCTGCTACCCACTCGGACATGGGAGTTGGAACCTAGCTACACTCCTATTGAAGAAGGACTTTGGAAATCGCTGTATTCAAC
The DNA here is from genome assembly GCF_048164855.1 of Canis lupus baileyi. Classification (NCBI taxonomy): domain Eukaryota; kingdom Metazoa; phylum Chordata; class Mammalia; order Carnivora; family Canidae; genus Canis; species Canis lupus. Next base: position 1,213,947 of record NC_132864.1, on the reverse strand, counting down.
TCAGATACACGGGAGTTCAGGCCCAATGCTTACACATGCTTTTCCCACAAACTATCCCAGCCACTAACGGAAGGAGGTTAGCAGGTAAGCCTACAGTCAGGCAGGATGCGGGAGGGTCCTGCCCTGTCCTCAGCTCTCACAGGGAAGCATGCCTTGAAGCCAGCTCTCAACTAGCTGCATTCTTATGACAGTGTGAAGGTAGCAGTATTCTGAGTAAGGAGGTTCCCAGATTACCACTCTACTGCACCTGGAGATACCCTCCAGGTCTGCATTGTTAACTTGCGTCTCAGAGGCCTCTGGCAAACGTCTCTGGTGAAGACGTGCGAAACTCACTCTGCAGGCAGTGTGGAACTGTGAGGGACTGAGGGTCAGCTCAACTCTCAGCAGTAAGATGTTTTTGGACAAGGCGTTCAAATACCTACTCACGTATGGAACTTAGTATGTAGCACCAGTCTACCCCAGGAATTACTGGGAAATCGCTGGATTGAGCTTGGAGGCACTAGTCTTGTTGCCGGGAGATTCCAGTTACCTCTCCCAACACTTCGGTGAAGCAGCGAGCCTAGGCCTTTTGGAAGCGAAAGCTAGCTGCAGGCAGGAGGTAGGGATACAGGCCATAAATTCAACTCTCAGAAGTGTGTATGCATGGGAGGCAGATGTCTGCTACCCACTCGTACATGCGAGTGGGAACCTACTACACTCTGATGAAAAAGGCCATTGGAAATCGCTGTATTCAACTCAGATACACGTGGGTTCAGGCACAACGATTCCACATGCTTTCCTCACAACCTTTCCCTGCCACTAACATGAGGACGTTAGCAGCTCCTTCTACAGTCAAGCAGGATGCGGGAGGGTTGTGCCCTGTCCTTAGCTCTCACAGGGAAGCATGTCTTGAAGCCAGCGGTCAACTAGCTGCATACTTATGGCAGGGTCAAGGTAGCAGTATTCTGAGTAAGGCGGTTCCGAGATTACCACTCTACTGCACCTGGAGATACCCTCCAGGTCTGCATTGTTAACTTGCGTCTCAGAAGCCTGTGGCAAACGTCTCTGGTGAAGACGTGCGAAACTCACTCTGCAGGCAGTGTGGAACTGTGAGGGACTGAGGGTGAGCTCAACTCTCAGAAGTAAGATGCTTTTGGACAAGGCGTTCAGCTACATTCTCACGTATGGAACTTAGTATGTAGCACCTGTCTACCCCAGGAATTACTAGGCAATCGCTGGAATGAGCTTGGAGGCACTAGTCTTGTGTGCCGGGAGATTCCAATTACCTCTCCCAACACTTCCGTCAAACAGCGAGCCTAGGCCTTTTAGAAGTGAAAGGAACCAGCAGGCTGGATGGGGAGGTACAGGCCTTAAGCTCAACTCTCAGAAGTGTGTATGCAGGGGAGACAGATGTCTGCTACCCACTCTGACATGGGAGTTGGAAACTAGCTACACTCTGATTGAAGAAGGCCATTGGAAATCGCTGTATTCAACTCAGATACACAGGAGTTCAGGCCCAATGCTTACACATGCTTTTCCCGCAACCTCTCTCAGCCACTAACATTAGGATGTTAGCAGCTGCGCCTACAGTCAGGCAGGATGCGGGTGGGTTCTGCCCTGTCCTCAGCACTCCCAGGGAAGCATGCCTAGAAGCCAGCTCTCAACTAGCTGCATTCTTATGGCAGTGTGAAGGTAGCAGTATTCTGAGTCAGGAGGTTCCAAGATTACCACTCTACTGCACCTGGAGATACCCTCCAGGTCTGCATTGTTAACTTGCGTCTCAGAAGCCGGTGGCAAACGTCTCTGGTGAAGACGTCCGAAACTCACTCTGCAGGCAGTGTGGAACTGTGAGGGACTGAGGGTCAGCTCAACTCTCAGCAGTAAGATGTTTTTGGACAAGGCGTTCAAATACCTACTCACGTATGGAACTTAGTATGTAGCACAAGTCTACCCCAGGAATTACTGGGAAATCGCTTGATTGAGCTTGGAGGCACTCGTCTTGTGTGCCGGGAGATTCCTATTACCTCTCTCAACACTTGCGTCAAGCAGCGAGCCTAGGCCTTTTGGAAGCGAAAGGTAGCGGCAGGCACGATGTAGGGTTACAGGCCATAAGCTCAACTCTCAGAAGTGTGTATGCATGGGAGGCAGATGTCTGCTACCCACTCGGACATGGGAGTTGGAACCTAGCTACACTCCTATTGAAGAAGGATGTTGGAAATCGCTGTATTCAACTCAGATACTCGGAAGTTCAGGCCCAATGCTTACACATGCTTTTCCCACAACCTATCCCAGCCACTAACAGAAGGAGGTTAGCAGGTACGTCTACAGTCAGGCAGGATGCGGGAGGGTTCTGCCCTGTCCTCAGCTCTCACAGGGAAGCATGCCTAGAAGCCAGCTCTCAACTAGCTGCATTCTTATGACAGTGTGAAGGTAGCAGTATTCTGAGTAAGGCGGTTCCGAGATTACCACTCTACTGCACCTGGAGATACCCTCCAGGTCTGCATTGTTAACTTGCGTCTCAGAAGCCTGTGGCAAACGTCTCCGGTGAAGACCTGCAAAACTCACTCTGCAGGCAGTGTGGAACTGTGAGGGACTGAGGGTGAGCTCAACTCTCAGAAGTAAGATGTTTTTGGACAAGGCGTTCAACTACCTACTCACGTATGGAACTTAGTATGTAGCACCAGTCTACCCCAGGAATTACTAGGAAATCGCTTGATTGAGCTTGGAGGCACTCGTCTTGTGTGCCGGGAGATTCCAGTTACCTCTCCCAACACTTGCGTCAAGCAGCGAGCCTAGGCATTTTGGAAGCGAACGGTAGCGGCAGGCAGGATGTTGGGTTACAGGCCATAAGCTCAACTCTCAGAAGTGTTTATGCCTGGGAGGCAGATGTCTGCTACCCACTCGGACATGGGAGTTGGAACCTAGCTACACTCCTATTGAAGAAGGACTTTGGAAATCGCTGTATTCAACTCAGATACACGGGAGTTCAGGCCCAATGCTTACACATGCTTTTCCCACAAACTATCCCAGCCACTAACGGAAGGAGGTTAGCAGGTAAGCCTACAGTCAGGCAGGATGCGGGAGGGTCCTGCCCTGTCCTCAGCTCTCACAGGGAAGCATGCCTTGAAGCCAGCTCTCAACTAGCTGCATTCTTATGACAGTGTGAAGGTAGCAGTATTCTGAGTAAGGAGGTTCCCAGATTACCACTCTACTGCACCTGGAGATACCCTCCAGGTCTGCATTGTTAACTTGCGTCTCAGAGGCCTCTGGCAAACGTCTCTGGTGAAGACGTGCGAAACTCACTCTGCAGGCAGTGTGGAACTGTGAGGGACTGAGGGTCAGCTCAACTCTCAGCAGTAAGATGTTTTTGGACAAGGCGTTCAAATAGCTACTCACGTATGGAACTTAGTATGTAGCACCAGTCTACCCCAGGAATTACTGGGAAATCGCTGGATTGAGCTTGGAGGCACTAGTCTTGTTGCCGGGAGATTCCAGTTACCTCTCCCAACACTTCGGTGAAGCAGCGAGCCTAGGCCTTTTGGAAGCGAAAGCTAGCTGCAGGCAGGAGGTAGGGATACAGGCCATAAATTCAACTCTCAGAAGTGTGTATGCATGGGAGGCAGATGTCTGCTACCCACTCGTACATGCGAGTGGGAACCTACTACACTCTGATGAAAAAGGCCATTGGAAATCGCTGTATTCAACTCAGATACACGTGGGTTCAGGCACAACGATTCCACATGCTTTCCTCACAACCTTTCCCTGCCACTAACATGAGGACGTTAGCAGCTCCTTCTACAGTCAAGCAGGATGCGGGAGGGTTGTGCCCTGTCCTTAGCTCTCACAGGGAAGCATGTCTTGAAGCCAGCGGTCAACTAGCTGCATACTTATGGCAGGGTCAAGGTAGCAGTATTCTGAGTAAGGCGGTTCCGAGATTACCACTCTACTGCACCTGGAGATACCCTCCAGGTCTGCATTGTTAACTTGCGTCTCAGAAGCCTGTGGCAAACGTCTCTGGTGAAGACGTGCGAAACTCACTCTGCAGGCAGTGTGGAACTGTGAGGGACTGAGGGTGAGCTCAACTCTCAGAAGTAAGATGCTTTTGGACAAGGCGTTCAGCTACCTTCTCACGTATGGAACTTAGTATGTAGCACCTGTCTACCCCAGGAATTACTAGGCAATCGCTGGAATGAGCTTGGAGGCACTAGTCTTGTGTGCCGGGAGATTCCAATTACCTCTCCCAACACTTCCGTCAAACAGCGAGCCTAGGCCTTTTAGAAGTGAAAGGAACCAGCAGGCTGGATGGGGAGGTACAGGCCTTAAGCTCAACTCTCAGAAGTGTGTATGCAGGGGAGACAGATGTCTGCTACCCACTCTGACATGGGAGTTGGAAACTAGCTACACTCTGATTGAAGAAGGCCATTGGAAATCGCTGTATTCAACTCAGATACACAGGAGTTCAGGCCCAATGCTTACACATGCTTTTCCCGCAACCTCTCTCAGCCACTAACATTAGGATGTTAGCAGCTGCGCCTACAGTCAGGCAGGATGCGGGTGGGTTCTGCCCTGTCCTCAGCACTCCCAGGGAAGCATGCCTAGAAGCCAGCTCTCAACTAGCTGCATTCTTATGGCAGTGTGAAGGTAGCAGTATTCTGAGTCAGGAGGTTCCAAGATTACCACTCTACTGCACCTGGAGATACCCTCCAGGTCTGCATTGTTAACTTGCGTCTCAGAAGCCGGTGGCAAACGTCTCTGGTGAAGACGTCCGAAACTCACTCTGCAGGCAGTGTGGAACTGTGAGGGACTGAGGGTCAGCTCAACTCTCAGCAGTAAGATGTTTTTGGACAAGGCGTTCAAATACCTACTCACGTATGGAACTTAGTATGTAGCACAAGTCTACCCCAGGAATTACTGGGAAATCGCTTGATTGAGCTTGGAGGCACTCGTCTTGTGTGCCGGGAGATTCCAATTACCTCTCTCAACACTTGCGTCAAGCAGCGAGCCTAGGCCTTTTGGAAGCGAAAGGTAGCGGCAGGCACGATGTAGGGTTACAGGCCATAAGCTCAACTCTCAGAAGTGTGTATGCATGGGAGGCAGATGTCTGCTACCCACTCGGACATGGGAGTTGGAACCTAGCTACACTCCTATTGAAGAAGGATGTTGGAAATCGCTGTATTCAACTCAGATACTCGGAAGTTCAGGCCCAATGCTTACACATGCTTTTCCCACAACCTATCCCAGCCACTAACAGAAGGAGGTTAGCAGGTACGTCTACAGTCAGGCAGGATGCGGGAGGGTTCTGCCCTGTCCTCAGCTCTCACAGGGAAGCATGCCTAGAAGCCAGCTCTCAACTAGCTGCATTCTTATGACAGTGTGAAGGTAGCAGTATTCTGAGTAAGGCGGTTCCGAGATTACCACTCTACTGCACCTGGAGATACCCTCCAGGTCTGCATTGTTAACTTGCGTCTCAGAAGCCTGTGGCAAACGTCTCCGGTGAAGACCTGCAAAACTCACTCTGCAGGCAGTGTGGAACTGTGAGGGACTGAGGGTGAGCTCAACTCTCAGAAGTAAGATGTTTTTGGACAAGGCGTTCAACTACCTACTCACGTATGGAACTTAGTATGTAGCACCAGTCTACCCCAGGAATTACTAGGAAATCGCTTGATTGAGCTTGGAGGCACTCGTCTTGTGTGCCGGGAGATTCCAGTTACCTCTCCCAACACTTGCGTCAAGCAGCGAGCCTAGGCATTTTGGAAGCGAACGGTAGCGGCAGGCAGGATGTTGGGTTACAGGCCATAAGCTCAACTCTCAGAAGTGTTTATGCCTGGGAGGCAGATGTCTGCTACCCACTCGGACATGGGAGTTGGAACCTAGCTACACTCCTATTGAAGAAGGACTTTGGAAATCGCTGTATTCAACTCAGATACACGGGAGTTCAGGCCCAATGCTTACACATGCTTTTCCCACAAACTATCCCAGCCACTAACGGAAGGAGGTTAGCAGGTAAGCCTACAGTCAGGCAGGATGCGGGAGGGTCCTGCCCTGTCCTCAGCTCTCACAGGGAAGCATGCCTTGAAGCCAGCTCTCAACTAGCTGCATTCTTATGACAGTGTGAAGGTAGCAGTATTCTGAGTAAGGAGGTTCCCAGATTACCACTCTACTGCACCTGGAGATACCCTCCAGGTCTGCATTGTTAACTTGCGTCTCAGAGGCCTCTGGCAAACGTCTCTGGTGAAGACGTGCGAAACTCACTCTGCAGGCAGTGTGGAACTGTGAGGGACTGAGGGTCAGCTCAACTCTCAGCAGTAAGATGTTTTTGGACAAGGCGTTCAAATAGCTACTCACGTATGGAACTTAGTATGTAGCACCAGTCTACCCCAGGAATTACTGGGAAATCGCTGGATTGAGCTTGGAGGCACTAGTCTTGTTGCCGGGAGATTCCAGTTACCTCTCCCAACACTTCGGTGAAGCAGCGAGCCTAGGCCTTTTGGAAGCGAAAGCTAGCTGCAGGCAGGAGGTAGGGATACAGGCCATAAATTCAACTCTCAGAAGTGTGTATGCATGGGAGGCAGATGTCTGCTACCCACTCGTACATGCGAGTGGGAACCTACTACACTCTGATGAAAAAGGCCATTGGAAATCGCTGTATTCAACTCAGATACACGTGGGTTCAGGCACAACGATTCCACATGCTTTCCTCACAACCTTTCCCTGCCACTAACATGAGGACGTTAGCAGCTCCTTCTACAGTCAAGCAGGATGCGGGAGGGTTGTGCCCTGTCCTTAGCTCTCACAGGGAAGCATGTCTTGAAGCCAGCGGTCAACTAGCTGCATACTTATGGCAGGGTCAAGGTAGCAGTATTCTGAGTAAGGCGGTTCCGAGATTACCACTCTACTGCACCTGGAGATACCTTCCAGGTCTGCATTGTTAACTTGCGTCTCAGAAGCCTGTGGCAAACGTCTCTGGTGAAGACGTGCGAAACTCACTCTGCAGGCAGTGTGGAACTGTGAGGGACTGAGGGTGAGCTCAACTCTCAGAAGTAAGATGCTTTTGGACAAGGCGTTCAGCTACCTTCTCACGTATGGAACTTAGTATGTAGCACCTGTCTACCCCAGGAATTACTAGGCAATCGCTGGAATGAGCTTGGAGGCACTAGTCTTGTGTGCCGGGAGATTCCAATTACCTCTCCCAACACTTCCGTCAAACAGCGAGCCTAGGCCTTTTAGAAGTGAAAGGAACCAGCAGGCTGGATGGGGAGGTACAGGCCTTAAGCTCAACTCTCAGAAGTGTGTATGCAGGGGAGACAGATGTCTGCTACCCACTCTGACATGGGAGTTGGAAACTAGCTACACTCTGATTGAAGAAGGCCATTGGAAATCGCTGTATTCAACTCAGATACACAGGAGTTCAGGCCCAATGCTTACACATGCTTTTCCCGCAACCTCTCTCAGCCACTAACATTAGGATGTTAGCAGCTGCGCCTACAGTCAGGCAGGATGCGGGTGGGTTCTGCCCTGTCCTCAGCACTCCCAGGGAAGCATGCCTAGAAGCCAGCTCTCAACTAGCTGCATTCTTATGGCAGTGTGAAGGTAGCAGTATTCTGAGTCAGGAGGTTCCAAGATTACCACTCTACTGCACCTGGAGATACCCTCCAGGTCTGCATTGTTAACTTGCGTCTCAGAAGCCGGTGGCAAACGTCTCTGGTGAAGACGTCCGAAACTCACTCTGCAGGCAGTGTGGAACTGTGAGGGACTGAGGGTCAGCTCAACTCTCAGCAGTAAGATGTTTTTGGACAAGGCGTTCAAATACCTACTCACGTATGGAACTTAGTATGTAGCACAAGTCTACCCCAGGAATTACTGGGAAATCGCTTGATTGAGCTTGGAGGCACTCGTCTTGTGTGCCGGGAGATTCCTATTACCTCTCTCAACACTTGCGTCAAGCAGCGAGCCTAGGCCTTTTGGAAGCGAAAGGTAGCGGCAGGCACGATGTAGGGTTACAGGCCATAAGCTCAACTCTCAGAAGTGTGTATGCATGGGAGGCAGATGTCTGCTACCCACTCGGACATGGGAGTTGGAACCTAGCTACACTCCTATTGAAGAAGGATGTTGGAAATCGCTGTATTCAACTCAGATACTCGGAAGTTCAGGCCCAATGCTTACACATGCTTTTCCCACAACCTATCCCAGCCACTAACAGAAGGAGGTTAGCAGGTACGTCTACAGTCAGGCAGGATGCGGGAGGGTTCTGCCCTGTCCTCAGCTCTCACAGGGAAGCATGCCTAGAAGCCAGCTCTCAACTAGCTGCATTCTTATGACAGTGTGAAGGTAGCAGTATTCTGAGTAAGGCGGTTCCGAGATTACCACTCTACTGCACCTGGAGATACCCTCCAGGTCTGCATTGTTAACTTGCGTCTCAGAAGCCTGTGGCAAACGTCTCCGGTGAAGACCTGCAAAACTCACTCTGCAGGCAGTGTGGAACTGTGAGGGACTGAGGGTGAGCTCAACTCTCAGAAGTAAGATGTTTTTGGACAAGGCGTTCAACTACCTACTCACGTATGGAACTTAGTATGTAGCACCAGTCTACCCCAGGAATTACTAGGAAATCGCTTGATTGAGCTTGGAGGCACTCGTCTTGTGTGCCGGGAGATTCCAGTTACCTCTCCCAACACTTGCGTCAAGCAGCGAGCCTAGGCATTTTGGAAGCGAACGGTAGCGGCAGGCAGGATGTTGGGTTACAGGCCATAAGCTCAACTCTCAGAAGTGTTTATGCCTGGGAGGCAGATGTCTGCTACCCACTCGGACATGGGAGTTGGAACCTAGCTACACTCCTATTGAAGAAGGACTTTGGAAATCGCTGTATTCAACTCAGATACACGGGAGTTCAGGCCCAATGCTTACACATGCTTTTCCCACAAACTATCCCAGCCACTAACGGAAGGAGGTTAGCAGGTAAGCCTACAGTCAGGCAGGATGCGGGAGGGTCCTGCCCTGTCCTCAGCTCTCACAGGGAAGCATGCCTTGAAGCCAGCTCTCAACTAGCTGCATTCTTATGACAGTGTGAAGGTAGCAGTATTCTGAGTAAGGAGGTTCCCAGATTACCACTCTACTGCACCTGGAGATACCCTCCAGGTCTGCATTGTTAACTTGCGTCTCAGAGGCCTCTGGCAAACGTCTCTGGTGAAGACGTGCGAAACTCACTCTGCAGGCAGTGTGGAACTGTGAGGGACTGAGGGTCAGCTCAACTCTCAGCAGTAAGATGTTTTTGGACAAGGCGTTCAAATAGCTACTCACGTATGGAACTTAGTATGTAGCACCAGTCTACCCCAGGAATTACTGGGAAATCGCTGGATTGAGCTTGGAGGCACTAGTCTTGTTGCCGGGAGATTCCAGTTACCTCTCCCAACACTTCGGTGAAGCAGCGAGCCTAGGCCTTTTGGAAGCGAAAGCTAGCTGCAGGCAGGAGGTAGGGATACAGGCCATAAATTCAACTCTCAGAAGTGTGTATGCATGGGAGGCAGATGTCTGCTACCCACTCGTACATGCGAGTGGGAACCTACTACACTCTGATGAAAAAGGCCATTGGAAATCGCTGTATTCAACTCAGATACACGTGGGTTCAGGCACAACGATTCCACATGCTTTCCTCACAACCTTTCCCTGCCACTAACATGAGGACGTTAGCAGCTCCTTCTACAGTCAAGCAGGATGCGGGAGGGTTGTGCCCTGTCCTTAGCTCTCACAGGGAAGCATGTCTTGAAGCCAGCGGTCAACTAGCTGCATACTTATGGCAGGGTCAAGGTAGCAGTATTCTGAGTAAGGCGGTTCCGAGATTACCACTCTACTGCACCTGGAGATACCCTCCAGGTCTGCATTGTTAACTTGCGTCTCAGAAGCCTGTGGCAAACGTCTCTGGTGAAGACGTGCGAAACTCACTCTGCAGGCAGTGTGGAACTGTGAGGGACTGAGGGTGAGCTCAACTCTCAGAAGTAAGATGCTTTTGGACAAGGCGTTCAGCTACCTTCTCACGTATGGAACTTAGTATGTAGCACCTGTCTACCCCAGGAATTACTAGGCAATCGCTGGAATGAGCTTGGAGGCACTAGTCTTGTGTGCCGGGAGATTCCAATTACCTCTCCCAACACTTCCGTCAAACAGCGAGCCTAGGCCTTTTAGAAGTGAAAGGAACCAGCAGGCTGGATGGGGAGGTACAGGCCTTAAGCTCAACTCTCAGAAGTGTGTATGCAGGGGAGACAGATGTCTGCTACCCACTCTGACATGGGAGTTGGAAACTAGCTACACTCTGATTGAAGAAGGCCATTGGAAATCGCTGTATTCAACTCAGATACACAGGAGTTCAGGCCCAATGCTTACACATGCTTTTCCCGCAACCTCTCTCAGCCACTAACATTAGGATGTTAGCAGCTGCGCCTACAGTCAGGCAGGATGCGGGTGGGTTCTGCCCTGTCCTCAGCACTCCCAGGGAAGCATGCCTAGAAGCCAGCTCTCAACTAGCTGCATTCTTATGGCAGTGTGAAGGTAGCAGTATTCTGAGTCAGGAGGTTCCAAGATTACCACTCTACTGCACCTGGAGATACCCTCCAGGTCTGCATTGTTAACTTGCGTCTCAGAAGCCGGTGGCAAACGTCTCTGGTGAAGACGTCCGAAACTCACTCTGCAGGCAGTGTGGAACTGTGAGGGACTGAGGGTCAGCTCAACTCTCAGCAGTAAGATGTTTTTGGACAAGGCGTTCAAATACCTACTCACGTATGGAACTTAGTATGTAGCACAAGTCTACCCCAGGAATTACTGGGAAATCGCTTGATTGAGCTTGGAGGCACTCGTCTTGTGTGCCGGGAGATTCCTATTACCTCTCTCAACACTTGCGTCAAGCAGCGAGCCTAGGCCTTTTGGAAGCGAAAGGTAGCGGCAGGCACGATGTAGGGTTACAGGCCATAAGCTCAACTCTCAGAAGTGTGTATGCATGGGAGGCAGATGTCTGCTACCCACTCGGACATGGGAGTTGGAACCTAGCTACACTCCTATTGAAGAAGGATGTTGGAAATCGCTGTATTCAACTCAGATACTCGGAAGTTCAGGCCCAATGCTTACACATGCTTTTCCCACAACCTATCCCAGCCACTAACAGAAGGAGGTTAGCAGGTACGTCTACAGTCAGGCAGGATGCGGGAGGGTTCTGCCCTGTCCTCAGCTCTCACAGGGAAGCATGCCTAGAAGCCAGCTCTCAACTAGCTGCATTCTTATGACAGTGTGAAGGTAGCAGTATTCTGAGTAAGGCGGTTCCGAGATTACCACTCTACTGCACCTGGAGATACCCTCCAGGTCTGCATTGTTAACTTGCGTCTCAGAAGCCTGTGGCAAACGTCTCCGGTGAAGACCTGCAAAACTCACTCTGCAGGCAGTGTGGAACTGTGAGGGACTGAGGGTGAGCTCAACTCTCAGAAGTAAGATGTTTTTGGACAAGGCGTTCAACTACCTACTCACGTATGGAACTTAGTATGTAGCACCAGTCTACCCCAGGAATTACTAGGAAATCGCTTGATTGAGCTTGGAGGCACTCGTCTTGTGTGCCGGGAGATTCCAGTTACCTCTCCCAACACTTGCGTCAAGCAGCGAGCCTAGGCATTTTGGAAGCGAAAGGTAGCGGCAGGCAGGATGTTGGGTTACAGGCCATAAGCTCAACTCTCAGAAGTGTTTATGCCTGGGAGGCAGATGTCTGCTACCCACTCGGACATGGGAGTTGGAACCTAGCTACACTCCTATTGAAGAAGGACTTTGGAAATCGCTGTATTCAACTCAGATACACGGGAGTTCAGGCCCAATGCTTACACATGCTTTTCCCACAAACTATCCCAGCCACTAACGGAAGGAGGTTAGCAGGTAAGCCTACAGTCAGGCAGGATGCGGGAGGGTCCTGCCCTGTCCTCAGCTCTCACAGGGAAGCATGCCTTGAAGCCAGCTCTCAACTAGCTGCATTCTTATGACAGTGTGAAGGTAGCAGTATTCTGAGTAAGGAGGTTCCCAGATTACCACTCTACTGCACCTGGAGATACCCTCCAGGTCTGCATTGTTAACTTGCGTCTCAGAGGCCTCTGGCAAACGTCTCTGGTGAAGACGTGCGAAACTCACTCTGCAGGCAGTGTGGAACTGTGAGGGACTGAGGGTCAGCTCAACTCTCAGCAGTAAGATGTTTTTGGACAAGGCGTTCAAATAGCTACTCACGTATGGAACTTAGTATGTAGCACCAGTCTACCCCAGGAATTACTGGGAAATCGCTGGATTGAGCTTGGAGGCACTAGTCTTGTTGCCGGGAGATTCCAGTTACCTCTCCCAACACTTCGGTGAAGCAGCGAGCCTAGGCCTTTTGGAAGCGAAAGCTAGCTGCAGGCAGGAGGTAGGGATACAGGCCATAAATTCAACTCTCAGAAGTGTGTATGCATGGGAGGCAGATGTCTGCTACCCACTCGTACATGCGAGTGGGAACCTACTACACTCTGATGAAAAAGGCCATTGGAAATCGCTGTATTCAACTCAGATACACGTGGGTTCAGGCACAACGATTCCACATGCTTTCCTCACAACCTTTCCCTGCCACTAACATGAGGACGTTAGCAGCTCCTTCTACAGTCAAGCAGGATGCGGGAGGGTTGTGCCCTGTCCTTAGCTCTCACAGGGAAGCATGTCTTGAAGCCAGCGGTCAACTAGCTGCATACTTATGGCAGGGTCAAGGTAGCAGTATTCTGAGTAAGGCGGTTCCGAGATTACCACTCTACTGCACCTGGAGATACCCTCCAGGTCTGCATTGTTAACTTGCGTCTCAGAAGCCTGTGGCAAACGTCTCTGGTGAAGACGTGCGAAACTCACTCTGCAGGCAGTGTGGAACTGTGAGGGACTGAGGGTGAGCTCAACTCTCAGAAGTAAGATGCTTTTGGACAAGGCGTTCAGCTACCTTCTCACGTATGGAACTTAGTATGTAGCACCTGTCTACCCCAGGAATTACTAGGCAATCGCTGGAATGAGCTTGGAGGCACTAGTCTTGTGTGCCGGGAGATTCCAATTACCTCTCCCAACACTTCCGTCAAACAGCGAGCCTAGGCCTTTTAGAAGTGAAAGGAACCAGCAGGCTGGATGGGGAGGTACAGGCCTTAAGCTCAACTCTCAGAAGTGTGTATGCAGGGGAGACAGATGTCTGCTACCCACTCTGACATGGGAGTTGGAAACTAGCTACACTCTGATTGAAGAAGGCCATTGGAAATCGCTGTATTCAACTCAGATACACAGGAGTTCAGGCCCAATGCTTACACATGCTTTTCCCGCAACCTCTCTCAGCCACTAACATTAGGATGTTAGCAGCTGCGCCTACAGTCAGGCAGGATGCGGGTGGGTTCTGCCCTGTCCTCAGCACTCCCAGGGAAGCATGCCTAGAAGCCAGCTCTCAACTAGCTGCATTCTTATGGCAGTGTGAAGGTAGCAGTATTCTGAGTCAGGAGGTTCCAAGATTACCACTCTACTGCACCTGGAGATACCCTCCAGGTCTGCATTGTTAACTTGCGTCTCAGAAGCCGGTGGCAAACGTCTCTGGTGAAGACGTCCGAAACTCACTCTGCAGGCAGTGTGGAACTGTGAGGGACTGAGGGTCAGCTCAACTCTCAGCAGTAAGATGTTTTTGGACAAGGCGTTCAAATACCTACTCACGTATGGAACTTAGTATGTAGCACAAGTCTACCCCAGGAATTACTGGGAAATCGCTTGATTGAGCTTGGAGGCACTCGTCTTGTGTGCCGGGAGATTCCAATTACCTCTCTCAACACTTGCGTCAAGCAGCGAGCCTAGGCCTTTTGGAAGCGAAAGGTAGCGGCAGGCACGATGTAGGGTTACAGGCCATAAGCTCAACTCTCAGAAGTGTGTATGCATGGGAGGCAGATGTCTGCTACCCACTCGGACATGGGAGTTGGAACCTAGCTACACTCCTATTGAAGAAGGATGTTGGAAATCGCTGTATTCAACTCAGATACTCGGAAGTTCAGGCCCAATGCTTACACATGCTTTTCCCACAACCTATCCCAGCCACTAACAGAAGGAGGTTAGCAGGTACGTCTACAGTCAGGCAGGATGCGGGAGGGTTCTGCCCTGTCCTCAGCTCTCACAGGGAAGCATGCCTAGAAGCCAGCTCTCAACTAGCTGCATTCTTATGACAGTGTGAAGGTAGCAGTATTCTGAGTAAGGCGGTTCCGAGATTACCACTCTACTGCACCTGGAGATACCCTCCAGGTCTGCATTGTTAACTTGCGTCTCAGAAGCCTGTGGCAAACGTCTCCGGTGAAGACCTGCAAAACTCACTCTGCAGGCAGTGTGGAACTGTGAGGGACTGAGGGTGAGCTCAACTCTCAGAAGTAAGATGTTTTTGGACAAGGCGTTCAACTACCTACTCACGTATGGAACTTAGTATGTAGCACCAGTCTACCCCAGGAATTACTAGGAAATCGCTTGATTGAGCTTGGAGGCACTCGTCTTGTGTGCCGGGAGATTCCAGTTACCTCTCCCAACACTTGCGTCAAGCAGCGAGCCTAGGCATTTTGGAAGCGAACGGTAGCGGCAGGCAGGATGTTGGGTTACAGGCCATAAGCTCAACTCTCAGAAGTGTTTATGCCTGGGAGGCAGATGTCTGCTACCCACTCGGACATGGGAGTTGGAACCTAGCTACACTCCTATTGAAGAAGGACTTTGGAAATCGCTGTATTCAACTCAGATACACGGGAGTTCAGGCCCAATGCTTACACATGCTTTTCCCACAAACTATCCCAGCCACTAACGGAAGGAGGTTAGCAGGTAAGCCTACAGTCAGGCAGGATGCGGGAGGGTCCTGCCCTGTCCTCAGCTCTCACAGGGAAGCATGCCTTGAAGCCAGCTCTCAACTAGCTGCATTCTTATGACAGTGTGAAGGTAGCAGTATTCTGAGTAAGGAGGTTCCCAGATTACCACTCTACTGCACCTGGAGATACCCTCCAGGTCTGCATTGTTAACTTGCGTCTCAGAGGCCTCTGGCAAACGTCTCTGGTGAAGACGTGCGAAACTCACTCTGCAGGCAGTGTGGAACTGTGAGGGACTGAGGGTCAGCTCAACTCTCAGCAGTAAGATGTTTTTGGACAAGGCGTTCAAATAGCTACTCACGTATGGAACTTAGTATGTAGCACCAGTCTACCCCAGGAATTACTGGGAAATCGCTGGATTGAGCTTGGAGGCACTAGTCTTGTTGCCGGGAGATTCCAGTTACCTCTCCCAACACTTCGGTGAAGCAGCGAGCCTAGGCCTTTTGGAAGCGAAAGCTAGCTGCAGGCAGGAGGTAGGGATACAGGCCATAAATTCAACTCTCAGAAGTGTGTATGCATGGGAGGCAGATGTCTGCTACCCACTCGTACATGCGAGTGGGAACCTACTACACTCTGATGAAAAAGGCCATTGGAAATCGCTGTATTCAACTCAGATACACGTGGGTTCAGGCACAACGATTCCACATGCTTTCCTCACAACCTTTCCCTGCCACTAACATGAGGACGTTAGCAGCTCCTTCTACAGTCAAGCAGGATGCGGGAGGGTTGTGCCCTGTCCTTAGCTCTCACAGGGAAGCATGTCTTGAAGCCAGCGGTCAACTAGCTGCATACTTATGGCAGGGTCAAGGTAGCAGTATTCTGAGTAAGGCGGTTCCGAGATTACCACTCTACTGCACCTGGAGATACCCTCCAGGTCTGCATTGTTAACTTGCGTCTCAGAAGCCTGTGGCAAACGTCTCTGGTGAAGACGTGCGAAACTCACTCTGCAGGCAGTGTGGAACTGTGAGGGACTGAGGGTGAGCTCAACTCTCAGAAGTAAGATGCTTTTGGACAAGGCGTTCAGCTACATTCTCACGTATGGAACTTAGTATGTAGCACCTGTCTACCCCAGGAATTACTAGGCAATCGCTGGAATGAGCTTGGAGGCACTAGTCTTGTGTGCCGGGAGATTCCAATTACCTCTCCCAACACTTCCGTCAAACAGCGAGCCTAGGCCTTTTAGAAGTGAAAGGAACCAGCAGGCTGGATGGGGAGGTACAGGCCTTAAGCTCAACTCTCAGAAGTGTGTATGCAGGGGAGACAGATGTCTGCTACCCACTCTGACATGGGAGTTGGAAACTAGCTACACTCTGATTGAAGAAGGCCATTGGAAATCGCTGTATTCAACTCAGATACACAGGAGTTCAGGCCCAATGCTTACACATGCTTTTCCCGCAACCTCTCTCAGCCACTAACATTAGGATGTTAGCAGCTGCGCCTACAGTCAGGCAGGATGCGGGTGGGTTCTGCCCTGTCCTCAGCACTCCCAGGGAAGCATGCCTAGAAGCCAGCTCTCAACTAGCTGCATTCTTATGGCAGTGTGAAGGTAGCAGTATTCTGAGTCAGGAGGTTCCAAGATTACCACTCTACTGCACCTGGAGATACCCTCCAGGTCTGCATTGTTAACTTGCGTCTCAGAAGCCGGTGGCAAACGTCTCTGGTGAAGACGTCCGAAACTCACTCTGCAGGCAGTGTGGAACTGTGAGGGACTGAGGGTCAGCTCAACTCTCAGCAGTAAGATGTTTTTGGACAAGGCGTTCAAATACCTACTCACGTATGGAACTTAGTATGTAGCACAAGTCTACCCCAGGAATTACTGGGAAATCGCTTGATTGAGCTTGGAGGCACTCGTCTTGTGTGCCGGGAGATTCCTATTACCTCTCTCAACACTTGCGTCAAGCAGCGAGCCTAGGCCTTTTGGAAGCGAAAGGTAGCGGCAGGCACGATGTAGGGTTACAGGCCATAAGCTCAACTCTCAGAAGTGTGTATGCATGGGAGGCAGATGTCTGCTACCCACTCGGACATGGGAGTTGGAACCTAGCTACACTCCTATTGAAGAAGGATGTTGGAAATCGCTGTATTCAACTCAGATACTCGGAAGTTCAGGCCCAATGCTTACACATGCTTTTCCCACAACCTATCCCAGCCACTAACAGAAGGAGGTTAGCAGGTACGTCTACAGTCAGGCAGGATGCGGGAGGGTTCTGCCCTGTCCTCAGCTCTCACAGGGAAGCATGCCTAGAAGCCAGCTCTCAACTAGCTGCATTCTTATGACAGTGTGAAGGTAGCAGTATTCTGAGTAAGGCGGTTCCGAGATTACCACTCTACTGCACCTGGAGATACCCTCCAGGTCTGCATTGTTAACTTGCGTCTCAGAAGCCTGTGGCAAACGTCTCCGGTGAAGACCTGCAAAACTCACTCTGCAGGCAGTGTGGAACTGTGAGGGACTGAGGGTGAGCTCAACTCTCAGAAGTAAGATGTTTTTGGACAAGGCGTTCAACTACCTACTCACGTATGGAACTTAGTATGTAGCACCAGTCTACCCCAGGAATTACTAGGAAATCGCTTGATTGAGCTTGGAGGCACTCGTCTTGTGTGCCGGGAGATTCCAGTTACCTCTCCCAACACTTGCGTCAAGCAGCGAGCCTAGGCATTTTGGAAGCGAAAGGTAGCGGCAGGCAGGATGTTGGGTTACAGGCCATAAGCTCAACTCTCAGAAGTGTTTATGCCTGGGAGGCAGATGTCTGCTACCCACTCGGACATGGGAGTTGGAACCTAGCTACACTCCTATTGAAGAAGGACTTTGGAAATCGCTGTATTCAACTCAGATACACGGGAGTTCAGGCCCAATGCTTACACATGCTTTTCCCACAAACTATCCCAGCCACTAACGGAAGGAGGTTAGCAGGTAAGCCTACAGTCAGGCAGGATGCGGGAGGGTCCTGCCCTGTCCTCAGCTCTCACAGGGAAGCATGCCTTGAAGCCAGCTCTCAACTAGCTGCATTCTTATGACAGTGTGAAGGTAGCAGTATTCTGAGTAAGGAGGTTCCCAGATTACCACTCTACTGCACCTGGAGATACCCTCCAGGTCTGCATTGTTAACTTGCGTCTCAGAGGCCTCTGGCAAACGTCTCTGGTGAAGACGTGCGAAACTCACTCTGCAGGCAGTGTGGAACTGTGAGGGACTGAGGGTCAGCTCAACTCTCAGCAGTAAGATGTTTTTGGACAAGGCGTTCAAATAGCTACTCACGTATGGAACTTAGTATGTAGCACCAGTCTACCCCAGGAATTACTGGGAAATCGCTGGATTGAGCTTGGAGGCACTAGTCTTGTTGCCGGGAGATTCCAGTTACCTCTCCCAACACTTCGGTGAAGCAGCGAGCCTAGGCCTTTTGGAAGCGAAAGCTAGCTGCAGGCAGGAGGTAGGGATACAGGCCATAAATTCAACTCTCAGAAGTGTGTATGCATGGGAGGCAGATGTCTGCTACCCACTCGTACATGCGAGTGGGAACCTACTACACTCTGATGAAAAAGGCCATTGGAAATCGCTGTATTCAACTCAGATACACGTGGGTTCAGGCACAACGATTCCACATGCTTTCCTCACAACCTTTCCCTGCCACTAACATGAGGACGTTAGCAGCTCCTTCTACAGTCAAGCAGGATGCGGGAGGGTTGTGCCCTGTCCTTAGCTCTCACAGGGAAGCATGTCTTGAAGCCAGCGGTCAACTAGCTGCATACTTATGGCAGGGTCAAGGTAGCAGTATTCTGAGTAAGGCGGTTCCGAGATTACCACTCTACTGCACCTGGAGATACCCTCCAGGTCTGCATTGTTAACTTGCGTCTCAGAAGCCTGTGGCAAACGTCTCTGGTGAAGACGTGCGAAACTCACTCTGCAGGCAGTGTGGAACTGTGAGGGACTGAGGGTGAGCTCAACTCTCAGAAGTAAGATGCTTTTGGACAAGGCGTTCAGCTACCTTCTCACGTATGGAACTTAGTATGTAGCACCTGTCTACCCCAGGAATTACTAGGCAATCGCTGGAATGAGCTTGGAGGCACTAGTCTTGTGTGCCGGGAGATTCCAATTACCTCTCCCAACACTTCGGTCAAACAGCGAGCCTAGGCCTTTTAGAAGTGAAAGGAACCAGCAGGCTGGATGGGGAGGTACAGGCCTTAAGCTCAACTCTCAGAAGTGTGTATGCAGGGGAGACAGATGTCTGCTACCCACTCTGACATGGGAGTTGGAAACTAGCTACACTCTGATTGAAGAAGGCCATTGGAAATCGCTGTATTCAACTCAGATACACAGGAGTTCAGGCCCAATGCTTACACATGCTTTTCCCGCAACCTCTCTCAGCCACTAACATTAGGATGTTAGCAGCTGCGCCTACAGTCAGGCAGGATGCGGGTGGGTTCTGCCCTGTCCTCAGCACTCCCAGGGAAGCATGCCTAGAAGCCAGCTCTCAACTAGCTGCATTCTTATGGCAGTGTGAAGGTAGCAGTATTCTGAGTCAGGAGGTTCCAAGATTACCACTCTACTGCACCTGGAGATACCCTCCAGGTCTGCATTGTTAACTTGCGTCTCAGAAGCCGGTGGCAAACGTCTCTGGTGAAGACGTCCGAAACTCACTCTGCAGGCAGTGTGGAACTGTGAGGGACTGAGGGTCAGCTCAACTCTCAGCAGTAAGATGTTTTTGGACAAGGCGTTCAAATACCTACTCACGTATGGAACTTAGTATGTAGCACAAGTCTACCCCAGGAATTACTGGGAAATCGCTTGATTGAGCTTGGAGGCACTCGTCTTGTGTGCCGGGAGATTCCTATTACCTCTCTCAACACTTGCGTCAAGCAGCGAGCCTAGGCCTTTTGGAAGCGAAAGGTAGCGGCAGGCACGATGTAGGGTTACAGGCCATAAGCTCAACTCTCAGAAGTGTGTATGCATGGGAGGCAGATGTCTGCTACCCACTCGGACATGGGAGTTGGAACCTAGCTACACTCCTATTGAAGAAGGATGTTGGAAATCGCTGTATTCAACTCAGATACTCGGAAGTTCAGGCCCAATGCTTACACATGCTTTTCCCACAACCTATCCCAGCCACTAACAGAAGGAGGTTAGCAGGTACGTCTACAGTCAGGCAGGATGCGGGAGGGTTCTGCCCTGTCCTCAGCTCTCACAGGGAAGCATGCCTAGAAGCCAGCTCTCAACTAGCTGCATTCTTATGACAGTGTGAAGGTAGCAGTATTCTGAGTAAGGCGGTTCCGAGATTACCACTCTACTGCACCTGGAGATACCCTCCAGGTCTGCATTGTTAACTTGCGTCTCAGAAGCCTGTGGCAAACGTCTCCGGTGAAGACCTGCAAAACTCACTCTGCAGGCAGTGTGGAACTGTGAGGGACTGAGGGTGAGCTCAACTCTCAGAAGTAAGATGTTTTTGGACAAGGCGTTCAACTACCTACTCACGTATGGAACTTAGTATGTAGCACCAGTCTACCCCAGGAATTACTAGGAAATCGCTTGATTGAGCTTGGAGGCACTCGTCTTGTGTGCCGGGAGATTCCAGTTACCTCTCCCAACACTTGCGTCAAGCAGCGAGCCTAGGCATTTTGGAAGCGAAAGGTAGCGGCAGGCAGGATGTTGGGTTACAGGCCATAAGCTCAACTCTCAGAAGTGTTTATGCCTGGGAGGCAGATGTCTGCTACCCACTCGGACATGGGAGTTGGAACCTAGCTACACTCCTATTGAAGAAGGACTTTGGAAATCGCTGTATTCAACTCAGATACACGGGAGTTCAGGCCCAATGCTTACACATGCTTTTCCCACAAACTATCCCAGCCACTAACGGAAGGAGGTTAGCAGGTAAGCCTACAGTCAGGCAGGATGCGGGAGGGTCCTGCCCTGTCCTCAGCTCTCACAGGGAAGCATGCCTTGAAGCCAGCTCTCAACTAGCTGCATTCTTATGACAGTGTGAAGGTAGCAGTATTCTGAGTAAGGAGGTTCCCAGATTACCACTCTACTGCACCTGGAGATACCCTCCAGGTCTGCATTGTTAACTTGCGTCTCAGAGGCCTCTGGCAAACGTCTCTGGTGAAGACGTGCGAAACTCACTCTGCAGGCAGTGTGGAACTGTGAGGGACTGAGGGTCAGCTCAACTCTCAGCAGTAAGATGTTTTTGGACAAGGCGTTCAAATAGCTACTCACGTATGGAACTTAGTATGTAGCACCAGTCTACCCCAGGAATTACTGGGAAATCGCTGGATTGAGCTTGGAGGCACTAGTCTTGTTGCCGGGAGATTCCAGTTACCTCTCCCAACACTTCGGTGAAGCAGCGAGCCTAGGCCTTTTGGAAGCGAAAGCTAGCTGCAGGCAGGAGGTAGGGATACAGGCCATAAATTCAACTCTCAGAAGTGTGTATGCATGGGAGGCAGATGTCTGCTACCCACTCGTACATGCGAGTGGGAACCTACTACACTCTGATGAAAAAGGCCATTGGAAATCGCTGTATTCAACTCAGATACACGTGGGTTCAGGCACAACGATTCCACATGCTTTCCTCACAACCTTTCCCTGCCACTAACATGAGGACGTTAGCAGCTCCTTCTACAGTCAAGCAGGATGCGGGAGGGTTGTGCCCTGTCCTTAGCTCTCACAGGGAAGCATGTCTTGAAGCCAGCGGTCAACTAGCTGCATACTTATGGCAGGGTCAAGGTAGCAGTATTCTGAGTAAGGCGGTTCCGAGATTACCACTCTACTGCACCTGGAGATACCCTCCAGGTCTGCATTGTTAACTTGCGTCTCAGAAGCCTGTGGCAAACGTCTCTGGTGAAGACGTGCGAAACTCACTCTGCAGGCAGTGTGGAACTGTGAGGGACTGAGGGTGAGCTCAACTCTCAGAAGTAAGATGCTTTTGGACAAGGCGTTCAGCTACATTCTCACGTATGGAACTTAGTATGTAGCACCTGTCTACCCCAGGAATTACTAGGCAATCGCTGGAATGAGCTTGGAGGCACTAGTCTTGTGTGCCGGGAGATTCCAATTACCTCTCCCAACACTTCCGTCAAACAGCGAGCCTAGGCCTTTTAGAAGTGAAAGGAACCAGCAGGCTGGATGGGGAGGTACAGGCCTTAAGCTCAACTCTCAGAAGTGTGTATGCAGGGGAGACAGATGTCTGCTACCCACTCTGACATGGGAGTTGGAAACTAGCTACACTCTGATTGAAGAAGGCCATTGGAAATCGCTGTATTCAACTCAGATACACAGGAGTTCAGGCCCAATGCTTACACATGCTTTTCCCGCAACCTCTCTCAGCCACTAACATTAGGATGTTAGCAGCTGCGCCTACAGTCAGGCAGGATGCGGGTGGGTTCTGCCCTGTCCTCAGCACTCCCAGGGAAGCATGCCTAGAAGCCAGCTCTCAACTAGCTGCATTCTTATGGCAGTGTGAAGGTAGCAGTATTCTGAGTCAGGAGGTTCCAAGATTACCACTCTACTGCACCTGGAGATACCCTCCAGGTCTGCATTGTTAACTTGCGTCTCAGAAGCCGGTGGCAAACGTCTCTGGTGAAGACGTCCGAAACTCACTCTGCAGGCAGTGTGGAACTGTGAGGGACTGAGGGTCAGCTCAACTCTCAGCAGTAAGATGTTTTTGGACAAGGCGTTCAAATACCTACTCACGTATGGAACTTAGTATGTAGCACAAGTCTACCCCAGGAATTACTGGGAAATCGCTTGATTGAGCTTGGAGGCACTCGTCTTGTGTGCCGGGAGATTCCTATTACCTCTCTCAACACTTGCGTCAAGCAGCGAGCCTAGGCCTTTTGGAAGCGAAAGGTAGCGGCAGGCACGATGTAGGGTTACAGGCCATAAGCTCAACTCTCAGAAGTGTGTATGCATGGGAGGCAGATGTCTGCTACCCACTCGGACATGGGAGTTGGAACCTAGCTACACTCCTATTGAAGAAGGATGTTGGAAATCGCTGTATTCAACTCAGATACTCGGAAGTTCAGGCCCAATGCTTACACATGCTTTTCCCACAACCTATCCCAGCCACTAACAGAAGGAGGTTAGCAGGTACGTCTACAGTCAGGCAGGATGCGGGAGGGTTCTGCCCTGTCCTCAGCTCTCACAGGGAAGCATGCCTAGAAGCCAGCTCTCAACTAGCTGCATTCTTATGACAGTGTGAAGGTAGCAGTATTCTGAGTAAGGCGGTTCCGAGATTACCACTCTACTGCACCTGGAGATACCCTCCAGGTCTGCATTGTTAACTTGCGTCTCAGAAGCCTGTGGCAAACGTCTCCGGTGAAGACCTGCAAAACTCACTCTGCAGGCAGTGTGGAACTGTGAGGGACTGAGGGTGAGCTCAACTCTCAGAAGTAAGATGTTTTTGGACAAGGCGTTCAACTACCTACTCACGTATGGAACTTAGTATGTAGCACCAGTCTACCCCAGGAATTACTAGGAAATCGCTTGATTGAGCTTGGAGGCACTCGTCTTGTGTGCCGGGAGATTCCAGTTACCTCTCCCAACACTTGCGTCAAGCAGCGAGCCTAGGCATTTTGGAAGCGAAAGGTAGCGGCAGGCAGGATGTTGGGTTACAGGCCATAAGCTCAACTCTCAGAAGTGTTTATGCCTGGGAGGCAGATGTCTGCTACCCACTCGGACATGGGAGTTGGAACCTAGCTACACTCCTATTGAAGAAGGACTTTGGAAATCGCTGTATTCAACTCAGATACACGGGAGTTCAGGCCCAATGCTTACACATGCTTTTCCCACAAACTATCCCAGCCACTAACGGAAGGAGGTTAGCAGGTAAGCCTACAGTCAGGCAGGATGCGGGAGGGTCCTGCCCTGTCCTCAGCTCTCACAGGGAAGCATGCCTTGAAGCCAGCTCTCAACTAGCTGCATTCTTATGACAGTGTGAAGGTAGCAGTATTCTGAGTAAGGAGGTTCCCAGATTACCACTCTACTGCACCTGGAGATACCCTCCAGGTCTGCATTGTTAACTTGCGTCTCAGAGGCCTCTGGCAAACGTCTCTGGTGAAGACGTGCGAAACTCACTCTGCAGGCAGTGTGGAACTGTGAGGGACTGAGGGTCAGCTCAACTCTCAGCAGTAAGATGTTTTTGGACAAGGCGTTCAAATAGCTACTCACGTATGGAACTTAGTATGTAGCACCAGTCTACCCCAGGAATTACTGGGAAATCGCTGGATTGAGCTTGGAGGCACTAGTCTTGTTGCCGGGAGATTCCAGTTACCTCTCCCAACACTTCGGTGAAGCAGCGAGCCTAGGCCTTTTGGAAGCGAAAGCTAGCTGCAGGCAGGAGGTAGGGATACAGGCCATAAATTCAACTCTCAGAAGTGTGTATGCATGGGAGGCAGATGTCTGCTACCCACTCGTACATGCGAGTGGGAACCTACTACACTCTGATGAAAAAGGCCATTGGAAATCGCTGTATTCAACTCAGATACACGTGGGTTCAGGCACAACGATTCCACATGCTTTCCTCACAACCTTTCCCTGCCACTAACATGAGGACGTTAGCAGCTCCTTCTACAGTCAAGCAGGATGCGGGAGGGTTGTGCCCTGTCCTTAGCTCTCACAGGGAAGCATGTCTTGAAGCCAGCGGTCAACTAGCTGCATACTTATGGCAGGGTCAAGGTAGCAGTATTCTGAGTAAGGCGGTTCCGAGATTACCACTCTACTGCACCTGGAGATACCCTCCAGGTCTGCATTGTTAACTTGCGTCTCAGAAGCCTGTGGCAAACGTCTCTGGTGAAGACGTGCGAAACTCACTCTGCAGGCAGTGTGGAACTGTGAGGGACTGAGGGTGAGCTCAACTCTCAGAAGTAAGATGCTTTTGGACAAGGCGTTCAGCTACCTTCTCACGTATGGAACTTAGTATGTAGCACCTGTCTACCCCAGGAATTACTAGGCAATCGCTGGAATGAGCTTGGAGGCACTAGTCTTGTGTGCCGGGAGATTCCAATTACCTCTCCCAACACTTCGGTCAAACAGCGAGCCTAGGCCTTTTAGAAGTGAAAGGAACCAGCAGGCTGGATGGGGAGGTACAGGCCTTAAGCTCAACTCTCAGAAGTGTGTATGCAGGGGAGACAGATGTCTGCTACCCACTCTGACATGGGAGTTGGAAACTAGCTACACTCTGATTGAAGAAGGCCATTGGAAATCGCTGTATTCAACTCAGATACACAGGAGTTCAGGCCCAATGCTTACACATGCTTTTCCCGCAACCTCTCTCAGCCACTAACATTAGGATGTTAGCAGCTGCGCCTACAGTCAGGCAGGATGCGGGTGGGTTCTGCCCTGTCCTCAGCACTCCCAGGGAAGCATGCCTAGAAGCCAGCTCTCAACTAGCTGCATTCTTATGGCAGTGTGAAGGTAGCAGTATTCTGAGTCAGGAGGTTCCAAGATTACCACTCTACTGCACCTGGAGATACCCTCCAGGTCTGCATTGTTAACTTGCGTCTCAGAAGCCGGTGGCAAACGTCTCTGGTGAAGACGTCCGAAACTCACTCTGCAGGCAGTGTGGAACTGTGAGGGACTGAGGGTCAGCTCAACTCTCAGCAGTAAGATGTTTTTGGACAAGGCGTTCAAATACCTACTCACGTATGGAACTTAGTATGTAGCACAAGTCTACCCCAGGAATTACTGGGAAATCGCTTGATTGAGCTTGGAGGCACTCGTCTTGTGTGCCGGGAGATTCCTATTACCTCTCTCAACACTTGCGTCAAGCAGCGAGCCTAGGCCTTTTGGAAGCGAAAGGTAGCGGCAGGCACGATGTAGGGTTACAGGCCATAAGCTCAACTCTCAGAAGTGTGTATGCATGGGAGGCAGATGTCTGCTACCCACTCGGACATGGGAGTTGGAACCTAGCTACACTCCTATTGAAGAAGGATGTTGGAAATCGCTGTATTCAACTCAGATACTCGGAAGTTCAGGCCCAATGCTTACACATGCTTTTCCCACAACCTATCCCAGCCACTAACAGAAGGAGGTTAGCAGGTACGTCTACAGTCAGGCAGGATGCGGGAGGGTTCTGCCCTGTCCTCAGCTCTCACAGGGAAGCATGCCTAGAAGCCAGCTCTCAACTAGCTGCATTCTTATGACAGTGTGAAGGTAGCAGTATTCTGAGTAAGGCGGTTCCGAGATTACCACTCTACTGCACCTGGAGATACCCTCCAGGTCTGCATTGTTAACTTGCGTCTCAGAAGCCTGTGGCAAACGTCTCCGGTGAAGACCTGCAAAACTCACTCTGCAGGCAGTGTGGAACTGTGAGGGACTGAGGGTGAGCTCAACTCTCAGAAGTAAGATGTTTTTGGACAAGGCGTTCAACTACCTACTCACGTATGGAACTTAGTATGTAGCACCAGTCTACCCCAGGAATTACTAGGAAATCGCTTGATTGAGCTTGGAGGCACTCGTCTTGTGTGCCGGGAGATTCCAGTTACCTCTCCCAACACTTGCGTCAAGCAGCGAGCCTAGGCATTTTGGAAGCGAAAGGTAGCGGCAGGCAGGATGTTGGGTTACAGGCCATAAGCTCAACTCTCAGAAGTGTTTATGCCTGGGAGGCAGATGTCTGCTACCCACTCGGACATGGGAGTTGGAACCTAGCTACACTCCTATTGAAGAAGGACTTTGGAAATCGCTGTATTCAACTCAGATACACGGGAGTTCAGGCCCAATGCTTACACATGCTTTTCCCACAAACTATCCCAGCCACTAACGGAAGGAGGTTAGCAGGTAAGCCTACAGTCAGGCAGGATGCGGGAGGGTCCTGCCCTGTCCTCAGCTCTCACAGGGAAGCATGCCTTGAAGCCAGCTCTCAACTAGCTGCATTCTTATGACAGTGTGAAGGTAGCAGTATTCTGAGTAAGGAGGTTCCCAGATTACCACTCTACTGCACCTGGAGATACCCTCCAGGTCTGCATTGTTAACTTGCGTCTCAGAGGCCTCTGGCAAACGTCTCTGGTGAAGACGTGCGAAACTCACTCTGCAGGCAGTGTGGAACTGTGAGGGACTGAGGGTCAGCTCAACTCTCAGCAGTAAGATGTTTTTGGACAAGGCGTTCAAATAGCTACTCACGTATGGAACTTAGTATGTAGCACCAGTCTACCCCAGGAATTACTGGGAAATCGCTGGATTGAGCTTGGAGGCACTAGTCTTGTTGCCGGGAGATTCCAGTTACCTCTCCCAACACTTCGGTGAAGCAGCGAGCCTAGGCCTTTTGGAAGCGAAAGCTAGCTGCAGGCAGGAGGTAGGGATACAGGCCATAAATTCAACTCTCAGAAGTGTGTATGCATGGGAGGCAGATGTCTGCTACCCACTCGTACATGCGAGTGGGAACCTACTACACTCTGATGAAAAAGGCCATTGGAAATCGCTGTATTCAACTCAGATACACGTGGGTTCAGGCACAACGATTCCACATGCTTTCCTCACAACCTTTCCCTGCCACTAACATGAGGACGTTAGCAGCTCCTTCTACAGTCAAGCAGGATGCGGGAGGGTTGTGCCCTGTCCTTAGCTCTCACAGGGAAGCATGTCTTGAAGCCAGCGGTCAACTAGCTGCATACTTATGGCAGGGTCAAGGTAGCAGTATTCTGAGTAAGGCGGTTCCGAGATTACCACTCTACTGCACCTGGAGATACCCTCCAGGTCTGCATTGTTAACTTGCGTCTCAGAAGCCTGTGGCAAACGTCTCTGGTGAAGACGTGCGAAACTCACTCTGCAGGCAGTGTGGAACTGTGAGGGACTGAGGGTGAGCTCAACTCTCAGAAGTAAGATGCTTTTGGACAAGGCGTTCAGCTACCTTCTCACGTATGGAACTTAGTATGTAGCACCTGTCTACCCCAGGAATTACTAGGCAATCGCTGGAATGAGCTTGGAGGCACTAGTCTTGTGTGCCGGGAGATTCCAATTACCTCTCCCAACACTTCCGTCAAACAGCGAGCCTAGGCCTTTTAGAAGTGAAAGGAACCAGCAGGCTGGATGGGGAGGTACAGGCCTTAAGCTCAACTCTCAGAAGTGTGTATGCAGGGGAGACAGATGTCTGCTACCCACTCTGACATGGGAGTTGGAAACTAGCTACACTCTGATTGAAGAAGGCCATTGGAAATCGCTGTATTCAACTCAGATACACAGGAGTTCAGGCCCAATGCTTACACATGCTTTTCCCGCAACCTCTCTCAGCCACTAACATTAGGATGTTAGCAGCTGCGCCTACAGTCAGGCAGGATGCGGGTGGGTTCTGCCCTGTCCTCAGCACTCCCAGGGAAGCATGCCTAGAAGCCAGCTCTCAACTAGCTGCATTCTTATGGCAGTGTGAAGGTAGCAGTATTCTGAGTCAGGAGGTTCCAAGATTACCACTCTACTGCACCTGGAGATACCCTCCAGGTCTGCATTGTTAACTTGCGTCTCAGAAGCCGGTGGCAAACGTCTCTGGTGAAGACGTCCGAAACTCACTCTGCAGGCAGTGTGGAACTGTGAGGGACTGAGGGTCAGCTCAACTCTCAGCAGTAAGATGTTTTTGGACAAGGCGTTCAAATACCTACTCACGTATGGAACTTAGTATGTAGCACAAGTCTACCCCAGGAATTACTGGGAAATCGCTTGATTGAGCTTGGAGGCACTCGTCTTGTGTGCCGGGAGATTCCAATTACCTCTCTCAACACTTGCGTCAAGCAGCGAGCCTAGGCCTTTTGGAAGCGAAAGGTAGCGGCAGGCACGATGTAGGGTTACAGGCCATAAGCTCAACTCTCAGAAGTGTGTATGCATGGGAGGCAGATGTCTGCTACCCACTCGGACATGGGAGTTGGAACCTAGCTACACTCCTATTGAAGAAGGATGTTGGAAATCGCTGTATTCAACTCAGATACTCGGAAGTTCAGGCCCAATGCTTACACATGCTTTTCCCACAACCTATCCCAGCCACTAACAGAAGGAGGTTAGCAGGTACGTCTACAGTCAGGCAGGATGCGGGAGGGTTCTGCCCTGTCCTCAGCTCTCACAGGGAAGCATGCCTAGAAGCCAGCTCTCAACTAGCTGCATTCTTATGACAGTGTGAAGGTAGCAGTATTCTGAGTAAGGCGGTTCCGAGATTACCACTCTACTGCACCTGGAGATACCCTCCAGGTCTGCATTGTTAACTTGCGTCTCAGAAGCCTGTGGCAAACGTCTCCGGTGAAGACCTGCAAAACTCACTCTGCAGGCAGTGTGGAACTGTGAGGGACTGAGGGTGAGCTCAACTCTCAGAAGTAAGATGTTTTTGGACAAGGCGTTCAACTACCTACTCACGTATGGAACTTAGTATGTAGCACCAGTCTACCCCAGGAATTACTAGGAAATCGCTTGATTGAGCTTGGAGGCACTCGTCTTGTGTGCCGGGAGATTCCAGTTACCTCTCCCAACACTTGCGTCAAGCAGCGAGCCTAGGCATTTTGGAAGCGAAAGGTAGCGGCAGGCAGGATGTTGGGTTACAGGCCATAAGCTCAACTCTCAGAAGTGTTTATGCCTGGGAGGCAGATGTCTGCTACCCACTCGGACATGGGAGTTGGAACCTAGCTACACTCCTATTGAAGAAGGACTTTGGAAATCGCTGTATTCAACTCAGATACACGGGAGTTCAGGCCCAATGCTTACACATGCTTTTCCCACAAACTATCCCAGCCACTAACGGAAGGAGGTTAGCAGGTAAGCCTACAGTCAGGCAGGATGCGGGAGGGTCCTGCCCTGTCCTCAGCTCTCACAGGGAAGCATGCCTTGAAGCCAGCTCTCAACTAGCTGCATTCTTATGACAGTGTGAAGGTAGCAGTATTCTGAGTAAGGAGGTTCCCAGATTACCACTCTACTGCACCTGGAGATACCCTCCAGGTCTGCATTGTTAACTTGCGTCTCAGAGGCCTCTGGCAAACGTCTCTGGTGAAGACGTGCGAAACTCACTCTGCAGGCAGTGTGGAACTGTGAGGGACTGAGGGTCAGCTCAACTCTCAGCAGTAAGATGTTTTTGGACAAGGCGTTCAAATAGCTACTCACGTATGGAACTTAGTATGTAGCACCAGTCTACCCCAGGAATTACTGGGAAATCGCTGGATTGAGCTTGGAGGCACTAGTCTTGTTGCCGGGAGATTCCAGTTACCTCTCCCAACACTTCGGTGAAGCAGCGAGCCTAGGCCTTTTGGAAGCGAAAGCTAGCTGCAGGCAGGAGGTAGGGATACAGGCCATAAATTCAACTCTCAGAAGTGTGTATGCATGGGAGGCAGATGTCTGCTACCCACTCGTACATGCGAGTGGGAACCTACTACACTCTGATGAAAAAGGCCATTGGAAATCGCTGTATTCAACTCAGATACACGTGGGTTCAGGCACAACGATTCCACATGCTTTCCTCACAACCTTTCCCTGCCACTAACATGAGGACGTTAGCAGCTCCTTCTACAGTCAAGCAGGATGCGGGAGGGTTGTGCCCTGTCCTTAGCTCTCACAGGGAAGCATGTCTTGAAGCCAGCGGTCAACTAGCTGCATACTTATGGCAGGGTCAAGGTAGCAGTATTCTGAGTAAGGCGGTTCCGAGATTACCACTCTACTGCACCTGGAGATACCCTCCAGGTCTGCATTGTTAACTTGCGTCTCAGAAGCCTGTGGCAAACGTCTCTGGTGAAGACGTGCGAAACTCACTCTGCAGGCAGTGTGGAACTGTGAGGGACTGAGGGTGAGCTCAACTCTCAGAAGTAAGATGCTTTTGGACAAGGCGTTCAGCTACATTCTCACGTATGGAACTTAGTATGTAGCACCTGTCTACCCCAGGAATTACTAGGCAATCGCTGGAATGAGCTTGGAGGCACTAGTCTTGTGTGCCGGGAGATTCCAATTACCTCTCCCAACACTTCCGTCAAACAGCGAGCCTAGGCCTTTTAGAAGTGAAAGGAACCAGCAGGCTGGATGGGGAGGTACAGGCCTTAAGCTCAACTCTCAGAAGTGTGTATGCAGGGGAGACAGATGTCTGCTACCCACTCTGACATGGGAGTTGGAAACTACCTACACTCTGATTGAAGAAGGCCATTGGAAATCGCTGTATTTAACTCAGATACACAGGAGTTCAGGCCCAATGCTTACACATGCTTTTCCCGCAACCTCTCTCAGCCACTAACATTAGGATGTTAGCAGCTGCGCCTACAGTCAGGCAGGATGCGGGTGGGTTCTGCCATGTCCTCAGCACTCCCAGGGAAGCATGCCTAGAAGCCAGCTCTCAACTAGCTGCATTCTTATGGCAGTGTGAAGGTAGCAGTATTCTGAGTCAGGAGGTTCCAAGATTACCACTCTACTGCACCTGGAGATACCCTCCAGGTCTGCATTGTTAACTTGCGTCTCAGAAGCCTGTGGCAAACGTCTCCGGTGAAGACCTGCAAAACTCACTCTGCAGGCAGTGTGGAACTGTGAGGGACTGAGGGTGAGCTCAACTCTCAGAAGTAAGATGTTTTTGGACAAGGCGTTCAACTACCTACTCACGTATGGAACTTAGTATGTAGCACCAGTCTACCCCAGGAATTACTGGGAAATCGCTTGATTGAGCTTGGAGGCACTCGTCTTGTGTGCCGGGAGATTCCAGTTACCTCTCCCAACACTTGCGTCAAGCAGCGAGCCTAGGCATTTTGGAAGCGAAAGGTAGCGGCAGGCAGGATGTTGGGTTACAGGCCATAAGCTCAACTCTCAGAAGTGTTTATGCCTGGGAGGCAGATGTCTGCTACCCACTCGGACATGGGAGTTGGAACCTAGCTACACTCCTATTGAAGAAGGACTTTGGAAATCGCTGTATTCAACTCAGATACACGGGAGTTCAGGCCCAATGCTTACACATGCTTTTCCCACAAACTATCCCAGCCACTAACGGAAGGAGGTTAGCAGGTAAGCCTACAGTCAGGCAGGATGCGGGAGGGTCCTGCCCTGTCCTCAGCTCTCACAGGGAAGCATGCCTTGAAGCCAGCTCTCAACTAGCTGCATTCTTATGACAGTGTGAAGGTAGCAGTATTCTGAGTAAGGCGGTTCCGAGATTACCACTCTACTGCACCTGGAGATACCCTCCAGGTCTGCATTGTTAACTTGCGTCTCAGAGGCCTCTGGCAAACGTCTCTGGTGAAGACGTGCGAAACTCACTCTGCAGGCAGTGTGGAACTGTGAGGGACTGAGGGTCAGCTCAACTCTCAGCAGTAAGATGTTTTTGGACAAGGCGTTCAAATAGCTACTCACGTATGGAACTTAGTATGTAGCACCAGTCTACCCCAGGAATTACTGGGAAATCGCTGGATTGAGCTTGGAGGCACTAGTCTTGTTGCCGGGAGATTCCAGTTACCTCTCCCAACACTTCGGTGAAGCAGCGAGCCTAGGCCTTTTGGAAGCGAAAGCTAGCTGCAGGCAGGAGGTAGGGATACAGGCCATAAATTCAACTCTCAGAAGTGTGTATGCATGGGAGGCAGATGTCTGCTACCCACTCGTACATGCGAGTGGGAACCTACTACACTCTGATGAAAAAGGCCATTGGAAATCGCTGTATTCAACTCAGATACACGTGGGTTCAGGCACAACGATTCCACATGCTTTCCTCACAACCTTTCCCTGCCACTAACATGAGGACGTTAGCAGCTCCTTCTACAGTCAAGCAGGATGCGGGAGGGTTGTGCCCTGTCCTTAGCTCTCACAGGGAAGCATGTCTTGAAGCCAGCGGTCAACTAGCTGCATACTTATGGCAGGGTCAAGGTAGCAGTATTCTGAGTAAGGCGGTTCCGAGATTACCACTCTACTGCACCTGGAGATACCCTCCAGGTCTGCATTGTTAACTTGCGTCTCAGAAGCCTGTGGCAAACGTCTCTGGTGAAGACGTGCGAAACTCACTCTGCAGGCAGTGTGGAACTGTGAGGGACTGAGGGTGAGCTCAACTCTCAGAAGTAAGATGCTTTTGGACAAGGCGTTCAGCTACCTTCTCACGTATGGAACTTAGTATGTAGCACCTGTCTACCCCAGGAATTACTAGGCAATCGCTGGAATGAGCTTGGAGGCACTAGTCTTGTGTGCCGGGAGATTCCAATTACCTCTCCCAACACTTCGGTCAAACAGCGAGCCTAGGCCTTTTAGAAGTGAAAGGAACCAGCAGGCTGGATGGGGAGGTACAGGCCTTAAGCTCAACTCTCAGAAGTGTGTATGCAGGGGAGACAGATGTCTGCTACCCACTCTGACATGGGAGTTGGAAACTAGCTACACTCTGATTGAAGAAGGCCATTGGAAATCGCTGTATTCAACTCAGATACACAGGAGTTCAGGCCCAATGCTTACACATGCTTTTCCCGCAACCTCTCTCAGCCACTAACATTAGGATGTTAGCAGCTGCGCCTACAGTCAGGCAGGATGCGGGTGGGTTCTGCCCTGTCCTCAGCACTCCCAGGGAAGCATGCCTAGAAGCCAGCTCTCAACTAGCTGCATTCTTATGGCAGTGTGAAGGTAGCAGTATTCTGAGTCAGGAGGTTCCAAGATTACCACTCTACTGCACCTGGAGATACCCTCCAGGTCTGCATTGTTAACTTGCGTCTCAGAAGCCGGTGGCAAACGTCTCTGGTGAAGACGTCCGAAACTCACTCTGCAGGCAGTGTGGAACTGTGAGGGACTGAGGGTCAGCTCAACTCTCAGCAGTAAGATGTTTTTGGACAAGGCGTTCAAATACCTACTCACGTATGGAACTTAGTATGTAGCACAAGTCTACCCCAGGAATTACTGGGAAATCGCTTGATTGAGCTTGGAGGCACTCGTCTTGTGTGCCGGGAGATTCCTATTACCTCTCTCAACACTTGCGTCAAGCAGCGAGCCTAGGCCTTTTGGAAGCGAAAGGTAGCGGCAGGCACGATGTAGGGTTACAGGCCATAAGCTCAACTCTCAGAAGTGTGTATGCATGGGAGGCAGATGTCTGCTACCCACTCGGACATGGGAGTTGGAACCTAGCTACACTCCTATTGAAGAAGGATGTTGGAAATCGCTGTATTCAACTCAGATACTCGGAAGTTCAGGCCCAATGCTTACACATGCTTTTCCCACAACCTATCCCAGCCACTAACAGAAGGAGGTTAGCAGGTACGTCTACAGTCAGGCAGGATGCGGGAGGGTTCTGCCCTGTCCTCAGCTCTCACAGGGAAGCATGCCTAGAAGCCAGCTCTCAACTAGCTGCATTCTTATGACAGTGTGAAGGTAGCAGTATTCTGAGTAAGGCGGTTCCGAGATTACCACTCTACTGCACCTGGAGATACCCTCCAGGTCTGCATTGTTAACTTGCGTCTCAGAAGCCTGTGGCAAACGTCTCCGGTGAAGACCTGCAAAACTCACTCTGCAGGCAGTGTGGAACTGTGAGGGACTGAGGGTGAGCTCAACTCTCAGAAGTAAGATGTTTTTGGACAAGGCGTTCAACTACCTACTCACGTATGGAACTTAGTATGTAGCACCAGTCTACCCCAGGAATTACTAGGAAATCGCTTGATTGAGCTTGGAGGCACTCGTCTTGTGTGCCGGGAGATTCCAGTTACCTCTCCCAACACTTGCGTCAAGCAGCGAGCCTAGGCATTTTGGAAGCGAAAGGTAGCGGCAGGCAGGATGTTGGGTTACAGGCCATAAGCTCAACTCTCAGAAGTGTTTATGCCTGGGAGGCAGATGTCTGCTACCCACTCGGACATGGGAGTTGGAACCTAGCTACACTCCTATTGAAGAAGGACTTTGGAAATCGCTGTATTCAACTCAGATACACGGGAGTTCAGGCCCAATGCTTACACATGCTTTTCCCACAAACTATCCCAGCCACTAACGGAAGGAGGTTAGCAGGTAAGCCTACAGTCAGGCAGGATGCGGGAGGGTCCTGCCCTGTCCTCAGCTCTCACAGGGAAGCATGCCTTGAAGCCAGCTCTCAACTAGCTGCATTCTTATGACAGTGTGAAGGTAGCAGTATTCTGAGTAAGGAGGTTCCCAGATTACCACTCTACTGCACCTGGAGATACCCTCCAGGTCTGCATTGTTAACTTGCGTCTCAGAGGCCTCTGGCAAACGTCTCTGGTGAAGACGTGCGAAACTCACTCTGCAGGCAGTGTGGAACTGTGAGGGACTGAGGGTCAGCTCAACTCTCAGCAGTAAGATGTTTTTGGACAAGGCGTTCAAATAGCTACTCACGTATGGAACTTAGTATGTAGCACCAGTCTACCCCAGGAATTACTGGGAAATCGCTGGATTGAGCTTGGAGGCACTAGTCTTGTTGCCGGGAGATTCCAGTTACCTCTCCCAACACTTCGGTGAAGCAGCGAGCCTAGGCCTTTTGGAAGCGAAAGCTAGCTGCAGGCAGGAGGTAGGGATACAGGCCATAAATTCAACTCTCAGAAGTGTGTATGCATGGGAGGCAGATGTCTGCTACCCACTCGTACATGCGAGTGGGAACCTACTACACTCTGATGAAAAAGGCCATTGGAAATCGCTGTATTCAACTCAGATACACGTGGGTTCAGGCACAACGATTCCACATGCTTTCCTCACAACCTTTCCCTGCCACTAACATGAGGACGTTAGCAGCTCCTTCTACAGTCAAGCAGGATGCGGGAGGGTTGTGCCCTGTCCTTAGCTCTCACAGGGAAGCATGTCTTGAAGCCAGCGGTCAACTAGCTGCATACTTATGGCAGGGTCAAGGTAGCAGTATTCTGAGTAAGGCGGTTCCGAGATTACCACTCTACTGCACCTGGAGATACCCTCCAGGTCTGCATTGTTAACTTGCGTCTCAGAAGCCTGTGGCAAACGTCTCTGGTGAAGACGTGCGAAACTCACTCTGCAGGCAGTGTGGAACTGTGAGGGACTGAGGGTGAGCTCAACTCTCAGAAGTAAGATGCTTTTGGACAAGGCGTTCAGCTACCTTCTCACGTATGGAACTTAGTATGTAGCACCTGTCTACCCCAGGAATTACTAGGCAATCGCTGGAATGAGCTTGGAGGCACTAGTCTTGTGTGCCGGGAGATTCCAATTACCTCTCCCAACACTTCCGTCAAACAGCGAGCCTAGGCCTTTTAGAAGTGAAAGGAACCAGCAGGCTGGATGGGGAGGTACAGGCCTTAAGCTCAACTCTCAGAAGTGTGTATGCAGGGGAGACAGATGTCTGCTACCCACTCTGACATGGGAGTTGGAAACTAGCTACACTCTGATTGAAGAAGGCCATTGGAAATCGCTGTATTCAACTCAGATACACAGGAGTTCAGGCCCAATGCTTACACATGCTTTTCCCGCAACCTCTCTCAGCCACTAACATTAGGATGTTAGCAGCTGCGCCTACAGTCAGGCAGGATGCGGGTGGGTTCTGCCCTGTCCTCAGCACTCCCAGGGAAGCATGCCTAGAAGCCAGCTCTCAACTAGCTGCATTCTTATGGCAGTGTGAAGGTAGCAGTATTCTGAGTCAGGAGGTTCCAAGATTACCACTCTACTGCACCTGGAGATACCCTCCAGGTCTGCATTGTTAACTTGCGTCTCAGAAGCCGGTGGCAAACGTCTCTGGTGAAGACGTCCGAAACTCACTCTGCAGGCAGTGTGGAACTGTGAGGGACTGAGGGTCAGCTCAACTCTCAGCAGTAAGATGTTTTTGGACAAGGCGTTCAAATACCTACTCACGTATGGAACTTAGTATGTAGCACAAGTCTACCCCAGGAATTACTGGGAAATCGCTTGATTGAGCTTGGAGGCACTCGTCTTGTGTGCCGGGAGATTCCAATTACCTCTCTCAACACTTGCGTCAAGCAGCGAGCCTAGGCCTTTTGGAAGCGAAAGGTAGCGGCAGGCACGATGTAGGGTTACAGGCCATAAGCTCAACTCTCAGAAGTGTGTATGCATGGGAGGCAGATGTCTGCTACCCACTCGGACATGGGAGTTGGAACCTAGCTACACTCCTATTGAAGAAGGATGTTGGAAATCGCTGTATTCAACTCAGATACTCGGAAGTTCAGGCCCAATGCTTACACATGCTTTTCCCACAACCTATCCCAGCCACTAACAGAAGGAGGTTAGCAGGTACGTCTACAGTCAGGCAGGATGCGGGAGGGTTCTGCCCTGTCCTCAGCTCTCACAGGGAAGCATGCCTAGAAGCCAGCTCTCAACTAGCTGCATTCTTATGACAGTGTGAAGGTAGCAGTATTCTGAGTAAGGCGGTTCCGAGATTACCACTCTACTGCACCTGGAGATACCCTCCA
Organism: Canis lupus baileyi; assembly: GCF_048164855.1. Lineage (NCBI taxonomy): Eukaryota > Metazoa > Chordata > Mammalia > Carnivora > Canidae > Canis > Canis lupus. Next base: position 1,176,823 of record NC_132864.1, on the reverse strand, counting down.
GGTCTGCATTGTTAACTTGCGTCTCAGAGGCCTCTGGCAAACGTCTCTGGTGAAGACGTGCGAAACTCACTCTGCAGGCAGTGTGGAACTGTGAGGGACTGAGGGTCAGCTCAACTCTCAGCAGTAAGATGTTTTTGGACAAGGCGTTCAAATACCTACTCACGTATGGAACTTAGTATGTAGCACCAGTCTACCCCAGGAATTACTGGGAAATCGCTGGATTGAGCTTGGAGGCACTAGTCTTGTTGCCGGGAGATTCCAGTTACCTCTCCCAACACTTCGGTGAAGCAGCGAGCCTAGGCCTTTTGGAAGCGAAAGCTAGCTGCAGGCAGGAGGTAGGGATACAGGCCATAAATTCAACTCTCAGAAGTGTGTATGCATGGGAGGCAGATGTCTGCTACCCACTCGTACATGCGAGTGGGAACCTACTACACTCTGATGAAAAAGGCCATTGGAAATCGCTGTATTCAACTCAGATACACGTGGGTTCAGGCACAACGATTCCACATGCTTTCCTCACAACCTTTCCCTGCCACTAACATGAGGACGTTAGCAGCTCCTTCTACAGTCAAGCAGGATGCGGGAGGGTTGTGCCCTGTCCTTAGCTCTCACAGGGAAGCATGTCTTGAAGCCAGCGGTCAACTAGCTGCATACTTATGGCAGGGTCAAGGTAGCAGTATTCTGAGTAAGGCGGTTCCGAGATTACCACTCTACTGCACCTGGAGATACCCTCCAGGTCTGCATTGTTAACTTGCGTCTCAGAAGCCTGTGGCAAACGTCTCTGGTGAAGACGTGCGAAACTCACTCTGCAGGCAGTGTGGAACTGTGAGGGACTGAGGGTGAGCTCAACTCTCAGAAGTAAGATGCTTTTGGACAAGGCGTTCAGCTACCTTCTCACGTATGGAACTTAGTATGTAGCACCTGTCTACCCCAGGAATTACTAGGCAATCGCTGGAATGAGCTTGGAGGCACTAGTCTTGTGTGCCGGGAGATTCCAATTACCTCTCCCAACACTTCGGTCAAACAGCGAGCCTAGGCCTTTTAGAAGTGAAAGGAACCAGCAGGCTGGATGGGGAGGTACAGGCCTTAAGCTCAACTCTCAGAAGTGTGTATGCAGGGGAGACAGATGTCTGCTACCCACTCTGACATGGGAGTTGGAAACTAGCTACACTCTGATTGAAGAAGGCCATTGGAAATCGCTGTATTCAACTCAGATACACAGGAGTTCAGGCCCAATGCTTACACATGCTTTTCCCGCAACCTCTCTCAGCCACTAACATTAGGATGTTAGCAGCTGCGCCTACAGTCAGGCAGGATGCGGGTGGGTTCTGCCCTGTCCTCAGCACTCCCAGGGAAGCATGCCTAGAAGCCAGCTCTCAACTAGCTGCATTCTTATGGCAGTGTGAAGGTAGCAGTATTCTGAGTCAGGAGGTTCCAAGATTACCACTCTACTGCACCTGGAGATACCCTCCAGGTCTGCATTGTTAACTTGCGTCTCAGAAGCCGGTGGCAAACGTCTCTGGTGAAGACGTCCGAAACTCACTCTGCAGGCAGTGTGGAACTGTGAGGGACTGAGGGTCAGCTCAACTCTCAGCAGTAAGATGTTTTTGGACAAGGCGTTCAAATACCTACTCACGTATGGAACTTAGTATGTAGCACAAGTCTACCCCAGGAATTACTGGGAAATCGCTTGATTGAGCTTGGAGGCACTCGTCTTGTGTGCCGGGAGATTCCTATTACCTCTCTCAACACTTGCGTCAAGCAGCGAGCCTAGGCCTTTTGGAAGCGAAAGGTAGCGGCAGGCACGATGTAGGGTTACAGGCCATAAGCTCAACTCTCAGAAGTGTGTATGCATGGGAGGCAGATGTCTGCTACCCACTCGGACATGGGAGTTGGAACCTAGCTACACTCCTATTGAAGAAGGATGTTGGAAATCGCTGTATTCAACTCAGATACTCGGAAGTTCAGGCCCAATGCTTACACATGCTTTTCCCACAACCTATCCCAGCCACTAACAGAAGGAGGTTAGCAGGTACGTCTACAGTCAGGCAGGATGCGGGAGGGTTCTGCCCTGTCCTCAGCTCTCACAGGGAAGCATGCCTAGAAGCCAGCTCTCAACTAGCTGCATTCTTATGACAGTGTGAAGGTAGCAGTATTCTGAGTAAGGCGGTTCCGAGATTACCACTCTACTGCACCTGGAGATACCCTCCAGGTCTGCATTGTTAACTTGCGTCTCAGAAGCCTGTGGCAAACGTCTCCGGTGAAGACCTGCAAAACTCACTCTGCAGGCAGTGTGGAACTGTGAGGGACTGAGGGTGAGCTCAACTCTCAGAAGTAAGATGTTTTTGGACAAGGCGTTCAACTACCTACTCACGTATGGAACTTAGTATGTAGCACCAGTCTACCCCAGGAATTACTAGGAAATCGCTTGATTGAGCTTGGAGGCACTCGTCTTGTGTGCCGGGAGATTCCAGTTACCTCTCCCAACACTTGCGTCAAGCAGCGAGCCTAGGCATTTTGGAAGCGAAAGGTAGCGGCAGGCAGGATGTTGGGTTACAGGCCATAAGCTCAACTCTCAGAAGTGTTTATGCCTGGGAGGCAGATGTCTGCTACCCACTCGGACATGGGAGTTGGAACCTAGCTACACTCCTATTGAAGAAGGACTTTGGAAATCGCTGTATTCAACTCAGATACACGGGAGTTCAGGCCCAATGCTTACACATGCTTTTCCCACAAACTATCCCAGCCACTAACGGAAGGAGGTTAGCAGGTAAGCCTACAGTCAGGCAGGATGCGGGAGGGTCCTGCCCTGTCCTCAGCTCTCACAGGGAAGCATGCCTTGAAGCCAGCTCTCAACTAGCTGCATTCTTATGACAGTGTGAAGGTAGCAGTATTCTGAGTAAGGAGGTTCCCAGATTACCACTCTACTGCACCTGGAGATACCCTCCAGGTCTGCATTGTTAACTTGCGTCTCAGAGGCCTCTGGCAAACGTCTCTGGTGAAGACGTGCGAAACTCACTCTGCAGGCAGTGTGGAACTGTGAGGGACTGAGGGTCAGCTCAACTCTCAGCAGTAAGATGTTTTTGGACAAGGCGTTCAAATAGCTACTCACGTATGGAACTTAGTATGTAGCACCAGTCTACCCCAGGAATTACTGGGAAATCGCTGGATTGAGCTTGGAGGCACTAGTCTTGTTGCCGGGAGATTCCAGTTACCTCTCCCAACACTTCGGTGAAGCAGCGAGCCTAGGCCTTTTGGAAGCGAAAGCTAGCTGCAGGCAGGAGGTAGGGATACAGGCCATAAATTCAACTCTCAGAAGTGTGTATGCATGGGAGGCAGATGTCTGCTACCCACTCGTACATGCGAGTGGGAACCTACTACACTCTGATGAAAAAGGCCATTGGAAATCGCTGTATTCAACTCAGATACACGTGGGTTCAGGCACAACGATTCCACATGCTTTCCTCACAACCTTTCCCTGCCACTAACATGAGGACGTTAGCAGCTCCTTCTACAGTCAAGCAGGATGCGGGAGGGTTGTGCCCTGTCCTTAGCTCTCACAGGGAAGCATGTCTTGAAGCCAGCGGTCAACTAGCTGCATACTTATGGCAGGGTCAAGGTAGCAGTATTCTGAGTAAGGCGGTTCCGAGATTACCACTCTACTGCACCTGGAGATACCCTCCAGGTCTGCATTGTTAACTTGCGTCTCAGAAGCCTGTGGCAAACGTCTCTGGTGAAGACGTGCGAAACTCACTCTGCAGGCAGTGTGGAACTGTGAGGGACTGAGGGTGAGCTCAACTCTCAGAAGTAAGATGCTTTTGGACAAGGCGTTCAGCTACATTCTCACGTATGGAACTTAGTATGTAGCACCTGTCTACCCCAGGAATTACTAGGCAATCGCTGGAATGAGCTTGGAGGCACTAGTCTTGTGTGCCGGGAGATTCCAATTACCTCTCCCAACACTTCCGTCAAACAGCGAGCCTAGGCCTTTTAGAAGTGAAAGGAACCAGCAGGCTGGATGGGGAGGTACAGGCCTTAAGCTCAACTCTCAGAAGTGTGTATGCAGGGGAGACAGATGTCTGCTACCCACTCTGACATGGGAGTTGGAAACTAGCTACACTCTGATTGAAGAAGGCCATTGGAAATCGCTGTATTCAACTCAGATACACAGGAGTTCAGGCCCAATGCTTACACATGCTTTTCCCGCAACCTCTCTCAGCCACTAACATTAGGATGTTAGCAGCTGCGCCTACAGTCAGGCAGGATGCGGGTGGGTTCTGCCCTGTCCTCAGCACTCCCAGGGAAGCATGCCTAGAAGCCAGCTCTCAACTAGCTGCATTCTTATGGCAGTGTGAAGGTAGCAGTATTCTGAGTCAGGAGGTTCCAAGATTACCACTCTACTGCACCTGGAGATACCCTCCAGGTCTGCATTGTTAACTTGCGTCTCAGAAGCCGGTGGCAAACGTCTCTGGTGAAGACGTCCGAAACTCACTCTGCAGGCAGTGTGGAACTGTGAGGGACTGAGGGTCAGCTCAACTCTCAGCAGTAAGATGTTTTTGGACAAGGCGTTCAAATACCTACTCACGTATGGAACTTAGTATGTAGCACAAGTCTACCCCAGGAATTACTGGGAAATCGCTTGATTGAGCTTGGAGGCACTCGTCTTGTGTGCCGGGAGATTCCTATTACCTCTCTCAACACTTGCGTCAAGCAGCGAGCCTAGGCCTTTTGGAAGCGAAAGGTAGCGGCAGGCACGATGTAGGGTTACAGGCCATAAGCTCAACTCTCAGAAGTGTGTATGCATGGGAGGCAGATGTCTGCTACCCACTCGGACATGGGAGTTGGAACCTAGCTACACTCCTATTGAAGAAGGATGTTGGAAATCGCTGTATTCAACTCAGATACTCGGAAGTTCAGGCCCAATGCTTACACATGCTTTTCCCACAACCTATCCCAGCCACTAACAGAAGGAGGTTAGCAGGTACGTCTACAGTCAGGCAGGATGCGGGAGGGTTCTGCCCTGTCCTCAGCTCTCACAGGGAAGCATGCCTAGAAGCCAGCTCTCAACTAGCTGCATTCTTATGACAGTGTGAAGGTAGCAGTATTCTGAGTAAGGCGGTTCCGAGATTACCACTCTACTGCACCTGGAGATACCCTCCAGGTCTGCATTGTTAACTTGCGTCTCAGAAGCCTGTGGCAAACGTCTCCGGTGAAGACCTGCAAAACTCACTCTGCAGGCAGTGTGGAACTGTGAGGGACTGAGGGTGAGCTCAACTCTCAGAAGTAAGATGTTTTTGGACAAGGCGTTCAACTACCTACTCACGTATGGAACTTAGTATGTAGCACCAGTCTACCCCAGGAATTACTAGGAAATCGCTTGATTGAGCTTGGAGGCACTCGTCTTGTGTGCCGGGAGATTCCAGTTACCTCTCCCAACACTTGCGTCAAGCAGCGAGCCTAGGCATTTTGGAAGCGAAAGGTAGCGGCAGGCAGGATGTTGGGTTACAGGCCATAAGCTCAACTCTCAGAAGTGTTTATGCCTGGGAGGCAGATGTCTGCTACCCACTCGGACATGGGAGTTGGAACCTAGCTACACTCCTATTGAAGAAGGACTTTGGAAATCGCTGTATTCAACTCAGATACACGGGAGTTCAGGCCCAATGCTTACACATGCTTTTCCCACAAACTATCCCAGCCACTAACGGAAGGAGGTTAGCAGGTAAGCCTACAGTCAGGCAGGATGCGGGAGGGTCCTGCCCTGTCCTCAGCTCTCACAGGGAAGCATGCCTTGAAGCCAGCTCTCAACTAGCTGCATTCTTATGACAGTGTGAAGGTAGCAGTATTCTGAGTAAGGAGGTTCCCAGATTACCACTCTACTGCACCTGGAGATACCCTCCAGGTCTGCATTGTTAACTTGCGTCTCAGAGGCCTCTGGCAAACGTCTCTGGTGAAGACGTGCGAAACTCACTCTGCAGGCAGTGTGGAACTGTGAGGGACTGAGGGTCAGCTCAACTCTCAGCAGTAAGATGTTTTTGGACAAGGCGTTCAAATAGCTACTCACGTATGGAACTTAGTATGTAGCACCAGTCTACCCCAGGAATTACTGGGAAATCGCTGGATTGAGCTTGGAGGCACTAGTCTTGTTGCCGGGAGATTCCAGTTACCTCTCCCAACACTTCGGTGAAGCAGCGAGCCTAGGCCTTTTGGAAGCGAAAGCTAGCTGCAGGCAGGAGGTAGGGATACAGGCCATAAATTCAACTCTCAGAAGTGTGTATGCATGGGAGGCAGATGTCTGCTACCCACTCGTACATGCGAGTGGGAACCTACTACACTCTGATGAAAAAGGCCATTGGAAATCGCTGTATTCAACTCAGATACACGTGGGTTCAGGCACAACGATTCCACATGCTTTCCTCACAACCTTTCCCTGCCACTAACATGAGGACGTTAGCAGCTCCTTCTACAGTCAAGCAGGATGCGGGAGGGTTGTGCCCTGTCCTTAGCTCTCACAGGGAAGCATGTCTTGAAGCCAGCGGTCAACTAGCTGCATACTTATGGCAGGGTCAAGGTAGCAGTATTCTGAGTAAGGCGGTTCCGAGATTACCACTCTACTGCACCTGGAGATACCCTCCAGGTCTGCATTGTTAACTTGCGTCTCAGAAGCCTGTGGCAAACGTCTCTGGTGAAGACGTGCGAAACTCACTCTGCAGGCAGTGTGGAACTGTGAGGGACTGAGGGTGAGCTCAACTCTCAGAAGTAAGATGCTTTTGGACAAGGCGTTCAGCTACCTTCTCACGTATGGAACTTAGTATGTAGCACCTGTCTACCCCAGGAATTACTAGGCAATCGCTGGAATGAGCTTGGAGGCACTAGTCTTGTGTGCCGGGAGATTCCAATTACCTCTCCCAACACTTCCGTCAAACAGCGAGCCTAGGCCTTTTAGAAGTGAAAGGAACCAGCAGGCTGGATGGGGAGGTACAGGCCTTAAGCTCAACTCTCAGAAGTGTGTATGCAGGGGAGACAGATGTCTGCTACCCACTCTGACATGGGAGTTGGAAACTAGCTACACTCTGATTGAAGAAGGCCATTGGAAATCGCTGTATTCAACTCAGATACACAGGAGTTCAGGCCCAATGCTTACACATGCTTTTCCCGCAACCTCTCTCAGCCACTAACATTAGGATGTTAGCAGCTGCGCCTACAGTCAGGCAGGATGCGGGTGGGTTCTGCCCTGTCCTCAGCACTCCCAGGGAAGCATGCCTAGAAGCCAGCTCTCAACTAGCTGCATTCTTATGGCAGTGTGAAGGTAGCAGTATTCTGAGTCAGGAGGTTCCAAGATTACCACTCTACTGCACCTGGAGATACCCTCCAGGTCTGCATTGTTAACTTGCGTCTCAGAAGCCGGTGGCAAACGTCTCTGGTGAAGACGTCCGAAACTCACTCTGCAGGCAGTGTGGAACTGTGAGGGACTGAGGGTCAGCTCAACTCTCAGCAGTAAGATGTTTTTGGACAAGGCGTTCAAATACCTACTCACGTATGGAACTTAGTATGTAGCACAAGTCTACCCCAGGAATTACTGGGAAATCGCTTGATTGAGCTTGGAGGCACTCGTCTTGTGTGCCGGGAGATTCCAATTACCTCTCTCAACACTTGCGTCAAGCAGCGAGCCTAGGCCTTTTGGAAGCGAAAGGTAGCGGCAGGCACGATGTAGGGTTACAGGCCATAAGCTCAACTCTCAGAAGTGTGTATGCATGGGAGGCAGATGTCTGCTACCCACTCGGACATGGGAGTTGGAACCTAGCTACACTCCTATTGAAGAAGGATGTTGGAAATCGCTGTATTCAACTCAGATACTCGGAAGTTCAGGCCCAATGCTTACACATGCTTTTCCCACAACCTATCCCAGCCACTAACAGAAGGAGGTTAGCAGGTACGTCTACAGTCAGGCAGGATGCGGGAGGGTTCTGCCCTGTCCTCAGCTCTCACAGGGAAGCATGCCTAGAAGCCAGCTCTCAACTAGCTGCATTCTTATGACAGTGTGAAGGTAGCAGTATTCTGAGTAAGGCGGTTCCGAGATTACCACTCTACTGCACCTGGAGATACCCTCCAGGTCTGCATTGTTAACTTGCGTCTCAGAGGCCTCTGGCAAACGTCTCTGGTGAAGACGTGCGAAACTCACTCTGCAGGCAGTGTGGAACTGTGAGGGACTGAGGGTCAGCTCAACTCTCAGCAGTAAGATGTTTTTGGACAAGGCGTTCAAATACCTACTCACGTATGGAACTTAGTATGTAGCACCAGTCTACCCCAGGAATTACTGGGAAATCGCTGGATTGAGCTTGGAGGCACTAGTCTTGTTGCCGGGAGATTCCAGTTACCTCTCCCAACACTTCGGTGAAGCAGCGAGCCTAGGCCTTTTGGAAGCGAAAGCTAGCTGCAGGCAGGAGGTAGGGATACAGGCCATAAATTCAACTCTCAGAAGTGTGTATGCATGGGAGGCAGATGTCTGCTACCCACTCGTACATGCGAGTGGGAACCTACTACACTCTGATGAAAAAGGCCATTGGAAATCGCTGTATTCAACTCAGATACACGTGGGTTCAGGCACAACGATTCCACATGCTTTCCTCACAACCTTTCCCTGCCACTAACATGAGGACGTTAGCAGCTCCTTCTACAGTCAAGCAGGATGCGGGAGGGTTGTGCCCTGTCCTTAGCTCTCACAGGGAAGCATGTCTTGAAGCCAGCGGTCAACTAGCTGCATACTTATGGCAGGGTCAAGGTAGCAGTATTCTGAGTAAGGCGGTTCCGAGATTACCACTCTACTGCACCTGGAGATACCCTCCAGGTCTGCATTGTTAACTTGCGTCTCAGAAGCCTGTGGCAAACGTCTCTGGTGAAGACGTGCGAAACTCACTCTGCAGGCAGTGTGGAACTGTGAGGGACTGAGGGTGAGCTCAACTCTCAGAAGTAAGATGCTTTTGGACAAGGCGTTCAGCTACCTTCTCACGTATGGAACTTAGTATGTAGCACCTGTCTACCCCAGGAATTACTAGGCAATCGCTGGAATGAGCTTGGAGGCACTAGTCTTGTGTGCCGGGAGATTCCAATTACCTCTCCCAACACTTCGGTCAAACAGCGAGCCTAGGCCTTTTAGAAGTGAAAGGAACCAGCAGGCTGGATGGGGAGGTACAGGCCTTAAGCTCAACTCTCAGAAGTGTGTATGCAGGGGAGACAGATGTCTGCTACCCACTCTGACATGGGAGTTGGAAACTAGCTACACTCTGATTGAAGAAGGCCATTGGAAATCGCTGTATTCAACTCAGATACACAGGAGTTCAGGCCCAATGCTTACACATGCTTTTCCCGCAACCTCTCTCAGCCACTAACATTAGGATGTTAGCAGCTGCGCCTACAGTCAGGCAGGATGCGGGTGGGTTCTGCCCTGTCCTCAGCACTCCCAGGGAAGCATGCCTAGAAGCCAGCTCTCAACTAGCTGCATTCTTATGGCAGTGTGAAGGTAGCAGTATTCTGAGTCAGGAGGTTCCAAGATTACCACTCTACTGCACCTGGAGATACCCTCCAGGTCTGCATTGTTAACTTGCGTCTCAGAAGCCGGTGGCAAACGTCTCTGGTGAAGACGTCCGAAACTCACTCTGCAGGCAGTGTGGAACTGTGAGGGACTGAGGGTCAGCTCAACTCTCAGCAGTAAGATGTTTTTGGACAAGGCGTTCAAATACCTACTCACGTATGGAACTTAGTATGTAGCACAAGTCTACCCCAGGAATTACTGGGAAATCGCTTGATTGAGCTTGGAGGCACTCGTCTTGTGTGCCGGGAGATTCCTATTACCTCTCTCAACACTTGCGTCAAGCAGCGAGCCTAGGCCTTTTGGAAGCGAAAGGTAGCGGCAGGCACGATGTAGGGTTACAGGCCATAAGCTCAACTCTCAGAAGTGTGTATGCATGGGAGGCAGATGTCTGCTACCCACTCGGACATGGGAGTTGGAACCTAGCTACACTCCTATTGAAGAAGGATGTTGGAAATCGCTGTATTCAACTCAGATACTCGGAAGTTCAGGCCCAATGCTTACACATGCTTTTCCCACAACCTATCCCAGCCACTAACAGAAGGAGGTTAGCAGGTACGTCTACAGTCAGGCAGGATGCGGGAGGGTTCTGCCCTGTCCTCAGCTCTCACAGGGAAGCATGCCTAGAAGCCAGCTCTCAACTAGCTGCATTCTTATGACAGTGTGAAGGTAGCAGTATTCTGAGTAAGGCGGTTCCGAGATTACCACTCTACTGCACCTGGAGATACCCTCCAGGTCTGCATTGTTAACTTGCGTCTCAGAAGCCTGTGGCAAACGTCTCCGGTGAAGACCTGCAAAACTCACTCTGCAGGCAGTGTGGAACTGTGAGGGACTGAGGGTGAGCTCAACTCTCAGAAGTAAGATGTTTTTGGACAAGGCGTTCAACTACCTACTCACGTATGGAACTTAGTATGTAGCACCAGTCTACCCCAGGAATTACTAGGAAATCGCTTGATTGAGCTTGGAGGCACTCGTCTTGTGTGCCGGGAGATTCCAGTTACCTCTCCCAACACTTGCGTCAAGCAGCGAGCCTAGGCATTTTGGAAGCGAAAGGTAGCGGCAGGCAGGATGTTGGGTTACAGGCCATAAGCTCAACTCTCAGAAGTGTTTATGCCTGGGAGGCAGATGTCTGCTACCCACTCGGACATGGGAGTTGGAACCTAGCTACACTCCTATTGAAGAAGGACTTTGGAAATCGCTGTATTCAACTCAGATACACGGGAGTTCAGGCCCAATGCTTACACATGCTTTTCCCACAAACTATCCCAGCCACTAACGGAAGGAGGTTAGCAGGTAAGCCTACAGTCAGGCAGGATGCGGGAGGGTCCTGCCCTGTCCTCAGCTCTCACAGGGAAGCATGCCTTGAAGCCAGCTCTCAACTAGCTGCATTCTTATGACAGTGTGAAGGTAGCAGTATTCTGAGTAAGGAGGTTCCCAGATTACCACTCTACTGCACCTGGAGATACCCTCCAGGTCTGCATTGTTAACTTGCGTCTCAGAGGCCTCTGGCAAACGTCTCTGGTGAAGACGTGCGAAACTCACTCTGCAGGCAGTGTGGAACTGTGAGGGACTGAGGGTCAGCTCAACTCTCAGCAGTAAGATGTTTTTGGACAAGGCGTTCAAATAGCTACTCACGTATGGAACTTAGTATGTAGCACCAGTCTACCCCAGGAATTACTGGGAAATCGCTGGATTGAGCTTGGAGGCACTAGTCTTGTTGCCGGGAGATTCCAGTTACCTCTCCCAACACTTCGGTGAAGCAGCGAGCCTAGGCCTTTTGGAAGCGAAAGCTAGCTGCAGGCAGGAGGTAGGGATACAGGCCATAAATTCAACTCTCAGAAGTGTGTATGCATGGGAGGCAGATGTCTGCTACCCACTCGTACATGCGAGTGGGAACCTACTACACTCTGATGAAAAAGGCCATTGGAAATCGCTGTATTCAACTCAGATACACGTGGGTTCAGGCACAACGATTCCACATGCTTTCCTCACAACCTTTCCCTGCCACTAACATGAGGACGTTAGCAGCTCCTTCTACAGTCAAGCAGGATGCGGGAGGGTTGTGCCCTGTCCTTAGCTCTCACAGGGAAGCATGTCTTGAAGCCAGCGGTCAACTAGCTGCATACTTATGGCAGGGTCAAGGTAGCAGTATTCTGAGTAAGGCGGTTCCGAGATTACCACTCTACTGCACCTGGAGATACCCTCCAGGTCTGCATTGTTAACTTGCGTCTCAGAAGCCTGTGGCAAACGTCTCTGGTGAAGACGTGCGAAACTCACTCTGCAGGCAGTGTGGAACTGTGAGGGACTGAGGGTGAGCTCAACTCTCAGAAGTAAGATGCTTTTGGACAAGGCGTTCAGCTACCTTCTCACGTATGGAACTTAGTATGTAGCACCTGTCTACCCCAGGAATTACTAGGCAATCGCTGGAATGAGCTTGGAGGCACTAGTCTTGTGTGCCGGGAGATTCCAATTACCTCTCCCAACACTTCCGTCAAACAGCGAGCCTAGGCCTTTTAGAAGTGAAAGGAACCAGCAGGCTGGATGGGGAGGTACAGGCCTTAAGCTCAACTCTCAGAAGTGTGTATGCAGGGGAGACAGATGTCTGCTACCCACTCTGACATGGGAGTTGGAAACTAGCTACACTCTGATTGAAGAAGGCCATTGGAAATCGCTGTATTCAACTCAGATACACAGGAGTTCAGGCCCAATGCTTACACATGCTTTTCCCGCAACCTCTCTCAGCCACTAACATTAGGATGTTAGCAGCTGCGCCTACAGTCAGGCAGGATGCGGGTGGGTTCTGCCCTGTCCTCAGCACTCCCAGGGAAGCATGCCTAGAAGCCAGCTCTCAACTAGCTGCATTCTTATGGCAGTGTGAAGGTAGCAGTATTCTGAGTCAGGAGGTTCCAAGATTACCACTCTACTGCACCTGGAGATACCCTCCAGGTCTGCATTGTTAACTTGCGTCTCAGAAGCCGGTGGCAAACGTCTCTGGTGAAGACGTCCGAAACTCACTCTGCAGGCAGTGTGGAACTGTGAGGGACTGAGGGTCAGCTCAACTCTCAGCAGTAAGATGTTTTTGGACAAGGCGTTCAAATACCTACTCACGTATGGAACTTAGTATGTAGCACAAGTCTACCCCAGGAATTACTGGGAAATCGCTTGATTGAGCTTGGAGGCACTCGTCTTGTGTGCCGGGAGATTCCAATTACCTCTCTCAACACTTGCGTCAAGCAGCGAGCCTAGGCCTTTTGGAAGCGAAAGGTAGCGGCAGGCACGATGTAGGGTTACAGGCCATAAGCTCAACTCTCAGAAGTGTGTATGCATGGGAGGCAGATGTCTGCTACCCACTCGGACATGGGAGTTGGAACCTAGCTACACTCCTATTGAAGAAGGATGTTGGAAATCGCTGTATTCAACTCAGATACTCGGAAGTTCAGGCCCAATGCTTACACATGCTTTTCCCACAACCTATCCCAGCCACTAACAGAAGGAGGTTAGCAGGTACGTCTACAGTCAGGCAGGATGCGGGAGGGTTCTGCCCTGTCCTCAGCTCTCACAGGGAAGCATGCCTAGAAGCCAGCTCTCAACTAGCTGCATTCTTATGACAGTGTGAAGGTAGCAGTATTCTGAGTAAGGCGGTTCCGAGATTACCACTCTACTGCACCTGGAGATACCCTCCAGGTCTGCATTGTTAACTTGCGTCTCAGAAGCCTGTGGCAAACGTCTCCGGTGAAGACCTGCAAAACTCACTCTGCAGGCAGTGTGGAACTGTGAGGGACTGAGGGTGAGCTCAACTCTCAGAAGTAAGATGTTTTTGGACAAGGCGTTCAACTACCTACTCACGTATGGAACTTAGTATGTAGCACCAGTCTACCCCAGGAATTACTAGGAAATCGCTTGATTGAGCTTGGAGGCACTCGTCTTGTGTGCCGGGAGATTCCAGTTACCTCTCCCAACACTTGCGTCAAGCAGCGAGCCTAGGCATTTTGGAAGCGAAAGGTAGCGGCAGGCAGGATGTTGGGTTACAGGCCATAAGCTCAACTCTCAGAAGTGTTTATGCCTGGGAGGCAGATGTCTGCTACCCACTCGGACATGGGAGTTGGAACCTAGCTACACTCCTATTGAAGAAGGACTTTGGAAATCGCTGTATTCAACTCAGATACACGGGAGTTCAGGCCCAATGCTTACACATGCTTTTCCCACAAACTATCCCAGCCACTAACGGAAGGAGGTTAGCAGGTAAGCCTACAGTCAGGCAGGATGCGGGAGGGTCCTGCCCTGTCCTCAGCTCTCACAGGGAAGCATGCCTTGAAGCCAGCTCTCAACTAGCTGCATTCTTATGACAGTGTGAAGGTAGCAGTATTCTGAGTAAGGAGGTTCCCAGATTACCACTCTACTGCACCTGGAGATACCCTCCAGGTCTGCATTGTTAACTTGCGTCTCAGAGGCCTCTGGCAAACGTCTCTGGTGAAGACGTGCGAAACTCACTCTGCAGGCAGTGTGGAACTGTGAGGGACTGAGGGTCAGCTCAACTCTCAGCAGTAAGATGTTTTTGGACAAGGCGTTCAAATAGCTACTCACGTATGGAACTTAGTATGTAGCACCAGTCTACCCCAGGAATTACTGGGAAATCGCTGGATTGAGCTTGGAGGCACTAGTCTTGTTGCCGGGAGATTCCAGTTACCTCTCCCAACACTTCGGTGAAGCAGCGAGCCTAGGCCTTTTGGAAGCGAAAGCTAGCTGCAGGCAGGAGGTAGGGATACAGGCCATAAATTCAACTCTCAGAAGTGTGTATGCATGGGAGGCAGATGTCTGCTACCCACTCGTACATGCGAGTGGGAACCTACTACACTCTGATGAAAAAGGCCATTGGAAATCGCTGTATTCAACTCAGATACACGTGGGTTCAGGCACAACGATTCCACATGCTTTCCTCACAACCTTTCCCTGCCACTAACATGAGGACGTTAGCAGCTCCTTCTACAGTCAAGCAGGATGCGGGAGGGTTGTGCCCTGTCCTTAGCTCTCACAGGGAAGCATGTCTTGAAGCCAGCGGTCAACTAGCTGCATACTTATGGCAGGGTCAAGGTAGCAGTATTCTGAGTAAGGCGGTTCCGAGATTACCACTCTACTGCACCTGGAGATACCCTCCAGGTCTGCATTGTTAACTTGCGTCTCAGAAGCCTGTGGCAAACGTCTCTGGTGAAGACGTGCGAAACTCACTCTGCAGGCAGTGTGGAACTGTGAGGGACTGAGGGTGAGCTCAACTCTCAGAAGTAAGATGCTTTTGGACAAGGCGTTCAGCTACATTCTCACGTATGGAACTTAGTATGTAGCACCTGTCTACCCCAGGAATTACTAGGCAATCGCTGGAATGAGCTTGGAGGCACTAGTCTTGTGTGCCGGGAGATTCCAATTACCTCTCCCAACACTTCCGTCAAACAGCGAGCCTAGGCCTTTTAGAAGTGAAAGGAACCAGCAGGCTGGATGGGGAGGTACAGGCCTTAAGCTCAACTCTCAGAAGTGTGTATGCAGGGGAGACAGATGTCTGCTACCCACTCTGACATGGGAGTTGGAAACTACCTACACTCTGATTGAAGAAGGCCATTGGAAATCGCTGTATTTAACTCAGATACACAGGAGTTCAGGCCCAATGCTTACACATGCTTTTCCCGCAACCTCTCTCAGCCACTAACATTAGGATGTTAGCAGCTGCGCCTACAGTCAGGCAGGATGCGGGTGGGTTCTGCCATGTCCTCAGCACTCCCAGGGAAGCATGCCTAGAAGCCAGCTCTCAACTAGCTGCATTCTTATGGCAGTGTGAAGGTAGCAGTATTCTGAGTCAGGAGGTTCCAAGATTACCACTCTACTGCACCTGGAGATACCCTCCAGGTCTGCATTGTTAACTTGCGTCTCAGAAGCCTGTGGCAAACGTCTCCGGTGAAGACCTGCAAAACTCACTCTGCAGGCAGTGTGGAACTGTGAGGGACTGAGGGTGAGCTCAACTCTCAGAAGTAAGATGTTTTTGGACAAGGCGTTCAACTACCTACTCACGTATGGAACTTAGTATGTAGCACCAGTCTACCCCAGGAATTACTGGGAAATCGCTTGATTGAGCTTGGAGGCACTCGTCTTGTGTGCCGGGAGATTCCAGTTACCTCTCCCAACACTTGCGTCAAGCAGCGAGCCTAGGCATTTTGGAAGCGAAAGGTAGCGGCAGGCAGGATGTTGGGTTACAGGCCATAAGCTCAACTCTCAGAAGTGTTTATGCCTGGGAGGCAGATGTCTGCTACCCACTCGGACATGGGAGTTGGAACCTAGCTACACTCCTATTGAAGAAGGACTTTGGAAATCGCTGTATTCAACTCAGATACACGGGAGTTCAGGCCCAATGCTTACACATGCTTTTCCCACAAACTATCCCAGCCACTAACGGAAGGAGGTTAGCAGGTAAGCCTACAGTCAGGCAGGATGCGGGAGGGTCCTGCCCTGTCCTCAGCTCTCACAGGGAAGCATGCCTTGAAGCCAGCTCTCAACTAGCTGCATTCTTATGACAGTGTGAAGGTAGCAGTATTCTGAGTAAGGAGGTTCCCAGATTACCACTCTACTGCACCTGGAGATACCCTCCAGGTCTGCATTGTTAACTTGCGTCTCAGAGGCCTCTGGCAAACGTCTCTGGTGAAGACGTGCGAAACTCACTCTGCAGGCAGTGTGGAACTGTGAGGGACTGAGGGTCAGCTCAACTCTCAGCAGTAAGATGTTTTTGGACAAGGCGTTCAAATAGCTACTCACGTATGGAACTTAGTATGTAGCACCAGTCTACCCCAGGAATTACTGGGAAATCGCTGGATTGAGCTTGGAGGCACTAGTCTTGTTGCCGGGAGATTCCAGTTACCTCTCCCAACACTTCGGTGAAGCAGCGAGCCTAGGCCTTTTGGAAGCGAAAGCTAGCTGCAGGCAGGAGGTAGGGATACAGGCCATAAATTCAACTCTCAGAAGTGTGTATGCATGGGAGGCAGATGTCTGCTACCCACTCGTACATGCGAGTGGGAACCTACTACACTCTGATGAAAAAGGCCATTGGAAATCACTGTATTCAACTCAGATACACGTGGGTTCAGGCACAACGATTCCACATGCTTTCCTCACAACCTTTCCCTGCCACTAACATGAGGACGTTAGCAGCTCCTTCTACAGTCAAGCAGGATGCGGGAGGGTTGTGCCCTGTCCTTAGCTCTCACAGGGAAGCATGTCTTGAAGCCAGCGGTCAACTAGCTGCATACTTATGGCAGGGTCAAGGTAGCAGTATTCTGAGTAAGGCGGTTCCGAGATTACCACTCTACTGCACCTGGAGATACCCTCCAGGTCTGCATTGTTAACTTGCGTCTCAGAAGCCTGTGGCAAACGTCTCTGGTGAAGACGTGCGAAACTCACTCTGCAGGCAGTGTGGAACTGTGAGGGACTGAGGGTGAGCTCAACTCTCAGAAGTAAGATGCTTTTGGACAAGGCGTTCAGCTACATTCTCACGTATGGAACTTAGTATGTAGCACCTGTCTACCCCAGGAATTACTAGGCAATCGCTGGAATGAGCTTGGAGGCACTAGTCTTGTGTGCCAGGAGATTCCAATTACCTCTCCCAACACTTCCGTCAAACAGCGAGCCTAGGCCTTTTAGAAGTGAAAGGAACCAGCAGGCTGGATGGGGAGGTACAGGCCTTAAGCTCAACTCTCAGAAGTGTGTATGCAGGGGAGACAGATGTCTGCTACCCACTCTGACATGGGAGTTGGAAACTAGCTACACTCTGATTGAAGAAGGCCATTGGAAATCGCTGTATTCAACTCAGATACACAGGAGTTCAGGCCCAATGCTTACACATGCTTTTCCCGCAACCTCTCTCAGCCACTAACATTAGGATGTTAGCAGCTGCGCCTACAGTCAGGCAGGATGCGGGTGGGTTCTGCCCTGTCCTCAGCACTCCCAGGGAAGCATGCCTAGAAGCCAGCTCTCAACTAGCTGCATTCTTATGGCAGTGTGAAGGTAGCAGTATTCTGAGTCAGGAGGTTCCAAGATTACCACTCTACTGCACCTGGAGATACCCTCCAGGTCTGCATTGTTAACTTGCGTCTCAGAAGCCGGTGGCAAACGTCTCTGGTGAAGACGTCCGAAACTCACTCTGCAGGCAGTGTGGAACTGTGAGGGACTGAGGGTCAGCTCAACTCTCAGCAGTAAGATGTTTTTGGACAAGGCGTTCAAATACCTACTCACGTATGGAACTTAGTATGTAGCACAAGTCTACCCCAGGAATTACTGGGAAATCGCTTGATTGAGCTTGGAGGCACTCGTCTTGTGTGCCGGGAGATTCCTATTACCTCTCTCAACACTTGCGTCAAGCAGCGAGCCTAGGCCTTTTGGAAGCGAAAGGTAGCGGCAGGCACGATGTAGGGTTACAGGCCATAAGCTCAACTCTCAGAAGTGTGTATGCATGGGAGGCAGATGTCTGCTACCCACTCGGACATGGGAGTTGGAACCTAGCTACACTCCTATTGAAGAAGGATGTTGGAAATCGCTGTATTCAACTCAGATACTCGGAAGTTCAGGCCCAATGCTTACACATGCTTTTCCCACAACCTATCCCAGCCACTAACAGAAGGAGGTTAGCAGGTACGTCTACAGTCAGGCAGGATGCGGGAGGGTTCTGCCCTGTCCTCAGCTCTCACAGGGAAGCATGCCTAGAAGCCAGCTCTCAACTAGCTGCATTCTTATGACAGTGTGAAGGTAGCAGTATTCTGAGTAAGGCGGTTCCGAGATTACCACTCTACTGCACCTGGAGATACCCTCCAGGTCTGCATTGTTAACTTGCGTCTCAGAAGCCTGTGGCAAACGTCTCCGGTGAAGACCTGCAAAACTCACTCTGCAGGCAGTGTGGAACTGTGAGGGACTGAGGGTGAGCTCAACTCTCAGAAGTAAGATGTTTTTGGACAAGGCGTTCAACTACCTACTCACGTATGGAACTTAGTATGTAGCACCAGTCTACCCCAGGAATTACTAGGAAATCGCTTGATTGAGCTTGGAGGCACTCGTCTTGTGTGCCGGGAGATTCCAGTTACCTCTCCCAACACTTGCGTCAAGCAGCGAGCCTAGGCATTTTGGAAGCGAAAGGTAGCGGCAGGCAGGATGTTGGGTTACAGGCCATAAGCTCAACTCTCAGAAGTGTTTATGCCTGGGAGGCAGATGTCTGCTACCCACTCGGACATGGGAGTTGGAACCTAGCTACACTCCTATTGAAGAAGGACTTTGGAAATCGCTGTATTCAACTCAGATACACGGGAGTTCAGGCCCAATGCTTACACATGCTTTTCCCACAAACTATCCCAGCCACTAACGGAAGGAGGTTAGCAGGTAAGCCTACAGTCAGGCAGGATGCGGGAGGGTCCTGCCCTGTCCTCAGCTCTCACAGGGAAGCATGCCTTGAAGCCAGCTCTCAACTAGCTGCATTCTTATGACAGTGTGAAGGTAGCAGTATTCTGAGTAAGGAGGTTCCCAGATTACCACTCTACTGCACCTGGAGATACCCTCCAGGTCTGCATTGTTAACTTGCGTCTCAGAGGCCTCTGGCAAACGTCTCTGGTGAAGACGTGCGAAACTCACTCTGCAGGCAGTGTGGAACTGTGAGGGACTGAGGGTCAGCTCAACTCTCAGCAGTAAGATGTTTTTGGACAAGGCGTTCAAATAGCTACTCACGTATGGAACTTAGTATGTAGCACCAGTCTACCCCAGGAATTACTGGGAAATCGCTGGATTGAGCTTGGAGGCACTAGTCTTGTTGCCGGGAGATTCCAGTTACCTCTCCCAACACTTCGGTGAAGCAGCGAGCCTAGGCCTTTTGGAAGCGAAAGCTAGCTGCAGGCAGGAGGTAGGGATACAGGCCATAAATTCAACTCTCAGAAGTGTGTATGCATGGGAGGCAGATGTCTGCTACCCACTCGTACATGCGAGTGGGAACCTACTACACTCTGATGAAAAAGGCCATTGGAAATCGCTGTATTCAACTCAGATACACGTGGGTTCAGGCACAACGATTCCACATGCTTTCCTCACAACCTTTCCCTGCCACTAACATGAGGACGTTAGCAGCTCCTTCTACAGTCAAGCAGGATGCGGGAGGGTTGTGCCCTGTCCTTAGCTCTCACAGGGAAGCATGTCTTGAAGCCAGCGGTCAACTAGCTGCATACTTATGGCAGGGTCAAGGTAGCAGTATTCTGAGTAAGGCGGTTCCGAGATTACCACTCTACTGCACCTGGAGATACCCTCCAGGTCTGCATTGTTAACTTGCGTCTCAGAAGCCTGTGGCAAACGTCTCTGGTGAAGACGTGCGAAACTCACTCTGCAGGCAGTGTGGAACTGTGAGGGACTGAGGGTGAGCTCAACTCTCAGAAGTAAGATGCTTTTGGACAAGGCGTTCAGCTACCTTCTCACGTATGGAACTTAGTATGTAGCACCTGTCTACCCCAGGAATTACTAGGCAATCGCTGGAATGAGCTTGGAGGCACTAGTCTTGTGTGCCGGGAGATTCCAATTACCTCTCCCAACACTTCCGTCAAACAGCGAGCCTAGGCCTTTTAGAAGTGAAAGGAACCAGCAGGCTGGATGGGGAGGTACAGGCCTTAAGCTCAACTCTCAGAAGTGTGTATGCAGGGGAGACAGATGTCTGCTACCCACTCTGACATGGGAGTTGGAAACTAGCTACACTCTGATTGAAGAAGGCCATTGGAAATCGCTGTATTCAACTCAGATACACAGGAGTTCAGGCCCAATGCTTACACATGCTTTTCCCGCAACCTCTCTCAGCCACTAACATTAGGATGTTAGCAGCTGCGCCTACAGTCAGGCAGGATGCGGGTGGGTTCTGCCCTGTCCTCAGCACTCCCAGGGAAGCATGCCTAGAAGCCAGCTCTCAACTAGCTGCATTCTTATGGCAGTGTGAAGGTAGCAGTATTCTGAGTCAGGAGGTTCCAAGATTACCACTCTACTGCACCTGGAGATACCCTCCAGGTCTGCATTGTTAACTTGCGTCTCAGAAGCCGGTGGCAAACGTCTCTGGTGAAGACGTCCGAAACTCACTCTGCAGGCAGTGTGGAACTGTGAGGGACTGAGGGTCAGCTCAACTCTCAGCAGTAAGATGTTTTTGGACAAGGCGTTCAAATACCTACTCACGTATGGAACTTAGTATGTAGCACAAGTCTACCCCAGGAATTACTGGGAAATCGCTTGATTGAGCTTGGAGGCACTCGTCTTGTGTGCCGGGAGATTCCAATTACCTCTCTCAACACTTGCGTCAAGCAGCGAGCCTAGGCCTTTTGGAAGCGAAAGGTAGCGGCAGGCACGATGTAGGGTTACAGGCCATAAGCTCAACTCTCAGAAGTGTGTATGCATGGGAGGCAGATGTCTGCTACCCACTCGGACATGGGAGTTGGAACCTAGCTACACTCCTATTGAAGAAGGATGTTGGAAATCGCTGTATTCAACTCAGATACTCGGAAGTTCAGGCCCAATGCTTACACATGCTTTTCCCACAACCTATCCCAGCCACTAACAGAAGGAGGTTAGCAGGTACGTCTACAGTCAGGCAGGATGCGGGAGGGTTCTGCCCTGTCCTCAGCTCTCACAGGGAAGCATGCCTAGAAGCCAGCTCTCAACTAGCTGCATTCTTATGACAGTGTGAAGGTAGCAGTATTCTGAGTAAGGCGGTTCCGAGATTACCACTCTACTGCACCTGGAGATACCCTCCAGGTCTGCATTGTTAACTTGCGTCTCAGAAGCCTGTGGCAAACGTCTCCGGTGAAGACCTGCAAAACTCACTCTGCAGGCAGTGTGGAACTGTGAGGGACTGAGGGTGAGCTCAACTCTCAGAAGTAAGATGTTTTTGGACAAGGCGTTCAACTACCTACTCACGTATGGAACTTAGTATGTAGCACCAGTCTACCCCAGGAATTACTAGGAAATCGCTTGATTGAGCTTGGAGGCACTCGTCTTGTGTGCCGGGAGATTCCAGTTACCTCTCCCAACACTTGCGTCAAGCAGCGAGCCTAGGCATTTTGGAAGCGAAAGGTAGCGGCAGGCAGGATGTTGGGTTACAGGCCATAAGCTCAACTCTCAGAAGTGTTTATGCCTGGGAGGCAGATGTCTGCTACCCACTCGGACATGGGAGTTGGAACCTAGCTACACTCCTATTGAAGAAGGACTTTGGAAATCGCTGTATTCAACTCAGATACACGGGAGTTCAGGCCCAATGCTTACACATGCTTTTCCCACAAACTATCCCAGCCACTAACGGAAGGAGGTTAGCAGGTAAGCCTACAGTCAGGCAGGATGCGGGAGGGTCCTGCCCTGTCCTCAGCTCTCACAGGGAAGCATGCCTTGAAGCCAGCTCTCAACTAGCTGCATTCTTATGACAGTGTGAAGGTAGCAGTATTCTGAGTAAGGAGGTTCCCAGATTACCACTCTACTGCACCTGGAGATACCCTCCAGGTCTGCATTGTTAACTTGCGTCTCAGAGGCCTCTGGCAAACGTCTCTGGTGAAGACGTGCGAAACTCACTCTGCAGGCAGTGTGGAACTGTGAGGGACTGAGGGTCAGCTCAACTCTCAGCAGTAAGATGTTTTTGGACAAGGCGTTCAAATAGCTACTCACGTATGGAACTTAGTATGTAGCACCAGTCTACCCCAGGAATTACTGGGAAATCGCTGGATTGAGCTTGGAGGCACTAGTCTTGTTGCCGGGAGATTCCAGTTACCTCTCCCAACACTTCGGTGAAGCAGCGAGCCTAGGCCTTTTGGAAGCGAAAGCTAGCTGCAGGCAGGAGGTAGGGATACAGGCCATAAATTCAACTCTCAGAAGTGTGTATGCATGGGAGGCAGATGTCTGCTACCCACTCGTACATGCGAGTGGGAACCTACTACACTCTGATGAAAAAGGCCATTGGAAATCGCTGTATTCAACTCAGATACACGTGGGTTCAGGCACAACGATTCCACATGCTTTCCTCACAACCTTTCCCTGCCACTAACATGAGGACGTTAGCAGCTCCTTCTACAGTCAAGCAGGATGCGGGAGGGTTGTGCCCTGTCCTTAGCTCTCACAGGGAAGCATGTCTTGAAGCCAGCGGTCAACTAGCTGCATACTTATGGCAGGGTCAAGGTAGCAGTATTCTGAGTAAGGCGGTTCCGAGATTACCACTCTACTGCACCTGGAGATACCCTCCAGGTCTGCATTGTTAACTTGCGTCTCAGAAGCCTGTGGCAAACGTCTCTGGTGAAGACGTGCGAAACTCACTCTGCAGGCAGTGTGGAACTGTGAGGGACTGAGGGTGAGCTCAACTCTCAGAAGTAAGATGCTTTTGGACAAGGCGTTCAGCTACATTCTCACGTATGGAACTTAGTATGTAGCACCTGTCTACCCCAGGAATTACTAGGCAATCGCTGGAATGAGCTTGGAGGCACTAGTCTTGTGTGCCGGGAGATTCCAATTACCTCTCCCAACACTTCCGTCAAACAGCGAGCCTAGGCCTTTTAGAAGTGAAAGGAACCAGCAGGCTGGATGGGGAGGTACAGGCCTTAAGCTCAACTCTCAGAAGTGTGTATGCAGGGGAGACAGATGTCTGCTACCCACTCTGACATGGGAGTTGGAAACTACCTACACTCTGATTGAAGAAGGCCATTGGAAATCGCTGTATTTAACTCAGATACACAGGAGTTCAGGCCCAATGCTTACACATGCTTTTCCCGCAACCTCTCTCAGCCACTAACATTAGGATGTTAGCAGCTGCGCCTACAGTCAGGCAGGATGCGGGTGGGTTCTGCCATGTCCTCAGCACTCCCAGGGAAGCATGCCTAGAAGCCAGCTCTCAACTAGCTGCATTCTTATGGCAGTGTGAAGGTAGCAGTATTCTGAGTCAGGAGGTTCCAAGATTACCACTCTACTGCACCTGGAGATACCCTCCAGGTCTGCATTGTTAACTTGCGTCTCAGAAGCCTGTGGCAAACGTCTCCGGTGAAGACCTGCAAAACTCACTCTGCAGGCAGTGTGGAACTGTGAGGGACTGAGGGTGAGCTCAACTCTCAGAAGTAAGATGTTTTTGGACAAGGCGTTCAACTACCTACTCACGTATGGAACTTAGTATGTAGCACCAGTCTACCCCAGGAATTACTGGGAAATCGCTTGATTGAGCTTGGAGGCACTCGTCTTGTGTGCCGGGAGATTCCAGTTACCTCTCCCAACACTTGCGTCAAGCAGCGAGCCTAGGCATTTTGGAAGCGAAAGGTAGCGGCAGGCAGGATGTTGGGTTACAGGCCATAAGCTCAACTCTCAGAAGTGTTTATGCCTGGGAGGCAGATGTCTGCTACCCACTCGGACATGGGAGTTGGAACCTAGCTACACTCCTATTGAAGAAGGACTTTGGAAATCGCTGTATTCAACTCAGATACACGGGAGTTCAGGCCCAATGCTTACACATGCTTTTCCCACAAACTATCCCAGCCACTAACGGAAGGAGGTTAGCAGGTAAGCCTACAGTCAGGCAGGATGCGGGAGGGTCCTGCCCTGTCCTCAGCTCTCACAGGGAAGCATGCCTTGAAGCCAGCTCTCAACTAGCTGCATTCTTATGACAGTGTGAAGGTAGCAGTATTCTGAGTAAGGAGGTTCCCAGATTACCACTCTACTGCACCTGGAGATACCCTCCAGGTCTGCATTGTTAACTTGCGTCTCAGAGGCCTCTGGCAAACGTCTCTGGTGAAGACGTGCGAAACTCACTCTGCAGGCAGTGTGGAACTGTGAGGGACTGAGGGTCAGCTCAACTCTCAGCAGTAAGATGTTTTTGGACAAGGCGTTCAAATAGCTACTCACGTATGGAACTTAGTATGTAGCACCAGTCTACCCCAGGAATTACTGGGAAATCGCTGGATTGAGCTTGGAGGCACTAGTCTTGTTGCCGGGAGATTCCAGTTACCTCTCCCAACACTTCGGTGAAGCAGCGAGCCTAGGCCTTTTGGAAGCGAAAGCTAGCTGCAGGCAGGAGGTAGGGATACAGGCCATAAATTCAACTCTCAGAAGTGTGTATGCATGGGAGGCAGATGTCTGCTACCCACTCGTACATGCGAGTGGGAACCTACTACACTCTGATGAAAAAGGCCATTGGAAATCACTGTATTCAACTCAGATACACGTGGGTTCAGGCACAACGATTCCACATGCTTTCCTCACAACCTTTCCCTGCCACTAACATGAGGACGTTAGCAGCTCCTTCTACAGTCAAGCAGGATGCGGGAGGGTTGTGCCCTGTCCTTAGCTCTCACAGGGAAGCATGTCTTGAAGCCAGCGGTCAACTAGCTGCATACTTATGGCAGGGTCAAGGTAGCAGTATTCTGAGTAAGGCGGTTCCGAGATTACCACTCTACTGCACCTGGAGATACCCTCCAGGTCTGCATTGTTAACTTGCGTCTCAGAAGCCTGTGGCAAACGTCTCTGGTGAAGACGTGCGAAACTCACTCTGCAGGCAGTGTGGAACTGTGAGGGACTGAGGGTGAGCTCAACTCTCAGAAGTAAGATGCTTTTGGACAAGGCGTTCAGCTACATTCTCACGTATGGAACTTAGTATGTAGCACCTGTCTACCCCAGGAATTACTAGGCAATCGCTGGAATGAGCTTGGAGGCACTAGTCTTGTGTGCCGGGAGATTCCAATTACCTCTCCCAACACTTCCGTCAAACAGCGAGCCTAGGCCTTTTAGAAGTGAAAGGAACCAGCAGGCTGGATGGGGAGGTACAGGCCTTAAGCTCAACTCTCAGAAGTGTGTATGCAGGGGAGACAGATGTCTGCTACCCACTCTGACATGGGAGTTGGAAACTAGCTACACTCTGATTGAAGAAGGCCATTGGAAATCGCTGTATTCAACTCAGATACACAGGAGTTCAGGCCCAATGCTTACACATGCTTTTCCCGCAACCTCTCTCAGCCACTAACATTAGGATGTTAGCAGCTGCGCCTACAGTCAGGCAGGATGCGGGTGGGTTCTGCCCTGTCCTCAGCACTCCCAGGGAAGCATGCCTAGAAGCCAGCTCTCAACTAGCTGCATTCTTATGGCAGTGTGAAGGTAGCAGTATTCTGAGTCAGGAGGTTCCAAGATTACCACTCTACTGCACCTGGAGATACCCTCCAGGTCTGCATTGTTAACTTGCGTCTCAGAAGCCGGTGGCAAACGTCTCTGGTGAAGACGTCCGAAACTCACTCTGCAGGCAGTGTGGAACTGTGAGGGACTGAGGGTCAGCTCAACTCTCAGCAGTAAGATGTTTTTGGACAAGGCGTTCAAATACCTACTCACGTATGGAACTTAGTATGTAGCACAAGTCTACCCCAGGAATTACTGGGAAATCGCTTGATTGAGCTTGGAGGCACTCGTCTTGTGTGCCGGGAGATTCCTATTACCTCTCTCAACACTTGCGTCAAGCAGCGAGCCTAGGCCTTTTGGAAGCGAAAGGTAGCGGCAGGCACGATGTAGGGTTACAGGCCATAAGCTCAACTCTCAGAAGTGTGTATGCATGGGAGGCAGATGTCTGCTACCCACTCGGACATGGGAGTTGGAACCTAGCTACACTCCTATTGAAGAAGGATGTTGGAAATCGCTGTATTCAACTCAGATACTCGGAAGTTCAGGCCCAATGCTTACACATGCTTTTCCCACAACCTATCCCAGCCACTAACAGAAGGAGGTTAGCAGGTACGTCTACAGTCAGGCAGGATGCGGGAGGGTTCTGCCCTGTCCTCAGCTCTCACAGGGAAGCATGCCTAGAAGCCAGCTCTCAACTAGCTGCATTCTTATGACAGTGTGAAGGTAGCAGTATTCTGAGTAAGGCGGTTCCGAGATTACCACTCTACTGCACCTGGAGATACCCTCCAGGTCTGCATTGTTAACTTGCGTCTCAGAAGCCTGTGGCAAACGTCTCCGGTGAAGACCTGCAAAACTCACTCTGCAGGCAGTGTGGAACTGTGAGGGACTGAGGGTGAGCTCAACTCTCAGAAGTAAGATGTTTTTGGACAAGGCGTTCAACTACCTACTCACGTATGGAACTTAGTATGTAGCACCAGTCTACCCCAGGAATTACTAGGAAATCGCTTGATTGAGCTTGGAGGCACTCGTCTTGTGTGCCGGGAGATTCCAGTTACCTCTCCCAACACTTGCGTCAAGCAGCGAGCCTAGGCATTTTGGAAGCGAAAGGTAGCGGCAGGCAGGATGTTGGGTTACAGGCCATAAGCTCAACTCTCAGAAGTGTTTATGCCTGGGAGGCAGATGTCTGCTACCCACTCGGACATGGGAGTTGGAACCTAGCTACACTCCTATTGAAGAAGGACTTTGGAAATCGCTGTATTCAACTCAGATACACGGGAGTTCAGGCCCAATGCTTACACATGCTTTTCCCACAAACTATCCCAGCCACTAACGGAAGGAGGTTAGCAGGTAAGCCTACAGTCAGGCAGGATGCGGGAGGGTCCTGCCCTGTCCTCAGCTCTCACAGGGAAGCATGCCTTGAAGCCAGCTCTCAACTAGCTGCATTCTTATGACAGTGTGAAGGTAGCAGTATTCTGAGTAAGGAGGTTCCCAGATTACCACTCTACTGCACCTGGAGATACCCTCCAGGTCTGCATTGTTAACTTGCGTCTCAGAGGCCTCTGGCAAACGTCTCTGGTGAAGACGTGCGAAACTCACTCTGCAGGCAGTGTGGAACTGTGAGGGACTGAGGGTCAGCTCAACTCTCAGCAGTAAGATGTTTTTGGACAAGGCGTTCAAATAGCTACTCACGTATGGAACTTAGTATGTAGCACCAGTCTACCCCAGGAATTACTGGGAAATCGCTGGATTGAGCTTGGAGGCACTAGTCTTGTTGCCGGGAGATTCCAGTTACCTCTCCCAACACTTCGGTGAAGCAGCGAGCCTAGGCCTTTTGGAAGCGAAAGCTAGCTGCAGGCAGGAGGTAGGGATACAGGCCATAAATTCAACTCTCAGAAGTGTGTATGCATGGGAGGCAGATGTCTGCTACCCACTCGTACATGCGAGTGGGAACCTACTACACTCTGATGAAAAAGGCCATTGGAAATCGCTGTATTCAACTCAGATACACGTGGGTTCAGGCACAACGATTCCACATGCTTTCCTCACAACCTTTCCCTGCCACTAACATGAGGACGTTAGCAGCTCCTTCTACAGTCAAGCAGGATGCGGGAGGGTTGTGCCCTGTCCTTAGCTCTCACAGGGAAGCATGTCTTGAAGCCAGCGGTCAACTAGCTGCATACTTATGGCAGGGTCAAGGTAGCAGTATTCTGAGTAAGGCGGTTCCGAGATTACCACTCTACTGCACCTGGAGATACCCTCCAGGTCTGCATTGTTAACTTGCGTCTCAGAAGCCTGTGGCAAACGTCTCTGGTGAAGACGTGCGAAACTCACTCTGCAGGCAGTGTGGAACTGTGAGGGACTGAGGGTGAGCTCAACTCTCAGAAGTAAGATGCTTTTGGACAAGGCGTTCAGCTACCTTCTCACGTATGGAACTTAGTATGTAGCACCTGTCTACCCCAGGAATTACTAGGCAATCGCTGGAATGAGCTTGGAGGCACTAGTCTTGTGTGCCGGGAGATTCCAATTACCTCTCCCAACACTTCCGTCAAACAGCGAGCCTAGGCCTTTTAGAAGTGAAAGGAACCAGCAGGCTGGATGGGGAGGTACAGGCCTTAAGCTCAACTCTCAGAAGTGTGTATGCAGGGGAGACAGATGTCTGCTACCCACTCTGACATGGGAGTTGGAAACTAGCTACACTCTGATTGAAGAAGGCCATTGGAAATCGCTGTATTCAACTCAGATACACAGGAGTTCAGGCCCAATGCTTACACATGCTTTTCCCGCAACCTCTCTCAGCCACTAACATTAGGATGTTAGCAGCTGCGCCTACAGTCAGGCAGGATGCGGGTGGGTTCTGCCCTGTCCTCAGCACTCCCAGGGAAGCATGCCTAGAAGCCAGCTCTCAACTAGCTGCATTCTTATGGCAGTGTGAAGGTAGCAGTATTCTGAGTCAGGAGGTTCCAAGATTACCACTCTACTGCACCTGGAGATACCCTCCAGGTCTGCATTGTTAACTTGCGTCTCAGAAGCCGGTGGCAAACGTCTCTGGTGAAGACGTCCGAAACTCACTCTGCAGGCAGTGTGGAACTGTGAGGGACTGAGGGTCAGCTCAACTCTCAGCAGTAAGATGTTTTTGGACAAGGCGTTCAAATACCTACTCACGTATGGAACTTAGTATGTAGCACAAGTCTACCCCAGGAATTACTGGGAAATCGCTTGATTGAGCTTGGAGGCACTCGTCTTGTGTGCCGGGAGATTCCAATTACCTCTCTCAACACTTGCGTCAAGCAGCGAGCCTAGGCCTTTTGGAAGCGAAAGGTAGCGGCAGGCACGATGTAGGGTTACAGGCCATAAGCTCAACTCTCAGAAGTGTGTATGCATGGGAGGCAGATGTCTGCTACCCACTCGGACATGGGAGTTGGAACCTAGCTACACTCCTATTGAAGAAGGATGTTGGAAATCGCTGTATTCAACTCAGATACTCGGAAGTTCAGGCCCAATGCTTACACATGCTTTTCCCACAACCTATCCCAGCCACTAACAGAAGGAGGTTAGCAGGTACGTCTACAGTCAGGCAGGATGCGGGAGGGTTCTGCCCTGTCCTCAGCTCTCACAGGGAAGCATGCCTAGAAGCCAGCTCTCAACTAGCTGCATTCTTATGACAGTGTGAAGGTAGCAGTATTCTGAGTAAGGCGGTTCCGAGATTACCACTCTACTGCACCTGGAGATACCCTCCAGGTCTGCATTGTTAACTTGCGTCTCAGAGGCCTCTGGCAAACGTCTCTGGTGAAGACGTGCGAAACTCACTCTGCAGGCAGTGTGGAACTGTGAGGGACTGAGGGTCAGCTCAACTCTCAGCAGTAAGATGTTTTTGGACAAGGCGTTCAAATACCTACTCACGTATGGAACTTAGTATGTAGCACCAGTCTACCCCAGGAATTACTGGGAAATCGCTGGATTGAGCTTGGAGGCACTAGTCTTGTTGCCGGGAGATTCCAGTTACCTCTCCCAACACTTCGGTGAAGCAGCGAGCCTAGGCCTTTTGGAAGCGAAAGCTAGCTGCAGGCAGGAGGTAGGGATACAGGCCATAAATTCAACTCTCAGAAGTGTGTATGCATGGGAGGCAGATGTCTGCTACCCACTCGTACATGCGAGTGGGAACCTACTACACTCTGATGAAAAAGGCCATTGGAAATCGCTGTATTCAACTCAGATACACGTGGGTTCAGGCACAACGATTCCACATGCTTTCCTCACAACCTTTCCCTGCCACTAACATGAGGACGTTAGCAGCTCCTTCTACAGTCAAGCAGGATGCGGGAGGGTTGTGCCCTGTCCTTAGCTCTCACAGGGAAGCATGTCTTGAAGCCAGCGGTCAACTAGCTGCATACTTATGGCAGGGTCAAGGTAGCAGTATTCTGAGTAAGGCGGTTCCGAGATTACCACTCTACTGCACCTGGAGATACCCTCCAGGTCTGCATTGTTAACTTGCGTCTCAGAAGCCTGTGGCAAACGTCTCTGGTGAAGACGTGCGAAACTCACTCTGCAGGCAGTGTGGAACTGTGAGGGACTGAGGGTGAGCTCAACTCTCAGAAGTAAGATGCTTTTGGACAAGGCGTTCAGCTACATTCTCACGTATGGAACTTAGTATGTAGCACCTGTCTACCCCAGGAATTACTAGGCAATCGCTGGAATGAGCTTGGAGGCACTAGTCTTGTGTGCCGGGAGATTCCAATTACCTCTCCCAACACTTCCGTCAAACAGCGAGCCTAGGCCTTTTAGAAGTGAAAGGAACCAGCAGGCTGGATGGGGAGGTACAGGCCTTAAGCTCAACTCTCAGAAGTGTGTATGCAGGGGAGACAGATGTCTGCTACCCACTCTGACATGGGAGTTGGAAACTAGCTACACTCTGATTGAAGAAGGCCATTGGAAATCGCTGTATTCAACTCAGATACACAGGAGTTCAGGCCCAATGCTTACACATGCTTTTCCCGCAACCTCTCTCAGCCACTAACATTAGGATGTTAGCAGCTGCGCCTACAGTCAGGCAGGATGCGGGTGGGTTCTGCCCTGTCCTCAGCACTCCCAGGGAAGCATGCCTAGAAGCCAGCTCTCAACTAGCTGCATTCTTATGGCAGTGTGAAGGTAGCAGTATTCTGAGTCAGGAGGTTCCAAGATTACCACTCTACTGCACCTGGAGATACCCTCCAGGTCTGCATTGTTAACTTGCGTCTCAGAAGCCGGTGGCAAACGTCTCTGGTGAAGACGTCCGAAACTCACTCTGCAGGCAGTGTGGAACTGTGAGGGACTGAGGGTCAGCTCAACTCTCAGCAGTAAGATGTTTTTGGACAAGGCGTTCAAATACCTACTCACGTATGGAACTTAGTATGTAGCACAAGTCTACCCCAGGAATTACTGGGAAATCGCTTGATTGAGCTTGGAGGCACTCGTCTTGTGTGCCGGGAGATTCCTATTACCTCTCTCAACACTTGCGTCAAGCAGCGAGCCTAGGCCTTTTGGAAGCGAAAGGTAGCGGCAGGCACGATGTAGGGTTACAGGCCATAAGCTCAACTCTCAGAAGTGTGTATGCATGGGAGGCAGATGTCTGCTACCCACTCGGACATGGGAGTTGGAACCTAGCTACACTCCTATTGAAGAAGGATGTTGGAAATCGCTGTATTCAACTCAGATACTCGGAAGTTCAGGCCCAATGCTTACACATGCTTTTCCCACAACCTATCCCAGCCACTAACAGAAGGAGGTTAGCAGGTACGTCTACAGTCAGGCAGGATGCGGGAGGGTTCTGCCCTGTCCTCAGCTCTCACAGGGAAGCATGCCTAGAAGCCAGCTCTCAACTAGCTGCATTCTTATGACAGTGTGAAGGTAGCAGTATTCTGAGTAAGGCGGTTCCGAGATTACCACTCTACTGCACCTGGAGATACCCTCCAGGTCTGCATTGTTAACTTGCGTCTCAGAAGCCTGTGGCAAACGTCTCCGGTGAAGACCTGCAAAACTCACTCTGCAGGCAGTGTGGAACTGTGAGGGACTGAGGGTGAGCTCAACTCTCAGAAGTAAGATGTTTTTGGACAAGGCGTTCAACTACCTACTCACGTATGGAACTTAGTATGTAGCACCAGTCTACCCCAGGAATTACTAGGAAATCGCTTGATTGAGCTTGGAGGCACTCGTCTTGTGTGCCGGGAGATTCCAGTTACCTCTCCCAACACTTGCGTCAAGCAGCGAGCCTAGGCCTTTTGGAAGCGAAAGGTAGCGGCAGGCAGGATGTTGGGTTACAGGCCATAAGCTCAACTCTCAGAAGTGTTTATGCCTGGGAGGCAGATGTCTGCTACCCACTCGGACATGGGAGTTGGAACCTAGCTACACTCCTATTGAAGAAGGACTTTGGAAATCGCTGTATTCAACTCAGATACACGGGAGTTCAGGCCCAATGCTTACACATGCTTTTCCCACAAACTATCCCAGCCACTAACGGAAGGAGGTTAGCAGGTAAGCCTACAGTCAGGCAGGATGCGGGAGGGTCCTGCCCTGTCCTCAGCTCTCACAGGGAAGCATGCCTTGAAGCCAGCTCTCAACTAGCTGCATTCTTATGACAGTGTGAAGGTAGCAGTATTCTGAGTAAGGAGGTTCCCAGATTACCACTCTACTGCACCTGGAGATACCCTCCAGGTCTGCATTGTTAACTTGCGTCTCAGAGGCCTCTGGCAAACGTCTCTGGTGAAGACGTGCGAAACTCACTCTGCAGGCAGTGTGGAACTGTGAGGGACTGAGGGTCAGCTCAACTCTCAGCAGTAAGATGTTTTTGGACAAGGCGTTCAAATAGCTACTCACGTATGGAACTTAGTATGTAGCACCAGTCTACCCCAGGAATTACTGGGAAATCGCTGGATTGAGCTTGGAGGCACTAGTCTTGTTGCCGGGAGATTCCAGTTACCTCTCCCAACACTTCGGTGAAGCAGCGAGCCTAGGCCTTTTGGAAGCGAAAGCTAGCTGCAGGCAGGAGGTAGGGATACAGGCCATAAATTCAACTCTCAGAAGTGTGTATGCATGGGAGGCAGATGTCTGCTACCCACTCGTACATGCGAGTGGGAACCTACTACACTCTGATGAAAAAGGCCATTGGAAATCGCTGTATTCAACTCAGATACACGTGGGTTCAGGCACAACGATTCCACATGCTTTCCTCACAACCTTTCCCTGCCACTAACATGAGGACGTTAGCAGCTCCTTCTACAGTCAAGCAGGATGCGGGAGGGTTGTGCCCTGTCCTTAGCTCTCACAGGGAAGCATGTCTTGAAGCCAGCGGTCAACTAGCTGCATACTTATGGCAGGGTCAAGGTAGCAGTATTCTGAGTAAGGCGGTTCCGAGATTACCACTCTACTGCACCTGGAGATACCCTCCAGGTCTGCATTGTTAACTTGCGTCTCAGAAGCCTGTGGCAAACGTCTCTGGTGAAGACGTGCGAAACTCACTCTGCAGGCAGTGTGGAACTGTGAGGGACTGAGGGTGAGCTCAACTCTCAGAAGTAAGATGCTTTTGGACAAGGCGTTCAGCTACCTTCTCACGTATGGAACTTAGTATGTAGCACCTGTCTACCCCAGGAATTACTAGGCAATCGCTGGAATGAGCTTGGAGGCACTAGTCTTGTGTGCCGGGAGATTCCAATTACCTCTCCCAACACTTCCGTCAAACAGCGAGCCTAGGCCTTTTAGAAGTGAAAGGAACCAGCAGGCTGGATGGGGAGGTACAGGCCTTAAGCTCAACTCTCAGAAGTGTGTATGCAGGGGAGACAGATGTCTTCTACCCACTCTGACATGGGAGTTGGAAACTAGCTACACTCTGATTGAAGAAGGCCATTGGAAATCGCTGTATTCAACTCAGATACACAGGAGTTCAGGCCCAATGCTTACACATGCTTTTCCCGCAACCTCTCTCAGCCACTAACATTAGGATGTTAGCAGCTGCGCCTACAGTCAGGCAGGATGCGGGTGGGTTCTGCCCTGTCCTCAGCACTCCCAGGGAAGCATGCCTAGAAGCCAGCTCTCAACTAGCTGCATTCTTATGGCAGTGTGAAGGTAGCAGTATTCTGAGTCAGGAGGTTCCAAGATTACCACTCTACTGCACCTGGAGATACCCTCCAGGTCTGCATTGTTAACTTGCGTCTCAGAAGCCGGTGGCAAACGTCTCTGGTGAAGACGTCCGAAACTCACTCTGCAGGCAGTGTGGAACTGTGAGGGACTGAGGGTCAGCTCAACTCTCAGCAGTAAGATGTTTTTGGACAAGGCGTTCAAATACCTACTCACGTATGGAACTTAGTATGTAGCACAAGTCTACCCCAGGAATTACTGGGAAATCGCTTGATTGAGCTTGGAGGCACTCGTCTTGTGTGCCGGGAGATTCCAATTACCTCTCTCAACACTTGCGTCAAGCAGCGAGCCTAGGCCTTTTGGAAGCGAAAGGTAGCGGCAGGCACGATGTAGGGTTACAGGCCATAAGCTCAACTCTCAGAAGTGTGTATGCATGGGAGGCAGATGTCTGCTACCCACTCGGACATGGGAGTTGGAACCTAGCTACACTCCTATTGAAGAAGGATGTTGGAAATCGCTGTATTCAACTCAGATACTCGGAAGTTCAGGCCCAATGCTTACACATGCTTTTCCCACAACCTATCCCAGCCACTAACAGAAGGAGGTTAGCAGGTACGTCTACAGTCAGGCAGGATGCGGGAGGGTTCTGCCCTGTCCTCAGCTCTCACAGGGAAGCATGCCTAGAAGCCAGCTCTCAACTAGCTGCATTCTTATGACAGTGTGAAGGTAGCAGTATTCTGAGTAAGGCGGTTCCGAGATTACCACTCTACTGCACCTGGAGATACCCTCCAGGTCTGCATTGTTAACTTGCGTCTCAGAGGCCTCTGGCAAACGTCTCTGGTGAAGACGTGCGAAACTCACTCTGCAGGCAGTGTGGAACTGTGAGGGACTGAGGGTCAGCTCAACTCTCAGCAGTAAGATGTTTTTGGACAAGGCGTTCAAATACCTACTCACGTATGGAACTTAGTATGTAGCACCAGTCTACCCCAGGAATTACTGGGAAATCGCTGGATTGAGCTTGGAGGCACTAGTCTTGTTGCCGGGAGATTCCAGTTACCTCTCCCAACACTTCGGTGAAGCAGCGAGCCTAGGCCTTTTGGAAGCGAAAGCTAGCTGCAGGCAGGAGGTAGGGATACAGGCCATAAATTCAACTCTCAGAAGTGTGTATGCATGGGAGGCAGATGTCTGCTACCCACTCGTACATGCGAGTGGGAACCTACTACACTCTGATGAAAAAGGCCATTGGAAATCGCTGTATTCAACTCAGATACACGTGGGTTCAGGCACAACGATTCCACATGCTTTCCTCACAACCTTTCCCTGCCACTAACATGAGGACGTTAGCAGCTCCTTCTACAGTCAAGCAGGATGCGGGAGGGTTGTGCCCTGTCCTTAGCTCTCACAGGGAAGCATGTCTTGAAGCCAGCGGTCAACTAGCTGCATACTTATGGCAGGGTCAAGGTAGCAGTATTCTGAGTAAGGCGGTTCCGAGATTACCACTCTACTGCACCTGGAGATACCCTCCAGGTCTGCATTGTTAACTTGCGTCTCAGAAGCCTGTGGCAAACGTCTCTGGTGAAGACGTGCGAAACTCACTCTGCAGGCAGTGTGGAACTGTGAGGGACTGAGGGTGAGCTCAACTCTCAGAAGTAAGATGCTTTTGGACAAGGCGTTCAGCTACATTCTCACGTATGGAACTTAGTATGTAGCACCTGTCTACCCCAGGAATTACTAGGCAATCGCTGGAATGAGCTTGGAGGCACTAGTCTTGTGTGCCGGGAGATTCCAATTACCTCTCCCAACACTTCCGTCAAACAGCGAGCCTAGGCCTTTTAGAAGTGAAAGGAACCAGCAGGCTGGATGGGGAGGTACAGGCCTTAAGCTCAACTCTCAGAAGTGTGTATGCAGGGGAGACAGATGTCTGCTACCCACTCTGACATGGGAGTTGGAAACTAGCTACACTCTGATTGAAGAAGGCCATTGGAAATCGCTGTATTCAACTCAGATACACAGGAGTTCAGGCCCAATGCTTACACATGCTTTTCCCGCAACCTCTCTCAGCCACTAACATTAGGATGTTAGCAGCTGCGCCTACAGTCAGGCAGGATGCGGGTGGGTTCTGCCCTGTCCTCAGCACTCCCAGGGAAGCATGCCTAGAAGCCAGCTCTCAACTAGCTGCATTCTTATGGCAGTGTGAAGGTAGCAGTATTCTGAGTCAGGAGGTTCCAAGATTACCACTCTACTGCACCTGGAGATACCCTCCAGGTCTGCATTGTTAACTTGCGTCTCAGAAGCCGGTGGCAAACGTCTCTGGTGAAGACGTCCGAAACTCACTCTGCAGGCAGTGTGGAACTGTGAGGGACTGAGGGTCAGCTCAACTCTCAGCAGTAAGATGTTTTTGGACAAGGCGTTCAAATACCTACTCACGTATGGAACTTAGTATGTAGCACAAGTCTACCCCAGGAATTACTGGGAAATCGCTGGATTGAGCTTGGAGGCACTCGTCTTGTGTGCCGGGAGATTCCAATTACCTCTCTCAACACTTGCGTCAAGCAGCGAGCCTAGGCCTTTTGGAAGCGAAAGGTAGCGGCAGGCACGATGTAGGGTTACAGGCCATAAGCTCAACTCTCAGAAGTGTGTATGCATGGGAGGCAGATGTCTGCTACCCACTCGGACATGGGAGTTGGAACCTAGCTACACTCCTATTGAAGAAGGATGTTGGAAATCGCTGTATTCA
The DNA here is from genome assembly GCF_048164855.1 of Canis lupus baileyi. NCBI lineage: Eukaryota > Metazoa > Chordata > Mammalia > Carnivora > Canidae > Canis > Canis lupus. The sequence continues at coordinate 1,140,230 of NC_132864.1, read as the reverse complement.
ACTCAGATACTCGGAAGTTCAGGCCCAATGCTTACACATGCTTTTCCCACAACCTATCCCAGCCACTAACAGAAGGAGGTTAGCAGGTACGTCTACAGTCAGGCAGGATGCGGGAGGGTTCTGCCCTGTCCTCAGCTCTCACAGGGAAGCATGCCTAGAAGCCAGCTCTCAACTAGCTGCATTCTTATGACAGTGTGAAGGTAGCAGTATTCTGAGTAAGGCGGTTCCGAGATTACCACTCTACTGCACCTGGAGATACCCTCCAGGTCTGCATTGTTAACTTGCGTCTCAGAAGCCTGTGGCAAACGTCTCTGGTGAAGACGTGCGAAACTCACTCTGCAGGCAGTGTGGAACTGTGAGGGACTGAGGGTGAGCTCAACTCTCAGAAGTAAGATGCTTTTGGACAAGGCGTTCAGCTACATTCTCACGTATGGAACTTAGTATGTAGCACCTGTCTACCCCAGGAATTACTAGGCAATCGCTGGAATGAGCTTGGAGGCACTAGTCTTGTGTGCCGGGAGATTCCAATTACCTCTCCCAACACTTCCGTCAAACAGCGAGCCTAGGCCTTTTAGAAGTGAAAGGAACCAGCAGGCTGGATGGGGAGGTACAGGCCTTAAGCTCAACTCTCAGAAGTGTGTATGCAGGGGAGACAGATGTCTGCTACCCACTCTGACATGGGAGTTGGAAACTAGCTACACTCTGATTGAAGAACGCCATTGGAAATCGCTGTATTCAACTCAGATACACAGGAGTTCAGGCCCAATGCTTACACATGCTTTTCCCGCAACCTCTCTCAGCCACTAACATTAGGATGTTAGCAGCTGCGCCTACAGTCAGGCAGGATGCGGGTGGGTTCTGCCCTGTCCTCAGCACTCCCAGGGAAGCATGCCTAGAAGCCAGCTCTCAACTAGCTGCATTCTTATGGCAGTGTGAAGGTAGCAGTATTCTGAGTCAGGAGGTTCCCAGATTACCACTCTACTGCACCTGGAGATACCCTCCAGGTCTGCATTGTTAACTTGCGTCTCAGAAGCCGGTGGCAAACGTCTCTGGTGAAGACGTCCGAAACTCACTCTGCAGGCAGTGTGGAACTGTGAGGGACTGAGGGTGAGCTCAACTCTCAGAAGTAAGATGTTTTTGGACAAGGCGTTCAACTACCTACTCACGTATGGAACTTAGTATGTAGCACCAGTCTACCCCAGGAATTACTAGGAAATCGCTTGATTGAGCTTGGAGGCACTCGTCTTGTGTGCCGGGAGATTCCAGTTACCTCTCCCAACACTTGCGTCAAGCAGCGAGCCTAGGCATTTTGGAAGCGAACGGTAGCGGCAGGCAGGATGTTGGGTTACAGGCCATAAGCTCAACTCTCAGAAGTGTTTATGCCTGGGAGGCAGATGTCTGCTACCCACTCGGACATGGGAGTTGGAACCTAGCTACACTCCTATTGAAGAAGGACTTTGGAAATCGCTGTATTCAACTCAGATACACGGGAGTTCAGGCCCAATGCTTACACATGCTTTTCCCACAAACTATCCCAGCCACTAACGGAAGGAGGTTAGCAGGTAAGCCTACAGTCAGGCAGGATGCGGGAGGGTCCTGCCCTGTCCTCAGCTCTCACAGGGAAGCATGCCTTGAAGCCAGCTCTCAACTAGCTGCATTCTTATGACAGTGTGAAGGTAGCAGTATTCTGAGTAAGGAGGTTCCCAGATTACCACTCTACTGCACCTGGAGATACCCTCCAGGTCTGCATTGTTAACTTGCGTCTCAGAGGCCTCTGGCAAACGTCTCTGGTGAAGACGTGCGAAACTCACTCTGCAGGCAGTGTGGAACTGTGAGGGACTGAGGGTCAGCTCAACTCTCAGCAGTAAGATGTTTTTGGACAAGGCGTTCAAATACCTACTCACGTATGGAACTTAGTATGTAACACCAGTCTACCCCAGGAATTACTGGGAAATCGCTGGATTGAGCTTGGAGGCACTAGTCTTGTTGCCGGGAGATTCCAGTTACCTCTCCCAACACTTCGGTGAAGCAGCGAGCCTAGGCCTTTTGGAAGCGAAAGCTAGCTGCAGGCAGGAGGTAGGGATACAGGCCATAAATTCAACTCTCAGAAGTGTGTATGCATGGGAGGCAGATGTCTGCTACCCACTCGTACATGCGAGTGGGAACCTACTACACTCTGATGAAAAAGGCCATTGGAAATCGCTGTATTCAACTCAGATACACGTGGGTTCAGGCACAACGATTCCACATGCTTTCCTCACAACCTTTCCCTGCCACTAACATGAGGACGTTAGCAGCTCCTTCTACAGTCAAGCAGGATGCGGGAGGGTTGTGCCCTGTCCTTAGCTCTCACAGGGAAGCATGTCTTGAAGCCAGCGGTCAACTAGCTGCATACTTATGGCAGGGTCAAGGTAGCAGTATTCTGAGTAAGGCGGTTCCGAGATTACCACTCTACTGCACCTGGAGATACCCTCCAGGTCTGCATTGTTAACTTGCGTCTCAGAAGCCTGTGGCAAACGTCTCTGGTGAAGACGTGCGAAACTCACTCTGCAGGCAGTGTGGAACTGTGAGGGACTGAGGGTGAGCTCAACTCTCAGAAGTAAGATGCTTTTGGACAAGGCGTTCAGCTACCTTCTCACGTATGGAACTTAGTATGTAGCACCTGTCTACCCCAGGAATTACTAGGCAATCGCTGGAATGAGCTTGGAGGCACTAGTCTTGTGTGCCGGGAGATTCCAATTACCTCTCCCAACACTTCCGTCAAACAGCGAGCCTAGGCCTTTTAGAAGTGAAAGGAACCAGCAGGCTGGATGGGGAGGTACAGGCCTTAAGCTCAACTCTCAGAAGTGTGTATGCAGGGGAGACAGATGTCTGCTACCCACTCTGACATGGGAGTTGGAAACTAGCTACACTCTGATTGAAGAAGGCCATTGGAAATCGCTGTATTCAACTCAGATACACAGGAGTTCAGGCCCAATGCTTACACATGCTTTTCCCGCAACCTCTCTCAGCCACTAACATTAGGATGTTAGCAGCTGCGCCTACAGTCAGGCAGGATGCGGGTGGGTTCTGCCATGTCCTCAGCACTCCCAGGGAAGCATGCCTAGAAGCCAGCTCTCAACTAGCTGCATTCTTATGGCAGTGTGAAGGTAGCAGTATTCTGAGTCAGGAGGTTCCAAGATTACCACTCTACTGCACCTGGAGATACCCTCCAGGTCTGCATTGTTAACTTGCGTCTCAGAAGCCTGTGGCAAACGTCTCCGGTGAAGACCTGCAAAACTCACTCTGCAGGCAGTGTGGAACTGTGAGGGACTGAGGGTGAGCTCAACTCTCAGAAGTAAGATGTTTTTGGACAAGGCGTTCAACTACCTACTCACGTATGGAACTTAGTATGTAGCACCAGTCTACCCCAGGAATTACTAGGAAATCGCTTGATTGAGCTTGGAGGCACTCGTCTTGTGTGCCGGGAGATTCCAGTTACCTCTCCCAACACTTGCGTCAAGCAGCGAGCCTAGGCATTTTGGAAGCGAAAGGTAGCGGCAGGCAGGATGTTGGGTTACAGGCCATAAGCTCAACTCTCAGAAGTGTTTATGCCTGGGAGGCAGATGTCTGCTACCCACTCGGACATGGGAGTTGGAACCTAGCTACACTCCTATTGAAGAAGGACTTTGGAAATCGCTGTATTCAACTCAGATACACGGGAGTTCAGGCCCAATGCTTACACATGCTTTTCCCACAAACTATCCCAGCCACTAACGGAAGGAGGTTAGCAGGTAAGCCTACAGTCAGGCAGGATGCGGGAGGGTCCTGCCCTGTCCTCAGCTCTCACAGGGAAGCATGCCTTGAAGCCAGCTCTCAACTAGCTGCATTCTTATGACAGTGTGAAGGTAGCAGTATTCTGAGTAAGGAGGTTCCCAGATTACCACTCTACTGCACCTGGAGATACCCTCCAGGTCTGCATTGTTAACTTGCGTCTCAGAGGCCTCTGGCAAACGTCTCTGGTGAAGACGTGCGAAACTCACTCTGCAGGGAGTGTGGAACTGTGAGGGACTGAGGGTCAGCTCAACTCTCAGCAGTAAGATGTTTTTGGACAAGGCGTTCAAATACCTACTCACGTATGGAACTTAGTATGTAGCACCAGTCTACCCCAGGAATTACTGGGAAATCGCTGGATTGAGCTTGGAGGCACTAGTCTTGTTGCCGGGAGATTCCAGTTACCTCTCCCAACACTTCGGTGAAGCAGCGAGCCTAGGCCTTTTGGAAGCGAAAGCTAGCTGCAGGCAGGAGGTAGGGATACAGGCCATAAATTCAACTCTCAGAAGTGTGTATGCATGGGAGGCAGATGTCTGCTACCCACTCGTACATGCGAGTGGGAACCTACTACACTCTGATGAAAAAGGCCATTGGAAATCGCTGTATTCAACTCAGATACACGTGGGTTCAGGCACAACGATTCCACATGCTTTCCTCACAACCTTTCCCTGCCACTAACATGAGGACGTTAGCAGCTCCTTCTACAGTCAAGCAGGATGCGGGAGGGTTGTGCCCTGTCCTTAGCTCTCACAGGGAAGCATGTCTTGAAGCCAGCGGTCAACTAGCTGCATACTTATGGCAGGGTCAAGGTAGCAGTATTCTGAGTAAGGCGGTTCCGAGATTACCACTCTACTGCACCTGGAGATACCCTCCAGGTCTGCATTGTTAACTTGCGTCTCAGAAGCCTGTGGCAAACGTCTCTGGTGAAGACGTGCGAAACTCACTCTGCAGGCAGTGTGGAACTGTGAGGGACTGAGGGTGAGCTCAACTCTCAGAAGTAAGATGCTTTTGGACAAGGCGTTCAGCTACCTTCTCACGTATGGAACTTAGTATGTAGCACCTGTCTACCCCAGGAATTACTAGGCAATCGCTGGAATGAGCTTGGAGGCACTAGTCTTGTGTGCCGGGAGATTCCAATTACCTCTCCCAACACTTCCGTCAAACAGCGAGCCTAGGCCTTTTAGAAGTGAAAGGAACCAGCAGGCTGGATGGGGAGGTACAGGCCTTAAGCTCAACTCTCAGAAGTGTGTATGCAGGGGAGACAGATGTCTGCTACCCACTCTGACATGGGAGTTGGAAACTAGCTACACTCTGATTGAAGAAGGCCATTGGAAATCGCTGTATTCAACTCAGATACACAGGAGTTCAGGCCCAATGCTTACACATGCTTTTCCCGCAACCTCTCTCAGCCACTAACATTAGGATGTTAGCAGCTGCGCCTACAGTCAGGCAGGATGCGGGTGGGTTCTGCCCTGTCCTCAGCACTCCCAGGGAAGCATGCCTAGAAGCCAGCTCTCAACTAGCTGCATTCTTATGGCAGTGTGAAGGTAGCAGTATTCTGAGTCAGGAGGTTCCAAGATTACCACTCTACTGCACCTGGAGATACCCTCCAGGTCTGCATTGTTAACTTGCGTCTCAGAAGCCGGTGGCAAACGTCTCTGGTGAAGACGTCCGAAACTCACTCTGCAGGCAGTGTGGAACTGTGAGGGACTGAGGGTCAGCTCAACTCTCAGCAGTAAGATGTTTTTGGACAAGGCGTTCAAATACCTACTCACGTATGGAACTTAGTATGTAGCACAAGTCTACCCCAGGAATTACTGGGAAATCGCTTGATTGAGCTTGGAGGCACTCGTCTTGTGTGCCGGGAGATTCCAATTACCTCTCTCAACACTTGCGTCAAGCAGCGAGCCTAGGCCTTTTGGAAGCGAAAGGTAGCGGCAGGCACGATGTAGGGTTACAGGCCATAAGCTCAACTCTCAGAAGTGTGTATGCATGGGAGGCAGATGTCTGCTACCCACTCGGACATGGGAGTTGGAACCTAGCTACACTCCTATTGAAGAAGGATGTTGGAAATCGCTGTATTCAACTCAGATACTCGGAAGTTCAGGCCCAATGCTTACACATGCTTTTCCCACAACCTATCCCAGCCACTAACAGAAGGAGGTTAGCAGGTACGTCTACAGTCAGGCAGGATGCGGGAGGGTTCTGCCCTGTCCTCAGCTCTCACAGGGAAGCATGCCTAGAAGCCAGCTCTCAACTAGCTGCATTCTTATGACAGTGTGAAGGTAGCAGTATTCTGAGTAAGGCGGTTCCGAGATTACCACTCTACTGCACCTGGAGATACCCTCCAGGTCTGCATTGTTAACTTGCGTCTCAGAGGCCTCTGGCAAACGTCTCTGGTGAAGACGTGCGAAACTCACTCTGCAGGCAGTGTGGAACTGTGAGGGACTGAGGGTCAGCTCAACTCTCAGCAGTAAGATGTTTTTGGACAAGGCGTTCAAATACCTACTCACGTATGGAACTTAGTATGTAGCACCAGTCTACCCCAGGAATTACTGGGAAATCGCTGGATTGAGCTTGGAGGCACTAGTCTTGTTGCCGGGAGATTCCAGTTACCTCTCCCAACACTTCGGTGAAGCAGCGAGCCTAGGCCTTTTGGAAGCGAAAGCTAGCTGCAGGCAGGAGGTAGGGATACAGGCCATAAATTCAACTCTCAGAAGTGTGTATGCATGGGAGGCAGCTGTCTGCTACCCACTCGTACATGCGAGTGGGAACCTACTACACTCTGATGAAAAAGGCCATTGGAAATCGCTGTATTCAACTCAGATACACGTGGGTTCAGGCACAACGATTCCACATGCTTTCCTCACAACCTTTCCCTGCCACTAACATGAGGACGTTAGCAGCTCCTTCTACAGTCAAGCAGGATGCGGGAGGGTTGTGCCCTGTCCTTAGCTCTCACAGGGAAGCATGTCTTGAAGCCAGCGGTCAACTAGCTGCATACTTATGGCAGGGTCAAGGTAGCAGTATTCTGAGTAAGGCGGTTCCGAGATTACCACTCTACTGCACCTGGAGATACCCTCCAGGTCTGCATTGTTAACTTGCGTCTCAGAAGCCTGTGGCAAACGTCTCTGGTGAAGACGTGCGAAACTCACTCTGCAGGCAGTGTGGAACTGTGAGGGACTGAGGGTGAGCTCAACTCTCAGAAGTAAGATGCTTTTGGACAAGGCGTTCAGCTACATTCTCACGTATGGAACTTAGTATGTAGCACCTGTCTACCCCAGGAATTACTAGGCAATCGCTGGAATGAGCTTGGAGGCACTAGTCTTGTGTGCCGGGAGATTCCAATTACCTCTCCCAACACTTCCGTCAAACAGCGAGCCTAGGCCTTTTAGAAGTGAAAGGAACCAGCAGGCTGGATGGGGAGGTACAGGCCTTAAGCTCAACTCTCAGAAGTGTGTATGCAGGGGAGACAGATGTCTGCTACCCACTCTGACATGGGAGTTGGAAACTAGCTACACTCTGATTGAAGAAGGCCATTGGAAATCGCTGTATTCAACTCAGATACACAGGAGTTCAGGCCCAATGCTTACACATGCTTTTCCCGCAACCTCTCTCAGCCACTAACATTAGGATGTTAGCAGCTGCGCCTACAGTCAGGCAGGATGCGGGTGGGTTCTGCCCTGTCCTCAGCACTCCCAGGGAAGCATGCCTAGAAGCCAGCTCTCAACTAGCTGCATTCTTATGGCAGTGTGAAGGTAGCAGTATTCTGAGTCAGGAGGTTCCAAGATTACCACTCTACTGCACCTGGAGATACCCTCCAGGTCTGCATTGTTAACTTGCGTCTCAGAAGCCGGTGGCAAACGTCTCTGGTGAAGACGTCCGAAACTCACTCTGCAGGCAGTGTGGAACTGTGAGGGACTGAGGGTCAGCTCAACTCTCAGCAGTAAGATGTTTTTGGACAAGGCGTTCAAATACCTACTCACGTATGGAACTTAGTATGTAGCACAAGTCTACCCCAGGAATTACTGGGAAATCGCTGGATTGAGCTTGGAGGCACTCGTCTTGTGTGCCGGGAGATTCCAATTACCTCTCTCAACACTTGCGTCAAGCAGCGAGCCTAGGCCTTTTGGAAGCGAAAGGTAGCGGCAGGCACGATGTAGGGTTACAGGCCATAAGCTCAACTCTCAGAAGTGTGTATGCATGGGAGGCAGATGTCTGCTACCCACTCGGACATGGGAGTTGGAACCTAGCTACACTCCTATTGAAGAAGGATGTTGGAAATCGCTGTATTCAACTCAGATACTCGGAAGTTCAGGCCCAATGCTTACACATGCTTTTCCCACAACCTATCCCAGCCACTAACAGAAGGAGGTTAGCAGGTACGTCTACAGTCAGGCAGGATGCGGGAGGGTTCTGCCCTGTCCTCAGCTCTCACAGGGAAGCATGCCTAGAAGCCAGCTCTCAACTAGCTGCATTCTTATGACAGTGTGAAGGTAGCAGTATTCTGAGTAAGGCGGTTCCGAGATTACCACTCTACTGCACCTGGAGATACCCTCCAGGTCTGCATTGTTAACTTGCGTCTCAGAAGCCTGTGGCAAACGTCTCTGGTGAAGACGTGCGAAACTCACTCTGCAGGCAGTGTGGAACTGTGAGGGACTGAGGGTGAGCTCAACTCTCAGAAGTAAGATGCTTTTGGACAAGGCGTTCAGCTACATTCTCACGTATGGAACTTAGTATGTAGCACCTGTCTACCCCAGGAATTACTAGGCAATCGCTGGAATGAGCTTGGAGGCACTAGTCTTGTGTGCCGGGAGATTCCAATTACCTCTCCCAACACTTCCGTCAAACAGCGAGCCTAGGCCTTTTAGAAGTGAAAGGAACCAGCAGGCTGGATGGGGAGGTACAGGCCTTAAGCTCAACTCTCAGAAGTGTGTATGCAGGGGAGACAGATGTCTGCTACCCACTCTGACATGGGAGTTGGAAACTAGCTACACTCTGATTGAAGAAGGCCATTGGAAATCGCTGTATTCAACTCAGATACACAGGAGTTCAGGCCCAATGCTTACACATGCTTTTCCCGCAACCTCTCTCAGCCACTAACATTAGGATGTTAGCAGCTGCGCCTACAGTCAGGCAGGATGCGGGTGGGTTCTGCCCTGTCCTCAGCACTCCCAGGGAAGCATGCCTAGAAGCCAGCTCTCAACTAGCTGCATTCTTATGGCAGTGTGAAGGTAGCAGTATTCTGAGTCAGGAGGTTCCCAGATTACCACTCTACTGCACCTGGAGATACCCTCCAGGTCTGCATTGTTAACTTGCGTCTCAGAAGCCGGTGGCAAACGTCTCTGGTGAAGACGTCCGAAACTCACTCTGCAGGCAGTGTGGAACTGTGAGGGACTGAGGGTGAGCTCAACTCTCAGAAGTAAGATGTTTTTGGACAAGGCGTTCAACTACCTACTCACGTATGGAACTTAGTATGTAGCACCAGTCTACCCCAGGAATTACTAGGAAATCGCTTGATTGAGCTTGGAGGCACTCGTCTTGTGTGCCGGGAGATTCCAGTTACCTCTCCCAACACTTGCGTCAAGCAGCGAGCCTAGGCATTTTGGAAGCGAACGGTAGCGGCAGGCAGGATGTTGGGTTACAGGCCATAAGCTCAACTCTCAGAAGTGTTTATGCCTGGGAGGCAGATGTCTGCTACCCACTCGGACATGGGAGTTGGAACCTAGCTACACTCCTATTGAAGAAGGACTTTGGAAATCGCTGTATTCAACTCAGATACACGGGAGTTCAGGCCCAATGCTTACACATGCTTTTCCCACAAACTATCCCAGCCACTAACGGAAGGAGGTTAGCAGGTAAGCCTACAGTCAGGCAGGATGCGGGAGGGTCCTGCCCTGTCCTCAGCTCTCACAGGGAAGCATGCCTTGAAGCCAGCTCTCAACTAGCTGCATTCTTATGACAGTGTGAAGGTAGCAGTATTCTGAGTAAGGAGGTTCCCAGATTACCACTCTACTGCACCTGGAGATACCCTCCAGGTCTGCATTGTTAACTTGCGTCTCAGAGGCCTCTGGCAAACGTCTCTGGTGAAGACGTGCGAAACTCACTCTGCAGGCAGTGTGGAACTGTGAGGGACTGAGGGTCAGCTCAACTCTCAGCAGTAAGATGTTTTTGGACAAGGCGTTCAAATACCTACTCACGTATGGAACTTAGTATGTAGCACCAGTCTACCCCAGGAATTACTGGGAAATCGCTGGATTGAGCTTGGAGGCACTAGTCTTGTTGCCGGGAGATTCCAGTTACCTCTCCCAACACTTCGGTGAAGCAGCGAGCCTAGGCCTTTTGGAAGCGAAAGCTAGCTGCAGGCAGGAGGTAGGGATACAGGCCATAAATTCAACTCTCAGAAGTGTGTATGCATGGGAGGCAGATGTCTGCTACCCACTCGTACATGCGAGTGGGAACCTACTACACTCTGATGAAAAAGGCCATTGGAAATCGCTGTATTCAACTCAGATACACGTGGGTTCAGGCACAACGATTCCACATGCTTTCCTCACAACCTTTCCCTGCCACTAACATGAGGACGTTAGCAGCTCCTTCTACAGTCAAGCAGGATGCGGGAGGGTTGTGCCCTGTCCTTAGCTCTCACAGGGAAGCATGTCTTGAAGCCAGCGGTCAACTAGCTGCATACTTATGGCAGGGTCAAGGTAGCAGTATTCTGAGTAAGGCGGTTCCGAGATTACCACTCTACTGCACCTGGAGATACCCTCCAGGTCTGCATTGTTAACTTGCGTCTCAGAAGCCTGTGGCAAACGTCTCTGGTGAAGACGTGCGAAACTCACTCTGCAGGCAGTGTGGAACTGTGAGGGACTGAGGGTGAGCTCAACTCTCAGAAGTAAGATGCTTTTGGACAAGGCGTTCAGCTACCTTCTCACGTATGGAACTTAGTATGTAGCACCTGTCTACCCCAGGAATTACTAGGCAATCGCTGGAATGAGCTTGGAGGCACTAGTCTTGTGTGCCGGGAGATTCCAATTACCTCTCCCAACACTTCCGTCAAACAGCGAGCCTAGGCCTTTTAGAAGTGAAAGGAACCAGCAGGCTGGATGGGGAGGTACAGGCCTTAAGCTCAACTCTCAGAAGTGTGTATGCAGGGGAGACAGATGTCTGCTACCCACTCTGACATGGGAGTTGGAAACTAGCTACACTCTGATTGAAGAAGGCCATTGGAAATCGCTGTATTCAACTCAGATACACAGGAGTTCAGGCCCAATGCTTACACATGCTTTTCCCGCAACCTCTCTCAGCCACTAACATTAGGATGTTAGCAGCTGCGCCTACAGTCAGGCAGGATGCGGGTGGGTTCTGCCCTGTCCTCAGCACTCCCAGGGAAGCATGCCTAGAAGCCAGCTCTCAACTAGCTGCATTCTTATGGCAGTGTGAAGGTAGCAGTATTCTGAGTCAGGAGGTTCCAAGATTACCACTCTACTGCACCTGGAGATACCCTCCAGGTCTGCATTGTTAACTTGCGTCTCAGAAGCCGGTGGCAAACGTCTCTGGTGAAGACGTCCGAAACTCACTCTGCAGGCAGTGTGGAACTGTGAGGGACTGAGGGTCAGCTCAACTCTCAGCAGTAAGATGTTTTTGGACAAGGCGTTCAAATACCTACTCACGTATGGAACTTAGTATGTAGCACAAGTCTACCCCAGGAATTACTGGGAAATCGCTTGATTGAGCTTGGAGGCACTCGTCTTGTGTGCCGGGAGATTCCAATTACCTCTCTCAACACTTGCGTCAAGCAGCGAGCCTAGGCCTTTTGGAAGCGAAAGGTAGCGGCAGGCACGATGTAGGGTTACAGGCCATAAGCTCAACTCTCAGAAGTGTGTATGCATGGGAGGCAGATGTCTGCTACCCACTCGGACATGGGAGTTGGAACCTAGCTACACTCCTATTGAAGAAGGATGTTGGAAATCGCTGTATTCAACTCAGATACTCGGAAGTTCAGGCCCAATGCTTACACATGCTTTTCCCACAACCTATCCCAGCCACTAACAGAAGGAGGTTAGCAGGTACGTCTACAGTCAGGCAGGATGCGGGAGGGTTCTGCCCTGTCCTCAGCTCTCACAGGGAAGCATGCCTAGAAGCCAGCTCTCAACTAGCTGCATTCTTATGACAGTGTGAAGGTAGCAGTATTCTGAGTAAGGCGGTTCCGAGATTACCACTCTACTGCACCTGGAGATACCCTCCAGGTCTGCATTGTTAACTTGCGTCTCAGAAGCCTGTGGCAAACGTCTCCGGTGAAGACCTGCAAAACTCACTCTGCAGGCAGTGTGGAACTGTGAGGGACTGAGGGTGAGCTCAACTCTCAGAAGTAAGATATTTTTGGACAAGGCGTTCAACTACCTACTCACGTATGGAACTTAGTATGTAGCACCAGTCTACCCCAGGAATTACTAGGAAATCGCTTGATTGAGCTTGGAGGCACTCGTCTTGTGTGCCGGGAGATTCCAGTTACCTCTCCCAACACTTGCGTCAAGCAGCGAGCCTAGGCATTTTGGAAGCGAAAGGTAGCGGCAGGCAGGATGTTGGGTTACAGGCCATAAGCTCAACTCTCAGAAGTGTTTATGCCTGGGAGGCAGATGTCTGCTACCCACTCGGACATGGGAGTTGGAACCTAGCTACACTCCTATTGAAGAAGGACTTTGGAAATCGCTGTATTCAACTCAGATACACGGGAGTTCAGGCCCAATGCTTACACATGCTTTTCCCACAAACTATCCCAGCCACTAACGGAAGGAGGTTAGCAGGTAAGCCTACAGTCAGGCAGGATGCGGGAGGGTCCTGCCCTGTCCTCAGCTCTCACAGGGAAGCATGCCTTGAAGCCAGCTCTCAACTAGCTGCATTCTTATGACAGTGTGAAGGTAGCAGTATTCTGAGTAAGGAGGTTCCCAGATTACCACTCTACTGCACCTGGAGATACCCTCCAGGTCTGCATTGTTAACTTGCGTCTCAGAGGCCTCTGGCAAACGTCTCTGGTGAAGACGTGCGAAACTCACTCTGCAGGCAGTGTGGAACTGTGAGGGACTGAGGGTCAGCTCAACTCTCAGCAGTAAGATGTTTTTGGACAAGGCGTTCAAATACCTACTCACGTATGGAACTTAGTATGTAGCACCAGTCTACCCCAGGAATTACTGGGAAATCGCTGGATTGAGCTTGGAGGCACTAGTCTTGTTGCCGGGAGATTCCAGTTACCTCTCCCAACACTTCGGTGAAGCAGCGAGCCTAGGCCTTTTGGAAGCGAAAGCTAGCTGCAGGCAGGAGGTAGGGATACAGGCCATAAATTCAACTCTCAGAAGTGTGTATGCATGGGAGGCAGATGTCTGCTACCCACTCGTACATGCGAGTGGGAACCTACTACACTCTGATGAAAAAGGCCATTGGAAATCGCTGTATTCAACTCAGATACACGTGGGTTCAGGCACAACGATTCCACATGCTTTCCTCACAACCTTTCCCTGCCACTAACATGAGGACGTTAGCAGCTCCTTCTACAGTCAAGCAGGATGCGGGAGGGTTGTGCCCTGTCCTTAGCTCTCACAGGGAAGCATGTCTTGAAGCCAGCGGTCAACTAGCTGCATACTTATGGCAGGGTCAAGGTAGCAGTATTCTGAGTAAGGCGGTTCCGAGATTACCACTCTACTGCACCTGGAGATACCCTCCAGGTCTGCATTGTTAACTTGCGTCTCAGAAGCCTGTGGCAAACGTCTCTGGTGAAGACGTGCGAAACTCACTCTGCAGGCAGTGTGGAACTGTGAGGGACTGAGGGTGAGCTCAACTCTCAGAAGTAAGATGCTTTTGGACAAGGCGTTCAGCTACCTTCTCACGTATGGAACTTAGTATGTAGCACCTGTCTACCCCAGGAATTACTAGGCAATCGCTGGAATGAGCTTGGAGGCACTAGTCTTGTGTGCCGGGAGATTCCAATTACCTCTCCCAACACTTCCGTCAAACAGCGAGCCTAGGCCTTTTAGAAGTGAAAGGAACCAGCAGGCTGGATGGGGAGGTACAGGCCTTAAGCTCAACTCTCAGAAGTGTGTATGCAGGGGAGACAGATGTCTGCTACCCACTCTGACATGGGAGTTGGAAACTAGCTACACTCTGATTGAAGAAGGCCATTGGAAATCGCTGTATTCAACTCAGATACACAGGAGTTCAGGCCCAATGCTTACACATGCTTTTCCCGCAACCTCTCTCAGCCACTAACATTAGGATGTTAGCAGCTGCGCCTACAGTCAGGCAGGATGCGGGTGGGTTCTGCCCTGTCCTCAGCACTCCCAGGGAAGCATGCCTAGAAGCCAGCTCTCAACTAGCTGCATTCTTATGGCAGTGTGAAGGTAGCAGTATTCTGAGTCAGGAGGTTCCAAGATTACCACTCTACTGCACCTGGAGATACCCTCCAGGTCTGCATTGTTAACTTGCGTCTCAGAAGCCGGTGGCAAACGTCTCTGGTGAAGACGTCCGAAACTCACTCTGCAGGCAGTGTGGAACTGTGAGGGACTGAGGGTCAGCTCAACTCTCAGCAGTAAGATGTTTTTGGACAAGGCGTTCAAATACCTACTCACGTATGGAACTTAGTATGTAGCACAAGTCTACCCCAGGAATTACTGGGAAATCGCTTGATTGAGCTTGGAGGCACTCGTCTTGTGTGCCGGGAGATTCCAATTACCTCTCTCAACACTTGCGTCAAGCAGCGAGCCTAGGCCTTTTGGAAGCGAAAGGTAGCGGCAGGCACGATGTAGGGTTACAGGCCATAAGCTCAACTCTCAGAAGTGTGTATGCATGGGAGGCAGATGTCTGCTACCCACTCGGACATGGGAGTTGGAACCTAGCTACACTCCTATTGAAGAAGGATGTTGGAAATCGCTGTATTCAACTCAGATACTCGGAAGTTCAGGCCCAATGCTTACACATGCTTTTCCCACAACCTATCCCAGCCACTAACAGAAGGAGGTTAGCAGGTACGTCTACAGTCAGGCAGGATGCGGGAGGGTTCTGCCCTGTCCTCAGCTCTCACAGGGAAGCATGCCTAGAAGCCAGCTCTCAACTAGCTGCATTCTTATGACAGTGTGAAGGTAGCAGTATTCTGAGTAAGGCGGTTCCGAGATTACCACTCTACTGCACCTGGAGATACCCTCCAGGTCTGCATTGTTAACTTGCGTCTCAGAGGCCTCTGGCAAACGTCTCTGGTGAAGACGTGCGAAACTCACTCTGCAGGCAGTGTGGAACTGTGAGGGACTGAGGGTCAGCTCAACTCTCAGCAGTAAGATGTTTTTGGACAAGGCGTTCAAATAGCTACTCACGTATGGAACTTAGTATGTAGCACCAGTCTACCCCAGGAATTACTGGGAAATCGCTGGATTGAGCTTGGAGGCACTAGTCTTGTTGCCGGGAGATTCCAGTTACCTCTCCCAACACTTCGGTGAAGCAGCGAGCCTAGGCCTTTTGGAAGCGAAAGCTAGCTGCAGGCAGGAGGTAGGGATACAGGCCATAAATTCAACTCTCAGAAGTGTGTATGCATGGGAGGCAGATGTCTGCTACCCACTCGTACATGCGAGGGGGAACCTACTACACTCTGATGAAAAAGGCCATTGGAAATCGCTGTATTCAACTCAGATACACGTGGGTTCAGGCACAACGATTCCACATGCTTTCCTCACAACCTTTCCCTGCCACTAACATGAGGACGTTAGCAGCTCCTTCTACAGTCAAGCAGGATGCGGGAGGGTTGTGCCCTGTCCTTAGCTCTCACAGGGAAGCATGTCTTGAAGCCAGCGGTCAACTAGCTGCATACTTATGGCAGGGTCAAGGTAGCAGTATTCTGAGTAAGGCGGTTCCGAGATTACCACTCTACTGCACCTGGAGATACCCTCCAGGTCTGCATTGTTAACTTGCGTCTCAGAAGCCTGTGGCAAACGTCTCTGGTGAAGACGTGCGAAACTCACTCTGCAGGCAGTGTGGAACTGTGAGGGACTGAGGGTGAGCTCAACTCTCAGAAGTAAGATGCTTTTGGACAAGGCGTTCAGCTACCTTCTCACGTATGGAACTTAGTATGTAGCACCTGTCTACCCCAGGAATTACTAGGCAATCGCTGGAATGAGCTTGGAGGCACTAGTCTTGTGTGCCGGGAGATTCCAATTACCTCTCCCAACACTTCCGTCAAACAGCGAGCCTAGGCCTTTTAGAAGTGAAAGGAACCAGCAGGCTGGATGGGGAGGTACAGGCCTTAAGCTCAACTCTCAGAAGTGTGTATGCAGGGGAGACAGATGTCTGCTACCCACTCTGACATGGGAGTTGGAAACTAGCTACACTCTGATTGAAGAAGGCCATTGGAAATCGCTGTATTCAACTCAGATACACAGGAGTTCAGGCCCAATGCTTACACATGCTTTTCCCGCAACCTCTCTCAGCCACTAACATTAGGATGTTAGCAGCTGCGCCTACAGTCAGGCAGGATGCGGGTGGGTTCTGCCATGTCCTCAGCACTCCCAGGGAAGCATGCCTAGAAGCCAGCTCTCAACTAGCTGCATTCTTATGGCAGTGTGAAGGTAGCAGTATTCTGAGTCAGGAGGTTCCAAGATTACCACTCTACTGCACCTGGAGATACCCTCCAGGTCTGCATTGTTAACTTGCGTCTCAGAAGCCTGTGGCAAACGTCTCCGGTGAAGACCTGCAAAACTCACTCTGCAGGCAGTGTGGAACTGTGAGGGACTGAGGGTGAGCTCAACTCTCAGAAGTAAGATGTTTTTGGACAAGGCGTTCAACTACCTACTCACGTATGGAACTTAGTATGTAGCACCAGTCTACCCCAGGAATTACTAGGAAATCGCTTGATTGAGCTTGGAGGCACTCGTCTTGTGTGCCGGGAGATTCCAGTTACCTCTCCCAACACTTGCGTCAAGCAGCGAGCCTAGGCATTTTGGAAGCGAAAGGTAGCGGCAGGCAGGATGTTGGGTTACAGGCCATAAGCTCAACTCTCAGAAGTGTTTATGCCTGGGAGGCAGATGTCTGCTACCCACTCGGACATGGGAGTTGGAACCTAGCTACACTCCTATTGAAGAAGGACTTTGGAAATCGCTGTATTCAACTCAGATACACGGGAGTTCAGGCCCAATGCTTACACATGCTTTTCCCACAAACTATCCCAGCCACTAACGGAAGGAGGTTAGCAGGTAAGCCTACAGTCAGGCAGGATGCGGGAGGGTCCTGCCCTGTCCTCAGCTCTCACAGGGAAGCATGCCTTGAAGCCAGCTCTCAACTAGCTGCATTCTTATGACAGTGTGAAGGTAGCAGTATTCTGAGTAAGGAGGTTCCCAGATTACCACTCTACTGCACCTGGAGATACCCTCCAGGTCTGCATTGTTAACTTGCGTCTCAGAGGCCTCTGGCAAACGTCTCTGGTGAAGACGTGCGAAACTCACTCTGCAGGCAGTGTGGAACTGTGAGGGACTGAGGGTCAGCTCAACTCTCAGCAGTAAGATGTTTTTGGACAAGGCGTTCAAATAGCTACTCACGTATGGAACTTAGTATGTAGCACCAGTCTACCCCAGGAATTACTGGGAAATCGCTGGATTGAGCTTGGAGGCACTAGTCTTGTTGCCGGGAGATTCCAGTTACCTCTCCCAACACTTCGGTGAAGCAGCGAGCCTAGGCCTTTTGGAAGCGAAAGCTAGCTGCAGGCAGGAGGTAGGGATACAGGCCATAAATTCAACTCTCAGAAGTGTGTATGCATGGGAGGCAGATGTCTGCTACCCACTCGTACATGCGAGGGGGAACCTACTACACTCTGATGAAAAAGGCCATTGGAAATCGCTGTATTCAACTCAGATACACGTGGGTTCAGGCACAACGATTCCACATGCTTTCCTCACAACCTTTCCCTGCCACTAACATGAGGACGTTAGCAGCTCCTTCTACAGTCAAGCAGGATGCGGGAGGGTTGTGCCCTGTCCTTAGCTCTCACAGGGAAGCATGTCTTGAAGCCAGCGGTCAACTAGCTGCATACTTATGGCAGGGTCAAGGTAGCAGTATTCTGAGTAAGGCGGTTCCGAGATTACCACTCTACTGCACCTGGAGATACCCTCCAGGTCTGCATTGTTAACTTGCGTCTCAGAAGCCTGTGGCAAACGTCTCTGGTGAAGACGTGCGAAACTCACTCTGCAGGCAGTGTGGAACTGTGAGGGACTGAGGGTGAGCTCAACTCTCAGAAGTAAGATGCTTTTGGACAAGGCGTTCAGCTACCTTCTCACGTATGGAACTTAGTATGTAGCACCTGTCTACCCCAGGAATTACTAGGCAATCGCTGGAATGAGCTTGGAGGCACTAGTCTTGTGTGCCGGGAGATTCCAATTACCTCTCCCAACACTTCCGTCAAACAGCGAGCCTAGGCCTTTTAGAAGTGAAAGGAACCAGCAGGCTGGATGGGGAGGTACAGGCCTTAAGCTCAACTCTCAGAAGTGTGTATGCAGGGGAGACAGATGTCTGCTACCCACTCTGACATGGGAGTTGGAAACTAGCTACACTCTGATTGAAGAAGGCCATTGGAAATCGCTGTATTCAACTCAGATACACAGGAGTTCAGGCCCAATGCTTACACATGCTTTTCCCGCAACCTCTCTCAGCCACTAACATTAGGATGTTAGCAGCTGCGCCTACAGTCAGGCAGGATGCGGGTGGGTTCTGCCATGTCCTCAGCACTCCCAGGGAAGCATGCCTAGAAGCCAGCTCTCAACTAGCTGCATTCTTATGGCAGTGTGAAGGTAGCAGTATTCTGAGTCAGGAGGTTCCAAGATTACCACTCTACTGCACCTGGAGATACCCTCCAGGTCTGCATTGTTAACTTGCGTCTCAGAAGCCTGTGGCAAACGTCTCCGGTGAAGACCTGCAAAACTCACTCTGCAGGCAGTGTGGAACTGTGAGGGACTGAGGGTGAGCTCAACTCTCAGAAGTAAGATGTTTTTGGACAAGGCGTTCAACTACCTACTCACGTATGGAACTTAGTATGTAGCACCAGTCTACCCCAGGAATTACTAGGAAATCGCTTGATTGAGCTTGGAGGCACTCGTCTTGTGTGCCGGGAGATTCCAGTTACCTCTCCCAACACTTGCGTCAAGCAGCGAGCCTAGGCATTTTGGAAGCGAAAGGTAGCGGCAGGCAGGATGTTGGGTTACAGGCCATAAGCTCAACTCTCAGAAGTGTTTATGCCTGGGAGGCAGATGTCTGCTACCCACTCGGACATGGGAGTTGGAACCTAGCTACACTCCTATTGAAGAAGGACTTTGGAAATCGCTGTATTCAACTCAGATACACGGGAGTTCAGGCCCAATGCTTACACATGCTTTTCCCACAAACTATCCCAGCCACTAACGGAAGGAGGTTAGCAGGTAAGCCTACAGTCAGGCAGGATGCGGGAGGGTCCTGCCCTGTCCTCAGCTCTCACAGGGAAGCATGCCTTGAAGCCAGCTCTCAACTAGCTGCATTCTTATGACAGTGTGAAGGTAGCAGTATTCTGAGTAAGGAGGTTCCCAGATTACCACTCTACTGCACCTGGAGATACCCTCCAGGTCTGCATTGTTAACTTGCGTCTCAGAGGCCTCTGGCAAACGTCTCTGGTGAAGACGTGCGAAACTCACTCTGCAGGCAGTGTGGAACTGTGAGGGACTGAGGGTCAGCTCAACTCTCAGCAGTAAGATGTTTTTGGACAAGGCGTTCAAATACCTACTCACGTATGGAACTTAGTATGTAGCACCAGTCTACCCCAGGAATTACTGGGAAATCGCTGGATTGAGCTTGGAGGCACTAGTCTTGTTGCCGGGAGATTCCAGTTACCTCTCCCAACACTTCGGTGAAGCAGCGAGCCTAGGCCTTTTGGAAGCGAAAGCTAGCTGCAGGCAGGAGGTAGGGATACAGGCCATAAATTCAACTCTCAGAAGTGTGTATGCATGGGAGGCAGATGTCTGCTACCCACTCGTACATGCGAGTGGGAACCTACTACACTCTGATGAAAAAGGCCATTGGAAATCGCTGTATTCAACTCAGATACACGTGGGTTCAGGCACAACGATTCCACATGCTTTCCTCACAACCTTTCCCTGCCACTAACATGAGGACGTTAGCAGCTCCTTCTACAGTCAAGCAGGATGCGGGAGGGTTGTGCCCTGTCCTTAGCTCTCACAGGGAAGCATGTCTTGAAGCCAGCGGTCAACTAGCTGCATACTTATGGCAGGGTCAAGGTAGCAGTATTCTGAGTAAGGCGGTTCCGAGATTACCACTCTACTGCACCTGGAGATACCCTCCAGGTCTGCATTGTTAACTTGCGTCTCAGAAGCCTGTGGCAAACGTCTCTGGTGAAGACGTGCGAAACTCACTCTGCAGGCAGTGTGGAACTGTGAGGGACTGAGGGTGAGCTCAACTCTCAGAAGTAAGATGCTTTTGGACAAGGCGTTCAGCTACCTTCTCACGTATGGAACTTAGTATGTAGCACCTGTCTACCCCAGGAATTACTAGGCAATCGCTGGAATGAGCTTGGAGGCACTAGTCTTGTGTGCCGGGAGATTCCAATTACCTCTCCCAACACTTCCGTCAAACAGCGAGCCTAGGCCTTTTAGAAGTGAAAGGAACCAGCAGGCTGGATGGGGAGGTACAGGCCTTAAGCTCAACTCTCAGAAGTGTGTATGCAGGGGAGACAGATGTCTGCTACCCACTCTGACATGGGAGTTGGAAACTAGCTACACTCTGATTGAAGAAGGCCATTGGAAATCGCTGTATTCAACTCAGATACACAGGAGTTCAGGCCCAATGCTTACACATGCTTTTCCCGCAACCTCTCTCAGCCACTAACATTAGGATGTTAGCAGCTGCGCCTACGGTCAGGCAGGATGCGGGTGGGTTCTGCCCTGTCCTCAGCACTCCCAGGGAAGCATGCCTAGAAGCCAGCTCTCAACTAGCTGCATTCTTATGGCAGTGTGAAGGTAGCAGTATTCTGAGTCAGGAGGTTCCAAGATTACCACTCTACTGCACCTGGAGATACCCTCCAGGTCTGCATTGTTAACTTGCGTCTCAGAAGCCGGTGGCAAACGTCTCTGGTGAAGACGTCCGAAACTCACTCTGCAGGCAGTGTGGAACTGTGAGGGACTGAGGGTCAGCTCAACTCTCAGCAGTAAGATGTTTTTGGACAAGGCGTTCAAATACCTACTCACGTATGGAACTTAGTATGTAGCACAAGTCTACCCCAGGAATTACTGGGAAATCGCTTGATTGAGCTTGGAGGCACTCGTCTTGTGTGCCGGGAGATTCCTATTACCTCTCTCAACACTTGCGTCAAGCAGCGAGCCTAGGCCTTTTGGAAGCGAAAGGTAGCGGCAGGCACGATGTAGGGTTACAGGCCATAAGCTCAACTCTCAGAAGTGTGTATGCATGGGAGGCAGATGTCTGCTACCCACTCGGACATGGGAGTTGGAACCTAGCTACACTCCTATTGAAGAAGGATGTTGGAAATCGCTGTATTCAACTCAGATACTCGGAAGTTCAGGCCCAATGCTTACACATGCTTTTCCCACAAACTATCCCAGCCACTAACAGAAGGAGGTTAGCAGGTACGTCTACAGTCAGGCAGGATGCGGGAGGGTTCTGCCCTGTCCTCAGCTCTCACAGGGAAGCATGCCTAGAAGCCAGCTCTCAACTAGCTGCATTCTTATGACAGTGTGAAGGTAGCAGTATTCTGAGTAAGGCGGTTCCGAGATTACCACTCTACTGCACCTGGAGATACCCTCCAGGTCTGCATTGTTAACTTGCGTCTCAGAAGCCTGTGGCAAACGTCTCCGGTGAAGACCTGCAAAACTCACTCTGCAGGCAGTGTGGAACTGTGAGGGACTGAGGGTGAGCTCAACTCTCAGAAGTAAGATGTTTTTGGACAAGGCGTTCAACTACCTACTCACGTATGGAACTTAGTATGTAGCACCAGTCTACCCCAGGAATTACTAGGAAATCGCTTGATTGAGCTTGGAGGCACTCGTCTTGTGTGCCGGGAGATTCCAGTTACCTCTCCCAACACTTGCGTCAAGCAGCGAGCCTAGGCATTTTGGAAGCGAAAGGTAGCGGCAGGCAGGATGTTGGGTTACAGGCCATAAGCTCAACTCTCAGAAGTGTTTATGCCTGGGAGGCAGATGTCTGCTACCCACTCGGACATGGGAGTTGGAACCTAGCTACACTCCTATTGAAGAAGGACTTTGGAAATCGCTGTATTCAACTCAGATACACGGGAGTTCAGGCCCAATGCTTACACATGCTTTTCCCACAAACTATCCCAGCCACTAACGGAAGGAGGTTAGCAGGTAAGCCTACAGTCAGGCAGGATGCGGGAGGGTCCTGCCCTGTCCTCAGCTCTCACAGGGAAGCATGCCTTGAAGCCAGCTCTCAACTAGCTGCATTCTTATGACAGTGTGAAGGTAGCAGTATTCTGAGTAAGGAGGTTCCCAGATTACCACTCTACTGCACCTGGAGATACCCTCCAGGTCTGCATTGTTAACTTGCGTCTCAGAGGCCTCTGGCAAACGTCTCTGGTGAAGACGTGCGAAACTCACTCTGCAGGCAGTGTGGAACTGTGAGGGACTGAGGGTCAGCTCAACTCTCAGCAGTAAGATGTTTTTGGACAAGGCGTTCAAATAGCTACTCACGTATGGAACTTAGTATGTAGCACCAGTCTACCCCAGGAATTACTGGGAAATCGCTGGATTGAGCTTGGAGGCACTAGTCTTGTTGCCGGGAGATTCCAGTTACCTCTCCCAACACTTCGGTGAAGCAGCGAGCCTAGGCCTTTTGGAAGCGAAAGCTAGCTGCAGGCAGGAGGTAGGGATACAGGCCATAAATTCAACTCTCAGAAGTGTGTATGCATGGGAGGCAGATGTCTGCTACCCACTCGTACATGCGAGGGGGAACCTACTACACTCTGATGAAAAAGGCCATTGGAAATCGCTGTATTCAACTCAGATACACGTGGGTTCAGGCACAACGATTCCACATGCTTTCCTCACAACCTTTCCCTGCCACTAACATGAGGACGTTAGCAGCTCCTTCTACAGTCAAGCAGGATGCGGGAGGGTTGTGCCCTGTCCTTAGCTCTCACAGGGAAGCATGTCTTGAAGCCAGCGGTCAACTAGCTGCATACTTATGGCAGGGTCAAGGTAGCAGTATTCTGAGTAAGGCGGTTCCGAGATTACCACTCTACTGCACCTGGAGATACCCTCCAGGTCTGCATTGTTAACTTGCGTCTCAGAAGCCTGTGGCAAACGTCTCTGGTGAAGACGTGCGAAACTCACTCTGCAGGCAGTGTGGAACTGTGAGGGACTGAGGGTGAGCTCAACTCTCAGAAGTAAGATGCTTTTGGACAAGGCGTTCAGCTACCTTCTCACGTATGGAACTTAGTATGTAGCACCTGTCTACCCCAGGAATTACTAGGCAATCGCTGGAATGAGCTTGGAGGCACTAGTCTTGTGTGCCGGGAGATTCCAATTACCTCTCCCAACACTTCCGTCAAACAGCGAGCCTAGGCCTTTTAGAAGTGAAAGGAACCAGCAGGCTGGATGGGGAGGTACAGGCCTTAAGCTCAACTCTCAGAAGTGTGTATGCAGGGGAGACAGATGTCTGCTACCCACTCTGACATGGGAGTTGGAAACTAGCTACACTCTGATTGAAGAAGGCCATTGGAAATCGCTGTATTCAACTCAGATACACAGGAGTTCAGGCCCAATGCTTACACATGCTTTTCCCGCAACCTCTCTCAGCCACTAACATTAGGATGTTAGCAGCTGCGCCTACAGTCAGGCAGGATGCGGGTGGGTTCTGCCATGTCCTCAGCACTCCCAGGGAAGCATGCCTAGAAGCCAGCTCTCAACTAGCTGCATTCTTATGGCAGTGTGAAGGTAGCAGTATTCTGAGTCAGGAGGTTCCAAGATTACCACTCTACTGCACCTGGAGATACCCTCCAGGTCTGCATTGTTAACTTGCGTCTCAGAAGCCTGTGGCAAACGTCTCCGGTGGAGACCTGCAAAACTCACTCTGCAGGCAGTGTGGAACTGTGAGGGACTGAGGGTGAGCTCAACTCTCAGAAGTAAGATGTTTTTGGACAAGGCGTTCAACTACCTACTCACGTATGGAACTTAGTATGTAGCACCAGTCTACCCCAGGAATTACTAGGAAATCGCTTGATTGAGCTTGGAGGCACTCGTCTTGTGTGCCGGGAGATTCCAGTTACCTCTCCCAACACTTGCGTCAAGCAGCGAGCCTAGGCATTTTGGAAGCGAAAGGTAGCGGCAGGCAGGATGTTGGGTTACAGGCCATAAGCTCAACTCTCAGAAGTGTTTATGCCTGGGAGGCAGATGTCTGCTACCCACTCGGACATGGGAGTTGGAACCTAGCTACACTCCTATTGAAGAAGGACTTTGGAAATCGCTGTATTCAACTCAGATACACGGGAGTTCAGGCCCAATGCTTACACATGCTTTTCCCACAAACTATCCCAGCCACTAACGGAAGGAGGTTAGCAGGTAAGCCTACAGTCAGGCAGGATGCGGGAGGGTCCTGCCCTGTCCTCAGCTCTCACAGGGAAGCATGCCTTGAAGCCAGCTCTCAACTAGCTGCATTCTTATGACAGTGTGAAGGTAGCAGTATTCTGAGTAAGGAGGTTCCCAGATTACCACTCTACTGCACCTGGAGATACCCTCCAGGTCTGCATTGTTAACTTGCGTCTCAGAGGCCTCTGGCAAACATCTCTGGTGAAGACGTGCGAAACTCACTCTGCAGGCAGTGTGGAACTGTGAGGGACTGAGGGTCAGCTCAACTCTCAGCAGTAAGATGTTTTTGGACAAGGCGTTCAAATACCTACTCACGTATGGAACTTAGTATGTAGCACCAGTCTACCCCAGGAATTACTGGGAAATCGCTGGATTGAGCTTGGAGGCACTAGTCTTGTTGCCGGGAGATTCCAGTTACCTCTCCCAACACTTCGGTGAAGCAGCGAGCCTAGGCCTTTTGGAAGCGAAAGCTAGCTGCAGGCAGGAGGTAGGGATACAGGCCATAAATTCAACTCTCAGAAGTGTGTATGCATGGGAGGCAGATGTCTGCTACCCACTCGTACATGCGAGTGGGAACCTACTACACTCTGATGAAAAAGGCCATTGGAAATCGCTGTATTCAACTCAGATACACGTGGGTTCAGGCACAACGATTCCACATGCTTTCCTCACAACCTTTCCCTGCCACTAACATGAGGACGTTAGCAGCTCCTTCTACAGTCAAGCAGGATGCGGGAGGGTTGTGCCCTGTCCTTAGCTCTCACAGGGAAGCATGTCTTGAAGCCAGCGGTCAACTAGCTGCATACTTATGGCAGGGTCAAGGTAGCAGTATTCTGAGTAAGGCGGTTCCGAGATTACCACTCTACTGCACCTGGAGATACCCTCCAGGTCTGCATTGTTAACTTGCGTCTCAGAAGCCTGTGGCAAACGTCTCTGGTGAAGACGTGCGAAACTCACTCTGCAGGCAGTGTGGAACTGTGAGGGACTGAGGGTGAGCTCAACTCTCAGAAGTAAGATGCTTTTGGACAAGGCGTTCAGCTACCTTCTCACGTATGGAACTTAGTATGTAGCACCTGTCTACCCCAGGAATTACTAGGCAATCGCTGGAATGAGCTTGGAGGCACTAGTCTTGTGTGCCGGGAGATTCCAATTACCTCTCCCAACACTTCCGTCAAACAGCGAGCCTAGGCCTTTTAGAAGTGAAAGGAACCAGCAGGCTGGATGGGGAGGTACAGGCCTTAAGCTCAACTCTCAGAAGTGTGTATGCAGGGGAGACAGATGTCTGCTACCCACTCTGACATGGGAGTTGGAAACTAGCTACACTCTGATTGAAGAAGGCCATTGGAAATCGCTGTATTCAACTCAGATACACAGGAGTTCAGGCCCAATGCTTACACATGCTTTTCCCGCAACCTCTCTCAGCCACTAACATTAGGATGTTAGCAGCTGCGCCTACGGTCAGGCAGGATGCGGGTGGGTTCTGCCCTGTCCTCAGCACTCCCAGGGAAGCATGCCTAGAAGCCAGCTCTCAACTAGCTGCATTCTTATGGCAGTGTGAAGGTAGCAGTATTCTGAGTCAGGAGGTTCCAAGATTACCACTCTACTGCACCTGGAGATACCCTCCAGGTCTGCATTGTTAACTTGCGTCTCAGAAGCCGGTGGCAAACGTCTCTGGTGAAGACGTCCGAAACTCACTCTGCAGGCAGTGTGGAACTGTGAGGGACTGAGGGTCAGCTCAACTCTCAGCAGTAAGATGTTTTTGGACAAGGCGTTCAAATACCTACTCACGTATGGAACTTAGTATGTAGCACAAGTCTACCCCAGGAATTACTGGGAAATCGCTTGATTGAGCTTGGAGGCACTCGTCTTGTGTGCCGGGAGATTCCTATTACCTCTCTCAACACTTGCGTCAAGCAGCGAGCCTAGGCCTTTTGGAAGCGAAAGGTAGCGGCAGGCACGATGTAGGGTTACAGGCCATAAGCTCAACTCTCAGAAGTGTGTATGCATGGGAGGCAGATGTCTGCTACCCACTCGGACATGGGAGTTGGAACCTAGCTACACTCCTATTGAAGAAGGATGTTGGAAATCGCTGTATTCAACTCAGATACTCGGAAGTTCAGGCCCAATGCTTACACATGCTTTTCCCACAACCTATCCCAGCCACTAACAGAAGGAGGTTAGCAGGTACGTCTACAGTCAGGCAGGATGCGGGAGGGTTCTGCCCTGTCCTCAGCTCTCACAGGGAAGCATGCCTAGAAGCCAGCTCTCAACTAGCTGCATTCTTATGACAGTGTGAAGGTAGCAGTATTCTGAGTAAGGCGGTTCCGAGATTACCACTCTACTGCACCTGGAGATACCCTCCAGGTCTGCATTGTTAACTTGCGTCTCAGAAGCCTGTGGCAAACGTCTCCGGTGAAGACCTGCAAAACTCACTCTGCAGGCAGTGTGGAACTGTGAGGGACTGAGGGTGAGCTCAACTCTCAGAAGTAAGATGTTTTTGGACAAGGCGTTCAACTACCTACTCACGTATGGAACTTAGTATGTAGCACCAGTCTACCCCAGGAATTACTAGGAAATCGCTTGATTGAGCTTGGAGGCACTCGTCTTGTGTGCCGGGAGATTCCAGTTACCTCTCCCAACACTTGCGTCAAGCAGCGAGCCTAGGCATTTTGGAAGCGAAAGGTAGCGGCAGGCAGGATGTTGGGTTACAGGCCATAAGCTCAACTCTCAGAAGTGTTTATGCCTGGGAGGCAGATGTCTGCTACCCACTCGGACATGGGAGTTGGAACCTAGCTACACTCCTATTGAAGAAGGACTTTGGAAATCGCTGTATTCAACTCAGATACACGGGAGTTCAGGCCCAATGCTTACACATGCTTTTCCCACAAACTATCCCAGCCACTAACGGAAGGAGGTTAGCAGGTAAGCCTACAGTCAGGCAGGATGCGGGAGGGTCCTGCCCTGTCCTCAGCTCTCACAGGGAAGCATGCCTTGAAGCCAGCTCTCAACTAGCTGCATTCTTATGACAGTGTGAAGGTAGCAGTATTCTGAGTAAGGAGGTTCCCAGATTACCACTCTACTGCACCTGGAGATACCCTCCAGGTCTGCATTGTTAACTTGCGTCTCAGAGGCCTCTGGCAAACGTCTCTGGTGAAGACGTGCGAAACTCACTCTGCAGGCAGTGTGGAACTGTGAGGGACTGAGGGTCAGCTCAACTCTCAGCAGTAAGATGTTTTTGGACAAGGCGTTCAAATAGCTACTCACGTATGGAACTTAGTATGTAGCACCAGTCTACCCCAGGAATTACTGGGAAATCGCTGGATTGAGCTTGGAGGCACTAGTCTTGTTGCCGGGAGATTCCAGTTACCTCTCCCAACACTTCGGTGAAGCAGCGAGCCTAGGCCTTTTGGAAGCGAAAGCTAGCTGCAGGCAGGAGGTAGGGATACAGGCCATAAATTCAACTCTCAGAAGTGTGTATGCATGGGAGGCAGATGTCTGCTACCCACTCGTACATGCGAGGGGGAACCTACTACACTCTGATGAAAAAGGCCATTGGAAATCGCTGTATTCAACTCAGATACACGTGGGTTCAGGCACAACGATTCCACATGCTTTCCTCACAACCTTTCCCTGCCACTAACATGAGGACGTTAGCAGCTCCTTCTACAGTCAAGCAGGATGCGGGAGGGTTGTGCCCTGTCCTTAGCTCTCACAGGGAAGCATGTCTTGAAGCCAGCGGTCAACTAGCTGCATACTTATGGCAGGGTCAAGGTAGCAGTATTCTGAGTAAGGCGGTTCCGAGATTACCACTCTACTGCACCTGGAGATACCCTCCAGGTCTGCATTGTTAACTTGCGTCTCAGAAGCCTGTGGCAAACGTCTCTGGTGAAGACGTGCGAAACTCACTCTGCAGGCAGTGTGGAACTGTGAGGGACTGAGGGTGAGCTCAACTCTCAGAAGTAAGATGCTTTTGGACAAGGCGTTCAGCTACCTTCTCACGTATGGAACTTAGTATGTAGCACCTGTCTACCCCAGGAATTACTAGGCAATCGCTGGAATGAGCTTGGAGGCACTAGTCTTGTGTGCCGGGAGATTCCAATTACCTCTCCCAACACTTCCGTCAAACAGCGAGCCTAGGCCTTTTAGAAGTGAAAGGAACCAGCAGGCTGGATGGGGAGGTACAGGCCTTAAGCTCAACTCTCAGAAGTGTGTATGCAGGGGAGACAGATGTCTGCTACCCACTCTGACATGGGAGTTGGAAACTAGCTACACTCTGATTGAAGAAGGCCATTGGAAATCGCTGTATTCAACTCAGATACACAGGAGTTCAGGCCCAATGCTTACACATGCTTTTCCCGCAACCTCTCTCAGCCACTAACATTAGGATGTTAGCAGCTGCGCCTACAGTCAGGCAGGATGCGGGTGGGTTCTGCCCTGTCCTCAGCACTCCCAGGGAAGCATGCCTAGAAGACAGCTCTCAACTAGCTGCATTCTTATGGCAGTGTGAAGGTAGCAGTATTCTGAGTCAGGAGGTTCCAAGATTACCACTCTACTGCACCTGGAGATACCCTCCAGGTCTGCATTGTTAACTTGCGTCTCAGAAGCCGGTGGCAAACGTCTCTGGTGAAGACGTCCGAAACTCACTCTGCAGGCAGTGTGGAACTGTGAGGGACTGAGGGTCAGCTCAACTCTCAGCAGTAAGATGTTTTTGGACAAGGCGTTCAAATACCTACTCACGTATGGAACTTAGTATGTAGCACAAGTCTACCCCAGGAATTACTGGGAAATCGCTTGATTGAGCTTGGAGGCACTCGTCTTGTGTGCCGGGAGATTCCAATTACCTCTCTCAACACTTGCGTCAAGCAGCGAGCCTAGGCCTTTTGGAAGCGAAAGGTAGCGGCAGGCACGATGTAGGGTTACAGGCCATAAGCTCAACTCTCAGAAGTGTGTATGCATGGGAGGCAGATGTCTGCTACCCACTCGGACATGGGAGTTGGAACCTAGCTACACTCCTATTGAAGAAGGATGTTGGAAATCGCTGTATTCAACTCAGATACTCGGAAGTTCAGGCCCAATGCTTACACATGCTTTTCCCACAACCTATCCCAGCCACTAACAGAAGGAGGTTAGCAGGTACGTCTACAGTCAGGCAGGATGCGGGAGGGTTCTGCCCTGTCCTCAGCTCTCACAGGGAAGCATGCCTAGAAGCCAGCTCTCAACTAGCTGCATTCTTATGACAGTGTGAAGGTAGCAGTATTCTGAGTAAGGCGGTTCCGAGATTACCACTCTACTGCACCTGGAGATACCCTCCAGGTCTGCATTGTTAACTTGCGTCTCAGAAGCCTGTGGCAAACGTCTCCGGTGAAGACCTGCAAAACTCACTCTGCAGGCAGTGTGGAACTGTGAGGGACTGAGGGTGAGCTCAACTCTCAGAAGTAAGATGTTTTTGGACAAGGCGTTCAACTACCTACTCACGTATGGAACTTAGTATGTAGCACCAGTCTACCCCAGGAATTACTAGGAAATCGCTTGATTGAGCTTGGAGGCACTCGTCTTGTGTGCCGGGAGATTCCAGTTACCTCTCCCAACACTTGCGTCAAGCAGCGAGCCTAGGCATTTTGGAAGCGAACGGTAGCGGCAGGCAGGATGTTGGGTTACAGGCCATAAGCTCAACTCTCAGAAGTGTTTATGCCTGGGAGGCAGATGTCTGCTACCCACTCGGACATGGGAGTTGGAACCTAGCTACACTCCTATTGAAGAAGGACTTTGGAAATCGCTGTATTCAACTCAGATACACGGGAGTTCAGGCCCAATGCTTACACATGCTTTTCCCACAAACTATCCCAGCCACTAACGGAAGGAGGTTAGCAGGTAAGCCTACAGTCAGGCAGGATGCGGGAGGGTCCTGCCCTGTCCTCAGCTCTCACAGGGAAGCATGCCTTGAAGCCAGCTCTCAACTAGCTGCATTCTTATGACAGTGTGAAGGTAGCAGTATTCTGAGTAAGGAGGTTCCCAGATTACCACTCTACTGCACCTGGAGATACCCTCCAGGTCTGCATTGTTAACTTGCGTCTCAGAGGCCTCTGGCAAACGTCTCTGGTGAAGACGTGCGAAACTCACTCTGCAGGCAGTGTGGAACTGTGAGGGACTGAGGGTCAGCTCAACTCTCAGCAGTAAGATGTTTTTGGACAAGGCGTTCAAATAGCTACTCACGTATGGAACTTAGTATGTAGCACCAGTCTACCCCAGGAATTACTGGGAAATCGCTGGATTGAGCTTGGAGGCACTAGTCTTGTTGCCGGGAGATTCCAGTTACCTCTCCCAACACTTCGGTGAAGCAGCGAGCCTAGGCCTTTTGGAAGCGAAAGCTAGCTGCAGGCAGGAGGTAGGGATACAGGCCATAAATTCAACTCTCAGAAGTGTGTATGCATGGGAGGCAGATGTCTGCTACCCACTCGTACATGCGAGTGGGAACCTACTACACTCTGATGAAAAAGGCCATTGGAAATCGCTGTATTCAACTCAGATACACGTGGGTTCAGGCACAACGATTCCACATGCTTTCCTCACAACCTTTCCCTGCCACTAACATGAGGACGTTAGCAGCTCCTTCTACAGTCAAGCAGGATGCGGGAGGGTTGTGCCCTGTCCTTAGCTCTCACAGGGAAGCATGTCTTGAAGCCAGCGGTCAACTAGCTGCATACTTATGGCAGGGTCAAGGTAGCAGTATTCTGAGTAAGGCGGTTCCGAGATTACCACTCTACTGCACCTGGAGATACCCTCCAGGTCTGCATTGTTAACTTGCGTCTCAGAAGCCTGTGGCAAACGTCTCTGGTGAAGACGTGCGAAACTCACTCTGCAGGCAGTGTGGAACTGTGAGGGACTGAGGGTGAGCTCAACTCTCAGAAGTAAGATGCTTTTGGACAAGGCGTTCAGCTACCTTCTCACGTATGGAACTTAGTATGTAGCACCTGTCTACCCCAGGAATTACTAGGCAATCGCTGGAATGAGCTTGGAGGCTCTAGTCTTGTGTGCCGGGAGATTCCAATTACCTCTCCCAACACTTCCGTCAAACAGCGAGCCTAGGCCTTTTAGAAGTGAAAGGAACCAGCAGGCTGGATGGGGAGGTACAGGCCTTAAGCTCAACTCTCAGAAGTGTGTATGCAGGGGAGACAGATGTCTGCTACCCACTCTGACATGGGAGTTGGAAACTAGCTACACTCTGATTGAAGAAGGCCATTGGAAATCGCTGTATTCAACTCAGATACACAGGAGTTCAGGCCCAATGCTTACACATGCTTTTCCCGCAACCTCTCTCAGCCACTAACATTAGGATGTTAGCAGCTGCGCCTACAGTCAGGCAGGATGCGGGTGGGTTCTGCCCTGTCCTCAGCACTCCCAGGGAAGCATGCCTAGAAGCCAGCTCTCAACTAGCTGCATTCTTATGGCAGTGTGAAGGTAGCAGTATTCTGAGTCAGGAGGTTCCAAGATTACCACTCTACTGCACCTGGAGATACCCTCCAGGTCTGCATTGTTAACTTGCGTCTCAGAAGCCGGTGGCAAACGTCTCTGGTGAAGACGTCCGAAACTCACTCTGCAGGCAGTGTGGAACTGTGAGGGACTGAGCGTCAGCTCAACTCTCAGCAGTAAGATGTTTTTGGACAAGGCGTTCAAATACCTACTCACGTATGGAACTTAGTATGTAGCACAAGTCTACCCCAGGAATTACTGGGAAATCGCTTGATTGAGCTTGGAGGCACTCGTCTTGTGTGCCGGGAGATTCCAATTACCTCTCTCAACACTTGCGTCAAGCAGCGAGCCTAGGCCTTTTGGAAGCGAAAGGTAGCGGCAGGCACGATGTAGGGTTACAGGCCATAAGCTCAACTCTCAGAAGTGTGTATGCATGGGAGGCAGATGTCTGCTACCCACTCGGACATGGGAGTTGGAACCTAGCTACACTCCTATTGAAGAAGGATGTTGGAAATCGCTGTATTCAACTCAGATACTCGGAAGTTCAGGCCCAATGCTTACACATGCTTTTCCCACAACCTATCCCAGCCACTAACAGAAGGAGGTTAGCAGGTACGTCTACAGTCAGGCAGGATGCGGGAGGGTTCTGCCCTGTCCTCAGCTCTCACAGGGAAGCATGCCTAGAAGCCAGCTCTCAACTAGCTGCATTCTTATGACAGTGTGAAGGTAGCAGTATTCTGAGTAAGGCAGTTCCGAGATTACCACTCTACTGCACCTGGAGATACCCTCCAGGTCTGCATTGTTAACTTGCGTCTCAGAAGCCTGTGGCAAACGTCTCTGGTGAAGACGTGCGAAACTCACTCTGCAGGCAGTGTGGAACTGTGAGGGACTGAGGGTGAGCTCAACTCTCAGAAGTAAGATGCTTTTGGACAAGGCGTTCAGCTACATTCTCACGTATGGAACTTAGTATGTAGCACCTGTCTACCCCAGGAATTACTAGGCAATCGCTGGAATGAGCTTGGAGGCCCTAGTCTTGTGTGCCGGGAGATTCCAATTACCTCTCCCAACACTTCCGTCAAACAGCGAGCCTAGGCCTTTTAGAAGTGAAAGGAACCAGCAGGCTGGATGGGGAGGTACAGGCCTTAAGCTCAACTCTCAGAAGTGTGTATGCAGGGGAGACAGATGTCTGCTACCCACTCTGACATGGGAGTTGGAAACTACCTACACTCTGATTGAAGAAGGCCATTGGAAATCGCTGTATTTAACTCAGATACACAGGAGTTCAGGCCCAATGCTTACACATGCTTTTCCCGCAACCTCTCTCAGCCACTAACATTAGGATGTTAGCAGCTGCGCCTACACTCAGGCAGGATGCGGGTGGGTTCTGCCCTGTCCTCAGCACTCCCAGGGAAGCATGCCTAGAAGCCAGCTCTCAACTAGCTGCATTCTTATGGCAGTGTGAAGGTAGCAGTATTCTGAGTCAGGAGGTTCCAAGATTACCACTCTACTGCACCTGGAGATACCCTCCAGGTCTGCATTGTTAACTTGCGTCTCAGAAGCCTGTGGCAAACGTCTCCGGTGAAGACCTGCAAAACTCACTCTGCAGGCAGTGTGGAACTGTGAGGGACTGAGGGTGAGCTCAACTCTCAGAAGTAAGATGCTTTTGGACAAGGCGTTCAGCTACCTTCTCACGTATGGAACTTAGTATGTAGCACCAGTCTACCACACGAATTACTAGGCAATCGCTGGAATGAGCTTGGAGGCCCTAGTCTTGTGTGCCGGGAGATTCCAATTACCTCTCCCAACACTTCCGTCAAACAGCGAGCCTAGGCCTTTTAGAAGTGAAAGGAACCAGCAGGCTGGATGGGGAGGTACAGGCCTTAAGCTCAACTCTCAGAAGTGTGTATGCATGGGAGGCAGATGTCTGCTCCCCACTGGTACATGGGAGTAGGAACCTAGCTACACTCTGATTGAAGAAGGATGTTGGAAATCGCTGTATTCAACTCAGATACTCGGGAGTTCAGGCCCAATGCTTACACATGCTTTTCCCACAACCTATCCCAGCCACTAACATTAGGATGTTAGCAGCTGCGCCTACAGTCAGGCAGGATGCGGGTGGGTTCTGCCCTGTCCTCAGCACTCCCAGGGAAGCATGCCTAGAAGCCAGCTCTCAACTAGCTGCATTCTTATGGCAGTGTGAAGGTAGCAGTATTCTGAGTCAGGAGGTTCCAAGATTACCACTCTACTGCACCTGGAGATACCCTCCAGGTCTGCATTGTTAACTTGCGTCTCAGAAGCCGGTGGCAAACGTCTCTGGTGAAGACGTCCGAAACTCACTCTGCAGGCAGTGTGGAACTGTGAGGGACTGAGGGTGAGCTCAACTCTCAGCAGTAAGATGTTTTTGGACAAGGCGTTCAAATACCTACTCTTATGGAACTTAGTATGTAGCACAAGTCTACCCCAGGAATTACTAGGAAATCGCTTGATTGAGCTTGGAGGCACTCGTCTTGTGTGCCGGGAGATTCCAATTACCTCTCTCAACACTTGCGTCAAGCAGCGAGCCTAGGCCTTTTGGAAGCGAAAGGTAGCGGCAGGCACGATGTAGGGTTACAGGCCATAAGCTCAACTCTCAGAAGTGTGTATGCATGGGAGGCAGATGTCTGCTACCCACTCGGACATGGGAGTTGGAACCTAGCTACACTCCTATTGAAGAAGGATGTTGGAAATCGCTGTATTCAACTCAGATACTCGGAAGTTCAGGCCCAATGCTTACACATGCTTTTCCCACAACCTATCCCAGCCACTAACAGAAGGAGGTTAGCAGGTACGTCTACAGTCAGGCAGGATGCGGGAGGGTTCTGCCCTGTCCTCAGCTCTCACAGGGAAGCATGCCTAGAAGCCAGCTCTCAACTAGCTGCATTCTTATGACAGTGTGAAGGTAGCAGTATTCTGAGTAAGGCGGTTCCAAGATTACCACTCTACTGCACCTGGAGATACCCTCCAGGTCTGCATTGTTAACTTGCGTCTCAGAAGCCGGTGGCAAACGTCTCTGGTGAAGACGTCCGAAACTCACTCTGCAGGCAGTGTGGAACTGTGAGGGACTGAGGGTCAGCTCAACTCTCAGCAGTAAGATGTTTTTGGACAAGGCGTTCAAATACCTACTCACGTATGGAACTTAGTATGTAGCACAAGTCTACCCCAGGAATTACTGGGAAATCGCTTGATTGAGCTTGGAGGCACTCGTCTTGTGTGCCGGGAGATTCCAATTACCTCTCTCAACACTTGCGTCAAGCAGCGAGCCTAGGCCTTTTGGAAGCGAAAGGTAGCGGCAGGCACGATGTAGGGTTACAGGC
Source organism: Canis lupus baileyi (assembly GCF_048164855.1). Classification (NCBI taxonomy): domain Eukaryota; kingdom Metazoa; phylum Chordata; class Mammalia; order Carnivora; family Canidae; genus Canis; species Canis lupus. The sequence goes on along the minus strand of NC_132864.1, from coordinate 1,104,967 downwards.
CATAAGCTCAACTCTCAGAAGTGTGTATGCATGGGAGGCAGATGTCTGCTACCCACTCGGACATGGGAGTTGGAACCTAGCTACACTCCTATTGAAGAAGGATGTTGGAAATCGCTGTATTCAACTCAGATACTCGGAAGTTCAGGCCCAATGCTTACACATGCTTTTCCCACAACCTATCCCAGCCACTAACAGAAGGAGGTTAGCAGGTACGCCTACAGTCAGGCAGGATGCGGGAGGGTTCTGCCCTGTCCTCAGCTCTCACAGGGAAGCATGCCTAGAAGCCAGCTCTCAACTAGCTGCATTCTTATGACAGTGTGAAGGTAGCAGTATTCTGAGTAAGGCGGTTCCGAGATTACCACTCTACTGCACCTGGAGATACCCTCCAGGTCTGCATTGTTAACTTGCGTCTCAGAAGCCTGTGGCAAACGTCTCTGGTGAAGACGTGCGAAACTCACTCTGCAGGCAGTGTGGAACTGTGAGGGACTGAGGGTGAGCTCAACTCTCAGAAGTAAGATGCTTTTGGACAAGGCGTTCAGCTACACTCTCACGTATGGAACTTAGTATGTAGCACCTGTCTACCCCAGGAATTACTAGGCAATCGCTGGAATGAGCTTGGAGGCACTAGTCTTGTGTGCCGGGAGATTCCAATTACCTCTCCCAACACTTCCGTCAAACAGCGAGCCTAGGCCTTTTAGAAGTGAAAGGAACCAGCAGGCTGGATGGGGAGGTACAGGCCTTAAGCTCAACTCTCAGAAGTGTGTATGCATGGGAGGCAGATGTCTGCTCCCCACTGGTACATGGGAGTAGGAACCTAGCTACACTCTGATTGAAGAAGGCCATTGGAAATCGCTGTATTCAACTCAGTTACACAGGAGTTCAGGCCCAATGCTTACACATGCTTTTCTCGCAACCTCTCTCAGCCACTCACTTTAGGATGTTAGCAACCACGCCTACAGTCAGGCAGGATGCGGGAGGGTTCTGCCCTTTCCTCAGCTCTCCCAGGGAAGCATGCTTAGAAGCCAGCTCTCAACTAGCTGCATTCTTATGGCAGTGTGAAAGTAGCAGTATTCTGAGTCAGGAGGTTCCAAGATTAACACTCTACTGCACCTGGAGATACCCTCCAGGTCTGCATTGTTAACTTGCGTCTCAGAAGCCGGTGGCAAACGTCTCTGGTGAAGACGTCCGAAACTCACTCTGCAGGCAGTGTGGAACTGTGAGGAACTGAGGGTGAGCTCAACTCTCAGAAGTAAGATGTTTTTGGACAAGGCGTTCAACTACCTACTCACGTATGGAACTTAGTATGTAGCACCAGTCTACCCCAGGAATTACTAGGAAATCGCTTGATTGAGCTTGGAGGCACTCGTCTTGTGTGCCGGGAGATTCCAGTTACCTCTCCCAACACTTGCGTCAAGCAGCGAGCCTAGGCATTTTGGAAGCGAAAGGTTGCGGCAGGCAGGATGTTGGGTTACAGGCCATAAGCTCAACTCTCAGAAGTGTTTATGCCTGGGAGGCAGATGTCTGCTACCCACTCGGACATGGGAGTTGGAACCTAGCTACACTCCTATTGAAGAAGGACTTTGGAAATCGCTGTATTCAACTCAGATACACGGGAGTTCAGGCCCAATGCTTACACATGCTTTTCCCACAAACTATCCCAGCCACTAACGGAAGGAGGTTAGCAGGTAAGTCTACAGTCAGGCAGGATGCGGGAGGGTCCTGCCCTGTCCTCAGCTCTCACAGGGAAGCATGCCTTGAAGCCAGCTCTCAACTAGCTGCATTCTTATGACAGTGTGAAGGTAGCAGTATTCTGAGTAAGGAGGTTCCCAGATTACCACTCTACTGCACCTGGAGATACCCTCCAGGTCTGCATTGTTAACTTGCGTCTCAGAGGCCTCTGGCAAACGTCTCTGGTGAAGACGTGCGAAACTCACTCTGCAGGCAGTGTGGAACTGTGAGGGACTGAGGGTCAGCTCAACTCTCAGCAGTAAGATGTTTTTGGACAAGGCGTTCAAATACCTACTCACGTATGGAACTTAGTATGTAGCACAAGTCTACCCCAGGAATTACTGGGAAATCGCTTGATTGAGCTTGGAGGCACTCGTCTTGTGTGCCGGGAGATTCCAATTACCTCTCTCAACACTTGCGTCAAGCAGCGAGCCTAGGCCTTTTGGAAGCGAAAGGTAGCGGCAGGCACGATGTAGGGTTACAGGCCATAAGCTCAACTCTCAGAAGTGTGTATGCATGGGAGGCAGATGTCTGCTACCCACTCGGACATGGGAGTTGGAACCTAGCTACACTCCTATTGAAGAAGGATGTTGGAAATCGCTGTATTCAACTCAGATACTCGGAAGTTCAGGCCCAATGCTTACACATGCTTTTCCCACAACCTATCCCAGCCACTAACAGAAGGAGGTTAGCAGGTACGCCTACAGTCAGGCAGGATGCGGGAGGGTTCTGCCCTGTCCTCAGCTCTCACAGGGAAGCATGCCTAGAAGCCAGCTCTCAACTAGCTGCATTCTTATGACAGTGTGAAGGTAGCAGTATTCTGAGTAAGGCGGTTCCGAGATTACCACTCTACTGCACCTGGAGATACCCTCCAGGTCTGCATTGTTAACTTGCGTCTCAGAAGCCTGTGGCAAACGTCTCTGGTGAAGACGTGCGAAACTCACTCTGCAGGCAGTGTGGAACTGTGAGGGACTGAGGGTGAGCTCAACTCTCAGAAGTAAGATGCTTTTGGACAAGGCGTTCAGCTACACTCTCACGTATGGAACTTAGTATGTAGCACCTGTCTACCCCAGGAATTACTAGGCAATCGCTGGAATGAGCTTGGGGGCACTAGTCTTGTGTGCCGGGAGATTCCAATTACCTCTCCCAACACTTCCGTCAAACAGCGAGCCTAGGCCTTTTAGAAGTGAAAGGAACCAGCAGGCTGGATGGGGAGGTACAGGCCTTAAGCTCAACTCTCAGAAGTGTGTATGCCTGGGAGGCAGATGTCTGCTCCCCACTGGTACATGGGAGTAGGAACCTAGCTACACTCTGATTGAAGAAGGCCATTGGAAATCGCTGTATTCAACTCAGTTACACAGGAGTTCAGGCCCAATGCTTACACATGCTTTTCTCGCAACCTCTCTCAGCCACTCACTTTAGGATGTTAGCAACCACGCCTACAGTCAGGCAGGATGCGGGAGGGTTCTGCCCTTTCCTCAGCAATCCCAGGGAAGCATGCTTAGAAGCCAGCTCTCAACTAGCTGCATTCTTATGGCAGTGTGAAAGTAGCAGTATTCTGAGTCAGGAGGTTCCAAGATTAACACTCTACTGCACCTGGAGATACCCTCCAGGTCTGCATTGTTAACTTGCGTCTCAGAAGCCGGTGGCAAACGTCTCTGGTGAAGACGTCCGAAACTCACTCTGCAGGCAGTGTGGAACTGTGAGGGACTGAGGGTGAGCTCAACTCTCAGAAGTAAGATGTTTTTGGACAAGGCGTTCAACTACCTACTCACGTATGGAACTTAGTATGTAGCACCAGTCTACCCCAGGAATTACTAGGAAATCGCTTGATTGAGCTTGGAGGCACTCGTCTTGTGTGCCGGGAGATTCCAGTTACCTCTCCCAACACTTGCGTCAAGCAGCGAGCCTAGGCATTTTGGAAGCGAAAGGTTGCGGCAGGCAGGATGTTGGGTTACAGGCCATAAGCTCAACTCTCAGAAGTGTTTATGCCTGGGAGGCAGATGTCTGCTACCCACTCGGACATGGGAGTTGGAACCTAGCTACACTCCTATTGAAGAAGGACTTTGGAAATCGCTGTATTCAACTCAGATACACGGGAGTTCAGGCCCAATGCTTACACATGCTTTTCCCACAAACTATCCCAGCCACTAACGGAAGGAGGTTAGCAGGTAAGTCTACAGTCAGGCAGGATGCGGGAGGGTCCTGCCCTGTCCTCAGCTCTCACAGGGAAGCATGCCTTGAAGCCAGCTCTCAACTAGCTGCATTCTTATGACAGTGTGAAGGTAGCAGTATTCTGAGTAAGGAGGTTCCCAGATTACCACTCTACTGCACCTGGAGATACCCTCCAGGTCTGCATTGTTAACTTGCGTCTCAGAGGCCTCTGGCAAACGTCTCTGGTGAAGACGTGCGAAACTCACTCTGCAGGCAGTGTGGAACTGTGAGGGACTGAGGGTCAGCTCAACTCTCAGCAGTAAGATGTTTTTGGACAAGGCGTTCAAATACCTACTCACGTATGGAACTTAGTATGTAGCACCAGTCTACCCCAGGAATTACTGGGAAATCGCTGGATTGAGCTTGGAGGCACTAGTCTTGTTGCCGGGAGATTCCAGTTACCTCTCCCAACACTTCGGTGAAGCAGCGAGCCTAGGCCTTTTGGAAGCGAAAGCTAGCTGCAGGCAGGAGGTAGGGATACAGGCCATAAATTCAACTCTCAGAAGTGTGTATGCATGGGAGGCAGATGTCTGCTACCCACTCGTACATGCGAGTGGGAACCTACTACACTCTGATGAAAAAGGACTTTGGAAATCGCTGTATTCAACTCAGATACACGTGGGTTCAGGCACAACGATTCCACATGCTTTTCTCACAACCTTTCCCTGCCACTAACATGAGGACGTTAGCAGCTCCTTCTACAGTCAAGCAGGATGCGGGAGGGTTGTGCCCTGTCCTTAGCTCTCACAGGGAAGCATGTCTTGAAGCCAGCGGTCAACTAGCTGCATACTTATGGCAGGGTCAAGGTAGCAGTATTCTGAGACAGGAGGTTCCCAGATTACCACTCTACTGCACCTGGAGATACCCTCCAGGTCTGCATTGTTAACTTGCGTCTCAGAGGCCTCTGGCAAACGTCTCTGGTGAAGACGTGCGAAACTCACTCTGCAGGCAGTGTGGAACTGTGAGGGACTGAGGGTCAGCTCAACTCTCAGCAGTAAGATGTTTTTGGACAAGGCGTTCAAATACCTACTCACGTATGGAACTTAGTATGTAGCACCAGTCTACCCCAGGAATTACTAAGAAATCGCTTGATTGAGCTTGGAGGCACTCGTCTTGTGTGCAGGGAGATTCCAATTACCTCTCCCAACACGCGTCAAGCAGCGAGCCTAGGCCTTTTGGAAGCGAAAGGGAGCGGCAGGCACGATGTAGGGTTACAGGCCATAAGCTCAACTCTCAGAAGTGTGTATGCATGGGAGGCAGATGTCTGCTACCCACTCGGACATGGGAGTTGGAACCTAGCTACACTCCTATTGAAGAAGGATGTTGGAAATCGCTGTATTCAACTCAGATACTCGGGAGTTCAGGCCCAATGCTTACACATGCTTTTCCCACAACCTATCCCAGCCACTAACATTAGGATGTTAGCAGCTGCGCCTACAGTCAGGCAGGATGCGGGAGGGTCCTGCCCTGTCCTCAGCTCTCACAGGGAAGCATGCCTTGAAGCCAGCTCTCAACTAGCTGCATTCTTATGACAGTGTGAAGGTAGCAGTATTCTGAGTAAGGAGGTTCCCAGATTACCACTCTACTGCACCTGGAGATACCCTCCAGGTCTGCATTGTTAACTTGCGTCTCAGAGGCCTCTGGCAAACGTCTCTGGTGAAGACGTGCGAAACTCACTCTGCAGGCAGTGTGGAACTGTGAGGGACTGAGGGTCAGCTCAACTCTCAGCAGTAAGATGTTTTTGGACAAGGCGTTCAAATAGCTACTCACGTATGGAACTTAGTATGTAGCACCAGTCTACCCCAGGAATTACTGGGAAATCGCTGGATTGAGCTTGGAGGCACTAGTCTTGTTGCCGGGAGATTCCAGTTACCTCTCCCAACACTTCGGTGAAGCAGCGAGCCTAGGCCTTTTGGAAGCGAAAGCTAGCTGCAGGCAGGAGGTAGGGATACAGGCCATAAATTCAACTCTCAGAAGTGTGTATGCATGGGAGGCAGATGTCTGCTACCCACTCGTACATGCGAGTGGGAACCTACTACACTCTGATGAAAAAGGCCATTGGAAATCGCTGTATTCAACTCAGATACACGTGGGTTCAGGCACAACGATTCCACATGCTTTCCTCACAACCTTTCCCTGCCACTAACATGAGGACGTTAGCAGCTCCTTCTACAGTCAAGCAGGATGCGGGAGGGTTGTGCCCTGTCCTTAGCTCTCACAGGGAAGCATGTCTTGAAGCCAGCGGTCAACTAGCTGCATACTTATGGCAGGGTCAAGGTAGCAGTATTCTGAGTAAGGCGGTTCCGAGATTACCACTCTACTGCACCTGGAGATACCCTCCAGGTCTGCATTGTTAACTTGCGTCTCAGAAGCCTGTGGCAAACGTCTCTGGTGAAGACGTGCGAAACTCACTCTGCAGGCAGTGTGGAACTGTGAGGGACTGAGGGTGAGCTCAACTCTCAGAAGTAAGATGCTTTTGGACAAGGCGTTCAGCTACCTTCTCACGTATGGAACTTAGTATGTAGCACCTGTCTACCCCAGGAATTACTAGGCAATCGCTGGAATGAGCTTGGAGGCTCTAGTCTTGTGTGCCGGGAGATTCCAATTACCTCTCCCAACACTTCCGTCAAACAGCGAGCCTAGGCCTTTTAGAAGTGAAAGGAACCAGCAGGCTGGATGGGGAGGTACAGGCCTTAAGCTCAACTCTCAGAAGTGTGTATGCAGGGGAGACAGATGTCTGCTACCCACTCTGACATGGGAGTTGGAAACTACCTACACTCTGATTGAAGAAGGCCATTGGAAATCGCTGTATTTAACTCAGATACACAGGAGTTCAGGCCCAATGCTTACACATGCTTTTCCCGCAACCTCTCTCAGCCACTAACATTAGGATGTTAGCAGCTGCGCCTACAGTCACGCAGGATGCGGGTGGGTTCTGCCATGTCCTCAGCACTCCCAGGGAAGCATGCCTAGAAGCCAGCTCTCAACTAGCTGCATTCTTATGGCAGTGTGAAGGTAGCAGTATTCTGAGTCAGGAGGTTCCAAGATTACCACTCTACTGCACCTGGAGATACCCTCCAGGTCTGCATTGTTAACTTGCGTCTCAGAAGCCTGTGGCAAACGTCTCCGGTGAAGACCTGCAAAACTCACTCTGCAGGCAGTGTGGAACTGTGAGGGACTGAGGGTGAGCTCAACTCTCAGAAGTAAGATGCTTTTGGACAAGGCGTTCAGCTACCTTCTCACGTATGGAACTTAGTATGTAGCACCAGTCTACCACACGAATTACTAGGCAATCGCTGGAATGAGCTTGGAGGCCCTAGTCTTGTGTGCCGGGAGATTCCAATTACCTCTCCCAACACTTCCGTCAAACAGCGAGCCTAGGCCTTTTAGAAGTGAAAGGAACCAGCAGGCTGGATGGGGAGGTACAGGCCTTAAGCTCAACTCTCAGAAGTGTGTATGCATGGGAGGCAGATGTCTGCTCCCCACTGGTACATGGGAGTAGGAACCTAGCTACACTCCTATTGAAGAAGGCCATTGGAAATCGCTGTATTCAACTCAGTTACACAGGAGTTCAGGCCCAATGCTTACACATGCTTTTCCCGCAACCTCTCTCAGCCACTCACTTTAGGATGTTAGCAACCACGCCTACAGTCAGGCAGGATGCGGGAGGGTTCTACCCTTTCCTCAGCTCTCCCAGAGAAGCATGCTTAGAAGCCAGCTCTCAACTAGCTGCATTCTTATGGCAGTGTGAAAGTAGCAGTATTCTGAGTCAGGAGGTTCCAAGATTACCACTCTACTGCACCTGGAGATACCCTCCAGGTCTGCATTGTTAACTTGCGTCTCAGAAGCCTGTGGCAAACGTCTCTGGTGAAGACCTGCGAAACTCACTCTGCAGTCAGTGTGGAACTGTGAGGGACTGAGGGTGAGCTCAACTCTCAGAAGTAAGATGCTTTTGGACAAGGCGTTCAGCTACACTCTCACGTATGGAACTTAGTATGTAGCACCAGTCTACCACAGGAATTACTAGGGAATCGCTGGATTGAGCTTGGAGGCACTAGTGTTGTGTTCCGGGAGATTCCAATTACCTCTCCCAACACTTCCGTCAAACAGCGAGCCTAGGCCTTTTAGAAGTGAAGGGTACCAGCAGGGTGGATGTGGAGGTACAGGCCATCAGCTCAACTCTCAGAAGTGTGTATGCATGGATGGCAGATATCTGCTACCCACTCTGATATGGGAGTTGGAACCTAGCTACACTCTGATTGAAGTAGGCCATTGGAAATCGCTGTATTCAACTCAGACACACAGGAGTTCAGGCCCAATGCTTACACTTGCTTTTCCCCCAACCTCTCTCAGCCACTTATATAAGGATGTTAGCAGCTATGTCTAGACTGAGTCAGGATGCGGAAGGGTCCTGCCCTGAGCTCTGCTCTCAAAAGGATGCATGCCTGCAAGCTAGATTTCCACTAGCTGAGTTGCTATGGCCGTGAGAACGTAGCAGCATTGTAACGCAGGACGTTCTGACAATACCGCTCTTCCGCACCTGGAGACGCAAGCATTGCAGCCTTCAGCTTGCCCCTTGCGTCCCACGAACTTCTGACAGACATGTCTAGTGAGGATATTCGTAACTCCATGTGCAGGCATTGTGGAACTGGGAAGGACGGCGTGTCAGCTCACCCCGCAGTAGGAAATTCCCCAGAGAGACAGCTTTCAAGGAGTTACTCAGGTTTCGAAGTTAGTTAGTAGCTCCCTTCTGAGAGAGGAATTCCTCAGAAGTTGCTGGATTGAGCTAAGAGACACTTGCCACTCACAAAGCTTGCATCCTGTATCGAACCAAATCCTTTGGAAGCAAAGCGTACAGGCAGTCAGCGTGTGGGAGGTACAAGCCAAAAGCTCAATCCAAAGGAATGTGCATGCCTTGGAGGCAGCCGTCTGCTATGTGCGAAATTGACAAGGCAGACACTTGGTTCTCACTTCGCTACTGTCCCGCATACAACGAAATGCTGTGGAAGCAGACCAACAGGCAGTCAGGATGGCCGAGGTAAAGGCCATGAGCTCAACTCTCAGAAGTGTGTATGCTTTGCAGGCCGATGTCTGCTAGACACTTATACAGGGGAGCTAGAACTGAGCTACACTCGAATTGAACAAGGACGTTGGCAATCGCTGTACTGAACTCAGATACACGAGAGTACAGGCCTGTCACTTCCACAGGCTTTTCACACAACCCCTTCCAGTACCTAACATAAGGATGCTAGGACCTATGTCTACAGGCAGTTAGCATGCGGCACCTAACATAAGCATATTAGCAGTTACGTCTATAGGCAGGCAGGATGAGGGAGGGTCCTGACCTGATCTTAGCTCTCAAAAGGAAGCATGCCTAAAAACCAGCTATCTACTAGCTCCTTTTGATGGCTTTGTGAATGTAGCAGCATTGTAAGGCGGTACGCTTACAATGAATACCGCTCTAATGCATCTGGAGACACAACCATTGAAGCCTGCAGCTGGCCCTTGTGTCCCGTGAGCTTCTGAAAACATGTCTAGTGAGGATGTACATAACTGCATCTGTAGGCAGTGTGGAAGTGGGAAGAATGGCGTGTCAGTTCTTCTCACAGAAGGAAATTCCCCAGAGAGAGAGCTTTCAGCTAGGTTTCAGGTTTGGAAGTTAGTATGTAGCTCCCATCTGAGGGAGCAATTCTTCAGAAGTTGCTGGATTGAACTAAGACACATTTGCCTCTCGCAAAACTTGGGTCCCGTATCGAATGAAATCGTTTGGAAGCGAGGCGTACAGGCAGTCAGCATGTGGGAGATTCAATTCCTAAGCTCAATCCAAAGGAGTGTGCATGCCTTGCAGGCAGCTGTCGGCTAGGCGCAAAATTGACAAGGCAGACACTTGGTTCTCACTCTGCTACTCTCCCGATACAACGAAATGCTGTGGAAGCAGAACGTACAGGCCATAAGCTCAACTCTCAGAAGTGTGTATGCTTTGCAGGCTGATGTCTGCTAGACACATATCGAGGCGAGGTATACACGAGTTACACTCTAATTGAACAAGGATGTGGCAATCGCTGTATTGAAGTCAGAGGCACGTGAGTACACCCCTGACACTTCCACTTGCATTTCTCTAACCTCTCACAGCACCTAACATAAGGATGTTAGCAGCTATGACTACGAGCAGGCAGGATGCGGGAGGGTCCTGCCCTGAGCTCAGCTTTCAAAACGAGGCATGCCCCGAAGCCAGCTTTCTACTAACTGCGTTCTGATGGCCATGGGAAAGTGGCATCATTGTAATTCTGGATGTTCCATGAATACCACTTTACTGCACCTGAGGACACAAACTTGAAGCCTGCAGCTTGCCCCTTGTGTCCCATAAGCTTCTAACAAACATGCCTAGTGAGGATGTTTGTAACTGTATCTGCAGGCAGTGAGAAACTGGGAAGGACTGTTTCAGCTCATCTCTGAGAGGGATATTCCGCAGAGAGAGAGCTTTCAGCTAGGTATTCATGTTTGGAAGTTAGTATGTAGCTCCCATCTGAGGGGGAATTCCTCGTAAGTTGTGGTTTGAACTAAGACACATTTGCGTCTTGCAAAACTTGTGTCCCGTATTGAAAGAAATCCTTTGGAAGCGAAGCATACAGGCGGTGAGCATGTGGAGGTTCAAGTCCTAAGCTCAATCCATTGAAGTGGTCATGCCTTGGAGGCAGCTGTCCTCTAGGCGCAAAATTGACAAGGCAGACACTTGGTTCTCACTCTGCTACTCTCCCGCATACAACTAAATGCTGTGGAAGCGAAATGTACAGGCAGTCAGGATGGAGGAGGTAGAGACCATAAGCTCAACTCTCAGAAGTGTGTATGCTTTGCAGGCTGATGTCTGCCAGACACTTATTGAGGCGAGGTATACCCCAGCTGCACTCTAATTGAACAAGGACATTGGCAATCGCTGTATTGAACTCAGATACACGTGAGTAGAGTCCTGACACTTCCACTCGCATTTCTCCAACCTCTCCCAGCACCTCACTTAAGGATGTTAGCACCTATGACTATGGGCAGGCAGGATGGGGGAGAGTCTTGCCCTGAGCTCCGCTCTCACAAGAGAGCATGCCTAGAAGCCAGCTTTCAACCAGCTGCGTTCTAATGGCTGTGAGACTAAAGCAGTCTTCTAACTCAGGAGGTTCGAAGAATACCACTCTACTGCACCTGGAGACACCTTCCAGGCCTGCCTTATTCCACTTGTGTCTCACAAGCTTCTGACAAACGTCTCAGGTGAAGATTTTGAAAACTCATTCTGCAGGCAGTGTGGAACTGTGAGGGACTGGGTATGAGCTCAACTCTCAAAACAGAGATGCTTTTGGACTCGGGGTTCAGCTAGCTTCTCTCGTATGGAATTTAGTATGTAGCACCTGTCTAAGACAGGAATTACTGGGAATCGCTGGATTGAGCTTGGAGGCACTAGTCTTGTGTGCCGGGACTTTCGTCTTATCTCTCACAGCACTTCAGTCATACATCGAGCCTAGGCCTGTTACCAGCGCAGTGTACCTGCAGGCAGGATGTGGGAAGTACAGGCCATAAGCTCAACTCTCAAAAGTGTGTAGCCTGGGAGGCAGATGTCTGCTACCCACTCGTACATTGGAGTTAGAAACTAGCTACACTCTGATTGAAGAAGGCCGTTTGAAATCGCTATATTCAACTCTGATAATGTTGAGTACAAGCCTGATACTTCCACATGCAAATGGAATCGAAACAAATAGAATCCCATCGAATAGAATCGAAAAGAATCGGAAACTATCGTATCGATACGAAAAAAATGGAATTGAATCGAATCGAATCCAAAAGGATCGAATCGCATCGAATTGAAAAGAATCGTATCGAATCGAAAATATTTGAAACAAATCAAATAAAAAGGAATTGAATAGAAAAATTCGAATCGAAAAGAAATGAATTGAATCGAATCGAAAAGGATCGAATCGAATCGAATCAAAAAGAATCGAATTGAAAAGAATTCAATCGAAGAGTTTCCATTCGAAACGAATTGAATCGAAAAGAATCTAATCGAACCAAAAAGATTCGAATGGAATCAAAAAGAAACGAATCAAAAAGAATCGAATCGAATCGATTCATTAGAATCGAATCTAATCGAATCGAAAAGTTTCGAATCCAAATGAATCTAATCGAAAAGAATGGAATCAAAAAGAATCGAATTGTTTCAGAAAAAATGAATCGAAGTGAATCGAATCGAAAAGAATTGAATCGAATTGATTTTAAAAGAAAGGAATTCGAATTGAAAAGACTCGAATCGAAAGATTCGAATCAAATCAAATCGAAACCAAAAGAATCGAATCGAATAGAATCAAAAAGAAACTAATTGAAAACTATCATATCGAAAAGAAAAAAATCGTATCGAATCAAAAAAATCGAATCGAATTATATCGAAAAGGATCTAATCAATTCTAAACGAATCAAAAAGAATCAAATCGAATCAAAAAGAATCGAATCGAATAGGAAATAATCGAAATAAATCAAATAAAAAAGAATCGCATAGAAAAAATCGAATCGAATTGAAAAGAATCAAATCTAATCGAAAAGAATTGAATCAAATCGAATCGAAAACAAACGAATCCAATCGAATCGAAAACAATTGAATCGAAGAGTTTCGAATCGAATTGCATTGAATCGAAAAGAATCTGATCGAACCGAAAAGATTCGAATGGTTTCAAAAAGAAACGAATCAAAAAGAATTGAATCGAATCGATTCGAAAAGAATAGAATCTAATCGAATCGAAAACTATCAAATCCAAATGAATCTAATCGAAAAAAAGTGGAATCAAAAAGAATCGAATTGTTTCAGAAAAAACGAATCGAATTGAATCGAATCGAATAGAATTGAATGGAATCAATTTTAAAAGAAAGGAATTCGACTCAAAAAGACTCGAATCGATAGATTCGAATCAAATCTAACCGAAACAAAAAGAATCGAATCGAATAGAATCGAAAAGAAACTAATCGAAAACTATCATATCAAAAAGAAAAAAATCGTATCGAATCAAAAAAATCGAATTGAATCGAATCGAAAAGGATCTAATCAATTCTAAACAAATCAAAAAAAATCGAAATGAATCGAAAAGAATCGAATCAAATAGAATAGAAAATAATCGAAACAAATCAAATAAAAAAGAATCGAATAGAAAAACATCGAATCGAATCGAAAAGAATCAAATCGAATCGAAAAGAATTGAATTGAATCGAATCGAAAATAATCGAATCCAATCGAAAACAATCGAATCGTAGAGTTTTAAATCGAATCGAATTCAATCGAAAAGAATCTAATCGAACCAAAAACATTCGAATGGAATCAAAAAGAAATGAATTAAAAAGAATCAAATCGAATTGAATCAAAAAGAATCGAATCGAATCGAAAATAATCGAATCCAAATGAATCGAGTCGAAAGGAGTGGAATCGAAAAGAATTGAATCGTTTAGAAAGAAACAAATCGAATTGAATTGAATCAAATAGAAAATAATCGAATCCAATCGAATTGAAAAGAATAGAAAAGAACTGAATCGAATCGAATCGAAAAGAAATCGATTCGAAAAGAATCGAATCGAAAAAAAAAGAAAGGAATCGAATCGAATCGAAAAGAATCGAATCCAAAATAATCGAATCGAAGATTGAATCAAAAGAATGGAATCGATTCGTAAAAACCAAATCAAAGAGACTCGAAAAGAATCGAATCAAATAAAAAAAATAAAATCAAATAGAAAAGAATCGAATCGAATCGAAAAGAAAAGAATCGAATCAAATCGATTTGAAAAGAAAGATATTCGAATCGAAAAGAATCGAATCGAAAAGAATCGAATCGAAACGAATCGAAAAAAATCGAATCGAATTGCTCCAAATCAAAAGAATTGAATCGAATGGAAGTGAAAATAATCGAATCAAATCGAATCGAATCAAAATAATCAAATCGAAACGAATCAAAAAGAATCAAATCGATTCGAAAAGAAAGGAATTCAAATAAAAAACATTCGATTAGAAAGATTCGAATCGAATCGAATTGAATAGAAAAGAATAGAATCAAATCAAATAGAAAAGAAACGAATAGAAAACTGTCGAATGGAAATGAAAAAAATCGAATTGAATCGTATCGAAGAGAATCGAATCGAATCAAAAAAGATCGAATGGAATCGAATATAAGAATCTAATCGAATCGAATCAAAAAGAATCGAATCGAATCGAAAGGATCGAATCAAATTTTATCGAATGGAAAAGAATCAAATCAAATCGAAAAGAATCGAATCGAATCGAAAAGGATCGAATCGAATCAAATCGAATAGAAAAGAATCGAATAGAATCGAAAAGAATCGAATCAAATTGAATCGAAAAGAATCAAATCAAATCGAAAAGAATTGAATCGAATCGAAAAGAATCGAATCGAATCAAATCGAAAAGAATCGAATCAAATTGATTCGAAAAGAAAGAAATTAATATAGAAGAGGCTAGAATCGAAAAGAATCTAAATGAATCGAATAGAAAAATATCGAATCGAATCGCACCGAATCAAAAGAATCGAATCTAATGGAAGTGAAAATAATCGAATTGAATCAAAAAGAATCGAATCGAATCGAATCAAAAAGAATCGAATCGAATCGAAAAGAATCAAATCGAATCGATTCGAAAAGAAAGGAATTCAAATCAAAAACACTCGAATAGAAAGATTCGAATCGAATCGAATCGAATCGAAAAGAATAGAATCGAATAGAAAAGAAACGAATAGAAAACTATCGAATGGAAAAAACTATCGAAAAAAATCGAATCGAATCGGAGAGAATCGAATTGAATCGAAAAAAGATCAAATCGAATCGAATATAAGAATCGAATCGAATCGAATTGAAAAGAATCGAATCAAAAAGGATCAAATCGAATTGTATCGAATAGAAAAGAATCAAATCAAATCGAAAAGAATCGAATCAAATCGAATAGGAAAGAATCGAAAAAATCTAATAAAGAGTCGAATCGAATCGAAAATATCGAATCGAATCGAATCGAAAAGAATCTAATCGAATCGAATCGTTTGTAAAGAAAGGAATTCGAATCAAAAAGACTTGAATCATAAGATTCTAATCGAATCGAATCAAAAAGAAACGAACCAAAAACTATCGAATCGAAATGAAAAAAATCGAATCGAAATGAATCGAAAAGAATCGAAGAAATCTAATAAAAAAGAATTGAATCGAATCGAAAATATCGAATCGAATGGAAAAGAATCGAATCAAATCGAATCGAAAATAATCGAAACATCAAATAAAAAGAATCGAATGGAAAAAAATGAAAAGAATTGAATCGAATCGAAAAGAATTGAATTGAATCGAATCGAAAACAATCAAATCGAATCGAATCAAAAAGAATTGAATCTAAGAGTTTCGAATAGAATCGAATTGAATCGAAAAGAATCTAATCGAAATGAAAATATTCGAATAGAATCGAAAAGAAACGAATCAAAAAGAATCGAATCGAATTGAAAAGAATAGAATCTGGGATCCCTGGGTGGCGCAGCGGTTTGGCGCCTGCCTTTGGCCCGGGGCGTGATCCTGGAGACCCGGGATCGAATCCCACATCGGGCTCCCGGTGCATGGAGCCTGCTTCTCCCTCTGCCTGTGTCTCTGCCTCTCTGTCTCTCTCTGTGTGACTATCATGAATAAATAAATAAAATCTTTAAAAAAAAAAAAAAAAAAAAAAAAAAAAAAAAAGAAAAGAATAGAATCTAATCGAGTCGAAAAGAATAGAATCCAAATAAATCAAGTCGAAAGGAGTGGAATCGAAAAGAATTGAATCGATTCGAAAAAAACGAATCAAATTGAATCTAATCGAATCGAAAATAATCGAATCAAATTGAATCGTAAAGAATACAAAATAATCGAATTGAATCGTAAAGAATAGAATCGAAGCGAACCGAAAAGAATCAAATCGAATTGAAAAGAATCGAATCGAATTGAACCGTAATGAAAAGAATCGAATCGAATCGAAAAGAATGGAATCGAATTGAATCGAAAAGAATTGAATCGAATGCAATCAAATCGAAAAGAATCGAATCGAATTGAAAAGAATCAAATCGAATTGATTGAATCAAAAAGAATCGAATCGAATCACATCGAATCGAAAATAATTGAAACGAATAAAAAATAATCGAATCGAATTGAATCGAGAATAATTGGAATTGAATTGAATCGATAATCGAATTGAATCTAATCGAGTTGAATCGAAAATAATCGAATCGAATCAAATCAATTAGAAAAAAATCGAATCAAATTGCATCGAACCAAAAGTAATCGAATCGTATTGAATCGATTCGAATTGAAAAGAATCGAATCGAATCGAATCGAAAAGAATCAAATCGAATTGAATCAAAAAGAATCGAATCCAAAGAATCGAATTGTAGAGAATCTAATAGAAACGAAAAGATTCGAATCGAAAAGAATCGAATGTAAACGAAAAGAATCAAATCGAATCGAATCGAAAAGAATCAAATCGAATCGAAAAGAATTGAATCGAAAAGAATCGAATCGAATCAAATCGATTGAAAAGATCGAATCAAAAAAATCAGAGAATCAAAACGAATCGAATCGAATTGAAAAGAATCATTGAATCAAATCGAAAAGAATCTAATCGAATCGTATCGAATCAAAAAAATCAAATCGAATTGAATCGAAAAGAATAGAATCGTATTTAATTGAATCAAATGAATCGAATCGAATTGAATCGAAAAGAATCGAATCGAATCAAAATGAATCAAATCAAATCGAAAAGAATCGTATTGAATCGAATTGAATCGTAAAGAATCCAATGGAACATAATCGATTCGAATTGAAAAGAATCGAATCGAAAAGAATCAAATCGAACCGAAAAGAAAGGAATCTAATCGAATAGAATCAAATCGAATGGTATCATTGAATCGAAAAGAATCGAATCATATCGAATTGAATTGAAAAGAATCAAATCGAATAGAATCGAAAAGATTCGAATTGAATCAAAAAGAATCGAATCGTATTGAATCAAATCGAATAGAATTGAGTCGAATACAATGAAAAGAATCAAAACGAATTGAAAACAATCGAATTAAATCGAATCAAATATTATCAAATCGAATCGAAAAGAATCGAATTGAATAGCATCGAAACGAATCGAATCGAATCGAAAAGAATCAAATTGAATAGCGTCGAATCGAATCGAATCAAAATGAAAAGAATCGAATAGAATCGAAAAGAATCAAATCGTATCGAATTGAATCGAAAAGAATCGAATCATATCGAATTGAATCGAAAAGAATCGATTCCAATCGAATTGAATCGAAAAGAATCGAATCGAACAGTACCGAATCGAATTGATAAGAATCGAATCAAATAAAATAGAAAAGAATCTAATTGAAACGAAAAGAATCTAATCGAATCGAATTGAAAAGAATCGAATCGAAAAAATCGAATCTAATAGAATCAAGTTGAGTTGAATCGAATAGAAAAGAATCGAATCGAATCATATCGAATTGAAAAGAATCGAATCAAATCGAATTAAATTGAAAAGAATCTAATCGAACTGAATCGAAAAGAATCGAATCGAAATGTAACAAATTGAATCCAAATGATCGAATCGAATCAAATCGAAAAAAATCGAATTGAAACGAAAAGAATCGAATAGAATCGAACTGAAAATAATCGAATCTAATCGAATAGAATAGAATAGAGTCGAACAGAATTGAATCGAATGAAAAGAATCTTATTGAATCGAATCGAAAAGAATCGAATCGAATCGAATGGAGAAGAATCAAATCGAATCGAATCGAAAAGAATTGAATCAAAAAGAATCGAATCGAAGAGAATCTAATCGAAACGAAAAGAATCAAATCGAATCGAAAAGAATAGAAGCAAAACGAAAAGAGACGAATTGAATCAAATCGAAAAGAATCGAATAGAAAAAAATCGAATCGAATCGTATCGAAAAGAATCGAATTGAAAAGAATAGAATAGAAAAATTCGAATCGAATCGAATCGAAATGAATCGAATCGAATCAAATTGATTGAAAAGATCAAATCAAAAAACATCAAAGAGAATCGAAATGAATCGAAACGAATCGAATCGAATTGAAAAGAATCGTATCAAATCAAATCTAAAAGAATCGAATCAAATCGAATCAAAAAGAATGGAATCGAATTGATTCATATTGAAAAGAATCGATCGAATCATATTGAATCAAAAAGAATCGAATCGAATCGAAAAGAATCGAATCGAATTTAATCGAAAAGAATCGAATCGAATTGAATTGAGTTGAAAAGAATTGAATTGAACAGTATCAAATCAAATTGAAAAGAATTGAATCAAATCAAAAAGAATCGAATCGAAACGAAAAGAATCGATTCGAATCGAATTCGAAAGAATCGAATTGAATTGGAATGAGAAGAATCGAATCGAATTGCATCGAAACGAAAATAATTGAATCGAATTGAATAAAAAAGAATCGAATCGAATCGAATCGAAAATAATTGGAATTGAATCGAATCGATAATCGAATCGAATCAAATCGACTCAAATCGAAAATAATCGAATCAAATCAAATGGATTAAAAAACAATCGAATTGAATCAAATCGAAAAGAATCGAAAAGAATCAAACCGAATCAAAAGAATCGAAAAGAATTGAATCAAGAAGAATCGAAATGAATTGAATCGAGTAGAATCGAATCGAAGCTAGGGGGAAAGAATTGAATCGAATCAAAAATTATCTAAACGAATCCAATTAAATCCAAAAGAATCGAATCGAATCGAATCGAAAAGAATCGAATCAAAATGTAACAAATCGAATCCAAATGATCGAATCGAATCAAATCAAAAAGAATCGAATCGAAAAGAATCGAATTGAATTGAATCGATTCGAGAAGAATCGAATTGAATGGTATCGAATTGAAAAGAATTGAATTGTATCAAATCGAATCGAATCGAAAAGAATCGAATCGAAGAGAATCTAATCGAAACGAAAAGAATCGAATCGAATCAAATTGAAAAGAATCGAATCGAATTGAAACGAAAAGAATCAAATCGAAAAGAATGGAATTGAAAAGAATGGAATCGAAAAAATCGAATCGAAAAGAATCGAATCGAATGGAATGGAATCGAATGAATCGAAAAGAATCAATCGAATCGAATTGAATAGAAAAGAATCGAATAGGGGATCCCTGGGTGGCGCAGCGGTTTAGCGCCTGCCTTTGGCCCGGGGCGCAATCCTGGAGACCCGGGATCGAATCCCACATCGGGCTCCCGGTGCATGGAGACTGCTTCTTCCTCTGCCTGTGTCTCTGCCTCTCTCTCTCTCTCTAATGACTATCATAAATAAATAAAATTTTTTAAAAAAATGTTAAAAAAAAATTGAATAGATTCGAATCGAAACGAATCGAAAAATCGAAACGAATGGAATCATATCAAATGGAAAAGAATCCAATCAAATTGAAAAGAGTAGAATCGAACGTAATCGAAAAGAATCGAATCGAAATGTAACAAATTGAATCCAAATGATCGAATCGAATCAAATCGAAAAGAATCGAATCGAAACGAAAAGAATCGAATAAAATCGAATTGAAAACAATCGAATCGAATCGAATCGAATGGAATAGAATCGAACAGAATTGAATCGAACGAAAAGAACCTTATCGAATCAAATCGAAAAGAATCAAATCGAATCGAATGGAGAAGAATCAAATCGAATCGAATCGAAAAGAATCTAATCGAAAAGAATCTAATCGAAACGAAAAGAATCAAATCGAATCGAAAAGAATCAAATCGAAACGAAGAGTCAAGTCGAATCGAATCAAAAAGAATCTAATAGAAAAAAATCGAATCGAATCAAATCGAAAAGAATCGAATTGAAAAGAATAGAATCGAAAAATTCGAATCAAATCGAATCAAAATGAATTGAATCGAATTAAATCGATTGAAAAGATCGAATCAAAAAACATCAAAGAGAATCGAAACGAATCGAAATGAATCGAATCGAATCAAATCGAATTGAAAAGAATCGTATCAAATCAAATCTAAAAGATTCGAATCAGGGGATCCCTGAATGGCGCAGCGGTTTGGGGCCTGCCTTTGGCCCAGGACGCGATCCTGGAGACCCGGGATCGAATCCCACGTCGGGCTTCCGCTGCATGGAGCCTGCTTCTCCCTCTGCCTGTGTCTGTCTCTCTCTCTGTGACTATCATAAATAAATAAAAAATTTAAAAAATAAAATAAAATAAAAGATTCGAATCAATCGAATCAAAAAGAATGGAATCGAATCAAAAAAATCATCGAAAAGAATCGATCGAATCGTATTGAATCGAATCGAATCCAAAAGAATCGAATCGAATGGAATTGAATCGAATCGAAATTAATCGAAAAGAATTGAATTGAAGAATATCAAATCGAATTGAAAAGAATTGAATCAAATCGAAAAAAATTGAATCGAAACGAAAAGAATCGAATCGAATCGAATTCGAAAGAATCGAATTGAATTGAAATGAGAAGAATCGAATCAAATTGCATCGAATCGAAAATAATTGAATTGAATTGAATAAAAAATAATCGAATCGAATCGAATCGAAAATAATTGGAATTGAATCGAATCGATAATCGAATCGAATCAAATCGAGTCGAATCGAAAATAATTGAATCGAATCAAATGGATTCAAAAACAATTAAATCGAATCAAATTGAATCGAAAAGAATCGAATTGAATCGAAAAGAATCAAACCGAATCAAAAAGAATCGAAAAGAATTGAATCAAGAAGAATCGAAATGAATTTAATCGAGTAGAATCAAATCGAAGCTAGGGTAAAAGAATCGAATCGAATCAAAAATTATCTAAATGAATCCAATTAAATCCAAAAGAATTGAATCGAATCGAATCGAAAAGAACCGAATCAAAATCTAACAAATCGAATACAAATGATCAAATCGAATCAAATCGAAAAGAATCAAATTGAATCGAAAAGAATCAAACTGAATCAAAAAGAATTGAATCAAGAAGAATCGAAATGAATTGAATTGAGTAGAATCAAATCAAAGCTAGGGTAAAAGGATCGAATCGAATCAAAAATTATCTAAACGAATCCAATTAAATCCAAAAGAATTGAATTGAATCGAATCGAAAAGAATCGAATCAAAATGTAACAAATTGAATCCAAATGATCGAATCGAATCAAATCGAAAAGAATCAAATCGAATCGAAAAGAATCGAATTGAATCGATTCGAGAAGAATCGAATCGAATGGTATCGAATCGAAAAGAATCGAATCGTATCGAATCAAATTGAATCGAATATAATCGAAACGAAAAGAGTCGAATCGAAACGACAAGAGGTGAAGCAAATCGAATCGAAAAGAATCAAATTTAAAAGAATCGAATCGGGGATACCTGGGTGGCCCAGCAGTTTGGCGCCTGCCTTTGGCCCAGGGCGCGATCCTGGAAATCCGGGATCGAATCCCACATCAGGCTCCCCGTGCATGGAGCCTGTTTCTCCCTCTGCCTATGTCTCTGCCTCTCTCTCTCTCTGTGACTATCAGAAATAAATAAAAAAATAAAAGAATTGAATCGAATTGAAAAGAATCGAATCGAAAAAATCGAATCAAAAAGAATCGAATTGAATCGTATCGAATCGAAAAGAATCGAATCAAATGGAATCGAATCGAATCGAATCGAATCAAAAAGAATCGAATCGAATTGAATAGAAAAGAATCGAATAGATTCGAATCGACACGAATCGAAAAAAATTGAAACGAATCGAATCATATCAAATTGAAAAGAATCAAATCGAATAAAAAAGAATCGAATCGAACTGAATCGAAAAAAATCGAATCGACAGACCAAAAAGAATCGAATCGAAAAGAATCGTATCGAATCGAATCAAATAGAATCGAAAGAATCGAATTGATTCCAATCGACTTGAATCGAAAAGAATCGAATCGAACAGTATCGAATCTAATTGAAATGAATCGAATCAAATAAAATAGAAAAGAATCAAATCGAAACGAAAAGATCGAATCGAATCAAATTGAAAAGAATTGAATCGAATCGAAAAGAATCGAATCGAAATGAAAAGAATCGAATCGATCGAAATGATCGAATTGAAAAGTATCGAATTGAATCGAATCAAATTGAAAAGAATCAAATCGAATCGTATCGAATCAAAAAGAATCAAATCAAATCGAATCGAAAAGAATAGAATCGTATTTAATTGAATCAAAAAGAATTGAATAGAAAAGAATCGAGTCGAATCAAAATGAATCGAATCAAATCAAAAAGAATCATATCGAATCGAATCAAATTGAATCGAAAAGAATCAGATTGAATCTTATATACTTGAATCAAAAAGATTCGAGTCGATTCGAATCGAAAATATCAAACCAAATAGAAAAGAATCGAATCGAAAAGAAAAGAATCGATTCAAATCGAAAATAATCGAATTGAATCAAAATGATTCGAATCGATACGAAACGAATCGAATCGAAAATAATAGAATCGAATCGAAATGAAAATAATCAAATTGAATCGAATTGAAAATAATCGAATCAAATCAAATCGAAGATAATTGAATCGAATCTAATAGAAAATAATCGATTCGCATTGAATTGAATCGAAAATAATCGAATTGAATTGAATCGAAAATAATTGAACCGAATCGATCGAATTGAGTTGAAAATAATCGAATCGAACCGAATTGAATCGAAAATAATCGAATCGAATCGAATCGAAAATAATTGAACCGAATCGATCGAATTGAGTTGAAAATAATCGAATCGAACCGAATTGAATCGAAAATAATCGAATCGAATCGAATCGAAAAGAATCGAATCGAAACAAAAAGAATCAATCGAATCAAAAATAATCGGATCAAGTCGAAAATAATCGAATCGAATCCAATCAAGTCGAATCGAAAATAATCAAATTGAATTCAAATGAATCGAAAATAATCGAATCGAACCGAAATAAATCGAATCAAATAAAAAATTATCGAGTCGAATTGAATAAAAAATAATCGAATCTAATGCAATCGAATCGAATCGAAAATATTCAAATAGCATCGAATTGAATCAAAATAATCGAATCGAATCAATAAGAATCGAATCAAATCGAATCGAATCGAATTGAAAAGAAGCGATCAAATCGAAAAGAATTGAATCGAATCGAAAAGTATCGAATCGAATTGAATCGAATCAAATCGAACAGAATTGAATCGAATCGAATCGAAAAGAATCAAATCGAATCGAAAAGAATCGAATCGAAAAGAATAGAATCGAATTGAAAAGAATAGAATTGATTCGAAAACATTCGAATCGAATTGAATCAAACCGAAAAGAATCAAATGGAATCGAAAAAAATCGAACCGAATCAAAAAGAATCAAATCGAAACGAAAGATTTTAATCGAATTGAATCGAATCAAAAGGAATCGAATCGAAAAAATCGAATCGAATCGAAAAGAATCAAATCGAATTGAATCGAAGAGAATCAAATCGAAAAGAATAGAATCGAAACGTATCGAAAAGAATCGAATCAAATCGAATGGATAAGAATCAAATCGAATCGTAAAAAATCGAGTCGAAAGGAAAAAATTCGAATCGAATCGTAAAGAATCGAATTGAATCGCATCAAAAAGATTTGAATCGAATCGAACTGAAAAGAATTGAATTGAAACGAATCGAATCAAAAAGACTCGAATCAAATCGAATCGAAAAGAATCGAATCGAATAAAATTGAATCGAATAGAAAAGAATCTATCTAATCGAAAAGAATCAAATCGATAAGAATCGAATTGAAAGAATTGAATCGAATCGATTCGATTCGATTCGAAAAAAATTGAATCGAATCGAATCCCTAACCTTAACCCCTAACCCCTAACACTAAACCTATCCTAACCCTAAGCCTTAACCCTAACACCTAACCCTAACCCTAACCCTAACCGTAACGCTAACCCTAACCCTAACCCCTAACCCAAACCCTACCCCGAACACTAACCCTAAACTTAACCCGTACCCTAACTAAACCCGTACCCTAACCCTAACAGGTACACTAACACTAAGCTGTACCCCAACCTTAACCCAGACCCTAACCCTTACCCTAACCCTAAGACCGTCCCCTAACCCATACACTAACCCATCCCCTAAACATAACCTAACCAGTACTCTAACACTACCCCGTACCCTAACCCGTATCCTAACCCTAACACTAATACATACCTAACCATAACCCTAACCCTAACCCCTAACCCTAACCCTAACCCTAACCGCTAACCCTAACCCTAAACCAAAACCTAACCCTAACCCCTAACCCTAACATTAACCCCTACCCCTACCCCTAACCCTAACCAGAACCACTAAACACTAACCCTAAACCTAACCCTAACCTTTAACCCTAAACCTTAACCCTAACCCTAACCCTAATCCTAACACTAACCCAAACCCAACCCTAAACACTAACCCTAACCTTAACCCCTAACCTTAACCCTAACACTAACACTAACCCTAACACCTAACCACTAACCCTAGCCCTACCCCCTAACCGCTAACCCCTAACCCTACCCCTAACCCTAACCCTTAACCCTAACCCTTAACCCGAACCCTAACCCTAACCCAAAACCCAACCCCTAACCCTAACCAAAACCCGTAACCACTAACCCTAACCCTAACCCTTAACCCTACCCTTAACCCTAACCATAACCCAAACCCTAACCCTAACCCCAAACCCTAACAGTAACCCCAAACCTTAACCCTAACCCTAACGCTAACACTACCCCTAACCCTAACCCCTAACCCCTAACCCTAACCTCTAATGCTCTCCGTAACCCTTAAACTCAACACTTAACCCTAAACCTAACCCTAACCCATACCCTAACCCGTACCCTAACCCTAACCGAACACTAACTGTAACCCGTACCCTAACCTTTACCCATACCCTAACCCTGAACCATACCCTAACCCCAACCTTAACCCGTACACGAACCCTAACCCGTATCCTAACACTAACCCATACCCTAACCCTAACACGTAACCTAAATCTAACCCTGACCCTAACCCAAACAATAACCTAACCTTAATCCTAACCCGTTCCCTAACCCTTACGCTAACCCCAACCCTAACGCTAACACGTACACTAACCCTAATGGTACCCTAACACTAACCCTAACCCGTACCCTAAACCTAACCCTAAAATTAACCCTAACCCGTAACCTAACCCTATACCCTACCCTACCTTAACCCTAAACATAACCCGTAACATAACACTAAAACTACCCCTAAACCAAACGCTAACTCTAACCATAACCCTAACCCTATCTCTAAACCTAACCCTAAACCTAACCTAACCGTAACCCTCACCCTAACTGTATCCCTAACACATAAACTAACCCTAACTCTAACCTAACCCATAAACTAAACCTAACCCTAACCCTAAACAGTGCCCTAACCCTAACCCTAACCTGTACCTTAACCCTAACCCTAAACCTAAACCTAACCCTAAGCCATACCCTAACCCTAACCCTAATCCGTACCCTAACCCATACCGTGACCCTAAACCTAACCCGTACCCTAAACCTAACCCTAACCCTAACCTGAACCCTAACTCTAACCTGTACCCTAACCCTAAACCGTAACGTAACCTGTACCCTAACCTGTACCCTAACCCGTACCCAAACCCTAATCCTATCCCGTTCCCTAAACCAAACCCTAACACTAACCCGTACACTAACCCGAAACCGTACCCATACCCTAACCCATAAATAAACCTATACCCTACCCCTAACCCTAACCTGAACCCGTACCCTAAGCCTAACCATAACCCCAGCCCTAACCCTAACCCGTTCCCTAACCCTAACCCAAAACGTATCCCATACCCTAACCCGAACCCTAACCCATAAGCTAACCCTAACCTGTAACCTAAACCTAACACTATACCTAACCCTAAACAGTACCCTAACCCTAGCCCTAACCCTAAACACTAACCCGACCCATAACCCTAACCCTAACCGAAATCTAACCCTAACACTAAGCCTAACCATAACCTACCCTAACCCTAACCCTAACCTGTACCCTAACCCAAACCCTAACACCGTAAACCTAACCCTATCTTGTACCCTAACCCTAACCCTAAACCTAACCCAACCCTAACCATAACCAGTACACTAACCCATACCTTAACCCGTACCATAATCCATACCACATCTCTAACCGTACCCTCACCCTAACCCTAACCCGTACCCTAACCCTAATCTGTACCCTAACCTAAGCCTAAACCGAACCCTAATCATAACCCTAACACTAACCCTAATCCGTAGCCTAACCCTAACCCAAACCCTAAACATAACCCAAACTCTAACTCTAACCCTAACCCGTACTCTAACCCTAACCATAACCCTAACCTGTAACCTAACCCTAACCCTAACCCTAACACTGAACAGTACCCTAAACCTAACCCTATCCCATACACTAACCCTAAACCTAACCTAAACCTAACCTTAACCCGTACCCTAATCCTAACCCGTACCCTAATGCTTACCCTAAGCCTCACCCGTACCCTAACCCAAACTCTAACCCATACCCTAACCCTAATCTTACCCCAACCCTAAACCTAACGAAACCCAATCCCTAATCCTAACCTTAACCCTAACCTAATCCTAACCTTATCCCTTACCCTATCCCTAACCCTAACTCGTAACCAAACCCTAACCCTAATCCTAAACAGTACCCTAACTTTAACCTAACCCGTACCCTAACCCTAACCGTAAACCTAAACCGATCCCTAACCCGTACCCTAACCCGTACCCTAACCCGTAACCTAACCCGTACCCTAACCCTAATCCTAACCCGTAGCCTACCCCTAACCCTAACCTGAACCTTAACCCTAACCCTAACCCTAACCCTAACCCTAACCCTAAGCTTAAACAGGACCCTAAACCTAACCCTAACCCATAACCTAACTCAAACTTTACAGCGTTGGAAGTCAGGTCGTTCCATGAACAAAACTCTACTGCACCTGGAGACACAACCGTTGAAGCCTGCAGCTTGCCCCTTGCGTCCCATGAGCTTCTGACAAACATGTCTTGTGAGGATGTTCGTAACTGCATCTGCAGGCAGTATGGAACTGGGAAGGACCGCGTGTCAGCTCACCTCGCAGAAGGAAGTTCCCCAGAGAGACAGCTTTCACCGAGGTACTCAGGTTTGGAAGTTCGTATGTAGCTCCCTTCTGAGGGAGGAATTACTCAGAAGTTGGATTGGGCTAGGAGACACTTGCCTCTCACAAAACTTGTGTCCCGTATCAAACGACGTCCTTTCGAAGTTCTGGCCCTGAGAACGCAGCAGTATTCTAACTCAGGAGGTTCCAAGCGTACCACTCTACTCCACCTGGAGACACCTTCCAGGCCTGCATTATTCCACTTGCGTCTCACAAGCTTCTGACAAGCTTCTCTGGTGAAGACGTTGGCAACACATTCTGCAGGCAGTGTGGAACTGTGAAGGAATGCGTGTGAGCCCAACTCTCGAATGTAAGTTGCCGTTGGATGTAGGGTTCAATTAGCTAGTATGGAACTTAGTATGTAGCACCAGTCTAAGACAGGAATTACTAGGATGTCGCGGGATTGAGCTTGGAGGCACTACTCTTGTGGGCTTCACCTGGACGAGGTGACTGGTCCTCACCTGGGACTCAACTGGACCTGATAACTTAGCTCCACACTTTGGCCTCACCTGGCCCTGATGACTCTGGGCCCCACCTAGGCCTCATTCTGGACTTGGTGACTGTGGTCCCCACCTGGGTCTCACCAGGACCTGGTGACTCTCGTTCCCACATGACCCACACCTGGACCCGGTGACTGTGGTGTTCTTGTAGACTCACATTTACCTGGTGACTCCAGTCCCCACCAGGGCCTCACCTGGATCTGGTGACTCTGGCCTGCAGGTTGGCCTCACCTGGACCTGATGAGTGGGGTTGCCACCTGGGCCTCACCCATACCTGGTGACACAGGTCCCCACGTGGGCCTCACTTGGACCTGGTGAATCTGGTCCTTACCTGGTCCTCACCCAGAACTGGTAACTCTGGTCACCACCTGGGTCTCACCTGGACCTGGTGAATCTGGTCCCCATCTGGGCCTCATCCAGTCCTGGTGACTTTGTTCCCCACCTGGAACTGATTGCTGTGGACTCCTTCTTGGCCTCACCTGGAACTGGTGACTCTGATCCTAACTGGGCCTCACCCAGATCTGGTGACTCTGGTCCTCACCTGTGGACCATTATGACCTGGATACTCTGTTCCACACCTGAGCCTCACCTGGACATGATGACTCTGGATCCCCTCTGGCCCTCACCCTGACCTGGTGACTCTGGTCCCCATCTGGATGTCACCTGGACCAGGTGAATCTGGTACCCTTCTAGGCCTCAACTAGACCTGGTGTCTCTGGTCCTCAACTGGGCCTCACCGGAACCTTGTGAATATGCTCCCCACCTGCGCCTCATCTGGACCTGGTGACTCTGGTTCTACCTGGGCATCATCGGGAGATGGTTACTCTATTCCCCACTGGGACTGACCTGATCCTGGTAACTCTGGTCCTGACTTTGGCCTCTTCTGTACCAGGTGACTCTGGCTCCACCTGGGCCTCACCTGGAACTGGTGACTCTGATCCTCAGCATGGCCTCACCTGACCTGGTGACTGTGGTTCCCATCGGGACCTCACCTGGACCTCATGTCTCTGGTCCCACCTGGGCCTCACCAGGACCTGGTGTCTCTGGTACCCACCTGGGTAGCATCAGGATATGGTTACACTGTTCACTAACAGTGACCCAGCTGGACCTATTAACTCTGGTCTTCACCTGGGCCACACCTGGACATGGTGACACTGGTTCCCACCTGGGTCTCACCTGGACCTGGTGAGTCGGATCCCCAACTGGTCCTCAACTGTAACTGGTGATTTTCGTTCCCACATGGACATCATGTGGACCTGGTGTCTGCAGTGTTTCTAGCTTCTCATGTACCTCGTGACTCTGGTTCCCACCAGGGCCTCACTGGGACCTGGTGAGTGTGGTTGCCACCTGCACCTCACCTGGACCTGGTGATTCTGGTCTGCACCTGAGACTACCCTGGATCTGGTGACTGTGGTCCCCACCTGGGCTTCACCTGGATTTGGTGACTCCGATCCCCATCTGGGCCTCACCTGGCCCTGTTGACCATGGTCCTCAACTGGGCATAATTGGGACCCGGTGACTGTGTTCCACAACTGGACCTCACCTGGACCAGGTGACTCTGGTCCCACTCTGGGTCTCACCGTGCCCTAGTGACTGTGAACCCCACTTTGGCCTGACGTGGACCTGCTGACCCTGGTTGCCACCTGCACCTCACCTCGAACTGTTGACTCTGGTTCTTTCAAGGGCCTCCCCTGTACCCGGTGATCCTGGTCCCCACCTGGGCCTCACCTGGACGTGGTGACTCTTGTCACCACCGGGGACTCACCTGGACCTGGTTACTGTGTTCAACACCTGGGCCTCAAGTAGACCTGTTGACCATGGTCCCCAAGTTGGCCTCACATGGACCTGTTGCCTCTGATCTCCACCGGGGCCTCACGTGTACCTGGTAACTCTGGTCCTCACCTGGGCCTCATCTGGACCTGGTG
This sequence comes from Canis lupus baileyi, assembly GCF_048164855.1. Classification (NCBI taxonomy): domain Eukaryota; kingdom Metazoa; phylum Chordata; class Mammalia; order Carnivora; family Canidae; genus Canis; species Canis lupus. Next base: position 1,075,368 of record NC_132864.1, on the reverse strand, counting down.
ACTCTGGTCCCCACCTGGGCTTCACCTGGATCTGTTGACTCTGGTCCCCACCTGGACTTCACCTGGATCTGGTGACTCTGGTCCCCACCTGGACCTCTCCTGGACCTGGTGACTCTCTTTCCAACATGGACCTCACCTGGATCTGGTGACTCTGGTCCTCAGTTTGGCCTCACCTGGACCTGGTGTCTCTCATCCCCACTTTGACCTAACTCAGAACTGCTGAATCTTGCCCCACCTAGGCCTAACCCAGACCTGGTGACTCTTGTCCCCAGCTATGCCTCAATTCGACCTGATGAATCTGGTCCTCATGTGGGCCTCACATGGACCTGGGACTCAGCTGGATAGAGTGGCTCTTGTTCCCACAAGGGGCTCACCTGATACTGGTGACTGTGGTCTTATTCTATGCCTCACCAGGACCTAGTGATTCTGATCCCCATCTGGGCCCTGCATGGCCCTAGTGACTGTGTTCCTCACCCAGGCATCATTGGGACCTGGATACTCTATTCCACACCTGGGCCTCACTTTGACCAGGGACCTCTGGTCCCATTCTGGGCCTCAAACTAAAATGGTTACTCTGGTTCCCCCTCTGGGCCTCACCCTTACCTGGTGACTCTGGTCACCCCTTGGGGTTCACTTGGACCTGGTGAATCTGGTCTTTAGCTGGTCCTCACCTGGATCTGGTGACTGGTCACCACCTGGGCCTCACCTGGACTTGGTGAATCCTGTTGCCACCTGGGCCTCACCTGGACCTTGTGACTGTGGTCCCACCTGGACCTCACCTGGATCTGGTGGCTCTGGTTCCCATATGGGGCTCTCCTGGACCTGGTTCCTGTGGTCTCCATCTGGCCTCACCTGGAACAAAATGACTCTGATCCATATTTGGGCCTCACCTGGACCTGTTGACTCTGGTCCTTACCTGGGCATCATTGGGACCTGGTTACTCTCTTATATACCTGGGCCTCACCTGGACCTGGTGACTCTGGTCCCCCTCTGGACCTCACCCTGACCTGGTGACTGTGGTCTCACCTGGGCTTCACCTGGATGAGGTGACTGGTTCCCACAGGGGCCTCACCTGGACCTGGTGACTCAGGTCCTCATATGGGCATCATGGGACCTGGTTTCTCAGTTCCACATAGGGGCCTCACCTGGACCTAGTGATTCTCGTCCCCCTCTGGGCCTCACCCTGACGTGGTGACTCTGGTCCCCACCTGGATATCACCAGAACCGGGTGACTCTGGTCCCCCTCTGGGACTCACCCGGAGCTGGGGACACTGGTCCTCAACTGGGCCTCCACAGGACCTGGTGAATCTACTCCTCACTTGCCTCGTCTGGACCTTGTGACTCTTGTCCCACCTGACATCAATGGGACATGGTTACTCTTTTCCCCAACTGGGCCTCACCTGGACATGATAACTTTGCTCCACACTTTGGCCTCACCTGGCCCTGATGACTCTGGGCCCCCGACCTAGTCCTCAATCTGGACCTGGTGACTGTGGTCCCCACCTGGGTCTCACCTGGACCTGGTGACTCTCGTTCCCACATGAACCACACCTGGACCTGGTAACTGTGGTGTTCTTGTAGACTTACATTTACCTGGTGACTCCGGTCCCCACCAGGGCCTCACCTGGATCTGGTGACTCTGGCCTGCAGGTTGGCCTCACCTGGACCTGGTGAGTGGGTTTGCCACCTGGGCCTCACCCATACCTGGTGACTCAGGTCCCTACGTGGGCCTCTTGGACCTGGTGAATCTGGTCCTTACCTGGTCCTCACCCAGACCTGGGGACTCTGGTCACCACCTGGGCCTCACCTGGACCTGGTGAATCTGGTCCCCATCTGGGCCTCACCCAGTCCTGGTTACTTTGTTCTCCACCTGGACCTGATTCCTGTGGACTCCTTCTTGGCCTCACCTGGAACTGGTGACTCTGATCCTATCTGCGCGTCACCCAGATCTGGTGACTCTGGTCTCACCTGGGCATCATTGGTACCTGGTTACTCTGTTCCACACCTGAGCCTCACCTGGACATGATGACTGTGGAACTCTCTGGGCCTCACCCTGACCTGGTGACTCTGGTCCCCATCTGGTTGTCACCTGGACCAGGTGATTCTGGTACCCCTCTAGGCCTCAACCAGACCTGGTGAATCTGGTCCTCAACTGGGCCTCACCTGGACCTAGTGAATATGCTCCCCATCTGGACCTCATCTGGACCTGGTGACTCTGGTCCCTACCTGGGCATCATCGGGACATGGTTCCACTGCATGGCCTGCAGGTTGGCCTCATCTGGACCTGGTAACTCTGGTCCCTACCTGGGCATCATCGGGACATGGTTCCTCTGCATGGCCTGCAGGTTGGCCTCACCTGGACCCGGTGACTCTTGTCCTCACTTTGGCCTCTTCTGTACCAGGTGACTCTGGCCCCACCTGGGCCTCACCTGGACCGAGTGACTCTGATCCTCAGCAGCATGCCTCAAATGCACCTTTCCACTAGCTGCATTCATATGGCCGTGAGAATGTAGCTACATTGTAAGTCAGGAGGTTCCATGTATACCGCTCTACTGCACCTAGAGACACAATATTGAAGCCTGCAGCTAGCTCCTTTTGTCCTATGAGCTTCTGACCAACACGTCTAGTGAGGATGTTCGAAATTTCATCTGAAGGCCATGTGGAACTATGAGGGACTGGAGGTGAGTTCAAGTCTCAGAAGAAAGTACCCTTTGGACACTGCGTTCCACTAGCTTCTCATGTATGGGACTTACTATGTAGCACCAATTGTAGAGTGCAGTTCCTCACATATCTCTGGATTGGGCTTGGAGACACTAGGCGTGTGGACCGGCGCCTTCCACTAACCTCTCACAACCCTTCTGTCACAATTCAAGCCTAGGCCTGATAGGAGCGAAGTGTATCTGCAGTCAGCATGTGGGAGGTACAGGGCATAATTTCAACTCTCAGAAGTGTGTATGCTTTACAGGCAGATGTCTGCTAGACACTTATTGATGGGAGGTAGAACCGAGGTACACTCTAATTAAATAAGGACGTTGAAAATCGCTGCATTTAACTCAGATATACGTGAGTCAGGTCTGTCACTTCCACATGCTTTTCACACAACCTCTTCCAGCACCTAACATAAAGATGCTAAGACCTATGTCTACAGGCAGTCAGGATGCGGGACGGTCCTGCCCTGACCTCAGCTCGTACAAGGAAGCATGCCTAGAAGTCAGCTTTCAACTAGCTGCGTTCTTATGGCAGTGAGAATGTAGCAGTATTCTAATTCAGGAGGTTCCAAGATTACCACTCTACTGCACCTGGAGACACCTTCCAGGCCTGCATTATTCCACTTGCGTCTCACAAGCTTCTGACAAACGTCTCTGGTGAAGATGATCAAAACTCATTCTGCAGGCAGTGTGGAACTGTGAGGGACTGGGAGTGAGCTCAACTCTCAGAAGAGAGACTCTTTTGGACTTGGGGTTCAGCTAGCTTCTCACGTATGGAAATTAGTATGTAGCACCTGTCTAAGGAATTACTAGGAAGTCGCTGGATTGAGCTTGGAGGCACTAGTCTTGTGTGCCGGGACTTTCCACTTATCTCTCACAACACTTCAGTCATGCATCGAGCCTAGGCCTTTTAGCAGCGAAGTGTACCTGCAGGCACGATGTGGGAAATACAGGCCATAAGCTCAACTCTCAAAAGTGTGTACGCCTGGGAGGTAGATGTCTGCTACCCACTCAGACATGGGAGTTAGAAACTAGCTACACTCTTTGAAGAAGGCCGTTTGAAATCGCTGTATTCAATTCAGATAATCGGGAGTACAGGCCTGAAACTTCCACATGCATTTCACCGACCTCTCCCAGCACCTAACATAAGCATATTAGCAGGTACGTGTATGGGCAGGCAGGATACGGGAGGGTCCTTCCATGAGCTCAGCTCTCAGAAGGAAACATGCCTAGAAGCCAGCTTTCTACTAGCTCGTTCGGATGGCCGTGAGAACGTGACAGCATTGTAAGGCGGTACGCTTACAATGAATACTGCTTTACTGCACCTGGAGACACAACCTTGAAGCCTGCAGCTGGCCCTTGCGTCCCATGAGCTTCTGAAAACATGTCTAGTGAGGATGTTCGTAACTGCATCTGCAGGCAGTGTGGAACTGGGAAGGACCGCATGTCAGCTCATCTCGCAGAAGGAAATTCCACAGAGAGAGAGCTTTCAGCTAGGTACTCAGGTTTGGAAGTTAGTATGTAGCACCCCTCTGAGGGAGGAATTCCTCAGAAGTCGCTGGATGAAACTAAGAGACACTTGCCTCTCGCAAAACTTGCATCCCGTATTGGACGAAATCCTTTGGAAGTGAAGTGTACAGGCCGTCAGCATGTGGGAGGTACAAGCCATAAGCTCAATCCAAAGGAGCGTGCATGCCTTGATGGCAGCTGTCCGCTACGCACAAAATTTACAAGGGAGACACGTGGTTTTCACTCTGCTACTGTCCCGCATACAACGAAATGCTGTGGAAGCGGAACATACAGGCAGTCAGGATGGGGGAGGTACAGGCCATAAGTTGAACTTGCAGAAGTGTGTTTGCTTTGCAGGCCGATGTCTGCTAGACACTTATCGAGACGAGGTATACAGGAGCTACACTCTAATTGAACATGGACATTGGAAATCGCTCTATTGAACTCAGATACATATGAGTACAGTCCTGACACTTCCACTGGCATTTCTCCAACCTCTCCGAACACCTAACATAAGGATGTTAGCAGCTACGACTACGGGCAGGCAGGATGCGGGAGGCTCCTGCCCTGAGCTCAGATTTCAAAGGAGACATGCCTGGAGGCCAGCTTTCTACTAACTCCGTTCTGATGGGCATGAGAACGTGGCAGCATTGTAATTCAGGATGTTCCATGAATACCGCTTTACTGCACCTGGAGACACAACCTTGAAGCCTGCAGCTTGCCCCTTGCATCCCATGAGCTTCTGACAAACATGTCTAGTGAGGATGTTTATAAGTGTATCTGCAGGCAGTGTGGACTGGGAAGGACCACGTTTCAGCTCATCTCTGAGAGGGAAGTTCCCCAGAGTGAGCTTTCAGGTAGGTTCTCAGGTTTGGAAGTTAGTATGTAGCTCCCATCTGAGGGAAGAATTCCTCAGATGTTGCTGTATTGAACAGAAAGAAGAAAGAAAGAAAGAAAGAAAGAAAGAAAGAAAGAAAGAAAGAAAGAAAGAAAGAAAGAAAGAAAGAAAGAAAGAAAGAAAGAAAGAAAGAAAGAAAGAAAGAAAGAAAAAAGAAAGAAAGAAAGAAAGAAAGAAAGAAAGAAAGAAAGAAAGAAAGAAAGAAAAAAAAGAAAGGAAAGAAGGAAGGAAGGAAGGAAGGAAGGAAGGAAGGAAGAAAGAAAGAAAGAAAGAAAGAAAGAAAGAAAGAAAGAAAGAAAGAAAGAATGAGTGGCACCTGTGTGGCTCTGTCAGTTAAGCTTCTGCCTTAGGCTCAGATCATGATCCAGGTCCCAAGGCAGGCTCCCTGTTCAACAGAGAACCTGCTTCTCCCTCTCCCTCTTCCCCTCTCGCTCATGCTTTATCTCTACTCTCTCTCTCAAATAAATAAAAAACATCTTTGAAAAAGAAACAAACAAACAAATCCACAAGGAAGAGAAATTGCCCATGTAGAATAATTTCAAACAATTTGTGAAGACATTCCACCCTCAAGTTCATGAGCATAGCTTCCCACTCTTACGTGTGGAATACACATAGTAACTTCCTTCCTTCTAATAAGAAAACCTTAAAATAATAATGATAATATAATAATAATAATTAATAATAATAATAAAGAATCAGTTTACTACTGAGAAAGCTGACAAACACTACTTCAGCAAGATGATCAGATCGATACCAAGACTGATAAATCATGTTGATAGTATCTATCCTTTATATGATATAATGAAAATGGCAGTATATCTCTGTATATAATCCACAAAAACAGTTCAGTCATGAGATAAACAACAGACATGTCCCAACTGAGGGAAATTTTACAAAATACTCTACTTGTCAAAGTGTTCCAGTTCAAAACAAGAAAAGGCTGAAAGAATGTCACAATCCAGATGCGCCTAAGGAAAGAGGACAAATGGAATGTGATTTGAGGATTGGTAACTTAGCAAAAACTAAGGAAATCTGAATAAACTATGGTCTCTTTTTTTTTGCCTTAGTTTAATGCGAATTTTTTAATATTGATTCATTAGCTCCTATTTGTACCGTACTAATATATCAATAATTGGATAAATTGAGTGCAAGTGCATGCGAATGCTCTGTACTATCTTCTCAGTTTCCCTATAAATCTTTGTTTTTTTCCTAATAAATAAGATTTATTTTGAAAATTGACTTAAATGAATCAGGCTCCAAGTGTGAAGACATTTTAAGAATTGTTGAATTAACGTTTGCCTTATTCTTAAAGAGTTCCTTTGATGGAAACAAAGTAAGAATTTTAGATCAAAGGAACAAAAAACACTTAAGAACACGTATAATGCCTCCTCAACCTGAAAAGCAGGAAAGGATATTAAATAGTAAAAATCAGATAAAAATACTTCTAGTACAATAGACACCGTATTGCAAGTGCATTTAAAATTAGCAATGCATAACATTTATTTCCTTGACATTTGTCTTCCAAAGAGTTCAAAGTGTTTCAGTGTCAGTTGAAACAGGGGAAGAATCTCAGGGAAGGATCCTTCACATAAATAATAGGACCATTGGTACTAATGTCTCTCAGTTCTTTCCAAATCCATAAAGATGCATTTCCTGATGAGTGACTGAGCTGTGAAGAAAGAGATGAGAAACCCTCATCCCTCTGAATTACTTGTGTCAGAATATTTTGACCATAGTACCACGGATAGTAAATTATCCTTATTAACAGGAAATATGTCTCAGATTGGAATCTGAGCAATCAGATGGGCAGAGAAAAAATGCTTTGACTGGCTCTTCATCTTCTAAAAACAAAGGAGAGCTTTTTTATGTACAAAGTCTATTGTCAAGATAGCCTTAGGGAATAAGAGTCTGCAGCATCGAATCCAGCTGCACACAGGTCTTCCTGATCCGAAATCCCTGGGCCTGTCCCCCAACACAGGCTGCCATGCTGAGGTCATTTTCAATTGCTCTCTTAGGAGCTCTGGGGAAGGGGGAAGGAGCGAGATAGGATGTGACTGGAAGCGTGGAGGCCTAGAAAATTAAGACCATTCCAACTTAAATTCAGTGTTAGCACAAGTCCAGCCATCCCAGGTCCCTGTGAAGAACAGCTGAAATTAACATTACTTCAGTTACCGGTAAAAGCAAAAGTTTACAGCTTAATGTCCTAGAAAGCCCCACAATAGAAACAAAACTGAGTCAAGGCCAAGGACAGGAAGCCTCTATTAGAATGAGAACAGAGCTCAATGCCCTTGAATGTCCCATATCAAATTGTAAACAGAACTTGAGGAATTGCTCCACCCCTTCTGGAGGTCCCTGAGACCAGCCCTTAAAACTAAGCTAAAACCCACCTCGGGGTCCAAGTCCCTGCTCCACTCTGTCCGGTATACTTGCACACAAGCTCTAGCTTGTAAATAAACCCTCATGTGTTTGCATCAGTGTCGGCTTCTGGGTGGTTTCTCAGATTCACAATCTTGGGCACAACACTCTGAGATAAAAAAACAAAGCCAAAAGAAGCTCGGACGCAGGTAGAGTAAACGCAGGGTTCTGAGAGAATCGGCGGATACCCAGGGGCTTGGGAGCTCTTCTGTGGAGGCCCATGCAGACTGGGGGGCAGAATGCTCAGCCCCAGAGCCAGAGGACCCACAGACCCCACCGGCATCCGGCTTATCGGGGGGGGGGGGGGTCTCAAGGAGCAGCACTGTGCCGCCCACTGGAGGCTAGAGGTGCTGATGCCCACCCCACCTCTGATCCCGCAGGTGCATCTACCACACAGATGTGCACCTGCTAATCAGTGCCAGAGCCCATCCCCAGACCCTGCACAGACCACTCACCGCCACCAATTTGTCGGACCACAGAGGATGCATAGATTCAGCTGTGCCTGGAAAGTAGGATATAGCTTCCTTTGTACTTTGTGCTTTATTGTAATTTATTTTCCTTGATTTTTTTTATTAATTGACTTATTTTAATTTTATGTATGTACCTTATATAATTCTTATTTTTACTTTCATGGTACTTTAATTGTGTTTCATATTTGGGGTTTAGAATCTTTTGAAACGCAGGCCAAAATAATCTGGTGTTTTTTTTTGGAGAGCAGTTGTTATTGTTTTCCTTGGTTTTTCTTTTTCTTCCCTCTTTCTTTTCTGGAAAAGGTAATGAGATGGAGAAATTCACCTCCATAAAATAACATGAGATAGTACTCACAGCCAGGAAGTCCATCAATACACATATATGATGTCTAACTACATTTTAAAACAATGATTATAAAGATAGCAGCTGGGCTGGAAAAAGAGCACAGAAGAAAACTAGAGAATCCCTTACTGCAGAAGTAAAACAACTAAAATCTAGTCAGGCCAACGTTAAAAATGCTATAACTGAGATGCAGTCCCACGTGGAAGCCATAAAAACAAGAAAGGTTATGGACCACAGAGACGGACGTAGGGAAGTCAGCCACTTATTAAAAAATAACATTCATATCTTAGAAGACTCAGAAGATGAAGAGAGAGAACAGGTGGGCCTTGCTCAGCCATTAGAAACGACAAATACCCACCATTTGCTTCAACGTGAATGGAACTGGAAGGTATTATGCTGAGTGAAGTAAGTCAATCAGAGAAGGACAAACATTGTATGTTCTCATTCATTTGGGGAATATAGATAATAGTGAAAGGGAATATAAGGGAACGGAGAAGAAATGTGTGGGAAATATCAGAAAGGGAGACAGAACATAAAGACTCCTAACTCAGGGGATCCCTGGGTGGCGCAGTGGTTTAGCGCCTGCCTTTGGCCCAGGGTGCGATCCTGGAGACCCGGGATCGAATCCCACATCGGGTTGCTGATGCATGGAGCCTGCTTCTCCCTCTGCCTATGTCTCTGCCTCTCTTTCTCTCTCTCTCTGTGTGTGTGACTATCATAAATAAAATTAAAAAAAAAGACTCCTAACTCAGGGAAATGACTAGGGGTGATGGAAGGGGAGGAGCGCAGGTGGTGGGGGTGAATGTGTGATGGGCACTGAGGGGGGCACTTGATGGGATGAGCACTGGGTGTTATTCTGTATGCTGGCAAATTGAACACCAATAAAAAATAAAATTATTATTAAAATAAAAGAAAGAAATAAAGAAGAAAGAAAGAAAGAAAAAGAAAGAAAGAAAGAAAGAAAGAAAAAGAAAGAAAGAAAGTAGTACCTGGATGGATCAGTCAGTTAAGCTTCTGCATGAGGCTCAGATCATGATCCAGGTCCCAAGGCAGGCTCCCTGTTTAGCAGGGAACCTGCTTCTCCCTCTCCCTCTGCCCCTCTCGCTCATGCTTTTTCTCCTCTCTCTCTCTCATATAAATAAATAACATCTTTGAAAAAGAAACAAACAAACTCAGAAGGAAGAGAAATCTCCCATGTAGAAGAATTTCAAACAATTCGTGCAGACATACCACACTCAAGTTCATGAGCATAGCTTCCCACTCTTATGTGTGGAAAACACATAGTAACTTCCTTCTGCAAAATATATTATGAAAAACCTAAAATAATAATGATAATATAATAATAATAATAATAAAAGAATCACTTTACTACGGAGAACGCTGACAAACATTTCCTCAGCAAGATGATCAGATTGATACCAAGACTGATAAATCATGTTGACAGTATCTATCCTTTATATGATATAATGAAAATGGCAGTATATCTCTGTATATAATCCACAAAAACAGTTCAGTCATGAGATAAACAACAGACATGTCCCAACTGAGGGAAATTTTACAAACTACTCTACTTCTCATAGTGTTCCAATTCTACAACAACCAGGAAAGGCTGAAAGACTGTTACAATCCAGAGGAACCTAAGAAAACAGGAGGACAAATGGAATGTGATATGAGGGATGGTAACTTAGCAAAAGCTAAGGAAATCTGAATAAAGTATGGTCTTTGGTTAATGCGACTATTTTAAAATTGATTCATTAGTTCATATTTGTACCGTACTAATATAAGATATCAATAATTGGAGAAATTGAGTGCCAATGCATGCGAATGCTCTGTACTATCTTCTCAATTTCCCTATAAATTCCCTCAATTCCCTATAAATCTTTGTTTTTTTCCTAATAAATAAGATTTATTTTGAAAATTGACTCATTTCTTGATGAGTGACTGAGCTGTGAATAAAGAGATGAGAAACCCTCATCCCTTTGAATTACTTGTGTCAGAATATTTTAACCATAGTACTACGGATAGTAAATTATTCTTAGTAACAGGAAATACGTCTCAGATTGGAATCTGAGGAATTAGATGGGCAGAGAAAAAAACTTTGACTCGCTCCTCATCTTTTAAAGATAAAGGACAGCTTTTCTATGTACAAAGTCAGTTGTCAAGATAGCCTTAGGGAATAAGAGTCTGCAGCATGGAATCCCACTGCACAGCTGGGACGCCCACGCCCCAGGTCTTCCTGATCCCAAATCCCTGGGCCTATCTCCCAACACAGGCTGCCAAGCTGAGGTCATTTGCAATTGCTCTCTTAGGAGCTCCAGGGAAGGGGAAAGAGCTAGATAGGATGGGACTGGATGCAAGGAGGCCGAGAAAATGCAGGCCTTTCTACTTTAAGTTCAGTGTTCGAACAAGACCAGCCATCCCAGGCCCCTGTGAAGAAGAGCTGAAATTTACATTACTTCAGTTACAGGAAAAAAAAACAAACAAAAGTTTACAGCTTAATATCCTAGAAAGCCCCACAATAGAATGAAACTGAGCCCATGCCAAGGGCTGGAAGCTCCTATTAGAATGAGAGCAGAGTTCAATACCCTTGAAGGCCCCATAACAAAATGTAAACAGAACTTGAGGAATTGCTCCAGCCCTTCTGGAGGACCCCGAGACAAGCCCTTAAAACTAAGCTAAAACCCACCTCAGGGTCCAAGTCCCTGCTCCGCAGTGTTGGGTGTACTTGGACGCAAGCTCGAGTTTGGAAATCAACCCTTGTGTGTTTGCATTGGTGTCAGCTCCTTAGTGGTTTCTCGGATTCGCAATCTTGGGCACAACACCCCATGTCCCCTCCCACCTTGGTTGAACCGCTATCCCCTCCCACCCAGGGTGACACTCAGTCACCTCCCTCCCTACAACAGCTGGGCACAGGCCGTCACACAGGTCCCATGGGCACGGTGGGCACTCCCACCATCCCTGGCCTCCCAGAGGAAGGAAGGAGGTTTTGGCAGTACCCACTCCATGGTGGCCCCAGGGCTCCCTGCCCAGGACAGACAGGTTAGGGTCTGTGTCCCTGACTCCAGCTCCTCCTCCCCGGTTTTCCCACAGGAAATGAAGGAGGAGGCCCTGGTCTCCTCTAGGGACATCACGCTGGGGGACCTGGACGTCAACAGGATATTCAGCAGTCACGTCATGTTTTGGGACTACTATGGGGTAGGGTGAGGCTGAGGGGCCAGGGGGATTAGGACCCGGGAGGACCGGGGGCTTCTGGGTAGGGAACATGGGGCTTCAGAGCCTGGGAGAAGAACAGCAGCCAACAACACACGGCTGCATGGTAGGTTGTTGGGGATAAACACCGTGCCCCCACCCTCGGGGTCTCAGGGATGAGGAGGCCACTAGGACGGGGCCTCCAGGGATTGCCATGTTAGCTGAACCCCAAAAGGGTGAGGGACGGCCCCCTGAAAAGCAGGGGGCTGGGGTGGGGGCCGTCGGGCCAGTAAGGGGACCTGGGGGCAGGGTGAATGGCGGTGACTGGAGGAAGACACACATAGATCTGATGAGGGTCGGACGGGTCAGGGTGATACCCACCCTCAGGACTTTATATATTTCTAAATTCTATGCATTAAATTTGAGACAATTTGAAATTTGTAAACATACATTGTATGATGACCCCCAGATAATGCCCCTGGTCCAGCCAGGGCCCTGTACTCACCACACGGGGCCCCAGGGACAGGTGTCACAGCATATCCCAGACTGGGGTCACCTTTATCTGTGGACGTCTCAGTATGCATCTTAGAGAAAGAGGATGCCCTGTGTCCACCGGCCCCCCACACCATCCTCCCATTCCCCAGACCCACACCATCCCCTAACATCATCATCCCCCATGGCATAGCCCCTACACCATCCCCCTCACACACACACAGCCTCACACAATCCCTACGCACACTATACCCCAACACCATCCCCCCTACAACATCCCCCACACCCCACCACCATCATACCCATGCCCTCACACCATCCACCCCCACACCATCGGCCCCGAGCAAGGACCCAGTGCAGCTGCACCCTGTGGGACATGCTCAGACTCCCCGGGGTTCTCTGGATACCCTGCTCCCATCAGAAGCCTGGGTGTCCCATTGAGTACCAGGGGTTGCAGGGAGGAGGGAAGGCAGGGAGCCCCGGACAGTGTGTGTGCAGGAGAGTGGTGCAGAGGACACACTGTGCCGTGCCTCCAACCTCTGTCCCTCCTGGAGGGTGGGGCACCCTGCACAGGACACCAGGCCCTAACCCAGAGGGACCTGGGCTGACTTGGGCCCAGGCTCTGTGGGGGCTGGGTTGATTTGAGCCCACACCAGTCCCAACTGAAAGACTAACGGAATCAGGCCCCCATGGCCCTCGACAACCCTGGATTCTGGCGCCGGGCTCAGCGAGCCCTCTCACAGCTGGATGTGGCCTACTGGGCCCTGAGCATGTCACACAGATACAGGTCGCTTAACTAGGGCAGCCCTGGGGATCCCAGGACACACCAGTGTGGGGAGTGGAGGGGTAAACCGGTGGGCCACACCCGCACTCACACCATGAGGCAGGCTCCACCAGGTGCTGGGACTCTAGAGGGCCCGAGGCCGGGGTCCAGCTGCCCTGCGGGTACCCAGAGCAGGAGCCCATGAGCTACAGGTCCAGGTCAGCACTGCTGTCCGCAGAACCGTCACTCAGGCTGAAACCTCAGGACACACGCCCCCACCCGGAGTCCACACATGCTCCCAGGTGGGGGACTCCAGCACCAGCCCACCCACCCCGTGTGATTCTTGCCCCCACTTAAAGGACAGAAAGGTCTCCTAGTCTCACTAGTCTTGTGTGCCGGGAGATTCCAATTACCTCTCCCAACACTTGCGTCAAGCAGCGAGCCTAGGCCTTTTGGAAGCGAAAGGTAGCGGCAGGCACGATGTAGGGTTACAGGCCATAAGCTCAACTCTCAGAAGTGTGTATGCATGGGAGGCAGATGTCTGCTACCCACTCGGACATGGGAGTTGGAACCTAGCTACACTCCTATTGAAGAAGGATGTTGGAAATCGCTGTATTCAACTCAGATACTCGGAAGTTCAGGCCCAATGCTTACACATGCTTTTCCCACAACCTATCCCAGCCACTAACAGAAGGAGGTTAGCAGGTACGTCTACAGTCAGGCAGGATGCGGGAGGGTTCTGCCCTGTCCTCAGCTCTCACAGGGAAGCATGCCTAGAAGCCAGCTCTCAACTAGCTGCATTCTTATGACAGTGTGAAGGTAGCAGTATTCTGAGTAAGGCGGTTCCAAGATTACCACTCTACTGCACCTGGAGATACCCTCCAGGTCTGCATTGTTAACTTGCGTCTCAGAAGCCGGTGGCAAACGTCTCTGGTGAAGACGTCCGAAACTCACTCTGCAGGCAGTGTGGAACTGTGAGGGACTGAGGGTCAGCTCAACTCTCAGCAGTAAGATGTTTTTGGACAAGGCGTTCAAATACCTACTCACGTATGGAACTTAGTATGTAGCACAAGTCTACCCCAGGAATTACTGGGAAATCGCTTGATTGAGCTTGGAGGCACTCGTCTTGTGTGCCGGGAGATTCCAATTACCTCTCTCAACACTTGCGTCAAGCAGCGAGCCTAGGCCTTTTGGAAGCGAAAGGTAGCGGCAGGCACGATGTAGGGTTACAGGCCATAAGCTCAACTCTCAGAAGTGTGTATGCATGGGAGGCAGATGTCTGCTACCCACTCGGACATGGGAGTTGGAACCTAGCTACACTCCTATTGAAGAAGGATGTTGGAAATCGCTGTATTCAACTCAGATACTCGGAAGTTCAGGCCCAATGCTTACACATGCTTTTCCCACAACCTATCCCAGCCACTAACAGAAGGAGGTTAGCAGGTACGTCTACAGTCAGGCAGGATGCGGGAGGGTTCTGCCCTGTCCTCAGCTCTCACAGGGAAGCATGCCTAGAAGCCAGCTCTCAACTAGCTGCATTCTTATGACAGTGTGAAGGTAGCAGTATTCTGAGTAAGGCGGTTCCGAGATTACCACTCTACTGCACCTGGAGATACCCTCCAGGTCTGCATTGTTAACTTGCGTCTCAGAAGCCTGTGGCAAACGTCTCTGGTGAAGACGTGCGAAACTCACTCTGCAGGCAGTGTGGAACTGTGAGGGACTGAGGGTGAGCTCAACTCTCAGAAGTAAGATGCTTTTGGACAAGGCGTTCAGCTACACTCTCACGTATGGAACTTAGTATGTAGCACCTGTCTACCCCAGGAATTACTAGGCAATCGCTGGAATGAGCTTGGAGGCACTAGTCTTGTGTGCCGGGAGATTCCAATTACCTCTCCCAACACTTCCGTCAAACAGCGAGCCTAGGCCTTTTAGAAGTGAAAGGAACCAGCAGGCTGGATGGGGAGGTACAGGCCTTAAGCTCAACTCTCAGAAGTGTGTATGCAGGGGAGACAGATGTCTGCTACCCACTCTGACATGGGAGTTGGAAACTACCTACACTCTGATTGAAGAAGGCCATTGGAAATCGCTGTATTTAACTCAGATACACAGGAGTTCAGGCCCAATGCTTACACATGCTTTTCCCGCAACCTCTCTCAGCCACTAACATTAGGATGTTAGCAGCTGCGCCTACAGTCACGCAGGATGCGGGTGGGTTCTGCCATGTCCTCAGCACTCCCAGGGAAGCATGCCTAGAAGCCAGCTCTCAACTAGCTGCATTCTTATGGCAGTGTGAAGGTAGCAGTATTCTGAGTCAGGAGGTTCCAAGATTACCACTCTACTGCACCTGGAGATACCCTCCAGGTCTGCATTGTTAACTTGCGTCTCAGAAGCCTGTGGCAAACGTCTCCGGTGAAGACCTGCAAAACTCACTCTGCAGGCAGTGTGGAACTGTGAGGGACTGAGGGTGAGCTCAACTCTCAGAAGTAAGATGCTTTTGGACAAGGCGTTCAGCTACCTTCTCACGTATGGAACTTAGTATGTAGCACCAGTCTACCACACGAATTACTAGGCAATCGCTGGAATGAGCTTGGAGGCCCTAGTCTTGTGTGCCGGGAGATTCCAATTACCTCTCCCAACACTTCCGTCAAACAGCGAGCCTAGGCCTTTTAGAAGTGAAAGGAACCAGCAGGCTGGATGGGGAGGTACAGGCCTTAAGCTCAACTCTCAGAAGTGTGTATGCATGGGAGGCAGATGTCTGCTCCCCACTGGTACATGGGAGTAGGAACCTAGCTACACTCCTATTGAAGAAGGCCATTGGAAATCGCTGTATTCAACTCAGTTACACAGGAGTTCAGGCCCAATGCTTACACATGCTTTTCCCGCAACCTCTCTCAGCCACTCACTTTAGGATGTTAGCAACCACGCCTACAGTCAGGCAGGATGCGGGAGGGTTCTACCCTTTCCTCAGCTCTCCCAGAGAAGCATGCTTAGAAGCCAGCTCTCAACTAGCTGCATTCTTATGGCAGTGTGAAAGTAGCAGTATTCTGAGTCAGGAGGTTCCAAGATTACCACTCTACTGCACCTGGAGATACCCTCCAGGTCTGCATTGTTAACTTGCGTCTCAGAAGCCTGTGGCAAACGTCTCTGGTGAAGACCTGCGAAACTCACTCTGCAGTCAGTGTGGAACTGTGAGGGACTGAGGGTGAGCTCAACTCTCAGAAGTAAGATGCTTTTGGACAAGGCGTTCAGCTACACTCTCACGTATGGAACTTAGTATGTAGCACCAGTCTACCACAGGAATTACTAGGGAATCGCTGGATTGAGCTTGGAGGCACTAGTGTTGTGTTCCGGGAGATTCCAATTACCTCTCCCAACACTTCCGTCAAACAGCGAGCCTAGGCCTTTTAGAAGTGAAGGGTACCAGCAGGGTGGATGTGGAGGTACAGGCCATCAGCTCAACTCTCAGAAGTGTGTATGCATGGATGGCAGATATCTGCTACCCACTCTGATATGGGAGTTGGAACCTAGCTACACTCTGATTGAAGTAGGCCATTGGAAATCGCTGTATTCAACTCAGACACACAGGAGTTCAGGCCCAATGCTTACACTTGCTTTTCCCCCAACCTCTCTCAGCCACTTATATAAGGATGTTAGCAGCTATGTCTAGACTGAGTCAGGATGCGGAAGGGTCCTGCCCTGAGCTCTGCTCTCAAAAGGATGCATGCCTGCAAGCTAGATTTCCACTAGCTGAGTTGCTATGGCCGTGAGAACGTAGCAGCATTGTAACGCAGGACGTTCTGACAATACCGCTCTTCCGCACCTGGAGACGCAAGCATTGCAGCCTTCAGCTTGCCCCTTGCGTCCCACGAACTTCTGACAGACATGTCTAGTGAGGATATTCGTAACTCCATGTGCAGGCATTGTGGAACTGGGAAGGACGGCGTGTCAGCTCACCCCGCAGTAGGAAATTCCCCAGAGAGACAGCTTTCAAGGAGTTACTCAGGTTTCGAAGTTAGTTAGTAGCTCCCTTCTGAGAGAGGAATTCCTCAGAAGTTGCTGGATTGAGCTAAGAGACACTTGCCACTCACAAAGCTTGCATCCTGTATCGAACCAAATCCTTTGGAAGCAAAGCGTACAGGCAGTCAGCGTGTGGGAGGTACAAGCCAAAAGCTCAATCCAAAGGAATGTGCATGCCTTGGAGGCAGCCGTCTGCTATGTGCGAAATTGACAAGGCAGACACTTGGTTCTCACTTCGCTACTGTCCCGCATACAACGAAATGCTGTGGAAGCAGACCAACAGGCAGTCAGGATGGCCGAGGTAAAGGCCATGAGCTCAACTCTCAGAAGTGTGTATGCTTTGCAGGCCGATGTCTGCTAGACACTTATACAGGGGAGCTAGAACTGAGCTACACTCGAATTGAACAAGGACGTTGGCAATCGCTGTACTGAACTCAGATACACGAGAGTACAGGCCTGTCACTTCCACAGGCTTTTCACACAACCCCTTCCAGTACCTAACATAAGGATGCTAGGACCTATGTCTACAGGCAGTTAGCATGCGGCACCTAACATAAGCATATTAGCAGTTACGTCTATAGGCAGGCAGGATGAGGGAGGGTCCTGACCTGATCTTAGCTCTCAAAAGGAAGCATGCCTAAAAACCAGCTATCTACTAGCTCCTTTTGATGGCTTTGTGAATGTAGCAGCATTGTAAGGCGGTACGCTTACAATGAATACCGCTCTAATGCATCTGGAGACACAACCATTGAAGCCTGCAGCTGGCCCTTGTGTCCCGTGAGCTTCTGAAAACATGTCTAGTGAGGATGTACATAACTGCATCTGTAGGCAGTGTGGAAGTGGGAAGAATGGCGTGTCAGTTCTTCTCACAGAAGGAAATTCCCCAGAGAGAGAGCTTTCAGCTAGGTTTCAGGTTTGGAAGTTAGTATGTAGCTCCCATCTGAGGGAGCAATTCTTCAGAAGTTGCTGGATTGAACTAAGACACATTTGCCTCTCGCAAAACTTGGGTCCCGTATCGAATGAAATCGTTTGGAAGCGAGGCGTACAGGCAGTCAGCATGTGGGAGATTCAATTCCTAAGCTCAATCCAAAGGAGTGTGCATGCCTTGCAGGCAGCTGTCGGCTAGGCGCAAAATTGACAAGGCAGACACTTGGTTCTCACTCTGCTACTCTCCCGATACAACGAAATGCTGTGGAAGCAGAACGTACAGGCCATAAGCTCAACTCTCAGAAGTGTGTATGCTTTGCAGGCTGATGTCTGCTAGACACATATCGAGGCGAGGTATACACGAGTTACACTCTAATTGAACAAGGATGTGGCAATCGCTGTATTGAAGTCAGAGGCACGTGAGTACACCCCTGACACTTCCACTTGCATTTCTCTAACCTCTCACAGCACCTAACATAAGGATGTTAGCAGCTATGACTACGAGCAGGCAGGATGCGGGAGGGTCCTGCCCTGAGCTCAGCTTTCAAAACGAGGCATGCCCCGAAGCCAGCTTTCTACTAACTGCGTTCTGATGGCCATGGGAAAGTGGCATCATTGTAATTCTGGATGTTCCATGAATACCACTTTACTGCACCTGAGGACACAAACTTGAAGCCTGCAGCTTGCCCCTTGTGTCCCATAAGCTTCTAACAAACATGCCTAGTGAGGATGTTTGTAACTGTATCTGCAGGCAGTGAGAAACTGGGAAGGACTGTTTCAGCTCATCTCTGAGAGGGATATTCCGCAGAGAGAGAGCTTTCAGCTAGGTATTCATGTTTGGAAGTTAGTATGTAGCTCCCATCTGAGGGGGAATTCCTCGTAAGTTGTGGTTTGAACTAAGACACATTTGCGTCTTGCAAAACTTGTGTCCCGTATTGAAAGAAATCCTTTGGAAGCGAAGCATACAGGCGGTGAGCATGTGGAGGTTCAAGTCCTAAGCTCAATCCATTGAAGTGGTCATGCCTTGGAGGCAGCTGTCCTCTAGGCGCAAAATTGACAAGGCAGACACTTGGTTCTCACTCTGCTACTCTCCCGCATACAACTAAATGCTGTGGAAGCGAAATGTACAGGCAGTCAGGATGGAGGAGGTAGAGACCATAAGCTCAACTCTCAGAAGTGTGTATGCTTTGCAGGCTGATGTCTGCCAGACACTTATTGAGGCGAGGTATACCCCAGCTGCACTCTAATTGAACAAGGACATTGGCAATCGCTGTATTGAACTCAGATACACGTGAGTAGAGTCCTGACACTTCCACTCGCATTTCTCCAACCTCTCCCAGCACCTCACTTAAGGATGTTAGCACCTATGACTATGGGCAGGCAGGATGGGGGAGAGTCTTGCCCTGAGCTCCGCTCTCACAAGAGAGCATGCCTAGAAGCCAGCTTTCAACCAGCTGCGTTCTAATGGCTGTGAGACTAAAGCAGTCTTCTAACTCAGGAGGTTCGAAGAATACCACTCTACTGCACCTGGAGACACCTTCCAGGCCTGCCTTATTCCACTTGTGTCTCACAAGCTTCTGACAAACGTCTCAGGTGAAGATTTTGAAAACTCATTCTGCAGGCAGTGTGGAACTGTGAGGGACTGGGTATGAGCTCAACTCTCAAAACAGAGATGCTTTTGGACTCGGGGTTCAGCTAGCTTCTCTCGTATGGAATTTAGTATGTAGCACCTGTCTAAGACAGGAATTACTGGGAATCGCTGGATTGAGCTTGGAGGCACTAGTCTTGTGTGCCGGGACTTTCGTCTTATCTCTCACAGCACTTCAGTCATACATCGAGCCTAGGCCTGTTACCAGCGCAGTGTACCTGCAGGCAGGATGTGGGAAGTACAGGCCATAAGCTCAACTCTCAAAAGTGTGTAGCCTGGGAGGCAGATGTCTGCTACCCACTCGTACATTGGAGTTAGAAACTAGCTACACTCTGATTGAAGAAGGCCGTTTGAAATCGCTATATTCAACTCTGATAATGTTGAGTACAAGCCTGATACTTCCACATGCAAATGGAATCGAAACAAATAGAATCCCATCGAATAGAATCGAAAAGAATCGGAAACTATCGTATCGATACGAAAAAAATGGAATTGAATCGAATCGAATCCAAAAGGATCGAATCGCATCGAATTGAAAAGAATCGTATCGAATCGAAAATATTTGAAACAAATCAAATAAAAAGGAATTGAATAGAAAAATTCGAATCGAAAAGAAATGAATTGAATCGAATCGAAAAGGATCGAATCGAATCGAATCAAAAAGAATCGAATTGAAAAGAATTCAATCGAAGAGTTTCCATTCGAAACGAATTGAATCGAAAAGAATCTAATCGAACCAAAAAGATTCGAATGGAATCAAAAAGAAACGAATCAAAAAGAATCGAATCGAATCGATTCATTAGAATCGAATCTAATCGAATCGAAAAGTTTCGAATCCAAATGAATCTAATCGAAAAGAATGGAATCAAAAAGAATCGAATTGTTTCAGAAAAAATGAATCGAAGTGAATCGAATCGAAAAGAATTGAATCGAATTGATTTTAAAAGAAAGGAATTCGAATTGAAAAGACTCGAATCGAAAGATTCGAATCAAATCAAATCGAAACCAAAAGAATCGAATCGAATAGAATCAAAAAGAAACTAATTGAAAACTATCATATCGAAAAGAAAAAAATCGTATCGAATCAAAAAAATCGAATCGAATTATATCGAAAAGGATCTAATCAATTCTAAACGAATCAAAAAGAATCAAATCGAATCAAAAAGAATCGAATCGAATAGGAAATAATCGAAATAAATCAAATAAAAAAGAATCGCATAGAAAAAATCGAATCGAATTGAAAAGAATCAAATCTAATCGAAAAGAATTGAATCAAATCGAATCGAAAACAAACGAATCCAATCGAATCGAAAACAATTGAATCGAAGAGTTTCGAATCGAATCGCATTGAATCGAAAAGAATCTGATCGAACCGAAAAGATTCGAATGGTTTCAAAAAGAAACGAATCAAAAAGAATTGAATCGAATCGATTCGAAAAGAATAGAATCTAATCGAATCGAAAACTATCAAATCCAAATGAATCTAATCGAAAAAAAGTGGAATCAAAAAGAATCGAATTGTTTCAGAAAAAACGAATCGAATTGAATCGAATCGAATAGAATTGAATGGAATCAATTTTAAAAGAAAGGAATTCGACTCAAAAAGACTCGAATCGATAGATTCGAATCAAATCTAACCGAAACAAAAAGAATCGAATCGAATAGAATCGAAAAGAAACTAATCGAAAACTATCATATCAAAAAGAAAAAAATCGTATCGAATCAAAAAAATCGAATTGAATCGAATCGAAAAGGATCTAATCAATTCTAAACAAATCAAAAAAAATCGAAATGAATCGAAAAGAATCGAATCAAATAGAATAGAAAATAATCGAAACAAATCAAATAAAAAAGAATCGAATAGAAAAACATCGAATCGAATCGAAAAGAATCAAATCGAATCGAAAAGAATTGAATTGAATCGAATCGAAAATAATCGAATCCAATCGAAAACAATCGAATCGTAGAGTTTTAAATCGAATCGAATTCAATCGAAAAGAATCTAATCGAACCAAAAACATTCGAATGGAATCAAAAAGAAATGAATTAAAAAGAATCAAATCGAATTGAATCAAAAAGAATCGAATCGAATCGAAAATAATCGAATCCAAATGAATCGAGTCGAAAGGAGTGGAATCGAAAAGAATTGAATCGTTTAGAAAGAAACAAATCGAATTGAATTGAATCAAATAGAAAATAATCGAATCCAATCGAATTGAAAAGAATAGAAAAGAACTGAATCGAATCGAATCGAAAAGAAATCGATTCGAAAAGAATCGAATCGAAAAAAAAAGAAAGGAATCGAATCGAATCGAAAAGAATCGAATCCAAAATAATCGAATCGAAGATTGAATCAAAAGAATGGAATCGATTCGTAAAAACCAAATCAAAGAGACTCGAAAAGAATCGAATCAAATAAAAAAAATAAAATCAAATAGAAAAGAATCGAATCGAATCGAAAAGAAAAGAATCGAATCAAATCGATTTGAAAAGAAAGATATTCGAATCGAAAAGAATCGAATCGAAAAGAATCGAATCGAAACGAATCGAAAAAAATCGAATCGAATTGCTCCAAATCAAAAGAATTGAATCGAATGGAAGTGAAAATAATCGAATCAAATCGAATCGAATCAAAATAATCAAATCGAAACGAATCAAAAAGAATCAAATCGATTCGAAAAGAAAGGAATTCAAATAAAAAACATTCGATTAGAAAGATTCGAATCGAATCGAATTGAATAGAAAAGAATAGAATCAAATCAAATAGAAAAGAAACGAATAGAAAACTGTCGAATGGAAATGAAAAAAATCGAATTGAATCGTATCGAAGAGAATCGAATCGAATCAAAAAAGATCGAATGGAATCGAATATAAGAATCTAATCGAATCGAATCAAAAAGAATCGAATCGAATCGAAAGGATCGAATCAAATTTTATCGAATGGAAAAGAATCAAATCAAATCGAAAAGAATCGAATCGAATCGAAAAGGATCGAATCGAATCAAATCGAATAGAAAAGAATCGAATAGAATCGAAAAGAATCGAATCAAATTGAATCGAAAAGAATCAAATCAAATCGAAAAGAATTGAATCGAATCGAAAAGAATCGAATCGAATCAAATCGAAAAGAATCGAATCAAATTGATTCGAAAAGAAAGAAATTAATATAGAAGAGGCTAGAATCGAAAAGAATCTAAATGAATCGAATAGAAAAATATCGAATCGAATCGCACCGAATCAAAAGAATCGAATCTAATGGAAGTGAAAATAATCGAATTGAATCAAAAAGAATCGAATCGAATCGAATCAAAAAGAATCGAATCGAATCGAAAAGAATCAAATCGAATCGATTCGAAAAGAAAGGAATTCAAATCAAAAACACTCGAATAGAAAGATTCGAATCGAATCGAATCGAATCGAAAAGAATAGAATCGAATAGAAAAGAAACGAATAGAAAACTATCGAATGGAAAAAACTATCGAAAAAAATCGAATCGAATCGGAGAGAATCGAATTGAATCGAAAAAAGATCAAATCGAATCGAATATAAGAATCGAATCGAATCGAATTGAAAAGAATCGAATCAAAAAGGATCAAATCGAATTGTATCGAATAGAAAAGAATCAAATCAAATCGAAAAGAATCGAATCAAATCGAATAGGAAAGAATCGAAAAAATCTAATAAAGAGTCGAATCGAATCGAAAATATCGAATCGAATCGAATCGAAAAGAATCTAATCGAATCGAATCGTTTGTAAAGAAAGGAATTCGAATCAAAAAGACTTGAATCATAAGATTCTAATCGAATCGAATCAAAAAGAAACGAACCAAAAACTATCGAATCGAAATGAAAAAAATCGAATCGAAATGAATCGAAAAGAATCGAAGAAATCTAATAAAAAAGAATTGAATCGAATCGAAAATATCGAATCGAATGGAAAAGAATCGAATCAAATCGAATCGAAAATAATCGAAACATCAAATAAAAAGAATCGAATGGAAAAAAATGAAAAGAATTGAATCGAATCGAAAAGAATTGAATTGAATCGAATCGAAAACAATCAAATCGAATCGAATCAAAAAGAATTGAATCTAAGAGTTTCGAATAGAATCGAATTGAATCGAAAAGAATCTAATCGAAATGAAAATATTCGAATAGAATCGAAAAGAAACGAATCAAAAAGAATCGAATCGAATTGAAAAGAATAGAATCTGGGATCCCTGGGTGGCGCAGCGGTTTGGCGCCTGCCTTTGGCCCGGGGCGTGATCCTGGAGACCCGGGATCGAATCCCACATCGGGCTCCCGGTGCATGGAGCCTGCTTCTCCCTCTGCCTGTGTCTCTGCCTCTCTGTCTCTCTCTGTGTGACTATCATGAATAAATAAATAAAATCTTTAAAAAAAAAAAAAAAAAAAAAAAAAAAAAAAAAGAAAAGAATAGAATCTAATCGAGTCGAAAAGAATAGAATCCAAATAAATCAAGTCGAAAGGAGTGGAATCGAAAAGAATTGAATCGATTCGAAAAAAACGAATCAAATTGAATCTAATCGAATCGAAAATAATCGAATCAAATTGAATCGTAAAGAATACAAAATAATCGAATTGAATCGTAAAGAATAGAATCGAAGCGAACCGAAAAGAATCAAATCGAATTGAAAAGAATCGAATCGAATTGAACCGTAATGAAAAGAATCGAATCGAATCGAAAAGAATGGAATCGAATTGAATCGAAAAGAATTGAATCGAATGCAATCAAATCGAAAAGAATCGAATCGAATTGAAAAGAATCAAATCGAATTGATTGAATCAAAAAGAATCGAATCGAATCACATCGAATCGAAAATAATTGAAACGAATAAAAAATAATCGAATCGAATTGAATCGAGAATAATTGGAATTGAATTGAATCGATAATCGAATTGAATCTAATCGAGTTGAATCGAAAATAATCGAATCGAATCAAATCAATTAGAAAAAAATCGAATCAAATTGCATCGAACCAAAAGTAATCGAATCGTATTGAATCGATTCGAATTGAAAAGAATCGAATCGAATCGAATCGAAAAGAATCAAATCGAATTGAATCAAAAAGAATCGAATCCAAAGAATCGAATTGTAGAGAATCTAATAGAAACGAAAAGATTCGAATCGAAAAGAATCGAATGTAAACGAAAAGAATCAAATCGAATCGAATCGAAAAGAATCAAATCGAATCGAAAAGAATTGAATCGAAAAGAATCGAATCGAATCAAATCGATTGAAAAGATCGAATCAAAAAAATCAGAGAATCAAAACGAATCGAATCGAATTGAAAAGAATCATTGAATCAAATCGAAAAGAATCTAATCGAATCGTATCGAATCAAAAAAATCAAATCGAATTGAATCGAAAAGAATAGAATCGTATTTAATTGAATCAAATGAATCGAATCGAATTGAATCGAAAAGAATCGAATCGAATCAAAATGAATCAAATCAAATCGAAAAGAATCGTATTGAATCGAATTGAATCGTAAAGAATCCAATGGAACATAATCGATTCGAATTGAAAAGAATCGAATCGAAAAGAATCAAATCGAACCGAAAAGAAAGGAATCTAATCGAATAGAATCAAATCGAATGGTATCATTGAATCGAAAAGAATCGAATCATATCGAATTGAATTGAAAAGAATCAAATCGAATAGAATCGAAAAGATTCGAATTGAATCAAAAAGAATCGAATCGTATTGAATCAAATCGAATAGAATTGAGTCGAATACAATGAAAAGAATCAAAACGAATTGAAAACAATCGAATTAAATCGAATCAAATATTATCAAATCGAATCGAAAAGAATCGAATTGAATAGCATCGAAACGAATCGAATCGAATCGAAAAGAATCAAATTGAATAGCGTCGAATCGAATCGAATCAAAATGAAAAGAATCGAATAGAATCGAAAAGAATCAAATCGTATCGAATTGAATCGAAAAGAATCGAATCATATCGAATTGAATCGAAAAGAATCGATTCCAATCGAATTGAATCGAAAAGAATCGAATCGAACAGTACCGAATCGAATTGATAAGAATCGAATCAAATAAAATAGAAAAGAATCTAATTGAAACGAAAAGAATCTAATCGAATCGAATTGAAAAGAATCGAATCGAAAAAATCGAATCTAATAGAATCAAGTTGAGTTGAATCGAATAGAAAAGAATCGAATCGAATCATATCGAATTGAAAAGAATCGAATCAAATCGAATTAAATTGAAAAGAATCTAATCGAACTGAATCGAAAAGAATCGAATCGAAATGTAACAAATTGAATCCAAATGATCGAATCGAATCAAATCGAAAAAAATCGAATTGAAACGAAAAGAATCGAATAGAATCGAACTGAAAATAATCGAATCTAATCGAATAGAATAGAATAGAGTCGAACAGAATTGAATCGAATGAAAAGAATCTTATTGAATCGAATCGAAAAGAATCGAATCGAATCGAATGGAGAAGAATCAAATCGAATCGAATCGAAAAGAATTGAATCAAAAAGAATCGAATCGAAGAGAATCTAATCGAAACGAAAAGAATCAAATCGAATCGAAAAGAATAGAAGCAAAACGAAAAGAGACGAATTGAATCAAATCGAAAAGAATCGAATAGAAAAAAATCGAATCGAATCGTATCGAAAAGAATCGAATTGAAAAGAATAGAATAGAAAAATTCGAATCGAATCGAATCGAAATGAATCGAATCGAATCAAATTGATTGAAAAGATCAAATCAAAAAACATCAAAGAGAATCGAAATGAATCGAAACGAATCGAATCGAATTGAAAAGAATCGTATCAAATCAAATCTAAAAGAATCGAATCAAATCGAATCAAAAAGAATGGAATCGAATTGATTCATATTGAAAAGAATCGATCGAATCATATTGAATCAAAAAGAATCGAATCGAATCGAAAAGAATCGAATCGAATTTAATCGAAAAGAATCGAATCGAATTGAATTGAGTTGAAAAGAATTGAATTGAACAGTATCAAATCAAATTGAAAAGAATTGAATCAAATCAAAAAGAATCGAATCGAAACGAAAAGAATCGATTCGAATCGAATTCGAAAGAATCGAATTGAATTGGAATGAGAAGAATCGAATCGAATTGCATCGAAACGAAAATAATTGAATCGAATTGAATAAAAAAGAATCGAATCGAATCGAATCGAAAATAATTGGAATTGAATCGAATCGATAATCGAATCGAATCAAATCGACTCAAATCGAAAATAATCGAATCAAATCAAATGGATTAAAAAACAATCGAATTGAATCAAATCGAAAAGAATCGAAAAGAATCAAACCGAATCAAAAGAATCGAAAAGAATTGAATCAAGAAGAATCGAAATGAATTGAATCGAGTAGAATCGAATCGAAGCTAGGGGGAAAGAATTGAATCGAATCAAAAATTATCTAAACGAATCCAATTAAATCCAAAAGAATCGAATCGAATCGAATCGAAAAGAATCGAATCAAAATGTAACAAATCGAATCCAAATGATCGAATCGAATCAAATCAAAAAGAATCGAATCGAAAAGAATCGAATTGAATTGAATCGATTCGAGAAGAATCGAATTGAATGGTATCGAATTGAAAAGAATTGAATTGTATCAAATCGAATCGAATCGAAAAGAATCGAATCGAAGAGAATCTAATCGAAACGAAAAGAATCGAATCGAATCAAATTGAAAAGAATCGAATCGAATTGAAACGAAAAGAATCAAATCGAAAAGAATGGAATTGAAAAGAATGGAATCGAAAAAATCGAATCGAAAAGAATCGAATCGAATGGAATGGAATCGAATGAATCGAAAAGAATCAATCGAATCGAATTGAATAGAAAAGAATCGAATAGGGGATCCCTGGGTGGCGCAGCGGTTTAGCGCCTGCCTTTGGCCCGGGGCGCAATCCTGGAGACCCGGGATCGAATCCCACATCGGGCTCCCGGTGCATGGAGACTGCTTCTTCCTCTGCCTGTGTCTCTGCCTCTCTCTCTCTCTCTAATGACTATCATAAATAAATAAAATTTTTTAAAAAAATGTTAAAAAAAAATTGAATAGATTCGAATCGAAACGAATCGAAAAATCGAAACGAATGGAATCATATCAAATGGAAAAGAATCCAATCAAATTGAAAAGAGTAGAATCGAACGTAATCGAAAAGAATCGAATCGAAATGTAACAAATTGAATCCAAATGATCGAATCGAATCAAATCGAAAAGAATCGAATCGAAACGAAAAGAATCGAATAAAATCGAATTGAAAACAATCGAATCGAATCGAATCGAATGGAATAGAATCGAACAGAATTGAATCGAACGAAAAGAACCTTATCGAATCAAATCGAAAAGAATCAAATCGAATCGAATGGAGAAGAATCAAATCGAATCGAATCGAAAAGAATCTAATCGAAAAGAATCTAATCGAAACGAAAAGAATCAAATCGAATCGAAAAGAATCAAATCGAAACGAAGAGTCAAGTCGAATCGAATCAAAAAGAATCTAATAGAAAAAAATCGAATCGAATCAAATCGAAAAGAATCGAATTGAAAAGAATAGAATCGAAAAATTCGAATCAAATCGAATCAAAATGAATTGAATCGAATTAAATCGATTGAAAAGATCGAATCAAAAAACATCAAAGAGAATCGAAACGAATCGAAATGAATCGAATCGAATCAAATCGAATTGAAAAGAATCGTATCAAATCAAATCTAAAAGATTCGAATCAGGGGATCCCTGAATGGCGCAGCGGTTTGGGGCCTGCCTTTGGCCCAGGACGCGATCCTGGAGACCCGGGATCGAATCCCACGTCGGGCTTCCGCTGCATGGAGCCTGCTTCTCCCTCTGCCTGTGTCTGTCTCTCTCTCTGTGACTATCATAAATAAATAAAAAATTTAAAAAATAAAATAAAATAAAAGATTCGAATCAATCGAATCAAAAAGAATGGAATCGAATCAAAAAAATCATCGAAAAGAATCGATCGAATCGTATTGAATCGAATCGAATCCAAAAGAATCGAATCGAATGGAATTGAATCGAATCGAAATTAATCGAAAAGAATTGAATTGAAGAATATCAAATCGAATTGAAAAGAATTGAATCAAATCGAAAAAAATTGAATCGAAACGAAAAGAATCGAATCGAATCGAATTCGAAAGAATCGAATTGAATTGAAATGAGAAGAATCGAATCAAATTGCATCGAATCGAAAATAATTGAATTGAATTGAATAAAAAATAATCGAATCGAATCGAATCGAAAATAATTGGAATTGAATCGAATCGATAATCGAATCGAATCAAATCGAGTCGAATCGAAAATAATTGAATCGAATCAAATGGATTCAAAAACAATTAAATCGAATCAAATTGAATCGAAAAGAATCGAATTGAATCGAAAAGAATCAAACCGAATCAAAAAGAATCGAAAAGAATTGAATCAAGAAGAATCGAAATGAATTTAATCGAGTAGAATCAAATCGAAGCTAGGGTAAAAGAATCGAATCGAATCAAAAATTATCTAAATGAATCCAATTAAATCCAAAAGAATTGAATCGAATCGAATCGAAAAGAACCGAATCAAAATCTAACAAATCGAATACAAATGATCAAATCGAATCAAATCGAAAAGAATCAAATTGAATCGAAAAGAATCAAACTGAATCAAAAAGAATTGAATCAAGAAGAATCGAAATGAATTGAATTGAGTAGAATCAAATCAAAGCTAGGGTAAAAGGATCGAATCGAATCAAAAATTATCTAAACGAATCCAATTAAATCCAAAAGAATTGAATTGAATCGAATCGAAAAGAATCGAATCAAAATGTAACAAATTGAATCCAAATGATCGAATCGAATCAAATCGAAAAGAATCAAATCGAATCGAAAAGAATCGAATTGAATCGATTCGAGAAGAATCGAATCGAATGGTATCGAATCGAAAAGAATCGAATCGTATCGAATCAAATTGAATCGAATATAATCGAAACGAAAAGAGTCGAATCGAAACGACAAGAGGTGAAGCAAATCGAATCGAAAAGAATCAAATTTAAAAGAATCGAATCGGGGATACCTGGGTGGCCCAGCAGTTTGGCGCCTGCCTTTGGCCCAGGGCGCGATCCTGGAAATCCGGGATCGAATCCCACATCAGGCTCCCCGTGCATGGAGCCTGTTTCTCCCTCTGCCTATGTCTCTGCCTCTCTCTCTCTCTGTGACTATCAGAAATAAATAAAAAAATAAAAGAATTGAATCGAATTGAAAAGAATCGAATCGAAAAAATCGAATCAAAAAGAATCGAATTGAATCGTATCGAATCGAAAAGAATCGAATCAAATGGAATCGAATCGAATCGAATCGAATCAAAAAGAATCGAATCGAATTGAATAGAAAAGAATCGAATAGATTCGAATCGACACGAATCGAAAAAAATTGAAACGAATCGAATCATATCAAATTGAAAAGAATCAAATCGAATAAAAAAGAATCGAATCGAACTGAATCGAAAAAAATCGAATCGACAGACCAAAAAGAATCGAATCGAAAAGAATCGTATCGAATCGAATCAAATAGAATCGAAAGAATCGAATTGATTCCAATCGACTTGAATCGAAAAGAATCGAATCGAACAGTATCGAATCTAATTGAAATGAATCGAATCAAATAAAATAGAAAAGAATCAAATCGAAACGAAAAGATCGAATCGAATCAAATTGAAAAGAATTGAATCGAATCGAAAAGAATCGAATCGAAATGAAAAGAATCGAATCGATCGAAATGATCGAATTGAAAAGTATCGAATTGAATCGAATCAAATTGAAAAGAATCAAATCGAATCGTATCGAATCAAAAAGAATCAAATCAAATCGAATCGAAAAGAATAGAATCGTATTTAATTGAATCAAAAAGAATTGAATAGAAAAGAATCGAGTCGAATCAAAATGAATCGAATCAAATCAAAAAGAATCATATCGAATCGAATCAAATTGAATCGAAAAGAATCAGATTGAATCTTATATACTTGAATCAAAAAGATTCGAGTCGATTCGAATCGAAAATATCAAACCAAATAGAAAAGAATCGAATCGAAAAGAAAAGAATCGATTCAAATCGAAAATAATCGAATTGAATCAAAATGATTCGAATCGATACGAAACGAATCGAATCGAAAATAATAGAATCGAATCGAAATGAAAATAATCAAATTGAATCGAATTGAAAATAATCGAATCAAATCAAATCGAAGATAATTGAATCGAATCTAATAGAAAATAATCGATTCGCATTGAATTGAATCGAAAATAATCGAATTGAATTGAATCGAAAATAATTGAACCGAATCGATCGAATTGAGTTGAAAATAATCGAATCGAACCGAATTGAATCGAAAATAATCGAATCGAATCGAATCGAAAATAATTGAACCGAATCGATCGAATTGAGTTGAAAATAATCGAATCGAACCGAATTGAATCGAAAATAATCGAATCGAATCGAATCGAAAAGAATCGAATCGAAACAAAAAGAATCAATCGAATCAAAAATAATCGGATCAAGTCGAAAATAATCGAATCGAATCCAATCAAGTCGAATCGAAAATAATCAAATTGAATTCAAATGAATCGAAAATAATCGAATCGAACCGAAATAAATCGAATCAAATAAAAAATTATCGAGTCGAATTGAATAAAAAATAATCGAATCTAATGCAATCGAATCGAATCGAAAATATTCAAATAGCATCGAATTGAATCAAAATAATCGAATCGAATCAATAAGAATCGAATCAAATCGAATCGAATCGAATTGAAAAGAAGCGATCAAATCGAAAAGAATTGAATCGAATCGAAAAGTATCGAATCGAATTGAATCGAATCAAATCGAACAGAATTGAATCGAATCGAATCGAAAAGAATCAAATCGAATCGAAAAGAATCGAATCGAAAAGAATAGAATCGAATTGAAAAGAATAGAATTGATTCGAAAACATTCGAATCGAATTGAATCAAACCGAAAAGAATCAAATGGAATCGAAAAAAATCGAACCGAATCAAAAAGAATCAAATCGAAACGAAAGATTTTAATCGAATTGAATCGAATCAAAAGGAATCGAATCGAAAAAATCGAATCGAATCGAAAAGAATCAAATCGAATTGAATCGAAGAGAATCAAATCGAAAAGAATAGAATCGAAACGTATCGAAAAGAATCGAATCAAATCGAATGGATAAGAATCAAATCGAATCGTAAAAAATCGAGTCGAAAGGAAAAAATTCGAATCGAATCGTAAAGAATCGAATTGAATCGCATCAAAAAGATTTGAATCGAATCGAACTGAAAAGAATTGAATTGAAACGAATCGAATCAAAAAGACTCGAATCAAATCGAATCGAAAAGAATCGAATCGAATAAAATTGAATCGAATAGAAAAGAATCTATCTAATCGAAAAGAATCAAATCGATAAGAATCGAATTGAAAGAATTGAATCGAATCGATTCGATTCGATTCGAAAAAAATTGAATCGAATCGAATCCCTAACCTTAACCCCTAACCCCTAACACTAAACCTATCCTAACCCTAAGCCTTAACCCTAACACCTAACCCTAACCCTAACCCTAACCGTAACGCTAACCCTAACCCTAACCCCTAACCCAAACCCTACCCCGAACACTAACCCTAAACTTAACCCGTACCCTAACTAAACCCGTACCCTAACCCTAACAGGTACACTAACACTAAGCTGTACCCCAACCTTAACCCAGACCCTAACCCTTACCCTAACCCTAAGACCGTCCCCTAACCCATACACTAACCCATCCCCTAAACATAACCTAACCAGTACTCTAACACTACCCCGTACCCTAACCCGTATCCTAACCCTAACACTAATACATACCTAACCATAACCCTAACCCTAACCCCTAACCCTAACCCTAACCCTAACCGCTAACCCTAACCCTAAACCAAAACCTAACCCTAACCCCTAACCCTAACATTAACCCCTACCCCTACCCCTAACCCTAACCAGAACCACTAAACACTAACCCTAAACCTAACCCTAACCTTTAACCCTAAACCTTAACCCTAACCCTAACCCTAATCCTAACACTAACCCAAACCCAACCCTAAACACTAACCCTAACCTTAACCCCTAACCTTAACCCTAACACTAACACTAACCCTAACACCTAACCACTAACCCTAGCCCTACCCCCTAACCGCTAACCCCTAACCCTACCCCTAACCCTAACCCTTAACCCTAACCCTTAACCCGAACCCTAACCCTAACCCAAAACCCAACCCCTAACCCTAACCAAAACCCGTAACCACTAACCCTAACCCTAACCCTTAACCCTACCCTTAACCCTAACCATAACCCAAACCCTAACCCTAACCCCAAACCCTAACAGTAACCCCAAACCTTAACCCTAACCCTAACGCTAACACTACCCCTAACCCTAACCCCTAACCCCTAACCCTAACCTCTAATGCTCTCCGTAACCCTTAAACTCAACACTTAACCCTAAACCTAACCCTAACCCATACCCTAACCCGTACCCTAACCCTAACCGAACACTAACTGTAACCCGTACCCTAACCTTTACCCATACCCTAACCCTGAACCATACCCTAACCCCAACCTTAACCCGTACACGAACCCTAAC
Source organism: Canis lupus baileyi (assembly GCF_048164855.1). Taxonomy (NCBI): domain Eukaryota; kingdom Metazoa; phylum Chordata; class Mammalia; order Carnivora; family Canidae; genus Canis; species Canis lupus. The sequence continues at coordinate 1,042,289 of NC_132864.1, read as the reverse complement.
CCGTATCCTAACACTAACCCATACCCTAACCCTAACACGTAACCTAAATCTAACCCTGACCCTAACCCAAACAATAACCTAACCTTAATCCTAACCCGTTCCCTAACCCTTACGCTAACCCCAACCCTAACGCTAACACGTACACTAACCCTAATGGTACCCTAACACTAACCCTAACCCGTACCCTAAACCTAACCCTAAAATTAACCCTAACCCGTAACCTAACCCTATACCCTACCCTACCTTAACCCTAAACATAACCCGTAACATAACACTAAAACTACCCCTAAACCAAACGCTAACTCTAACCATAACCCTAACCCTATCTCTAAACCTAACCCTAAACCTAACCTAACCGTAACCCTCACCCTAACTGTATCCCTAACACATAAACTAACCCTAACTCTAACCCTAACCCATAAACTAAACCTAACCCTAACCCTAAACAGTGCCCTAACCCTAACCCTAACCTGTACCTTAACCCTAACCCTAAACCTAAACCTAACCCTAAGCCATACCCTAACCCTAACCCTAATCCGTACCCTAACCCATACCGTGACCCTAAACCTAACCCGTACCCTAAACCTAACCCTAACCCTAACCTGAACCCTAACTCTAACCTGTACCCTAACCCTAAACCGTAACGTAACCTGTACCCTAACCTGTACCCTAACCCGTACCCAAACCCTAATCCTATCCCGTTCCCTAAACCAAACCCTAACACTAACCCGTACACTAACCCGAAACCGTACCCATACCCTAACCCATAAATAAACCTATACCCTACCCCTAACCCTAACCTGAACCCGTACCCTAAGCCTAACCATAACCCCAGCCCTAACCCTAACCCGTTCCCTAACCCTAACCCAAAACGTATCCCATACCCTAACCCGAACCCTAACCCATAAGCTAACCCTAACCTGTAACCTAAACCTAACACTATACCTAACCCTAAACAGTACCCTAACCCTAGCCCTAACCCTAAACACTAACCCGACCCATAACCCTAACCCTAACCGAAATCTAACCCTAACACTAAGCCTAACCATAACCTACCCTAACCCTAACCCTAACCTGTACCCTAACCCAAACCCTAACACCGTAAACCTAACCCTATCTTGTACCCTAACCCTAACCCTAAACCTAACCCAACCCTAACCATAACCAGTACACTAACCCATACCTTAACCCGTACCATAATCCATACCACATCTCTAAACCGTACCCTCACCCTAACCCTAACCCGTACCCTAACCCTAATCTGTACCCTAACCTAAGCCTAAACCGAACCCTAATCATAACCCTAACACTAACCCTAATCCGTAGCCTAACCCTAACCCAAACCCTAAACATAACCCAAACTCTAACTCTAACCCTAACCCGTACTCTAACCCTAACCATAACCCTAACCTGTAACCTAACCCTAACCCTAACCCTAACACTGAACAGTACCCTAAACCTAACCCTATCCCATACACTAACCCTAAACCTAACCCTAAACCTAACCTTAACCCGTACCCTAATCCTAACCCGTACCCTAATGCTTACCCTAAGCCTCACCCGTACCCTAACCCAAACTCTAACCCATACCCTAACCCTAATCTTACCCCAACCCTAAACCTAACGAAACCCAATCCCTAATCCTAACCTTAACCCTAACCTAATCCTAACCTTATCCCTTACCCTATCCCTAACCCTAACTCGTAACCAAACCCTAACCCTAATCCTAAACAGTACCCTAACTTTAACCCTAACCCGTACCCTAACCCTAACCGTAAACCTAAACCGATCCCTAACCCGTACCCTAACCCGTAACCTAACCCGTAACCTAACCCGTACCCTAACCCTAATCCTAACCCGTAGCCTACCCCTAACCCTAACCTGAACCTTAACCCTAACCCTAACCCTAACCCTAACCCTAACCCTAAGCTTAAACAGGACCCTAAACCTAACCCTAACCCATAACCTAACTCAAACTTTACAGCGTTGGAAGTCAGGTCGTTCCATGAACAAAACTCTACTGCACCTGGAGACACAACCGTTGAAGCCTGCAGCTTGCCCCTTGCGTCCCATGAGCTTCTGACAAACATGTCTTGTGAGGATGTTCGTAACTGCATCTGCAGGCAGTATGGAACTGGGAAGGACCGCGTGTCAGCTCACCTCGCAGAAGGAAGTTCCCCAGAGAGACAGCTTTCACCGAGGTACTCAGGTTTGGAAGTTCGTATGTAGCTCCCTTCTGAGGGAGGAATTACTCAGAAGTTGGATTGGGCTAGGAGACACTTGCCTCTCACAAAACTTGTGTCCCGTATCAAACGACGTCCTTTCGAAGTTCTGGCCCTGAGAACGCAGCAGTATTCTAACTCAGGAGGTTCCAAGCGTACCACTCTACTCCACCTGGAGACACCTTCCAGGCCTGCATTATTCCACTTGCGTCTCACAAGCTTCTGACAAGCTTCTCTGGTGAAGACGTTGGCAACACATTCTGCAGGCAGTGTGGAACTGTGAAGGAATGCGTGTGAGCCCAACTCTCGAATGTAAGTTGCCGTTGGATGTAGGGTTCAATTAGCTAGTATGGAACTTAGTATGTAGCACCAGTCTAAGACAGGAATTACTAGGATGTCGCGGGATTGAGCTTGGAGGCACTACTCTTGTGGGCTTCACCTGGACGAGGTGACTGGTCCTCACCTGGGACTCAACTGGACCTGATAACTTAGCTCCACACTTTGGCCTCACCTGGCCCTGATGACTCTGGGCCCCACCTAGGCCTCATTCTGGACTTGGTGACTGTGGTCCCCACCTGGGTCTCACCAGGACCTGGTGACTCTCGTTCCCACATGACCCACACCTGGACCCGGTGACTGTGGTGTTCTTGTAGACTCACATTTACCTGGTGACTCCAGTCCCCACCAGGGCCTCACCTGGATCTGGTGACTCTGGCCTGCAGGTTGGCCTCACCTGGACCTGATGAGTGGGGTTGCCACCTGGGCCTCACCCATACCTGGTGACACAGGTCCCCACGTGGGCCTCACTTGGACCTGGTGAATCTGGTCCTTACCTGGTCCTCACCCAGAACTGGTAACTCTGGTCACCACCTGGGTCTCACCTGGACCTGGTGAATCTGGTCCCCATCTGGGCCTCATCCAGTCCTGGTGACTTTGTTCCCCACCTGGAACTGATTGCTGTGGACTCCTTCTTGGCCTCACCTGGAACTGGTGACTCTGATCCTAACTGGGCCTCACCCAGATCTGGTGACTCTGGTCCTCACCTGTGGACCATTATGACCTGGATACTCTGTTCCACACCTGAGCCTCACCTGGACATGATGACTCTGGATCCCCTCTGGCCCTCACCCTGACCTGGTGACTCTGGTCCCCATCTGGATGTCACCTGGACCAGGTGAATCTGGTACCCTTCTAGGCCTCAACTAGACCTGGTGTCTCTGGTCCTCAACTGGGCCTCACCGGAACCTTGTGAATATGCTCCCCACCTGCGCCTCATCTGGACCTGGTGACTCTGGTTCTACCTGGGCATCATCGGGAGATGGTTACTCTATTCCCCACTGGGACTGACCTGATCCTGGTAACTCTGGTCCTGACTTTGGCCTCTTCTGTACCAGGTGACTCTGGCTCCACCTGGGCCTCACCTGGAACTGGTGACTCTGATCCTCAGCATGGCCTCACCTGACCTGGTGACTGTGGTTCCCATCGGGACCTCACCTGGACCTCATGTCTCTGGTCCCACCTGGGCCTCACCAGGACCTGGTGTCTCTGGTACCCACCTGGGTAGCATCAGGATATGGTTACACTGTTCACTAACAGTGACCCAGCTGGACCTATTAACTCTGGTCTTCACCTGGGCCACACCTGGACATGGTGACACTGGTTCCCACCTGGGTCTCACCTGGACCTGGTGAGTCGGATCCCCAACTGGTCCTCAACTGTAACTGGTGATTTTCGTTCCCACATGGACATCATGTGGACCTGGTGTCTGCAGTGTTTCTAGCTTCTCATGTACCTCGTGACTCTGGTTCCCACCAGGGCCTCACTGGGACCTGGTGAGTGTGGTTGCCACCTGCACCTCACCTGGACCTGGTGATTCTGGTCTGCACCTGAGACTACCCTGGATCTGGTGACTGTGGTCCCCACCTGGGCTTCACCTGGATTTGGTGACTCCGATCCCCATCTGGGCCTCACCTGGCCCTGTTGACCATGGTCCTCAACTGGGCATAATTGGGACCCGGTGACTGTGTTCCACAACTGGACCTCACCTGGACCAGGTGACTCTGGTCCCACTCTGGGTCTCACCGTGCCCTAGTGACTGTGAACCCCACTTTGGCCTGACGTGGACCTGCTGACCCTGGTTGCCACCTGCACCTCACCTCGAACTGTTGACTCTGGTTCTTTCAAGGGCCTCCCCTGTACCCGGTGATCCTGGTCCCCACCTGGGCCTCACCTGGACGTGGTGACTCTTGTCACCACCGGGGACTCACCTGGACCTGGTTACTGTGTTCAACACCTGGGCCTCAAGTAGACCTGTTGACCATGGTCCCCAAGTTGGCCTCACATGGACCTGTTGCCTCTGATCTCCACCGGGGCCTCACGTGTACCTGGTAACTCTGGTCCTCACCTGGGCCTCATCTGGACCTGGTGACTCTGGTCCCCACCTGGGCTTCACCTGGATCTGTTGACTCTGGTCCCCACCTGGACTTCACCTGGATCTGGTGACTCTGGTCCCCACCTGGACCTCTCCTGGACCTGGTGACTCTCTTTCCAACATGGACCTCACCTGGATCTGGTGACTCTGGTCCTCAGTTTGGCCTCACCTGGACCTGGTGTCTCTCATCCCCACTTTGACCTAACTCAGAACTGCTGAATCTTGCCCCACCTAGGCCTAACCCAGACCTGGTGACTCTTGTCCCCAGCTATGCCTCAATTCGACCTGATGAATCTGGTCCTCATGTGGGCCTCACATGGACCTGGGACTCAGCTGGATAGAGTGGCTCTTGTTCCCACAAGGGGCTCACCTGATACTGGTGACTGTGGTCTTATTCTATGCCTCACCAGGACCTAGTGATTCTGATCCCCATCTGGGCCCTGCATGGCCCTAGTGACTGTGTTCCTCACCCAGGCATCATTGGGACCTGGATACTCTATTCCACACCTGGGCCTCACTTTGACCAGGGACCTCTGGTCCCATTCTGGGCCTCAAACTAAAATGGTTACTCTGGTTCCCCCTCTGGGCCTCACCCTTACCTGGTGACTCTGGTCACCCCTTGGGGTTCACTTGGACCTGGTGAATCTGGTCTTTAGCTGGTCCTCACCTGGATCTGGTGACTGGTCACCACCTGGGCCTCACCTGGACTTGGTGAATCCTGTTGCCACCTGGGCCTCACCTGGACCTTGTGACTGTGGTCCCACCTGGACCTCACCTGGATCTGGTGGCTCTGGTTCCCATATGGGGCTCTCCTGGACCTGGTTCCTGTGGTCTCCATCTGGCCTCACCTGGAACAAAATGACTCTGATCCATATTTGGGCCTCACCTGGACCTGTTGACTCTGGTCCTTACCTGGGCATCATTGGGACCTGGTTACTCTCTTATATACCTGGGCCTCACCTGGACCTGGTGACTCTGGTCCCCCTCTGGACCTCACCCTGACCTGGTGACTGTGGTCTCACCTGGGCTTCACCTGGATGAGGTGACTGGTTCCCACAGGGGCCTCACCTGGACCTGGTGACTCAGGTCCTCATATGGGCATCATGGGACCTGGTTTCTCAGTTCCACATAGGGGCCTCACCTGGACCTAGTGATTCTCGTCCCCCTCTGGGCCTCACCCTGACGTGGTGACTCTGGTCCCCACCTGGATATCACCAGAACCGGGTGACTCTGGTCCCCCTCTGGGACTCACCCGGAGCTGGGGACACTGGTCCTCAACTGGGCCTCCACAGGACCTGGTGAATCTACTCCTCACTTGCCTCGTCTGGACCTTGTGACTCTTGTCCCACCTGACATCAATGGGACATGGTTACTCTTTTCCCCAACTGGGCCTCACCTGGACATGATAACTTTGCTCCACACTTTGGCCTCACCTGGCCCTGATGACTCTGGGCCCCCGACCTAGTCCTCAATCTGGACCTGGTGACTGTGGTCCCCACCTGGGTCTCACCTGGACCTGGTGACTCTCGTTCCCACATGAACCACACCTGGACCTGGTAACTGTGGTGTTCTTGTAGACTTACATTTACCTGGTGACTCCGGTCCCCACCAGGGCCTCACCTGGATCTGGTGACTCTGGCCTGCAGGTTGGCCTCACCTGGACCTGGTGAGTGGGTTTGCCACCTGGGCCTCACCCATACCTGGTGACTCAGGTCCCTACGTGGGCCTCTTGGACCTGGTGAATCTGGTCCTTACCTGGTCCTCACCCAGACCTGGGGACTCTGGTCACCACCTGGGCCTCACCTGGACCTGGTGAATCTGGTCCCCATCTGGGCCTCACCCAGTCCTGGTTACTTTGTTCTCCACCTGGACCTGATTCCTGTGGACTCCTTCTTGGCCTCACCTGGAACTGGTGACTCTGATCCTATCTGCGCGTCACCCAGATCTGGTGACTCTGGTCTCACCTGGGCATCATTGGTACCTGGTTACTCTGTTCCACACCTGAGCCTCACCTGGACATGATGACTGTGGAACTCTCTGGGCCTCACCCTGACCTGGTGACTCTGGTCCCCATCTGGTTGTCACCTGGACCAGGTGATTCTGGTACCCCTCTAGGCCTCAACCAGACCTGGTGAATCTGGTCCTCAACTGGGCCTCACCTGGACCTAGTGAATATGCTCCCCATCTGGACCTCATCTGGACCTGGTGACTCTGGTCCCTACCTGGGCATCATCGGGACATGGTTCCACTGCATGGCCTGCAGGTTGGCCTCATCTGGACCTGGTAACTCTGGTCCCTACCTGGGCATCATCGGGACATGGTTCCTCTGCATGGCCTGCAGGTTGGCCTCACCTGGACCCGGTGACTCTTGTCCTCACTTTGGCCTCTTCTGTACCAGGTGACTCTGGCCCCACCTGGGCCTCACCTGGACCGAGTGACTCTGATCCTCAGCAGCATGCCTCAAATGCACCTTTCCACTAGCTGCATTCATATGGCCGTGAGAATGTAGCTACATTGTAAGTCAGGAGGTTCCATGTATACCGCTCTACTGCACCTAGAGACACAATATTGAAGCCTGCAGCTAGCTCCTTTTGTCCTATGAGCTTCTGACCAACACGTCTAGTGAGGATGTTCGAAATTTCATCTGAAGGCCATGTGGAACTATGAGGGACTGGAGGTGAGTTCAAGTCTCAGAAGAAAGTACCCTTTGGACACTGCGTTCCACTAGCTTCTCATGTATGGGACTTACTATGTAGCACCAATTGTAGAGTGCAGTTCCTCACATATCTCTGGATTGGGCTTGGAGACACTAGGCGTGTGGACCGGCGCCTTCCACTAACCTCTCACAACCCTTCTGTCACAATTCAAGCCTAGGCCTGATAGGAGCGAAGTGTATCTGCAGTCAGCATGTGGGAGGTACAGGGCATAATTTCAACTCTCAGAAGTGTGTATGCTTTACAGGCAGATGTCTGCTAGACACTTATTGATGGGAGGTAGAACCGAGGTACACTCTAATTAAATAAGGACGTTGAAAATCGCTGCATTTAACTCAGATATACGTGAGTCAGGTCTGTCACTTCCACATGCTTTTCACACAACCTCTTCCAGCACCTAACATAAAGATGCTAAGACCTATGTCTACAGGCAGTCAGGATGCGGGACGGTCCTGCCCTGACCTCAGCTCGTACAAGGAAGCATGCCTAGAAGTCAGCTTTCAACTAGCTGCGTTCTTATGGCAGTGAGAATGTAGCAGTATTCTAATTCAGGAGGTTCCAAGATTACCACTCTACTGCACCTGGAGACACCTTCCAGGCCTGCATTATTCCACTTGCGTCTCACAAGCTTCTGACAAACGTCTCTGGTGAAGATGATCAAAACTCATTCTGCAGGCAGTGTGGAACTGTGAGGGACTGGGAGTGAGCTCAACTCTCAGAAGAGAGACTCTTTTGGACTTGGGGTTCAGCTAGCTTCTCACGTATGGAAATTAGTATGTAGCACCTGTCTAAGGAATTACTAGGAAGTCGCTGGATTGAGCTTGGAGGCACTAGTCTTGTGTGCCGGGACTTTCCACTTATCTCTCACAACACTTCAGTCATGCATCGAGCCTAGGCCTTTTAGCAGCGAAGTGTACCTGCAGGCACGATGTGGGAAATACAGGCCATAAGCTCAACTCTCAAAAGTGTGTACGCCTGGGAGGTAGATGTCTGCTACCCACTCAGACATGGGAGTTAGAAACTAGCTACACTCTTTGAAGAAGGCCGTTTGAAATCGCTGTATTCAATTCAGATAATCGGGAGTACAGGCCTGAAACTTCCACATGCATTTCACCGACCTCTCCCAGCACCTAACATAAGCATATTAGCAGGTACGTGTATGGGCAGGCAGGATACGGGAGGGTCCTTCCATGAGCTCAGCTCTCAGAAGGAAACATGCCTAGAAGCCAGCTTTCTACTAGCTCGTTCGGATGGCCGTGAGAACGTGACAGCATTGTAAGGCGGTACGCTTACAATGAATACTGCTTTACTGCACCTGGAGACACAACCTTGAAGCCTGCAGCTGGCCCTTGCGTCCCATGAGCTTCTGAAAACATGTCTAGTGAGGATGTTCGTAACTGCATCTGCAGGCAGTGTGGAACTGGGAAGGACCGCATGTCAGCTCATCTCGCAGAAGGAAATTCCACAGAGAGAGAGCTTTCAGCTAGGTACTCAGGTTTGGAAGTTAGTATGTAGCACCCCTCTGAGGGAGGAATTCCTCAGAAGTCGCTGGATGAAACTAAGAGACACTTGCCTCTCGCAAAACTTGCATCCCGTATTGGACGAAATCCTTTGGAAGTGAAGTGTACAGGCCGTCAGCATGTGGGAGGTACAAGCCATAAGCTCAATCCAAAGGAGCGTGCATGCCTTGATGGCAGCTGTCCGCTACGCACAAAATTTACAAGGGAGACACGTGGTTTTCACTCTGCTACTGTCCCGCATACAACGAAATGCTGTGGAAGCGGAACATACAGGCAGTCAGGATGGGGGAGGTACAGGCCATAAGTTGAACTTGCAGAAGTGTGTTTGCTTTGCAGGCCGATGTCTGCTAGACACTTATCGAGACGAGGTATACAGGAGCTACACTCTAATTGAACATGGACATTGGAAATCGCTCTATTGAACTCAGATACATATGAGTACAGTCCTGACACTTCCACTGGCATTTCTCCAACCTCTCCGAACACCTAACATAAGGATGTTAGCAGCTACGACTACGGGCAGGCAGGATGCGGGAGGCTCCTGCCCTGAGCTCAGATTTCAAAGGAGACATGCCTGGAGGCCAGCTTTCTACTAACTCCGTTCTGATGGGCATGAGAACGTGGCAGCATTGTAATTCAGGATGTTCCATGAATACCGCTTTACTGCACCTGGAGACACAACCTTGAAGCCTGCAGCTTGCCCCTTGCATCCCATGAGCTTCTGACAAACATGTCTAGTGAGGATGTTTATAAGTGTATCTGCAGGCAGTGTGGACTGGGAAGGACCACGTTTCAGCTCATCTCTGAGAGGGAAGTTCCCCAGAGTGAGCTTTCAGGTAGGTTCTCAGGTTTGGAAGTTAGTATGTAGCTCCCATCTGAGGGAAGAATTCCTCAGATGTTGCTGTATTGAACAGAAAGAAGAAAGAAAGAAAGAAAGAAAGAAAGAAAGAAAGAAAGAAAGAAAGAAAGAAAGAAAGAAAGAAAGAGAAAGAAAGAAAGAAAGAAAGAAAGAAAGAAAGAAAGAAAAAAGAAAGAAAGAAAGAAAGAAAGAAAGAAAGAAAGAAAGAAAGAAAGAAAGAAAAAAAAGAAAGGAAAGAAGGAAGGAAGGAAGGAAGGAAGGAAGGAAGGAAGAAAGAAAGAAAGAAAGAAAGAAAGAAAGAAAGAAAGAAAGAAAGAAAGAATGAGTGGCACCTGTGTGGCTCTGTCAGTTAAGCTTCTGCCTTAGGCTCAGATCATGATCCAGGTCCCAAGGCAGGCTCCCTGTTCAACAGAGAACCTGCTTCTCCCTCTCCCTCTTCCCCTCTCGCTCATGCTTTATCTCTACTCTCTCTCTCAAATAAATAAAAAACATCTTTGAAAAAGAAACAAACAAACAAATCCACAAGGAAGAGAAATTGCCCATGTAGAATAATTTCAAACAATTTGTGAAGACATTCCACCCTCAAGTTCATGAGCATAGCTTCCCACTCTTACGTGTGGAATACACATAGTAACTTCCTTCCTTCTAATAAGAAAACCTTAAAATAATAATGATAATATAATAATAATAATTAATAATAATAATAAAGAATCAGTTTACTACTGAGAAAGCTGACAAACACTACTTCAGCAAGATGATCAGATCGATACCAAGACTGATAAATCATGTTGATAGTATCTATCCTTTATATGATATAATGAAAATGGCAGTATATCTCTGTATATAATCCACAAAAACAGTTCAGTCATGAGATAAACAACAGACATGTCCCAACTGAGGGAAATTTTACAAAATACTCTACTTGTCAAAGTGTTCCAGTTCAAAACAAGAAAAGGCTGAAAGAATGTCACAATCCAGATGCGCCTAAGGAAAGAGGACAAATGGAATGTGATTTGAGGATTGGTAACTTAGCAAAAACTAAGGAAATCTGAATAAACTATGGTCTCTTTTTTTTTGCCTTAGTTTAATGCGAATTTTTTAATATTGATTCATTAGCTCCTATTTGTACCGTACTAATATATCAATAATTGGATAAATTGAGTGCAAGTGCATGCGAATGCTCTGTACTATCTTCTCAGTTTCCCTATAAATCTTTGTTTTTTTCCTAATAAATAAGATTTATTTTGAAAATTGACTTAAATGAATCAGGCTCCAAGTGTGAAGACATTTTAAGAATTGTTGAATTAACGTTTGCCTTATTCTTAAAGAGTTCCTTTGATGGAAACAAAGTAAGAATTTTAGATCAAAGGAACAAAAAACACTTAAGAACACGTATAATGCCTCCTCAACCTGAAAAGCAGGAAAGGATATTAAATAGTAAAAATCAGATAAAAATACTTCTAGTACAATAGACACCGTATTGCAAGTGCATTTAAAATTAGCAATGCATAACATTTATTTCCTTGACATTTGTCTTCCAAAGAGTTCAAAGTGTTTCAGTGTCAGTTGAAACAGGGGAAGAATCTCAGGGAAGGATCCTTCACATAAATAATAGGACCATTGGTACTAATGTCTCTCAGTTCTTTCCAAATCCATAAAGATGCATTTCCTGATGAGTGACTGAGCTGTGAAGAAAGAGATGAGAAACCCTCATCCCTCTGAATTACTTGTGTCAGAATATTTTGACCATAGTACCACGGATAGTAAATTATCCTTATTAACAGGAAATATGTCTCAGATTGGAATCTGAGCAATCAGATGGGCAGAGAAAAAATGCTTTGACTGGCTCTTCATCTTCTAAAAACAAAGGAGAGCTTTTTTATGTACAAAGTCTATTGTCAAGATAGCCTTAGGGAATAAGAGTCTGCAGCATCGAATCCAGCTGCACACAGGTCTTCCTGATCCGAAATCCCTGGGCCTGTCCCCCAACACAGGCTGCCATGCTGAGGTCATTTTCAATTGCTCTCTTAGGAGCTCTGGGGAAGGGGGAAGGAGCGAGATAGGATGTGACTGGAAGCGTGGAGGCCTAGAAAATTAAGACCATTCCAACTTAAATTCAGTGTTAGCACAAGTCCAGCCATCCCAGGTCCCTGTGAAGAACAGCTGAAATTAACATTACTTCAGTTACCGGTAAAAGCAAAAGTTTACAGCTTAATGTCCTAGAAAGCCCCACAATAGAAACAAAACTGAGTCAAGGCCAAGGACAGGAAGCCTCTATTAGAATGAGAACAGAGCTCAATGCCCTTGAATGTCCCATATCAAATTGTAAACAGAACTTGAGGAATTGCTCCACCCCTTCTGGAGGTCCCTGAGACCAGCCCTTAAAACTAAGCTAAAACCCACCTCGGGGTCCAAGTCCCTGCTCCACTCTGTCCGGTATACTTGCACACAAGCTCTAGCTTGTAAATAAACCCTCATGTGTTTGCATCAGTGTCGGCTTCTGGGTGGTTTCTCAGATTCACAATCTTGGGCACAACACTCTGAGATAAAAAAACAAAGCCAAAAGAAGCTCGGACGCAGGTAGAGTAAACGCAGGGTTCTGAGAGAATCGGCGGATACCCAGGGGCTTGGGAGCTCTTCTGTGGAGGCCCATGCAGACTGGGGGGCAGAATGCTCAGCCCCAGAGCCAGAGGACCCACAGACCCCACCGGCATCCGGCTTATCGGGGGGGGGGGGGGTCTCAAGGAGCAGCACTGTGCCGCCCACTGGAGGCTAGAGGTGCTGATGCCCACCCCACCTCTGATCCCGCAGGTGCATCTACCACACAGATGTGCACCTGCTAATCAGTGCCAGAGCCCATCCCCAGACCCTGCACAGACCACTCACCGCCACCAATTTGTCGGACCACAGAGGATGCATAGATTCAGCTGTGCCTGGAAAGTAGGATATAGCTTCCTTTGTACTTTGTGCTTTATTGTAATTTATTTTCCTTGATTTTTTTTATTAATTGACTTATTTTAATTTTATGTATGTACCTTATATAATTCTTATTTTTACTTTCATGGTACTTTAATTGTGTTTCATATTTGGGGTTTAGAATCTTTTGAAACGCAGGCCAAAATAATCTGGTGTTTTTTTTTGGAGAGCAGTTGTTATTGTTTTCCTTGGTTTTTCTTTTTCTTCCCTCTTTCTTTTCTGGAAAAGGTAATGAGATGGAGAAATTCACCTCCATAAAATAACATGAGATAGTACTCACAGCCAGGAAGTCCATCAATACACATATATGATGTCTAACTACATTTTAAAACAATGATTATAAAGATAGCAGCTGGGCTGGAAAAAGAGCACAGAAGAAAACTAGAGAATCCCTTACTGCAGAAGTAAAACAACTAAAATCTAGTCAGGCCAACGTTAAAAATGCTATAACTGAGATGCAGTCCCACGTGGAAGCCATAAAAACAAGAAAGGTTATGGACCACAGAGACGGACGTAGGGAAGTCAGCCACTTATTAAAAAATAACATTCATATCTTAGAAGACTCAGAAGATGAAGAGAGAGAACAGGTGGGCCTTGCTCAGCCATTAGAAACGACAAATACCCACCATTTGCTTCAACGTGAATGGAACTGGAAGGTATTATGCTGAGTGAAGTAAGTCAATCAGAGAAGGACAAACATTGTATGTTCTCATTCATTTGGGGAATATAGATAATAGTGAAAGGGAATATAAGGGAACGGAGAAGAAATGTGTGGGAAATATCAGAAAGGGAGACAGAACATAAAGACTCCTAACTCAGGGGATCCCTGGGTGGCGCAGTGGTTTAGCGCCTGCCTTTGGCCCAGGGTGCGATCCTGGAGACCCGGGATCGAATCCCACATCGGGTTGCTGATGCATGGAGCCTGCTTCTCCCTCTGCCTATGTCTCTGCCTCTCTTTCTCTCTCTCTCTGTGTGTGTGACTATCATAAATAAAATTAAAAAAAAAGACTCCTAACTCAGGGAAATGACTAGGGGTGATGGAAGGGGAGGAGCGCAGGTGGTGGGGGTGAATGTGTGATGGGCACTGAGGGGGGCACTTGATGGGATGAGCACTGGGTGTTATTCTGTATGCTGGCAAATTGAACACCAATAAAAAATAAAATTATTATTAAAATAAAAGAAAGAAATAAAGAAGAAAGAAAGAAAGAAAAAGAAAGAAAGAAAGAAAGAAAGAAAAAGAAAGAAAGAAAGTAGTACCTGGATGGATCAGTCAGTTAAGCTTCTGCATGAGGCTCAGATCATGATCCAGGTCCCAAGGCAGGCTCCCTGTTTAGCAGGGAACCTGCTTCTCCCTCTCCCTCTGCCCCTCTCGCTCATGCTTTTTCTCCTCTCTCTCTCTCATATAAATAAATAACATCTTTGAAAAAGAAACAAACAAACTCAGAAGGAAGAGAAATCTCCCATGTAGAAGAATTTCAAACAATTCGTGCAGACATACCACACTCAAGTTCATGAGCATAGCTTCCCACTCTTATGTGTGGAAAACACATAGTAACTTCCTTCTGCAAAATATATTATGAAAAACCTAAAATAATAATGATAATATAATAATAATAATAATAAAAGAATCACTTTACTACGGAGAACGCTGACAAACATTTCCTCAGCAAGATGATCAGATTGATACCAAGACTGATAAATCATGTTGACAGTATCTATCCTTTATATGATATAATGAAAATGGCAGTATATCTCTGTATATAATCCACAAAAACAGTTCAGTCATGAGATAAACAACAGACATGTCCCAACTGAGGGAAATTTTACAAACTACTCTACTTCTCATAGTGTTCCAATTCTACAACAACCAGGAAAGGCTGAAAGACTGTTACAATCCAGAGGAACCTAAGAAAACAGGAGGACAAATGGAATGTGATATGAGGGATGGTAACTTAGCAAAAGCTAAGGAAATCTGAATAAAGTATGGTCTTTGGTTAATGCGACTATTTTAAAATTGATTCATTAGTTCATATTTGTACCGTACTAATATAAGATATCAATAATTGGAGAAATTGAGTGCCAATGCATGCGAATGCTCTGTACTATCTTCTCAATTTCCCTATAAATTCCCTCAATTCCCTATAAATCTTTGTTTTTTTCCTAATAAATAAGATTTATTTTGAAAATTGACTCATTTCTTGATGAGTGACTGAGCTGTGAATAAAGAGATGAGAAACCCTCATCCCTTTGAATTACTTGTGTCAGAATATTTTAACCATAGTACTACGGATAGTAAATTATTCTTAGTAACAGGAAATACGTCTCAGATTGGAATCTGAGGAATTAGATGGGCAGAGAAAAAAACTTTGACTCGCTCCTCATCTTTTAAAGATAAAGGACAGCTTTTCTATGTACAAAGTCAGTTGTCAAGATAGCCTTAGGGAATAAGAGTCTGCAGCATGGAATCCCACTGCACAGCTGGGACGCCCACGCCCCAGGTCTTCCTGATCCCAAATCCCTGGGCCTATCTCCCAACACAGGCTGCCAAGCTGAGGTCATTTGCAATTGCTCTCTTAGGAGCTCCAGGGAAGGGGAAAGAGCTAGATAGGATGGGACTGGATGCAAGGAGGCCGAGAAAATGCAGGCCTTTCTACTTTAAGTTCAGTGTTCGAACAAGACCAGCCATCCCAGGCCCCTGTGAAGAAGAGCTGAAATTTACATTACTTCAGTTACAGGAAAAAAAAACAAACAAAAGTTTACAGCTTAATATCCTAGAAAGCCCCACAATAGAATGAAACTGAGCCCATGCCAAGGGCTGGAAGCTCCTATTAGAATGAGAGCAGAGTTCAATACCCTTGAAGGCCCCATAACAAAATGTAAACAGAACTTGAGGAATTGCTCCAGCCCTTCTGGAGGACCCCGAGACAAGCCCTTAAAACTAAGCTAAAACCCACCTCAGGGTCCAAGTCCCTGCTCCGCAGTGTTGGGTGTACTTGGACGCAAGCTCGAGTTTGGAAATCAACCCTTGTGTGTTTGCATTGGTGTCAGCTCCTTAGTGGTTTCTCGGATTCGCAATCTTGGGCACAACACCCCATGTCCCCTCCCACCTTGGTTGAACCGCTATCCCCTCCCACCCAGGGTGACACTCAGTCACCTCCCTCCCTACAACAGCTGGGCACAGGCCGTCACACAGGTCCCATGGGCACGGTGGGCACTCCCACCATCCCTGGCCTCCCAGAGGAAGGAAGGAGGTTTTGGCAGTACCCACTCCATGGTGGCCCCAGGGCTCCCTGCCCAGGACAGACAGGTTAGGGTCTGTGTCCCTGACTCCAGCTCCTCCTCCCCGGTTTTCCCACAGGAAATGAAGGAGGAGGCCCTGGTCTCCTCTAGGGACATCACGCTGGGGGACCTGGACGTCAACAGGATATTCAGCAGTCACGTCATGTTTTGGGACTACTATGGGGTAGGGTGAGGCTGAGGGGCCAGGGGGATTAGGACCCGGGAGGACCGGGGGCTTCTGGGTAGGGAACATGGGGCTTCAGAGCCTGGGAGAAGAACAGCAGCCAACAACACACGGCTGCATGGTAGGTTGTTGGGGATAAACACCGTGCCCCCACCCTCGGGGTCTCAGGGATGAGGAGGCCACTAGGACGGGGCCTCCAGGGATTGCCATGTTAGCTGAACCCCAAAAGGGTGAGGGACGGCCCCCTGAAAAGCAGGGGGCTGGGGTGGGGGCCGTCGGGCCAGTAAGGGGACCTGGGGGCAGGGTGAATGGCGGTGACTGGAGGAAGACACACATAGATCTGATGAGGGTCGGACGGGTCAGGGTGATACCCACCCTCAGGACTTTATATATTTCTAAATTCTATGCATTAAATTTGAGACAATTTGAAATTTGTAAACATACATTGTATGATGACCCCCAGATAATGCCCCTGGTCCAGCCAGGGCCCTGTACTCACCACACGGGGCCCCAGGGACAGGTGTCACAGCATATCCCAGACTGGGGTCACCTTTATCTGTGGACGTCTCAGTATGCATCTTAGAGAAAGAGGATGCCCTGTGTCCACCGGCCCCCCACACCATCCTCCCATTCCCCAGACCCACACCATCCCCTAACATCATCATCCCCCATGGCATAGCCCCTACACCATCCCCCTCACACACACACAGCCTCACACAATCCCTACGCACACTATACCCCAACACCATCCCCCCTACAACATCCCCCACACCCCACCACCATCATACCCATGCCCTCACACCATCCACCCCCACACCATCGGCCCCGAGCAAGGACCCAGTGCAGCTGCACCCTGTGGGACATGCTCAGACTCCCCGGGGTTCTCTGGATACCCTGCTCCCATCAGAAGCCTGGGTGTCCCATTGAGTACCAGGGGTTGCAGGGAGGAGGGAAGGCAGGGAGCCCCGGACAGTGTGTGTGCAGGAGAGTGGTGCAGAGGACACACTGTGCCGTGCCTCCAACCTCTGTCCCTCCTGGAGGGTGGGGCACCCTGCACAGGACACCAGGCCCTAACCCAGAGGGACCTGGGCTGACTTGGGCCCAGGCTCTGTGGGGGCTGGGTTGATTTGAGCCCACACCAGTCCCAACTGAAAGACTAACGGAATCAGGCCCCCATGGCCCTCGACAACCCTGGATTCTGGCGCCGGGCTCAGCGAGCCCTCTCACAGCTGGATGTGGCCTACTGGGCCCTGAGCATGTCACACAGATACAGGTCGCTTAACTAGGGCAGCCCTGGGGATCCCAGGACACACCAGTGTGGGGAGTGGAGGGGTAAACCGGTGGGCCACACCCGCACTCACACCATGAGGCAGGCTCCACCAGGTGCTGGGACTCTAGAGGGCCCGAGGCCGGGGTCCAGCTGCCCTGCGGGTACCCAGAGCAGGAGCCCATGAGCTACAGGTCCAGGTCAGCACTGCTGTCCGCAGAACCGTCACTCAGGCTGAAACCTCAGGACACACGCCCCCACCCGGAGTCCACACATGCTCCCAGGTGGGGGACTCCAGCACCAGCCCACCCACCCCGTGTGATTCTTGCCCCCACTTAAAGGACAGAAAGGTCTCCTAGTCTCACTAGTCTTGTGTGCCGGGAGATTCCAATTACCTCTCCCAACACTTCCGTCAAACAGCGAGCTTAGGCCTTTTAGAAGCGAAGGATACTAGTAGGCTGGATGGAGATGTACAGGCCATAAGCTCAACTCTCAGAAGTGTGTATGCATGGGAGGCAGATGTCTGCTCCCCATTCTGACATGGGAGTTGGAACCTAGCTACACTCTGATTGAAGAAGGCCATTTGAAATCGCTGTATTCAACTCAGATACACAGGAGTTCAGGCCCAATGCTTACACATGCTTTTCCCGCAACCTCTCTCAGCCACTATTAGGATGTTAGCAGCTACGCCTACAGTCAGACAGGATGCAGGAGGGTTCTGCCCTGTCCTCAGCTCTCCCATGGGAGCATGCCTAGAAACCAGCTCTCAACTAGCTGCATTTTTTTTTTAAAGATTTTATTTATTTATTCATGATAGTCACAGAGAGAGAGAGAGAGAGAGAGAGAGAGAGGCAGAGACACAGGCCGAGGCAGAAGCAGGCTCCATGCACCGGGAGCCCGACGTGGGATTCGATCCCGGGTCTCCAGGATCGCGCCCTGGGCCAAAGGCAGGTGCCAAACCGCTGCGCCACCCAGGGATCCCAACTAGCTGCATTCTTATGGCAGTGTGAAGGTAGCAGTATTCTGAGTCAGGAGGTTCCAAGATTACCACTCTACTGCACCTGGAGATACCCTCCAAGTCTGCATTGTTAACTTGCGTCACAGAAGCCTCTGGCAAATGTCGCTGGGTAAGACGTGCGAAACTCACTCTGCAAGCAGTGTGGAACTGTGAGGGACTGAGGGTGAGCTCAACTCTCAGAAGTAAGATGCTTTAGGAAAAGGCGTTCAGCTACCTTCTCACGTATGTAACTTAGTATGTAGCACCAGTCTACCACAGGAATTACTGGGAATTCGCTGAATTGGGCTTGGAGGCACTCGTCTTGTGTGCCGGGAGATTCCAATTACCTCTCCCAACACTTCCGTGAAGCGGCGAGCCTAGGCCTTTTGGAAGCGAATGGTACCGGCAGTCAGGATGTAAGGTTACAGGCCATAAGCTCAACACTCAGAAGTGTGTATGCATGGGAGGCAGATGTCTGCTACCCACTGTACATGCGAGTTGGAACCTAGTTACACTCTGATTGAAGAAGGCTGTTGGAAATCGCTGTATTCAACTCAGATACACGGGAGTTCAGGCACAACGATTCCACATGCTTTTCTCACAACCTCTCTCAGTCACTACCATGAGGATGTTAGCAGCTCCGTCTAGAGTCAGGCAGGATGCGGGAGGGTTCTGTCCTGAACTCAGCTCTCACAGGGAAGCATGCCTAGAAGCCAGCTCTCATCTAGCAGCATTCCTATGGCAGTGTGAAGGTAGCCGTATTCTGAGTCAGGAGGTTCTAAGATTACCACTCTACTGCACCTGGAGATACCCTCCAGGTCTGTATTGTTAATTTGCGTCTCAGGAGCCTCTGGCAAATGTCTCTGGTGCGAAACTCACTCTGCAGGCAGTGTGGAACTGTGAGGGACTGAGGGTGAGCTAAACTCTCAGAAGTAAGATGCTTTAGGACAAGGCGTTCAGCTACCTTCTCACGTATGGAACTTAGTATGTAGCACCAGTCTACCACAGGAATTACTGGGAATTCGCTGAATTGGGCTTGGAGGCACTCGTCTTGTGTGCCGGGAGATTCCAATTACCTCTCCCAACACTTCCGTGAAGCAGCGAGCCTAGGCCTTTTGGAAGCGAATGGTACCGGCAGGCAGGATGTAAGGTTACAGGCCATAAGCTCAACTCTCAGAAGTGTGTATGCATGGGAGGCAGATGTCTGCTACCCACTGTACATGCGAGTTGGAACCTAGTTACAGTCTGATTGAAGAAGGCTGTTGGAAATCGCTGTATTCAACTCAGATAAACGGGAGTTCAGGCACAAGGATTCCACATGCTTTTCTCACAACCTCTCTCAGTCACTACCATGAGGATGTTAGCAGCTCCGTCTAGAGTCAGGCAGGATGCGGGAGGGTTCTGTCCTGAACTCAGCTCTCACCGGGAAGCAGGCCTAGAAGCCAGCTCTCATCTAGCAGCATTCCTATGGCAGTGAGAAGGTAGCCGTATTCTGAGTCAGGAGGTTCCAAGATTAACACTCTACTGCACCTGGAGATACCCTCCAGGTCTGCATTGTTAACTTGCGTCTCAGAAGCGTGTGGCAAACGTCTCTGGTGAAGACCTGCGAAACTCACTCTGCAGGCAGTGTGGAACTGTGAGGCTCAAATCACCCCAGCCCCCACAGAGCCCGGGGCCAGGCCAGCCCAGGTCGCTCTGGGTTAGAGGCTGGTGTCCTGTGCAGGGCGTGCCGCCCTCCAGGAGGGGCAGTGGGAGGAGGCAGGGCACAGTGCATACCGTGCTCCACCCACCTGCATCCACCCAGTCGTGGGCTCCCGGCATTCCCTCCTCCCTGCAACCTCTGTACTCTATGGGACACCAGGGATTCTGATGGGAGCCGGCTCTCCAGAGAACCCCGGGGAGGCTGAGCATGTCCCACAGGGGACAGCTTCCCCAGGTCCTTGCTGGGGTCCGATGGTGTGGGGGCAGAGGTATGATGGTGGTG
Organism: Canis lupus baileyi; assembly: GCF_048164855.1. Classification (NCBI taxonomy): domain Eukaryota; kingdom Metazoa; phylum Chordata; class Mammalia; order Carnivora; family Canidae; genus Canis; species Canis lupus. The sequence continues at coordinate 1,021,856 of NC_132864.1, read as the reverse complement.
GAGTGTGGGGGATGGTGTAGGGAGGATGGTGTGTGGGTATAGTGTGGGTGGGGAATGTGTGGGGTGTCGGGGATGGTGTAGGTGGGATGGTATGGGGACGATCCCATGGGGGATGATGATGTAGGTGGATGGTGTGGAGGTGGGTAATGAGAGGGATAGCCTCCACAGAAGAGCCCCCAAGCCCCCGGGTCTCCGCCGCTTCTCTCCGAACCCTGCGTTCACTCTGCCTACGTCCAAGCTTCTTTTGGTTTTGTTTTTTTATCTCAGACTGTTGTGCCCAAGATTGCAAATCCGAGAAACCACCGAGAAGCCGACACCGATGGAAACGCACGAGGGTTTTTTTTCAAGCTCGAGCTTGCGTCCAAGTACACCCGACACAGTGGAGCAGGGACTTGGACCCCGAGGTGGGTTTTAGCTTAGTTTTAAGGGCTGGTCTCGGGGACCTCCCGAAGGGCTGGAGCAATTTCTCAAGTTCTGTTTACATTTTGATATGGGGCCTTCAAGAGCATTGAGCTCTGTTCTCATTCTAATAGGGGCTTCCCGCCCTAGGCCTGGGCTCAGTTCTTATGCTAATGTGGGGCTTTCAAAGACATTAAGCTGTAAACTTTTTTTTTTTCCTGTAACTGAAGTAATGAAAATTTCAGCTCTTCTTTGCAGGGGCGTGGGATGGCTGGACGTGTGCTAACACTGGATTAAAAGTGGAATGGCCTTAATTTTCTCGGCCTCAAAAAAAATTTTTTTTTTCTCGGCCTCCACGCGTCCCGTCTTCCTATCTAGCTCCTTCCCCCTTCCCCGGAGCTCCTAAGAGAGCAATTGTAAATGACCTCTGGTGGCAGCGTGTGTTGGGGGACAGGTCCAGGGATTTGGGATCAGGAAGACCTGGAGCGCGGGCGTCCCGGCTGTGAAGCCGGATTCGATGCTGCAGACTCTTATTCCCTAAGGCTATTTTGACAACTGACTTTGTACATAGAAAAGCTTTCCTTTGTCTTTAAAAGATGAAGAGCAAGTCAAAGCGGTTTTTCTCTGCCCATCTGATTCCTCAGATTCCAATCTGAGACATATTTCCTGTTAATAAGGATAATTTACTATCCGCAGTACTATGGTTAAAATATTCTGACACAAGTAATTCAGAGGGCTGAAGGTTCCTCATCTCTTCACAGCTCAGTCACTCATCAGGAAATGCATCTTTATGGATTTGGAAAGAACCAAGAGACATTATTACCAATGGTCATATTATTATGTTAAAGATTCTTCCTTGAGATCCCAGGAAGGCAATTTTTCCTTGGGCTTGCGGAGGCCTCTTGGAGTGAGGTTAGAATCAGAAATTGTGAGTTTGGGTTTCAGATAATGAACTGGTTAGCTACGTAAACACGGACAGGCATTTAGGTTCTTTTTGAATTTCAATTCCCTTAAAAGCTATAGAATAATTTCTAAACACCTCATTAGACTGTTGCAGGATTTCTTTATTGCTAATACAAGTTAACATTCATATGGCACATATTATGTGCCAAGAATTGTGTCATGCTTCACATAAAAGAACTCATGGGATCCTCCAACAACCCTATGGGCAGATACTGTTATCTTGATGGGCCAACTAAAGGATAGATAGGAAGAAAACATCTTGTCCAAGGTCGTTTGACCTAGCTAGTTAAGTGGATTCGAACTCAGGAAGCCTGGCTCCAGGCTGTTATGGCCACCAGAAAATATTTATTAAGTACTTACTAACGTCCTAGATATTGTACAAATAAAGTCCAACTCTTTATCATTAGAGCTCTATGGCACAGGCATTATTACTGTCACAGTTTTGCAGAGAAAGAAGTAGGTTCAGAGCCTAAGCTCAAGGGACTTGCCCAGAGCCCTACAATTCAGAGGCAGAAACCTTCCTTTTCCTCATAATATTCTCCTTCCACCACTTACCTTCTCCTTTCTCTAAGTCTTAATATAAATGTTGCTTCTTCTGGTCATCTTCTCCGAGGCCCCAGTTAGACTAAGCCTTCTTATATATGTACTTGTAGCAAGCTGTATATTTACCTTTATATTGGCTACTATAATCTTGTTTAGTTGTCTTTCGGTCACTTTTTGGTTAGTATCCGTCTCTCCCACCAGCATGGCCTGGAGGGAGCTAGGGACTGCATCTATGTCTGGTTAACTTGGTATTCCTAGCACCTTGCACATAGTAGCTATGCACCAAATACTTAATAAATTAATGGATCCCTAATCCCTAATCAACATCTCGAGTTGATGTTGATAAACATTAGAACATGAAATGGACAAAGATAAGAATGAAATTGCTGAATGAAATGATAAAAAGCAATTTTATCCATTCACTCATTCAGTATTTTATCAGGTGCCTACTGTATGCCATATCTGAGCGAAGGAAAATGATACGTGATTCCATTAGGGTATTATAATAGTAACTTAAAAATTGGCCTTCTAAGGCATTTGCTATAGTTGAAAGCTCTAACTAAAAGGCTCAGTGATTAGAAAGGAACTCAATAAAATCAAAATAAAGTATTATCTGGGCAGTAATTTCCCAGTAAATTTGGTTTAATAAAAATTTCACATGAATCATTTCTTAACTGACACTGAAGCACTGTGAACTCTTTGGAAGACAAATGTCCAGGAAATAAATGTTATGCATTGCTAATTTTAAAGGCACTTGCAATATGGTGTCTACTATAAAAGAAGTATTTTTATCTGATTTTTGCTATTTAATATCCTTTCCTGTTTTTCAGGTTGAGAAGGTGTTCATAAGTGTTTTTCTTTCCTTCTGATATAAAATTCTTACTTTGTTCCCATCGAAGGAACTCTTTAAGAATAAGGCAAAAATTAATTAAACTATTCTTAAAATGTCTTCATACTTGGAGCCTGATACATTTAAGTCAATTTTCAAAATAAATCTTACTGATTAGAAAAAAAAACAAAGATTTATAGGGAAATTGAGAAGATAGTACAGAGAATTCTCATGGGCTTGCACTCAATTTCTCCAATTATCAATATCTTATATTAGTACGGTACAAATATTAGCTAATGAATCAGTATTAAAATATTCGCATTCACCAAAGACCATACTTTATTCAGATTTCCTTAATTTTTGCTAAGTTACCATCCCTCACATCACATTACACTTGTCCTCATGTTTTCTTAGGCTCCTCTGGATTGTGACAATTTTTCAGCCTCTCCTTGTTGTTGTTGAACTGGAACACTTTGAGAAGTAGAGTATTTTGTAAAATTTCCCTCAGGTGGGACATGTCTGTTGTTTATCTCATGATTGAACTGGGATTGCGGATTATATACAGAGATATACTGCCATTTTTATTATATCATATAAAGTATAGATACTATCAACATGATTTATCAGTCTTGGTATCGATCTGATCATCTTGCTGAGGTAGTGTTTGTCAGCTTTCTCCATAGTAAAGTGATTCTTTATTATTATTATAATATTATTATTATTATTATAACTTTTTCATAATCTATTTTGTAGAAGGAAGTTACTATGTGTATTCCACACATAAGAGTGGGAAGTTACGCTCATCCACTTGAGGGTGGAATGTCTGCACAAATTGTTTGAAATTCTTCTACATGGGAGATTTCTCTTTCTTCTGTGTTTGTTTTTCAAAGATGTTATTTATTTATTTGAGAGAGAGAGAGGAGAGAAAAAGCATGAGCGAGAGGGGCAGAGGGAGAGGGAGAAGCAGGTTCCCTGCTGAACAGGGAGACTGCCTTGGGACGTGGATCATGATCTGAGCCTAAGGCAGAAGCTTAACTGACTGAGCCACCCAGGTGCCCCTCTTTCTTTCTTTTACAATTTTTAATATTAGTATAGATTCATGGATATTTATTTTACACTTTGGGTTATAATCCAACACTACTTATTTTGTTGCTTATATTGTCTCCGCTCTGGCCAGGGGAGCTCTTTCAGTTGACACCTGTGTCTCTTTAACATATTTCCATCAGTATGGAGTCTTTTGTCCATAAATTTGTGAAAGACAAACTTTATGTAAATCTCATTTTTGATTTGCACTTTGTTTCTGTTTTCCTCCTTCCCTCTCTCTTTGCTGTTTCATTTCTTTATTTATTATGATCTGAAAATAGGAAAGGACATAGGATTTCAAATTTTGCTATTTTAAGGTAAATCAATTCTCCTTGGTGCCTAGCCAGTGGTTCTCAAATGTTAGTGTGCAAAAGAATAACCTGGAGACTTCTCTTGTCTTCTCAGTTTCCTTATCTGTTAGTTGAGGGGATCGGTTTCCATACCGTTCATTAACTCTTTGTTTTTAATGACATTCATGGATTTGTCATTATTGGACCGTCACTAATAAATATCACAGAAAGTGAATTCATTTCTCTTTCTCCCTCTCCCTCGTTTTTTGCATTTTTCCATTCTGGAACTTTGATTTGCTTCTCAGAATACTTATTTATTTGAAGTGGGAAAGAGTTTCAGTCATTTTCCATTCACATTTGTAACTTTTTTATGATCTACTGAGGGCCATTTCATAAATGAATTGCTGAGGATGGCTGAGCCGTCCAGTACCTTTTTTTAATTTAAATTTAAATTTAAAAAAATTTTTATTTAAATTCAATTTGTCAACATGTAGTATAATACCCAGCGTTCATCACATCACATGCCCTCCTTAATGCCCGTCCCCCAGTTAAACTATCCTCCCACCCACCTCCCCTTCCGCAATCCTTTGTTTCCCCAAGTTAGGAGTCTCTCATAGTTTATCTTCTGTGAGACCCAGGAAATTTAACAAAAATCCCCTACCCCTGGACAAGCAGAGCAGGACTGATGCCATTTTGTGTTACACCTGCCACCTCCTGTATGACCCCCACATAACCTTAACCTGCTTATTGCTTAAGGCGCTGCCCCACCCTAGTCAAGCCGCTGGGCACACCCTAATCGGAAATCGGCTCATAACCACGTAATCCTGCTTTGTGCCCACCAAAACTGCGCGCCAATTCTGACCAAAGTAATAGGCCAGCTCAAATGGATACTATAGGGTAAGATGTAATTCAATCGGCCACCTGCGTGTGTACCGACATGACTGTGCAACTTTCTGCGTATCCCATGGGCCACTGGCCCCTATAAAGCTGATACGCCCCTTAGTCTCAGGGTCCAAGTCCTTGCTCCGTTGTGTCGGGTACACTTGGACCCAAGCTCGAGCTTGTAAATAAACCCTCGTGTGTTTGTATCAGTGTCGGCTCCTCCGTGGTTTCTCGGATTCGCAATCTTGGGGACAACACTGCCTCTCTCAATTTTCTCCACTCAGTTTCCCTCCTCTCCCTTATGATCCTCTTCACTCTTTCTTACATTCGACATAAGAGTGAAACCGCATGATAATTCTTTCTCCATGTGGCTTATTTTATTCAGCATAATACCCTCCAGTTCCATGTCCATGAAAATGGTAGGTATTCATCCTTGCAGATGGCTAAATAATAATACATTGTATATATAGACCACATCTTCTTTATCCATTCATCTGTTGAAGGACATCAAGTCTCCTTCCACAGTTTGGCTATTAACATTGCCGGTGTGAACATTGGGGTGCAAGTGTCCAGTCAGTTCACTACATCTGTGTCTTTGGGTTAAATACCCAGTAGTGCAATCGATGGGTTGTAGTATAGCTCCATTTCCAGCTTTTTGAGGAACCTCCACACTGTTTTCCAGAGTGGCTGCACCAGTTCACATTCCCACTAACAATGCAAGAGTGTTCCACTTTCTCCACATCCTCTCCAACATTTGTCGTTTCCCGTCTTGTTAATTTCTCCCATTTTCACTGGTGTGAGGTGGTATCTCATTGTGGTTTTGATTTCTATCTCCCTGATGAAAAGTCACGTGGAGCATTTTTTCATGTGCTTGCTCACTCTGTGTAGGTCTTCTTTGGAGAAAAGCGGGTACCTTTAAGTTGGAGAAGAGATGGCAACTCAAGGGGTGTTATTTCCTGTCATGGCCACATACCAGAAGGTTCTTGAGTATGTGTATGTGCGTTTGCCTGTGCCTGTGAGGAGAGGTCGTTGGATAGAATTTGAAAGCAGATCCTCTCCATATTTATAGGTCTATATCTATTTCTCTCTCTTTCTGCACACATCTCTTTCTAACCATTTTGTCTCTATCTCTATAGGGAGATCTATATATGGACGTATAGAGATTAGATATAGAAATGTTTATTTTGCATATTTAAATATAAATATATAGTTCTGTTTATAGATAATTATTATATTATGAGTAATACATTTAATAATAAATATATTAAGTGGAAACATAGATTTATGTTTATATGTTTGTTTATATAAACATCTATTTATGTTCCTGGGAGCGATCTATCAGTAGATCTATCACTCTATCATCTATCTAGCTAGCTAGCTATATATCCCAGGAAGAGAAAAACCCAGATCGAACAGATGGGAATGTCCCCCTCCGGAATGTGTCATACAAGAAGATAGGCAAAAATCTTCTGTACTTTCCTGATGTGCTGATGCAATTAACTCAGAGATGTACCTGTGATGTACTGTGGGCCAGGAGCCCGTGGTCAAGAGAGAATCCTTGAGACATTTTCCATGCAAAAAGGTGTTTTTATTAAAGTATGGGGACAGGACCCCTGGGCCTGAAAAGCTTCACCAGGATTATGAGGAGCCTTGGTTATAATCTTTTAAGTTGCTGTGTGGGATGGGGACTCTAGAGATAAAAGAAGTTTCCAAAAGGATGTTCACACTTGAAAGATTTATAGGATCCTGGAGGTCTGGCTATCAGCAAACAAATGTTGCTTTTGGCCTCTAGCAAAGCATTAACATTCAGGCAGCTGTGAATTCTTGGAAGAATGTCCCACTCTGTCGGTTTCAAGTATTTGTTTATGGACTGCAAGTTTGTTAGGAAATGTAATTGTAGGGATGCCTGAGTGGCTCAGTGGTTGATCCTGGGGTCCTAGGATGGGGTTCCACATTGGGCTTCCCACAGGGAGCCTGCTTCTCCCTTTGTCTCTGTCTCTGCCTCTCTCTCTTTCTCTCTCTCTCTCTCTGTGTGTCTCTCATGAGCAAATAAAATCTTTTTTTAAAAAAGCAGATATAATTTTAAACTATATTTTTTTGGCCTTAGTTCCCCCTATCACCTGGGTCTTCTATCCCTCCATGCATCTCTTGGTTCGTTGGCCTTTGGTGGTGAAGAATCCAAAGGATATGAGGCAGGAGGTGAGTGAGATGGGATTAAGCCAATGAAGTAATTTCCCAGGGAGCTTGGGTAAGAGAAGTGCAGCAGGCAGAATGAAGTGAGAAAGTCAGGTTCTTGTCTCACGGAGTCAAAGAATGAATCTGGTGGACAAAGAGTGAGTAAAGCGACGGGAGTTTATTAAGCAAGGATACTGAGAAAGCTCTCAG